>NW_023416314.1:77637037-79083184 GCF_014108235.1 Myotis myotis
AGGGGGACCATCCAGATTGCAACTCCTCAGATCCATAAGGGACACACTCAGGGAGCAGACTCAGTGAGCACCAAAGCCCCACTGAAGCAAGTCTTGCCCCAGAAGGGTGTCTTCAGCACAGAAGTTCTCCCACTGTAGACACAGCTGATTCTCACAGCCAATTGGCCTGGAGGTCAATTCCTCCCAGTGATCCTACAACAACCAAGGCACCAAGAGTGCACCAAGAGTGTCCACCCCAGGTAACTGGGGAGGCTGAGCTACTGGGCCCTACAGGACACCTGGCGCGCAGGTCCACTCTATCAACACAGGGAAGCTGCCAAAATGCGGAGACAAAGAAACAGGTCACAAATGGCAGAAATGGAGGAAAGCAAACGACTGGATATAGAGTTCAAGGCCACGTTTATAAGGTTTTTCAAGAATTTTATGGAAACCGCCGATAAATTTAATGAATCCCTCAATAAGTATAGTGAGACCATGGAGGACATGAAAAAGGACCAACTAGAAATTAAGCATACACTGACTGAAATAAAGAATAATTTACAGAGATCCAAGAGCAGACAAGAAGATCCCAAGAATCAAGTCAAAGATTTGAAATACAAAGAAACAAAAAATACCCAACCGAAAAAGAAAAAAGAAAAGAGATTCCAAAAATATGAAGATAGTGTAAGGAACCTCTGGGACAACTTCAAGCGTACCAACATCAGAATTATAGGGGTACCAGAAGGAGAGAGAGGGCAAGATATTGAAAACCTTTTTGAAGAAATAATGACAGAAAACTTCCCCTACCTGGTGAAAGAAATGGACTTACAAGTCCAGGAAGCGCAGAGAACCCCAAACAAAAGGAATCCAAAGAGGACCACACCAAGACACATCATAATTAAAATGCCAAGAGCAAAAGATAAAGAGAGAATCTTAAAAGCAGCAAGAGAAAGACAGTCAGTTACCTACAAGGGAGTACCCATACGACTGTCAGCTGATTTCTCAACAGAAACCATGCAGGCCAGAAGAGACTGGCAAGAAATATTCAAAGTGATGAATAGCAAGAACCTGCAACCAAGATTACTTTATTCAGCAAAGCTATCATTCAGAAAAGAAGGTCAGATAAAGAGCTTCACGGATAAGAAAAAGCTAAAGGAGTTCATCGGCACCAAACCAGCATTATATGAAATGCTGAAAGGTATTCTTTAAGAAGAGGAAGAAGAAAAAGGAACTCTTACCATTTGCCACAGCATGGATGGAACTGGAGAGCGGATAAATACCACAGGATCTCACTCATTTGTGGAATATAATGAACAACATAAACTGATGAACAAGGACTGATCCAGAGACGGAGAGGCATTGATTGGACTGTCGGGACTTGGAGGGAAGGTAGGGGAGGGTGGGGGTAAGGGGGAAAGATCAACCAAAGGACTTATATGCAAGCATATAGGCCTAATCAATGGACATGGACACGGGGGGGGTGAGGGCATGAGCGGGGGTGGGGTGGGGGGTAGAGGGTAACGTGGGGACAAGGACACATATGTAATATCTTAATCAATAAAAAATATATTAAAAAAATACACATCTAGACAGATGCATACAGTCTGTGCATAATGAGATGAGACAGGTGTCCAGTGGACACCCAGATGTAAACTGTGGGAGAGTGTATGGAAATGACATGCAAGTTGAAACAAGCAAGATTAGGAGCAACTATTAAGGTTAACTTGTTGCTCCATTTCAAAGAAGTTCTGCTTAGGGAACCACCAGTTTTAATTAACCAAGCATTCACTAGGCCTAGAACACTGAATGAAACCCAGATTCCTTTCTTTCTCTCAATCAAAATCTACTTTCTGTTCACTTAATGCAGTAGTCAGCATCTCCCATCTTCTGGTAATATCCTTTAGAAAGTCTTTATCAAAATAATGAATAATTGTATTTGCTCAATACACTGTAAGTTCTTTTTTTTTTCTTCTTTTTTTTAAATATATATTTTATTGATTTTTTTACAGAGAGGAAGGGAGAGGGATAGAGAGTTAGAAACATGGATGAGAGAGAAACATCGATCAGCTGCCTCCTGCACAGCCCCTACTGGGGATGTGCCTGCAACCAAGGCACATGCCCCCGACCGGAATTGAACCTGGGACCCTTCAGTCCACAGGCCAACGCTATATCCACTGAGCCAAACCAGCTAGGGCAGTAAGTTCTTATGTCCAATGGGGGAGAGGGAAATTAAGAAACACGAGTATTCCTTTATCAGGTGTACATTCAGAGAAAGCTGAACTACTCTGGCCAGAATTTCTCACCTGCAACAACAAGTCACTCATCTTGGCCTCCCTTTATTTGTTATTATCAGGTTGTCTGACTTCCAGGAGAACACTGTGGTAAGGTGTTCATACTTTTAATCTTTAGGCTCTGGATAGGCTTTTTGTTAAATGGCTTCATCCATTTGAGAGCAAGTAGGGATAACCACCAGGTTCTACCTATTCTGCACCAATATAGGCCCAACTGGTAAGAAGAAGTCTAATACCTAGGACCTAATGTATTCATTCATACACTGCAAAAACAGCTCATGGTCTTCCATAAACTAATTTCCTCATCACCAAACAAATCTGCACATTGTATCTGTTGCTAATTTTTATCTATCTCCCAGTTACTGCTGGAATGACAGCAGTAAACAATCTCTCTTGTCTCACCAAAGAATCCCACTTTATGCTAGCATCCACAATGGCACTTAAAAGTTGCCCACCTTACTCTCCCTGCGCACCTGCTTTTATACATTCTGTTCCTTCTGCCTGGAATTCTAGTCTTCCTTTGATTTTCTTAGAGAAAGTGGAAGGGAAAGAGGGAGGCACGGAGGGAGAGAGAAGGAGAGAGAGAAATAGTGATGTGAGAGACACACACACCGATTAGTTGCCTCCCACATGTACCCTGACCAGGGCTGGAAGTGAATCTTGACTGGGAATCTAACCCGCAACCTGTTTGTTCGTGGGCCTGATGGTCTAACCACTGAGAAACACAGGCCAGGGCTAGTCTTCCCTCTCTTTGCATCATTATTTCCTTCACGTTAAGTTTAGGTATCACGTCCTTTAAAGAGCTTCCCCAGTTTGCCTCCAGTTTAGTCCTTCCTATTGGCTTTCACAACATTCTCATTCTGTATTTATTCTCTTTTGAAGCATTTCCATATTGAAGTTTATATAAATGCCTATCCTCTGGTCTTTCTCCCCATGAGACTCTGAGCATTTTGAGGATAAGGATGGTCTTATTGTCTACAGTACCTCTGGCACCTAGCACAGTGCTTAGCATGTGGTAGGCACTTGAACTAATAAGCTAAATTGGAAAATATGAAAGTTCATAGTGAACAAGAGATTATATCGTTTATGTAAAAAACATGAATGAATACACTTGTCAAAACTCATTGAAACGTACATTTAAAATGGGTACATTTTATTGTATGTCAATTGTACCTCAATAAAGTTGATTTTTAAAAAAAGCATTATTGAGATATATTAGAAAAGACCTAAATAAATGGAGGGGTATACTGTGGGCAAGAAAACCCCCAAAACAGTAAATAAATAAATAGTAATCCAGCAGAGTATTTACCGTTTATATAGCAAGGTCATAGAAAGCTTGCTTGATTTTAGGATGTGACCTTGGTAATAGCTCACTCAATCTTTCTGGCCAGGTCTTAGGTACCTTAAAGATACTTGGGCATTATCCCTTTGTCCTTAGAAAATTTTCTACTTCTGAGCCCTTCCACAGATTCTATTCCTCCATTTAATGGTACAGTATTTTCTAATTTTTTAAAATGATTTTTTAAAAAATATATTTTTGCCAAAACCGGTTTGGCTCAGTGGATAGAGCGTCGCCCTGCGGACTGAAGGGTCCCAGGTTCGATCCCGGTCAAGGGCATGTACCTGGGTTGCGGGCACGTCCCCAGTAGGAGATGTGCAGGAGGCAGCTGATCGATGTTTCTAACTCTCTATCGCTCTCCCTTCCTCTCTGTAAAAAATCAATAAAATATATTAAAAAAAAAAACAACCAACCAAAAAACTAGGGGCATAATGAATCAATTAAGGATGTTACAAAGAAGGCTTCATGTGTAAGTAACACATTTCTAAATTAAAAAAAAAAAAGCCAAAACCGGTTTGGCTCAGTGGATAGAGCGTCGGCCTGCGGACTCAAGGGTCCCGGGTTCGGTCCCGGTCAAGGGCATGTACCTTGGTTGCTGGCACATCCCCATTGGGGGGCGTGCAGGAGGCAGCTGGTCGATCTCTCTCATCAATGTTTCTAACTCTCTATCCCTCTCCCTTCTTCTCTGTAAAAAATCAATAAAATATATTATTAAAAAAAAAAATGAAAAAGTATGATCCAGATCAAGCTTTAATTTTATAAGTACAACCATATTTCTTTTAAATTGAAATTCTAAAAATATTAAGGAACACATTTATAAAAATAGGTTATTGTAATTATTACATTCCTCACGTAATTGAACTCTTTTTTTATTAAGCAGACCAGGTCTGGCTAATAACAAAGTTAAATGTACCTATATTTCCTGTCTTCCTGTATTTCCATATGACCAAACAAAAATTACTATTAAAAAAACTTTTGTCATTCTACGGGGGGAAATGTTTTCTTAATGAGAAATTCTGTATTTAATTATAGCATCTCAAGTTAAAAGAAGCAATGACAAGCCGGGACCGGTTTGGCTCAGTGGATAGAGCGTCGGCCTGCGGACTGAAAGGTCCCAGGTTCGATTCCGGTCGGGGGCATGTACCTTGGTTGCGGGCACATCCCCAGTGGGGGGTGTGCAGGAGGCGGCTGATCGATGTTTCTCTCTCATCGATGTTTCTAACTCTCTGTCTCTCTCCTTTCCTCTCTGTGAGAAATCAATAAAATATATTTAAAAAAAAAAAAAAAAAAAAGAAGCAATGACAAAAAATTATCTATTTAAATAATAGTGAAATACTGTGGACATTTTCCCACTGGTCTATACATATCTATGTATTAGTATAATAACAATGTAACTTAGTAGTAAGCTATATATATATATATACACATACACATAATGATGTTAAAAGCAATTACAATATCTTAGCTTTGAAAGCCAAAGGGATAAAACATGGAGATCTTGACTTTAAACAATTAGTATATTCCAACTTCCAGGTGTAATACTTGACAAAAGTGAGTTCTGAGTCAGGAATTAAATGAATAAAATTTGTCTGTAAATGACTAGGTGTATTTCAAAAGTGAAAGCAATCCCCATCAGAAAAATAAGTTTTCTCAATGTCCTGTAGACAGTCACTACTTAGCCAAGAAATGGGTAAAATCAGCATCTATCTTCAGGAGAGCTTGGATCAAAGACTAACTTTCCCTAAGTATGGGGTGTCAATTTATTGCTACTAGTTATCCAGTAGAATCTACTCCAAAATAATTTCATAAAACAATCACCTAGCTCTAAACCAGTTTTCTCCCAAGCTTCTCAGCAAACATAAACCTATAGGACAGAAATTTATAAGGCAAACTTCCTATTGACAGTACTTACAAGAGTGAATTTTAAGATTATTCTTTATTATGTACAAAGGCCAATGTTCCTAAATTAAGTATATTGGTGATGTAAATCAGAATGGTCCCTCCCTATATAAAATTAAATTATTTTAGAAAATGATGGACCATCTAAAAATGTAAATTATCCTTATCAAATTGTCTTGTTCCTATTTATTTTCATCTTGGTATGTACAGAAAGTAATAAATTCTCCTAGTAAATATACAACTCTTTTGGTGACAATGACAATGTGGAAAAAATGGTTAGACTAACCGTGGAGGGCCTCTGCACCATGTTCTCCAGCCTGGTGTGGCTAAACTCTAGGCTGATGACATTATAGAGTTTTTCTCGTTCCTCCTCTGGGGTCTCATAGTAGCGTGTCCACTGAGCCATCGTCATTTCAATACCTTTCTGTGTGTTCACATCCATGACATCCACCATGCGACGACTCCCTGCCATGAAAGATGCATTGATTATCTCTACTGAGCCATTGATATCCATAAATACATTAAGACTATAAAATACAAGTGAAAGTAAACAAACTAACCCTTTCTTATTTAAGGTTTTCAATAACAAAGAGCTAGTTGTGACTTGAGATAATCAACAGAAAATCAAATCACAGAAAATGGGGAAGACAATGGGTAATATTAAAAATAACAATCACTCCCTTATGTCATGTTTATTTATATGGTTAGGCACTGAATCTTATATTCAATATCTCACTCAATCCTAAATGCTAAGTAGTAATCTCCATGTCACAGATGAGAAAACAGGTGATAGGTAACTTGCAGGACAAAGCAGGACAAGAATGCAGGTAGCCCAATTTTAGAGTCAATGTACTTATCCACTGAGCTATGCTGCTTTGATGCAGGTTTGAAACAGAATCTAATCTCTCCCACAAATTGAGTAAAAGACCGATTCTTTAGTGAGTACTAGATTAAATTTCAATCTGTCTACTCTTTTGTTTAAAAGGGTTATTTCCCAAACCTGTCAAGTATTTCTAATATAAATTTCCCTTTTCATATGTTCCACAAATATTTACTAAGATACCTACCATAAGGGACATAAATATCTATTTACATCAGACTCCCAACTAATCATAACAACCACAACAAAAGGCAGAATGCTAGAAGAGGTAGCATAAAATACTAGGGGAAGAAAATAATAGTTTTGAAGCCAAAGAGATCTAATGTACATCTCATCTCTAATTCTAGTTGGCCAAGTTATTTAACTGCTCTGAACCTTAATATCATCTTCTATAACTTGTGAATAATCCCTATGGGCGGCTGTGAAAATTTAGTCAGTAAAGTAAAATGTTTAACACAATTAAACAGTAATTAAAAATAAAGGAAAATATATAACCTATACTGATCAGAGAAGAAAAAAAGAGGGTAGGAGAATCGTTGAGTTTGGCTCTAAAGAATAAACAGAATTTCAGCAAGAAAGATTCCACAGAGAGAATTCCAAATAGAGGCAACAGCATAAGAGAAGATATGGAAAGGCAGCACAGCTAAAAAGTTAAAAAAATTGTGGTTAAGGAAGGGAGAGAGAATAAAAAGCTACTGCTGAATATTAAGAATACTGTTCAACTTGCATGAAACTAACAAATACCTACTACATACCTGGCCTTGGCAGATATAAAGTAGTATTAGGACCTCATCCCTTGCCTTCAAGGAGTTTACAGTCTGGTTAGAGATAAAAGATAATAGGCAAGAGGACAAGAATATGGCCACAATGAAGTAGACATGACAGAATACATAATCAAATATAACATAAGTAAGGCAACGGACCAAACTACCCTTCATGTTTTAGAAGAAAAAGCAAATGTTAAATCATATTTCAAATGACTTGAAATACTACTTCAGACCCACTAGAATGGCCATAGAATAATAATAATAATAATGAAAAATAAGTGCTGGCCAGGATGCAGAGAAACTGGAACCCTTAGACTTTGGTGGTAGGAATGTAAAATGATGCAACTGCTATGAAAAAACAATTTGTGGTTCCTTAATAAATTAAACACTGAATGGCTACATAACCTAGCAATTCCACTGTGAATATATATTCAAAAGACTCAAACTCAGGTGTTCTAACAAAAACTTCTACATGAATGTTCATAGGATCTCTGGTCCAATAGCCAACAGGTGAAAATAATGCCCATCAATAGATAAGTGGATTAACAAAATGTGGTATTCCCAGCACAATGGAATATTATTTCACCATAAACAGTAATTAAGTACTGTTACAAGCCACAAGATAGGTAAACCTTGAAAACATGCTAAGTGAAAGAAGCCAGACATAAAAGGTTACATTTTGTGATTCCATTTATATTAAATGTCCAGAATAGGCAAATCCACAGAGACAGGTAGCAGATTAGTGGTTGCCAGGGTCTGAGGGAAGGAGGGAATGAAGATTGACTATTTAATGGGTAAGGTGTTCCTGTTTGGGGTGATAAAGTTCTGGAACTATTTATTAATGGTGGGTGCACATTGTGAATATACTTAATGCCATTGAGTTGTACACTTTAAAATTACCACAATAGTAAACGTTATCTGTATTTTACAATAAAAACATGTATCCTATATAATAAAAGGCTAATATGCAAATAGATTGAACGGCAGAACAACTGGTCGCTATGACGTGTGCTGACCACTAGCGGACGTGTGCTGACCACTAGCGGACATGTGCAGAACATGGTGGGTACTGGCCACAGTGGGATGGTGGAGAAGGTGAGCAAGGGTGCCAGACCAAGGTGGGGCGCTGGTCGCTGTCATTGGGATGAGCCTCTGGTGGTTACTAAAAATTCTTTGCTTCCACATGCCGTAGTCCTGCCTGGTGCTAGCACCTCCTGCTGGCACTGGTCCTGCTCGCACCCACAGCCAGTGCTGGAGCTGCCGCTTGCACCTGCTGTTGGTGACCGGCGTGGGTCCTGATCACTTGGTGCCATCAGCAGGTGCGAGCGGCGGCTACTGGCCCTGATTGCCCGAGGGCTTTTCCACCTCTCCCTGCCCCTGAGGGGCAATCAGGGCAACAGCCACAGCTCACATCCCCTGCTGGCGCTGGCCTCAATCACTCCACACAATCAGTGGGTGCGAGCAGGGCTGGCGCCGTCAGCGCATGGGAGCAGGGCTGCCAGCAGACGAGACTGGGGGGCTGTGGTGGGAGGGGCCAGGCTGGGGCGCGGAGGATGGGCCAAGACCTGCCCCTATGCCTACCGCAGCCTTGCAGCCCACAGTTCCTTCCAGGGTGCACGAATTCGTGCACTGGACCCCTGGTCCTATATAATAAAACCCTAATATGCAAATTGACCAAATGGCGGCACAACCGGTTGCTATGATGCACACTGACCACCAGGGGGCAGATGCAGAAGGTGCCCCCTGGTGGTCAGTGCGCTCCCACAGGGGGAGCGCTGCTCAGCCAGAAGCCGGACTCACAGCTGGCAAGCACAGTGGTGGTAGCAGCGAGTGGGCCTAAGCCGGCAGTCAGACATCCCCCGAGGAGTCCCAGTCTATGAGAGGGCGCAGGCTGGGCTAGGGGACCCCACCCCGACTGCTGCATGAATGTCATGCACTGCTTTCGTGCACAAATGTCGTGCAATGCTTTTATGCACCAGGCCTCTAGTATATATATAAAAAGCCAGCCCTAGCTGGTTTGGCTCAGAGGATAGAGCGTCAGTCTGCAGACTGAAGGATCCCAAGTTCGATTCTGGCTAAGGGCATATGCCCAGGTTTCGGGCTCAATTAGCAATGGAGGGTGTGCGGGAGGCAACCGGTCAATGATTCTCTCTCATCATTGATGTTTCTATCTCTCTCTCCTTCTCCCTTCCTCTCTGGCATCAATAAAAAGATATTTAAAAAATAAATAAAATAAAATAAAAAGCCAGCCACTGGAACGCCGGAACAGCCGGAACGACCGGTCACTATGACGCCCACTGTGGCGGGCCAACCAGCCTGATCGGGGGTGGGGCCAGCCGACCAACCTCCTGTGGAACCCCCTCCGACCTGCTCAGCCCCCCCCCTTCGATGAGGGGTGGGGCTGACCAGCCAACTTCCCGTGGCCCCTACCCCCCACTGGCCTGGCCCTGATCAGCCCCATGCACAAATTTGTGCACCGGGCCTCTGATTAAAAAGTGACTGTTTTCCTTCAAGAATGTAAATCAAAGCAAAAGCAGTTCCACTGTTAATGCCACCAGAGCACTTAGTACTCTGTGTACGTACCAGAGCACTTAGATAAAATAATGGCATAGTGCCCTAGCACTGTGGTTTAATGGATAGAACATAGGCCTGTGGACCAAAGGGTTCTGGGTTCGATTCTGGTCAAGGGCACCTACCTCAGTTGCAGGCTCCTCCCAGGCCCAGGCCCTGGTTGGGGCTTGAGCAGGAAGCAACCAATCGATGTGTTTCTCTCACATCGATATTTCTTTTTGCCTTTCCCTCTCTCTTCCACTCTCTCTAAAAATCAATGGGAAAATATCCTCAGATGAAGATTTAAAAAAATGACATAGAAATAGCTAACATTAATTGAGCACGTACTATGTTTTAAGCACTTTATACTTAAGTAACATTGTCCAAGGTTACACAGCTAGTAATTAGTAGAGTTGGGATTTAAACCTGGACAGTTCTGCCCGAGTCCATACTCTCAACCAATATATCCCATCACAAAGTTTTTACACCATAGAATGATTTTCTTCTTTTTGGGACATGAACTGATACTAGAGATGTAACATTCCACTTAAGTATAAAAGAAGACTGGATTAAGCCATAGTACATATACTAGTAGTGATAATGGATTCTTATAATCACTAATAGTCTGTTCATTGCATTTTGACAATCGTTAGTTATCCAAGAGAAAACCGCCCCCAACTATCCTCTTAAGTATATGATTGCGAGTGGAAAAGAGGGGACAGAAATCAGTTTTGGCAGTTTTTCCAATTTCATTTGTGAATTTTTAAAATATAAATGCAAGGATGCAAAGCATTCATGCAAATCAAAATGTTTCAGTAAACAAGTTTCAGCAGTTCAACTTTATAACAATTATAAATAAACCTGTTCAAATTTTCTGAACAATGTCAGCATTTGGATTTTTTAAAGAAACAAGTAAATTTCTTACTGATGGAACTCAATGGTGTTTGTAGCACTTTTGTCACACTAGATTCCATCCATTCACTATACTTTCTGAGTTGTCTCACATGCAAGTACATTTTATTTTAAAATATATTTTATTGATTTTTTACAGAAAGGAAGGGAGAGGGATAGAGAGTTAGAAACATTGATGAGAGAGAAACATCAATCAGCTGCCTCCTGCACACCCCCCACTGGGGATGTGCCCACAACCAAGGTACATGCCCTTGACCAGAATCAAACCTGGGACCCTTGAGTCCGCAGGCCGATGCTCTATCCACTGAGCCAAACCGATTAGGGCTGCAAGTACATATTTTTAATGTCTGTCTTCTATGCTGTTCCTATAAGTCTGCTATTAAAATACATTAAATTATAAAACCCAAAACAAAAACAAAAACCCAACCACCTAGACTTCAAACAACCTGGACATAAAGTTAGGTATCAGTTGAAATTTCTGAAAGTCTATTCCAGTGGTCAGCAAACTCATTAGTCAACAGAGCCAAATATCAACAGTACTTCTTCAAAATAGACTCGCCCAGGCCGAAAACTGACTTCTGCGCATGGGCCACGAAGTTTCTATCGCACTGTACGTGCGCACCCGCATGTGGTATTTTGTGGAAGAGCCACACTCAAGGGGCCAAAGAGCCGTATGTGGCTCTCGAGCTGCAGTTTGCTGACCACAGGTCTATTAGATTAGATATAATCACTGCTTTATTTTTAATCCTCATTCAAGGATATGATTTTATTGATTTTTTGAGAGAGAGAAAGGGAGAAAGAGAAAGGGGATGGGGGGGAGGGGAGAAACATCGATGTGAGAAAGAAACATCATATGCCTCCCATATGCCCTGACCAGGAATCGAATCCAGAATCTTTTTGGTGTATGGGATGACACTCCAACTAACTGAGCCACACGGCCAGGGCATCACAGCTTTATTTTAAATCACAGCAAAGATATCTGTGACTATTCACAGGTCTATCTGGAAAATAAAAGTTTCCAAAGATCATTATTAGCAATAAATATTTAAAAAATGGTAAGAAAGTGATAAGAAATCCAAAAGGAGACTAGTGATTGAATGAGTCCTTTTATTTGTACAGTGGGGCCTTGACTTACGAGTTTAATTCGTTCAGAGACCGAGCTCGTTAAGGAGCTCGTTAACTAAAATTACTCTATCAACTCAATGCAAAAAATCTGCAGAGAGACAGCTGGTATCTCAAAAAACTCGTTAGTCGGGACACTCGTAAGTCAAGGCCCCACTGTATAGCTCATTACATTTGGATAAGTCTATGATGAGATCCTGAAGTTTATATTTTTAACATAGGTGATTCCGATACAGGTCATTTGTGGCCCACAAACCCATAAGAATGCTTGACCCATAGAGAAAAGCTGTGCTGGTCCATTTACTTAAAAGATCTAAGGCAGTGGTTCTCAACCTTGGCTGCACATTAGAATCACCTGGGAATCTTTTTAAAATCCTGATTTCTGGGCCTCATCCTCCGGAAATTCTGTTTCTTTGTTACTAATGTTGTGGCCCCACCCCACAACAAAGAAACAGACTTTCCGGAGGATGAGGCCCAGAAATCAGGATTTTAAAAAGATTCCCAGGTGATTCTAATGTGCAGCCAAGGTTGAGAACCACTGCTCTAAGGAATTACTGCTCTGGAGGTCCATTAGGAAAAGAAGTCAAGTGATGAGCTGATAAGTACTCAAGCAGGTCTTTCTGATGCCTCTTGAGAGAGCCCTACTTTGAAAAGAGTAATAACAGAAAAGCATTTTACTCAACAGGTTTACTGAGTACCTACATCAGGGGTCCTCAAACTTTTTAAACGGGGACAGTTCACTGTCCCTCAGACCGTTGGAGGGCCGGACTATAGTTTAAAAAAAAAACTATGAACAAATTCCTATGCACACTGCACATACCTTATTTTGAAGTAAAAAAACAAAACGGGAACAAATACAGTATTTGTATTTGCATGTGGCCCGCAGGCCGTAGTTTGAGGACCCCTGACCTACATACTCCAGAGAATATGCTAGGTACTAGGAAATACATAGTGACAGGCAGATAAGTGGAATCTAATGTAGAATCACTGAGGGGGTAAAAAATACAGGGAATGAGAGAACTTTCCTCTACTGGGGCTATCTTTGACTTTTACAGTGGTCGGCAAACTCAGTCAACAGAGCCAGATATCAACAGTGCTTCTTCAAAATAGACTCGCCCAAGCCGAAAACCGACTTCTGCGCATGGGCCACGAAGTTTCAATCGCACTGTATGCGCGCCCACACGTGGTATTTGTGGAAGAGCCACACTCAAGGGGCCAAAGAGTCACATGTGGCTCGCGAGCCGCAGTTTGCCGACCACTGACCTAGTAGGATAAACAGAAATTTATCCAGCTGTCTAAAAAGGGCCCTCAAGTGGCCAAGAGATAGTACTGCAATATTTAATTTCCAAAGCAAGAGATTTCAGTGCAGCTTCAGCATAGAGGAAATTTAGTGGTAGAAGGAAAACATCAAACAACTTTTGTTTCATGTCCTGTTGGAAACCTTTCTAAAAGATTTTAATCTACTTTACTGCCTTATCGTGCATAGGAGAGTGACCATCTCTGAATTCAGTACTGTCTCGCTGAACAGCAATGGTCTGCAGAAAATGGACTTGAACCTTTACTGACCACAGGAGGTGTTCTTCTTTAACTAGATTGTTCTAATTTGCTTTCTTTTTACTAATTTTGAATACAATAAAACATAAATCAGATTAAAGACTTAAGTTAACCAGTCACTGATGAAGAAAAATTTTAATTACTCAGTTTACAAAGTATCAAACCTTGGCCTAGTTAACAAATGTAGCATTGGTAAAAATTTCCTGGAAATTTCTCTACTGCTTTTAGGGGGGAAAAAAGAAAATCAAATATGAATGAAGCTTCATTCTTGGCTCATAGATATAAAATTTCACTTTCCAGGGGAGGTTGCCCTGGAAGGCAGGATCTTCTGGAGAGAAAGTGGTGGGGAGTGGGAGAGGGATGCACAGAGATAAAAATGGCAGGTAGGAAAGTATCGGGTTCAAATGTTTTAACTCAAATGAGTGCTAAACAAAGCAACTTAGTAACTCCCTCTGAGAAAATTCTCAGTTGCTGAATTATAGTTTCTAATCAAGAAACTACTTCAATCCAATACATACTTCAATGCTCCTAAACCAGGGCTGGGCAAACTTTTTGACTCGAAGGCCACAATGGGTTCTTAAACTGGACCGGAGGGCCGGAACAAAAGCATGGATGGAGTGTTTGTGTGAACTAATATAAATTCAAAGTAAACATCATTACATAAAAGAGTACAGTCTTTTTTTTCAATAGTTTTATTCATTTCAAACGGGCCGGATCCGGCCCACGGGCTGTAGTTTGCCCACGGCTGTCCTAAACCTTCTCAAATCTCAGAGATTTAGGACTCAGTCCTAAGTGTAAAATCTCTGCCTCAAAGACACAAAGGCCACATGCTTAATACTTACCCACACACATTTTGACATCATTCACAGTGAAGTCTGGATCTGGCATCCTATGAAACAAACACCAATAAGCATAACTTAAGTGGGAAGCATAGCTTCTTTAGTCAGTGTTTTTTCTTTTCTTTCTTTTTAACACTCTAACTTTAAGAAAAAAAAATATGTTTTTATTGATTTCAAAGAGGAAGAAAGAGGGAGAGAGATAGAAACATCAATGATGAGAGAGATTCATTGACTGGCTGCCTCCTGCACACCCGCTACTGGGGATGGAGCCTGCAACCCAGGCATGTGCCTTGACCAGGAATCATACCTTGATTTCCTGGTTCACAGGTCAATGCTCAAGCAATGAGCCACGCCAGTTGAGCTATCTTTTTTTTTGTTTTAAGATTTTTTTTATGTGGAGGAGGGCTATGCATGCCCAAGGCTGATGTGATTTTATATTTTTAAATCAGTTTTGTTTTTGTTTTTTTTAGAGAGGGAGAAACGGAGAGGGGGAGAGAGAGAAACACTGATATGAGAGTGAAACATCCATTGGCTGCCTCTTGCACACACCCTATCAGGGATCGAGCCCACAACCTGGGCACATGCCCTGACCGAAATTGAACCAACAACCTTTTGGTGCATAACATGATGCCCAACCAACTTAGCCACACTGGCTAGAGCAGTGTGAAGTTTTTCTTAAAGTACTAAGAACTCTCCAGTCGAGACACATCAATTTTCTTATTTGAGCTGAAAATATATTTTAAATATAAATGACTTGATTTTCTTATCTCAACTTTATTTTCTCATTTACCTTTAACAATCATTTGTAAAAAAAGAAATATACACCCTTTTAAAACTAAATGAGAAATACTATCAATACTGCACTGTCTATAGCTCCATGTGTAATATGGCCATTTCTCAACCATATCCAATCAGACCAACAACACTTACTTTATTCCAAGTCCATCAGAATTCTTGAAAATCAGAGGGTCTCTTAAGCCACCCCGCTGGATATATTCCACATTAAAATCTGTCACCAAAGGAAAATAATTGTTAGGATGGCAAGAGGTATAGCTGGAAAAAGGTAACTGAGAAGCAGGATTCAGGGATTTGCTAAGTCTGTATTTCCAGGGTAAATTAAAAATTTAATCAATAGGGGGTAGTTCTATTAACGAGTCATCTCATAAATCCTAGGCAGAAATTATTGTCATCGTTCCTCTTTTTTAAAAAATAGACATTTTAATTGATTTCAGAGAGGAAAGGTAGTGAGAGAGAGAGAGAGAAACATCAATGTTGAGAAAGAATCATTGTTGGCTGCCTCCTGCATGCCCCACAATAAGGATCAAGCCCACAATCCAGGCATGTGCCCTGACCAGAAATCAAACTGTGACCTCCTGGTTCATAGGTTGACACTCAACCATTGAGCCACGCCAGCCGGACATCATCCTTCCTAATAGACAAAAAATGTAATTCTGTCCACTACATTCCTGTTGGATGCCAAGGAGCAAAGCTGCATGTTACACATGGAATCACACATCTCAGTTTTGGTGGGAAGAATATGCATAAAAGGGCTTTTATTGTACTACTAGAGACCCGGTGCACAAAATTTGTGCATGGGTAGGGCCCCTAGGCCTGGCCAGAGATCAGGGCCAATCTATAGGGCAACTGGTGGGGTGATTGGGGAGCCCCCCGCTGGCACCCGCCTTGGCTGGCCTGGCGCCACTCACTCGCTGGCCCAGCCCCCCGCTGCCGCCAGTCGGGGCCTGCAGGCTAGGGGAAGCTCCTATGTTGAGCGTCTTCCCCCTGGTGGTCAGTGTGTGCCATGGCGACCGGTCGTTCTGTCATTTAGTTGATTTGCATATTAAGCTTTTATTATAGTATAGGACTTATAATTAAACCAAGGAAAGGGAGAAAAAGAAGGAAGAGACTTTTAGAGAAAACTTCTAACAACATTCCTGCCCTAATAAATGCTTGCTTCTTCTAATATAGCAAAGAAATGACTCACAGGGTGGGAGGATTTGGGGATGGTAGTGTGTGAGTGCTACTGTGTAAAAAAAAGAAAATAAAGATAAAAAGCTACATAGCATCAACAGGTATATTCTGGCTGCATAGATGCTTACTACAGTTCCCAGAATTTAAACTTCCTACATCAAGAGACTACAGGTCTGAATCAAAATAATACTAACCTTTTCCCTCCATAAAAGTAACAAAATTTGCATTATATTTGTTGGTGTGAAGTTTCTCTTCCAAGTCAAAAGTTCTTTTCCCTTCAATTTCATCATCTGAAATGCCATCATCTTCATAACGTCGTCGCATGGTACCACGCTGGGGAGAGAGGGACATTAGGATGAAATCATGTACTTTTTCATGCCTATCTAAAAGTGGTCAGTTTTCCCTACACGTATGGACAAAGTGCTACTTTTAACTTCAGTTGCTATGACAAGCATCAGTATTCCTTGCCTTAAGATCTTTCTCTTAACGAAAGGTGAGTGTTTTCTGAGAATGTAAGGAATAAAACAAAGTTTTAATGAGCCACTGGGTCCCCTATTTGTGGTATGTTCCCTCTGCTAACTCTTTCAGCCTAGAGATATAAAATTACAATAAAAATTTGACCAAAAAGGGCCTACTAAACATTTTACTTGTCAATCATTGCTTATCAGAGGGGGAACAAATTGTCTTTATGAACATTTCAGGCCAGGATACAAGATATAATTTTTTCACAGGGGAAAGCTGTATCTACAATACCTTCAATAATAGAGTACAACGTTTTAATTAATGAAGCAAAAACTCTAACATCAGATAAAGGAATAAAGTTAATCTAAACAATAGCATTCTAAACAGTAACCTCCAATATTTACTTTAAGGATGTCTTCCCAAAGAAGATACACAAATGCCAATGAGCACATGAAAATGCTCAATATCATTAGTCATTAGGAGAAGTGCAAATTAAAATCACAATGAGATACCACTTCACACCCTCTAGGATGACTATTATAAAAAAGATGGACAATAACAAGTGTTGGCAAGAATGCGGAGAAACTGAAACCCTCATACATTGATGAATTCAATCTAAAATGGTACAACCACTTTAGAAAACAGTTCGGCAGTTCTAGCAATTCTACTCTGAGAGGGGTGTGTGTGTGTGTGTGTGTGTGTGTGTGTGTACTGGTCATTCTGCCGTTTGGTTGATTTGCATATTAGCCTTTTATTATATAGGATATAAAAAAAATTTAAATGAAGTCCATACAAAAACTTGTACACAAATGTTCATGGCAACATTCATAATAGCCAAAAGGTAGCAAGCCAAATTTCAACAGATGATGAATGGGCTAACAAAATGTGATGTCCTATATAATAAAAGGCTAATATGCAAATTGTCCCCTTGGGAGTTTGACTGACCAGGAGTTGGATTGTTCGCTATGACATGCGCTGACCACCAGGGGGCGGCGCGGAATGAAGGAAGGCCCCAGCAGGCAGCCAGCAACCAAGGGAAGGAAGGCTCTGATTGGCCCTGATTGCCGGCCAGACTTAGGGACCCTTTCCATGCATGAATTTTGTGCACTGGGCCTCTAGTATTTACATAATGGAATATTTGGCCATAGAAATAAATGAAGTATTGATAAGTGCTACAATACAACATAGAAGAGTCTTGAAAACACTATATTAAATGAAAGAAGCCAAACATAAAAGACTACATATTGTATAATATTATTTACATGGAATGTCCAGAATAGGCAAATCCATAGAGATAGAAAGTAGATTAGTGGTTGCCAGGGGGTGGGAATACAGAGAGAAAGGAAGTGACCAGTAAGATTTTTCTTCTTGATGATATATTATAGAATTGTAATTTTATTAGCCAATATAAAATAAAATAAATAGAAAAAAAAGATTTCTTCTTGACAGTTGATTTAAATCAGAGGGAATAATGGTGGGCTTCCTTTCAATGCTCTGCAGTTTTACATTTGTTATTTTGCTATTGAGAAAGGCATCTTCCTTTGGTTTAGCAGACTATATAGTTAAGTATTACACACCAATATTTAATATTGTATGTGGTTTTCACAGAAAAAAAAAACACCTGTAATTACGTAATACACAACTGCTGAATTTGTTTTTTAAGTGAACCATTCTAAGAATTTCTAAAACCTTTTGCTTAACTTTAACTGTAAAAATATTACCTAATTACTGTCTTAATGGACAGTTTTCTTTTCTTTATAATTAAGTACTAGAGGCCCGGTGCACAAAATTCGTGTGTGTGGGGGGGAGGCAGCACATGGGGCCCTCAACCTCACCTGCACCCTAATGCAATCCAGGACTCCTCGGGGGATGTCCGACTGTCGGATCCCTGTGGGATTGGGCCTAAACTGGCAATCGAACATCCCTCTCGCAATCCGGGACTGCTGGCTCCTAACCGCTCGCCTGCCTGATCGTCCCTAACCACTCTGCCTGCCTGCCTCATCACCCCTAACCCCTCTGCCTGCCTGCCTCATCACCCTAACCACTGGCCTGCCTGCCTGATCACCCCTAACCACACCTCTGCCTTGGCCCCTGCCACAACAGCTTCGTCCAGACGGACATATGGAATGATATCCGGAAGGTCATTTGGCTGTCCGGTGTAATTAGTATATTACGCTTTTATTATTACAGATCATATGATAATCCATGTGGTTTCTATAATAATCATTCAGCATTTATTGGAACAATTACATTTCACTTGAAAGACAGTTTTCTAAGGGAAACTTAGATTAATTAGGTTTCCCCCCATTTTCTTTCTTTTTACAACACTTTTTTAAAAAAGTTTTATTTAAATTGATTTGAGAGAGAGAGAGAGAGAAAAACACCGATGTGAAAGAGAAACATTGATCAGTTGCCTCCCATATGCTCTCCAATTGGGGATCAAACCAGCAACAGGAATCGAAACAGTGACCTTTGATGTATGTGACAACATTCCAACCAACTGAGCCACACCAGCCAGGACTTACACGCTTTGAATTGCTTTACCTTCCCTGAACTACCTGAAATTTTATGGTAAAACCATATTTTGGATCAGAATTTGCTAGATGGCTTTCTTATTTATAGGATATCACTCTATAAATTAAAAACAAAAAGAAGTAACCACTGCCCTAGCTGGTTTTCTTCAGTGGATAGAGCAGGGGTGGGCAAACTTTTTTACTCAAAGGCCACAATGGGTTCTTAAAACTGGACCGGAGGGCCGGAACAAAAGCATGGATGGAGTGTTTGTGTGAACTAATATAAATTAAAAGTAAACATCATTACATAAAAGGGTACGGTCTTTTTTTTTTTAGTTTTATTCATTTCAAACGGGCCGGATCTGGCCTGCGGGCCATAGTTTGCCCACAGCTGGGATAGAGTGTCGGCCTGCGGACTGAAAGGTCCCAGGTTTGATTCCGGTCAAGGGCACATGCCCGGGTTACGGGGTCCATTCCTAGTAGGGGGTGTGCAGGAGGCAGCCGATCAAATGATTCTCTCTCTTCATTGATGTTTCAATCTCTCTCTCCCTCTCCCTTCCTCTCTAAAATCAACAAAAAAAATACTTAAAAATAAAAGAAGTGACCATTAATGGTATGGATTTCTTTCAAGAGTTATGAAAATATTCTGAAATTAGGTAGTGGTAATATTTACACAACTCTCTAAATATACTAAGAACCAGTAAATTATACATTTTAAATGGGTGAATTTTATGGTATGTGAATTGTATCTCATAAGCTGTTATTTTTCTTGCTTATGCTGCAAACTTATCTTTTAGTATATTTTACTTTAGCCAATGATGACATTTGCTATTCTTGAATACATACACAAGGGACAACTGGTGTGGGAGTGGCAGGTGCCATACAGGATAAAGTAGTCATACCCTACAATGTGCTAAAAACAACTAAAATTGGAACTTAAAGTTAGATATTGATAATCTAAAATTGATTACATAGCATCTGATTTTGCATAAATATCTAAGAAAATGAGACATTGGAGGAAGATCTCTTGAATGAACAGAAATGAATAAGAAATAAAAATTAAAGAAAATAAAATACACTGTTAAACACCTAAGAAGAGCAAGATTCAACTTAGAAACTTAGACAGAAACACTGAGGAATATCTGCTATCTTTTCCATAAGCCACAGCTCAAAAGCCCCCCCCCCCCCCAAAAGGAGATTAATTTTAATAGAACTTTCACTTACTCCAATAATGCCATCTCTGCTCAAAATATTTTTAGGCACATTTATTTGGGCGTAGAGGAGTGTATTTTCACTGCCAATTTCTTACATGGGTTTTTTTTTTTTTTTTGGAAAGAACAACACTCAGTTTTCTTCTTCACCTTATTCCATATGTGCCTTTGAAGGGCACTCCAAAAGACGATTTCCAAGCATGTCATACAATAAAGGCAATACTATCAGAATAAATGTAGTTTCCCAAAATAATCAGTTTTAAAAAGCATTCATTTGCACTACAAGTTTTTTTTTTTTAATTTTATTTTTCTTCTTCAGTGACAACATATTCACCCTAATTACCACAACATTTCTAATATGGTAGCCAGAAGTTTCCCTATTCTTCCTCCCTTTTTACATTATTTTCTTGATTTTTAAAAAATGTATATATATTTTTATTGCTTTCAGAGAGGAGAGGGGTAGAAACATCAATGATGAGAGAATCATTGATCAGCTGCCACCTTCTGCATGCCCCCTACTGGGGATCGAGCCCGCAATGGGGCATGTGTCCTGACCTGGAATCGAACTGTGACCTCCTCGTTCATAGGTCAACACTCAACCACTGAGCCACTCCGGCTTGATGGTTTTATCTTATATCAAGAGGAGTCCTCCCATTTGTACTCTCAGTTTGTAGAGTGTAACAATATAGGGAAGGCTCTTTTTCCAGCCAAGCTATGCCCATTTCTTAACGATGACAGAAAAATTAATTTGAATTCTTATTTTCTTTTTGATTGTTGCAACTGGGAACTCAACACTGATGTGAAAATTATTTGTGTCAGTTTTAACGCTGTCAAGGATAAGGGTCCCCTCACCCCTCTGTCTTAATGTAAACCTTGGGAAAAGTAAGTATCTACAGCAAATCTCTAGGTGCTTTAAAAACATACTCAATCCTCACAATAACCTGTAATCAGTAGGTAATAACACAATCTACTACAGGTGAAACCCTAAAAGCAGAGACCTACTTGAACCCTAAAGCAAAGGCTCTTCCCCAAGGCAGGAAGTTTCTGATGTTTGCTAGGGGACACTACATTTCTAGCTAGGCCATTATTTAACATTCTATCATTCCTGATTTCAAATTCTAACTTTTATTTGACAACTTATTTTATTAGTCATTCAGCTATTCTGGTTGAAATAAAAATATTGCTATTTCTAACCAGAGACAATTTTACATCACAAAGTGTTTGGAAATACATCATTTATTGTCTATGCTGTTCACATGTTTTTTCATTCTCTACATTTGTAATCAAATTATTTCAAACTTTCTGTAGAGATTAAATTGCCAATATATTTTTACCAAGATTAATCAACTCAGATTTTCTCTAAGATTCTGATCTATCTTATTTCACTACCTAAGGAAAGTTTTTTACAGAACCTCTTTGCTGGAAATGGTATAAGAAGCCAAATAACTAGATTTTCATGTCCCATGTCATGGGTGAAAAAGTTTGGGGGCATCTTTTTTATAAATATATGTGGATTAAATTCAGTGAATTCCCACTGACATAAAATTAAGTTTAAAAATAGGAGAAACCAAGATGGTGGCATAGGTAAACACTGGAAATTGCTGCCTTGCACAACCACTTCAAAAATACAACTAAAAGACAAAACGGACATCATCCAGAACCACAGGAAGGCTGGCTGAGTGGAAACTCTACAACTAGAAGGAAAGAGAAAAGCACACTGAGACTCAGAGGAGGTGCGGAAGTAAAGTGCAGAGGTACGGAGGCACACATGGAAAGGGCTGGCAACTGAGGACACGGTTGTCTTTTTCAATCGGGAGGGAGTCTCAAGCTCCCGACTGCTTTGAACTCTAGTTCTGAGCGAGTCTCTGGGGACCCAGACTCATACGGCGAGAAACTGGACTGTCTGGTATGGTCGGAACTCGAGGGCGGCTTTCTCTCAGAGGTGCCTGCAGCATTACCGGGACACTGAGACATGGGGCCTCTTAGGGCAGGACTGAGGATCTGCCATAGCTGTTGCTCTGCCCTGTTGATTCCCTGAGACCCCACCCCACCCAAGCTGTGCACAAAGGCTTTTGCATATGAAAGGCCTGGCCCTTTGCAATCTGAAAATTACCTAACAAACTGTAGCTGGGTCAGAGAGGCCCAGAACTTCCAAAAGAAGGCCCAAGGCCCCACAGCAGCTTGCATTGCTTCACAGCTGGGCCTCATCTGGGCACCTCCAAATCCCAAACAAAGAAGAGGAATCTGCAGATCTCTCCATAGCTCCTGCTGGGTAGCCTCAGGCAGAGGCTAAATTAGCACCTCCTTAGAGATCCAAGAGCCAGTGTACTCAGTGGTCAGAGTGGGACCATCCAGATTACAACTCCTCAGATCCATAAGGGACACACTCAGGGGGCAGACTCAGTGAGCACCAAAGCCCCACTGAAGCAAGTCTTGCCCCAGAAGGGTGTCTCCAGCACAGAATTTCTCCCACTGTAGACACAGCTGATTCTCACAGCCAATTGGCCTGGAGGTCAATTCCTCCCAGTGATACCTACGACAATCAAGGCTTAACTACAACAAGACTGTGCACAATGCCCACAAAGGAGTGCACCAAGAGTGTCTACCTCAGGTAACTGGGGAGGCTGAGCCACTGGGCCCTATAGGACACCTAGCACAGAAAGCCACTCTATCAACACAGGGAAGCATAAAAAATGCGGAGACAAAGAAACAGATCACAAATGACAGAAATGGAGGAAAGCAAACTACTGGATATAGAGTTCAAAACCAAACTTATAAGGTTTTTCAAGAATTTTCTAGAAACCGCCGATAAATTTAGTGAGACCCTCAAGAAATCTAGTGAGACCCTCAAGGATATGAACAAGGACCAACTAGAAATTAAGCATACACTGACTGAAATAAAGAATATTATACAGAGTTCCAACAGCAGACTAGAGGATCGCAAGAATCAAGTCAAAGATTTGAAATACGAAGAAGCAAAAATCACCCAACCGGAAGGACAAAAAGAAAAAAGAATCCAAAAATATGAAGATAGTGTAAGGAGCCTCTGGGACAACTTCAAGCGTACCAACATCCAAATTATGGGGGTGTCAGAAGAAGAGAGAGATCAAGATATTGAAAACCTATTTGAAGAAATAATGATAGAAAACTTCCCCTACCTGGTGAAAGAAATAGACTTACAAGTCCAGGAAGCACAGAGAACCCCAAACAAAAGGAATCCAAAGAGGACCACACCAAGACACATCATAATTAAAATGCCAAGAGCAAAAGACAAAGAGAGAATCTTAAAAGCAGCAAGAGAAAAAAAAGTCATTTACCTACAAGGGAGTACCCATACGACTGTCAGATAGATGATTTATCAACAGAAACTATGCAGGCCAGAAGGGAGTGGAAAGAAATATTCAAAGTGATGAATAGCAAGAACCTATAACCTAGATTACTTTACCCAGCAAAGCTATCATTCAGAATTGAAGGTCAGATAAAGAGCTTCACAGGTAAGAAAAAGCTAAAGGAGTTCATCACCACCAAACCAGTATTATATGAAATGCTGAAAGGTATCCTTTAAGAAGAGGAAGAAGAAGAAAAAGGTAAAGATACAAATTATGAACAACAAATACACATCTATCAACAAGTGAATCTAAAAATCAAGTGAATAAATAATCTGATGAACAGGATAAACTGGTGAATATAATAGAATCAGGGGCATAGAAAGGGAGTGGACTGACTATTCTTGGGGGGGGGGTGTGGGGGATGCGGGAAGAGACTGGACAAGAATCGTACACCTATGGATGAGGACAGTGGGGGGGGGGGGGGTAAGGGCAGAGGGTGGGGTGGGAACCAGGTGGAGGGGAGCTATGGGGGGGAAAAAGAGGAACAACTGTAATAATCTGAAAAATAAAGATTTAATTTAAAAAAATAAAATAAAATAAAAAAATATTTTCCCCGTCCTGGCCAGTGTAGCTCAGTTGGTTGAACGTCATCCCATGCACCATTATCCGAGTGTTTTACATTCTTTTTTCATATTAAATCTTCAAGATTCAGTGTGTATTTTGTACTTACATTTCAATTTAGTCTCATTTGTGGCTTGTGGCTTACTATACTGGACAGGACAATCTAAATCTTAGAAGCAGCAACAAAAGTAAAGCTTAGAAAATGAGCTATCAAGAAAGCTACTTAAAGCTATGTACAGCAGAAGGCAAAAGCAGGAGTTGTGAGTATACAAAACAGGGTTAATTCTTGTATTATTTTCCATAGAAACAACTGCAAACTGACTCTTGCCCATCCCTGTATATGAATCGCCCAAGGCAACATATGCTGGAATTTCTCTATACTTTCATAAGATAATCAGCCAAACAAGCATTTACTAAGGTCTGACTTACAAACTAAACTCAAACCAAGCTCTGATATCCTCCAACAAAGGTGGTTATTCCATCCCTATTATGGGCAGAGAGTGGGGGCTTTACCACAGACCTCCCCACAAACTCACACAGAGTTTGGGAGTTCTGTCCTTTGGCTTTCATTACCAGGTTAAGTCTGAATATTGGGATAAAAGAGGACCTGAATATATTGCTCCACTGTATATCACTCTCAAAATTGTTAGAACTAGCACTACTTGACGTTAGCATTTTCCTGTGTCTACTAACCCCTCTCCTATAATTTTGCCCAACTGACCTCTAATTCCCAAGAGAAGAAAGATAATGTCAAATTCTCCAACTCTTAGATCCCCGCTACAAGTAGTTATGGCCTCTTTCTCTTGATATTCCTTTACTTAAAAAGAAAATTCTGTCATAACAAGTGGCTTTAGGAGAAACATCACTTCATGATCAATCTTCTTCAAGTGGCCTGGAATCCACTACCCAAAGTTCATGTTATAAACAAAAATACCATAGGTGCCCTGGCTGGGTGGTTCAGTTGGTTCCAGCATCATTCTGTGCAACAAAAGGTTGTAGGTTCCATTCCTGGTCAGGCCACAAACCTAGGTTGTGGGTTTGATCTCCAGTTGGGACATGAATGGGAGGCAACTGATCGATGTTTCTCTCTCACATCATTTCTCTCTCTTTCCCACTTCCTCTCTAAAAGTCAATTAAGAGAACAAACATATCTTTCTGTTAGGATTAAAAAACAATTTAAAAACAAAATACCATTGGCAATTACAAAAATAATTTAAATATACTTGAGGATCAATAATATGCAAATAGTTTTAATTATTCTTTCCTACTACCCTCCCCCAAATACCTCCCTTTCCCCAAAAGGATGGTGGCAAACTTTTCACATTTTTGAGAAAAGGAAACATTTCTTATTTGTCAGACTAACAAACAGTAACTTTAACCTCTTGTTGTGGAACTTAAGGTAAACTGAAAGACACTAAATGTCATAAATTCTGACCTATTTATTGGCTAGAAAAGCAACTGTATATTTCTGAGCTAAATGGCTAAAATTATGTTTCTTATTTCTTCTGGTTATTTTCCTTTGATTAAAACTTTCTAGAGTTATAAAGAATTCTATAATTTGGCCCAAGATCTGACACTATATAACAAATTGCTGAGTTTTGCTATCCTCTGATTATTGAGCCTATAAAATATAGATCCTAACAACTGACAATTGTAGTATTTACAAAATCACTTCATTTATTCTTGATATATGAAGTAAAAAATATATATACATGTGTGTATTTTTGTACTTTAAAGACAAAAAAAGACATGGAAGGATATATAAATTGATAAAATGGTTACTTCTGGGGAAGGAATTGAGGTTACAGCAGTTAAGAAACTCTTTAGCCTTATCTGCAAAACTTTAATTTTATACAATAATACATTCATATTTTATTTGTATAATTAAAACCAGTCAGAATGGAATATGTAGAACTAGCTGTTATATACTTATTAAGTTTTGAAAATTATAACAGATACCATTTATTGAAAGTCCATTGTTTGCAAAGCAGTCTATATTTATTAGCCCATTAAATCCTCAAACAACCTTAAAAAAGTAGGTATCATTATTATCCCAATTTAGAAATGAGTAAAATGAGACTCAGAGAGGTTAAGATGTGTCCCATTCAAGGTCACATAAATGTTGGAACCTGGGACTCCCAAGACCACACTAAGGCAAACATACAGGGAATTTAATACATTGGTTATATAGCCTTGCTAAGGGAATATTCAGTTAGTTCAGAAGCAAGAAGAAAATACTTTTTAATGTTTGTCATTATTACTAGTAAAAAGCTCCAGGGAAAAAAAATCTGCTTATCTGTTTGCCAGAAGTATAAACATTTGGGGTATTTCCTGATTGACTTATTGCCATGCTGAACATGGTGTAACATCCCAAACCTATTGAAAGTCTTAAAGTAGATAGTGAGGGGGAAAAGTAAATAAAAATTTTTAAAAAGAGATTTAAACTGAATTGTAGTGCCAAGCCATGTGCCACTGGCCCCTACCTCAGCTCTTTTGCTTAGTTCTAAGCAAAGTATAATAGACAATTTCAGCTGGATTGCACTTTAGGATATGGATTATTTGTTTCCGATAAAGTAAAAAAAACAAAAACAAAAAAACACCTATGGTTTGAGTTTTATCTGCCAAAAAAACCATAATTTTCTTAAAGGGCAGCAATAGTGACAATTATTGCACCAATTATAAGTGATCTAGTAAAGACTCTAAGTTAATCAACTGACAGGTGTGTACTAGATTAGTTTACCACTAGAAGATAAACTAGAAGTCTTGCTACAAGAATCTTTGTCACCCGGCCAGTGTGGTGCAGTGGTTGAGCATCGACCTATGAATCAGGAGGTAAGGGCACATGCCCAGGTTGCGTGCTGGATCCCCAGTGGGGAGCGTGCAGGAGGCAGCCGATCAATGATTCTCTTTCATCATTGATGTATCTATCTCTCTCTCCCTCTCCCTTCCTCTCTGAAATCAATTAAAAAAGAAAAGAATCTTTAATGTCTGGGACTACACAGTCTCTGGGGAAGCCCTTGATCCTTGAATTTTCCTTTCCTTCTTTCTTTAATAAGGTTTAGCAAGGTTCACTGACTCCTGAAATCCAGTGAAAGGCATATCTTTTAACCTAACCTTTCCCAGGATGGTCCAGAAGATGTGGTTAAGTCTGAATGAAATACAATCAAGGCTTATTTATACTCTCATATATCAAATCTTCCACAACAACATTGTTTTGAACTTGATCACATACTCTGGACTTACACTGTAGACATTCTCATAAATCTGAATTCTGTTTCAACTTCCATCTTGCATAGCTTTTCTGCTATTTATATCTGAGTTCAGGAAATCTTTACTGTTAGTACTACAAATTAACTTTAGTCCTCCAGCCAGGTTCTAAGGGAGTTTCAAACATATTAACATGATCCCAAATGAGATCAGAAAGCTATGCAACTATAAATACTTTTATAAAACACTTTAAACCTCTAGTTAAGGAATAACTACATAAAACACACTAAAATGAGGAGGAGGGGACCATGCCAATATAGTTAATAACCAATATTAAATTGAAACATTTTCTGCAGCAAAAAATGAGAATAAATGTTTATTTTTATCCACAGTTTCGATATTGCTCATTTTGTATTTGGTAGCATCATTGCATACTACACGTGGTTTCAAGTTTCTTTTCCAAACTCTATTCCCAGTTCTACCTTTCCTTACAAATGACGACCTCATGACTTAACTATATAAAAAATGTCAAAACCTTTAAAAGCTATGTCCTACTCAGTCTGGCTCAATAGATAGAGCGTCAGCCCACAGACTGAAGGGTCCCGGATTCAATTCTGGTCAAGGGCACGTACCTGAGTTGCAGGTTTGTTCCCCCTAACTGGGGCATGTACCGGAGGCAACCAATCAATGTGTCTCTCCCACATTGATGTTTCTCTCTCTCTCTCTTCCCCCTCCTACCTTCCACTCTCTCTAAAAAATATAAATAAATAAAAATAAAAATCAATGGAAAAAATATCCTTGGTGAGAATTAAAAGAAAAAATAGGTGGATGAGTAGTGAAGAGTTGTTGGGGAAATCTCAAAGTACCATCCCATAAAATACTTTCTAATTACTAAGAAAAAATATAGGAAAGATCTAACCATCACACACTTAATAAATAAAGTGATCAAGCCTAGCATCACCAAGAATGAGACAACCTAACACTATCTTCTGGTATGATGCAATAAATATGAATAGTAGTCTTTTTGCCAAAATGTTAAACCTGAATTTAATCACTTAAGTATATCTAAAATGCTCCATTTTCATTTTTTAATTTCA
Source organism: Myotis myotis (assembly GCF_014108235.1). Lineage (NCBI taxonomy): Eukaryota > Metazoa > Chordata > Mammalia > Chiroptera > Vespertilionidae > Myotis > Myotis myotis. The sequence continues at coordinate 77,665,581 of NW_023416314.1, forward strand.
ATTTAGCCACTATCAAAGGGCCTCTGAGAGGACTCCTAACAACCATCACAAAAAATGTAGTAAAATGAGTATGGGTTTGGAGCTAAACAGACCTAAGTCTGAATCCTGGATCAGCTACTTACTAAGCTTATATAAACTGTAAGCCTCAGTTTCCTCATCTATAAAATGAGGTTGTATGAAGTACCACCAATTTCAGAGATTGTTATAAGGATCAAATGATATATCTACTGTATGTAAAGTATAATACTGCCTGGCACCCTAGCTGGCGTGGCTCAGTTGGTTGAGTGCTGTCCTGTGCACCAAAAGGCTGCCAGTTCGATTCCCAGTCAGGGCACATGCCCAGGTTATGAGTTCAGTCCCCAGTCAGGTGGGGAGGCAAAAAGATGGATGTTCCTCTCTCACAATGGTTTTTTTTTTTTTTAATATGTTTTTATTGATTTCAGAGAGAGGAAGGGAGAAGAAGAGAGAGATAAAAATACCAATGATGAGAGAGAATCATCAATCGGCTGCCTCCTACATGTCCCCTATTGGGAATCGAGCCCGTAACTCAGGCATGTGCCCCAACCAGGAATCAAACCGTGACCTCTTGGTTCATAGGACGATGTTCAACCACTGAGTCACACCAGCCAGGCTCTTATTGATGTTTCTTTCTCTCTGTCCCCTCCTCTCTCAAATCAATAAAACTACAAATACAACAAAATCATTAAAAACATATTTAAAAAGTAAAATAAAATACTGCCTGGCATATTAGAGCTGGTCATGTTGCTGGCCCTATCATACTACATAATTGTTCTCTATAATGTGTCATGGCTAACAAAGGTCCTTTATATACATATACTGGGGTCCGATGCACAAAATTCATGCAAGAGCAGGCCTTTGCAGCCGTGATCCCTCTCAGCCACGGTGGCTGCCTCAATCCCGGGGCTGCAGCCCGGCTTCATCCGGAAGGTTGTCCGGTCTAATTAGCATGTTACGCTTTTATTATTATACAGTATGTCTTCATCTGATCCTACATATAAACCAGAGCTACAGGTCAGTAAACTACAACGACATTAACCTTCCTACAAGGAATTAATCTTCTAACATTATAAAATCAAAGCATTGCTCTTCCCCCTGTGGCCATCGTAGGAGTGCCAGCGGTCAAAATGAAGTTCAACCCCTTTGTGACATCTGACTGGAGCAAGAACCATAAAAGGCATTTCAATGCACCTTCCCACATTCGAAGGAAGATCATGTCGTCTCCTCTTTCCAAAGAGCTGAGACAGAAGTACAATGTTCGGTCCATGCCCACCCGAAAGGATGACGAGGTTCAGGTTGTTCGAGGACATTACAAAGGGCAGCAAATTGGCAAAGTAGTCCAGGTTTACAGGAAGAAATACGTCATCTACACTGGACGAGTGCAACGGGAGAAAGCTAATGGGACAACTGTTCACGTGGGCATTCACCCCAGCAAGGGGTTATCACTAGAGTAAAGCTGGACAAAGACCGCAAAAAGATTCTTAAACGTAAAGCCAAATCTCGCCAAGTAGGAAAGGAAAAGGAAAATACAAGGAAGAAACAATGGAGAAGATGCAGGAATAAAGTAATATTATATACAACTTTCATTAAAAACTTAAAATGAAAAAAAAAAATGAAAGCATTTGTGCTCATTCTTAGACTCTTTATACTGGTAGTACTTGCTTTGCATGGTCCCAATATACATTTCAGTTACCACAGTTGAGTTAAATAACATCAATCTCCTAACAATACAGTTCAAATTTCATTTACCATTGTGTATGAACTGTGAGTAGTTGAATAAAGTACAAACTTTACTGTTAGTTTCTCAGTCCACAAAACATTCTATAAATAAGAGGTGTGCACCATGATCAGTGATCAATCATACCACTTCTTTCGAAGTCTGTTGGTGATGAGTTCACTTACAAACAATAAGACGTAGAATATTGCCTCCTAGTCTCACAGTGATAAACTACATGATATTTTATATTAAAAAAAAGGATAATCAAAAGAGGGAAATGGCCTACAAAGATAAAAATGAAGCAAAGAAATAAAAAGTGAGCCCTAGCTGGCTTGGCTCACTGGAGAGCATCAGCTTGCGGACTGAAGGGTCTCAGGTTTGATTCCAGTCAAGGGCATATGCCTGGGTTGCAGGCTTGATGCCCAGTGCGGGGCATGCAGGAGGCAGCTGATCAGTGATTCTCTCTCATCATTGATGTTTCTCTCTCTTTCTCCCTCCCTCCCTCTCTGAAATCAATAAAAATATATTTAATAAACAAACAAAAAACCCGCCTGTTTTAAAAAAAAAAAAAGTGAAAATGCTGAAAATGAAATGTGAATAGAAAATGAATGGAGTTATATATATCAGAGGAACTAAGTGCAGACAAGCTTATCAACATAAATGAGAAAGTGATTATGATGAAAAGGATAAAGACATCCCAGTGGAAGCGACAACAGCCCCCAAAATCAAAAAACACAAAAACAACAACACTTAAAAGAACTCAAGTCCTTTGTATTACTTCTGTATTTAATTACAGTTTCAATATGAGTCTTGTTAATATCAAATTAATTCCATAGTTCAACTAGCCAATAAACTACTTTTAGAATTTAATAGCATATAACAAAACATTATGCCCAAAGAAACATCTCCTTTTCAGAAATGGAAGAGATTATTTCACACCTAAGCCAGTGCAGTTTAAATTCCTGTGCCAATGAACCTATCAAATGCCTGTGAAGTGAACAGATTTTGATTCAAATGGACATGTGTCAGCTTGCCATTCTATTCCCATTCAAGCTTTAGTAGAAGCCAATGAATTTGATTAATATGGGTAGGCATACATAAGTCATTCAATGATTATTACAGAACAAGATTGTGAAATTTGAGCCAACATTTTTCTGTTTTCAGATGTGTCTTAAAACTACGTCTCTCATCAAATTAAGGAGATGTAGTTAGTTGGTCAGAAAACTCTGAATCTATGAAAAATGAGAGAAAGTTGTTCGAACACAGAAAAGGCTGAGGCCTAGAGATGTGATGCCTTCCCAGGTCTAAAACCACCACCACTACTTGACACTTGACCATGATGCTAGAAATTCCTATTCTACTTTTACACAGTGGGGCTCCTTGGCTTATGGCTGGTAACTCAGAGTCCCTCCAAGTTCCAACTTGACACAGGATGGCACAAGTACCAGCAGGGGCTTTCCCAAATGTGTGATTACAACAGCCACATGGATGCAATAAAGGGAAAAATTCAAGAAATGTATTTAGAATTATAAACACCTTTAACAAGGTTTCTCTACAGAATTTTTAAATTATAGAATCTGGAAGAATTAAAGAATAAATATAAAGAAATAAGGGACAGACACAAATGGATGTCTGCAGATGTTTATACCCACAACACAATGTTTGGAACAGTTCCTAGTTCTATATAATAAAAGGCTAATATGCAAATTGTCCCCTCTCCTGGGAGTTCGACCAGGGGGTGGGGCTGGCCAGCCAAGCGACTGCAGCCCCTCCCCCAGACTGGCCCCACCCCTGATCGACCCCCCCACCCCAACCGTCTGCAGCCCTTCCCCCCTGCTGGCCTGGCCCCGATCAGCCTGATTGGGGTGGGCCAGACCCCACCCATGCATGAATTCATGCACCGGGGCCTCTAGTATTTTCATAAAGATACAGAAGATAACATGGAGTAAAAATTACAAACAGAGAGGTATAAACTGAGAAAGAGCTTAAAAAGCTAAGTGGGTAAGTACAGTGGAACCTCATTTCTCGAACCTCTCCCATCTCAAACAATAAGCTTCTCAACCTGTCAACCCCTTCATGCTGACACCTGTATGATGAGACATTCATTTTGCAGGTGACAAAGGAGAGAATGCGTGAATATGAGTCAGTTTACCACTGTCAAAATCTCAGGATATTGTGCTATGAATATTTTTGTGTGTTTTTGTTGCTGCTTATAATTATTGTAAAATTTTCATTTTTACTATAAATTTCCTTTCCCTTTTGTTAAATTTTCATTTACATTTCATGCTCTTTTTGTTTCTAAGGGGTTCATTTAGAGATTAAACAGTACAATAGACATGTATTGTACATAAAAAGGTTAAAACAAGGACTCATTTGGGGGTCTGGAACAGATTAACTCAATTTACATTATTTCTTTTTCTTTTTTTTTATTCCTCACCCAAGGATATTTTCCTATTGATTTTTTTGAGAGTGGGAAAGAGAGAAACACATTGATTGGTTGCCTTCTGCATGCCCCTGAGCAGGGCCTAGGCAGGGGAGGAGCCTGCAACTGAGGCATTATGCCCTTGACCAGAATTGGACCTGGGACCCTTCAGTCCACAGGCCAACAATCTATCCACTGATCAAAATAATGTAGCCAAGGCTACATTATTTCTAACTAGAGGCCCAGTGCACAAAATTTGTGCACAGGTAGGGTCCCTAGGTCTGGCCGGCAATCAGGGCTGATCTGTGGGGCAACCAGCAGGGTGATCAGGGCCCCCCACTCACACCCACTTTGGCCAGTCTGGCGCCGCCCGCTCGCTGGCCCTGCCCCCCTTCCTCTGCAGGGCGACTGGCGGGGCAATTCAGGGAGTCCCCGCTGGCACCCGCCTTTGCCGGCGTGGCACTGCCCATTTGCTGGCCCCACCCCCCGCCTCCCTCTGCAGGGTGACTAGTAGGGTGACTGGGAGGTTGGGGGGGTGGGGAGGGCCCCCAGCTCGCACCCACCTTGGCTGGCCTGGGGGCAGCTCCTGCAATGAGTGTCTGCTCCCTGGTGGTCAGTGTGAGTCACAGAGACCGGTCATTCTGCCATTCAGTCAATTTGCATATTAGGCTTTTATTATACAGGATAGGATTGGAAAAAAATGACTCCTTTTTTGAACAGCCTTCAGAATGAATCAAATTTGAGAAATGAAGTTCCACTGTATTATATTATTAGCTTTGACTTGGGCAAGCAAAAAAGGCCTATTTTGCCTATATAACTATCATTAATAGTTCAGAAAAAATGTCCACAAATTCAACTGGTAAGAAACACACATAAAGAAAAATTTTAAAAATAACCTTAAGCTATGAAGTGTAAAGTAGTTAACTCTAATTTTTTTAACACACAGAAAAACAGACAAACTACTAATTTCAATAGTTCTCAAACTTGACCATCTATCAGAATTACCTGCCCGGCCGTTGTGATTCAGTGGTTGAGCATAGACCTATGAACTAGGAGGTCATGGTTCAATTCCCGGTCAGGGCACATGCCTGGGTTGCAGGCTTGATCCCCAGTGTGAGCCATGCAGGAAGCAGCCGGTCAATGATTCTCATTTATGTTTCTATCTCTCTCTCTCTCTCTCTCTCTCTCCTTTCCTCTCTGAAATCAATAAAAATGTATTTAAAAAAATAGTGCCCTAGTTGGTTTGGCCCAGGGGATAGAGCATCTGCCTGCGACTGAAGGGTCCAGGATTCAATTCTGGTCAAGGGCACACACCTAGGTTTGCAGGGTCCCGGCCCTGTTCTGTGCCATGTGGGAGGCAACCAATCGATGTGTCTCTCTCACATCAGTGTTTCTCTCTCCACTTCATTCTCCCTAAAAATCAATGGAAAAAATAGAAAAAAAAAATCACCTAATGGGGTTGTTGAGACACAGATTGCTGGGTCCCACTCCCAGAGTTTCTGATTCAGTAAGTTTGGAGAAAAACCCAAGAATCTTCATTTCTCCCACGTTCTCAGATATGGTCAGGGACACCCTTTGAAAACAATTTGAAAACAATTGTTTTAAACTATTATGCTAAGAAAGAACTTGCAAGTGAATAAAATAAAGCTTAGATAACTAACAGACTTCCTGATTATCAACCTATGGTTCTTTCCACTGTTAGGGTTCAGTCATTATGTTATATATTTTTATGTATTTTTAAAAAGTGCAAACATATTTTTGTTAAATTCAATAAATATTTTTGGAGCACTTGAAGAAGACATGGTCCCTTACTTTAAAGAAGAGACTCACAGTCAGATAACTACAACACAAAGTGACTGGTTCCACAAAAGAAGTGCATAAAAAGTTCCTTGGGAATATACCTGAAGAGAACTCAAGAGAACAACATCTGGGTCCTTGGAGGATAATTATTAGGAACTTGCCAAGAATACAGAATGGGGTGGAATGTAGAGCTGTTAGATATACACATTCACAGAAAAAAAAATCCGTCAAGCACCTACTGTGGACCAGGCATTATACTAAGCACAAGATAAAATGGTGAGAAAAGGCATTGTAGCAGGCTTCAATGATGCTTACACTCTAAAAGAGAAACAATCAAATAATTATCCAAGTAAATATAGTCATAATTTTGATAAGTGCTATGCATAAGAGGTATTCTATACTATGAGAATTTAATCAAAGACTTCTCTGAGAAAAGGATCTGAACTATGGTATGAAGATAGCACCTTAGCATTCTACACACCATGTTCAAACCTTTGCACATAAAAAAAGTGGCTTTACATACTATTAATGTTAAGTAGATACCTTTGTCTCTTTTATTTTAAAGGTTTTAAAATTAATTTTGAGAGAGAGGGAGAAGGAGAAAGAGAAACACTGACACACCATCAGCTGCCTCCTGCATGCCCCCGACAGAGGATTGGGCTCAAAACCAGGACATGTGCCCTGGAGAATCGAACCAGCAACTCCTCAGTGCCTGGGATAGTGCCTGGCACCGCCCAACCAACTGAGCCACAGCAACCAGGGATATTTTTGTCTCTTTCAAGTTCAAAGAAGAAATTTTGGTAGGCTAATTATCAATTCTACAAGACAAAAGAACTTACAGGTGACTTCTGGTAACACCTACCACTGACTGAATATTCATGCCCACTATCCCAGCATCAAGGAACAGGGAACCAAGCTAATTACAAAAGAAGCTGGTGAGCACCGTGTAGTAGGAGCAAGGGTAACTGGATGGTCTCAAGGAACACGAGCAGCTTGTTTCCCCTTTCTCTTATGACCAGAACAAATGGGGCTACCAGTTACGGCAAATTCTTGTTTCTTGGCTCCCCCTCTTTGACTGTGTTCTGACCACCGCCATCCTGATAAGTGTCAGCACTTCACCACAGAATGGAGTAATTTTATTACAGCTGCTTTGTCTTTTAAAAATTATTATTAATTTTGAAAGACAGACACTTGTTTAAGGCAGTGACCTAGAGTAAGGCAGTTTTTAAAAAAATATATGTTTTTATTGATTTTTTTGCCGAGAGAGAGGAAGGGTGAGGGAGAGAAAGAAATAACGTACGCACCCCTACCTGACCAAATGGCGCACGGGACAACACTCAACCAACTGAGCCACACCAGTCAGGGCACATTCTGCTTTGTCTTTATGATAAATTTAAACAACTAGTAATGTTAATCTCAATGATATACATGGGTACTGTGCTTTGTGCATGCCAGGGAAGTCATAATTTTTCCTCAAGGAGCTTATAATCTGACATAATTAAACTTTTATCTTGTATCCATTTAGATACCAGAGGGGTAGGGAGAAAAAAACTATGAGGATTCAGGAAAGAGGTTTCCTTCAGTATGTGAGATTAGTAAAACAATATTGCAAATGGGCTTTAGAGGATGAAAAACAAGGTAGGGACAGGGAGATAGGATATCACAAGCAAGCAAGTAGCTTGGTTTGACTGGAACATATATAGGAGTAGATAAGCCCTAGGCTGAGTGGCTCAGGTGGTTGGACCTTTGTCCCGTATACTGAAAAGGTACGGGTTTGATTCCTGATCAGGGCACATACCTAGGTTGCAGGTTCAATCCCCCATTGGGGTGCGTACAAAGGCAACCAATTAATGTTTTTCTCGTCTCGCTGTTTCTTCCTTTCTTTCTCTCTCTCTCTTTCCCTTCCTCCCCCCATCTCCCTCTCCCTCTTCTCTCTCTAAAAAATAGTAATAAACAAAATAAAAGTAAGTAAGAAAGAGTAGATAATAAACCCAGGCTGTGTGGCTCAGTTGGTTGGAGCATTGTCCCGCACACCAAAAGGCTGCAGGTTCGATTTCCAGTCAGGGCACATATCTAGCTTGACGGTTTGATCCCCAGCGGGGGCATGTGCAGGAGGCAACCAATGGATGTTTCTTGTTTCTCTCACACATGAATATTTCTCTCTCTCCTCTCCTCTTCTCTTCTCTCTCTCTCTCTCTCTCTCTCTCTCCCCCCCATCCTCTCTCTGAAAAATCAATAGATGTATCCTCAGGTAATGATTTAAAAAAAAAAAAAGAGGAGATAAACTGTAATAGTCAACTGAAGCCTGAAGCCCAGGCTAAAGAGTTTATGCCTACAACGGCAAAACCTTAAAAGTTAACCAAGCACTTACAAGCAATTTCCAAAAGGTAAGCTTTATTTTCACTACTCCACGCATGAAAAGTTACAGTTCATCAAGGTTAAGTAACTTGCCCAAGATGACACAGAATATGAGCTAAAATTCAAAGCCACATCTTATGAACCAAAGTCCAGAGTCCATCCCACACCACCAGTGACTAAGAGGGGGGAATGTCACAGAGGATGGGAACAACCTAATCAGAACCTTGGAAGCACAAAATAAGAAATAATGGAAAAGATACCCAGAATAAAAATCTAAGAAGGAGGCTACTACAACAGTGCAGACTGAGTCAGAACTAGGAGTGGTAGTGGGAACTAAAAGTGTTGAATATCAAAATCCAGCAGGTCTCAGCAATTGATTAAATATCCTATACGTATAATAACAGCATAGTATGCAAATTGTCCCCTCCACCGAGAGCTTGTTCAGGAGTTTGACCAGGAGGCAGGGCCAGCTGGGGGAAGGGAGAGAGGCCCAGCCGGCCAGTGGTGGTGGTGGTGGCTGCAGGAGGTCCCTGCTGGTGGTGGCGGCAGGTCTGGCCAGCAGCAGCAGCAGGTGGCTGGGAGAAGGGAGGGAGTACCTGGCCGGCAGCCGCTAGGGACCCTACCAGTGCACGAAATTCATGCACTGGGCCTCTAGTGGAAGATAACAGAGAAAGAACTAGTAGTTGATAATGCCATTAACCCTTTGCGGTCCAATTTTATTTTTGGAATTCAAACAGTCTGGTCCAAATTAATTGACGGGATTGAATGTTGAACCGGTTTGTGGTGTCGACCTCAGCCTCGACGTTGGACCTGCTCCTAGTGCAATGATGGTGAACCTTTTGAGCTCGGCATGTCAGCATTTTGAAAAACCCTAAGTTAACTCTGGTGCCGTGTCACATATAGAAATTTTTTGATATTTGCAACCATAGTAAAACAAAGACTTATATTTTTGATATTTATTTTATATATTTAAATGCCATTTAACAAAGAAAAATCAACCAAAAAAATGAGTTCACGCATGTCATAGGTTCACCATCACTGTCCTAGCGCCTGGTCTGTCAAGTCAGCCTCCACATTGGACTGAAAAGGGTTAACAAAAAAATGTAATGGTCAGCCCTAGCTGGTTTGGCTCATTGGATAGAGCATTGGCCTGTGGGCTATAGGGTCCCTGAGTTTGATTCCAGTCAAGGGCACATGCCTGGGTTGTGGGCTCGATCCCCAGTGGGGGGTATGGCAACCAATCAATGATTCTCTCTCATCATTGATGTTTCTATATCTCTCTCCCTCTTCCTTCCTCTCTGAAATCAATAAAAATATATTAAAAAAATAAAATAAAGTAAATGTAATTGTCACTCCTATCTTAAAACCAAACAAACAAAAATCCAAGAGAACCTTCTCTAGATCCTGCACTTGAACTACGATTTGCACCCCTTCTCTCTTCACAACCAAACTTCACTCAACTTCTCTTCACTCACTCTCTGTGTAGCCTCACATTTATTTTGAAGAATGTCTTCTGTCTCCAGATGCCACTAAAACTCCTATTTAAAGTCACCAATACCCACTATATTGCCATATCCATGGCCATCTCGGTTTTTAATATACTCAGTCTCTGAGTAGCATCGACCTCAGCTGACCACTACCACCTCTTTGAAGCACTATCAGTATAAAGTGATGTTTAAGAATACAAACTGGAGCCAGACGAACCTAAGTTCAAAAACCCACTTTTCCAGTTACTACCTGGTGGTACTGGACAAATACACTAATGCTTAGAACAGTGCCTGATAAACAGTAAGTACCACAGTCACTTGGCTTCAAAGACACAACTACCTTGATTTTTCTCATACCTCGGGCCCATCCTTCTCACTCCCTTAGTATGCCACTCCATGTCTACCAACTTCAATTACCATAATATGCCAATGAGACTCCGCCTTATGCCAATAAGTCCTTCCTTAGGTCAAGAACCATAGTTACCTACTCAACAATTCTATAGGCACCGCACATTCAAACTGTCCAAACTTACTCAAAACTGAACTTACGCTATTTCCCTCAATCTCCAAACCTGCTCTTCCTTCAGGGTGCACTATTTCAATAAAAGGACTGTACTACAGTCACCCACATGAGAAAAATTTGGGAGTCATCCTTACATGTACCCCCTTAACTTCACCCTCCACATATCCAACTAACCAAAATCCTATGATTCTATTTTCTAAATATTTCTCAAAACCTCTCTAATTCTACTGTCAGCACTCTCAACTATACCACCATCGTATCTGACCTGAATCTCTACAGTAGCCTTCTAATTGGTCTTATCAAATCCAGTCTTGCTCTCTCTTGATCCTTTCTCTATACTCTAGTCAGTTATTAGTCCAAGCATTTTTTTTTTAATCCTCATCCAAGGTTATTTTTTCCATTGATTTTTAGAGAGTGGAAGGGAGAGGGAGAGACAGAAACACCAATGTGAGAGAGGCACATTGATTGGTTGCCTCCAGCATGCCTCCGACCAAGGCTGGAAGCCTGCAACCGAGGTACGTGCCCTTGACCGGAATTGAACCTGGGACCCTTCAGTCTGCAGGCTGTTGCTCTATCCACTGAGTCAAACCAGCTAGGGCTAGTCCAAGCATATTACTCCTCTGCTGAATATCTGTCTTTCCTGCTGCCTTTAGGATAAAACCCTACTTGGACTGACCCGTTGTCAAGACTGACTCTCTCCTCCACTCTCTTCTCTCCTTACACCGGACTTCTTGTTTTTGTTTGGTTGGTAAGTTCTTCAAATGTGTCAGATTCCTTCCAACCTCAGGGTTTTTGCATATGCTAGTCACTTCTCTTTTAAAGTTGGTTACCTCTTATTCACCCTACAGGTCTCAGCTTTAAAGGCTTTCTCAGGAAAAGTGTTCTCTGACACCTTCTCCCACTCCTGAAGTTTAGATCAGGTTTATATATTCTTATTGCATTCTGTACTTACCTTTGCAGCCTTTTGTTTAACTATAATTAACATTACTATTATAAGTATTTATTTAATGTCTGACTTACCCACCAGACTATAAGCTTCATGATAGAGAGACCATGCCTGTCTTATCTCTATATCTATAGCAAGCTTTGCATGGTGTCGGACACATGGTTAAGTGCTTGCAACATTTTCTTATCCCTACTTTGCATTAGCTGGTCCCTCTACCTAGACCCAGATCTGGTCCCCTAAGTTCTTGAACTTCACAAAATTGGCTCCTCATCACTCAAGTCATAGTTACAAAATGCCATCTTCAAAAGAAGCCTCTACTGATCACCTAATCTCAAGAAATTATTCCCATGATACAACAATTTTATTACCCTTTTAATTTCTTCGAAATATTCAACACATCTGAAACCACAGCATAGTATTTAGAAGTCTAACAAGGCAAGAACCAAGCAAAGTGCCTGCCACAGTGTAAGCATTCAACAAACATTTAAGTGACTGAATCTCCTGAATGAGAAAAGATGACATGGGGAACACCCCAAATCCATCAGCAAAACATTTACAAACTGTGCTTCAATAAATTTGAAAATATGGCAGTATTAGCCTGGTAGGCTTGAAAGCCAGACTGCCTACTTTGAATCCTGGCTCTTTCCCTTCTTAACTGGGTAACCTCAGATAAGTTACTTAACTGCTCTATGCCTCAGTTTCCAAACTAGTAAAATGGGAATTAGAACAAAGTGCCAATACCAAGCACATAGTGTATTATTATCCATTAGATTGGGCTTTTCCTCCCAATGTTTCAAATACACAGGGTGACTTTTCCTTTATCTTATCCACCCCAAAAGGGCCACCATTATTTTTGTACACTGCACAACTCCAAGGACATCTTTCACATAGATTAAGACATGTGAAGAGTACCTTCTAGACCTGTGGTTCTCAACCTTCCTAATGCCGCGACCCTTTAATACAGTTCCTCATGTTGTGGTGAATCCCAACCATAAAGTTATTTTCGTTGCTACTTCATAACTGCAATTTTGCTACTGTCATGAATTGTAATGAAAATATCTGATATGCAGGATGTATTTTCATTGTTACAAATTGAACATAATTAAAGCATAGTGATTAATCACAAAAACAATATGTAATTATATATGTGTTTTCCGATGGTCTTAGGCGATCCCTATGAAAGGGTCATTCGACCCCCAAAGGGGTCGTGACCCACAGGTTGAGAACCGCTATTCTAGACTTGTGCTACATGGTAGCATCGTCCCGAGTTCCAGGAATCCTTTGTGATAATCAAAAGATTAAGATGATCAAAGAATACAAGAACAGGGAAGTACTTTGGAAACTTAAAAGTACTTTAAAATGATCCCTATATTTACAAATGTAAATTCTCTTGAGGTCAATGTCAGAAAGAAGGTTGGCCAGATTACTGCTCTGTGATCCAGGGCTATAAAGAGATGGAATAATAGTCAGGCTACCTTGAATTCACACTGAGGGTTACAACCAGCCCATGAGGTTGTTTCTCAGGAATGGTCATGGGTATTCAGCTGCAGGGCAATTCATAATATTTCAATATTTGCTTACATCTAACACTGCAGCTTTTATCTCATTTTTCTATCCTTCAAAGAGAATATCAAAAGGAAACTCCTTGTTGTAACATAATTATTGATCTCAAGACAGTGAATACTTATTTCGGGTATCCAAATAAATTGATCTTAGGATAAGTTGAGTAATAAATCTGCAACTGGGTTGAGGATTTGTCATGACCATGAAGTGAGCTTTGTGAAGTCAACAATAAAAATGCTTCATGCTTACTTTGGGCGAAGCCTGAGAAACAAAATCTGAGAGTGCTTTCAAGATGTTTTGTGATAGACTTTAAATTCAAAGATGAACAGCAGCTAATCAGAATAATATACATAGAACTATCTACTTACACTATTGACATTTTGAGTCAGATGATTCATTGTTGTGGAGGTCTGATCTGTGCATGAGGATGTCTTAGCAGCATCCCTAGACTCTATTCACTAAAATACCAGTAGTACTCCCCTAATCCAACAATAAAAAATGTCTCTAGCCCTGGCCAGTATAACACAGTGGTTAGAGTGTCATCCTGTAAACCAAAGGGTCTCAGATTCGATTCCTAGTCAAGAGCACATACCTGGGCTGCAGCTTCAATCCCTGGCTCTGATCGGGGCGTGTGCCAGAGGCAACCAATCCATGTGTCTCTCTCACATCAATATCTCTCTCTCTCTAACCCTCCCTCCCTTCCACTCTCTAAAAATCAATGGACAAAATATCCCCCTAGCCTGGCCGATGTGGCTCAGTGGCTGAGCATCAACCTATGGACCAGGAGGTCACAATTCAATTCCTGGTCAGGGCACGTGCCCAGGTTGCGGGCTTGGTCTCCAGTGGGGAGCATGCAGGAGGCAACCAAGCAATGATTTTCTCTCATCATTGATGTTTCTGTCTCTTCCTCTCCATTCCTCTCTGAAATCAATAAAAATATATATTTTTTAAAAATATCCTCCTAGGGCAGTGATGGTGAACCTTTTGAGCTCGGTGTGTCAGCATTTTGAAAAACCCTAACTTGCCCTAACTGGTTTGGCTCAGTGGATAGAGCATCAGTCTGCGGACTCAAGGGTCCCAGGTTAGATTCCAGTCAAGGGCATGTACCTTGGTTGCGGGCACATCCCCAGTGGGGAGTGTGCAGGAGGCAGCTGATCGATGTTTCTCGCTCATCGATGTTTCTAACTCTCTATCCCTCTCCCTTCCTCTCTGTAAAAAAAATCAATAAAATATATTTAAAAAAATAAAAATCATCATTGTCCCCTTTAAAAAAAAACACACAAAAAAACCCCTAACTTACCTCTGGTGCCGTGTCACATATAGAAATTTTTTGATATTTGCAACCATAGTAAAACAAAGACTTATATTTTTTATATTTGTTTTATATATTTAAATGCCATTTAACAAAGAAAAATCAACCAAAAAAATGAGTTCGCGTGTCACCTCTAACACGCGTGGCATAGGTTCGCCATCACTTCCTAGGGTAAGGATTAACAACAAAAAGGCTCCAGATACTGCCAAACTCTCTTGACTGGACAAAAATCACACCCAGATGAGGACCCCTGCTTTAAACAAATCTGTTCCAACTGTCTAAAACATCCACCCAAGTTCTCTCCTCCCACTTTCAAAAATCCCTCCCTCTGATCTTCCTGGGAATCCGGATTTAACCTCAGAGTCCACCTCAATTCTTCAATTGCCTTTGCCTCCAAAATCCTCAAAAATCAGTTATAACTCCCTCAATGACATGTCAGTACTCTTGTTAAAACCACAACTGGTGATAGACTTAATAATACTAGTACTCAGGGTTCATGATCCCTAATCAAGCACTCTTTTCCATCATAGCACATTGCTATCCAGCAGTCATCAAGTTTTAAGTCCTTCACTGCCAACATGTCTTGCTTCCTTCCACCTCTTACTTTCCATTTCTACTACTTATACCCCAAAGCAGTGGTTCTCAAACTTTTGCATGCATCAGAATCACCTAGCTTGTTAAAACACATTTTGTTGGTCCCTAACCTCAGAGATTCTGATTTAGTAAGTATGGGGAGGATCCAAAAATGCGTGTAACTAATATGTTCCCAGATACCCAGATAATGCTTATGCTGCTGGTGAGAGGACCACACTTCAAGAACCACTGCCCTAGAGTTCAGGTGCCTTTCACCTTAAGAGGTAACTTATTTCAGTATTCTTCCAGAATTAAAACTGAAAAACTATTACTTCTAAAATTTTGATCAAATTACTACTCGGTTAAAAATAAGCCACAACTTATGGCTATTTTCCACATGTGGCTTTTCGTAATTGTTTAAAATGTGTGCCCAACAGTATGAACAGTGCCTCCCTCCCAAAACAAATCTACTTTTATCCTGCTAATCTCATGGATATCTTCAGAATAGACCTTATAGACTTCCCACTCCATAATACAGCTTCTGCTGTCTTTACCTCCTACAAGGCCACCCTCTTCCCTCCTCCTCTCTACCTACCTGAAGGAGGCCTTCACCACTGTATTTGCCAAAACCACGTTTGGTCACTATCTGCTGCCTTTTATCTTTATGGTTTTAAGTTTTTACCAAGTACTCACAGATAGAGAAAACCCCCAAGAACCTAAAATTTAAAACAGAAAACAATGATATGAGTGACATGCATAAATAAAAGGCCTGACATATACACAAACTACACAAATACTGGTGTTTTAATAGATTAAATGCAATCAATTAAAAGTTCATAAAAAGAATGTGCCGATCTTTTTAAAAATATGACTAAACACCGGCTGTCAAAAATTTATAGCTACCTCATTTAGGATGTTAAGCAGGCATCTGTTAGGGAAGAAAATTTTGAAGTAGAGAAAGTACTAAGTTTAACCACTTCCTACAACAGAAGTGGGTATCATTTGTTTTCTGTATGAAATGCACCACAAGAGAGTTGGTATGATGTGAAAGAAGAAACATGGGGTTCTACTCTGACCAACTATGATCTTAGGCAAGTTGATCAAGGCCTTCCCCAACCTTCCATTTCCATAATTAAAAGAAATTAAGGTTTAAAACTATACAGTCTACCTTACAAGATTGCGTTGCGGGTACAATAAGGTAATGTATATGAAAGAACATAACCTATTAGTTGGCACATAATAAGTATTTATTGAGTTTTAACTTTTTTTAATGTGAAAGCCAATGCAAAAATAGTATTATTCCAAAAATAAGATAAACAGAGCAAATTAATGAAACCTGAGTATGTCCATTGCCCAAGGAAAAAAGTTTTTTAAAGGATATAAAATAAAGAATACAAGTCCCTCAGAGTGGTATACAGTAAATGTATCAATTCCCTGACTTAATGACCTTGAGAATAAAATCACTTGCAACTTCACAACTTAAAGGTTGTCTAAAAGTCAGCAAAAACTTGCCCTACTTGGTTTGGCTCAGTGGATAGAGCATCGGCCTGTGGACTGAAGAGTCCCAGGTTCGATTCCAGTCAAAGGCACATACCCGGATTGTGGGCTCAATCCCCAGTAGAGGGCAGCCAATCAATGATTCTCTCTCATCACTGATGTTTCTCTCTCTCTCTCTCCCCCCCTGCCCTTCCTCTCTGAAATCAATAAAAATATATATTTTTTAAAAAGTCAGCAAAAACTTTGACATACAGGGTTTAGGACAGGATTAGAGGTAGGAAAACTTAAATTCACCTTGAGCTTTTAAAGTTTAACTAGATATTTTCTTATTTTTTTTCTAATGGCCCATTACAAATGTGTTCATCTGGCATGTATGTGTATTAAGCATACGTTTTTAATCTGTTATAGCTCCAGTGGTTCTCAACCTTCCTAATGCCGCGACCCTTTAATACAGTTCCACATGTTGTGGTGACCACCAACCATAAAATTATTTCTGTTGCTACTTCATAACTGTAATTTTGCTACTGTTATGAATCGTAATGTAAATATCTGATATGCTATATGTGTTTTCCAATGGTCGCGACCCACAGGTTGAGAACCACTGAGACTTTTGGTCCTTATGCACACTGCAAGATCCAATACCCAGATATTTTGCTTATCCCTGTGCATCAAAACTCTCCTCAATTCTAGTGGCCTATTCCTAGCACTCAAGAAAACTGGTAATACAATAAACTATTTATGAAGGCTTCCAACAACATAAACAAATACTTATTGAGCACTTTCTATGTTTAGACTGAGTATCTTCTTTTTTCAGGCTACTCATTGAACACTTTGTATGTGTCAGACACTGTTCAAAGCATCCAATATACACCATTTTTGTTTATGGTCCCAACTCTCAAGGAACTTACACTAATGGAGAGAGATGCACAAATAAATTTACATATGGTAGCTAATGACTGGTGCTCAGCAAAATAAAACAAGAGAAAATAATAGAGCTTAAATACAGTCCTTACTCTGGGTCTCCAAAAAATAATTAGATCCCTTGCCCTAGCTGGGTTTCTCACTGGTTAGAGTGTAGGCCCGCAGACTGAAGGACCTCGGGTTTGAGTCCAGTCAAGGGCATATGTACGTACGGGTTGCGGGCTCGATCACCTGTATGGGGCATGCAGGGGGCAGCTGATCAATGATTCTCTCTCATCATTAATGTTTCTATCCCTCTCTCCCTCTCCCTTCTTCTCTGAAATCAATAAAAATATAATTTAAGAAAAGAGAAAGTGATGTTAGTTGTGGGTGTCCTTTATCAAGATGAGGAAGTTTCTTTTTATTCCTACTTTGTTTTTATGGAAAGGGTTTGAATTTTATCACATTCTTTTTTTTCTGTGTCTATTGATATGATCATGTAACTTTAAAAAAAATTCTATTGATATGTTACATCAATTAATTTTTAACATTTTTAAAATATATTTTATTGATTTTATACAGAGAGGAAGGGAGAGGGACAGAGAGTTAGAAACATCAATCAGTTGCCTCCTGCACACCCCCTACTGGGTATGTGCCCGCAACCAAGGTACATGCCCTTGACCGGAATCGAACCTGGGACCCTTGAGTCCACAGGCCGACGCTCTATCCATTGAGCCAAACCGGTTAGGGCACATCAATTAATTTTTAAATGTTGAATTAACCTTATATTCCTCTGATAAATTCCATTGGTCATGGTGTATGATTCTATTCATATGTTACTAGATTTGGTTGGTTAGTATTTTATACTCATACTAGAGGCCCAGTGCACGAAATTCATGCACAGGTAGGGTCTCTAGCAGCTGCTGCTGGGGCCTCCCTTCCCCAGCTGCCGGCTGCCAGGGCTGGGGTCTCCCTTCCCCGGCTCCTGGGAGGTGTGGGTGCTGGGTGGAGGGGGTCAATGGGGAAAAAAGACAAACTAACAACGGGGACATCTGTAATACTATCAACAATAAATATAAATTTAAAAAATAAAATATAAAATAAAATAAAAAAGCCAAACATTATTTACCCTCTCATATCATTTCCTACACTACAAAAATAAGTTTTCTGGTTCCAGAAAGTAGAGTCAATACCCAAATCTACACATACACATCATCTTCAAAGGTACAATTCTCTTCCACATGTAATAAGTAAATAATAGTTTGGTAAAAAATAAGCCAACCTTAAAAAACTAGCTATTTCTGATTTTTTTTAAAATTACTTGTCATAAAGATGATATAAACCTATCAAATCTTACCAAATTCATCCTGTGTGCTTGAAATAAATAGCTATGTCAGTAAAAGGATTTATTCAATCATGAATATAGCATTCTTATTAGTACGCATACAACTTTTTTTTTTAAAGATAGGTAAAGGATCGCCCTGGCCAACATGGCTCAGTTGGTTGGAGCATCTGCCAGTGCACTGAAAGGTCACAGGTTTTATTCCCAGTTAGGGGTACTAGGTTATATGGCGGGGTGGGGGGTGGGGGGGTGTCATACGGAGGCAACCAAACAATGTGTCTCTCTCACATCAATGTTTCTCTCTCTCTCAAATAAAATAATAATAATAATAATGTCTGGCATGGCTCAGTGGTTGAGCATCGACCTATGAACTGGAAGGTCCCAGTTCATTTCCCGATTAGGACACATACCACAGTTGTGGGCTCAATCCCCAGTGTGGTGTGTGCAGAAGGCAGCTGATCAATGATTCTCTCTCATCACTGATGTTTCTATCTCTCTCTTCCTCTCCTTTCCTCTCTAAAATCAATAAAAATACATATTTTTTAAAAAAGATAGGCAAAGGGTTTTGAATACAAAAAAGTCATTCTTGTTTCTAAATGAGTTTAGAACATTAGGTTCTATCCCCAAAAATAACATGAAGTAACAGTCAACAATAGTATAGTCAATGTACTACCTGATTCAATTAAATTTGACAAATATATACTGTATGAGGTCAACACAAACTTTAATCACCAAGCCAAATTGATAAACCTGTCATTTTGTCTTTCACACTTTATGTTCCATGGCCAATTACTGCAAAACAACCTAAGTTCTACACTATGACCTACTTTAAAGAGACAAGGTGTTAAACATATACATATATATATATATATATATATATATATATATATATATATATAACTACTATAAAGATTAGCCTTTATGCCTTTATGTTAGTCTTAAAATTGTTCAAATAATACCTGCCTTAATCAGTAGAGAATTCTGTAATATGTGCAGTCACTGAAGAGATATTATTAAAAGTATGGTAGGCAAACTGCCACATAAATAATCCACCAATATGCTCTCTTATCAAAAGTTACGCTATGGAAGGGATTTACACTTCAGATATAATTTTGTCATGTAATCTTAGAAAGGAAAACATGTCACCCTAAACTTCAAAATTATCACCCAAAATTCTAAGAAAGATCCCCCAAATATGTGGTGTACCTTCTTACATAAAATGACAACAATTGCACATGAACCAAGAGAGAAAAAAAAAAAAGGTTAGATAAGGAAAGGTGCAACAGGTAGCAATCACTATAATTAACAAACAAACAAACAAACAAACAAACAAAATCTTACCAGGACAAAAATTATAGATTTCTTGTATCTCCCTACAACTACCTTAAAAAATGTGAAAACTTTTGTTTGATGAAAGGCTCTTCCTTTGAAAGACTGGATCCCAATATCCCTTAGATATGTATGTAACAAGTCAACAATTCTACACGTTTGATATGATAAGCATAATCTTTTTTTCCCAAAGAAAGTTTAATTCAAGAAAAGTCAAAACAAAATAATTCCTAAATGTACAAAATTCCACTACTGATACACTTTACTCTGAAAAGTTAAAGATAAAGAAATATAATCTCAACACATGGATTAGAAGAGGCAAGTCTCTGAAATAAGGCTTGCCAGAACACATACCTGCTGGATATACTTGCCAATACACTCCACATCTTTTTACCAATCACATCAAGGGGAAAAAAATGTAGTCTTTTCTCAAAAAGAGTGGAGATCATCAACAAATGGATTAAAGAATTACTCTTTTCCCCCTCCAAACTAAGTCTAAAACACAGAGCCAAATAAAACCACCATAAATTCCTTTAGTGTCTTCTAGGTCTTTCAATTCACCAAATTTCACGTAATAAATACAATTTTGTGGCTTTCCTCATACCCTACTCTACAAAGACAAATTCAAATTTCTGAAATAAATATATGGTGAGAATATTAATAAAGCTCTCTGACTAGGGAAGCGAAATCAAATTCTTAAAGTCCAATAGGGAAACCTTGAGAAGAAAGCAGGGCCTAAAGGAGCGCATGCATCTTCATATGCACATACAAACTAACTGCCTCCAAAACATTACTAAGTAAAACTTTCCTTCAACAAGATGTCATGTATCATACATTCCTCCCAAAATACAGAACTTCATCAGCAGCCAGTATTTTACCTTTTCTCAATCCCCCCCTTCCTTCCAAACCTATCCAAGTATTAATTTGTTTAAAAAAAGATAAAGACTCAATAGTTTTACTCCCCAGCTCAAGGCCACAAAACCTGGCACACCAAAATCTTTAAAAAACTATATCAAACTATCCTTCCTCAAACAGGTTTGCCTCTGAAATTTACATTCTAACTTAATTTGAATTATTACAATGTCAGTATTGCAAAATTAGGAATCCTTGAAAGTTGTAATCCAAAAAGTCCTCGGATTTACAATGGTTTCTATAGAAGTTAAAGGCTACATATAACCACATTTCCAAACAAGATGAATATGAAGGTTCTAACTACATGGCCTAAAACCCAAATGAGGTAGTCATAATATACCTTCTCTCCTCCTCTAGTGTACAGAAAAGCCACCTGAAAAGTTGTAATCACAGTATGTTCACAAATGGAAACATTATAGTTATTCTACGTCAAAACTGGAAAAAAAACATAACAAGAAAATACTAACCAATCTCTGGCTGTAACGAATCCTTTCTTCTTCGGGTTCCATCTCTCACTCTTTCTGTTGAAATTACTGTAAAGAAACCACTCCAGGGCTGCCTTCCTCTTCCTCCTTAGGAACCAGATTGATTGCAACACTGAAGAATAATGATATGAGCAGTGATGAGAACTCAAACTCAACCTTTCCTTCCACGGGAAAAAAAGTGTTTAAAATATGTGTAAGTTAAAGGCTCTCGGAGAAATCTGGTTCCTCTTCATCTGTTTGGGACCTCTCTGCTCTTGGGCAAGTGGTTCCATGTCATGACCAACATTAATCAAATTACAACAGTCCAAGGCCTAAGCAATAGGAGATGCTGGTTTCAGTTCCTTGTGGTCGGGCCACACCACTTGTTTCTCCCCACAGGATACAATTAGCAAGGATCCCCTTCATGGCAGCATTAGCAAAAAAATTTTTTTTAAACGGGGGGGGGGGGGGTGGGGGGGGGGCGCGCACTGACCAGGTGGAGCAGGTACTGAAGTAATCCAGATCCTAACCAAATTAGTTCTCTCTCACTGGTAATTAGAAACTAGAGGGAAGGGCAGACTAACCATATAAAAAGAGGACAAGAAATTAGGATTTGAAGAAAGACTTCAAAAACACTTTCCCATACCCCTCTAGAAAGCAACAATCTTCATCTTCCTTCCTAAGGATCTTTTCATTCCCAAACCGAACCCAAGATGTGTACAACTCTGAAATTCAAGAGTTGCACATCAGGAACAAAAATTCCATCAGATACTTCTGGGTAAAAAAAAATAAATAAAAACAAACGGTTCTACCTATAGATATAATACATCTTTTCCAAAAATTAAGTAAAGACAGGTTTGCGCAACGGACCCATCATACCAAGAACGGTTTTTCTGTTTTTCTAAACACTCTTATATGATGGCTTCCATAGGGAATGCAGATTTGTTTTCCTAACTACATTACCGCCACGTTAATAGCATCCTTTCAAAACTGCTGCGAGACCAGAGGACCCGGTGACACAGTTGGTGCGCACAGTCCGCGGCAGAGCTCTCCGGGGAAGCCCTCGCCCCCGCCGGGGGGGAACCGCGTTTGCACCCCCTGGGCGAGGGTCGCCAGGGCTGGAGAGCAGCCGGGGCCGGAGAGCAGAGAACGGCAGATCGCGCCCGGCTCCCCCGGGAAAGGCGTTTCAATGGTTCGCCCATCGGAAAAAGAAATAGAAACTTTACATTAAGTCTTTAGATAACACAGAGAACCAAACTTCCAAAGGGGGGGAGGGTAGAGAGGGAAATCTCACCGGGGGTTTTGCTCTTGAGTTCTTGACCAAAAGTAAAAGATTCCAAAAACTGAGAGGAAAAAAATTAAATCCCAATCGTCGTCTTCGTTTTTTTTCCCCCGTGGATCAACCCAGTATCCAGAGAGGGTCAGAGCGACCCGGAAAAGAGAGGAAACAGTTGCTGAATCAAACCTCCTCTTCTGGCTTTGGAGACCGGGAGTCGGAGGCGTCAGGAGAGGGGAGCGCGACCCCTCGGCGCCGAGCCCGGGGCGCCCCCGCCTCCCCCGGGCCAGCGGTCAGCAGCCGGAGCCCGAGACCCGGGCCGGCCCCGGCCGCGGGAAGCACCCTCCTCGCCGTGCCCGCGGCCAGCAGCCGCCTGACCGTCTCCGGAGCCCGAGATCGGCGGCCGATCAGCTGAGACCGGCCGGCCCGAGGCTCCCCGCGCCGCCCCGGCCCCCCGGAACGCGGGCCCCGGCCCCGGGGGGCAGAGAGGGCGGGAGCGGCAAGGCGCGCCGAGCTGGGGGCCCGGGCTCCCCTCGCGTCTCCCCCTCAGCCCGGGCTCCGCGCTGCGGGACAAGCCCCCGGTTACTCCCCAGTCGCAGAGAAGGGATTCCGGGGGATGGGCCCCCTGGCGTTGCTCCTCCTCCCGGTGCGCCCCTTGCCCAGAATAGACAGAGCGGCGACAGGCCCAGCCGCCGGGAAGGTGCTCTGCGAGCCGCAGCCGCCGCTGCTGCCGCCGCTGATGCCGGGGAGGGGTGTTGTTTCCCTCACACAGGAGGAGCCGCTGAAGCAGCCGCCGCCATTTTGAACCCGTCAGACTCTCACATACACACAGCTCCTCCGCGGCGCACTGCGCAGGCGCCGCCTCCCCACCCCTCCTCCGGCTCGCCTCTCCACCCCCCACTCCCCTTCAAGCCTCCCTACGCTCTTACCGCTCTCCCGGGCGCACGTGAACGCGCACGCGTCACTCTCCTCTACGCGGACACTCCGCCGGCGCGCGCACGCGCGGAAGCGTCGGCCTCTAAACGCCCGCGCCCGGCGACGCCGACGCGGCTCCCTGCCCCCCCCTCGCGTCGGCTGCTGGCCGTCTCTCAGGCCCGCTGCCCCCACTCCCCGCGGGCTTCCTTCCAGAGCTCGGGCCGGCCCGCTGCTCGCGCCTGCGCGCAGGCCACGGTGCCTCCTCCGCGCGCTCTCCCCCCCCACGCCTGGTTCTAACACACAGACACACACGTACACTTCGCCTCTGTGACCCCGCCCCTCGCGGCCAGCTGCGCCCGCGGCCCTCCCCCACCTCTCCCCGGAGGGTGGTGACCCCCGACCCCCCACAAAGCACAACCACCCCCCAGCAGTGGGAGCAGCGCCTGGTTCCCCTGCAACCGCCCCAGGCAGCCGGTCACAGTCACACCACCTGCGGTCCGGGCGGCCTGGGCCGGGGCGGCCGTTGCCCGCCTCAAAGCGGGGTCTCCCGGGGTCAGGACGCTGGGCCCGGCCAACCCGACCTGGGCGCCCCGCTCGGGCCTGCCCACGGAGAGGGAGCGCGGGGAAGGGACGCCTCCCCGTCTGCTGCCCTCCCCTTGCGCCCGCCAGTGGGCCGAAGCCAACCTGTCCGCCATCCCCGGGCAGGCCCGGCGCCCCCGCCGCGGGACCCGTCCGCCCTCGGCTCGGGGGGCGCTTCTCGGTGCAGCGGCCTGGCCCCGCCTCACCCGCTCCTCGCCGCTCCGAAGGGGCAGGAACCGGGAGTAGCATGTCTGTCCTGGTGTCGGCGACCCGGGGGCGGCGGGGGGGACTCCAGGCGCTTGGCAAGGGCGTCCACAGGTACCAGGCGCCCCCGTGGTCTCCGCGACGGCCCGGGCGCGGCGGGAGCCGGCGCGCCCACAGCAGGCCCGAGGCGCCGGGTAGGTGGCCCTGGAAGCCCCCGCTCCTCGGCCACGCTCGGGTTTCCGCAGCGCCGGTGCCCCCGGCGGCCCGGGTGGGACGTGACCCCGCCCCCGGCGAGCCGGGGCGCCCTCCACGGAGGGGTGCGCGGGCCGCCCCCGGCCCCAGGTTGGCATCTCTGCCCCGGGGCCGAGGCGGGCGCGGGAGGCCCAGCCGGGAAGATGTCTCCTCTCGGTGCGCGCAGCTTCGCGCGAGGGTCAGCGACGGGGCAGCGGCCGCCCGAGGCGCGCCGGCCCTGCCCACGAACGGGCTCCCGCGGCTCGACAGCGGCCCGACGGGCTGGCGGGCAGGGGACGTCGACGGAGCCCGGCCGGAGGGAGCTGAGCGACGCCGTGCGAGCAGCCCGGCCGCGACCGGGGCATCCCCCCGCCGGTCTCGTGCTTGGGGCCCGTTGAGACGATGCATCCCCTCCAGGACCTCGGCTGGGGCGTTGCGCATCCGCGGCCGCACCACTGGCCAGACGGCACGCTCGCCGGGAGGCGGCACCCCGGTCCCCTCCTCCTGCCTTGGTTCCCACTCAGTCCCCTCCGATGCCTGGGATGCGGGGATGGGGGGGGGGGGGGCGGAGAGGAAGGGCATGGAGTGTGAATCCTACCACCGGCAAACACAGCCTCCCGCTCTTTTAGGGAGGCTTTGGAGAAAGACAGTTGAAATGATGGTACCTTCTCTTCCTACCAAGGTTTGCATTCTGGCGTAAGAGCACGGTGTAAACCCAAGGTATTATTTATTACCACTCTGGGCTTTCCTGCATGCAAACTCTGGGAGCTTTACGGACATTCTGTGCCTGGTTTCACAACATCCTTCCGGGACAAGCTCAAGTGCCAGGTATCGTTTTAAAGACAGACACTCGGAGCTTGCACGGCCACTCTCACGGAGAGGAGGGCAGCCCTCTGCAACAGCAGCATCTCACAAGCGAAGATTTGTTCGTATGGTATCACCCTCTTGCATTGCAGTCGTTGGGAAATAGTCTTTGATAGCAGTTTTGTTCAGACTTCTTAGGTTTTCAGAGCACTGATAGCAAGGTCTTTACCAAAACTTTATCGGGTCTACAGCCTTCTTCTTAAGTCTTTCAAACGACAGTCGATATTTACAAGTCTCCCACACAGGCACCACCAGATGTGATCCCGTAGGCATCTGGGTCTCTGTAGGTATAGAAAAATGCAGCAGCTTGTTTATTTTGTTAAGTTGGAAAGATTTTTGTCATTTGTCAGATTAAGGAAGCCTTGGGCCTCATTGCTATTTGCAGAATAAGTGCTTTTATTTTCTTTCCACTCATCCCTGTAGCCCACCGGATACTTGGGGGGCAAACAGAGAGAAGGAGGCCTCTTGCTGTAGGTCAACTTGGTCTTGCCCTTTATCTTAAGGTCCAGAGCCCCTTAACTAATTAGTCCTTATCTGAGTTGCTCACCTTCAGCAAACAAGTGCCTTCTACAGGTTTAACTCAGGTGAGTGTGCTGGGAGGAAACCTAAGAAGAATCCAAGAACAATAATAGTTAATACTTATTTTGGGACAGGACCGCAAATAAAGGTTTGTCCGATTGCAGTCAGGTCTTTTCCAGTTGAAAACCATTTGTTGACTAGTCTGCAATGGGAGAAATGATGTTTAAAGAGACATACACAGCCCTAGCAGGTTTGGCTCAGTGGATAGAGCATCGACCTGTGGACTGAAAAGTCCCAGGTTCGATTCCGGTCAAGGGCATATGCCTAGGTTGCGGGCTCAATCCCCAGTAGGTGGTGTGCAGGTGGCAGCTGATCAATGATTCTCTCTCAGCATTGAGGTTTCTATCTCTCTCTCCCTCTCCCTTCCTCTCTCAAATCAATAAAAATGTATTTTAAAAAATAAAAAAATAGACAGACATACACAATGGTTTCTCCACAAGCCAGCTTTGTTAATATTCCAAGGCAGATGTGCAGGGTGAGATAAAAGATAAGCAGATGGCTAGTGATTCCCCCACAATCACAATGGCTGTGGTTGGCAAGAGTATATCATATGGTTTACTGTTTTGTCCTTAAAAAAAAAAAAAAGGCCATTTTCAAGGAGAATAGAGCTTGGGGAAGTCCCCAAGAAGGCCGCTTCAATTGTAATGGCAGGGAGAAGGGGAGAGTGATAGATGAGAAGAAGGAAAGAAAAATTCCTTCTAGAATCATTGAGTAGAGCATCCCTGGCTGGAACAAGCTGGTGCCTTAATAAGGTATTAACAAATCTCTGCCTTCTTGAGCAAAGCTAAGACCCAACAAATGCCGAGAGTCAAACTCCAGACCACCAACTTCTTTTGTGAGACTTCAGTGAGTGAAAAGAGAACGCTGTAGTCTCGTCAACTAAATTATTTTCAATTTTTCTGCACTCCTTAAATGTTAAGGAGAAGTGGGGATGTCCCAAAAAGTGGAGGTCTGAACCAAAATAAAGAAGTTGGTCTAGCCCTAGCCGGTTTGGCTCAGTGGCTAGACTAGAGCATCTGCCTGTCAATTCCAGTCAAGGGCACATACCTCAGTTGCAGGATCCTCCCTGGCCTGGGTCCTAGTTGGGGCACGTGCAGGAGGCAACCAATCGACGTGTTTCTCTCACATTGCTATTTCTCTCTGTCTTTCCCTCTAAAAATCACTGGAAAAATATCCTTGGGTGAGGATTTAAAAAAAAAAGTTGGTTTTTAAGATCCCCGGAGATAGCGTAACCAGTAAGTAGTTAAAAAGCTCTGGAATCAGCCCTGGCAATGGTTAGAGCATTGGCCCTTGGACCAAAGGGTCGCAGGTTTGATTCCTGGTCAAGGGCATATGCCGTACCTCAGTTGCAGGTTCCCCAGCCCCAGCAGGGGTGTATGCAGGAGGCAGCCAGTTGTGTCTCTTTCACCAGTCACCGATGTTTCTCTCCCTCTCCTCCCTCCCTCCTACTCTCTCTATAAATCAATGGAAAAAATATCCTAAAAAAAACAAAACTCTGGGATCAGAGACTGAATGTTTACTATCTAATCAGTCTTAATGAACTCCTCAGAGCCTTGGTTTTTCATCTATAAAGTTGGAAAAATACCTCTCAAAGTGAAACATTGTCTTAAAGCTCAGTGTTTGGCACATATACTGTTTCTGATCTCTAGCTTTAAAGTTTTTAGTAAAGATGCTTCAATACAGTGGGGCCTTGACTTACGAGTGTCCCAACTAACGAGTTTTTCAAGATATGAGCCGTTTCTCTGCCGATTTTTTGCTTTGAGTTGCGAGCTAAAATTCGGGTTACGAGCCAGCTTCAGATACCCCACCGCTAGTTGGTGCAGCGAACGTCACAGTGAACGCCACAACATCAACCCAGCATCACGTGTCTCACTCGTTCACTTTAATGATTTGACATACGAGTAATTTGAGTTATGAGCTCGGTCACGGAACAAATTAAAATCCTAAGTCAAGGCCCCACTGTATGCCCTAGTTGGTTTGGCTCATTGGTTACAGCACCGGTCAGCTGACCAAAGGGTCTAAGACACATACCTTGGTTGCAGATTTGCTCCCCACACCCCTCCCCGCTTCCTGGCAATACATGATGTTTCTCCTCTCTCCCCTCCTCCCCCCTCCCTTTCGCTCTCTAAAAATCAATGGAAAAATTATCCTCCAATGAGGATTAAAAAGAAAAAAAAATCCTTCAATATTTAAGCAAATTTACAGAGTATAAGTCATGACTCTTGGCTTTTCTTTCCTGTCCTAGTTCCTAAGTCTCTCTTTCCTCCCTCACTCTGATCTCGATTTTTCTCTCTTCCCTGACTCTTTCTGTCTTTCTCTCATCACCACCCACCTCGTGAGGTCCTGTTATTTCCATCCTTCTCTCAATCACTGTGCTGCTCCTCACCTGCTGTGTTCATTCCTCTTTCCTAGCCAGCTGTTGTCATCTGCTCTTTCATCATCAGAGTAGACCTTGCGTGCCCACTTCCCTTTGGTGCACTTAACATGTGCACTCTGGTTTTGTTACTTAACCATTTCCTGAACATCTCCCTTCACCTCCCTCCACTAGACTGTAAGGTCCTTGAGGTCCACATTTGTATCCCTTAAAAGGCCTTCCAAAATCAATACCACATACTTACTGTGTCAACCTGAAGGTGGCTAAAAACTAGGTGTTGGGTGGTTATAAATTTTAAGGGATAGAAATTTTTCTTTTGAGCCTGGAGGTAAAATCTGAATTGAGCAGGGTGGCACTGGGGACGGAAGCCGAAAATGCCCTGCAGATTGTCATGTCATTGAACATGGATGGCACACGAGATACTTGTAACTTTCATGGACTTTGGGACTACAGTACCACCACCCTCCCTGGCCCAGTGGCTTCTTGCTGCCACCCCGTCCCCCCAGGCATATGGCCTGCCTTTGTGAAGACCTGCCTCTCCTGAGTCATGAGGTTGACTTTGGCTACTGGGGCAGCGGCAGCAGCATCCGGGATCCACCTGCTCTTTTGGCCACGTGAGCTTCTCCTTGGGGCCAGGCTACCCTCACTTCCACTTTTAAAAGGGAGGGACTTCCTGCCCTTCTTGACAGTGGGGCCTCGCTACACCTGTGCTTGGTAGGGAGCGTTACTTGCCACCTTGGGGTTTCAAAGTCGGTTTGCAACCTTGTGTTTGTGTGCTGGCTCTGCTGGTGATAGTTCTGTGGTGCCCAGCCACATCCCCAAGGGATCAGTTGCCTAAACACTTCAGCCTGTACCTAGATCCTCTCTGAGGGTTTCATCTTTGCCCATCTTCTTCATGGGCATTCACTGCCTTATGGCAGCTTCAGCTAAGGCTGGCATTCCTTTGGCTACTTTGTGTGGGGTCCTTACCAACTGTGTGTAGAGCCCAGTCTCTTAACTCCATTCTCTCTTTAATAAAAACACAGATCATGACTCCTGCCGGATTTCCTTCTAGGGTTACGGAGGAGTCAATCGGACTAATGGACATAAATGTCCTATGGAAGCTGGGAGACAGCATATTTTGAAAGTATTTCCGGTTCTCCTATTTTTTTCCCTACATGAAGGATTTGTTGCAGTTCCTGAGTATTGTGGGCCCAACACTAAATTGAGTGCTTAGATGGAGAAAGTAGATTTGAAAAATTAGAAAGCTTGCTTTTACCCTTGAAGACTTTAGGTCATGGAGGAGATACTGCTGGAAGCCGGTCCATCCTTGCTGCTTGACACAGTCGCTGCAGGGAAGAAACATCTGCACAGCATATGTTTCAAGCGTATATGGCGTACTGGCATACTGTTCTTAATATGTTTGCTCACCTTCTTGGCACTATGTGTTTTAAACAAGGTCACTTCTCCGAGAAAGGTTGTTTCCCCAGGTAGGGATTTTTCCCTGAAGTTAGAGAGTGAATAAAAACCCTTAACTAAATTCCAGGCAGGTAGTTAATCACTTTAACTAGGAACAATCATCCTTAAGCTACATAATCTTTACTCCCTGGAATGGAGATAAGAAACGCCCTAACCTTTGGAATAGAAATTGACAGGATTAAAATCAACTGGTATAAATACAGATGTAACAAGACAATAAAAGACAGAACCTGGCTGGAGATCCTGGCTAGAGAACCTGGCTAGGCTGCTAATCAATTGAACGCTGTCTCCGTGTCATTCCTTCTTCGCCAACTCGGTCCACAGCTTTGGGAACCCCTGGACCTGCTGGGGTTGGACCCCAACAAGATACCATGAAGCTATGACATTCTTAAAGAACCACCTTCGCCTTAACCGGTTTGGCTCAGCAGATAAAGCCTCGGCCTGCGGACCAAAGGGTCCCGGGTTTGATTCTGGTCAAGGGCACATGCCTGGGTTGTGGGCTCAATCCCCAGTGGGGGGCGTGCAAGAGGATGAGAAACATCTCATCATGGATGTTTCTATCTCTCCCTCTCCCTTCCTATCTGAAATCAATAAAAATATTAAAAAAAAAAAAAAAGAGAACCACCGTCATTGTAGTGAATGTAGGCAATAAGGACTGGGTATAGAATTCCACTTGGATGTAGGCCCCATGGGGCAGAATGTTTTGTTCAGTTGTTCATGTTCATTACTGCATCCCCTGTGCCCAGAACAGTGCCAGGCATAGTTGGCACTCATTCTTCGTATTTATTGAATCAGTGAATAAAAACTAATGCAGTGAGTGATGCATTTGAGGGACAGAGGAGTGTGAAGGCTTGGCGGGCAGAGCTTAAACCCTTGCAGAGAAGTTTGATTTTGATAAAGAGAGGCACATCTGTCCTGGAGCAGAAGGTAATGTAATAGCTATTATTCCAGGTAAACGGTTCCTGCAGCTGTCACCTCAGCTGGAATAGAGGTATTAGAATCGAAAGCCCCTACTGCTGCACACCAGCCAGGAGGTAAGTATGCACATCTCAGGCCAAGTTCTTCACTGTCTTTATGTCAGCCTCTCCTGTGATCTAGCTTCTCTGCTCCACTTATCTCCGCAGCCTCCATTCACCGGGCCATGCCTTTAGAGTCCATATAGAGCACCGCTTTTGATGTGATATTATAAACTTAATATCTCCAGTCAATTGTTTTTCACAATGCCCCTTTAATTATACTGTTTATTATATTCAAAGTGTATAATTTTAAAACGACAACCTTCTTTTTCCCCCAAGATGTTTGCTACATACTTAAACTCTGAAATGTATTCAGTCTTCTTTTATTTCTGGCTAAATCTATTTTTGCACTCTCTGGGGGAACCACAAGAAAATATTGACTGTGTTTAAGGTGAGATTTCCATGTTATATTTTTGCAATTATACTTGATTTGCCACAGCTTGGAGTTGATGTTTCTTTTTGTTTTATTTTTAAGGGTTCATGTTTTGATTGGTCATAATTACTAGATCTGCTTATACTTTGATCTAATTATCTTCTTACTAGAGGCCCTGTGCATGAATTTGTGCACCAGTGGGGTCCCCCGGCCTGGTCTGCGGGATTGGGCTGAAACCGGCTCTTCGACATCCCCCAGGGGCCCTGGATTGTGAGAGGGTGCAGGCCAGGCTGAGGGACCCCACGGGTGCACAATTGGGGCCAGGGAGGGATGCGGCAGGTTGGCCAACCCGTCTCACTCAGTCCCAATCAATTGGACCCTCCTGGTCAGAGTGTCTGACCCTGGTGGTCAGTGCATATCATAGCGAACAGTTGAGCGGCCTTAGCATATCATTAGCATATTATGCTTTGATTGGTTGAATGGAAGACCGGACACTTAGCATATTTTATTATATAGGATTGGTGAGCCACATATCCTTATTAACTGTCTATTCCAGTGTAATTGTATTGGTAAGGAATGTGGGAGACACTCTTTTTTTATTTTTTTGGAAGATACTATATACCTTAGTCCTTTATTATTTTAACTGATTACAAGATTTACCCATCTATTTTTTAAATGTTTTTATTGATTTTAGAGAAAAAAGAAGGGAAAGGGGGAGAGAGAGAAACATTGATCAGCTGCCTCTTGCACGTCCCCTACTGGGGATCAAGCCTGAAACCAGGACATGTGCCCTGACCAGGAATTGAACCCGTGACCTTTTGAGACAAAGCTCAACCAACAGAGCCACATGGACCAGGACTACACATCTATGTTTTTAATGCATCTGTTTATATTGGTGAAAGCTTGTGGTTTCCATAAATGTTAGTATTTAAACATTTTCTATTTCATGTTGGCATTTAGTATTCATTTACTATTTCCTATATTTTATGCATTTTATAGTTAAAAATGCATAAAAGTAGGCAATTGATTTCTCACTTCTGGCTTGCTGGAAGATATAGAATCTACAGGGGCTTCCTTTTTCTGAATCCACACTCTTCCTCTTGAAGGGACCATATTTCTTTCTACATGCATTTAAGTTGCTCTTTATTACACAGGCAAGTAATTTAGATGAAATTAATAGTAGAACAGTGTCCCTAATTTCCAATGCTTTCTCTTAATTTTTTAATGTACTTATGATTAAAACTGCCTCACATCTAAGTGGATCTCTTTATGACCATTACCCTCATCAACCACAAAATACATACTAATTTCTAAGCATCTGCTGGCTCCTCAGGATTTAAAAATTATAGGATTTGGACCCTGCCCTCACGAGCTTACAGTTTAAATTGAAAAACAAAAAACAAAAACAAAACAAAACCACAAACAAACACTACTTCAAAAATGCCCAGCATGGCAGAGCTGGAGAAGGAGAAATGAAGGCTGTTTCTGCACTGCATAGCTTTCAGAGCTGCAGCAACACCACTCTCAAACCCAGTGTGTTTATTTGGTATTGCACTAATTTCTTCCCTAAAGAGTCTGTTAGGTCCTCATTGATGAAGGAAATATTAGCACTGAATCACAGAATCTTAGAGCTGGCATGGAGCTTGGAGGTCATTTAATCCAACCAAATCATTTTGCTTTAATAGCTATTATTCCAGGTAAACTGTTCCTTTTTTTTCCCCTTTCTTTTTTCTGAGAGAGAGGAAGGGAGAGAGAGAAACATTGATTTGCTGTTCCACTCATCTATGCATTCATTGGTTGACTCTTGCATGTGCCCGATTGGGGATCAAACCCAAAACCTTGGCGCATTGGGACAATGGTCCAACCAACTGAGCTATCCAGCCATGGCTCCAATCAGATCACTTAAAAAACTGGCAGCCTGAGGCCTGAAGATGTTACACAGCTTGGCCAAGGTCATGCAGCTAGTTTAGTAATGAAATTGGAACCATAAACCATGTCTTCTGATAGCGCTCTTTCTGCTACGCCTTAAATTGATGGCATTTTTAACCAGGCCTAATGTTTGTTCATGTGTTCCTTCCCCAGAAAGAGCACCTGCCTGTGCAGGGCACTATGCTTGGCACTGGGGTTGCAACATGAGTGTGCATGAGAGCACATTTTGGGGGTCTCGGGTGACCATGTAAATGCGCCTCTAAGCCGAGATCCTTTGAAAGAGTGGAAGAGTCTAAGAACTATATGTACATCGGGCATAAGCCAGGACAAGTGCCCTGATGGACATCAGGTCTGTGCAGGGTATACACCTGGTCTATTCAGGATACTTACTGTGAGGGCACAAATGTGGGAGGAGCCAATTCTGCTGTGAGGGAGGGGTGTCCAGTCCCGAAGGCTTTGTGGAGGAGGCAATGCTTGAAAGTTACTGGGGTGCCCTAACCAGTTTGGCTCAGTGGATAGAGCGTCGGCCTGCGGACTCAAGGGTCCCGGGTTCGATTCCAGTCAAGGGCATGTATCTTGGTTGCGGGTACATCCCCAGTGGGGAGCGTGCAGGAGGCAGCTGATCGATGTTTCTCTCTCATCGACGTTTCTAACTCTCTATCCCTCTCCCTTCCTTTCTGTAAAAAATCAATTATATATATAAAGAAAGTTCCTGGGGTTTTGATATTCATCAAGTGGACAATGTGGGAAGGGCATTTCTCACCCCTGGCATCTAGACACACAGCAGGGCAGCCAAGAGGAGCTGAGGCGGCAGAGGGGGAGGGAGGACCTCCCCACCCTATTCAGCACATGGGCGGGGCTTTGTCCTTTGCAGAGAGGAGGGGTATTTGGCCACCCGGGCAGCAAGCATTGTCTACTAGGTAGCAGGCACTGTTGCAGGCACTGGGGATACCATGGACGCTGCAGGCAGACCCCTGCTCAGACATGGTGCAGTGGCCCAGTGGCGACCCCGGAGATACACTGCGCCACACAATGAGCGTATCACCTTGCTCAAGCCACACCGGTCTCAGATTTCAAATGGGACCTGCACCTCTCCTGGTAGGTCATTGTCCTAGGATATAAGCGAGTTAGCATTCACAGTGCAAGAACACCGTCAGGACCATAGCAAGTGCTTGTCAAAAAAAATTGTGGCCCGGCCCTAGCCGGCTTGGCTCAGTGGATAGAGCATTGGCCTGCGGACTGAAGGGTCCCAGGTTCGATTCCGGCCAAGGGCACATGCCTGGGTTCCAGGCTCCATCCCCAGTAGGGGGTGTGCAGGAGGCAGCCAATCAATGATCCTCTCTCATCATTGATATTTCTATCTCTCTTTCTCCCTTCCTCTCTGAAATCAATAAAGAAATATATTTAAAAAAAAAAAAATTGTGGCCCGGCCAGTGTGGCTCAATAGTTGAGCGTCAACCTATGAACCAGGGGTCAAGGTTCGATTCCCAATCAGGACACATGCCTGAGCTGCGGGCTCGATCCCCAGTGTGGGGCATGCAGGAGACAGCTGGTCAATGATTCTCTCTCATCATTGATGTTTCTATCTCTCTCTCCCTCTCCCTTCCTCTCTGAAATAAATAAAAATATATTGGGGGGGGGGGGAAGACCATGGGAGAAATAAGATATCCCTGGAAAGTGTAGAAAGGAGGCCAGAATCCAGGGACAGGGCTGCAGGGTGGAGGACTCTGCCCAGCTCATTATATTAGTGCTTGCAGAATGAATGGATGTAGGAAGTGTTCAGCAGAGGAAGAGGAATCTATGAAAATAGCTGAGCAGGAGAGAGTAGAGAGATAAGAGAGAAAAAGGTGCAGCTAGCATGGAGAGTGTGAGCAGGAGGGAGGGGCCCAGGCGTCAGATGAAGCTGCAAGACCACCCTTGGATGGGGAACCATTATGACATCACTGTCAACCTTTGCCAACAGAGTCAGTGCAGTTGGCAAAGTGGGGGAGTTGGAATGCAATGAGCCGAGAATGAATGGGAAGTAAGCAAAGATGGTGAGTGTATACCCTTCTTTCAAGTAAGAAAAGAAGGGGTACACCCTGTGAAGAGGAGAGCAGAGGGAAGACAAAAAGGGGGGGGGGTGGTCATTGGAGAGAAACAAGCTTGTGCGTCCTGCAAAAAAGTGTCAGTAGAGAAAGGTGGAGCCCTAGCCAGTTTAGCTCAGTGGATAGAGTGTCGAACTGCAGACTGAAGCGTCCCGGGGTCAATTCCGGTCAAGGGCACATGCCCAGGTTGCGGGCTCGATCCCCAGTGTGGGCCATGCAGGAGACAGTCAATCAATGATTCTCTCTCATCATTGATGTTTCTATTTCTCTCTACCTTCCCCTTCCTCTTTGAAATCAATATAAATATATATATTTTTTTTAAAAAAAAAAAAAAGGAAGAAAGAAAATGGAGCCTGGAAATCAGGGATAAGAGATAGAGCAGGAGGTTCTCAGAGCGGAACAGCCAGGGAGGCAGACTGGCTCATGAGATTAGCTCCTCTGAACGTGAAGAGAGGCGGGGGAGCAGTGCCCAGGGAGGGTGCTGGGGCAGGAGGTTGAGGGAATTTACACTTGAAACCCCTGGGATAGCCACGGGGATGGAGAAGGCAGTGTAGCCGGAGTCAGTTTTGAGTTCAACCCCGTTGTGACAGTAGGCGCGTCTCACTGCTCTTCACTTCCTTGGAGGGAGAGGTGTGTGGGTTTGGGAAGCTGAGCGAGTGATGGTCCACTTCCTGTGACCGCTAGTCATGCCAGAGGCCAGTGAGGGCCCCAGCAGGTGCCTACACAGGAAGGAGAGCTTAGACTCCAAAGCAGGTGGCGATGGCCCCTGCAGGCAGATAAACAGCTGTTTCTATCTCTCTGCGTCTCAGCCTCTGCCTCTCTCTCCCGCCCATTGCCCTTAGGCTTTCTGCAAAGCCCAGCCCTCAGCCCTCAGCCCTCAGCCCTCAGCCCTCAGCTCTTCTCTCCCTTGAAGTCCTCATTTATTCTAACTTCAAATATTGTCAAATATAGCCCAACCTACCTTGGCCCTGACCTTTCCAAACCCCTGGCCAGCAACTTCATCCTTGGCGTTTCCCCCAAACTCTCCATGAGGAACCAGGTCTCCTACAGGACCCTGCCCTCCAAACAGGCTTAGGCTCTGCTCCCTCCTCCGGCCGCCTGCTGCCGGGTGAGTTCCCGCTGCGCTGTAAACCGCCGCCCAGCTGGGCGTTTCCTGCATGCCCTCTTGTGTTTTAAGTCTCTGTTCCCCCTCCAGGGGAGGCAGCCCGCTGAAGACTGGGACTCAAACCCGAGACCCTTTCATGCATGGGGCTACGCTCCAACCGCCTGAGCCACACCGGCTAGGGCAGTCCACGCACATTAATGAACATTGTCTGCACTGACAGAGGACCCAGAAGCGGGGCTGTCGCTAGGTCTCTGGGACCTGCCCTTGGCTGGTTTGCCATCTTGGTACCATTCAGGAAGCCCCTCGAGGTACAGGAGGCTCGGCCGCGATGACGACGGTCTTCAGAGGCACTCAGTTGAAAGATTTCGGGGCCCTATCCTAGCATAGATCATAGGGTGTCCAGCCACCTCCGGAGATTCCTCCTGGTAACTACTGTGATAAATTTTTAAATAGCCTCTGTATTTTAGACCTTTGAGGTTTACAGAAAAAGTGTGAAGATAATACAGAGAGTTCTGCTATGCTCTTGCCCTTACATCTTAACCTGGAAC
This sequence comes from Myotis myotis, assembly GCF_014108235.1. NCBI lineage: Eukaryota > Metazoa > Chordata > Mammalia > Chiroptera > Vespertilionidae > Myotis > Myotis myotis. Next base: position 77,702,282 of record NW_023416314.1, read on the forward strand.
GACTGTTGCAGGTAATGAACCAATATTGACACATTAGTATTAACCAAAGGCCATACTTTATGCAGATTTCCTTAGTTTTCACCTAATGTCCTTTTCTGTCCAGGAGCCCATCCAGGTCAGGGCACACTGCCCCTGAGGGTCCTGTCTCCTCAGGCTTCTCTGGGCTGGGATGGTTTCTCAGGCTTGCCTTGTTTTTGATGAGTTTGACAGTTCTGAAGAGGACTATCAGGTAGCTTGTAGAATGTCCCTCAGTTGGGGTTTGATGTTTCTCTCATGATTCTACCGGTGTTAGGGATTTTGGGAGAAAGATCACAGAGGTGCTTTGATTAAATTTAATATAAAATAAGATTATTTATAAAATGGTTCATTTTCTCTCCTTTTCTAGTGGAGAGATGGACCTAGAGTTGAGGGGCAGGGCACTCAGTGGGATGGGAGGATCGGGAAGGCTGTGGCTGCAGGGTAGGGTAGGAGGGGCCAGTGCAGGGTAGTGGTTAAGTCTTGCACTTTCCTCGTCTATGTCAAGAACACCCACCTTGTTAGGGGTGTTGGGAGCATTTCATGAGCAGGAAGAGAGTAACCCTGCTGGAGGGGGTGCTGGAGGTGAGCCTAAAAGTCCTGCAAGACTGGAGTGGTGGGAGATGAAAGCAACACCCGCCCCTGCAGGTTCCACAGCGGAACTGCCCTCTGGGCTGGCTCTCAGGCCGCAGGGACATCGCTGATGACAGAGCAGCCTCCGTGGAACACCCACTAGCCGCCCACTTGCTGGGCACTCACCAGGCCAGGCTCCTGGAAGTGACTCTGGAGGGAGGAACTATGATCTCAGCCCCTTTCCAGAACCCAGAGTCATGGAAAAAGGCAGAAACCTTAAAACCTTTCTTCTCTAGTTGACTGATTCCTGGGCTCCCGTTAGCAATTCTGAATAAAAGCCGCACTAGCACGTTGATGGGTTGGTTTCAATTAGGGGACAGTCACTCCATTCAGGATGGAAGAGCAGGAAGACCTGAGCCTGCACCCTGCTAGCACCAGGTAACCTTGGGTGCGTCTCCGAACCTAAGTTCCCTTTTCTGCACGAGGGTGTCTGTGTGTGCGTGTGCGTGTGTGTGTGTGTGTGTGCGCGTGTGTCTATGTGCGTGTGTGTGGGGGGGTGTCTGTGTGTGCGTGTGTGTGTGTGTGTGTGTGTCTGTGTGTGCGTGTGTGTGGGGGTGATGCAGGGCTCTTGAGTAGTTAAAAGTACAGCTGGCCCTAGCCGGTTTGGCTCAGTGGATAGAGCTTCGGCCCCACCAACTGAAGGGTCCTGGGTTAGAGTCCGATCAAGGGCATGTATCTCAGTTGCAGGAGGCAACCAATCGATGTATCCCATGGATGTTTCTCTCTCTGTCTCTCCCCATCCCTCTCACTCTCTAAAAATCAATGGAAAAATATCCTCGGGTGAGGATTTTTTAAAAAGTAGCCCTGGCCGGTTTGGCTCAGTGAATAGGACTATTCAGCCTATGGACTGAAGGGTTCCGGGTTCGATTCCAGTCAAGGGCACATGCCCGGGTCCCAGTAGGGAGCGAGCAGGAGGCAGCTGATCGATAACTCTCTCTCATCATTGATGTTTCTGTCTCTCTCTCCCTCTCCCTTCTCTCTGAAATCAATAAAAGTATATTTTAAAAGAACAACAAATGAAAAAATAAAATTACTTTTTAAAATAAAGTACTGATGATCAGCAGGGCTCCTATTTAAATAGCATTTGTTGTGTTTGAATAATCTTAAAAGCAGAAAAACTAGAAACAATGCAAATAAATGCAGAACAGCCAATAGGTTTTAAACTTTTTAGAATATTCTCTGGATGAAATAATACGCAGCCACAGAAAATGATATTCACCTAAATGCACCATGGTATCCTGCACTGGATCTTAGAACAGAGAAAGGATATTAGAGAAAAAAAACTGGGGAAACCAAATAAAATCTGGAGTTTAATAAATGGTATTAATGTGAACTTCTTAGTTTTGGTAAATGAATGTTAACATGAGGAGAAGCTAGGAGAAGGGTTTATGGGGACTCTATGTACTATTTTTATAATTCTTGTTTAAATCTAAAATTATTCCAAAATAAAAATTTAGTGATATTCACAAGTTGTTTGTAATATAGGAATGTTTAGGCTAAAATGTTAAATGAAAAAAGCAGAATTCAAAATTGTGTGACAGTGTGATTATAACTATGCAAAATTTTTTCATAGAAAAATAGAGGAAAAGAAAATATGCAAATTATCAAGTCATTTAATTTGGTTGACCATGAAACTGAGAGTAATTTAAATCCTTTTTTTTTGTTGTTGTTAATCCTCACCTGAGGATGTAGTATTATTTTTCATTGATTTTTTTTTTTTTTAGAGAGAGGGAGGGAGAAAGGAGAAAGGAGAGAGAGAGAGAGAGATCGTTGCCTCCTACACTCAGCCCCCCTCAGGCTGGGATCTAACCTGCAACCCAGGCATGTGCCTTTGATCAGGAATCAAACCCTGGAATCCTTGGGGCAACGCTCCAACCACTGAGCCACACCAGCTCAGAGTGGTTGAAATCCTATTTTTAAAATATTTTCTCATTTTTCCTTAATATGGGATCTCAACCACCCAAGGGTGTGAATATCAGAAGAGGCTGATTAATTTGAGTGGGAAAGGGCCTTATGGGAAGGCTGGTGGATCACTCAGAGGAAGTGAGAGGGCTGGGGAGCAGGCAAGCCATCACAGCCCCCGTTACACCTACTGGATGCTGCCTGGCGGCTTGCCATCCCCACCCCTCTCTGGATGCTGCATAGATCCAGCCTAGGCTCAAATCCTGTACCTGTCACTTGCTAGCTTACGACATCTGACAAGTGTCTTAGCCTCTCTGTCCCTCAGTTTCTTCATCATCTGTAAAATGGGGCTGCTGGTAAATGTACCTACGTTATAGGATGGTTATGAGCATTGAATGAGTTAATATTAGAACCATCTGGCATGTAGTAACCTCTATAGACTTGTTAAAAAAAAGTACTGCCAGTGTCATCACAATGAATTTAAACGTCCCTCTTTGTCTCTTGACCCAGATTCAAGGTCCTAGGGGGCGGTGCGGTGTGAGAGAGCAGGAGGAATGGGTGTTGGTGATGTCCTCCCTGCTGGGGTCAGGAGAGAGTGAGAGTATGGTGGTGGTCCGGCTTCCCAAAGGGAAGGATGCTGCCTCCCAGCAAGGCTGCACAGCGGACGGAGAAACCAGGAGGCAAGGATTTTGTAGTGAGTGCTCAACAAAGAATTGTGAATGAACGGCATAGGCTACCAATACAAGAACACAACAAACAGCGGAACTTATCTGGGAGGAGGTCCCAGGAAGCAGGAGGAGGGAGTTGGGCAGGTGAGACACGAAGGAGGAGCTCTCAATGGTCACAGAGGTGGCTGCTAGGGTGATGGGCACTCACTTCAGCCCTGTACCCTGCGCGGAGTTGGTCCTGGCCTGGGGGTGGGGCAGAGGTGAAAGGGAAGTTGCAGAGATGGACCTGTGATAGGCAGTTAGACACAAGCAGAGCAAGGACGATGGGCCAGATACAGAAGGTCAGCAGGGTGGAAAGACCTGGGAGCCTAGCCACAGGCACTGGTAGGGTGGGACCTCACCCCCAGGATTTTTCCTCCCCTAGCGTATCGCTGGCTATATGCTAACGCAGACCCCCTGACCTCTCCTCCCTAGAGATAACATCTGTGCCTCAGTTGTATTTCAGCTCCAGGCCCACAAACAAAACCAGCCGGCTGACCTCCGCACCAGCTGCATTTGATAATGACGCCCCTGCCCTGGTGCCAGCCAAGCAATCAGTGGCGATCACAACCCTGAATGGACACACCTGGAAAGCTACTGAATATTCTATGCCGATCTTCCCCTGGGACCTTCCCTAACATCCCCGGGGAGCACGCCCGTGCCTTTCCCTTTCCCTGCTCCCTCCCCTCCCCGCCCCATCCTCAGGTGAGGATTACCTTAGCTTCCTCACTCCCCCGTCCAAGGGCCCCTCCTTTACCTCTAGAACTTGTTTCCTAAGCCCATTTCTTCCAGGAATTACTTTTTCTACCTCTGTAATTTACCCAATAAATGTTCTCCTACAGTTTCGGTCTGAATTCTTTTCTAGCCAGAACCCCGTTACCGAGGTTGCGGAACCCAGGTTTGGTCTGACCCCATTGGTCAGACACCTGGTGCCGTTCCCACCGCCTACAACAGGCCTAGGGCACATGGCATTTGTAAAATACTTTTTATCTGGCCATTTCTTCTTCTTTTTTGGTGGTGGGGGTGTGTAGCGGGGGGAGTTGGGGTGAGAAACTGAGAGGAGGAGAGCCCAGGGTGGCATTGCTGGGCCAGAGGGAAGCTCTGAGTGGTGTCACCCCTTGGTCACATGACTTTACGTTGTCACATGACTCAGCTCCTTCAGCTGTTGGGAATATGGGGGGGGGGGGGAGTTTGAAACTTTCTCAGCAGCTTCCCGCCCCCCATCACAGCACCTGGGGCTTCGTGTGAGCTGGGCCTCCAGATCCTCCTCCTCTTCCCCTTCCTCCTCCTCCTGCCAGCTCCCCAAGATAGTTCTGGCCCCAGGTGCCGGCTCACAACACTTTACATTTTGGGAGCACACCCTGGGTCCCTTATTTCCCCAAACGATGTTACAGATTCTGGGGTGGAAATCTCAGGGACCCCTCAGTCCCCACCGGCCTCCCTAGGTGCAGCATAGAGGAAAAAGCAAGCCTGGGTAACGACATGGCCCCCGGGAAGTGCTTGGCCAAGACGGTTCCTTTGATCTCATCCCAGCCCATCATAATCGTGGGAGGTGTTAATTGTACAGCCAGCATTCAAAGCCTAAATTCTGACCCAGAACCATAACAAACTGAGCACAGCATTCCAGGCTGGCCAGAACGGTCAAGTCACTCGGCCATTCTGAGCCTGCTTTCTCTTCACTAGGATTTTAGGGTGGGCACCGCTCAGCGGGTGACAGCCGGTGGGAGTGGTATGTCACCGAAAGTGCCCCAGGCAGGAGCGATGGAACAAACCTGCTCACCTGGCCTGCCTGCCAGCCCCAGAAAAGGCTCCTCTCCTTGGGCCCTGCTGCCCTCTGCTGGTGGAGGTCCAGCCGCCTGCCAGCGCCCATGGGAGGTCAGGAGCCCGGAGTCGTGACTCATCCTGTGTCCAAGCTCCCCACTCACTGCTGTTGGCTCGGCCCTTAGCTTTCTGCACTTGTTTCCTTAGCTGTAAAGTGGGGATTTAAGGACAGAATGAGGTAGGACGTGCAGAATGTCACCTCCAGGGCCTGGCCAGACAGGACTCTGACGCCCTTCTGTTGGGCAGACAGGAGAGTCCTAGAACAACCCTGTTTCAGATGCATGGGTGCCGTGGTGAACTTTTGAGTGGCTGTCTTTCATTCAGTGGGAAACACCTCCCTGGTCGTCCTACCCCCACCTCCCATCCTGTTTATCTCAGTATCCGGAGAAGGCGGCTGAGTGACTATTGGACGCTGCCCTCCCCAGCTGCTTGTGCCCACATTGGAGTTCCCATGGAGGATGGAGGCGTGGAAAGCAAGGACGACGGCCTTGTCACTTTCCCCAGCCCCCGCCCTGTGCTCAGCATGGACCAGGCTTGGTGTCTCCTCTGCAAACATGAACCCTGAGGAATTCCAGCCCCACCCCCCTGGCTCCCCTCACAGGGTCCAGCTGGCCTTACAAAGAGCCTCATACTCCAAGCTCACTCCCCTCTGAGGCTCCCGTCCTTGCCACCAGGAGGGTCTGAGCTCCCACCCCTTCTCCCAGGGTGTGCCGACCCAGATTGGGAAAAGGAGACCAGTATCCACCCAACAGGTCCGTGCTTGCTCCAGCTTTGCAGAAACTGCGACAACCTTGCCGAGTAAATAATGACCCTCATGTCACAGTTAATAACTCCAGTTAGCAGTTAACGCTGAGTGAATAAGCACTAGTTTCGTGAACTCATTTAATCCAACCTCCAAGAGGTAGGTCCTACAATTACCCTCATTTTCCAAATAAGTGTCCTAGGGACTCCTCCAAGGTCACAGAGCTGGTAAATTGCAGAGCCAGGATTTGAACTCAGGAAGATCTCATACTTTCCAAAATCCGACCTTAATCAGAAGCATTTAACTTGGAGGTCAAGCCCTGGAAGGTAGGGTGGGTGGTCAGAGTCAGTTTTGGATCTCTCTCTGCTCCTCAGCCTGTCACAGGCTTTGTCGACTCCCTGATTCCTATGCCATTGGCTTTGGGATGACGTCCACAGGAGCAGGAGGTCAGAGAGCAAAGAAGGTGACCTGATATGGGGTGATCTGCCAGCCACCACCCCCTCCCCACACCCAGATGTGGGGCCCAGGGTGCTGCCCAGGCAGAGGGGAGAGGGAAGCTTCATGACTCACAGTGTGCCCCACCCTGTCCACCCGACGATGCCAGGGAGTGGCCTGTCCTGGAGGAGTGGCCTTGGGGTCCCTGCCCTTTGAGGCCAGGCGGAGGCAGTAAGTTGAAACGCAGACTGTGGTTTGTGGCTCTCAGCCCTGCTGGCCTCCGGGCTTGCCTTTCCTGGCTCCCACGTGTCAGGCTGTGCCTGCCCTGCCAGGTGGGTTTGTGAGGAATTGAGAGAGAGGTTTGGCAGCTGAGGATAACAGCCAGCCCTAACAGTAGCCCTGGCGCTCAGCGGGTGTATCCAAGTGCTCACTGTGTCCTCCTGCGACACCTCTGATGGCTGCATGTGGCCTGCAGCTGGAGACCAGCCACCGGACACCCCTGCCTCTCTGCATGTCTCTCATGCAGAGCAGTGGCCAGCATTCTTCCCTCCCTCCCAGCGTCCCCACCCTTCTGGCAGTCCATCCTTGCCACCCAGAGTCACCTGGCCTCGGCTTGTGGTGGCTTGTTTCTGGTTTCTGGACGACTGCAGCTGCCCAACTGGTCTCCCGCTCCCACCTCCACCCTCCCAGACACCTGGTCCCGGTGCCACACCTGTCATCTTCAGGAATCTAGGCTGGCCTCTCCCACAGCACAGGAAGAAAGCTCGGCGCCTTAGCCGAGGGGCTGACACCGGCAGTGGGCGCCTTGGTGTGGGCGGAGTGAGTAGGGGTGAGGAAGCCGGCAGACCCAAGGGCTTGCTGGAGAAGGTGGCGTCTGAGCTGGACCCTGAAGGACTCGGGGGTGAACAGGCAGTGACTGGGAGGATGTGCCGAGGTGGGGGGACAGCCAAAGGCTTGGAGGCTGGTAGGGGTGTTAGTACTCCCTGGTGTGGCTGGGGTCTCAGAGGTCCTGGGCATCCAATGGGGAAGGTGGGCTGTGGTCAGATGCAGGAGAGCCCAAGCTCCCGGCTGCAGAAGTTGGACTTCCTTCTCGGGGCAGGGCTGTGACTGTGCTCCTGTAGCCAGGCACTGCTTGAGGCACAGGACATTCCAACTAAACCAGCTCTAGGGAAGCTGGCCACCCACTGGGAGACAGACAGGACCATGACACATGGTGCCGGAGCTCTCCAAGAAAGTGAAGGAAGAAGCTAAGGGCGGGTTCAAGGGCGGGGCCTGGCTCCAGGCAGTTCCACCCCAGCGCCTACACGGGGTGGGAGCTTATCCACCCTGTCACATGGGTGTAAAGGCATTTTGAAACAAGAGGCGTGCCACAACTGACAGGCGATGTCATTTTAGTCCTTATAGTTACCACTGGGAAGGGCAGGAGGAAGGGGCCAGGTGTGAGTCTGGCCCAGGTGGGGGTGGGAGTGGTCCTGGGACCACCAGGTCCTGCCTGAAGGAGCGGAAAGTGCAGCCCCGGGAACAGCCGCGAGGTGGCCCAGGCTGCGTGGTCACTCCTGGATGTGCGGTCCAGGGCTGGGCGCGTGGGGGCTCCAGGACTAGCCCTCCACAGGGCAGGGGGGCCAGGGAACCCCCTTCCTCAGGTCTCAGGGGGATTTCACTTCAGTTCAGGGATCTCAGCCCCGGCATGAGGGGCCTGGCCTCCGTGCTGACCATGGGTCTGAAGGGCGGTTCGGTCACAGCCTGGGAACTGGGCCCAGCCTAGCCCGCTGGGAAGAGGTCAGCGCCCAGTTCCGTCCTGCGCTGCTGGGCGAGCTGGGCAGGGAGGGCCCACGCTGTCAGGTCAGCACGCAGAAGCTCCGGGTGATCCGCCGCCAGTAGTTGCGACTGCGGCTGCTGAGAGCCACCTCCACGGCCTCTTGGAAGACGGCGTGGACGTTTTCTCGGAGCCGCGCCGAGCACTCCAGGTAGGCCACTGCTCCCACGGACCTCGCCATCTCCTGGCCCTGACGGGGAGAGTGACGGTGAGGTGGGGCTGCTGGGGCACCTCCCAGTCCTCCCAGCCCTCCTGGCTCTCCTCGGAGTCTCCAGGGCAAAAGCGGAAGGTGAGTGTTTCTAGGCTCCCCACGGCTCCTCCCCCTGGCTGGACAAGTGCTCTCGTGGCTTCCTCGGCTTTCCCGCCTCAGTCCTGGGCTAGGTCTCTGCCTCTCAAAGAACCGACTAACTTCCCGGGTGTGGAGCAGAGAGGAGCCTGCAGACTGAAGAGCTGGGGTCTTTTCTGGGCCTCAGGTCCCCCACCTGTGATGTGGCGGCAGGGGGGGGGGGGGGAGGGTAGAACTATCTGATGTGCACATCACTGCTCTCCCTTCCACAGCCGGAACCTTCCAGAGTATTCTAGGTACCACTTCCGAGCACCAGCAGTCTCTGATCCCACACCCCGGGGGAGCTGGACACCTGGCACTGCCTGCCCAGAGGCCGTGCTGGTCAACGTGCCCGGAGGCTCCCTCTCCCGCACCCCTGCCCCTGGGCTGGGTTTCCTACCCTGTGGTAGGTCACGGGCTCCAACTTATTTTTCCAGAGCTTCTTCACCAGGGACCTGTCCTTGCGCAGATCCGTCTTGCAGCCCACGAGGATGATGGGCACCTCCTTGCAGAAGTGATTCACCTCTGGGTACCACTGCGTGGGAGGGGGCGGAGGGGGGTGTTAGCTGCTGGGAGTACTTCCGTCTCCGCAGCGGGGAGAAGGGGCTGTCCTCCTGCTCCCCAGGCAGCTCGATCATCGGTCATCAGCACAGCCAACGTCCAGGGAGACCTACTCTGTGCCAGGCCCTAAGACTTCACACCTGTGGACTCATTAACCCCCCAGGTCCCTATGAAGCAACGCCTATCGTCCATCCCATTATACACACGTGGTAGCTGAGGCCCAGAGAGGCTACATAACTTGGCCGGGGTCACACAACTGGAAGTGGCAGGATTTGGTCCAGTGCCCTGCTCCCATTCCCTCTAGAACCCTGCCTATCTACAAGGTAAGGGCTCCCATGGCCCCCTCCTCAACTGGGTAAAATATGTGAGCAAATAGGTGATCCTGTGAAGATAAAGCAGCTTTTAACCTGATTTCGGCAGCTGTTGGCTTGTAGGAGGGCGCCTCTCGCCCTGAGTCAGCTGCTCTTTGGAATGTGAGGCTCCGGGTTACTCAGGCTGGCCTACAGCCCCGAGGCCTGGAATCCACAGCCCAGGAGGGCATGCCTGCTCTGTGTGCCCGTGCAGGAAAAAGTGGCAGCACACGGCTAGCTCCTGGAGCCACTTGGGGCCCGTGTGGGGTCCTGGGCAGGCTCCCCGCATCCCAGCCCTCCACAGAACTGACAGAAAGGGTCTCCTCCGTGACTCCACCCTGCTAAATCCAAAGTGAGTCCTCAGCCCTCCCCCTCCCTGAACCCTGACACTGGGAATCATCGCACCCCTCCTCCAAGACTGGGTCTGCACTGCGCCCCAGAACCCCGCTCTCCTGGTTCTTCTCAGGTCTTACCAGCACCCCCTTCTCAAAGCTGTGGGTGTACTTTTCCTCTAGTTACTCCTGCCCTCCAGGTGACCACCCTGAGTCCATGGCTCTGTCCAGCCCAGCCCAGCCCTCTCCTGGGAACTGCAGACTCTGACTTCCACCTGCCCACCTGCCACCTCCACTGGGATGTCCTCCAGGCCCCCGCCTCCCACCTCCCCACTCCCAGCTTGCTCCTTCTCATCTTGGGAAATGGCAAGTCTCCCTTCCAGTTACTCTGGTCCAAGTATCTTTCTCCCACCCATGTCCAAACCACTTGCAAATCCTGATGGTTCTGCCTTTCAAAGAGATTCAATATCCACCCACATCTCACTACCCCCTCGGCCAGCACCATCCCAGCCACCACCATCGCATCTGGTCCCCAGTGTCTAGAACAGTGCCTGGCACATAGATGCGCTCAGTCATTACTTCTGAATGACTGTGTGGAGCAGAACGCTTGGGTTCAAATCCCCGCGTTCCACTTCAATAGACGTGTTTCTTGGAGCAAGGGATCCAATGTGGGGATAATAATAGTATCTGCTCCCTAAGGTTGTAAGGGGGTCAGATGAGTAAGTAGATATGTGTCCAGAACAGTGCCTGGCACGTGGTAAGTTCTAATGCTGCCACCATCGTTATCATTACGAATGCTGTCACCGGCTGTGCTCCGAAGAAACCTGGAGCGCGCCATTCACAACGAGGCCCTGACAGCTGTGCGCAGCTTCTAGAAGCCCTAACATAACTGAGGGGCATCCTGGGAGACTGCTGAGAGGCAATAGCCACACAGATGGGGGGCTGAGAGCTGCTGGAAGCTGACTGTTCATGTGGCCTTGGTCAGGCCCAGGCAGGGGAGATTCAGGGGCCCTGGGCCACCCAGCATTCTCAGGCAGGGTCAGTGTTCTGAGTATGCAGTAGAGAGCAGGTGAGGAGCACTGGTCTGGGAGTCAGAGGCCAGACCCTCCCACCAAATCCCTGTGGAACCCCTGGCAAGTTGCTGCCCACCTTTGGGCCGGGTTTCCCCGTATATATGCCAAAGGCACTGGCCTTGATGTCATCCAGGGCCTGCTGAGCTCTGAGAGTCTGCTGGGTCCAGAGGGGGTGGTAGTGGGGGAAAAAAGAGTGGGGGTGGAGCAGTGTAGCCTGGCTTTGGGGGCTCTGCCTCCCACCCCCCAAGTACCTACCCGGTTAAAGACGTTCTCAAAGCTGTGTGGGTTGGTGACATCGAAGCAGAGGAGCAGGACACTGGCGTCAGGGTAGAAGAGGGGCCGCAGGCGGTCATAATCGACTTGTCCTGTAGAACAGGTGTGGCCACTCCCTCCAGATTTCCTGCCCACTGTCAACACCTCCCCAACATCAAACCCAACATCAAACCCTGGGTCCCATTAAAGTGCGTGCGTGCGTGTGTCTAGTTCTGTTTCTCAGGGTCCAACACCAATTTGGCACTTAGGTTGCCATTGCACATGAATGTGCCCCTTGGGGCAGTGTTCCTCCCCTGGCCTGCCTGCAGGATGTGCCAGCCTGGCCTGGGTGAGACCATTTGGAAGGTTGGGGCAAGGTAGAGGCCCAGCCTGGAGGGACTGCTTTGCCCAGGACTTGGGGCATGGGGTGAGGAGAAAGGTAGGCGGTTCCCCAGCAAAGATATCTTTGCTAATCCAAGGTAAAGGGGCTGCTGGGACTGAGGTTGGCTTTGAGCTCTGATGTAAAGATGACTCTGACCCCTTGTGTGGGCAAGGTCCGGAGGCTGGAGGGCAGAGGTCAAGGTCAGGCAGATCTTACAGAAGCTAAGCCACGGTGGAATGCTGAGGCCAGGAACAGTCCACCCCTTGAGAGCAAAGAGCTCTGGACTCTCCCTTGTCTCCAGGACATGGCCGGCCGCCCTGGGGTGGGGGAGGCAGTGGACACAGGCACAGAAGCAAGGGGGGTTCAGTTCCTGGGGGCCCTAATCCTGGCCCACACCTGTCCCTTGGAGATTGCTGGACCTCCCAGGTTCAGAAGGAAGGGAGTGGGGCTTGGCTCCCAGCATCTGGGCCTCTCCTTCCACCCTGTCCCTCCCTGGGCCCTGCACACCCACCTGCTGTGTCCCAGATTTGGAGCTCCACAGGGTTGCCCTTCATTTGCAGATTAACGCTGAGGCGCTCAAACACCGTGGGTGTGTAGCTCTGAGGAAGAAGGGGGCACGGGGAGGTTGTGAGGACAACTTCTGAAGGGGAGCAGCCCCAGTGCCAACCCAGAGCCCAGGAATGCCTGCAGCACTGCCCTCACTGGGAGTCGGCAGAGGGTGGTAGTTTCTAGAAGTAGTCTGGTGGGGTTGAGGCCTAGAGCCACCACTTCCCAGCAGTGTGCCCGGCAAGGCACTGGCCCCCGGCCTGCCCTCCTCGGATGTAAGGTGGGAACATGAGGAGCGCCCAGCACAGTGTGTTGCTGCAAGGCTTCAGGGAGATCCTCCGCACAGAGCCCTTAGCACAGGGCCCGGCACGAAATAAACACGCCACACACGCCGGCCACTGTTATTTTTATCTTTGTCCCCCTGGGCAGGGGACGGGACCATTTCTGAGCCTTCCTGCATGCTGTCCCCTCCTCCTGGAACGACATTAACCCACATTTGTTCGTCCGCTCATTCATTCATACATTCGGTCATCATACCTTCTCCAGGTCCAGTTCTGGACACTGGGAACAAGAAATGAGCAAGACTAGTGCCTGTCTGCAGAGCATGTTGTCTTTTGTCTTTCAACCTCTCACAATCCAACCAAGACCCCAGCCCAATGCCATCTGCCCCGGATCCCCTCCCACGGGCCCTGGTTTCTGCCCTTCTTATTTGCCTTCTCTGGGCTCAAGAGAAGGTCATGCAGGACAGGTTCCCATTTGCCCGGGCCTGGGGCTTACTCCCTCTCCCTAAAGGTAGGGTGAGTGGAAATAAGACAGGTTTTGGCCCTTGCCGGTTTGGTTCAGTGGATAGAGCGTCGGCCTGCAGACCGAAGGGTTCTGGGTTCGATTCCAGTCAAAGGCACGTGCCTGGGTTGCAGGCTTGATCCCCAGTGAGGTGACACTCCTCTCTTTTAACCAGTGAGGACACTGGCCTTAGGTCACACGGCTGGCGAGGGCCAGAGCCAGTCCTAAGCAGTGCTCCAGCCACCATATCACACTGTCCCCCGCCAGGCCAAGGGCCCAAGGGAGAGGGGCCCTGGGCAGGCAGAGAGGCATGGGGAGGTGCGTTGGAGGCTTTTCTGTTAGCAGAGGGGGTAGGAGGTGACTAGAGTCCAGGGTGGGTTGAGCCCCTACCCCAGGGCCATCCTCGATGTCCCCATCTGCCCCAGCTGCCGGCTCGGAACTTGCCTTTCTCCGCACCCTCCCCCTGCAGCTTCCCAAGTGCCCTGGAGGACTGCACCTACCCAGACACACCGAGAGGGGGCTGCCCCTCCCAGAGGCCAGGGCCTGACTCAGAGGGCTAGTCCCAGGCAGGCCCCACCCAGCATGGGAAGTGGGGGGAGGAAGGGTCTCCCTGGCTGTCTTCCCTGAGCAGTCCTCAGCAAGTGAGCAAGGCCTGGGGACCCCCCAGCTACAGCGGCCAGCAGGCCCCTCCGGGCAGAGGGCTTGTGTGGCAGAGGGCTTGTGGGGAAGACTTTGCTGGCAGGTGCGGTCCAACATACGTGTCCGTCACCTAGAAAGCTGGTTGCCAGGGACAGTGTCCACACCAGCCACTGTCAATCCCTCCAGCTTGAGCCCCTGTCCCCACCAGCCTGTAACTGGAGGGCATGATGCCTGGTGAGACCCGAGCTTTTTTTTTTTTTTTTTTTTTTAATATTTTTATTGATTTCAGAGAGGAAGGGAGAGGGAGAGAAAGAGAGAAACATCAATGATGAGAGAGAATCATTGATCGGCTGCCTCTTGCATGCCCCCCACTGGGGATCGAGCCCACAACCCAGGCATGTGCCCTTGACCAGAATCAAACCTGGGACCCTTCAGTCCACAGACCGACGCTCTATCCACTGAGCCAAACCAGCCAGGCGAAACCCGGGCTTGGCCACCCACTCACCAGTAGAGGGGTCCTGTGCAGGCAGACACATGTCAGCACTTTGCAAATGCCTGTGGAGATAACATGTGGATGTCCGTGTACCCACACCATCTCTGATCCCTGCGGCCTTGGGAAGTCAGTACTATCCCCATTTTCCTGATGAGACACTGAGGCCCAGAGAGGGGAAGTGACTTGCCCAAAGTAACATATTGGACAGCTGGCTAAAGATGGAGGCAGGTTTGTTCTCAGTCACCTGCCTCCCCTGAGATCGCCAACCCTCGCCCCTGGTGTCAGGAGTGAGCGGGGAAAGTCCCATTCTATGACGTGGGGCTGGGTTGCTCCTCTCTGACTAGTAATTGTCACAACCCTTCCCCTAATCTGGAATGTTATCCTGGAGACTCTGTCTACATCTCCCCTTGTGTTCTTTGAACCCCCAGGCAGGGTCACTCTGTCCAGAATGTCAATAGCACTTAATCTTATCTGTTGAGCTGTCTCCTCTGCCCAGCCTGGGCTAGACCAGGACAGAGATGACTCAGGCTTGGGTCTACCCGCATGGGGCTCCCAGGCAGGGAGATGGATCACTACAGAATGGGGACATAGCTCAAGAGAGGAGTCAGGCCTGGCCAGTGTGACTCAGTGATTGAATGTCGACCTATGAACCAGAAGGTCATGGTTCGATTCCCGGTTGGGGCACATGCCTGGATCGTGGACTCAATCCCCAGTAGGGGACATGCAGGAGGTAGCTAATCAATGATTCTCTCTCATCACTGATGTTTCTATCTCTCTCTCTCTCCCCCCTCCCTTCCTTTCTCAAATCAATACAAATATATTTGAGAGAGAGAGAGAGAGATGAATCAGGGGCTTCCCTGGACAGCATACCCATGGCTGTCCCTGCGTGGAGGAAGACTCAGCTGGCTCTGTTGTGGGCTCTCCTGTGGGAATGGTTGCTGCCATAAATGTCAGCCAGGAAACCCCTACCTCTGCTCCCCCTTCCCCTGAACCCCAGGTTGAGGCATAGCCAAAGGTTGTTGAAGCCCCTCCAAATCCCAGCCTGCTCTCTGCTCTTTGCTGCAGGCAAGAGGCCTGGGAGATGGGGCCCCAAGTCTCCTAGCTCCAGGCTCTCTGGGCTTGGAGGACTGCCAGGAGGAGGCATCCAGGGTCAGGAGCAGGAGAAGGCTGGGTCCGGCAGGCAGAGCACTAGGGGCTGCGGAGAGTGTCCTGGTCAGGGGTGGGAGACTTCGGTCGTAGGCCAGCACTGCCACTGCTGGGCTCTGTGATCCAAGGGAAGACTCTGTCTCCCTGGCCTCAGTTTCCCCACCTGTAAAATGAAGGCCTTTCCAACTCTTAGATCTTATGTTTCTTTTATTATTTTTGTTAATCCTCACCTGAGGATATTTTCCTATTGATTTTTAGAGAGAGTGGAAGGAAGGGGGAGAGACAGAGAGAGAAACATCAATGTGAGAAAGACAGAGAGATTGGCTGCCTCCTGCCTGCGCCCCAACCAGAACTGGGGATCGAGCCTGACCAGAATTGAACCCACGACCCTTCAGTCTGCAGGCTGACACTCTATCCACTGAGCCAAACCGGCTAGGGCCCTTGTGTTTCTTTTAAATGAAGAGGCCTCTCTTGTGTCTGGAGGCAGAAGGGTTCCTGTGAATTCAGGGCCCCTAAATAGGGAGGAGCCTAAACAAGGGCAGATTCATCCCCCAGTTGACAAACATGCGTCCTTCCCCTTGACCAGCTCGTGTGTCCTTCAATACACACATTTCATCAACGGTGAGATGCTCAGTTCCATATTGTAACCTCTCTGAAACTGGGGTGGGTCTCACCATCAAGGACACTGGTCTCAGAGCCCAGGACACTGGTGGTGAGGCCCCACCCCTCCCAGCCCCTCTCCTGGGACCCACAGGCCTGGCCCCTCTGGGGTGCTCTCCCCCCTGTGCTATAATTGCTGGGTTCTCCTGGGCGGCATCTGGGGGCCTGGAGGCACATTCCTCACAACTGAAAAAAAAAAGCGACTGGCCAAAGGAAGTGACATCAGCTCTGTAACCCACAAGCGTCAGCTCGATGCTGCCACAATGGAAAGAACGGTCTGACACGGTTACTAGCCCTGGTCTCTTCTGCCCCCGCGCCCATCCATTTCCCAGCGCCTGCGCAACCCAGGGGTTTGCAGGGCACCGAGAGAGGCAGGACGGAGAAGGGACGCCAAAGCGAACCCACGGCCCCCAGGAGAGGCGGCTCGGGGGGTGGGTCCGGCCCTTGTCCGGGTGCGGGGCAGGTCCGCCTGGACAGTCAGTGAGCATGCTGGTCAACACGCCTGAGCGCCAAGGACACGCCAGGCACCCAGGGGAGCCATCTCTCAGCCTCCTGTAACTCCACCTCTCCACCGCCTGGCTCCTTCCACCCCGTGAGGTTGTATGAGGAAACTGAGGCTCAGAGAGGCAAGTTACTGAGGGCCAGAGGAGTGCCAAGGTGCCAACCCGCTGTCTGACTTGACTCTGGTGTGCTCTTACCCTCCAGGGCAGAGCCTGGCGGAGGGGGGAGGGCGGGGAGGAGGGGTGTCCACCGCAGGGGCAAAACTGGGGGAGAAAATAGGATGTTTCCCAAGAAAGACAGTGGCCATATTTAGTGAGTCCTTCCTGTTGCAGATTGGGCGCTGAGCAGGTGATCTGTATTACTCGCTCTTCACAGTGACCCTGGGAGGTGGGCACCACCATTATTCCTATCATGCCGCTAAGTACACAGGCAGAGGGAGGGTAAGGGGCTTGCCCAAGGGCACTCAACTGGAAATGGCAGAGTCATCACTCGAACCCAGGCAGCCCGGCTCCAGAGGTCAGCTCCCCTTAGCCAGGCGGTGCTACCCCCCAGGGTGCCCTGTGACACCCTCCCAGGCAGATGCCATTCTCCCAGACGGTATCATCGAGGCCCGCGCTCCCAAAGGCAGCGTGAGAACCGCGTTTAACCCCGCACGGTGCTGGGAGACCCCGCGGGAGGCCAGCGTGGGCACACAACCTCGGCCGCTCCCGCACAGACGGGACACACGGCAGCCCGTGCGTGGCCGTGGCCAGGGCCCCGGCACTCACCTCGGGGAAGTCCCCCTCGGCGAAGACCATCAGCAGCGACGTCTTCCCGCAGCCGCCGTCGCCCACTAGGACCACCTTGACCGGCCGCGCGCCCTGCGGCGCCTCCTCGCCCGCGGCCTGGGCCGCCTTCATCGCGGGGCGGCCGAGGGGCCGGGCGCGGAGCCGGAGCGCCGTCCGCCCAGGCTGCGCGAAGGCCGGGCGCGGGGCTGGCCCGGCGGGGCTGGAATGTGGAAGGGGCGGGGCGGCAGGAGGAAGTGCATGCGGGGCAGGGGGCGGGCGGGGGCGGGCGGCGGCCGGCGGGCGTCCAGGTGAGAGGCCCGAGCCGGGATCCAGGCGCTGCGCGGGGCGGTGAGGGGAGGCGTGGCGTCGGGACTCGAGTGGGGGAGGGGGGACCTTCCATCCCATTCAGCCACTCGTGAAAACTTTCTTGAGCACCTACTGTGTGCGCCCGCTGGGACCCCCGGAGCGGGGGACCCAGACTCAGTCTGTATCCTCAGGGGGGAATTCTGGTCTGATAGGGGTGGGGAGAGACAAGTAGCTGGACAGTGACAGTGTGTGCAGGGGTGTGGACAGGGAAAGAAGAGGGAGGTGGGGGTCAGCCATGTTTGCCTACCAGCTTGGTGGGGACAGGGACTGGGTTCCAGGTGCCCAGTACAGGTGGAGCACCAGCAGAAGCCGGGATTTTTGAGGAGGGGATGAATGAATGAATGAATGAATGAATGAATGAATGAATGACTGTGCATTTCCCTAAGGGTGCTGGAGACATTGTATATCACACTCCTCCCTGCAGGTGTTTCAGGCCAGGTAGGAATGCGGTGCGTTGGTCATGCCCTTCTGGGTCAGTCCCTGGCTCTGCCAGGCCTTGTCTGCCCTCCCCCAGCCAGCACCAGGAAGTGTCGCTGCAGGCGGGTGGCCACCTGCTGCTTCTGGCTGGGGCATTATCTGGGGGAAGCGATGGAATCTTCCACCCACAAAGAGTTTAGGTCAGGATCTGGGCATGTTTGGTGCCACGTGTGTGAGACCCTCATGATTTAACCAACATTGATGGTCTCTCTGTGCCCAAGCGCCGGGGGACACTTAACCGTTTAGGACACAGTCCCTACCCTGGGAAGCCCGTGCCTAAAATGGGAGACAGGCAGGGCCTCAGAGTAATAAGAGCTACAACAGAGGTGGGGACAGGCAGTGGACGGCTGTAGGGAAGAGAGTCCCCTCACCCAGGTTGGGGGACCAGGAAACCCTTCTGAGAGGGACCAGCGTCGAGGAAAAAGTAAGAGTCAGATGGAGGAGGGGAAAGATTTTCCAAACCGAGGGGACAGAACATGCAAGGAATGGAGGTGAGGGGGGGGGTGCTTTGGGGTTCACAGTCCTTCCTTGTGGCTGAGGGCGAGGTGGCTTGGGGAGCTGGTGCTGGGGTGGGACTGGACAGTGGAGCACTTCGGGTGTCATGTAGAACCTGCCCTCCCACCCCTGTTAGTAACCAGAACTGAAATCTAAAGAATGAGCACAAGAGCCTCCCCAGATGCTGAACTGAGTGTTTTCATTGAAGCTCAAGGAAACAGGGGGCAGAACCCTCTGGGTTTTGCTCCCCTCCCCCCGGCCCCCACTCAGGTCATGATGTCACCTGCATGGAGTTCAAAGCCCGACGCATGATAAAGCACCCTCTGCCCTGGCTGGTGTGGCTCAATTGGTTGGAGCATCGTCCTGTGCACGGAAAGGTGGCCGGTCCGGTCAGGGCACATACCTAGGTTTAGGGCTGGATCCCGGCCCTGGTTGGGGCTCTAGCGGGGAGGCAACCAATCCATGTTTCTCTCTCTCTCTTTCTCCTACCCCGCCCCTCTAAAAATCAATGACGATGTCCTCCGTGCGGAAAAAGCCCCCTCAGCCTTCTTTGAACCTCACTGTGACCCAAAGAGGCAGCCAGGCAGGTGTCACTGCCCCACCCTACCCAGAGGCAGAGCCCAGACCCCTGACCCTGACTCATCTTCCAAGCTCACCCAGGGCCTGGTCAGCAGACTGAATAGAGCCTCACCTGGATAGAGGAGCATCCTAGGACTGCCCCACCCTTCAAGTGCCCCTCCCTCCCCGAAACTGCCACAGGGCTGGGCAGTGACTTGGCACTGGGCTTGGTGTATAGCCACTGAGCAGGGCTCTCCGCCCCAGGAGTGGTGGGGAGGGGCCCCATCCCCCAAAGACGGCCTCCCCACTGCTGCTGTCATCAGGCTTTGGATGGCAAGGCTGGAAGGCAGGTGAGGCCGGGCTGGGGTGGAGGGAGCCGAGAATCAGGCAGAGGCATTTGGCCTTGGTTGCTATAGGGATAATCACGCTGACACTCTCGATGTGTGTCATGCTTTCCAGTTTCACTGAACATTTCCTAATGATAGCAGCACCCATTAATGGATCCCTAACCCTGTGCAGGTACTGCCCCTGGCAGGTGGGGATTGTTAGCCCCATTTCACAGATTGGGTATCTGAGGCCCAGAGAGGTTAAGTTCTTGTCTAAGATCCACAACTAGTAAGAGCCAGAATCCTAGGTCTGGCCACCAAGCCGCACTCTCTCCCGACATCACACCTCACATGCATGAGTTCATTCGGCCCTCAGATCTACTGATGTTAAACCCCAGCTTCACCCCTACTCTATGCTCAAGCTTCTGCAAGAGGGAGATTAAGGCCAGGAAAACCTGTCCTGATTGGCAAGGAATTTCCCCAAATCTCAGACATTGCTGGGCCCTGGACAGCAGTGTTTTCCTGGAGTTTATTTTGGGGTGAGGAGGTGGCCCAGGTCAGTCGGCCCACCAGGGCACTGTTATACTGTTTACTGCTATACTGTTTTGTGTGGCTGCCTTTACTGCCAGCCTGTGGGTGACTCAGCCTCTTGAAGTCCCACGGGTCCCAAGCCCAGAGTCCTTTGGGGACCCTGAACAGTGGGCCACAGCCCCAAAGACCCCAGAAGCACAGAGATGGCCAGACCGGCCCTCCTTTGGCTCAGGATGTCATGTCCAATTGACTGCTTGGCTGGACAAATGGGAAGAGAAGGAAAATGATGGACCAGGGGAGAGAGGAAGGAAGGAAGGAAGGAAGGCTGGCTGGCTGGCTGTCTCAATAAGGAAAGTAAAGAAATGAATAAAGGAACAAATGGTTGCATGCATGAGTGAATACAGCGCATGACCTGAGTTCAGGGTCAGCAGACAGGTGATTACCCTCCCGCTTCCATCTGCTCCATTTTCTGACACGCCCACCCCCATCCTCCCTGAGGCCTGGAGTCCCCCTTCTGTTCCAGCTGAGTCTCTGCTGCCCCCGTGTGGTGGCTCTGCACCGTCATCACCTGCTCTGCTTGGGGTTCCTGGCTTGGGGTGTGGGGTGTTTATGGATGAATGAAGGGGAGGGAAAGTGGGCGCCAGGGCCGTGGAACTTCAGAGTCCAGCCCTGCCCTTGAAATGACTTGGCTGGGGACACGGGCTCTTGGCTCCTCACACCTCCCCGTGTACCTTCCCTCCCTTTCATCCCAAACACCAAATCCCAAGAGGAAGAACTCCACCCAAAGCCTCGACCTCACGTTTACTGAGCACCTACTGTGGGCCAGACACTTGGCATGTGTCATTGTATTCCATCCAATGAAGTATGGATAATTCTTATACTCTGACAATCGAGGAAACTGAGGCCCAAAGATCCCACAGCTGATAAGTGGAGGAGCTTGGGTTCTAACCCAGGCAATGGGGCTCTAGAGCCTCCAGACACAGAATCCCCAGAAGTCAGAGTATGGGGGGCCGCTAGAGACTTTTTATCCAATGTGCTCATTCTTGGGGAGGGGCTCAAGAGGAAGGGACTTATCACACAGCAAGTAAGCAGCAGACACAGGTGTGTGGCAGGCAGAACCCCAAAGGGCCTCTTCTCTCTAGTTTTCTTCTGTCGGGCTCCCCAAGACCAGCTCAGCCTCAGTGGCCATTTGACTGGAGCCCAGGGCCGGGGACGCAGCCCTCTGCCCCTGCCTCCTCTCCTGCCTCACCATTATGGACCCTTCTGGGTCGAAGGAGAAGGTTGATGATGGGGTAGGAGAGGGTGGGGAGCGAGGGAGCCCCGTGACCCAGTCTTGGTGTTTATTTAGCCTTTTGGATCGTCCCTTCCGGTGTCTGCAGTCCCAGACGACCGCAGGCAGGAGAGAGCAAGGAAAGTCGGAGCTGCAGGCACTGCGGGCGATAAACTGGCTGGTCCTGCTCCTCCCACATGCGGGCCTGCCTGGCCAGAGCTGCCGGTCAGGTCTGCAACCTCCACACCTGTCCTCTTGGGTGGGGCTCAGTCTACCGCTGAAGGCTCCCTGACCGAGGGGGCCTGGGACCTTCCAGGCAGGCCCATAAGCCTGGGGTTGGAGGAAGGGGGAAGGGGCAGAAAGAGATGGGAGCAGCTGGGTCTGGGCCCTGTTGAATGAACTTAAAGGCAGCCTGGACCTCCCCTCACGAAGCCAGAGCAGCCTGCTGATGTCCCTCGTTTCCAAAGCTGCTTGGAGTGTTCGCCTTCCTGCCTCCCTCCTTCTGACTTGCTTCTGCCCAGGACTTGTCTGTGGCTCCCCACTACCAGCAACACAAGGACCTTCGGTCTCCACCCGGACACGGTCTCCTCAGCTCAGCCACCCCTGGCCTCTGTCCCTAGACACATGCCACCCGTGTGCAGGCAGTTCCCCTGCCTGGAGGCTCCTCTCCCTCCTCCTCGTGTCCAGTCTGCCTGCCCTGCAGAGCCAGAGCTCATGTTTCCATGGCCTCTGAGCTTTCCCTGGCGTCAGCCTTCACAGGCTCCTGCAACAGCCTGGCTGGTTGGTTACCTGCCTCCCCTGTGCTGGGAGGGGGTTCCACAAAAGCTCTTCAGAGTCAGGCCTTAGAGTGGGCGGGCCCCCTGGGAGGTGCTGGGAATGTCCACCCAGACCCTCCTCCTCCCATGCTTTGCTGTGATCTCTCAGGGGAGGTCCGGGGAGGGGGAAACCATAACAGCCTGGGATCCAGAGGGGCTCCGTTTCCCCTCAGCCCTACTCTTCAGGAGCTGGGGAAGGGGCAGTGCTGCCTAGTGGTTAAGAGCATGAGCTCTGGAGCCTGAGCTTGAATCTCAGCTCTAAGCCTTTTAGGCTGTGTGATCTTGGGCTAGTTACCTAACCTCTCTGAGCTTCAGTTTCCATATCTACAAAAAGGAGATGACACAGTACCTACCTCTAAGTGTTCGAGGTGCAGGCTGCACACCAGCATTCACTGACTCGTACAGCCCTTCTGCCCCCAGACCTTTCCTCTGGGTCTCTTCGCGCCCATCCTCCCATAACGGCTTTAGCAAGGTTGACATATCAGCCAAGTTTTTGTCCACCCCTGTTCCTGCCCTTTTCCGTATGCTCTTCCCTCTGCCAGGAATGCTTCTTGGGCCTTCTCCACCCTTTTTGGCTTTATGCTACTTCTTGCCCTGAAGGCTCAGTTTGGCAACACCACCGGGAAGCCTTCCTTGATAGTCCCCACTGCCATCCTCCCCACCAGGTCTGGCTCATGGCCCCTTGAGTTTCCCAAGCAGTATGACGGCATTGGTCCTAGTCATGGTCTCCCTAACCAGATTGGGGCCACCCCTCCCCCAGCTCTGGGCACCCCACAGCAGGGTCAGCTGGGGCAGCACGGGCACAAGCCTGAGTCCCTGGTTCCTAAAGCAGAGATGAAGGTGTTCAGGCTGAGCAGGGCTCCTGGAAGCCCCCTCCTTCCTGCCCCAGCTTTATTGTGGTTCTAGAATCATTCCAGTCAGCATACTCAGTCCCCACCACGCCCATCCAGTGCACAGTCAACATGTCATGCAGTTAGAGGGAAGGGAAGAGAGGGAAGCAGGAAGCATGGCCTGCACTGCACAGCCCTGGGTAGGAAGAGTCTGGGCTCTCCCTGGCTGCACAGGCTCGCCCGCTGTGTCCCCGGACCCTATGCTGGCCTGGGCCGTGCAGACCTCCTGGTGCTGGGCCCTGGCTGTGTCACATGGGGAGAGCCACAGTCCTGCCTCTAGCCCCCATGCTACCCTGGGCCTCCCACTGTGGTCCAGCCACCCTCTCCTGCCACATCATTGGGGATAACCAGTGGGCCTGGGTGTCCATGGCTCACCAGGGCCAGAGGCAGCCAGCCCAAGAGCCCATGTGCTCCCTATGGATTGCCACATGGAGTAGATACTGCCTCTTCCCCCCCGCACCCCCCCATCCCTTTGAACCAGCAGGGACGCCCAGCCCTCAGCTATGAGGTGCACAGCTGCCTGTGGAGGATGGAAGCCGCCTCGGCCAGTGACCCTTCCTCCCGCTGGGGGTGGGGCAGAAGCCAAAGATGATGCCTGTGAGGGTGACAGCCAAGCCCCTTTCCTTTGGAGCAGGACCCCTCTGGGTGCCATTCACACTCCGAGCTTCCCCAAGCCGTCAGGACGAGGCTAGACACTGGAAGCCACAGCTTGCTCGCTGCCCCGGCTCCCTCTCTCCCCGACTGGCTTCTCCTGAGTGCTGTCCCCTGACACCCCATGCCCTTGAAGCCTCATCTCAGGGTCCTGCTTTGGGAACGTGCCCTAGGAGCCACCGCCTTCCCAGCCTCACAGTCCGTCCTGACCCCTCCTAACTGTCCTTTGATGCCACTGCTCAGGCTGCCCCTCCCTCCAAGGCCCATTCCCCGTGTCCTCTCAGGGGCCTTCAGCCCCCAAAGGCCTCACCCACAGATCCCCTGCTGTGTTCTGGCCGCCCCACCACCCCCAGGCCTCCCCAGGCTGTGACATCTCTGCCCAACAGGGCCTGGCCTGGAAGGACTCGAGTAAATGCCATGAAACCAAGGCCTGGAGTGCGAGGGACTAAACACAAGGCCTGGGTCCGGGCCCCTGGGTCTCCTAAGGGTCGTGGTTCAAGGGAGTAGGTTTCAGAGGATGGTGCCGAGCCAGTGTCCCATGTGGCCTGCGGGGCTCTGCTCGGCCTGGTCTCTTGGTCTCTTCTCCTGCCCGGAGAGGCCCTTGTGTCCACCACAGGGGGCTGAGGACTGTGTGCAGAGAAGCCCACGTCCCTAACGCTCAGGCTGGGCCACTCTCAGTTCTTTTCCTTGTCCCTCAAGCCACAGCTCCCCTGTCGTCCTGCAGGCCCCGTACCCTCGCCCCCCCACCCCCTGAGCCCGGCCTGGCTGGGCCACCATTCACACTGAGCAGATCACCAGGACAGAGGCTCTTGTCTTCCTGGCGTCTTCGAGGTGTGTGCCTTGTTCATGTCACGCCTGCTGGTGCCTGCACAGCGCCCGGCCCCCCAAGACTTGCTCTGTTCTAGTGCCTGGCCCAGCGTGGCGCTGGCCGCCCAGCCAGGGTGGGATATGAGGAGCTCTGAGGCCAAGGTCACTCCAGGCCGAGGGGCAGACCGGTTGGGGGATCTCAAAATGGGAGAACAATGGGTCAGTGTCCGGCTACAGCTGGTCCTCATGGGAGAAACTCTGGCTCTTTCTCCACTGCAGTCTAGATCGAGGGACCGATCTAGGGGGAGTTGGCTCATGGGGAGTCCACGGGGGGACCCCAGCATTCATGGCTCCAGCCGGACAATGGAGAAGGGTGTCACCCCTGAGCTTGCGCCAGGCTCCAGGCAGCTCAAGTGCCCCTCCTGGCCTTGCCCCAGCTGCTAGTTTCGCCGGACGGGGTGCCACATGGACACAGGCCTGCGCAGCGTGGCCAGCATCTGGTTCCAGTGTGTGGTGCCCATGCCACTAGCTGACGGCCCGATGATGACATGGCCTATGTTGTCCCCATGGCCATCACTGCTGCTCTCAGCCACCGTCACGCGGAGAGACAGGTCCTGAGGAAGAAATGACGTGAGTGCTGGGGACCAGGGGCCGTGCCAGAGGTCCTCCACGGCTCCTGGGCCCCAGCGGGGTGCCAGGCACGGCTCTCTACATCCTCATCTCTGATCTGCCTAAGCCCACAGGCTTCTGTTGCTGCCTCCCTCCCTCCACAGCGGCAGCACCAGGTGGCCCAGGTGCAGATGCCGCCTCGCCACTTCCTTGCTGCATGACCTTGGACAGTGACTTGGCCTCAGTTTCCCCATCTGTACAATGGTGATCATAGTAGTTCCTACCTGTTCTTGGAACAAAATGAGTTAGAATGTAAGGTACTTAGGAAGGTGCCCGTGCATAGTCAGGCGTCAGAATGCCTGCTGTTCCTCCTAATATAATCGTAGTTGGACACAACTGAGGAAGGGAAAGTAGTCAAGCTGAAACTAGAGCCCAGCCAGAGCTTCCCAAGAAGTCTCTGGCCCTTGGAGGCTGTGGCATGGTGGCACTCTGACCACCCAGGGGGAAGCAGGGCCAGATGGGCAGCCTGTCCCAGGAGGGTGGCAAGGCAAGGCAGCAACGCCCAGGACCACCCAGAGATGCTGGGATGTTTGCCTGGGTCAGGAACACCCAGACTGAGGCAGACCTCTGGGCTCTCAAATTTAGACAGGGTGTCCCGGAGGGGAGGTTAAGGGGGTTTCTGTGCAGCCCCAGGGCTAAGAGGTAGCTTCGGCTCCTAGCACAAAAAGACATTCTCACTGTCAGGAATGCCCCGGGATGGAAGGTGGTAGTGAGGGGAGGTGGTGAGTTCCCCATGCTCTGAGGAATGCAAACAGGACCACTGGCGTGGCCAGGTCCTATCTTCTGCAATCTCCCCACCATTGGTCTATGATATCTCTGCTGGTAGGGGGTGACCTCCTGAAGGCCACAGGGGTGTGGGGAGCTCAGCAGAGCCTCTGCGGGTAGAACCTCGGGAGATTTCGGGCAGAACTCTGCCCTTGGGCCAGCCCTGGCTCATCCCCAGGTCTCTGCAGTTTCCTCCCCCGGGAACTGTCTTCCCCCAGACTTTAGCTTAGCTAAGCCCTCCTGCAGAAGGTGGTCCTGACTGCCCACAGCTGGCATGCTCTTAGTGGATGAGGACTGCTTAGGGACCTTCCTGCCTGTCCCCTGTAGGCACCCAGGAAGCAGGGCCCATGTGCCCAGCACCCACCATACAGCTGGTATCTAGTAGGTGCTAAATAAATGCTTCTTGACTACATGGCTTGATGCAAACCATCAGCACCTGCAGGAGCCCCGGGAAGCTAGGCTGCAGGGGATGAAGTGGCCCCAGAGCCACGGGGCGACCTGGTCTGGCCCCCGCCCCTGCGCATTTCCCCTCACCTGGAGCACAATGGCTGGCACCGAGAAGATCATGGCTTCATTGAACACTGGGTTGGGGTCGTCCCTCTTCACAGCCGTCCTCTTTTTGCTCATCTTCCTCCCATCCTGCAGTAGGTACACCTTGACGTAGGGGTCTGGGTGGACGAGGGGGTGGAGGTGAGGGCCAGGGCCGCACTTACCTGACACAGCCCTGCCCATCGCCGTGGCCCACTAGCTCTAAACTGCCCAAACCTTCACGATTGCCATTAGCGCCTGCAGTCCTGCCGCTGGTCCTTTATTTCCTATCTGATGGATGAGAAAGCTGAGGCTCACACGCAGAGAACAGCTGGGCTTCGGACACAGGCAGTGTGCCTCCCAGCCCCGAGCGTGTTCCTCACACACGATGCTCAGGGGACTTGGCAGACCCACCACTTTTCCTTCTATAAATGGTCGGAGCGCAGCCATCAGCTGAGTCACCCGGCACCTGCTCAGCGGGGTTTGACTCAACGATGCGGGGCTCTGAAATAACAAGTCTCCGTCTGTCCTCACCTACCGCCCACTGGGTATCCTTGCTGCACCTGCCTGGACCCCGGGTTCTCCCAGGCTCCAGGTGGTTGGGCTCCCCAGTCCTCTGTCATCTGTTACCTGGGGCTGGAGGCTCCTGCAGACCCGGGGCATTGGGTCCTGCCTGGCACGCACACCATCCCAGTGGCCCTCGCCCCCATTTGAGATCTGGAATGCGGTCCAGCCTCTGGGCACGGAGCCTCCACCATGAACTGCAGTTCTGGGAGGAGGGTGTCCACCCTGGCTCCTTCCCAGTGCCCCAGCCTTCTGCTCTCAGATTCCCATCTCTCTCCCTGTAGGGGCTCCCTGCCTCCCTCTGTGGTTCCCGTGTTTCCCCAGCTGGATGAGTCTTCCCGCTGTGCCCGGCTCCGGAGCTCAGCCAGAGCTGGAGGTGGGGAGCCTGGCGCCGTGCCCCACACCTACAGATGTGTCCAGGCGCCCAGGGCTTAGCAGCTGGACCACAGGCGCCACCAGCCCCGCGGAGGAGCCAGGCAGCCAGCTGGGCCTTACCCGCTGTGGTCTTGTCGCTGGTCCAGATGAGATTCTTGGCCTTCACCACGACCACGGTGAGGCGTTCGGCCGTGGGGAGGTAGCTGAGGGATAGCAGGATCTCGCCTACAGAGTCAGCGGCCTGCAGGGCGGGCAGGTGGCTTAGAGGACTTCTGTCCCCTGACAGGTCCAGGGAAAGTCAGAAGCTTCCTTCTCCACCGAGAAGCTGCTGTTCTTGGGGCCCCTCCTACCAGGGCATTGGGAAAGGGCCCCTCCCCACTCCGTGAAGCAGGCACCATCCCTCCCTCCCACCACCGTGGGTCCTGCCTTGGAAGGAAGGCCGGAGGTTGCCTGTCAAATGCAGCATCCACATGCAGCGACGTGGCCAAGGGGAACACTCCGTGGCTGGGGCACATGGATCGTTTATGTAGTAGATCATTAGCTTAAATAACAGTAATGCTCCCAAGCACATCCACTCTGACGCGGATAAAGGTAAACTTCAGCTTGGCCTCTGTC
This sequence comes from Myotis myotis, assembly GCF_014108235.1. Classification (NCBI taxonomy): domain Eukaryota; kingdom Metazoa; phylum Chordata; class Mammalia; order Chiroptera; family Vespertilionidae; genus Myotis; species Myotis myotis. The sequence goes on from NW_023416314.1 coordinate 77,729,865, forward strand.
TGAAACACCTCACGTCAGGGCCAGGGGAGTACTCCCCTCACGGAAGCCCTATAATGGGTAGAGCTTCTACAGGTTGGGAGGCAGGAGCAGCAGAAGAGCTGTAAACAGTGGTCAGGGTGTTTCTCCTTTGCATGCGGTGAACGGAGCCTCCGTGAATGTGGCTCAGGTCTCTGTATGTCATTTCCTAAAGATGCTGGTGTTTGGGGAGTTGGAGAGGACAATGGGGTCCCTCCTCTGGAGCATGCATGTGTGACACTCCCTGCACGGGTGCACGGGTGGGCAGACTTACCTTGTTCTGATCCTGTAAGTAGAGCCAGCCACTGAAGGGCTGCAGCGGAAGGTCAAGTACGGAAAGCTTCAGCTCCACCACGCCCGTGCTGACGTTCCGCTCATCCTCATCAATGCCGAACACCGAAAACCGCAGGCTCTTCTCCTCCAGGGCAGCAGGGTCCAGGGGGGTGGAGAACTTCTCGTCGAAGAAGATGGAGTAGGCGTTCCTCTGGATCTGCAGAGAGAAAGGGCCGTGGAGGGCGCGTCAAAGGTGGGGAGGGGGTGGCAGCCAGGGTCCTGTAGGCCATGGCAGGGGGAGAGCACTGGATGGAGAGTCTGGGACCTAGGCTAGAGTCCTGGCTCTGCTGTCCCCACAACCCCAATGCTAATCCTTCTTTGGGTGGCTCAGCTGTGATGGTTTCAAAGCCCCCTGTCGTCCCCTCAGTGGGGGCCAATCTATTAGCCTGGCATTGAAAGCTTATACAATCTGACCCCAACTAAGTCCCAACCTCAGTGGCCATGACTCCATAGAACCCTCACGATGCATTAGCTGAGCCGGTCTCCGTTGTTCTTGCATGTGTCCAAGTCTAGCTCTCGGCCACGTGCAGTGAGTATGGATAATTGTGGAGTCCAGAGCCATTGATGCCGCAGCCCCCAAGCTGCCTGAATGTTGTGGGATGGACAGACGGATGGAATGACTAGGGGAGGTTGCACTGACTTCGTTTCCAAGCCCATTCCTGCCTGGTGGGTTCCACTGGTCTCCTCCCAGGAAGCTGTGGGCAGGTCCCTGGGAAGGTGCACTTGCGGGCACTGCTCCTCTTCCGTGGGAAGCTGCCTTAGTCACTGCCTGGTGATATTTAAAGAGAGGAGCCCTCATTCCTGGTACCTTGCCTGAAGCTGGGGGGCTGCCCAGCCTGCGGCAGCCACCCACTCACCGGGATCGGCTGGGCTGGGAGGTAAGAAGTCTGCCTTCTTGGGAATAAATCTACCAGCACCTCCAGGTTCCCTGAACCACACTCTTGGATGACTGCCTGGGCTGTGGGCAGGCTCCTCTCTGCTCTCTGGGAGCCATGTTCCCTACCCAATCGCTTGCTTGAGAACTGAGGGCTCCTTCTCCCCTCTCTCCCCCTCTGGGGGAGAAAGCCTACCTCTGGATCCTGACCTCAGCATTCAGGGTCTTCATGATCTTCAGTTACGTCTCTCCTCCCTTTGGCCAAACTAGCCTCTTGGCTGTCCCCTGTCCTCCCTATAGTCATCACCTTGGGCTCTGGGGTCAGCATCTAAACCCACTCTCCAGCGCCCTCCTCAGATCCTGCCTGGCTCTGCAGACCGTCCTGCAAGGTGTGGGGGGTGGGGGTGGGGTGGGGTACTGAGGGCCTGAACACACTTCTGCTCCACCCTGCAGCTCCCACTTACCCGGGAAATGCCTACGATCTGCTCCTCAGGCAGCAGGCTGATGCGCATGAAGCAGGACTCGAAGCTGGTTTCCTCCCGCTCCAGGAGGTCCTTTCCCTGCAGCACAGCCACGTGGAGGGTGTGGGAGGCGGCGTCGTAGTCCATGCTCACCTCCACCTGGCCCAGCGTGAAGTCCTGTCCAAAGGTATTGCTCACGGAGGAGATGGAGTTGACGGAGTCCACTGACTGGGACTTCCGGAGGGTCCCGTAGGGGGCCAGGTCCAGCTCCCGGCCCATCAGCTCCAGGGGCCCCAGCTCGCTGATGGTCTCAAAGGTGTCCTCCATGCTGAGGCTGCCTTTGCGACTGGGTGGTCCCCGAGTGCTGGCCCGACGGGTACTCCAGGCAGGCACTCTCTGCAGGTGAGAAAAGGGGGCAGGGGAGCATCACAAGGGCAATGGTGTTGAGAGGGCAAAGAGGTACGGCAATCCCTGCTCATTCAAGGCACCTCCAGGTTCCCCTTCTGCAAAACAGGGCGTGTCTGCGTTCAGAGGGCCCCCGTTTTACGTCATTCACATCACTCAGTGCTCTCTGTCACCAGGATGCAAGAGAGCATTTTCTCAAAATGTTTATTTGTAAAGACTGCATTCCCTACATAGAGATGTGCACTGCAGTGATGTTTATAAAAAGGAAAGAGAGTTAGCAATCTCAGTGTCCAGATCAGCTACTCAATAGCTGATCAAGCAGCCTCGAAGGAAGTTTTCAAAAATGTCTGCAACATGAGAAAACTTTCATGTTGGGTAACACTCACCCTCATATTCAAATTTTCTTTTGTCTAAATTGACCTCGATATTCGAGAAGACAGAAGCCTCTGTACCACAAGCATCTCCCCTGTTGCTGTCTTCATTACCACAATTTTAATGCCCCCCCCCAAATTTCCCCGAGTAGACAGCCATAATTTATTTTACAATTGCCCCACTATTAAGCATTTATGTTGTTTCTCTTTTTTCCCCAACTATAAATAATGCAGCCTTGAGTAGCTTTTGTAAAATCCTGACTTAGAGAATACAGCCCTTTTGAAAGCGTTTGACACTTGTCACCAAAATGCTCTTTGAAAATGTTGTGCCAATTGACAGTTCCCCCAGCAGAGTGACAGAGAGTCCTTTCTGAAACCCCAAATGAGTCAGCATGTGGGACCCGGATCTGGGAACAGATTCTGGCTGTGCTCTCTGGTATCTACATCATGTCAGAAAAATTCTCTGCCAAGTACCAAGTGATGAAACAGTCAGCAATATATACTGAGAGCCCTGTACATGTTTGTACTCCCTGATATGGTCATTCAAGATCTGGGCATCTATTCAAAGTACATAATACCAACGAAGACACAATTTTACCTATAAAACACTCATCGCATCATTCGTGATGGCATTTAGTAAATCATGGCAGATAAATAAAGAGGAATGTTACATAGATATTAACATATTTATAATGGGTGTTCCACAACATGGGAAAATGCTTCAGGTATAATTGAGATGAAAAGTATAAAATTCTAGCCCAGCTGGTGTGGCTCAGTGGTTGAGCATCAACCTATGAACCAGGAGATCATGGTTTGATTCCCGGTCAGGGCACATGCCCGGGTTGAGGACTCGATCCCCAGTGTGGGGCGTGCAGGAGGCAGCGGATCAATGATTCTCATCATTGATGTTTCTATCTCTCTCTCTTCCTTCTCTCTAAAATCAATAAAAATATATTTAAAAAAATAAAATTCGAAGTAGAAATGACACTCATTGTGTAAAGACTATGCATGGAAAAAAGACTAGGTGCGGGGGGTTAGATGAAAATATTGGAGCCCTAGCTGGTTCGGCTCAGCGGATAGAGCATCGGCCTGTGGACTGAAGGGTCCCGGGTTCGATTCCGGTCAAGGGCACATGCCAGTGTGTTGCAGGCTCAATCCCCAGTGGGGGGCATGAAAGAGGCAGCTGATCAATGATTCTCTCTCATCATTGATGTGTCTATCTCTCTCTACCTCTCCCTTCCTCTCTGAAATCAATTTAAAAATATTAAAAAAAGATTTTAAAAAAGCAAAGTGGCTGTACTATTAAAAAAAAAGAAAACATTGGAAATAAATAAATAAAAATGCTAATAATGAAAAAAAAACGGTTAACTCTTTCTTGCCTCAGGGTGGTGGCATTTGGGAAAGAGGATTTTCTTCTTACAGTGGGGCCTTGACTTAGTTCGGAGACCGAGCTCGTTAAGGAGCTCGTTAACTAAAACTACTCTATCAACTCAATGCAAAAAATCGGCAGAGAGACAGCTGGTATCTCAAAAAACTTGTTAGTCGGGACACTCGTAAGTCAAGGCGCCACTGTATTTTAATAAGCACTGCCTTTATAATTATTCACAGTCTGTATATACATTTTATGAGACGCACTATATTTTTCACAGGATGGTTTTTAAAATTGAAACCATTCATTCATTTATTCATTTAACAAGTACTCGTGGATTCATTCAGCAAGTAGGCACTGGGCCAGGCTGGAGATTTGAAACAGGACCAGGTCCCTGTTCACAGGAGGAAATTAACCAGGAGGGCACGCGGTGGAGAGGGAGTGGAGGTTGATCCTGGGAGTGGACAGTGGGGGTGTGGGGCACACAACTCCGCGTGCACCTACAAGAGGGGAAGCCTCGAGAGTCCTTAAAACCACAGGAGGAGGGGTATGCAAGAATGTAGCCTTGAAAGTAGCTCATCTTGTCTTGCAGTTTGAACAGAAGGGCTATTTGAGTCAGAGGAGCTGACCCTCTCAGGGTTTAATTACCAGGTGCTGCTTATAAATTGTGGACGGTTACAATAAAAGGAGGCCCTTTTCTTGTCTGCACACTCACGAGTGTTATTGGTGTAATTAGCTAGTTATTAACAACGTCAATAGAAGGAAAGAGAGCAAGGGAAGCCGGAAATGGTTGAGCATATTCAGCTGGGAAGGAGGGGCCTGTTTGTTTCACCAGCTTCACATGGAGCAGCGGTTCTCAACCTGGGGGTCACGACTCCTTTGGCGGTCGAACGACCCTTTCACAGGGGTCGCCTAAGACCATCCTGCATATCAGATATTTACATGACGATTCATAACAGTAGCAACATGACAGTGATGAAGTAGCAACGAAAATAATTTTATGGTTGGGTCACCACATGAGGAACTGTATTTAAAGGGCCAGAAGGTTGAGAACCACTGGCATCGAGGGAATCACAGCATTGTCCCTCCAAGGGGATGAACACTCTCCTTCCCCCTCCAGTACTGGGTTGTTGGGGGGTAAAGGGGGAGCTAGGCATACGCACAGAAGTCAGGGGGGTGCAGGGGAAGTGCTGGCCTGTCAGTCTAGCTCAGGGAACAATGGATTTGCTAGGAGGGCTGCCCTCCCCGACACACACAAACAAACACAAAACACAAGGGCAGAAGCCTCACCTTCTGCCTGGCCTCAGCGTAGGTCTCGCCATACTTCTGCTGAAGGTACCTGTAGTTGTAGTTGGGGAATGGGGAGGGGCTGGGGAAGCTACCCGATGTCCAGAGCTTCCACAGGCTCACAGCTGCGATCCCCAGCAGCGCGAGGGCCCCCGCGGCGTAGACACCCACCTCCCAGTCAGGTGGGCTCCTGATGACTACAAGGCAAAAGCAGCCTCTCGTTAGTGGGCCCGGGGCCCCTCTGCGGTTACAGACCCCACCCGGGAGCAGGTGGTTCAGCACTGACTTACTCCCTCGCCGGATGCGTAGTCACTGAGTGCCTGCTGTGTGGTAGGCTAGGGGCTAGGGGCTGGGGGACATGTTAGTAAGAAGACACTCTTCTGTGGTGTCTGCTTTTATCCTCTTTCCCACAAAAACAGACATTTCTACCATGAGTGACACTTGACTAGAACAGGTGAGGAGCTGTGGTTAACTATTCATTGGGCTTTAAACAAATAGGGTTGTTCTTGCCTCTATGAGTTCTCAGACCTCACCCTTCAGAGGACCTCTTGCTTCCAGATCATCAAAGCAGCCTTTTGGGGTTTGGGGAAAAAAGGAAAGGGATTTGGGGGACAAAAAATGATCCCATTTTTACCTCAAACCTCACCTAGAACAACAGTGTCCATTAATGGATGGATGGGTAAATAAAATATAGTATACCTATAATAAAATATAGTATACCTATATTATTCCTTAATGGAATAATAGTCAGCAATAAAAAAGAATGAAGTACTGCCCTGGCCAGTGTGGCTCAGTTGGTTGGAGTACCATCCTGTGTTCCAAAGGGTCTCAGGTTCAATTCCTGGTCAGGGCACATATCCAGGTTGCAGGTTTGAGGGCGTGTGCAGGAAGCAACTGATCAAGGTTTCTCTCTCTCTCCCACTCTCCCTTTCTCAAGTCAATTTTTTAAAAAAATACCTTTAAAGGAATGATATACTGTTATATATTACAACATGGATGAACCTTGAAATCATCATGTTAAGTGAAACAAGTCAGATACGAAAGACCATATGTTGTATGATTCTATTTATATGTCCAAAACAGGCAAATCTATACAGGCAGAAAATAGATTAGTGATTGTCAGGGGTTAGGGAAATAGAGAGGAATGTGGAATATGGGGTTTCTTTTGACATGATGAATATATTCCGAAAATTGACTGTGCCAACTTTAGCCAGAATTTATGCTAAACATATTCTGGAGAAGGGCGGGGCCCCGCCTGCAGCCCTGGCATCTATCCAGCACTTAGCACCCTGTGAAGTCTCTACCTCTACTTTCTAGAGGAGACCTGAGGCTGAGGCAAAAGAACACACCTATCTATGGGCTCAAGGCCACAGGGGTGGGAAGTCCAGGTCACCTAGCCCAGTGGTCGGCAAACTCATTAGTCAACAGAGCCAAATATCAACAGTACAACAACTGAAATTTCTTTTGAGAGCCAAATTTTTTAAACTTAAACTATCTAGGTAGGTACATTGTTATTAACTTAATTAGGGTACTCCTAAGGCTTAGGAAGAGCCACACTCAAGGGGCCAAAGAGCCGCATGTAGCTCGCGAGCCGCAGTTTGCCGACCACGGACCTAGCCTCTCTGGGCCCAGTCTCATCCGGAAAAAGATGGCCACCAAACATCCCCATCCAGTGGTGCCACCCCGGGAATTTATTCTCAGGGAAACGTCCCCACAGGTTTCTCTCTGGTGGGAGTCACCGGGCCGTATTTATAACAGCAGCCATCTGGAAACAGCCTGGAGGTCTGACCCCGGCCTCAGGAGGGACTGGCACTGGCCTTTGAGGATGACAAGGATGTCAGGGTGGTGATGTAGAGAAACCTTTCGGGCAATGCAAAGAGAAAAACATCAATCCCCAACATGGTATAACAACATGCTTTTGATGTAAAAATCACACATCAAATGGCTAAGGCCTGGGCGGACTAAGGAGGAATGAGAAGAGCAAGAATTCAGGATGCAGGAGCTGGGAGCAAACACTATTTACTTCTGACTTCTGTTGCTGGAATGTAATTTGTGGTCTAAATGAGGCCACAGCAGGGATCTACAGCGGGGCTCCAGGGCCAGTCCTGCTGAGGTCAAGGGAGGTCAAGGTCGTCTGGGGAGGCTGGTGAGTGGGGGGATGGGATGGGAATGTACCTGCTTAATTGCAGAGTGAGGGGCATACGTGAGGGGCTCCTGCTGAGACGTGCAAAGTAGGGCCTGGATGTTGGTAGGGGCAGGTCAGTGGGCGGGCACAGGCAATGGGCACAGCAAAGTAGCCAAGCAGAGCCAGACTCCTCTGGGAGCGAGGAACCCAGGGAAAGGAGGGACTGAAGTCGGAGCCCTGGTGGACGGAGGGCATAAAAGGAAAAGCCTCAATTGAGACTCATTTGTTTATTCATATCCTGGGTGCCAGCCTTAGGACACTATGGAAGAATTCCCAAGGGAAGAGAGGTCTAGATTGAGAACAGAAATAAGGACGAGGAGGAGTTGGAGTTCTAAGAGGTTCCCTTCTATTTCCTATTTGCCTGGCTCTGTTCCAAGCACTTCATATGTATTAACCCACTGAGTCCTCAGAACAACTGTGTGAGGGAGGTTCTACTATTATCCCCATTTTACAGATGAGGAAGCTGAGGGACAGAGGAGATATCCACTGTCAATCTTGCTGCAGATCTGTGCTTGTAACCTCCACAGCACATCTGAGGACTCAGCCAGGGAGAGGCAGGAAGTACTCCAGGCAAAGGGAACAGCATGTGCAAAGACCTGGACTTGGGGGAGAGTTATGTTTCCACTGTGTTGGGCACTTTGCATAGGTTAGCTCACTGAGTCTTCCCAGCAGTCCTTCAGGTAGGCCTCACCAAGTAAATGGAGGCTCAGAAAGGTTCCATCACTTGATCCAGGCCATGCCAAGACCTGGGAGCCTGCTGGTGAGAATCCCTGGCGGTGGTTGGGAAAGGTGGTTCCTGTGCACAGCTCAGCCCTGGGCTGGAGGCCGCGCTAGGGCAGGAGCTGAGTGATGGGAGCCGTCAGGAGACCTGGGCTCATGTCCTGACTCTGTTCCTTTCTCACTGACCCTTTCCCTCCTGAGCCTCCCTTTCCCCATCTGCAAACGGGGGGGACAGTAACGTAAGGAGAAGAGATGGGGAGAAGTGGGTCTGGCGTCATCTGACCCCATCCTCAAGCTCGGTGCCTGCCAGGGCACACAGGGAAGGCGAGAACTGCATCCCAGGTACTTGCCGTCCCTGGTTTGGGCGATCTCTGAGTTGAATGTCCTGTGGGTCTCACGTCAACCTTCCTGGGTTTCCTCTCACTTGGCTACTTGAAAGGCTCCAGGAACGGCCCTGGCAAGTGGATTCTGTGTCACAGGCTCATCTTTAGGGAGCAGCGGGACATGGGCCTTCTGGGGGACCCCCTCGAGTCAAAAGGAGGGAGTCACTTCCACAGAGGAAGCCACTGGAGCAAAATGATGAAGAGATTTCAGACTGGTCCCAGCCCTGTGTCCTCAAGGCTAGGTGACCTTGGGCAAGTCACTGATGGACCTTCCCAGTAAAACAGGGCCGTGATGGGGTCCCACTGACACCCGCACCCCAGGCCTGGCAGGAGGGTCCTGTGAGACGGCATGCTTGCTCTGGGACTCACCGCTCAGGTGGTGTTCCGCCACGTCCACGGCCATGATGCCCGCTGCGGTAGCTGATACTGGAAGGGAAAAGAGAGTCAGAGGAGAGGGCTTCAGTGGGTCCCTGACCCCTACCCTGTGCCCTGGCCTGCCAGGTACCCTTGGGTCTGTCATCCAGAGCTCACACTGAGCCCTGAGCAGGGCCTGGGCAAAAGTAGGTGGTTTTTATTTTATTTTTTAAAATAGCCAATGTAAAAATTATTATTATTATTAATTTTTAAAAGATCTAGTTGGCATTATTCAACAATTCATGAATTGGGCAGCATCCCACCAAGTAAATAGAAAGTGCTCCCTATTATTATTTTTTAATCATCATCCAAGGATATATTTTTATCGATTTAGAGGGAGAGGAAGGGAGAGACAGAGAGCGAGAAACATCGATGTGAGAGAAACATAGATCTGCTGCCTCCAGTATGCACCCGGACCAGGGATGGAATCCACAACCTAGGTTCGTGCCCTGACCAGGAATTGACTCACCACAGCCTTTTGGTTTATGCGATGGCGCTCCTTCCAACGGAGCCACCCAACTAGGGCAATTTTTATAAATGGTGTCTAGAGTTTTCTTTAAGCAGGCAAAGACTTCACCTCAGGGTTGCCAGATAAAACACAAGATGCCCAGTGACATTTGAATTTCTGTCATTTTTACTATAAATATGTCCCAATATTGGAACCTACTTACACTAAACACGCGTTGTTTATTTGAAATGCAGAAGTTGCTGGGCATCCTGTATTTGTGTTTGCTGACTCTGGCACCCCTGCTGCCCTTCCACCCTGCCAACACCAGGCTGACGGCACCGACTCTGCTGCTATAGAGGTTTGTAGTCAGGAGGCCATAGGTTGGACCACACAGCCTAGGTGTGCGGGGCTAGCGCGTCCAGGTTTGTGTACGCGCACTCGGTGTTGTTTGCACAACAAAGACATCGCCTAACGGCGCATGTCCAATCATTAAGTGACGCATGACTGCGCTTCCAATGCTTTTGTTGAAGCTGGAAAAAGAAGGCTCCATCTCCACAATATCCTATTCCCCGTCCTTCCCCTCCCCACTCCACCCTCCAAGGTCTAGAAGCTCATACAAGCCATTACCTGAACCCAGGGCCTGCTCCTGGTTTTATTATTGTTGTGGCTAAGAAGCATATTTGCTCACAGACATATTCTAAATGGGGTGGTGGTGGTGGAAAGGGGAGGCCGGGATGAATTGTATGGGTCTCAGTTCAAGGGACACAGAAAGACAGGATAAGCCACACCCAGCCTTTGTGTCCCTCGTGGCTCAAAGAGGTAGCACAGACAGGTGAGGTGGGATAAACAGGGGGCGCGGGGGTAACTGTGGAGTGCTTGCCGTTTAAGGGATTGAGTGCTTTTCTGTTCCCGGGAATGCCAACCAACATGGCTGGAACTTCTGGCTCTGTAAAGAAAAAGCCTGGATAGTTTATGTACAGTTTCTTGATGTTTAAATGTTGCACCAATTCACAAAAATGTACACACCACTCAGGCACAGTGTGAATAAAAAGCTGCTTGGCCGTGGCTGGCCTGTTTGTAACCCCTCCAAGCATTCTGTGGGCCCCCCACTGGGAATGAGGTCCAATCAGAGGGCAAACACTTTCCTGGGCATTTTATAGAATCCAGACGTTCTTCGCAGTCGGTGGCTTTGGGGCCGAGAAGTTGAGGTGCCTCGATCCAAGTAGGGTTATCCAGAACATATGGGAGGGCCTCCAGTCCCAGGCGGGAGGCCTCAAGAAGCAGGGCTGAGCGGGGCCCAGGGAGAAGCCTCCTTGTCCCCAGCTCCCCTGCTGATGCCCCCACTCCCTGAGATGTGGGTTGTCATGGTGATGGGAGGGAGGTGCTGACTCAAAGTGGAAGCTCATTCCTGGGACCTGGGCTGGAGATCATGATAATGATAGCGAACCCTGCCAAGCACTCCTTACACCCAAGCACAGCCCTAAGCACTTTGCATATATATTACTTATTTAATCCTCTAGCAACCCCACAGCTAGGTACCATCTCTGGTTTGCAGAGGAGAGTCCTGAGGCATGAAGGTAAGGTTGTTTGTCCCAGGCCACACAGTAAGAAACTGTTCAATCCAGGCCATCTGGCTCCACGCTCCTACCTCTGTGCCCAACTTGCAGGAGGGCACATGGTTTCAAAAGTCTCCTGAGAACCTGCACACCCAATAGGACACTGTGTCAAAGCCCAAGGTGGCCCTAGTTCCTGGCAGAAGGGAGTCTGGGTGTACCGAGACACATGTTAACGTGAGCACACCGGTCCCAGCCTGCCTCTGCCCTGCTGGGAATCCAATAACGCCAGTGGCTTTCCTTCCTGCTCACCTGGCACAAGCTGACTTTGTGAGAGTGGGGCCGGCCCTACTGGGATGGCCAATGCCAGCAGCGTGGGCTGGGGATGTCCCTGCCGCAGGTACACATGGTTGGGGACAGAATCTGCTGTCAGATCTCTGGCTGTCCACGGGCTCCCATTCCTCTAAGGCTGGTCCAGCTCAGACCCCAGACCCCCACACTGCGTACCTTTCTTCTCCCTCCCCTCATCACAACCCCCTCCTCCCTTTGCCTGGGAGCTGTGATTTCAGCGAAGGTGTGAAGGACCCCAGGCCCACCAGGCCAGCAGTTCCCACAGTGCCAAAGCACAGCTGCCCTCACTAGCTCAGAGCCTCGGTTGTCCTATCTGTAAAACAGGGCTCCTACTGTCCTAGCCGGTGCCAGGAGGGTGGAATGAGAGGTAATGTGGTTGGGCTTGGTCAACATTGGCTACAGTGGTCTTGGCCTGACCATTTGTCCCAAAGGCCCCCCTGCCCCTCTTTTGAGCTGTGGAATCTCATGGGCAGCATGGCCAGCCTGCAGATGTGTTTCATTTGTCTTAAAGTGACTCGTCAACATTTAAAAATTGGTAAATTTCCCATTAAACATTTATATCTAAAATAAAATAAAATAAAATAAAATAAAATAAAATAAAATAAAATAAAAAGCCCTGGCCGGCTTGGCTCAGTGGATAGAGGGTTAGCCTGCGAACTGAAGGGTCCCAGGTTCGATTCCGGCCAAGGGCACATGCCTGGGTTGCGGGTTCAATCCCTGGTGGGGGGTGTGCAGGAGGCAGCCGATCAATGATTCTCTCTCATCATTAATGTTTCTATCTGTCTCTCCTTCTCCCTTCCTCTCTGAAATCAATAAAGAAATATATTTAAAAGAAAAATGTTGGATTTCTTACGTGTAAACCATATGGACAAATAATCTTAAATGCTAATCTCCCGATTTGATTGGTGTCCCCCACCCACCTGGTTCTTCCGTTATTTAAGAAAAAAAAAGAAAGAAAGAAAGAAAGAAAGAAAGAAAGAAAGAAAGAAAGAAAGAAACTCTAGCTTCCTGTTAAGAGTTAGATCTGGGGCTAGCAGGTCTATAGCCCCTGGAATCCCCGAAGACAGCCTGAGCTGGAGCTGAGTAGGCTCTGGCCCTTCAGACAGGGCACTTGCTCAGCGGGCCTGGACGTCGCTTCCCTCCATTCGCTGCCAGAACCTGAGGGCCCCTGGAAACATCTCCGTTCAGGAGCCTGGTAAGCAGGTCTTCAGATGAGCTCGGGAGGTTCAGGAAGGTTAAGTGCGTTGCCCAGAGCCAGCAGCGGTGGAGCTGGGCCTGGCAGCCATGCCTGCCACCTGGTCCAGTGCCTCTTCTATTAGTAGCCACAGCCCCTGTGCCAAGGACTTCACCGCCCCCAAGACCCCTAGGGAGCGCATCCTATTATTAACCCCACTGCACAGAGGAGGACAGCGAGGCTCAGAGAAGGGCAGTGGATTAGTCCAAAGTCACATAACCCGTCAGCAGAGAACAGAGACCGAGCCAGATCTGGCTCTGCCTCAAGCACCCTTCTTAATGGCAGTATTCACTGTGCCCGAGACCCCCTGGCTCCATTTCACTGTGCCTGGACAACCCCAGCAGGCTCCCGCTGGCAGCCTGGCGGTCTGCCAGGCAGAGGGGCTGCGGCTTTGGCTCAGAACAGGATGCTGAAAAGGCATATCCAAGGCCAGGGCAGCCTGTGACCAGAGCTCCCCCAGCTTCTGACACACAGGAAATGGGGCTCAACAGGGGTGAGGGGGGAGCCAGAGCTGTCCCAAACCCGCATCTGAGTTCCTCAGGTCATGTCTCCTTCCTGGCACCGCTCCCCACCCAATCTATTCATTCCAGCTCCAAAGCCCCAAACCCTAACCTGCACGGAGCGTGCTCACTAAAAACAGCTCAATGTTCAGACCCAGGCTTAATCGTCCCTACCTGGCAATGCCTGTCTAATGCTCTAAGAATCAGACACAATAGATGCTAAATTCTTACCACCGTGCCTGGCCCGTAGTAGGCACACAATATAGATCTGATGATTGGATGGAGAAACGGACCCCCATTTTAAGGATGAAGAAGCTGGGGCCCCTGGTCACTCAGCATCTGAGTAACAACACTGGGACCGGTGCCAAGGAGCGATGGATCTGGGCCTGGGCTCTTGGCCACCATGCCACATCCTGACTAGGCTTTTCGGGGGTGGAGGTGGGTGGGAAGAACTTCCACTGGCCTTGCAGAATCTGACCACAGTCAAGGCCCCCTCCGGAGCTAGTCAGAGAAATGGCTTTCCAGGAATTTTGTGCCTTTGCAGGGGCATGGGGGCCCCATGGCTCCGCTCCTTCCACCTCGTTTCCTTGCTCATTGTGTCTCCGATCACAGCTCTGGTCAGCAAGGTGTTCGCTCCCCGTCCCCTTACCCTGAAGCCAGCAGGTCATGGGGAAGATGGGGGCTCCCAGGCTGAGAAGCTCTGTAGATTTGAGGTCCTTTTCAAGTGCTCCCATTTTCTGAGAGTCCCACATCCGACTACTCATCCTCCCCAAAGCCCACAGAAACCACAGCACAGATGGCTAGGGCGGTGGTGGCTGGCATTTACTGGACACCACTAGGACTCGCCAAACCCTCCCTGCTGCCCTTTGAGGGGGCTGCAACATGGCCCATTGCGTGGGTAAGAAAACAGAGGTGCAGGAAGTGACCTGCCCACAAGCACCAGAGCTGTTAAGGGCCGGGTGGAGGGTTGGACCCCAGGCTGGGAGCCCCCATTCTCCCAGGCTGACTTGGGAAAGATTTCATCTTGGGGAGGTGGGGGCTGGCTGAGTTACCTGGAGTGGATCGCAGGCCTGGTCTGGGTGAGCCTCAGTTTCCCCATTTTTAGTAGGAAGCACAACAGCTGCCCTCTCTCTGAACCTGTCTCCTCCGGGTGGGGGACGGGCTGATGCTTCAAGTGCGGGTTTCCCAGGCGCTCTGGGTGGGGATGGCCTCACTGACTGAAGAGGGGTGCTCGCAGTCCCTCTCAGCCCCTGGAAGGGGGGTCACCAGGTTCTCTGGCTTAGGGTTCCTCCACCCAACAGCCCTGGCTCCAGGCTCTCAAGTTCCACCCCACCCCCAGCCCATCTTCATCCCAAATCCACGGTCTGTCGGGCAAGTTCCCTCCACCAAAGAGCAGCGGAGTCCAAGGTTCCGAGGGGCCCCTGGGAAGCCCCAGACCCAGGCGGGTGACATGGGCGGCTGAGGCTCCTTCCCTGGGCTCCCGGGCCTCCAGGCGACAGGGTGCGACATGCCTCTTAGGGTTGGGGCACTTCCTGAAGAGCCCGCACCCCTGCCTCGGGAAGCCCCAGGGGGTATGAGGAGGGGCGTGTGGGGAGCAGTGGGGACAGCCAGGGTGCTGTGAATGTGAGCGCGGTGCGCGTGCAGCGCGGGCGCCGGGGAGGCGTGTAAATGGCCGAGGAGCCGCGCGTGTGCACACGCGGAACGGACGTGCGGGGCGCTTTGCGATGCGCAGTGCGCGGGGTAGCCGGGCTGGGGAAGGGCGCCCGGCGTGCGCTGTGCCGGGCGTGCGTGTGCAAGCGCGGCGCGGGTGTGCAGACGCGCGGAGCCCGGGGGTCCTCAGCACGGGGAGGGGGCCCCGCGTGCGTCGGCGCGCCGTGCGCTGGGGATGTGGGGGCGGGGGGTGCGTACTCACCCCGGCTCCGCCGACGAGCCGCCGCTCCGGCTCCGGCGTGGACACTGGCTCGGGCTCCCGGTCCCTGGCCGGCTTCCTGCAGCGCGCATGCACCAGCGGTGAACCCGGCGGTCGCGCAGCGCCACCCTGCAGTGTCGGCCGGCTCCCTCCGAGCAGCGGGGCTCGGGCCGGGGGCTCGGCCGGCCGGGCGGGCGGCGGACGGGAGCTGCGCCGCAGTCCGGGCACGCTCCCAGGAGCCCGCTGCGCGCTCCCTCGCGCTCCCGCCCGCCCGCTCCCTCTTTAATTTAAAGCGACAACCCCGAGCGCTCCTCCTGCTCCGGGGAGCTGCGCGGCGCTTCCGGGGCCTGAGCCGAAGATCCCCAAGCGCGCCTCGGAGTCCCGGGCGGGGTCTCCCGGAGGCCCAGCCCAGCCATCACTCCCAGGCCCGGGGACCAGGTGGGCATGTGCTCGCCAGGGGCTCCGAGAGGCAGGCCGAGCACTGGGCGCCGAGTCTAGCCCCAGCCGCGGCACCCGGGTTATCCTGTTCCCTTTCTGGGCCTCAAGTTTCTTTTTCTGTAAAGCATCCTGACACTGCGCCCTCCCCGCCCCAGACCCCTCCTCTGAATGGATGCTTACCTTCTCCCGCCTTGACTGGGCTGTTACCGCAGGCCAACATCATCTCACTTAATCCACTCCGTTTTTTACACGAGGAAACAGGCTCATGGGTGAAATGACCTCCCCCAGGTCCCAGAGCCAAAGGTCAGAACCAAGACTAGAACCCAGGCCTGTGTAACCTCGAAGCGCTGACTCTTAACCACTTAGGGGTCATGCTTCCTCTCCCGAAGGAGTGAGTGAATCATTCAGGAGGTGTTTATGACGCCCCCGCGGGACCGCGCGCGGTGCCAGGTGTGGGCGATCCTCCATCTCCCGGGAACAGCTCCCACCCTGCCCTCGCAGTCTGATGGGGAGGCGCTCACACATTAAGAGGGCTGGGCTCTGCGTGGGACGGTGCCACCTGCCATGGGCACAGTAACCGGGAGAGCGGGCTTAGGTGGGCACCTGAGGAGGCCTCCTGAGGACTTGGGGTGGGGTGGGGAAGCGGGGTGAGGACCTCAGGAGGGGAGCGCCCGTGCAGAGGTAGCAGTGGTGCTGGACCACGAACCCTCCAGGCCTCTGGGGCTGCCCTCTGGGAGAGCTGGGTCTGTGCTGGCTTTGTGGGGAGGGGCCTCCTTGATCTAAAAGGCCGTGCCCAGGGGAGCCATTCATGCAGTTCCACTCTCACCCACAGGGGGCGCCCTTCTTTTCCGTTCATTTTCTGGACCTGGAAGAGGAAGAGAAAGGTATAATTACCTTTTTGGCCCTCAGTGGCTCTCAACCTTCTGGCCCTTTAAATACACTTCCTCATGTTGTGACCCAACCATAAAATTACTTTTGTTGCTACTTCATCACTGTAATGTTGCTACTGTTATGAATCGTCATGTAAATATCTGATATGCAGGATGGCCTTAGGCGACCCCTGTGAAAGGGTCGTTCGACCACCAAAGGGGTCATGACCCACAGGTTGAGGACCGCTGCAAAGTTTAGAGGGAGAGGCTGGGCACTGGGTCATGGGCTTTCTCTGCCACTGCTCATTGCACTGACTCTTCACAGTCACATGCAGTTAGGCATGACTGAGCCCATTTTCCACACAAGGACACCTGGCTGAGGAACGATCGCGTGCCTGGTTTGGGAAGGAGTGGTGTTAGACACGCCATCCACACCTAAAAGGACACACTCTGATGCGGGCTTCCTCTGGAGTAGCAAAGAGGTGAAGCTGAAGCTGGTCTGGCTCTGGGGTCAGCCTCCCCGACTGAGCGTGAAGGGAGATCTTGTCAAGTTAAGGTTTAAAAAAACCCTTCAAGCCCTAACCAGTTTGGCTCAGTGGATAGAGTGTCGGCCTGCGGACTAAAGGGTCCCAGGTTCGATTCCGGTCAAGGGCATGTACCTTGGTTGTGGGCACATCCCCAGTAGGGGGTGTGCAGGAGGCAGCTGATGTTTCTCTCTCATGGATGTTTCTAACTCTCTATCCCTCTCCCTTCCTCTCTGTGAAAAAATCAATAAAATATATTTTTAAAAAACAACAACAAAAAAACACCCTTCAATGAACAGAAAAGCGTGCACACGTGCACCAAAGACAGGGCCTACGCGTGCCAGCAACAGGCAGGTGTGAAATGCATTGTAGCACAGTCACATGGCATACCACCCGGTGATGGGGAAACAAGACTACCGAGGCCGGCAACAAGGTGGATGAATTTCGCTTGTCATGTTGAGCGAAAGAAGCCAGACACGAAAACACACATTGTATGATTCCATTGACAGGAAGTTCAAAAAAACAGGCAAAACTACTCGCTACTGTTCCCAGTCAGGATGGGCATTACCCGTGGGTGGCGACTGGAAGGGGCCTGCAGGGAGCTCTGGGGTGCGGCTCATGTCCCGGCTTTGACCTCAGTGCTGGTCCCTGGATGTGGTCACTTTGTGAAAATGCCTGATCTTGCACAGTTATGATTTGTGTACTTCTGTGTGTGTGTGATTCCCTTCAATACAACTTACAGCCCTGGCCGGGCAGCTTGGTTGTTAGAGCGCCGTCCTGATAAACCAAGGTTGCAGTCCCCAGGCAGGGCACATGCAAGAATCAACCAATGACTGTGTCACAAGTGGAACAACAAATCAGTGTTTCTCCTCTCTCTCTTTCTCCCCCCCGCCCCCCCCATTATCCCTTACTCTCGCTCTGTAAATCAATCAATAAAAAATATACAACTTAGAAAAACAAAAACTTCGGATGGCTGCCCGCCGCACCCAAATAGCAGCCAAACTCCTGTGGCCCTGTTGGCCGCCCTGACCTGTCATGCCACCCTCCTCCTCACTCACCCACCTGCCACCTCAGCCCTCCTGGTGTTCCTGACACCTGCCAAGGCGTTTTCCACCTCAGGGACTCTCACTTGCTGGTCCCTCTGCCTGGAAAGCCTTTTCTCTCTTCTCGCCAAGACTGCTTCCTCCGTCTCCTGTGCGTCACCCTGAGGAAACCACCTCTTCAGAGCGACCCTCCTGACGACCCACCAGCCACAGTCCGCAGTGGCTTCTTTGTTTACAGCTCATTTTCTGCATCTACCACTGGACTAATTATCACAAACCAGAGGGACGTTTGCTGTGTGCCAGGCGCTCTTCTAACAGGTGTCAAGGCATTGAATCCTCGACGCCCCTGGGGAGGTGCTATTCTGAGTCCTATTTTATAATTAAGGCAATTGGGGCTCAGAAAGGTTATATAACTTGCTTGTGGCCACAGAGCTGGAAAGTAGCAGAGCCGGGAATTGAATCCATGCATCTTGGCTTCAGAATCCCTTCCTTTAATTCTACACTTGGACAGATCTTGTCTCTCTTCTTCGCTGTGGTATATCTGGGACAGTGTTTGTGGTGTGAATGAATGAATGGATGGTGAATAAAGTGCTAGTGGGAAGTGGGGGGAGGCTTGGATCTGAGAGTGGGTGTTGAGGAGAGCGGGCAGGCTATGGTGTCTGGAGTCCCAGTCACAAGGGAAGCAGGGACCTGATAGCAGATGGATCTCATTGCAGCTGTGCTCAAGGCCAAGGCCTTACCCATGTCTGCCGCTCTCCAAATTTCTCCCTGCCTATCCCCAAACCCGTTCCTGAGCTCTCTGCTCAGGCTTTCCTGCCCCTGCCCTTGCCCTGCCTCCTTGTCAATATGATGTTTCTCTCCAGCTATGAGCTCTCTGGCCCTGCCAGGGTAGTCCAGTCAGGCCTCCCTCACCTCTCCAACTCCCTTCCTCCCACCCCCACCCCTGAGATCCAGAGCCCTCCTTGCCAGCCAGGGAGGAAGGAGCGACAAGACACTGCTGGTCACACAGGGAGAGACTTTATAAAGATCAAAACACCAGACACACAAAGGGATTCTAGCCATGAAAGCGACAGCAGCTGGCACCTGTCGGCATGCTTCACACACTCTTTGTATTCATCATCATCTTTGAACCTCCAGGTTGAGAAACCCAAGTTCAAGAAAGCTGCAATCACCGGCCACGTGGATCCCACAAGACCTGGCCCCAAATCCTGAGCCCTCTCTCTCCAAGGAGCCCCACAGCCTCCCTTTGTTCTTGAGTGAGGCTCCCACCATCCCATGACTTAGGGCCCCCACCTTGCCTGACTGTCCGCACCCGGTAAGGAGGTGGCCTCTTGAGTAGCTGTCATCAGCACAGCTCCTTAGAGAGTTTGCTCTCCAGGGATGCAGAGAGCATGAGGCTGTGGGCCTAGGACCCAGGATGGGGGAGTGCTGATGGGGCAGCTGAGGAAGGCCCGGAGGTGCAATGCTGCCCCGGTGGCAGGAGCTAGTTCTCCCAGCACCAGCCTCAGCCGGTCTGCTTCCCTGTGGCAATTCCCCACCCCAGGGACCATCGGTCTCGGCACCTGCGAGATACCTGGGCTGCCTTCTTCACCTGCAACTAAGAGCCCTTGGTCAGGGGAAGCTGCCACTGGCCTGAGGGCAGATGCAGGACAGAGGCCCCCATTCCAGCCTGTCTGCCTGCCCCTTCCCTGCTGCTGGGTGTCACTCTGTCCGTCTGCCTCTGTGGCTCAGAGGCCCAGGGTTGGAGTGACTCTCCCCACCCCACTCCCAGCCTGATCCAGCTCTCTGGGCCCATGTTCACTGCCTGAGATGGTCCTGCCCTTGCCCCTATCACTGTCTTTGGCAGGCCCAGCCTCCAGGGAATGTCGAATTTGGGCATGTGAGGCCACAAGGGTTCCAGCAGCCTGTGGGGGACAGGACAGGACACCTAAGCCCATTCGTGACCTCAGACTCCATGTTAAGCCTTGTTGCTGCCTCTCTTTGAGTCAAAATGGCCTAGGGTCAGGGCCCCCCCCCCCCCTCCCGCCCGGCCAATCCCCGCTATCATCATTCATCCTGGATCTCATCCATAAGACCCCAGACTCCCACCATGTCCCAGTTGCCAGGGGCCAGAGGACAGCCTGGCGGGGGCCCCTGCCCCAGTTCCTCTGGTGCTGTGGGAGGCAGAGAAGCTCATCCATGGTCCCTGTGGGCCACCCGTTTCATCCACCCCATCCCCCAGCCCCCCAGGCATCTGCTCTGGGCACATTGTTTGGCCTTCCAGTCACTGAGTGAACAAGACCTCTTTTCTGCCAACTAGCATTTTCCATGGCTCGTGGAGGTGAAGGAGAGGCCATTCCTGATCCCTGGCCTTAGGCAGGGATTGTGTAGTGGTTGAATTCTGCCCCGAGGATACGCCCGCGTCCTAATCCTCATCCTTGGGCATGTGACCTTATTTGGAAATAGGTCTTGGCAGAAGTTATTTAATTAAGGATCTCTAGATGAGGTCGTCTGGGATTTAGAGTGGGCCCTGAATCCCATGACTGGTGTCTTGCTAAGAGGAAAGGGAGGCCCTGGCTGGTGTGGCTCAGTTGGTTGGGCATTGGCCCGTGCACCTCAATATGTTCTGGTTCAATCAGGACATGTGCCAGGGCTGCGGCTCTATCCCTGAGGGGAAGGGGTGTGCAGGAGGTAGCCTATGGATGCTTTGCTCTCCCATCGATGTTTTTCTCTCTAAAAATAAATAAAAATAAAATTTTTTTAAAAAGAGAGATCACAGATATCGAGACCCAGCAGGGAGGAGACTGGAATTAGGAGGCGCCAGGCCCAGAGATGCCAGAGGTGGCCAGTCACCACCAGAAGCTGGGAGGGGCCTGGAGAGAGTCTACCTCAGGCCTCCTCTGGAGGAAACCAATGCTGCCCACACCTTGATTTCGGGCTTCCGGCCTCCAGAACTGTGAGAGAATAAATGTCTGTTGTTCTAAGCTGCCAGGTTTGTGGTCATTGGTTACAGCAGCCCAGGAGCCTAAGACGGATGTCCCGAGCCTCCGCCAAAGGTGCTGAGCAGAGAGCCATGGCGGCCTGGGGCACCGTGGCCCTGGCACGGGGGGGTTAGGCGAGGCTTCGCAGCCAAGGTCATACTTCATGGGCCTGTAACCTCGCCAAGAAGAGATAAGGACAGGGTAGGACCTCATAGGCGAGGGCCTAAGGCAGGACCATTTGGCGTGTTGAGTGCCCAGCTAACTGGCTGGCGGGGCCTCAGCCCAGGGAGGGAGGGGGTTGTGGCAGGAGCCTAGAAGGGTGAATGGAATGGGCCCAAGGGCTGAAGGCTTTGAATGTCAGGGTTGGAGCAAAGAGAAGAGAGGTAGAAAGGTTCTGGATGGTTTCCTCGGCTCCTGGGAAGCCTGCAGGGAAAAAAGCAAGAAGGGGCAATCCAGGGGGGGCCTCTGAGAAGCTCCAGGGAGGCAGATATCAGCTCAGCATAAATAAGAACTTTCTCATGGTCAGTCCCTCCCCCACAACTGAGAGCATCCTTGAGAGGTAATGAGCTCCCCACCAAGGGAGGTGTGTAAACAAGAGTGCCTGCCTGGCAGAGACCTCAGCCCCAGATTAATGTTTGTTGTGGGTGGTCCCAAAGACCCTCTCTATCCTAACACCCTACACGTTGCCCGGCTGGGCCCCTCCCCTCAGCAGCCAGCTTTGGACGGTCTCCCTTTCCCGCTCCAGGGGTCAATTACACAGAATTACTCTGACTCAAGCCACCCACACCCCCTTTCCTGCCAGACTCCAGAGCCTGTCACCTTTGAAGACATGGGTGCCATCCCTTGAGGCCCAGAACTCAAAAATAGCAGGTCGATTCTTGCCTCTTTCCCCAAAGGAAAGGCTTCAAACTTCCTGGGCTTCAAAACCCCCAAATATCTCCCAAGTGCCTCCTCCCCTCAGGGGAACAATCACTGTAGCTTTTAGTGTGCGGGTACCTGATGCTAAGTATCTCCATCTGTTAACCTCTACAGCCCTCAGAGGCAGCAAGGGGGTTAAGAGCACCAAAGTCGCTGTGTGACCGTGGATAAGTTACTTACCTTCTCTGTGCTTCAGCTTCCTCAAGCTGCAAGCCAGGACCTGCCTCCACCCCAGGTTGGCAAGAGCCTATAATGTCTGATACCTGGGGGAAATGATTGCCTTCAAAATGGGAAAGGAAAGGAAAATATAAGTTAATAATTGATCATGCACAGTTATCTCGTCAACTAGTAAACTGCTTCTCAACCAAGTGTGATAAAGAATTCGACTTATTTACTGTAAAAGGTGGACTCATTTCTGTGAAGTGTTATGGGATGAGGCCTTCAGTAGTGGGAAGGACCCAGGGCCTAGGAGAGTCTTAAATGGCCCTGGCCCTCGAATTCTTTCCCCTCTTTCCTAGGCCTGGAATTCCCTTGGCTTAGCCTTTTCCAGGGCGTGAGCACCATTGCCAATAGGTCCCTGTTAAAATAGGGCAGAATACATCTCCGAACCCTCCCCAGACCCTGAGCCACAGCTGAGGCGGCCCTCCCTCAGGGCACCCAGGGGGAGGTGTCAGGACCTCATGGGCACGAGCAGGATGCATGGCAGCCGCAGAAAGCATTCGGAGGTGGTGGCAGGTGTCACCAGCAGGGAGCTGGGCAGTCAGCTGACACAGCCGGAACAATCATAGCAAGGCAGAGGGGCATGAGCTCAAGGCTTGGCACACAGCCCAAGAAGAGCCGGGGGACTGGCAGGTGGCTGGGGCTTGGAACTGCCCACCTCCAGCTAAATCACGAGGCCGGCTGTCTGGACACGCATCCCCCGCTTGCCCACCCCTCTGGGCCCGCACATCAGAGCTGGAGCCTGGATTTGAGCAAGGTTGCTCGCTCCAGAAATCATGCCATACCCTCCCCCTCACGGGAGCCCAGGATAGAGTTGGCACGGATGTGTCCACGGGGGAAGCATGAATGAGTGACGATTCTTCTTCAGGGTAATTCTTAGGACTCTTCTATTTCTTTCTCTAGCCTGGGAGGTGGCAAAGTATTTTCTCTAAATGTCTCGGTAAGCCAGAAATCACAGGTCAGATATTCTCATTGTATTTTCTCACCTATCACTCAGCCTCTCGTCTACCCTTCACCATCTGTCAGGCCACACATGTTAAGCTTCAAACACTTGCCCTACTAACTATTCCCCAACACACCAAGCTCTTTCTTACCTCTAAGCTTTTCCTCAATGCTGTTCCTTTTGCTTGGAATGTCCTCGATCTGCTTCTCTCCATACAAACTCCTCTTCATCCTTCAAAACCCTCTCCTGTGAAGCCTTCCATAATTGCTCCACCAAGTCAGTCACTCTCCTCTCCCACAGTACCGGGACCCTCCCTCTAGTACATCACGTACATCACAGTGTGTGTCCTGGAATTACTTGTTTCTGTGCCTGTCCCTACTGGGTGCTGGCCAATTGAAGTGTAGATACCATGTCTTATTAATCTCCCGATCCTTTAGGTCAGGGGTCCTCAAACTTTTTAAACAGGCGGCCAGTTCACTGTCCCTTAGACTGTTGGAGGGCTGGACTATGGTTTATAAAAAAAACTATGAACAAATTCCTATGCACACTGCACATATCTTATTTTGAAGTAAAAAAACAAAATGGGAACAAAGACAATATTTGTGTTTGCATGTGGCCCACGGGCCGTAGTTTGAGGACCCCTGCTTTAGGTGCTTTGTCGATATTTAAAAATCAAAATCTCAGATTTATGAAGGCCTTCAGTGCCAGGCGCAGTTCTCAGTGCATTACGTGTATTGACTCATTTAACCTTTCAACACGCCCACTTTACACATTCAGCAGCTGCGGTTAAGGAATGTGGCCAACAAGATATGGAAATAACCTAAGTGTCTGTCGACAAGTGAATGGATAAGAAAATGCAGTATATACAGGGGTGGGCAAAAGTGGGTTTACAGTTGTGAGTATGAGAAAGTTTATTCTTGTGTTTTTATTTATTTATTATTGTACTAGAGGCCCAGTGCACGAAATTTGTGCACTTGGGGGGGGGGTCCCTCAGGCCAGCCTGCACCCTCTTGCAGTCCAGGAGCCTTTGGGGGATGTCCAACAGCTGGCTTAGGCCTGGGAGCGGGCCACAGAGGTGGGAGAGGCTACCTCCACTGTGCTTGCCAGCCATGAGCCCAGCTTCTGGCTGAGAGACACTTCCCCTAAGGCAGCGGTTCTCAACCTGTGGGTCGCGGCCCCTTTGGGGGTTGAACGACCTTTTCACAGAGGTCGCCTAAGGCCACCAGAAAACACATATATAATTACATATTGTTTTTGTGATTAACCACTATGCTTTAATTATGTTCAATTTGTAACAATGAAATTAGGGGTCACCACAACAGGAGGAACTCTATTAAAGGGTCTCGGCATTAGGAAGGTTGAGAACCACTGCCCTAGGGAGTGCACTGACCACCAGGGGGCAGCTCCTGCATTGAGCGTCTGCCCCCTAGTGGTCAGTGTGTGTCCTAGTGACCAGTTGTTCCTGGTCGTTCCACCATTTGGTTGATTTACATATTAGGCTTTTATTACATATGATGATTACTTATTATCATTATTAACCTACTTTTGCCCTTCCCTGTATATACAATGGGATATTATTCAGCCACAAGAAAGAAGGAAATCCTGCCATTCATGACAACATGGATAAACCTTGAGGAAGTTATGCCAAGTGAAATAAATCAGGTAAAGACAGATATTATATGATCTCATTTATATGTGGAGTGGAAATAGCTGAGCTCATAGAAACAGGGAGTAGAGTGGTGGTTGCCAGGGCTGGGGGACATGAGGAGATGTTGGTCAAAGGGTACAAACTTCTAGGTATAAACGAATATGTTCTGGGAATCGAATGTGCAACATAGTGATTATGGCTAATAAGATTGTATTATACACTTGAAAGTTGCTACAAGAGTAGATGATGAGGCTCAATGGTTTAGCATTGACCTATGACCCAGAGGTCAGGGTTTGATTCATGGTCAGGGCACACGCCCAGGTTTCGGGCTCGGTCCCCAGTAGGGAGCATGCAGGAGGCAGCCAATCTATGATTCTCTCTCATCACTGATGTTTCTCTCTCTCTCTCCCTCTCTGAAATCATTAAAAAAAATTATTTTTAAGGAGTATATCTTAAAAGAGAAATGGTACTTATGTGACATGATGGAAGTATTAACTAAGGCTATGGTGGTAATCATTTTGTAACATGTATTGTACACATTAAACTTAACAGTGTTAGCCCTGGCCAGTTTGGCTGAGTGGATAGAGCGCCAGCCTGTGGATTGAAGGGTCCTGGGTTCAATTCCGGCCAAGGACACATGCCTGGGTTGCGGACTTGATCCCCAGTGGGGGGCGTGCAGGAGGCAGCCAATCAATGATTCTCTCTCTTCATTGATGCTTCTCTCTCTCCTTCTCCCTTCCTCTCTGAAATCAATAAAGAAATATATTAAAACAAACAAACAAAAAAACAGTGTTATATGTTAATTATATCTCCATAAATCTGGAGGAGGGGCAAGAGTTGTTTTTAAAGAAAAAGTGGTTTATGACAAATTACAAAGGAAGCCTGGCCCTAACCGGTTTGGCTCAGTGGATAGAGCGTCGGCCTGCGGACTGAAAGGTCCCGGGTTCGGTTCCGGCCAAGGGCATGTACCTTGGTTGCGGGCACATCCCCAGTTGGGGGTGTGCAGGAGGCAGCTGATGGATGTTTCTCTCTCATCAATGTTTCTAACTGTCTATCCCTCTCCCTTCCTCTCTGTGAAAAATCAATAAAATATATATTTAAAAAAAAAATGAAGCCTGATAAGGGAGTTCATGTATTCATGCTCCTTCCATTTGATTGAACTTAAGAGTGGCTTCTACTTTCATCTAGTCAAAGGATAAATCAAATGATTTCCCACTGAAAAGAAAGAAAGAGAAAGGAAAGGGAGGAAGGAAGGGTGGATGGAAGGAGGAGAAATATGGCCAAGAACACACACTAGCAGATGGCAGAGGTGAAATGCAAGCGAATGAGAAATATTTGAAGAATTGATGAATGGTTTCCGGTGAGAACGCTCTTCCTGGCTTGTGGATGGCTGTCTTCTCACAGGGTCCTCACAGCCTTTTTCCTTTGTGGGAGCGTTTCTCTCCCTGCCCCTTCCCCTCTCCTTCAGGGCAGATCAGAGCTCTGAGGGTCTAGGTGAGGTTCCAGCACCAGGAAAGGGGTACCTGGTCCCCACCCCTGCTGTGTCCTCCTCCTGAGGGAGGCTCGCCCCTCAGCTCTAGTTCATTGGCTTCTCCAGTGTTGGCTGTTGCTGACCAGGGCCTGACCAGGCCTCTGTCGCCAGATCAACAGGCCACAGTGGGCCCTTTCCAGATCCCTGCCTCTGGGCCTGCACTCGTGCCCTTAGGGAGCCCAGGAAACGTTGGAAGCGCCCCCATCAACCCAGGGTGCAGAGGGCAGGCCTCTTATCTGCCTGTGTTCACCTCAGGCCTGGCTGAGATGCTCGCCCAGCTTTTCTGGGAGGCCAGGGCCTGGGGAGGGGAGCAGGTGGAGTGGATGGGGTATTGAGGCGCATCTCAGGCCCCTAGGGCTGCTCTTTCCACCTGCTGGATGCAGAGAAGGGTGACTGCCTCCCCCAACTCCTCCTTCCACCCCAGGCAGTTGCTGGAAACGTTCTGCGTTCTGCGAGGAGCCCGCCAAGGCCGCAGCCCTTCATTTCTCACTAACCTCTTCCCCCTCAGAAAGCCCCGCGAAAGCTCCTCCCCAGGGAAGCTTGTTCTCAAAGCGGCCGTTTGCGTTGTGGGCTTTGAAAAGCCTTGTGTGCGATCCAAAGCTGAGCACTGACTTCTTTGTTCCCTTGTATCCACCCTCCTAGGGGCCAGCGTGGCAGCCAGGCCCGTCCCTGGCCAGTGAGTGTGCGGAGAGGGTGCGGGCAGGCTGGACAGAGGAGAATAAAAGGAAAAACAAAAACAACTGCAGAATCAAAACAATACTCTTCCACACAGACCCAGTGGAAGCCCCTTCACGCTCTCTGCTCCAAAGGTAAGCCCGTTTTCAGTGTCTGATTTGTGTGTGTGTGCGTACATGTTTTGCTGTCATTTTTGCCACTTAGAGCCGGCTTGCCTGGGTTCAAATGCCGACGGGGCGCCTCCTTTTCTTTCCTCCCTCCTCCCCAGCGGCGCTCCTCCCGCTCCCTCGCCTCTGGGAAGGACGGAGGGAGGAAAAGAGGCAGAACCTCTTGAAACACAGGCTTGACTTGGTTCCCAGGACAGTGATACTACAGAAATCAAGCCATTGATTTTGGGGCACAGAAGATCATAACTTAAAAATTAGGGGTTTATGCCGAAACCGGTTTGGCTCAGTGGATAGAGCGTCGGCCTGCGGACTGAAAGGTCCCAGGTTCGATTCCGGTCAAGGGCATGTACCTGGGTTGCGGGCATATCCCCAGTGGGAGATGTGCAGGAGGCAGCTGATCAATGTTTCTAACTCTCTATCTCTCTCCCTTCCTCTCTGTAAAAAATCAATAAAATATATTTTAAAAAAAAAAGAAGAAGAATTAGGGGTTTTGACTTAACTCATAATCATCGTAAGTGTTTGCTGATAGCAGAGTGGCCTGGTCTTTCCTGTCAACGTGCACACAGCAAACTCAGGCCGTCCAGAAACCTCGCATCACGGGGGACACGTCCTAGGATCTGGCCTGTAAGGAAGCGGGAGGAGCCCACCGCCTCACTCACCCATCCTATTACCTCACGGGTCCAGCAACAGCAAGATGGTCCAGGATGCAAGATGGACCAAAATGGGTGGGAAAGGTCTGTCGTCTGCCTCACCTGTGATGCTGCAATGTAACCCTTCAGTCCAAGACCCAGACCACTGGGACGGGGGTTTCTTCAGAGCGGGCGGCCTCGGCTGAGCACAAGCTCAGAGGGGACACCGTGCAGAGGAGTGGGCCACGCGGTTCTGGGATGTGCCTCTCGAGGTCGAATGCTCTGTGTTTGGAGCAGGGGCTTGGGAAAAAGCGTTGTCATGGAGCTGCTGAGCACGGAGGGAAGGCCTCACTCCTACATGTTGGGAATGATGAGCAAAAGAAACATTAAGTGCACGAAGTATAAAGTGTACCATGTCTAGACTCCATGTTGTATCGGAATAATTTTTGTGCCAATAAATGACATCAGAGTTTAAAAAAAAAAAAGTTGTTTCAACTTCGCCTGGCTGGTCCTCACTCCTGGAGGGCCTCATGTTCGCCTGTCTGTCATCCTCATGGACTGCGCCTCCTTCCCTCCCTCCTCCCAGCGCCGCTCCTCCCTTGCTCCCCCGCCTCTGGGCATCATGGTGGGCATGGGGCAGAAGGACAAGGCCCAGAGCAAGCGCGGCATCCTGACCCTCAAGTACCCCATCGAGCCCGGCATCGTCACCGACTGGGACGACATGGAGAAGATCTGGCGTCGCACCTTCTACAACGAGCTGCGCGTGGCCCCGAGGCCCCCCCCCCCGAACCCCAAGGCCAACCGTGAGAAGATGACTCAGATCATGTCCGAGACCTTCAACACTCCCGCCATGTACGTGGCCATCCAGGCCGTGCTGTCCCTGTAGCCTCTGGCCGCACCACAGGCATCGTCATGGACTCTGGGGATGGGGTCACACACACGGTGCCCATCTACGAGGGCTACGCCCTCCCCCACGCCATCCTGCGTCTGGACCTGGCGGGCCGGGACCTGACCGACTACCTCATGAAGATCCTCACCGAGCGGGGCCACAGCTTCACCACCACGGCCCAAGGAGAAGCTGTGCTACGTCGCCCTGGACTTCAAGCAGGAGATGGCCACGGCCACCTCCTCCTCCTCCCTGGAGAAGAGCTACGAGCTGCCCGACGGGCAGGTGATCACCATCGGCAGAGGTGTCCGGAAGCCCTCTTCCAGCCCTCCTTCCTGGGCATGGAGTCCTGCGGCATCCACGAGACCACCTTCAACTCCATCATGAAGTGTGACGTGGACATCGGAAGGACCTCTACGCCAACATGTACCTGGGCATCGCTGACAGGATGCAGAAGGAGACCACCGCCCTGGCGCCCAGCACGATGAAGATCAAGGTCATCGCCCCGCCGGAGCGCAGGTACTCGGTGTGGATCGACGGCTCCATCCTGGCCTCGCTGCCACCTTCCAGCAGATGTGGATCAGCAAACAGGAGTACGACGAGTCGGCCCCTCCATCTTCCGTCGCAAGTGCTTCTAAGCGGACTGCGGGCAGATGCGTAGCATTTGCTGCACGAGTGGATGAGCCTCCGTTTGCCCTGGCAAAGGCACCTCGTGCTGGCCCGAAACTGGAGCACGCCTTCCAGAAGAACTTGTCCTTGAAGCCCGTACCTGAGCTCAGCACTGGATTGTAGGCCTGGTGGCTGATGGTGACCTGTATTCAAGTTCCCTGTTCCCTTGGTACATGTTTAACGCCGGGTACATACCTCTCATTTAAACCCCTGTACACGCCTCGGTCACTTGATGGCTGAGACAGAACATGTTTCTTCTGCAGGAAAAATCCAGGGGCCCCGGGAGCCCGCGGGGCCTCCTGTGTGCGGGGCACTGGCCTGGGGGAGCTGGCCTTTCCAGGAGCTCTGAGTGTGGCACGCGCCCTGCCCCGTTACCACTCTGCCCTGCCGTCCGTCTGACCGGGTGGGGTTGGGAGGGTCCGAGCCGTGGGGCCCACTTTCCTTTCTTAGTTGATGTTCCTGCCAGAGCTCCTGGGCTGTTACTTGCCTTGAGTTAGAAAACAGTCTGCATTTCCACCTGTAAATCTTCGTCCTTTTAATTTATGTAAGGTTTTTGTACGCGATTCTTTCAGAAATGACAAATTTTGGTTTTCTATTGTCATGTGAGAACATTAGGCCCCAGCAACGCGTCATTATGAGGAAAATAAAAGTGCTGCAGTAAGAAAAAAGAAAAAGAAAAAGAAAAAGGCCTCCTTCCCTCCCTCCCCCCCGCCAGCGGCGCTCCCCCACTTGGCTCCCTCGCCTCTGGGGAGGAGGGAGGGAGGAAAAGGCAAATCTCCCTCTCTCTTTCTCTCCCTCTCT
Organism: Myotis myotis; assembly: GCF_014108235.1. NCBI lineage: Eukaryota > Metazoa > Chordata > Mammalia > Chiroptera > Vespertilionidae > Myotis > Myotis myotis. Next base: position 77,759,597 of record NW_023416314.1, read on the forward strand.
TTCTCTCTCTTTCTCATCCTCGGCTGCATTCGAACCTCAGGCCCTTCAAACCCCAGGCCGATGCTCTATCCACAGAGCCAAACCAATCTACACTCTTCTCCTCCCTTTTTTTTTTGAGGGCCTAAAGTAGAGGGTTTCAATCACCTCCTTTCTTCTGGTAGATTCAACTAAGACCACTTGTGGAGGTTAAACCACTCACAGTTGCCTCTTGTGGATCACTGAGAGAGAAAGAATTCTGCAGGGCCCCTGTAGTTCAATTGTGAAATACCTACATGAGGAGAGAGAAAAGGAGAATATGTCATTTCTTTCCATGTCTCTAATATTCAGAAATATTCCCCCGAGAAAATTGGCGAGAAGAGACAGGGAATAAGGTGATGTGTGCCTAGCTCCTGATAAGTCTTCTCAAATCCTGAAAGAATAACAGGAGAACTCCCTGTGGACTAAAAGGCATCTCTGGTCAGCCTCGGTCTTGAAGAACGTCTTGGCTTAGTAGTCCTTTTCCAGAGAGCAGGTTGCCTAACTTAGGGAAGAAGTTGCACCATGCGTATGTTTTCCATCCCATTCCTCTGACCTCATCTTCTTGGATTTCTTCTCCAAAAAGCCAATTGAGCTGTTGTACCTCAGACTCTGGCTCAAGAACCTCTCGGATGAGTTGTCACACCTGCATCCTACTCTCACCTCACCCTTGCATAACCACGTGCACACGTTTATTTACATTAAAAGATGGTGAGAACATCAAGAGACAATATTGGGAGAGAGATGGGTATATTGACTACTTCTTATCTCATCCTAATCTCTAATTTATTATGGCAGTTCTTTCTGAACACTAGTATTTTGCTGTGCTTTTCTCTGAAGTTTTCCCTGCCCCTGGACTTCACCATGGACTGCACCCACTCTACAGGGACTGTCATGTGTTAAAAGCACAGTGTCACTAATAGAAATAAAGAGTGCCATGCCCCCTCCCCTAAGGTCCTCCTTCTACATGGAGTCTCTCACTGACGGTCAAAGACAAACAACAGGGTAGATGGATGGTAGAGGGTCCAGTGGGAATGGGTAGCAATTGGAGAAACAAAAGCTTAACAGAATGGTTCTTTCTCTTGTTCTTTTCCCTTTCTCTTTTTGGAATGACCCACCTGTTGCAACTCCAGTGTGACTGGTGGAATGAGAAGGAACTGGGATCTTCTCTAAAAAAAGAAAAAAAAAATGGTGTAGAGAATTTGCATATAACCTCTGCACATCCGTCCATATATTTTAAAGCGTCTCTGGGTTGCAGTGTGAATACTATGTAACTATTTGTTGTACTGTGTCACCTAGTGTGTGTGCAGGACACAGACCTAGCTACACAGTATATGTCAGCAACAATGTAACTTTCCCCCCAAATATTCCCATCCCAGGTTGATTGGCTCTGGGCATGGGGAGCTGGTGGGTCTGGAGGGCCAGCTGTCTCCCATTGTGTGGCTGCATCACAGTCTCCTATTGATGGACCAAAGTTGTTCCTCATTTTTGTTATCTATAATAATAAAAGCATAATATGCTAATTAGGCCAGATGTCCCTCTGGATGAAGCCAGAGGGGTCGAGCCCCTCGCACAAATTTCGTGCATGGGGCCTCTAGTTATAAATAATGGGGCGACAAACACACTAGCCATGTGCATTTTTATTTTAAAAGTTGTCTCCAAGTTGCCTCCTCTAAAGATTGTACCAATTGATACTTCTGCCAAACTAGCTATTTCCTTCCGTCCTTATCAGTACCGGACAGCAGCAATTTGATGCTGAGAAAATGGTGGTTGATTGTTGTTTCAATTTGTGTTTCTCTGATTCCAGGGTGGTAGGGCGTCTCTTCCTGGGAATTTTCCCACTTCCTTTACTCATTGATAGGAGTTCTTATGTATTCCTTGTTTTGTATGTTGCAAGTATTTTCTCCCAGACTGTCTCTTGTCTTTTTTCCTTTCCTTTCCTTTTCTTTTTATTGATTGATTGGTTTTAAAGAGGGGAAAAAAGAAGGGAGAGAAAGAGAGAGAAACATCAGTTTGTTGTTCCATTTATTTATGCATTCATTGGTTGATTCTTGTATGTAGTCCTGAGCAGGGATCAAACCCACAACCTTGGCATATCAGGACGATGCTCTAACCACCTGAGCTACCCGGCCAGGGCTCTTTTTTCTTTTTAAACACCCTCTTTAGTTTAGAATAGTGTTAGGTTTACAGGAAAATTGGGAAAGGAGTACAGAGAATTTCAAAGCCATTTTCCTCTATTAGTAATATTACCTTATATTAACACAGTACCATTGTCACAATTAAAATTACCCCAAATTGATATAATATTGTTAATTAAAATCCAAACATGATTTGGATTTCCTTAGTTTTTACCTAGTGTCCTTCTGTCCCAGGACGCCATCCAGGATGCCACACTACATTTAGTCACTGTGTTCCCTTAGGTCAGTGATGGCGAACCTTTTGAGCTCGGCGTGTCAGCATTTTGAAAAACCCTAACTTAACTCTGGTGCTGTGTCACATATAGAAAATTTCTGATATTTGCAACCACAGTAAAACAAAGCTTATATTTTTGATATTTATTTATATATTTAAATGCCATTTAACAAAGAAAAATCAACCAAAAAAATGAGTTCGCGTGTCAGAGGTTCGCCATCACTGCCTTAGATCCTCTTGGCTGTGGCCGTTTCTTAGACTTTTTGTTTTTGTATGACGGTGGCAGTTTTGAGGGGGACCAGTCAGCTATTTTGTGGAATGTCTCTCAATTGAGATTTATCTGTTTTTCTCGTGATTAGACAGGAGTGATGAGTTTTGGGGGGAAGACCACAGAGATAAAGTCTCGGTGTTGTCCTGTCACTTGTCACTGTTGACGCTGCCTCAGTCACCTGGCTGTGAGCTTGTCAGGCTTCCCCACTGCCCAGTTTCTCTTTATTCCCCCATCACATGTCTGTTAGCTGTGCTTATGGTGCTCATGGGCCTGTGGTGTTGATGAAAGAAGACCCAAACCTATAGAAAACTTTTATAAGATTTTTAAAGACATGCCAGAAGCAAGATCTCAACGGAGTGAGAAAGAACTCTGGAGAATGGCAGTCTTGCAGCTCATTTTGTACATTTCATCCAAGGAGAAAACAGGAGGGTCGCCCGAAACCCACCCGTGGTAGATTGACGGGCAGGAGAAAGCAAAGAGGGGACATGCCTACAATTAGACAAAAGATAAAGGGAGAGAGACGTACTTCTTCGCCATCGGGGAGTGCGAGATGGCTAACATTTCACACCCACAGCGCGCGGAGACGGCTGCGGGCACAGAGTTCGTGGTCCGAGCTCCGTGGCCGGTGCTCGGGCGCAGGTGGTGGCGCCCTGAGGCATCTGGAGAAGAAAACGCTGACAAGTCGGAGGTGTGTTGTCCCTAGGCCTGAGAACAGAGGGCAGGGCTCATTAAGGTGAAGGTTAGCCTTTGCTGGGGAAGCCTGGACGAGTACCCGCCCGGCCGCCCACTTCAGAACTTGTGATCAGACCGCCCTGTGCGGCCTTCGGTCCCTGAGCTCCTCGGTGTATTTCATTCACAGCGGCGAGCGCTCCGGCCCACCTGCCTCGCCCCAGGCTCAGAGCTTCCGCACCGGCTCATTGACTCCTCAGGACAAACCGTGATGCGGGTCCCCTCATTGTCTCCATTTCTTATCTAAGAAAGCAGAATCTTCCTGATTCACCACCCCAGAGCCAGCAAGGGGCAAAGTCAGGGTTCCTGCCCGGTCTGCCCGGACCAGGATGTAACCGCTTAGATGTAGAAACCAAGTCCACCCAGCAAGTCGGTGGCTTTGCCCAGGCGCTCCCACAACCAGGCTGCGTCTGACCCACCCAGTCTGGCTGTTCCCCCTCCACCGCCCCCTCATGCCCTGCCCTGGCCTCAGCCCCACCCCGTCTGCCCACTCCTGTCCCTTCTCCGGTTTGTCCTTTGGCCACTCTGGCTTCTAGCACCCCCAGGGGAAGGGACCCAGACTTCCCAGCAAATAAACACGCCCACAGATTTCCAAATATATGGAGAGCAGTGCTCCTCCCGCCACAGCCCGGCTGGCCGAAAGTCTGCACCCGCCCTGCCCTGCTCCCCCTGGGCTGGAGTCTGGGACCTGAGTCTGGGACCCGTGTCCTCACTGGGAGGCAGGCGTCCTCCGTGTGGTGGAGGGAAACCAACAGCCTGTGGTTCGGACACATTGCCACTCTTCACATTTTATGAAATAGTTGTGAACAGAGACTTCCCAAACTCCACAGCGTCGTCACCGTCAGACAAAGCACTTTCTGAGTCGTCTAACAGGCGTCTCCCTCACCCGGCACCCAGCTTCACACCCTGCACCCCAGCTTCACACCCGGCACCCAGCTTCACACCCTGCACCCCAGCTTCACACCCGGCACCCAGCTTCACACCCTGCACCCCAGCTTCACACCCGGCACCCAGCTTCACACCCGGCACCCCAGCTTCACACCCTGCACCCCAGCTCCACATGTGGGCGCACAGAGCTGTTCGGTGTTAGCGCCACAGTCTCCACTTACAGAGGGGCTGCTTTTCAGAACTATGGATTACGGAGCGTTTTGAACACATGCAGAGTTAGGCAGAGTTCCCCTTTGCCCACCCAGTCTCCCCCACCCAGTCTCCATCACCCAGTCTCCCTCACCCAGTCTCCCCCATCTAGTCTCCATCACCCAGTCTCCCTCACCCAGTCTCCCCCATCCAGTCTCCCCCTCCCAGTCTCCCCCACCCAGTCTCCCCCACCCAGTCTCCATCACCCAGTCTCCCTCACCCAGTCTCCCCCATCCAGTCTCCCCCTCCCAGTCTCCCCCACCCAGTCTCCATCACCCAGTCTCCACCACCCAGTCTCCCCCACCCACTCTCGCCCTCCCAGTCTCCCCCACCCAGTCTCCCTCACCCAGTCTCCCCCATCCAGTCTCCCCCTCCCAGTCTCCCCCACCCAGTCTCCCCCACCCAGTCTCCATCACCCAGTCTCCCTCACCCAGTCTCCCCCATCCAGTCTCCCCCTCCCAGTCTCCCCCACCCAGTCTCCATCACCCAGTCTCCCCCGCCCAGTCTCCCCCTCCCAGTCTCCTCCTCCCAGTCTCCCCCACCCACTCTCGCCCTCCCAGTCTGCCCCACCCAGTCTGCCCCACCCAGTCTCCATCACCCAATCTCCCCCACCCAGTCTCCATCACCCAGTCTCCATCACCCAGTCTCCCCCACCCAGTCTCCATCACCCAGTTTCCCCCACCCAGTCTCCATCACCCAGTCTCCATCACTCAGCTTTAGCAGTTATCAGCTCAGAGCTGATCTTGCTTCATCCATGTCCCCATCCATTTCCTTCACCTTCAAAACAAATCCCAGGTATTGTATTATTTCGCCCGGAAAAGGTAAGAATAATCTAAAAGATGAGGTATCTTTTATTAATGTAACTATAATATCATTTTTACCCCCAAAAAGAAATTGTTCTATAATATCACCAAACATTTGGTCAACGTTCCCAATATTTCGTAAATATTTTCTTTATTATAGTTTGAATAGTATCCAACCAAATAAAGTTAATGTGTTGCAGTTGGTTAACATGTCAGGTTTTATTCATTTATTTTTTTTGGGGGGGGGGTCCGGTTTTCTTTGCTCTAGAGTTCCCCCTCCATCTTTTCTTCTGCCATTTATCTGTTAAGAAAAAGCGTGTCCGGTGTCCGGGGAAGGGGGGGGGGATGACCGGGTCTGGGCCCTGCTGATTGCAGCCCCCATGCAGTTTCACAGGCTCCTCTGCCCCCAGGGTGCACACCCAGGAGTGGGATCTACAAGTTTGATAAGACGCAGGCCCCACCTTTTTTGGCAAGAACGTTTCAGGTGCCTGTTTCTCCCATCAGGGGCCACAGGCTGTCTGATTGCCTCGAGGTGATCACGTCGCTTTAAAATCAATTCTCATCTGGGAAAAACTTCAAACCTGCGGAAAGTTGCAAGGATAGTGCAGTGAACGCCCAGGTGCCCTTCACGTTGATTTGCCAGTTTTTGCCACGCTTGCTTTATCGCCACACTCTTTTATCGACTCTAGTCTGTATATTTTAATCATGTGAGACGAGGTTGCAAACATCAAGCCCCTTCGCCCTGAAATACTTCCTGTAACCATCTAAGAGAAACATAATTTCTATTTCCACAGCGCTTCTGACACCAAATGTATGGGTTCCCCCCTCATCCTGAACGGTTCTCCAGCTCTCCGGACACCACCTGGGTGTCCTACAATTCAGTTCTGACGCTAACTGCCCAGTTAGCACAGACCCCACGGGGCCAGCGCCCCGTCCCTCAGATGGTCCCCACTTCAGACACCAGTCGTAAGTTGCAGGTTCTCACCTGGGCTTCTGTCTGACCAGCTGTAAATGGGGGATTCCCAGACCCCCTTCTCAAGTTCCGTAATTTACTGGAAAGGCTCATGGGACACAGGGAAACGCGGTGCTGACGGGGTTATTCTAAAGGCTACAATGAAGGGTCCAGATGGAAGAGATGCAGAAGGCACAGTGCGGAGGGGCTCCCAGGGGAAGGGCCGTCTCGGGCCGTTTATCCCCTCCCTTGTCTATCTGACTGCCCTCACTTCCCCCAGTCCCTCTCTCCTCCCCCGAAGAACTGAGCTGCGCCCAGATCTCCGAACGGTCCAGCTGTTTGGCGTCTCCCTGCCTTTGCGCGTGCCCTCCCCAATAGTTCCAGCTCTGCTAGCTGCTCCTCAGGCAGCCTCCTCTGGTGCCCACCCTGTAAGAGCTAACCGTGCCCTTCTCTGGGCACCCCTGCCCCCTGAGCCAGCAGGGGGTGCTGGGTCAGTAACATGGCAGTCAGCGTGGTGGACTCTCAAGTCCTCACCGAGCAGGGCTCTGAAAGCCTTGCTGAGTGTTGGCTGAATTGACTGCTTGTGCCTGCATCTCAGAGGAGGAAGGGGTGGTGGGGCAGGGCAGGGGTGGTGGCTGCCACAGTGGGCGGGGTGAGGAGACGGGCTTTCTCCCAGCCTCATCCTGGCCCTGGCACTAACCTGAGACCACCTCCTGAGAGGCCCAGGGCGGCCGGCCAGCCGTTTGGTCTGCGGCTCGGCCCGCTTCCCTGGAGCCTGGTGCCCGCAGCCCTGCCAAGGCCAAGGTAAGCTGAGGACACGCTGGGCTTGAGGGTCAGGCTTCCCGAGGCTGCCACTGAGCGGTGCTCCCGCGGGCTGGCCCCGGGCTCAGCACATGCGTGCCTTGGCCCATGCGATCTCCCAGACGCTGCTATTATTACACCCTCACTTCCCGGAGGGGCTGCCCAGGCCCAGAAAGGGGACTGCCCAGGGACACACAGGGTCAACCCTGTGAGGAGAGACTGTTATTATTTTTACTGAACAGACGGGGGAAACCAAGGCACAGAGAGGTTAAGCGACTTGCCCAAGGTCACCCGGGTAGTGAGCGGTGGAGCCAGGGTTCTAACTCAGGCTTTTAGCCCTCCAGCCTGATGATGACGACGGCGATGAGGATGAGGGCCAACACGGTGTTCCCTGCCAGGTCACAGCACCCCAGTTTGCACACCGTTTGCGTCCTTGGCACCTGTCCTGCCTTCCCGCCCAGGGGAGATGCAGAGATCACTACCCCCAGAGGAAGGAATGAAGACTTGCTCTAGGTCACTCAGCAAGTTAGGTGCGGGCAGGGCTTGGGCCCCAGGTTCAACACCCAGGCCTGGCCCGCCCTGGCCCGCGGACAGGTGGGGCGCTGGGTGTGGTGTCCTGAGGAAAGGGGCTTTGGGCACTCAGGGGCGTGGATTCTGGGCTGCGAGGCAGGAGCCTGGGCGAGGGCCCAGCTTTGCCTCCGGCTCGCTGTGAAATAAGCAGCCTGGGTCTGTGGGGCTCTGGGGGCCCATCCAGCCTGACTTGGCAGCCCTCGCTCAGGGGGAGCTTGGGAATGCGGTGTTCTCTGCGTGCCTCATTGCTTTCCCCATTAGCACAGCGAGTGGCCCCATTTCTCTTGCAGCATCTTTTTTCCCACCTGCTCGCGGCCTCCTCCCTCCCATCCGGTGTGGCCTCCGGCCACAGGAAGCTGGGGAAGGTGTGGGCCAAGCCCAGAGCGGCACTCTGTCCTGGAGTCAGGCCCTCCCCCTTAAGCGGCCTCTCTTGGCCCTGTGAGCACTGACGCCATTCTGTTTCTTAGCAGAGCAGCTGGTCATTCGTCGGTCTGTCTGTTGGTTGGTCTGTCTCTCTTTCCGGCAGGACTGTGAGCTCCTTGGGGGCAGAGGTCACATGGAAAGATCAGAGCTCGATCAGTAGTGAGCTCCCCAGTTCTGGAAACACATGCGGAGAGGCAGGCTGTGGCCGGGATGGTGAGCAGGGAGAGGAGAGAATAGAGGGTGTGTGTATGGGGGGGGGGGGGGTAGATGGATGAGGGGTCCCAGGCCCCTCCTCTTGGCTCTGAGACCTCATGGCGTGGGACAGGTTTGGGTGTCTCTGCCCTCCGTGTGCAACCAAAATAGAACAAAGAAGCATGAAACTGACTCAGCAAGAATGTGTTTTTGTGACCTTTGAGCAGACGGGGCCTGAGGGTGGATAAACTCAGCGCCCAGGGCATTTGCATGGTGAGCTCTCTGCATGGGTCGCATTGACCACGCACACCAGGGACGCCTCCACAAGAAGGCGCATCCCCCATGTGTACGCGTGAAGCTTGCCATGTCCTCTGAGGTCTGCTCGCTCCAGGCTCGGGTGTGACCCACCTGGAAGCACCTGACACCTGCTCCTTCTCCCCTTTCTCACCGCAGCCCTGGCTGTGGCTCTGGACCAGCTCAGTGGGGACCCACACCTCCTCTTGTCCCCTCACCCCACCCCAAAAGCCGCAAGGCCAGGTTATCCTCTCTCAGATAGGGAAACTGAGGCCCCAAGGGTGTGAGTGTGGGGGTGGCAGTCACAGAGCCTGACCTGAGGCTCAGTGTCCTCTCCACCCCCTGAGAGTGACGTCTTTAAGTGCAGACAAAGCCAGGACACGCGGGGCCTGAAGAGGGCACCTGTGGGGAGGCACGGGGTGGGGGAGGGGGATCATTCACAGTAAATATGTCGGGAGCCTGAGCCAGGTCGCTCAGAACCACAGAAACGAGTTCTCAAGGGTTCGGAGGCCAGAAGTCTGACATCAAACGCTGGCAGGGCCGAGCTCCCTCTGGGGGTCCTAGCGGAGGATCCCTTCTGACTCTTGCAGCTTCTGGGGGCTGTCAGCAATCCCTGGCTTCCTGGGCGTGAGACCATATCACTCCGACCTCTGGCTCCATCTTCGCATGGCCTTCTCCTCTCTTCCTCCGTGTGTCTCCGAGATAAGGTTACGTGTCATGGGACTTAGGCCTCTCCCCTCCGAATCCAAGCTGATCTCCTCAACTCAAGAACCTTAAGATCTTTTTTCCGAATAAGGTAAAATTCACAGGTGCTGGGGATTAGGACATGGTCATATCTGTTTGGGGGCCACCTTTCAACCCACCTGCAGGATGTCCTGGACCCCTTCCCATGGCAGCCGCAAAGCCTCTTAGGGCCTATGGGCCCAGGTGGCCCAGCACGCTATTTCCACTGCCTGCTATTGGTCAGAGAAGGGCACAGGACACACCCAGATTCCAGGGGAGGGAAACTGCATCCCTGTCTCACGGGAGGTGTGGCGAAGACACAGTGCGAGAGGCGTGCGCGTGGGAGGGGCGGCCGAGGCCACGGAAGCAGCCTGTCAGAGTCTGCGTGTGTTTTGATGACAGCCTCTGCCCAGGGCCCCGGATGTGCTCCAGGTGATGGGTTTGCTGATGAGGCCGGGGGAGAAGTGTCCTGCCTTAGGGGGAGCCCCCAGACCCAGGCCCTGCAGGCCCAGATCAGCCACCAACTCAGAGGGTGACTTCGGCCCAATCTCTCATTCTCTAAACAGTGGTCGCCAACCGGTGGTCTGAGAGGCTGGGCCGAGGACATCTAAAGTTGTGACTAATTGGGCCCGAAGCTTCCAGTCAGCTCCCAGAGTCCAAGTTCCGGGCCAGCATCCCAGTCTCTGATCCCAGTGGCAGTCTCAGACCAAGGACCCCTCTTGCTCCTCAAAGGCCCTGCCAGGCCCTGGGCTCTGGGAAATGGGGCACCTCCCCTCTGTCCGTTAGATCCTCAGGTCCCCCCACGACCCCAGAACAGACCTGTACCAGCTGCTCCCTCCCCTTTGAACTTGGGTCTACTTGAACCAAAAGAACCCCAGGGACCACCCACGAAGTGCCAGTGTCCCTCAAAGGGCTCGGGCGCTTTGGGGATAGACACTCCCTCTGTGTGGCCATGGGTGAGCCCTCACCCTCTTTGAGCCTCACAGGGCAGAGCACAAAGGCAAGGCGCTGGCGTCAGCACAGGGTGAGGTGGCAGCGCCTCTGGGGAGAAGTGGCAGGAAGACCAGCCTCCCAGGGATCTGGGCTGGGCAGGGGGTCCTGCCCCTGGTGCCCCCGCACCACCATTCTGGGAAGTTCTGGGCCCGGCCTGACCCCACAGGAGCTGGAGAGGCGTAGAGGCGAGTTAGTCATCAGGCAAATCGTTTATGTCACCTCAGCAACCTTTATTCCTGTGTTCAACCCCAGTGTTGGGAACTGGGTGGGGCGGGGCCAGAGGTGCCAAAGATAACAATCTCTTCCCCCTCCTTGGGCCTCAGTTTCCCCCTCTGTCACAGGGGAGGGAAGGCCTCCCCTGCTTCCATCATTGGGATACTGTAAGGACCGAAGTGACAATATCCGGGCCTGAGCCTGTCAGCCACAGTGTGTGGGCACCGAGGACCACCCAGACCCGCTCCTAGCCCTCAGGGGGCTCAGAGGCTGTGAGAGAGGCCCATGCCCCCCCACCCCCCGCCCCACTGCCATCAGCTGGCAGGAAGGAAGGGCAGGAGGGACATGGCCCAGTGACAGGGCAGTTTGGGGAGCCTCTCAGCCATGGTTCTGGCTTCACCGAGCTCTGTCCTGAAGGTTTGCGACTGGTCTTGTGTGGGGACCAGGGGCGGCGACACCCCCACGTCTGGGCAGGCTTCTAAGGCCCTCCTACATGTCACTGTTGGGGGGGGGGGGGGCTCCGTGACATTCTCCAGAGGGTAGAATCCACCAGGAAGGAACGGAGCTCCCTTCTTCTCAGCCGCGTGAGGGGTCTTCGCTGCGAGGGAGCCTGGGCATGGAAGACCAGAGCGGAGGGCAGCACAGGGCCCTGAGCGAGCAAGTGCCAGGGGCCTCGGGGCCGGGTGAGGAAGGCCAGAGCTGTCCCCGTAGAGGAGGCCCCTTCATCCACAGTCCAGCAGGGCCATGAAGAGGTGGGTCAGTAGATATCGTCGTCTCATGAGTCCAGCAGGGGCCGCGCGGCTTCCAGCATCCTTAGCTGGTGGTGCCCAGAGGGGGCTGCGGGGAGGCCGGCCTGCTCAGGGTCACGGCGGGGAAGCTGGCGACAAAGCTCTCCCACCGCCTCCTCACCTGCTGGAAGACAGAGGAGCCGGAAATCAGGACACAGGCCCCAGGGTGGAGTGGTGGGTTTCAGGTGTTGTTCCATCGACAGCCACAAGGTGGTGGTAGACCCCAGAGATAGAAGCACTGGGGGCCCCCTTCTTCCACAGGAGGAGGCAGGGGCCCGGAGAGCAGCTCCCACCCAGGGCAGCTGGATCCCCCCTTTTCCCGGGAACAGGGAACACAAGATATAACCCCGGGAAGTTGTATTGGCTGATCTCCTTGCCTCCAGCAAAATCCACCCGTCCATCACACTGCCAGATTAATCATCTTAGAACAGCTCTGACTATACCACGGGCTAAAACTTTCCGTGACTCCCAGTGCCTACGGGATAAATTCCAAATGCTGTCAGGGCCTCTGAAATATGGTTCCTGGATACCTCTCTCTCCAGCCTCATCTCCAAAAGCTGTTGTCTTCTTGGTTCTTGGCACCGTATGTTTCTACCTCTGAGCCTTTGCTGCCCGGGGTCCCACTCCTCAGAGTCCCCACCCTCACTGTGTAACACTCATCCATCCATCCATCCATCCGCCCGTCAGACCTGTTGATATTGCTTCAGCCACCTCCGGCTGCCTCCTTGCTGAGCCTGGATCAGCTGCTCCGTGTCCCCCAGGCCTCCTGGCCGCCGCTCCTGATCAAAGGACGAGTCCAGTCCTTCTGGGCCTCGATCTGAGGGTCTGGACTTCTCACGACCCTCTCTGAGGCTCAGTGCCCGATGCAGTTGGCCTCCCCCGGGCTTCCCCCAAGGCTCCTGGAGCTTGCCATAGGAGGGCCGTGGGCCTCGCAAGGACTGGCTGCGTCGCCCTGTCCCCATGGTTTGTACACGCAGGACTGCTCCCGGCCCTAGCAAGTCACTGGTCTCTGAGATGACCTGGTGCCTCCACCCAGCTGATGGGAGCTCCCTTGGGGGCAAAGGTTGGTACTGCTGAAGTGGCCATCATAAACCAAAGGGCAAGCCACAGGGGCCAAGCATCTCTGAGTCACCCTCCGCACTGTCTCTCCACCTAGGGCAAAGGCTGATGCCTCTACCTCCAGGCCACCTTCCCTGACCACACCACCTCTGAAGAGCCTGGCCTCCCCCAACTCCTGCAGCCCTGACTGCCCAAACTTGTTCTATCGACACTGAAAACAGATGGCTCAACAGAAAAGCAGAGATGAGCTTTCAGAAACAGGACAGCTCCTGGCCTGGCCAGTGTGGCTCAGTCGGTTGAGCATTATCCCATGCACCAAAAGGTCACTGGTTCAATTCCCAGTCAGGGAACATGCCTGGGTTGTGGGCTCCATCCCCAATAGAGGGTGGCAGATGGATGTTTCTCTCTCCAAAAATCAATAAAAACATTAAAAACAGACCAAATAAAAGAAAAAAGAAATAGGACAGCTCCAACCTAGAATAGGCAAGACATAGAGACAGGTCGTGGCATGGTGGTTGCCAGGGGCTGTGGGGAATGGGGAGCTGTTTAGTGGCTATAGGCCCTCAGTTTGGCAGGATGAGAAAGTTCTGGCCCTAGCTGGTTTGGCTCAGTGGATAGAGTGTTGGCTTGTAGACTGAGGAGTCCCGGGGTTGATTCCAGTCAAGGGCACATGACCAGGTTGTGGGGCGTGCAGGAGGCAGCTGATTAATGATTCTCTCTCGTCATTGACGTTTCTATCTCTCTCTTCCTCTCCCTTGCTCTCTGTTAAATTATTTTTTAAAAAAAGTTCTGGAGATTGGTTGCACAGTAGTGTGAATGTAACATTACTGAATTGTACATAAAAATAGCTGGGGTGGTAAACTTTATGTTTTTGTATATTTTACCGCAATTAGAAATTTTATAAAAAGAAGCAGGCCAGCTCTAGGCTGGGGGTCAGGAGACTTGGACTTTTCCAGGCCTCGCCCTGCCCCCTAATTCTCCAGCAGAGAACAGAGGTAAGAGCTCCGGTCCCGAGGAGCAGCTGCCTCTGGGGGAACAGCAGCTCCATCACTGCGGCTGTGCCACCCTGGGCACCTCCTCCCAGCTTCCTCACTTGTAACAGGGACAAGTAACTCAGGGAACTGTTGTGAGGATGTACAGATGTAGAGGTGAACAAACACCATCTCCATCACTTTGTGTCCTTTCGGGAGGTGGCCTTTGACCAACCGCCGTCCTTAGTAAGCACATCAAAGCCTTCTGTGTTCCTTAAAACAGAATGTAAATACTTTTGTTAGTAATGGCCAGGATGACTGTCAGCCTGGTGACAGTTCCACAGGCTGCTGCATTCTTTGTCCCTTTGTCTTGTCAACCAATAGTACCTGCGTTATATTATAAAACAGTACAGTAACGGGAGTCTTTATTGGAGAATAATTTGCATGGGGGTGTTTATCCTATATAATAAAAGCCTAATATGCTAAGTGTCCGGTCATCTGTTCAACCATTCAAAGCATAATATGCTAATGATATGCTAAGGCCGCTCAATTGCTCGCTATGATGTGCACTGACCACCAGGGGGCAGACGCTCTGACTGGTAGGTTAGCTTACTGCTGGGGTCCAGCCGATTGGGATTGAATGGGCCAGGCACGCTCTGGAGCCCTCCTGTGGTCCCTCCTGGCTGGCCAACCTCCTGCGTCCCTCCCTGGTGCTAGTCGTGCACTGGTGAGGTCCCTCAGCCTGGCCTGCACTCTCTCTCAATCCAGGACCCCTCAGGGGATGTCAGAGAGCTGGTTTCAGCCTGATCCCACAGGCCAGGCTGAGGGATCCCACTGGTGCACAAATTTGTGCACCGGGCCTCTAATTGCAGAATAATGTGCATGCTGGGCCTTCTGTCTGCTCTACCCAATTGCCCTGAAAGTAAATTATCCCGTAAAAAAATTTTGTTATAGTCTATGGAGTTGTTTGCTTCATCTTTCACTCTGAAGAGACCTTCTCCTCATGGTGGCCATTACACTTTTGTCCCACCATCAGGCAGGAGATTAAATATGATAATGCTGCACCCACAGGAGCATAGAGGGCACTCAGTAAAAGTGAGTTGGTGAGGCCCTGGCCAGGTAGCTCAGTTGGTTAGAGCGTCATCCAACACACCAAGGTTTCAGGTTTGATCCCTGGTCAGTCAGTGCATATACAAGAATCAACCAATGAATGCATAAATAAATGGAATAACAAATTGATGTTTCTCTTCCTCTCCCTTCCTCCCTCTCTAAAATCAACAAATAAATTTTTTTTTTTTAAAAAAGGTGAGTTGGGCTCAGTGATTGAGCATCGACCTATTAACCAGGAGGTCAGAGTTTGATTCCCGGTCAGGGCACCTGCCTGGGTTGTCGGCTTAATATCCAGTGTGGCACGTGCAGGAGGGCAGCCTATCAGTGATTCTCTCTCATCATTGATGTTTCTACCTCTTCCTCTCCCTTTCTCTCCCTGAAACCAATAAAAACATTAATTAAAAAATAGTGAGTTGGTGATACTTATTATCTCGGGCAAATCCCTTCCCCTCTCAGTCAGTCTTGTTATCTGTAAAATGGGTTGTTGTGAAAAATCAAATAAAATCATGAATGGGGGTGTTTCCAAAAGGGAGACTATTAGTAGCCTTTCTTTCTCCCAAGACAGGCACAAGAGAAATGTGCTCGGGCCGCCCAGCAAATCCTCAGAATCATAGAATTTGAGGTCTGAAAGGTACCTCGCACATCTGGTCCATACTTCTTTTTGCTTTAACTACTATTTTCTGAGCATTTTTATTGGTTCCTCCATGTATTTCATTTAAATCTCACAAAAGTCCTATGAGGTGGGCATTGCTATCCCTCTTGTAAAGATCAGGACACTGAGGCCCAGAGAGATCAGGCACCTGGCCAGAGAGTGTGCCCAGGAGGAGGCAGAGCTGGGACTCCTGCCTGGCTCAGCCTGGCTTTGGGGCCCAATGCTGCAACCACTCTGCCCTCTGCCCGTGTTGGCGGCAGAGGCAGAACTTGAAGCCAGGGGTCCGGCCTCCACTCTGTCTGGGCCGCTGCACAGGGCACCCCTGTCTGGGGCCGGGGAAGTGCTGGCTGCAACTCCTGCCTCATCTCAGGCTTCTCCCGGGTCTGGCCTTGCTCTTTTTCCTCGGTCTCACTCTCTAGGCCAGTGATGGCGAACCTTTTGAGCTCGGCGTGTCAGCATTTTGAAAAACCCTAACTTAACTCTGGTGCCGTGTCACATAGAGAAATTTTTTGATATTTGCAACCATAGTAAAACAAAGACTTATATTTTTGATATTTATTTTATATATTTAAGTGCCATTTAACAAAGAAAAATCAACCAAAAAAATGAGTTCGCGTGCCACCTCTGACACGCGTGTCATAGGTTCGCCATCACTGCTCTAGGCCATCCTGGGATGAAAGGGCTCTTAACATCCACCAGGCTCGGTTCCCAGCCGGAAGAACGAAGACAGGGCCAGTGTGAAGAGGAGAATGGAGAAAGGGGGCCTTGGCCTTCTGCCCCGTCCCGTCCCAAAGGTGGGCTGAGATCCACACCCAGGCCTCTTCATTCCATCCCTGACCACGCCCCTAAAGGCTAAACCCCTGCCTGGTTAAAAAGCAACAAAACCATTACACAATCTCCAGTGCCCTCAGAGCCAAATCAAATCCCCACCGTCCCGAAGTCTGCGCAGGGAGGAGCTTGCTGACTCACACACTTTTAAGAGCCTTGGGGTGAATCATGCTCTTGCGTCAGGCATGTAGCTGCTGCACACCCTCTTGCCAAGTGTGTGATTTTACGACAACTTCCCAAATCTCCGGAGGACAAGGAGAAATGTGTGTTTTCTTTCCCCCCTCCTCCCTGCCTTTCTCACCTGGCAAGTTCTTACTCATCTTTCCAGACCCTGCAGCGTGACACCTCCCCTGGGAGCCCGCCTGACCTTTCAGCCGGGGTCAGGGAGGCAGTTTCCTCCGCAGCCAACCAAATACGCGGAATAGCAGCAACCACATACTGTGTGTCCCTTAGAGGCCAGGACAACTCTCCTTCCTCCCTCTGTCCCCAGGGCAGGAGAGTAAATACTTGATCTTAAATATTGGAGACTATTACTTGTCCACGGCTGCATAACAAGTTACCCCCAATTCAGTGGCTTAAAGCAGCCTCCTGCATGCCTCCCACTGGGGACCAAGCCAGCAACCCAGGCATGTGCCCTTGACCAGAATCGAACTGGGGACCCTCTAGTTTGCAGGCCGACACTCCATCCACAGAGCCAAACCAGCCAGGGCAGGAGCATTATTTTATATACCATTAAGAAAGAATACGGGGGCATGGGGTAAGAGACCAACCAAAGGACTTGTATGCATGCATATAAGCATAACCAATGGACACAGACAGTAGGGGGCTGAGGGCCTGTGCTGGGGGCGGGTGTGGGCAGGGAGAAGTCAATGGGGGAAAAGGAGACATATGTAATACTTTCAACAATAAAGAATTTAAATAAAATAAATAATACCCATTGTCCATTTATCAGGAGATCATTTCAGGGGTTAAAATGCAGGGATGGGGGGATGTGTGCTTTGAAATTAATAAAACACACAGTATCCATTTCCTAAGGTGGTTCTGAGATTTACATGGCTGGTGCCATTGAAGGTTGCAGTGAGGCTTAGAGCTACAGAAGGCAGCAAACGGGGCAGGCTGCCCAGATGCTCCTTCTTATTAGTGAGCCATTGAAATTAATCCTCATCTACACACCACAGGCAAGATTTTGTTTCCTTTTTAATCTTTAGTATTTTACTTTATTTTAAAACTAGAGGCATGATGCATGAAATTCATGCAAGGAGCTCAGCCCTCACAGCCCCAGCTGCCTCATGGCCCCATGGCCCTGCCCACTGGTCATTCTGGAAGGTTGTTCCTCCATATGGTCTAATTAGCATATTAGCTCTTTATTATATAGGATACATTTTTATTGATTTCAGAGAGGAAGGGAGAGGAGAGATAGAAACATCAATGATGAGAATCATTCATTGATCGGCTGCCTCCTGCATGCCCTCCACTGGGGATGGAAACTGCAACTTGGTCATATGCCCTGATCAGGAATTGAACCATGACCTCCTAGTTCATAGGTTGATGCTCAAACACCGAGCACACTGGCCAGACAAGATTTTGTTTCAATGATGCCAAGGAGTGAGGCCAAGGGGATCAGGTAGAATCTCCATCCCTGACAAAGGAGAAATTCTGATTATGTGAAGGAAGGCACCTTAAAATAGACGCCAAGTGCTGAGGTTGCACAGAAGAGAATGGGAGACCACATCTGGTTTGGGGGTGGGGAGAATACAGGCAGGCTTCCTGGAGGAGGTGGTTTTGGAGTTCAGCCTCAAAAGCATGGAGGACTGGTGCAATAGAGATCGGGGTGGGATCCTGCGGGTGACTAGAGCCTGGGAACACACAAGGTTGTCCTTGGGCTGCAGAAGAACCTAGAAAGACAGACTGAAGCCCACTCTCCCGGGGGTTCCAAAGCCAGGAAGAGGAATCTGACTGAACTTGGTAGGCAATGGGGATGGAGTGTGCCCTCTTCTCCAGGAGCCTTACCTTGTGATTGCATTTCACTCTCACACCACTCTGGAGCTTAGCCTCAATTTTTATTTTTTTTTATTTTTAAAATATATTTTTATTGATTTCAGAGAGGAAGGGGGAGGGAGAGAGAGAAACATCAATGATGAGAGAAAATCATTGATCGGCTGCCTCCTACTGGGGATCAAGCCTGCAACCCGGGCATGTGCCCTTGACAGGAATCAATCCTGGGGCCCTTCGGTCTGCAGTCCGACGCTCTATCTACTGAGCCAAACCAGCTTGGGCTCGCCCATTTTTTAGATGAAATAACAGAAGCTCAGAGAGGTGAAGCAACTTGCCCAAGGACACAGTCAGTAGTGGGCCTTGAGTCCAACCCCTCAGAGTCAGGCCAGCAAAAAGCCCTCAGCAAATGTGTTCCACCTGCCATGGCTCAGACCTGGGCCTCACACTGATCAGATAGAATTATAAGCCTAATGGTTAAGGTCACTAGAATTTTCCTTGAAGATATCACGCCCAACCAGAAATGAAGTGAGGGGCTGTGCATATATATACATATTTAATTTAAAACGGTGTATATTTCAACTGATAATTTATCTCTTTGCCTGAGAAACTCTTAAAATACAGTAAGAGAACCAGTTCTGAGCTAGACTCCTGGCCGGGAGACAGAAAGGTCTCCCCTTTCTGTCCTGCCTTGGCTTCCCCTGCATCCTCCTAGGAACACAGGCAAATTTCTTAAGCTTCTCAGATCTCAAAAATCAGTTGGGGCTTGTTAAAGATAAATAAATGAGTAAAAAGATTCCTGGGCCTCACCCTCGACTTATTGGATTGGAATCCACAGGGGTTGGGAGTCCAGGAATCTGTTTTGTTTTAAAGGGCCCCAGAGGGTTTTCATCATCAGGGAAGTCTTGGTAATAACTTCTCTAGGCCTCTCAACACTGACCATTCAAGGAGCATCTCAGTAAGCAATGCAATGCTTATTTCTGAGGACCCCATTCCTCAAAATGGACTTGAGTGGTATTCTGCTGGTGATTCTAAGATCTGAGTTGGTGGTTAATAAAATGCATAAGAATCATGGGCTGGGGCTCAGGCATCTGTGCTTCCACTGGCACCCTGATCCAAGGAGATTCTGTCGTTAGTGAGTGGTACAGGAGCCCACACTGAGACATGTTTTTTTCTAGCCACATGAAACTTCCCACCCAGGCTTTCACCAGGAGTATTTTTGTCAGGGATGGAATACCCCTTCTGGGGAACTCAACCTGGAGGTAGGAGAGCCTGGGTGAAGAGGTGTCTTGTTTCCTAATTTAATGTGAACTAGGTAATGTATGTGCCTGAGCTAACTGTTCAAATTCCATACTGCCCTGGTTTCACAACAGTCCATTTTCTAGTTCTCAATTAGTTTCTTTGTTCAGATCTCCACCTGGTGGTGTTGACCAGGGAGTCACCTGAACCGGGGTGGAGCTACCTGCCCTCTGCTCCAGACCCAGGAGTTCACAAGGACCAGCCAGGACTGAGCCAATGCATCACAGCCCCTGTAGCATGGCCAGCCCTAGAGCAGGGCCTTGCCTTTCCTGAGTGACCCAGGGGCCCACGTCGTGCACAGCAGAGAAGAAATGCAGGCAGGAAGTGTTGAAGTCACACACACTAGAAGATTAATAGGGACGAGAAAGTAACAGACTTAATGGCCAACATGTCCAAACCCTTTTATGAGGAAATTCAGTCCAGAGAGGTTGGGCACCTGCCCAAGGTCACACAGCTCTAACTCTTTCCTGCATAAAGAAAGTTGTGAGGTAGAAA
Organism: Myotis myotis; assembly: GCF_014108235.1. NCBI lineage: Eukaryota > Metazoa > Chordata > Mammalia > Chiroptera > Vespertilionidae > Myotis > Myotis myotis. The sequence goes on from NW_023416314.1 coordinate 77,779,319, forward strand.
GAGTCCTTGGACTTGGACATGTAATAGAATGTTAGCTCTATGACAAGATGGTAGGAACTGTGTCCTTTTCACTACTATGTCCCAGGCATAGCACCAAGCCCATTGTAAAAGGTGTTTGTTAATCAAATGAGTATGCGAATCTGGGGAATTGGGCTTTTAATTCATTTTCCGCTACTAAAATGGCTATGTGGGATTGTCCCAGGTTCGAGTTCAGCCAGATAGATGGAAGGAAGTCTAGGAAACTGGAGAGACAAACACAGCAAGCACAACATAGTCAGAGAAAAGAAAAAGAGAAAAGAAGAAAGAAAAGAACGGAGGTGTATTATCTCTCCGTGCTCAATTAGCAATTTTTAGTTAACAAGATGTTCTCAACGTCCTTAATCCCCCCAACTGTCTGGAAGCAGGTCGGTTTTTTCTCCACGCCCCGATTACCATCTGAAGTACGGTATATTTTATTTGTTTACCGTCTGTGCTATCTCATATATTTTGTTTTGGCCACTCCCCTATCTCCTGGTTGGCACAGAGCCCAACTTATGACTTAGGAAGCTTTCCGTTCAACCAAGCCTTCTGGGGCCCTCTAGGTCCTGAGTGGCCTCAACTTGCAGAGTAGGAAACTGGCTCAGAGAGGTGAGGTTGCTGGTCCAAGGTCACACAGAGACGGTCTTCTGCCTACCATCCCCACCCCTACAGTTGCTAAAGGACACAGTCCCGTAAACCCGTGCACCATCTCCTTCCTCCTGCCCTTCGCAAACCCGTTCCTCCGACCTCTTCTCCGTCCCCTGGCAGGTATTTGCATCCAGCCCGGATCCTTGAACTCCGGTGTGATCTGTTATGCTAGCGGCTTTGGGAGACACGTGCTACTCGGGTGAATGAATCGCACATCCCCACCCCCGCGGACAACCAATCACAGGTGTCCGAGACCGGCCACTTCCGCCTATTGCGGGCCGCGGCCGGGACGAGAGGCCCACGTGGGGCTCTGTAGACGAGGGAGTGGGCGGTAGTGTGCCAGGGACGGGCTCTTCCAGCCTCTCCACCAATCCAGGGACCCGCCGGGGACGCGAGGGGCGGGGCTGACGTGGGGCGCCAAGGCTTAAATGTGACGGGCGGGCGGGCGTAAGGAGGAGTTCTGAACGGGGGAGTGGTGAGTGACGGAGACCATTGTCCAATAACAGGAGGGGTTGGGCTGCTTGAGCCAATAGGAAGTCCCAAGGCGGGGCGTGGACCGCAGCAAGTTTGGTTGCGCGGAGACCGCAGCTGCTCCCTGTCACTGGAGCTAGCGTCTGTGGCGGCAGCGGCGGCGACGACTTGCGGCGGCGGCGGCGAAGCGGTAAGTGCCCGCCGCGCTGCGCACCTTCCTCTTCCCGCGGCGGGTGGGAGCGGGTGGGCGTGCTGCGCCGCCGCCGCAGGGGACGCTTATATAAGGGTCGTGCGCGCCAAGGCGGCGCGGGCTTCGCGAGTGACGGCCGGGGGAGACAGCTGCGAGCGGTGCGCGAGGCCAGTTGCGCCGCCCCTCCCCTCCCCCTCTTGTGGGGGACGGTCGGCGTGGGTCAGTCCTCTCTCACTCTCGCTCCCTCGTTCCGGGGACCCTGTTGACCCCGGCCGGTCGCTCCGTGAGCATCCCTCCCTTGCGGGCTCAGCCGGGCCTTGTCCATCCCGCGCCCCTGGCGACCGGCGGCGGCCTTATTCTGGCTTTCGGGCCCATTTTGCAGATGGAGAAACTGACGCCCGGAGCACGAAAATGCCTCGTGCTAGGGCCTTGAGGGAGGGTTCGAACCCGAGTCTGTCTGCATGGGGAGCCCAGGTCTCCGCATCATGCTGGCAGTTGCTCGGTTCTGAGGGGTCTCGCTCGAGTCTCGCGTAGGGTCCGCCTCCTCGTTACCCGGTGGAGTATTCTCGGTCCCATTTAGTTTCAGGTGAAGAAGCTCGAGGAGCCCAGCAGCAGGGATTCGCCCGCGGCTGCTCGGTTAGGAGGTGGGGCTGGGCACAACCGCTACTTTCGCCGCTTTCAGCAGTTTACCGAGTGCACTCGCCGGGGGCGGCGAGGAGTTTTGGACGCAGAAGCCTTGCTTTCAGGACCTGCCACGAAGGTCCCTCCCCGAATGACCTGCTCTGTGCACCTTGAGTCGTTTCCTCTCGGGGGAGCTCCTTTCTCATCTCACCAACGCTGGGGTGAGGCCGGGTCCTAGGACCCTGGCAGCTTTGAACTTAAACGCCTGGTGGCCTGTTCATTCTGTGAGAAAGTGTGCCGGGGGCGTCTGATGCCCATTCTGCAGCTGGGAAAACCGAGTCTCAGGGACGTGTCCGGACTGTATTAGGCAGATCATAACCGGAGCTACCGAGTCTACTCGGAAGGCTCTGCCTTTTCTGGTGCACCCTTACCCGCGGCTGCCATCAGCCCTGGCCTCCCCGCGTCACCCTTCCCCTGCCTGTGACGCCAGTACTCCTGCGGGGAGTGCGTGTGCTCAGCATTTCTACGAACCCCGAGATACGAGATACGGCGGTTCTGTCTGCTTGCTCTCCATCTTAACTCTTGAGTTCTGACTCGCCTTCTTTCGCACACCTACCGTGCTCCCATCTCTAGACTGGGCGCTGAGAGAAGACGTGAGAGCTGAAGCAGGTCCTTGTCCTAGAAATGCTGACAACCTGATTGAGGGAGAGAAAAAGAAATGGAACTTTTAGCAGCAAGTCCGGTGTGTTTGTGCAGAGCCCATGCGGGTGAGGTATGGCCCCTGGCGGGGCGTGGAAGAGGAAGTTGAGTAGAGGCCCACAAATCAGGCCAAACCGCATCCTGAGGCCAGGGAGGGGAGAAGTGGACTGGCTGGGGGCTGGACAGGGATGGACTGGGGAAAGCTCTGTGGGTGGGGTGAGTCGCGAGCTTCCTTTGATTCCACTGCAGCCGGCAGTGAAGAAGCAGTGATTGGATGTGAGGAGCCAAGTTTTCATTATGGGGGAGAGGTGAGTTTTACTAGAACCTGCAAGAGCAGTGGTTCTCAACCTTGGCTGCACATTAGAATCACCTGGGAATCTTTTCAAAATCCTGATTCCTGGGCCTCATCCTCCAGAAATTCTGTTTCTTTGTTACTGGGTGGGGCCACAATATTAGGAACAAAGAAACAGAATTTCTGGAGGATGAGGCCCAGAAATCAGGATTTTAAAAAGATTCCCAGGTGATTCTAATGTGCAGCCAAGGTTGAGAACCACTGTGCAAGAGGCAGGCTGAGGAAGGTGGACGGAGGAACGGGGGAGAAGGAGCACTTCTCAGTTGGGTGTGAGACGTCTGCTTGGCCACTGAAGAGCCTCTACAGGAGGTGTGACAGGTGAGGGCACTTTCGAAGGTGCTGGTAAGGCAGACATGAGGCTGGTCCAAAGGCGCCAGGGCGCTTGGTTGGGCTCTGAGGGCCCAGCAGGAGGCCTGAGCAACAGGTTGTATCTGTCTGTGTTCTTTCTAGGAAACCACTTGTGAGCAGGCACCCTGTGCTTCTTAGTGGCTGCCCTGCCCTGAGGAGGGAGCTTAGCTCACTGAGGTTGTTCAATATTGATTTGTTGAATTAGGCTGTCATTCAGAGTTTCCACAGTTTACCGCTAAGTCCCCTCCGTGCCTTATCTCTCTCTCCTGGAGCCTGCTCCAGCTTCATTGACTCTGTCTGTGCCGGGTCTCACTTGAGGATCACCTACCCTTCGGGGAGGCTGGTCCTGGTAGCTGTAGCCTCAGTGGGTCGCTCCTGCCTTGGATGTGCCAGTATAGGCCACTTGCCCTCTTGTCCTCCTCCTTGCTTTCTCTTGTCTCACTTCTAGGAGCCTAGTCCCGGGTCCTGTGCTAGATAGACCCAGCCTGTCCCCATCTGTCTAGCCCTCTTCCACATGAGCTGGGCGCCGTCCCCACGTAAACGTTTCCCTAAAGGATTAGTATGGGTCCTCTCTCTGGCTGCCTCCCAGTAGCATCTTACTCTCTTCTGAACAGCCCCCTGCTCCTTATACCCAGAAAGCATGCTGTTTGTCATCCGTAGACATCCTCTCAGCTGGGGGGCATTGCGCCTGCTCCCTCCGAAACCTCACCTGGGCCTGACTGACCATCCCTTCACCTCTTGGTCTTAGCTGCCTTTAGTCTCAGCCGTGAATTCTTTGCTGAACTTCGAAAGGAGGAGGGCCTGATGGTGGGAGATGGGAAATGACAAAAAGCCCTTTCCTCTCACCTATTGAGTGAGAAGATATGATCCCACATATTGGGCTTTTTCTTCCCTTTGACCTAACAGGTACCCTCTTCTGTCTGCCTCAGTCCTCATGTGAGGCCCCAGACTTGCTTCTTAGTGTTTGTCCCGCCTCTCCTCTTGTCCCTGGCGCCCTTGTTCCTGCAGGACTGTTCCTCTTACCTTATCCTAGCAGAGTTGTTCTGCAGGCTTTCCTGCATTAAGCCTTGCCAAATCTATTCCGTTGGACATGGCTCCTCTCTTTTAATAATAATGATATGTAATGATTTATTATTCATAAAAGCCAACCTTTTATTATGTGGTGGCAGGGATCTTGCTAAGCCCCTTACATGTCTTTTTGGATTGACACAACAACCCTATAACAGAGGAACTGTTAGCTCCTCATTTAAAGGTGAGGAGCTATGGGTAGACCAAATCCCTCAAAATCTACACAGCTAGGAGACTGTGTGGCTGGGGTCCCTACATGGGTCCCTCTCAACCTACTCTTTGGCATTTTGGGAGCAGAGCCTGTGCCCTCTGACATGGTGCCTATGGAAGGTATAAGCCCAATAAATATTTTATTGAATCGAGTACCCCAGACTTTCATTTTCAGCCTTGACGTAATCTACCAGGGCATCATGGATTCAGTTCCTTTGATGATTTGCTGGTCTGTGTCTCCATTTTGTTGTTGTTGTTTTTTTTTAATATATATCTTATTGATTTTTTTTTTTTTTTTTTTTTTTTTTTTTTTACAGAGAGGAAGGGAGAGGGAGAGAGAGTTAGAAACATTGAGGAGAGAGAAACATCGATCAGCTGCCTCCTGCACACCCCCTACTGGGTATATGCCCGCAATCAAGGTACATGCCCTTGACCGGAATTGAACCTGGGACCCTTGAGTCCGCAGGCTGACACTCTATCCACTGAACCAAACCGATTAGGGCTCCATTTTGTTCTTGATTTACCAGTGACTAGAGCTGAGTGACAGGTGTGGCCCGTGAACTCCCCAAAGTGGTCACATCCCACCGACGTGGGCTGAGGAAATAGTCGGTTAAATAGGAGACATATCAGCTCTTGGTCACATAAGACAAAAATTAGTGTCAAGTGCATAGGGAGATAGGAAGTGGGCTCGGAGAATCTAATCTGGAGGAGCGCTCAGCTCTGAAGGACTGGAGACAGCTCTGCGGAGAAAGTCGGCCTGGGGCAGGATGGAATTGGACAGGAAGAAAAAGTACTTCAGATAAAACAATAAAGTTTCTAGAACTTCTTGTTCTTGTGCAGTGAGTGCCAGAAAAGGGTTTTACTTAAATGCTTCTTACTAAGCGCATTGGCTAAGGTCTGTGTTCTCCAGCAGGCTTGGTGCCAGGGCTGCGCTTGTGTGACCAGGAATCCTGTGAGATGAGGGTTGTGACTATTCCCATTTCACAGGTGAGGAAACAGGCTTTCAGTGGTTACGGGAGTGAGTGGCAGAGCCCAGGCGTGGGATAGCAGAGCTGGGGTGCTTTCCTGGTGCCTCTCCCCCCCCCCCCCCCCCACACACACACACATCCACTCTCCTTGATGGAAGCAAAGTAACAGTCCTCTGGGTTCTGAATCTCTGTTCTTGCCACTCCTAGGTGCTCTTGGAAGTGCTGCAGAAATGAGGGTAACACTTCTCTTTCTTCTACTTTAGATTGCGCCTGCCTCTTTGAGCTGACAAGACCCGAGGGTAAGTCCTGTGCCTGAATCCAGGTCGTGGGGTGGGTGGGTCTCCTTCAGGAGCAGCTATCCAGGTTAGCAGTCTGGGCACGTCAGCTATCAAGTGCAATACATAATAATGGCCAAGCTCTGATTTTTGGAAAATATAAGCAGTCCTTGTCTGTTCCCAGTCTTTCTTGGTTTTTACTGGAAAATGACATCTGGGTCCCTCGCTGGCCCCAGTTGGCAACTGGTCAGCCTCAGCAGGAAGCCCTACTTCTAGAAGGACGTGACTTGGGACACTGGTCATGGGGAGGGTGGCAAGGCTCCTCAGGACCCGAGGAAGCATCTTATGGCCGGGCAGTCTCTGCGCAGACCCCTTGAGTCAGCGTGGAAAGCAGGCTGGTGGTGAGGGACTCTGGGAAGCCTGTGGCTATTGACTCTGTCAGCTGGCTGTGAAAACACTTGGCACGGTTCACACTGACCTCAGTCTTTGCCGTCACAGTGACAGGGGTAAAGGTGGACTTGTCCCTCTTTCTCTCACGGAGTGCTCAGGCAGCATTGCCCGTGTGACCGGGGTCCACCTGATGATCCAGTTCTGTCTCCTGTGCTGGTCCCAGGGAACATTCCAGCCAGCTCTCCGACTAGCATCGCCCCACCTCCACCCTCTGCCCGCTGCCCTGGGGACTTTGTTGCTCAAGGACAGCTCTCCCCAGACTCGAGTTCAGGGCTCAGGGTGAAGATTTCTTTGGGGAATTTTTCTTGGGTTTCTACCCAGAGTAGCTATTTTCCTCAGGAGACACTTCTTGACCCAGGAGTTGTTCTCCTTTCTGAGATGTCCCCACAGCTCTCTCTTGGGCCAGCAGCAGCCTCAATTGAGTTTGCCCTATTCTCTCTGCTTATCTCATCCTCCTGTTCTCCATTGATAGAGTTGAATGTTATTGCCCTTCCTTGCATCCCTGGGAGGAGGGGTGGGGAGTTGGGTGAAGGTCTCTAACCACCGATCTTACGGAGCTGAGAAACGGAGATCCCTCCGTCCCCGGAGAAGGCTGATTGGCAGGATTCACTATTCGGATCCCTACCCCCTTGTGTGTCTTCCACCAAATCCACCAGTAGGAAGGGAAAATTGGTGGCGAGAAGGGCTGCCTTCTCCCAGGTCATCTAACTTGTTGAAGTTTGTTTGGTCTTCAGTCTCTAAGTCCCTGCTGAGTCTTGGGGTTTTGCTTAGTTACTACACTAAGACCCTCCAGTGGAAGGTTCTGCTCTGCCCTCCTCCTTTGCTATATCTCCTTGGTGATTCTGAATGTGGGCTTTTTTTTTTTAATCCTTACCTAAGGAGTGAGGATATTTTTTCCATTGATTCCCAGAGAGTGGAAGGGAGAGGGCAGGGAGAGAGAAAAGAGAGAGAAACATCGATGTGAAAGAGAAACTTTGATTGGTTGCTTCTTGCACACTTACCCTGACAGGGAGTGGGGATTGAACTTGCAACCCAGGTTCATGCTCTTGACTGGGGATCAAACCTGCGGACCCTCGGGTGCACAGGCTGACACTTTAACCACTAAGCCATGGGGGCCAGGGTGGGCTTTTTTGGGACGGTAGAGCTTATTTTTTTAAATATGCGAGAAGGTATAACCCAGGTCATCCCAGCATCCTGTCATTGCTGTTGTCCCTTACTCCTTATCTTTCTTACAGGCCAGAGAAGAGGGTAGGGAGTAGGGAATTCAAAGCTGCTCTTAAGTACATTTCCATCAGCTGTGTGTGAAATGGGGCCAGTCTCCATGTGTAGCAGCTCCTCTCCTGATGACATCCATCCCTGGCTGAAACCTCTGGAAAAATTCTGTGATCTGGCTCTGCTGAGTCATGCTTAGTCTCTGAGAATATGTCATCTTTTGTATGTCTGTCATTGGCCAGCGCAGGGTCTGGGAAAGGCTGCAGTTACTACAGAGTGCTATCATGCTGCTAATCTCTTATATTTTGTCCACCACTGTATGCTTCTCCTAGTGCTCTTGTTAACTGATGTGCTGTTTATCAATATTAAATTTTATTAATATTATTAAATCATCCTATATAATAAAACCCTAATATGCAAATTGACTGAACGGGGGAATGACCAGTCGCTATGACGTGCACTGACCATCAGGGGGCAGACACTCGACACAGGGAGGTGACTGGAGAAGGTGATTGGGGGGTAGGGCCAGCCAGTGAGTGCCCCGCCAGTTGCCTCCAGTCGCCTCCTGCAAACCAGCAGTCGGACATCACCCGAGGGCACAGGACAGGCTGAGGGACACTCTGTGCACAAATTTCATGCACCGGGCCTCTAGTTAATAATAAATGTATTACTTATTCTGGAAAACATTCCTTTCTTATGATGAGGAAACAGATTCAGAGAGATTGACTTGATGAATTTCAGGTGAGTGACATGTTTGGGCAGGGTTTTTTTTGTCACCACACCCCATCCCTACCCCTGGGTTTTTGTGTAATGCAAAGATTATTCAGAAGTTTCTTTGGATGAAAAAAAAATTGGTTTTCAATTTGTTAAAGTTGAAACCTAGTTCTTAATGGAGAGTCTTCCAAGTTTTGCTTCTAAGTGTAACCTACAATCTTTCTGTTCTATTTATTATTTTAGAAAATTTTAATCACTTTGAAGGGCCCTTTTGAATAATACTGGATCTCATTTGCAAACTTAACTCATTTGAAAAATTTATATTGAATTTCTAAATTACATTCAACTTCCTTTAATTATTTTAATACTTCGATAGTCTGATTAACAGACATTCCTAATACTTAAATAATTCCTGTAAATCTAATAAATTAAGCTGGCTCTTAAATTTTCTTAAACATTCCTATATTCCTGTTTTATTTAAAAAAATTTTTAAAGTATATTTTTATTGATTTCAGAGAGGAAGGGAGAGAGAGAGAGAAATATCAATGATGAGAGAGAATCATTGATCAGCTGCTTCCTGCACACCCCCTACTGGGGATCGGGCCCACAACCTGGGCATATGCCCTTAACTGGAATCAAACCCAGGACCCTTCAGTCTGCAGGCCAACACTCTATCCACTGAGCCAAACCAGCTAGGACTACAATATATAAGTTTTGATGTATATGTATGCACTCGTGAAACCTTAACTATGAAACCATAATTAAGATAGAACACATCCTTCATCTCCAAGTTTCCTTGCGCCCCTTTTGTAATCCTTTCCTCCCATCTCTCTCTGCTTCCCCCATTCCCAAGTAACCATGGAACTGCTTTCTGTTACTACAGATTAGTTTGCATTTTCTGGTTTACATATGTGGGATCATATAATATGTACCCTTTTTGTCTGGTTTCTATTACGCAGCATCATTTTGAGATTTTTTAGGGGGCATATATCAGTACTTCTTTCCTTTTTTGTTGTTGAGTAGTATTCCATTATGTGGATACCCCACAGTTTGTTTATTCATTCATTCACCTATTAGTCATTTCAGTTGTTTCCAGTTTTGGTGATTGTAAATAAAACGGCTATGAATGTTTGTGTACAAGTCTTTGTATGGACATATATTTCTTTTTCTCTTGGGCAAATGTGTGGGAGTGGAGTGACTGGATAATATGGTAGGTGTATGTTTAACTTAAACTGCCCAACTGTTTCCATAGTGGTTGTACCATTTTACATTCCCACCAGCAGTGTAGGAGAGTTCCAGTCCCTCCAAATCCTTACCAACACTGGATATGGTCAGTCTTTTTAATTTTAGCCATTCTAAAAGGTGTGTAGTGGTGTCTCATGGTTTCAGTTTGAATTTCTCTGGTGATTAATGATATTGAGCTTCTTTTCATTGCATATTTGTCATCTGCCAATACTGATTTTAAACTTAGTAACATTCCTACTTAAAATCACAAATCTAAACCAATTACTTAGTGCCCTGGTCAGTGTGGCTCAGTTGGTTTTGTGTCATTCCATGCACTGAAAGGTTGCCAGTTTGATTTCCAGTCAGGGCACATGCCTGGGTTGTGGCTCAATCCCCGGTTAGTGGAGGTAGCTGATAGATGTTTCGTTCTTACATCGATGTTTCTCTCTCCATCTCCTTTCTCTCTACAAAATCAGTAAAAAAACCCCCACCTTTCTTAAAAAACATATAAACCAATAAGTGACATATTTTAATTGGAATCTTGAGAGTGACTTATTACTCTGTATAGTCCAAATTACAGTGAAGATTATCTTCTATATATAAAAGCCTAAGCGACCAAACAACCGGTGGACCGGTTGCTATGATGTGCACTGACCACCAGGGGGCAGACACTCAATGCAGGAGCTTCCCCCTGGTGGTCAGTGCGCTCCCACAGTGGGAGCACTTCTCAGCTGACCGACCCGTCCTGGCAGTCTACCAGCCCGGTGGCAGCCACTCACTCCCTTAGTCCTGCAGGCCCAATCTCTGGAGAATGGGCCAGGCACCGACAGACTGGCACCACTGGCACAATCCTGACAGTGCTGTGGGCCTGTTGGAAGTCAGCCTCAGGCACCACAGCTGCTTCCCCTCCCTAGACACTCTGCAGGGAAGAAACGATGTAAAAGCAGACATCAGGTGGCTTCTGACAACTGACACGACCATCAGTGGGATGGATCTGGATTCCGGGCTGGCAAGGGCGTCCCACCGCCTGCCCAGAGGGCCGATCGCGTCCCGGTACCCCCCCCTCCACCCCCCGCCTTGGGATGAGCGCCATATGCAGGGCTCACAGCTGGCCAGTGCCGCCGCAGCAATGTGAGCCTCTCCCGTTCGGGACTGACTGGGTGCAAGCCCAAGGCAGGCGCAGCAGGGCTAGGATGAGTGGGAATGGCAGGTAGGAGCTGCAGGTGGTGTTAGATTACCAGTTTTGGCCCCATCCCTGCAGGCCACCCTGAGGGACCCCACCCATGCACAAATTTGTGCACTGGGCCTCTAGTCTCTCTATATAAAAGCCCAAATGACCGAACGACCAGTCGACCGGTCACTATGATGTGCACTGACCACCAGGGGGCAGATGCTCCATGCAGGAGCTGCCCCCTGGTGGTCAGTGCGCTCCCACAGCCAACCTCCTGTGGCTGGCCAACCTCCTGCGGTCCCTCCTCCTGGCTGGCTGGCCCCAATCGCTGGCCAGACCGAGGGACCCCACCTGTGCACAAATTCATGCACCGGACCTCTAGTAGTACATAAAGTAACAAATACACACAGATTTCTTAACACAAAGTTATAAAAATTATGGTCTTTATTTTCTTAGTATATTTATTTTGAATGCTATATATCTTTTTGGAATAAAAAAAGCTTACTGAATAAGGAATTAATGATGTGACCTCACACTCTAGTAAGTTACTTCCTATGCAGCTTTTGGAATTTCTTTCTCAATTGGATGACGTTTCTTTTTAAAAATATATATTTTATTGATTTTTTTACAGAGAGGAAGGGAGAGGGATAGAGAGTTTGAAACATCTATCAGCTGCCTCCTGCACACCCCCTACTGGGAATGTGCCTGCAAGCAAGGTAGATGCCCTTGACTGGAATCGAACCTGGGACCCTTCAGTCCGCAGGCCGACACTCTTTCCACTGAGCCAAACCAGCTAGGGCTGGATGACGTTTCTTTATAGTCCAAGATTCCTGTCCATGATGAAACTAGGTCTTGACCTTTGAATCCAATTGCTAGGCAGAACCCTGATTCATTGCCTTTTTGTGCTCAGTGGGGGATGGTCTCACAGCCCATGTGTCCTAGGTGGAGGCATCACATTGTCTACCCTCTTCTCATGGAACTTTGCACCTCTCTGCCCAGGTTGCTCTACCAGGTACCTGGACTCTATTAATCTATTTAAAGCTTCATTCTTATGCACTATGGCTACAAAACAGGTGGAATTAACATACAAAACAGGTGGGATTTAGATTTTGAATATCTCCCAAGGCTTTGTCTGACCAAGCACTGGTTCTAAAATCATGCCAGTGACAGAGCTGTGCTAGAATTTGAGTTCCAGTCTTCTGAGTCCAGGTCTGGCATGAAGATATAGGCATTGCTATCCTATATCTTACATCTTTTCAAATTAAGAGAAAGGAGTCTAGTACTTAAGAGTTCTTGGTTTCTAGTCAGGCTTGGTTAACAAGAAATTCTGGCACCTGGAACTCATGCCTTCCTTTTCTCATTCTTTAGTTTACCCCTCTTACCCCCCACCCCCGAAATGGTAAGAACCCTGACTCCTGACCTCCCCCTAACCTCCCAGTGGAGAATTACCAATCTCTTTGGAGGGGCCATTGCCACTAAATTCTTGATAGAGACTTAGGTCTTAGATGACAAACAGATGTGGACTTGCATTCCTGTCCTGGTCACTGGGTATGCCCTCAGGAAGCTTGTGGGTGGTGAGTGGGAGGGACCTGGTTGAAAATTATTAATGCAGTCTGACCTCTCTCCTGATACCTGATGCTTACGTGGCCCCATGTGGGTAAAGAGGGAAGGTCTGTGGAGTTCCAAAAAAGGATATTTGAGTGGAGGACTGCCTTAGATTCCTACTCTGCAGGAGTTTTAGATACAGTCTTTCCCTTCTTTGGTTCTGAATTCCCTATTCAGGGTGGTGAAGGAGCATTATGTAATAAACAACAAATGATAGTACATTAAATGATGGCGGGGATGTCATTGAATGACAGAATGTCTGTTCAAAAAGAGAGGAAAATGTGCTCCACTACAGTGCAGGACATTAAACAGCATGGAGAAAATATAGAGAAAATTAAACCTAAAATTTTTTTTAAAAAGGGAGGAAAAAGCATTTGCAAATGCAATTTTAGAAATGCAACTTAAAGTATAATGCGTTTTTATAGCAGAAAATAGGAAAACACCAAAATATACCTCAGAAAAGATTTCTACATATGTAATCTGTTGATGTCATTCTACTCAACTTTAAAAATAGTCCATCAAACTGTAAATAATCAAACTGTCATTTTAACTTTATTACTATAGTATAAGAGCCATGATGCTCCTACATGAGAAAGATACATTATAAAACAGAATATATAACATCTCATTGAGGTTTTTTTGGAATGTTACACCATTCCCCCTCCCCCCCCCCCCCCCGGCTGCTGAAATGATAAAGTTATGCATGAAAAAAGTTATTTTCTGTGTCCTTTTAATTTTAAAGAATCATATTTTTTTAAAAATAAAGAAGGGTGCAATTCATAACACTATTTGGGGCTTAAGATCAGGTGCAGGGTTTTTCTCTTTTACCCCTTTTCTTCAAAAACTTATTTTGAGGGGATGATAGCCTCTTTCTAAATGACATATGAGATACAGATTCCTGGGAAGTGGTGGAATAGGATTTCTTAAAAGATGTTCCTCCATAAAAGAAATGAGAAAAGTGGCAAAAATTGTCAAAAACCAACTGTTTTAGAATTCTGGGAATTAACAAAAGGCTTATAGCAACAATCCAATCAGGAACATTTAGTCAAGAGAAATGGTTGAATCTTGTTTTTAACAAAAAATAGTATGAGCCCTAGCTGGTTTGGCTCAGTGGGTAAAGCGTCGGCCAGAGGACTGAAGGGTCCTGGGTTTGATTCCAGTCAAGGGCACATGCCCTGGTGTGGGCTCCATCCTCAGTGTGGGGCATGCAGTGCAGGAGGCAGTCAATCAGTGATTCTCTGTCATCATTGATGTTTCTATCTTTCTCTTCCTCTCCCTTCCTCTCTGAAAGCAATAAAATAAATAAATAAATAGTTAAAGGAATAGACACATCTTAAAAAAAAACACCCCAAAAAACAAGTATGAGACAAGAATTGTACATGCATAGGAAAAGAAGCAATCAGTAGAAACTATCCTCAGACATGGGACTTTATAGACAAAACTTTAAATCAACTATTTTAGAAGGTGTCTAAAGAACTAAAGGAAAGTATGAGAACAGTGCCTTATCAAATAGAGATGATTAATAAGTGATAGAAATTTAAAAAAAAGGAATCAAGAAATTCTGGAGTTGTAAAGTACAGTAACTGGAATGAAAAAGTCACTAGAGGGGCTCAATATCAGAGTTGAACTGGCAGAAGAAAGAATCAGCAAACTTGTTGATAGGTCAGTTGAGATTATCCGGTCTGTAGAACAGAAAGAAAAAAGAATAAAAGAAAATGAACAGAACCTCAGATCCTGTAGAACACAATCAAGTCTATCAACAGATACATAACGGGAGTCTTAGAAGGAGAAGATAGAGAGAAAGGAGCAGAACAAATAAATATTTGAAAAACTATGCCCAAAACAAATCCCAAATTTGACGAAAAACAATAATTTATGCACCCAAGAAGCTCAGTGAACTCCAAGTGGAATAAACTGAAAGAGAGCTACACCTAGCCCTATCATAATCTTGAAAGCAGCAAGAGATAAGCAACACATTACATACAAGGGATCTTTGATGAGATTAAAAGCTCATTTGTCCTTGGGAACATGGATGCCAGAAGGCAGTGGGATGAAACTAGATGCCATGTGAAACCTTCAACTGCATTTGACCTCTGAGTCTTAGATAGCTCCGATCTCTCACATCTTCAGAAATAACATGTCAAGTTAGTTCCTAAAAAACAATTACTCAGGTTTTTTCTTTCTTTTGCATTTGATTTTAATCTTTTTTTTTTAAATTAAATCTTTATTGTTCAGATTATTACATTTGTTCCTCTTTTTTTCCCCCCCATAACTCCCCTCCTCCCAGTTCCTGCCCCACCCTCTGCCCTCACTCCCCACCCACTGTCCTCATCCATAGGTGCACGATTTTTGTCCAGTCTCTTCCCGCACCTCCCACACCCCTTTCCCCCCCAAGAATAGTCAGTCCATTCCCTTTCTATGTCCCTGATTCTATTATAATCACCAGTTCATTCTGTTCATCAGATTATTTATTCACTTGATTCTTAGATTCACTTGTTGATAGATGCATATTTGTTGTTCATAATTTGTATCTTTACCTTTTTCTTCCTCTTCCTCTTCTTAAAGGATACCTTTCAGCATTTCATATAATCCTGGTTTGGTGGTGATGAACTCCTTTAGCTTTTCCTTATCTGTGAAGCTCTTTATCTGACCTTCAATTCTGAATGATAGCTTTGCTGGATAAAGTAATCTTGGTTGTAGGTTCTTGGTATTCATCACTTTGAATATTTCTTGCCACTCCCTTCTGGCCTGCAAAGTTTCTGTTGAGAAATCAGCTGACAGTCGTATGGGCATTCCCTTGTAGGTAACTGAGTTTCTTTCTCTTGCTGTTTTTAAGATTCTCTCTTTGTCTTTTGCTCTTGGCATTTTAATTATGATGTGTCTTGGTGTGGTCCTCTTTGGATTCCTTTTGTTTGGGGTTCTCCGCGCTTCTTGGACCTGTAAGTCCATTTCTTTCACCAGGTGGGGGAAGTTTTCTGTCATTATTTCTTCAAATAGGTTTTCAATATCTTGCTCTCTCTCATCTTCTGGCACCCCTATAATTCTGATGTTGGTACGCTTGAAGCTGTCCCAGAGGCTCCTTACACTATCCTCGCATTTTTGGATTCTTTTTTCATTCCGCCCCTCCGGTTGGGTGTTTTTTGCTTCCTCGCTTTTCAAATCTTTGACTTGATTCTTGCGCTCCTCTGGTCTGCTGTCGGGAGTCTGTATAATATTCGTTATTTCAGTCCGTGTATGCTTAATTTCTAGTTGGTTCCCCAACATAACATCGAGGGTCTCATTAGTTTTCTTGTAGATCTCATTAAGTTTATCGGCGGCTTCTAAACAGTTCTTGAGAGACCTTAAAAGTGTGGTTCTGAACTCTATATCTTCCATTGACAATTTTGTCCTGTTTCTTTGTCTCCGCATTTTGTTATGCTTCCTTTGTGCACCCCCTAGTGGTCTTTGTGCGCAGTCTTATAGTTAAACCTTGATTGTTGTAGCTAATACCAGGGAGGGTTTGACCTCCAGGCCAAGTGGCTATGAGAATCAGCTGTGTCTGCAGTGAGAGAACTTCTGTCCTCTAGGGAGGTGCTAATCTGGCATTTGCCTGAGGCTATCCAGCAAATGCCTCTGTGCAGGGCTTGAGCGGGGCGGGTCGCACAGGATCAACAGGGTGGGCCGGAGAGAGCAGTTATGGCGGCTCTCAGTCCTGTCCCCAGGGGCTCTGCCTCTCTGAGTCCCAGCACCCGCTGCAAAGCTCGGAGAAAAAGCTGCACTCGCTCTGACTGAAGCCAGACAGTCCCGCTTCTCCCGTTTGAGTCTCGGTCCCTAAAGACTCGCCTGTATCTGGAGCTCAGAGTCTGCGACTCCCTCCTGATTGAAAACGCCAACCGCGCCCTCCGTCGCCAGCCCGCTCCGCGCACTCCGCACCTCAGAATTTGACTTCAGCACTGCGCCTCCTCTGAGTGTCCGTATACGTTTCTCTTTCCTCCTAGTTGTAGGACTTCCACTCAGCCAGCGTTCCTGTGGTTCTGGGTGATGTCTGTTCCGTTTTTTAGTTTCACTTTTGAAGTAGTTGTTCAAGGCAGCAAACTCCGGCGTTAGCAATTATGCCGCCATCTTGGTTCTCCTTGATTTTAATCTTTAATATCCAACATTTTTGCTTTAGGAAAATTTCCCCCTGAAACAGGAATAGAATACTAATTACATTAAAATACACATATATAAAAAGTAGTCCTGCATTTTCCCAGGAAAAGAACAATAATTTCTAGAATACTCAAGTGTTTTGTTTTAATCATAATTAAAGTCTTGGTCATCTCATTATCTCTGTAACTTACATATTTAAATTAAATATTAGATACCCGTTAACAATTTATAAATGTAAGGTGCCATTATTGAGTAAATAGATTCTTCTGTGAGTGAATGTGTCCCTTCTCCCTCCCACTTATGAAGCAGCAATATGGTTAGTTTAATTTTATGAGTAGAACATCTATTGCTGCAAACGCTAATTCTTGTCTCTCCCTGTGTTTTGTCGTAAGTGTGAGCTGTTCAGGCAGCTCGGGCAACCTCTCTAGCAATCAACAGCAGAGGAGCTGGGCTTGGGCTTTCAGTGCAGACTTGACGGTGTCTGAATCAAGTGACCTCACCTATCCCCAGGAGCAAGCACTCTCTGAACTGCTTCCTCAAATGCTGCTGTGATGTTCGTGGCATCTATTGCACATTTGTCAGAGTTAGGGTAGTTGCCGTTGTCCCTGCACCAGGCTGGGGTTTCTTCTGCAGACACCTGCTGTTCACTTATGTCAATCTTGTTACCCAAAATGACAAAAGGAAAGCTTTCGGGCTCTTTTTACATCTGCATAATATATGAATTCTTTCTTCCAGTTACTCAAGTTCTGGAAACTTTGAGAATCATCGACACTAAAAGTGAGCAGGCAACAGTCAGAACCTCTGTAAAAGGGCGTCCTCAGGCTTCTGAATCTCTCTTGACCGGCTGTGTCCCAAATCTGCATGGTAACAAACTGTCCATCTACCTCCAAATCTTTACCTAAAAATTTCACACCTATTGTATGGAAGAGCTGGGTATCAAACTTATTAGTCACCTATCTGTTCATTAGAGAACTCTTCCCAACTCCACCATCTCCAAGGAGAATTATTTGAAAAAGTGATGATTTTCCTGCCATTATTAACCTCAAGATCTTTGACTTTAGAACCCTTTTCAAGCATCATCATTATCTCTCAGACTCTGGGAAGATTCACTCAGATATGGACAACAGGGGGAAAGTGATTCACCACTGTGCAGGTTCATCATAGGAGTACAGGTTGTTTCCTGTGGCCACACCGAGGACATCGGAGAGTTCTGGAGAGTTCTCTCCGGGGCAATGAGGAAAGCGAGAGGGTTGGAGACCCAGCAGGCTGGACGCGGTGGTGAAGGTGCTGCCCGAGTCCAACTCTCAAGCTTCTTTTATAATTGAGCTGCAGGAAGTCTGTCTTTTACCAAGTTCTTCTCAAGTATTTCTAGAACTATGGAAGGCTTATGATATGTTCTACCAAGGCTGGAACATAGTATAGGCTCAAAAAAAAAATTTTCTAGATGAACGAACTCTACCTGGGTTGTTTATATCCAACTGTCCATCCACTTTTTCCTGCATGTCGCCTAGTTCTCCCTGTCTCAGGGCTCTAGCCTCTCTCTCAGACCATTTTGCCTGAAACATACAAAGAGACCTGTCTCATAACTTCTCAAAACACAGCTTTTAAATTTTTTATTTTAGAGAGAGAGAGAGAGAAACATGTTCCATTTATTTATGCACTCATTGGTTAATTCTTTTGTATGTGCCCTGACCGGGGATTGTACCCACAACCTTGGTATATCAGGATGATACTGTAATCAACTGAGCTACCCGGCTAGGGTTCAAAATACAGCTTTAAAAAATATTACCTGATATTTCATAAAATTTTACTGAATACTTGGGGATAGCAGAATGGAATTACAATACAGAAAAAGAAAGTTTTGGCTCCAAAGGTGAATTCAAACTTTACCATGTCAATGTAAGAAGCGTACAGACCAGTAGAGAATTTTGATGAGTTTACTAGTGTCCTGGTGCATGGATTTGTGCACATTGAAAGGAAATTAATTAAAAGAAATATTTTAATATTGCTATTTGCGTCATGATAATGAAAAGAAAATAGTATTCTACTAGGTCTCCTATCTACTTACTCCAGGACTTCTATGAGGATCAAATGAGATGAGGCCCAGGAAAATGCTTCACAAACATTCGATTAAACTAAAATCTTTGCACCTGGCTATAAAGCAAGTCATGTTCCTGGGCCAAAGAAACTCCAAGGGGGCTATTGGCTAGGGAGAGGAAGCCAGGCTTTGCTATGTGATGTCGTTACCCAGCACCCACAGCCACCGTTTCCCCGCTGGGCTGGGCTGTGGGCTGCATTTTGTGCCATGGGGTCTTGGCAGCGTTGGCTGTGATTTGGTGGGGTATTGCTCCAGGGTGGTGGTGGGGCCTGTGTCCCACTTGGGGGAAGCTGAGTGTTAGTTTGTCTGCACCAGGTCCGTGGTGCCGTTTATTTTTAAATGGTCAGTGCGCATCATGGCAGCTCCTGCATTGAGCCTCTGCCCCCGGTGGTCAGTGCACATCATAGCTACTGGTCAGATGGACGGACACTTAGCCTTTTATATATATAGATTTGAGCCAAGCTCATGACATATGCCAGGGAGCGAGATCTCAAGTGCCCCAGAGAATAAGTTTTGTAGCTTCTTTTATGCATTTGAAAGTTAGGAAGGAGCTAAGGAAGATTACATGGAAATGGGAGAAAGCAAGATGGAAACTGGATTGTAGGATAGTTAACAAGATTATGTGCTCCCTTGTGGGTGGTTATACCTTCAAGGGATCTGAAAAAGAATTACTCTGGCATTTCAAAAGTGTGTTAACCTAGATGCACAAGAACAATGGGCCGGGCTTGCTTAAGGCAAAGATAAACCTTTTACTAAAGAAGTTACAGGCCTGGAGTATGACGACCCACTATACCTGCCCAGTGAGGAATTTATGATCAAATCACCATGTGAGGTGACTTTCACTGGTCTTGGCACTTTTACTACCGAACCCCTTTTTCTTCATATGTGGATAGCACTTTATAGTTTTATCATTTTAGCCGACAGTTCTTACTGTCAATGGTTAAGGTCATGGGTTTGGTGTTTATGGATGATGGAGCAGAGGTTCTAATGGGTTCAGTGACTCACCCAGCTCCACCAGTAAGAGGCAATCCGATTCCTGGCCTCAGGTTCTTCCACAGGATATTAGTGTGATGTCTCAGGGTCACTGTCATAGGGCTGAAAAGACCGATCTGAAGCTCTCTCTTTCCCATTTAAGTTCATCTCTTAATGGACATTTGCAGCTTCTATAACTGGAGCCATTTATTGTCACCTGCACTGTGCCTCTCCTCCCTGCTGTGTGGCCCGAGGCCATTTCTGTAGGCCGTGAAGGTTTGCCTCAGCCTTTCTGGATTTTGACTATCCCATTCCAATTGGTTGCAAAACAGCCATTTGTGTTTTTGCTGACCTGAGCCATCTTTTTATCCCTTTTTACTTCTGATATTCTTAAGAGGCAATTTCAATATTTGGCAGAATAAACTCCCCATGATCTAATTCTGAGTTTTCAACTGACTGGTTTCAGAAGGGCAAAAGTTATGACTGTGCAGTATTCCAAGAAATTGTTCCTTTCTCAAGCATTTACTGTGTATCTGTGGATACAGCTCTTTCCTGGATGCTGTAATAAATGAAATAGAGAATAGAAAAAACAAAATAAAAATCAATAAAACCAGAAGTTGGTTCTTTGAAAAGATCAACAAAATTGGCAAACCTTTAGCTAAATGGACTAAGAGAAAGAGAAGATTCAAATTACTTAAATCAGAAAAGTGGGAACATTACTGATTCTATAGAAATAAAAAGGCTATGAGACAACTGTGCATAATTATACACCCTCATTTCCCCTCCTTTGCCCACCTCCAGCCAGCCCCAAGACAATTTTGAAAAAGAACAAAACTGGAGACTCACACCTTCTGATTTCAAAACCTACTACAATACTGCAGTCATGCCCTGCTGGCGTGGCTCAGTGGTTGAGCATTGACCTTTAAACCAGGAGAATACGGTTGGATTCCCGGTGGGGTGGGGCATGTGCCCCGGTTGCAGGCTTGATCTCTAGTTGGGGGCATATAGGAGGCAACCAATTGGTGATTCTTTCTCCTCATTGATGTTTCTCTTTCTCCCTCTCCCTTTCTCTTGAAATCAATAAAAATCTTTCTATATGTAAAAGGCTAAGTGACTGACTATACGTCCATCCGACCACCTGTCCAACCGGCTGGTACATATGATGTGCACTGGCAACTTAAAAATAAACGTTGCCCTGGCCAGTTTGGCTCAGTGGATGGAGCGTCGGCCTGCGGACTGAGGGGGTCCCAGGTTTAATTCTGATCAAGGGCATGTACCTTGGTTGTGAGCACATCCCCAGTGGGAGATGTGCAGGAGGCAGCTGATCGATGTTTCTCTCTCATCGATGTTTCTAACTCTCTATTTCTCTCCCTTCCTCTCTAAAGAATCAATAGAATATGTTTTTTTAAAAAAATTAAAAAAAAAAACGTTGACTCGTACATGCACGATACATATAAAGCTCTCACTGACACCAATAGCACGCGTGTATTTCGATCTGTCATTGTCTATTGTGAATTTGATTGACACTTCTATTATAGAGAAAGGGCGAACAGTGATATTAAAATATTTCTTCTAATTAATTACCTTTCAATGTGCATGAATCTGTGCACCAGGCCACTAGTACATGCCAGGAGCCGGTCCATCCTTGCTGTTTCAAGGGACCTGGCATATATGGCATACTGTTCTTAATATGTTTGCTCACCTTTTTGGCACTATGTGTTTTAACCAAGGTCACCTCTCTGAGAAAGGTTGTTTCCCCAGGTAGGGATTTTCCCCTGAAGTTAGGGAGGGAATAAAACCCCTTAACTAAGTGCCAGGCAGGTAATTAATCACTTTAACTATGAACAATCATGCTTAAGCTACATAATCTTTACTCCCTGGAATGGAGATAAACGCCCTAACCTTTGGAATAGAGATTGATAGGATTGGAATCAACTGGTATAAATACAGATGTAACAAGACAACAGGACACAGAACCTAGACACAGAGCCTACACAGAACCTAGAGACAGAAGAACTTCGCTGGAGAGAACATGGCAAAAGGTCCTGGACAGAAACTGGCCACAGAACCTAGAGACAGAACCTAGCGAGAGAACCTGGCTGAAGAACCTAGAGACAGAACCTGGCTACAGAACCTGGATAGAACATGGCAAGAGAATCTGACTAGAACCTGGTGACTGAACCTGGCTGGAGAACCTGGACATAACCTGGCTGGAGAACCTAGCGAGGGAACATGGCTACAGAACCTGGCTGGAGAACCTAGCAAGAGAACATGGACACAGAATCTGGCTGGAGATCCTAACCAGAACTTCGCTGGAGATCCTGACCAGAACTTGGCTAGAGATCCTGGCTAGGCTGCTGATCAACTGAACGCTGTCTCTGTGTCATTCCTTCTTCGCCGACTCCGTCCACACCTTTGGGGACCCCTGGACCTGCTGGGGTTGGACCCCGGCAAGTATATTTATAAAAAAACCTGCAATCATCAAAACAATGTGGTATTGGCAAAAGACAGACATAGACCAACTCTCGCATATATGGTCAAATGATTTTTGAAAAGGATGCTAAGACCAATGGGGAAAGGACAGTCTTAAAAAAAATAGTGCTGGGAAAACTGGATATTCACATGCCAAAGAATGAAGTTGGACTCGCACCTAACACCATCTATAAAAATTAACTCATAATGGATCAAGGACCTAAATGTAAGACCTAAAACAATAAAACTCTTAGAAGAAAACCTAGGACAAAAGCTTCACGACACCAAACTTGGCAATGATTTCTTGGATATGACACCAAAAGCACAGGTAACAACAACAAAAAGACAAATTGAATTTAATAAATTTTTAAAATGTGCATTAAAAGATATTATTCATAGAGTAAAATGGCAACCCACAGAATGGGAAAAAAATATTTGCAAATCATATATCTGGTAAGGGATTAATATCCAAAATATACAGAGAACTCCTAAAACTCAACAACATGAACAACAAAGGAAAAGATTAAAAAATTGGCAAAGAACTTGAGTGGACATTTCTTCAGAGGATATATGAATGACCAATGAGCAGAAGACATAGTATAATGATAGTTGCCAGGGATTGGGGGGGGGGGGGAGGGAAGAATGAGAGTTATTGATAAATGGAGACAGAGTTTCAGTTTTATAAGATGAAAGAGTTACAGACGGGGATGGATGATGGTGGTGATGGTTGGACAACAATGTGAATGTATTTAATACCACTGAACTTTACAGTTAGAAATGGTTAAGATTGTAAATTTGATGTAATGTGTATTCTACCACAATAAGAAAAAAAGGAAAAATAAATAAAATTAAAATAAGGAGCCTTTTTGGTATACGGACAACAGAAAAAATATTTAAAAGTTTTGTTTTTTTGTTTTTTAAACAGAAAAACAAGAATCAGACCAGCCTGAAATTAAAACCTACCAAGATCAACTTGGCAGCAGCAGGATAACAATGGGGTATTCACATAGTCTCCTCAGGAATTCAACAAATGTGAGGGTTATGGGGAATTTCGTAAATCAAAAGGGCAAAATGTTCGGAAAAAGAATTATGTGAAAATAAGAATCTGTAACCGGAGATAAGAGGGAAGGGGGACCAGGGTCTGAAATAGGATGTCATTTTTAAATTCCTTAAGATATGTATTAGTAATTGCCTGTGTGCTATTCCTGCTCTCAAAAGCAGCCCTATCTTCATAGTGAATGTTAGAGTGGACCCAAACCCTGGGAAAACGAGCTTGGTACAGATGTGCCAACCACAAGTCTTTAAAAGGGGCACACCTCGTTGGTTCCATCAGAGTCACAAAGGCCTTCTGGGGTAAATTAGTGCAATGCTGGTCTACAGTATCGACTCCGTGTCTGTGATGTTCAAAAACAAGCAATATTGCCCTGGCTGGTTTGGTTCAGTTGTTATGAACGTTATATGAAATGTCCAGAATAGGTAAATTCATAGAGACAGAAAGTAGATTGGTGGTTGCCAGGGGCCGGGGCGGGAAGGGAAGAAATGGAGAATGACTATTAAGGGTACTGAGTTTTTTAGTAGGGGTGTTTGAAAATTTCCTGGAATTAGATAGTGGTGATATTTGCACAGCATTTTGTAAATACTAAAAACCTCTGAATTATGCACTTTAAAATGGTCAAAATGACAGGGCGGGGAGGGGGTGACAAAATTTTTTTAAGTAGCAAACTGAAAGCTTAATAACATTTCTCCTCTTTGTCAAAGCACCTGTACATTTTGTACATATTTGTCACCAGAGAATGTGCATTATTAGACCCATGTGCCAAGCAATTCTAATTGGTCATGTGCCTAGTCCCTGGTTGTATCAATTTACCATTATTGGATACAATTTTAAAAAATTATACTCCTACCCTATGCCTGGCACTTAAGTACTATGAATATTTATTGAATTGCCTACGCTTGCTATTCCTGTTTCATTAGTGTGGCCTATTGCAGTTTAGCTATAATTGCCTATTGTTTCAGATTGTTTTAGAAAAGATAATGTCCCTTAAATGATGTGCTTTTTAATAAGAGCTCCACATTTTCCATTTGTAAGCTATGTGTGTATATTTTTTCAGATAGAAAATAGCATGCTTACCTTTTCTGATCACAAAGGTAATATTTAATAGAGGCCCGGTGCACGAAATTCATGCACGGGTGTGGTCCCTAGGCCTAGCCAGCGGTCAAAGCGAGACTGTCTGACCTGGAAGGGCAGGTCCCAGCTGACCTCTGGGCCCTGGGCAGCACCTGGGCCTGCATGCCCCTCTCTGCCTGAGTCATAGCAACCAAGTCCCTACGTGGAGGTGCAGTGACATGGCTGGACACCACGGGCCAGGGTGCAGCATGGGCCTCTGGGCTGCCCAGGAGTGCTGCACAGAAGCTGGGCGAGCAGCATGCTCTCTCCCAGCTGGCCTTGTAGACCAGCTCTTGTATGAACCCACTGAGAGCCTGACCAGCCCCTGTGGTCCCACCCGAAAGAGACTGTGCGGGTGTGGGGCGGGCTCCTTGTGGCACCCTGCACCTGAGCTTGGGGGGGCTTCCCCAGTGCACGTGAGCCCTAGAGTCCCAGGGGAGGGTAGCAGGGGGAGTGAGAGCAAGCTCGGGGACACCTGCATCCTCACTGCACCTCTGTCCCCGTCAACCCCGCCCCCAGATAGCCGGCGAGAGGTTGCAGTGGGTTGCTCGCTGATGCTCGCCCGCCATGTTCCACACCACCCCTTGGTGGTCAGCGCACGTCATAGTGAGCGGTCGAACTCCCGGTTGAACAACTGCCCAAGGGGACAATTTGCATTTTAGGCTTTTATTATATAGGATTTTAAGAGATTTTGATAATGGTCTTGCCTGGACTATGGCCTTTAGCTTTTAGAAGCCTCCAAACAATCGCATATCTGCAAAGGAGTTTCTTCTTCTTTGTAATCTCTCTGCCCTGTCCTTCTTTTCATTATCTTCTCTGCCTCTTGAGTTTGCTTGGCTTTCAGCATATTTTTCCAAATAGCGTCTTAGTTGCCTTTTCTCAGATGCTTAGGATGCCATTGTCCTCGTGTCCAAAGATCATGTCTATCTTATTTGCAAATAAGAAGGAAGAATAGAGTGTTTGCCATTTGTTCTGCCAAATCAACACCCTTAATTCCTAACTTCTCTCCCCTCCCACACTCCCCACCTAAAGGAGCAGGGACTCTGAGACTTCTCTCTCTCTGTGTGCGGCAGAGATGTGCACAGCCTGCCTTTTTGCTGCTCAGTGGTATCTGGTCCCATTTCCCTGCTGCGCTCATGACTCAACCACCTCAAAGTGAGAGTTATTTTCCAGGAATGAGGATGATCTCATATCCTCTGTGTCCTTGCCCAAAACCCTCTTTTTACCTGATAGCAAACTTGGGCAAGACAGTTTACCAGAGAGAGGGTGGAGCCCAGAGTGAAACTAACAGGTCTTCTCAGTGATGGAGAGGTCAGTGGCTCTTGGCTTCCTGTGGACAGTAAATGACTCATACCTGTGTCACCTGCGGCCATGTAAGGATGTGGGTCCGAGACAGGAAATGAAAGGGCAGAGCAGAGGATGCACATCCAGTGAGCTGGCAGCCATTGCTTCCTAACTGATGTGCCGACAGAGAGTGATTGAACCTTAGGATGGAGCAGCTATTTGTTGAATGGCGGTTCATCTGTCTATAGCTCCTCCCCGTCCTTCTTGTTGTTATTCTGTTTGTTTGGATTTCAAGCCTCAAAGCCTATTTCCCACCTTCTTCCCTCTGATTTAAATTAAACCTCTACTTCGTAAAGTCTCTTCTGGGATTGTGGGTGCTGGGATGCTGGGTGCACTTTATTCAGTCAAAGAGGCAGCCAACCTCATTCACAAGAACAGGGAAGTTGTAATTAGGAAGATAGTGGGTCTCCTTTCTCCGTTTAAACGAGCTGGGATAGGGAGGGAGCCCTTTTGTGAAGGATGTGGGCAGCTTTCTCTGTGTAGAGAACCTTGTCAGTCTAAAATTCTCAGGGAGAGTTCCAAAGTCTGGGGAACTTATAAGATTAGAATTGCAGTGTGGTTTTATATCTGCTGGTTTATTTCTTTTCTGCATTTAGAACTAAATTTATTTAAAAGAATACAACAATGAAATGATAATGGCAGCTAAAATTAGTAATGGCAGCTATGTTTATTCTGTTCTTCTGTGACCTCTTCTGGAGGTGTTGTCTTGAGGAAATTTAGTTCGTGTGTGTGTGTGAGAGAGTGTGAGTGTGAAAGAGAGAGAGAGAGTCGCCCAGCCATGAGTGGTAGAGCCCGGGTTCAGACTCATCTGTGCCCCGACACCCATGCTCTCACTATGCCCTGTGCCAGGCCACAGCCAACAGAACAAAACGCCCCACTGTCAGGAGGCTGTATGTTTATGTGTTTATTTCTCTGAATGACTCTAGATTTTCTCTCTGTCATTTCTGTGTTGTGTCCTTCACAAAGCCTTTTAGCATCCTTTTATTCTTCTTCCCCAGTAACATCTGACATGATGCCTGGGGCCTACGAGCAGGATATTTTGCTCAAAACATCTGTTTCTCATCAGTTTTAGAAAATTATCCTTGACTTCTGTTCTCTTTTTGCTTGTATTTCCTCTCTAGAATGCTTCTTCTTTAAGATTATTGTGTTCCTGCCTAAGGGCTTGGAGAAATGTAAAGAGGTTTTTGAGCAAGCAGTTGAGTTTTTAGCCTGTTTGTTGTCACGCCCAGTTGCCCTAGTGAAAGTGGGTTGTCTTCCTCACGATGCTGAGGAGACAAGTGTATAAATGGATGCAGTTAGGGCAGTTAAACCGCTGACCCAGTAAGGCGTATTGTCCTTGGCCTCAGTTCCTCTGTCACGTGTGCATTTCTCTGCATTGAACAAATTACGTGAGCCCAGGCCCAGCACCATTCCCTGAGGAGGCTGGAGTTCTGATCCTGGGTCAAAGGAAGAAAGCCAAAGGAGGGAGGCCGCTTGGAGGAGGTGCTGTGAAGATGAGAAGTGGCTCTGAGTCTTGGGGTTGACAGGAAACCATGGTTCAAAAACATTGGCCCTTTTCCCTTTCTTTCTTTTTTTCCACTTGACAAATCAGTTTATTAGCATCAAATTTAGGGTTGTAGCCCTTTGCCCTGTCTGAAGCTGCAAACAGGTGCCCAGGAGATAGGCTTTCTGGTCACTGCCACATTGTGCTCCTGATTTTAGGTCCATGCCATTTCTCCCCTCCCCCTCCTCTCGTCCCAGCCCCATAATCTGAGATCTCTGGCTGATGCCTGCTGACGAATAGCCTGGCACCTCTGCAGGGTTTCATCTTGTGGGCATGGGGAGTCTGAGGACACACATGTTCCTTGCTTCTCCCCTCCTTCCTCCTTCTTCCCTTTATGCCCTGGTTAGAGGCATGGTATATTCTGGGTACATGGGAAAACAAACTCACTTGTCCCTGTTTCACATACCCCTCGCTCTGTCTCCAGTAATCTGCTTACTTCAGGTCAAACAGTCTCATTCTGAATCCATTTATCCATATATTCATTCAACAAGGGTTTTGTGCCAGACACCGTGGTAACCTACATGCTCAAGACCATTATCTGATATTACCTGACCAGTGTCACTTGCAGAAGTCTGGGTCACGAATGTGCCTTTGACCTCTTACCCGTTTTTTAAACTCAGATATTCCTCTTGAGTAATTCAGTGTCTCTTCTCCAAAGAGTTGAGGCTGAGGTTTTAATTCTGACCTCGTTCAAAGGGGGAGCCTGGAGCAGGCCCCTCCCGGCCAGGCCTCATTCTTTTCTCAGTGATGGAAGTGAGATCTCTTCCCATCCCCACTCCCTTCGGTTATGTTTGCTATTCCTAGCACATGTGGTCAGGATTGGCTCATTCACTGCCGCTGGCCTGGAGCCCATTCACTGTTGTTGTTACTCTGTCCCTCGCGCCCCCCATGGCTTCTCATTCCTTCTCAGCTTAAGCTCCTGGAGACCTCAGGAGAGTCTCTGTTATCAGCCACGGGAAGCCACACCCAAAGACGCTCTTTAAGCGAAGGGAGAATTTGAAAATAGAAACATTTTCTTCCTTTATTTTACCCTCTGAGACTAACCCGATGACTTGGGACAGCCCATTTTGGCCCATGGTGCCAGGATTGTCCAGTCTTTTCTACGGACTCTCCTGAAACCCTCTGATTTGCATGGATACCGAGGCTTGTGGGCTTGGCCTCGCTCCTCTCTGAGCTGCCAGAGTAGAATGACTTCTGGAGAGAAGAGATCTTCAGGGAGGAGTCCCAAGTCTTGCTGTCCTCTCCTCCGGGCCCTCGCCACCTAGCGGGGCTCTGCTGTGAGGCCAGGATGAGCTGAAGCCTTTAGTTCATTCTCTTGTTTATTTCTTCTTTTGTCTCTCACCTTTCCACCCATCTCCTCTCCACCCACACCCCAAAAAGAGAATGTTAGAAGTAGAAATGTTAAGAGCAGCATCGACTCTGTAGACTTCAGACCTAGTGCTTTATCTCTCTTTGACAGGAGCTGCGGGTGGAAGCAAGAATTCTGACTACTTTCACATGAACTTTTCTTAAATGCACAATTCTTGGGGAGGAGGAGAGGATTTCACTTGCTGTTTGCCTTACCACCTAGAGAGCTCAAAGGCTGCAGCCAGGGAAGGGTCTTGGGCATTTTGACAAAGATTTTGCAGTGGAGGGTGGGTGCTCCATAGGGGATAAGAGTACGTGCTCCATAAGGGATAAGAAAACGTGCTAACTTTAGGGAGTGCTGACAGGCTTCCAGTCTGCCCCGCTCCTGCAGCAGGAGGCCCTCCTGGACCACCAGGCTCTGGCAGCCCTTCCCCACAGCCACCCGGGCTGAGTGCTGTTGTCCCTGAAGGCGGAGGCCTGGTGCTGAGGCGCCTCTTGCCCCAGGTCACTCAGGCTCAGTCCCTTATTGTGGGGGCTAAAAAAATTAAGACTTTCCCTCCAACCTTCTACGTTCTTAGCTGGGTTAATAATCAAATTAGCAGAGACAGTTTAACAGGAGAAAGTCAAAGTTTTCATCCGTGTGCATGGGGAATTCACTTAGGAATGGGTATTACAAAGACAGGCAGAGTGGAGTATAGAAGACATTTTGTATAAAGGAGAAACGGGGGTTGGTGAGGAGATGGGGTATTAGATTTCAGAAGCGAGAGTGGGCATAGTTGAAGAGGGTACACAGATGGCAGGAAAATTCTAGGTGACTGAGTAACCATGGAACACAGTGGGTTCTAGCTAACAGGCCCCTGCCGAAAGCCTCTGACTGACCATACTTAATTCAAATAAGCCTGAGCTGAATATCCTAAGATCTTCCTAAGCAGGTTTTTCTGTCTGAATCTCTGGGGCAGGAAAGAGGGGGAGGGTCAAAGGTTCTTTCTGAGTTTTGTGTATTAATCAACAGCTTAAAGTCAATATCCCAAAAAGGCAGCTTCAGGGTGACAGAACTTTGGTTCCCTTCAGTATACAGAATGCCAGAAGTTTCCCAGATCCTTCCCCCTCGTCAGGAACCTTCTTATACCCACCACAACAGTGGGCATGCGTTCATTTAGGTCTGGCTGAGGCAAAGCACCTCCATACCAAACAGAGCCTGAGAACCATGTGCAGAGCAGCAAACACACACCCACTATGAAATATGATCAGTCCTCCAGGACCAGTTCCAGTTTTCCTGGGAGCTTAGTTCCGGAATTTCAGACCTGACCTCCATTCTTAGCTTATCAATTCTCCATGCCCTTGGCTCCTTTCTCCCAGGTAGGAAAAGGAGCGGGCCGTCTCAGGAAACCGATACACACCAGCCCTTTACAGTGAGCAAGGACTCTCACATACATGCCCGAGGGGCTCGGGATATCATTTTGCAGATGAGTTGCCTGAGGTCATGAAGAATCCTGCCTGGGATCCAGGTGTTCTGCCACCAAATGTCGTGCACATTCTGTGTGGCCATGTCTCCCTTTAAGGTTTATTAGTTCCTTAAACATTGACTCGGTGCCTCCTTGGTCCGCTGCTCAGTCAGATGTGGGACACCAACATGAATAAGCCACGGTCTCGGGCCTGGCAATGGGGTGAGCTGCTTCGCTGCCTCTAGCCAACTATGTCACTTGGGAGGTAAGGCTCTTTAGCCTCATTAGGAGCACAGACTTCACGTGTAAAGCTGCTTGGCAGCCAGCAGAACAGGCATTCTGTCCACAGCCATGAACCTGGCCTACCCATTGCCAAGGTAAGACAGTGGTCTGGGCACAGTGGTGGGGTCATTCAGTCAGGACTGATCTGGCTGAGGTGAATGGGGGAGCCGGGCCCACACACAGAGCCTGGGGATGCAGAGCAGAGCCGGGTAGAGCCGGGTGGAGGTCTGGGCCCCTGTGTGCAAAGGTCATTTGTTCTTGCCAGTCCCACCAGCAGTAGACTCTATTGGCGGCTAAAAGAAATGCAGGTTGTGTGTTTGTTTTGGGGAGGGGGGGACCTGGGGGAGGTAGCAGCAGGAAGAGCATTGAGGGAGAGACTGAGTTAGTGCAGGGAGAAAGCCTAGTTAGCCTTAAGCATGAGATGCTAAAAGTTGGGAGCAATAGCTTAGCCAAGGACCCAGAAAGAAGTGGGAGACTGAACCGAATCTGGGGCCTCAGGGGACTGGAACCAGCCCTCCCTTCCCTCTGTGGCCAGGACCTCTACCTGATCACCCTCATTAGGGTTCCCAGACCCAATTACAACATGAGGGCAAGGGAGTTCCCCCGGCACCAAACTAACTCAATTCTGACACAATCCGAGGGGTGGAGAACATCTGGCCTGCGGGCTGTATGAAGCCCATGAGATCATTGGGTCTGGCTCTGCCAACGCATTAGGGATGAATTAATTAAATGTTTGATCAAATGTAGCAGGCTAATTTTTAAGTGATAATTTTGTATGGCCCTCAAATGATGCTATAAATATCCAAATGGACCCGGGCAGAAAAAACCTTCCCCACCCTGCTCTACTCAGAGACAGCCTCAGATTCCACAGGTTAAGGGCTCAGTCCTGCAAGATGCCTCCCCTCCAGCTGTCACCCCCTGCCTCTCTCTCTTCCTCTCTCAGCCAGATTCTTACCTGTGCTCTGACCAACCTGTTACAGATTGGGCAAGAGATGTGGGAATGGGCACAGAGCTCCCAGCTCTCTCCAGGTGCACTGCTCTCCCCAAGTCTCCACATGTTCACCATCCCGGAGCTCTCTGAACTCATCCTCGTGGTTTTTTGGAGGCTTCATTACACAGGCACTGTTGATTCAATCACTGTCAATTGATTCAACCTCCAGCCCCTCTCTCCTCCCTGGAGGAGGTTGGAGATGGGCATGGTTAGGTATGGGAAGTGGGGAAGGAACAGAAAGTTCTAACCCTGAGGGCCACTGGGTTGGCTTCATTGGCAACCAGCCCATCCTGAGGTGCTTTCCAAAAGTCACTTTATTGCTCTAACAACACACCTCTTTCACTCTCAACACTTGGGAAATTTACATATGTATATGGAGGTATATTTCCTGAATGACCAAATAATTTCTTACAAATTACAATATTGCACCCTCCATTCATTTAGCACAAAACTTCAGGATATTTGTCTCAGAACCTAGCACACTGTCTCCGGAGGAATCACTTCCCACGAGTGAGGTTCCAGGAGGCCTGTTTCCCTTCTCCCAGTAGCTGCATTACCCCTGCAACCTTTGGTCTCTGCATGGTCACTGAGCTTTAGGGGGCTGGGTAGCTGAGAGAGACTTGTATTTGCTCCACAACTGTTTAAGCACTCGCCGAGTTCTAAGTGCTGGAGACACAGCAGGGAACCAGAAAGTCTTAAGCCTGAACTCCTATCCTTGGAGGAACCTGACAGAAGGCCATCACTGTTTAATTACAGTGGTGGTAAGTGCTGCAAGGAGAGCACGGAGGGTAAGGAGCAGGCCTTCACCTGGTGGGTGGACCAGGGGCAGCCTGCCCCTGAGCTTTATCTGCCTCCCCAGCTGACAGTGGCTGGGTGTGGATCTTGGCAGAATACCGGGAACCTTAGGCAGGTTTCAGCAACTCAAACTCTGAAACAGAGTGGAGGTGTTACCAGTAATGTGGACTCTCCGTTCTTGACTTTGTGCAGGAAAGATTTCACAATACAAGTCCAGGTGTTTATTAGAGTATGTTTATTAAAGCTGGGGACAGTGAAACAAAGGAAGGGCTTAGGATAGAAGAGGCAAGATCATGCAATAGGAGTGAGCCTAGGTGGAACTGCTTTAGCCCTTTATAGAAAGTCACAGAGCCCTAGCTGGTTTGGCTCAGTGGATAGAGCGTCAGCCTGCAGACTGAAGGGTCCCAGGTTCAACTCCGGTCAAGGGCACATGCCCAGATTGTGGGCTTGATCCCCAGTAGGGGTCATGCAGGAGGCAGCTGACCAATGATTCTCTCTCATCATGGATGTTTCTATCTCTCTCTTCCTCTCTGAAATCAATAAAAATATATTTTAAAAAAAGAAAAAAGAAAGAAAGTCACAGAGACAGAAGAAGTGAGCCAGCTGGGCTGTGTGGACTCAGGAAACAAGTTGCTGAGGGACCATTGAAGAAAGCAAGCAGTGTGCCTTAGGGAAGAAAGGTGGGGGGTGGGGGGCAGGGAGAGCAGGTTAGCCCTGGCTGCATAGCTTAGTTAGAGCCTTGTCCTGATATGCCAAGATTGCAGATTTGATTCCTGGTCAGGGCACATACAAGAGTCAACCAATCAATGCATAAATAAGTGGAACAACAAATTGATGTTTCTCTCTCCCTTTCTAAAAATCAATAATTTTTTTTTTTAAATGTGGGGGCGATGCACAGACATGCTCTAGAGCAGCGGTTCTCAACCTGTAGGTTGCGACCCCTTTGGGGTCGAACGACCCTTTCACAGGGGTCGCCTAAGACCATCGGAAAGCACATGTATAATTACATATTGTTTTTGTGATTAATCACTATGCTTTACTTATGTTTAATTTGTAACAGTGAAAATACATCCTGCATATCAGATATTTACGATTCCTAACAGTAGCAAACTTACAGTTATGAAGTAGCAACGAAAATAATTTTATGGTTGGGGGTCACCACCACATGAGGAACTGTATTAAAGGGTCGCGGCACTAGGAAGGTTGAGAACCACTGCTCTAGAGAGACAGAGCACATGCTGTGTCTTTTGTCTTAAGGGTTTTTATGTTTTCTAAAGGCAGGGATTTTAGGGGAGGATCTCCATAGAATATTCATAAGCTATTAAGGTGTGTCCTTTCAGGGTCATGGTCTCCACTGATGGGCTGGTGCTAGGATAGGAGGTCATGGGTCATTGCACTGGTCTTTTTGTTGTTGTTACTCCTCACCTGAGGATATTTTTCCATTGATTTTTCGAGTGGACTGGTGGGCTGACTTCAACACCCTGTAATTGACAGCTCTAGGGCCTAGTTTGAGCTGAGCGGACTGCTTCCTGTAGTTTCAAATCGAACCAGCTCTCTGCTTGTTTTCTCTCTGCCCCCACACCTTCCCACTGTTTGATCGCAAAAGAGGCACCTTCAATTCTTTGGATTGTTTTCCTGCTTCCACACTGGAGAGGGAGATGTGGTGAGAGTATGGTTGAGGAAAGAGAGCAAAAAAGGCAGAAAATATAAGGAGGAGGCCAGCAAATACCATCATCTTACCCTGCTCAGGCTGTTGTTCACTTAGGGGTGGAGGGTGTGGGGGAGCTTGCCCACCAGTTCTCTGTATTCCCACCACATTCCCTTCCTGCCAATTCAGAGCTGGCCTAGATTCCTGCCAATTAGCCCCTTGGTTCAATGTTAACAAAGGCGCTTTCCCCTTTTCTCCTTCCACAGCGAAGGTCTCTGCATAGGGAAGGCCCCCTTTGACGAATCCTTACCCACGGTCATTTACCCAGAGCTTGTACTTTTTCCCAGATGGCCTCAGACTTTCCTTCTTAGACCTGGACCAGGGTAATCTGTTTCCTAAACGCGTGTCCTGAGGCTTTCACCTCTCCTCCCTCAGTGGGCATTAATGTCCCTACGCTGGCTCTTCCCAGAGGTGTAGGGAGATTGAGGTAAGGTGTGGAAAAGCGCCTGAAAAAACAGACTAAGATCTCACGCTGTAGAAATGTCCCTCAGACTATTCTTGCTCCTGTCCTTGCTCCTGGATGAGGCTGAGGCCTAATTGCCGGCCCCTGTAGCTCACCCACCCAGCAGGATACCAACCAGATGGCCAGTCTCAAAGCGGATGTGGTAGTCAGTGGCACCTCTCCGCCTCCAGTAGGGAAAAAGCACCGGGTGCCTGTCCTGATGTGGGGAGGACAGGGCCAGCCCCAGCTCAGAAGGCGGAGCGCCCCAAGCAGGGAGTCTGCTGGTTGTCACCTCAGTATTCCAGCCAACCCTCTTCTCTTGCTAACCCCGGGAGGCGCCTCCAGTGGGTGTTGCTGTCCTCATCTTCCAGAATCTCTGCTGTGACTTGTGCGTTAAAGAGGAAGCAGAAAGCTGCTTGTTGTCAGCTCTCGAGAAAGATGGAGGAGAGGTGGAATCAGAAGTACCTGTGTGGGTCAGCATCCTGGACCCGAGAGAAGTGAACAAGTTCCCTCCCAACTGAGTTTTCCTTTAACTCCTGGGTCTCCCAGACACGCCTGTGCCTTCGGACCTCGCCTGACTTAGGCCCTCTGCCCCGTTCACATTTCATTGGCAGGCTCAGCCCATGCACTTCTCTGGATGCCATCTGCCCTGTCAGGCAGTGAGCTCTGAACCAGGGAGGCCCTCTCTGACCAGTTAACCTTGGGTTCAGGAAGCCAAGCAAAGACAGAATAGTGAGCTATCGACTGGGCTTTCTCCAAGAACTCCTACCGGAGCTCAGCCTGGTTTGTGCTCTGTTTTTGCGATAGTGGGGTGGCACCCAGTGGGTGGGAACTCTATTCCCGTCTTGACTGGCGTGGTTGTTGGGATAACACCACGTTAAACGAATTGATCTGGGTGGGTTTAATAGTATGTTCAAGCATTGAAACACCTTGCTAATGAAGTCAGACTGTTACCAGTGAGGAGAGCTCTACGTCTCCACCTGTTGCTAGTGGCAGTGGGCTTCTTGCAATATACTGAGAAAAAGAGTTTTCTGAGATTTGCACGGGAGGATGAGACACTATAAAAAGCTTTATTTCTTTGGAATCAAACCCCTGAGTTTCCAAGATCCTATTTTCCCGAGTCCCACCATAGAAGTCCCATTTGCTTCCAGTAGAGCTGAAATCAAAGCCGGTGTCCAGCGTTCCCGCTCTGTGCTGGGACAGTCCAGTCTAGCATCAGGCTAGCTTAGTGTTCCCAGCTGTAGTCCTTTTGTTCATGGTGTGAGGGGTCCATATGGCCCATGGAGAGAGCTCCTTTGTTTGGGGGATTATGTATCCCCACATTTTCACAGGCTTGCAATGGCCCTGCCTGCTCTAGCCAATCCATGCTTCCCAAGCTTGACTGACAGGCACTTTCCCTGTGTCACTCCCATTCATTGCACATGGGCCCATCTTACCTTTTGTTGGACCCCTTTCTGGTGAACTTTAGGGAATGGGCCGGTGGCTCCCTGGGGAGTGTGGAATTGCAGCTTCCTGGAGAATGCTTATAATGTCTGGCCTCCCTTTTGCTCCTTTCCTGTTATTAATAGCTAGAGGTCTGGTGCACGAAATTTTGTGCACTGAGGGGGAGGGGGTCCCTCAGCCTGGCCTGTGCCCTCTCACAGTCCGGGACTCCTCACTCCTTACCGCCAGCCTGCAGTGGAGGCGGGAGAGGCTTCCACCATGCTGCTGCACTTGCCAGCTGTGAACCCTCAGACAGAGCGGTGGTGGCGGGAGCCTGTCTTGCCTCTGAGGCAGCACTAAGGAGCAGTGAGCCTGGCTTCTGGCTGAGTAGAACTCCC
Organism: Myotis myotis; assembly: GCF_014108235.1. Classification (NCBI taxonomy): domain Eukaryota; kingdom Metazoa; phylum Chordata; class Mammalia; order Chiroptera; family Vespertilionidae; genus Myotis; species Myotis myotis. The sequence continues at coordinate 77,815,117 of NW_023416314.1, forward strand.
CCTGTGGGAACGCACTGACCACCAGGGGGCAGCTCCTGTGTTGAGCATCTGCCCCCTGGTGATCAGTGCACGTCATAGCAACCGGTTGTTCTGCCATTCGGTCTATTTGCATATTAGGTTTTTATTATATAGGACTAGTTAATTACAGTGGTATCAAGACCAGGCCAGTGGCTCACAAGAGCCACTAGGTAACATGTCCCCTCATGAGGAATCTAGTCTTCTGGCCCCGTGGAGAGAAAGGACCATGATGTCACCAGTTCCAGGGGGACATCCTCAGGCACAGCCAGGTCTCCGCAGGAAGAGGAAGACCTTGTAATTAGCTAGGACCCTCTGCTCCTTTTCTTAGGTCGGAAGCCCTCTCTCCTGGCTGGCTCTCCCTCCCTGGGCCTGGCCCCCCTTCCTTTGTAAAACCCAAATACCACTGCCTGTAACTGTCCGCCAGAATCCATAGGCTGTGGCTTTTGACCCTCCCCTCCAGCTCACCCTTGACCTGGTTTTGTTTTTTATTCTTCCCTCACACAGTCTGTTCAAGGTCTACCCCTGAGCAGAGATTGGCTCACAAGCAGCCTCTGTCCTCTGAGCTATAGGGGAGAGGGCAGTTCTGGAAAGTCATTGACAGAGGCCTGAGTAAAACATCAGTTATAAACAAGCAGCAGGCAGAGGGCCCAGATTTGGGTGTCCCAGCACCAGGAACAGTGTGGCCTCCGTAGAGCTGTGCAGACCGCTGCCCCGGTAAGAGGACCACCTTTCAGAGGCCTCTAGAAGCACGCCGTCCCGGCGGGAGTTGCAAGCACTGTGGCCATTGTTTCTCTTCCCTCTGGAACTTGGCAGCCTGCTAGTATTTTGGAAAGGAGAGGGCAGAAGGATTCTGGGAATGTCCTCAAAGACAGGAATCCAGGGGAGGTGGGGTGGGCTGGATCGATGCTCACAGGCCTGTGGGGCTGGTTCTGGTCAGGGATGGGCAAGCCTAGGAGCCCAAGGTAGCAAATTCTACTTGGCAATGAAAATGGGTTCTGCCTGCGACGTTGCAGGCAGAGGAAGTTGGGCTATGGGTCCCAGAGCTCTGGCCCAGAATGCCTTGGGGTGGTGGTGACAGTAGGGGGAAAGGTCACATGGTTCCCTCAACTGGGGTCTCATGGAAATGTTGAAGCTGCCAGGGAAGGGTCTGCTCTGAGTCTAGCACCAGGCTAGGGCCCAGCCCCTCCCTCCCCCTCCGCTCCTTGGCCAACCTGGGCCTTGAGGAAATGCTCTGGAGGGGCGCCTGTCCTTGTCTGGCGTGGTGTTGGGTAACACCACATTAAATGCATTGATCTCAGTGGGTTTAATAGTATGTTCGAGCATTTAAAAACCTTGCGAAGGAAGTCATACCAGGCCAGTGGCTTACAAAAGCCACCAGGTAATGTGCCTTTGTAAGGAATCTGGGAAATTGAAGGGCCATGATCAGCTCTCCCCAAGAGGTGAGTTTGTGATTAGATCCTAGACAGCAGTGAAGGGGAAGCCGGGAACTACCTGCCTTTTGGGAGAACGAATTCCTGGCATTTGAGCAGGACTCGCTGTTAGATCTGAAAGAAGAGAACTTCCCCTTCACTTAAAAGAAAACCTTTCCCTCAGTTCAAGGGGAGGAGAAGCTGATAAGGGCCCAAATGGCTTCTGGCTCTTATCTTCAACTGCAAACAGGCCAGGCTCTCTCCCAAGTCACGGGATAGGAGTTCGAGAAGGAAGAAGCTGGCTCTGCATGTGTGTGGTTCCAGGCACAGTGAGAGGGAGGGACATGCATTTCCCTCCACTTTGTTCCAAATGTTGGTAAATCTGTGCCTTTTGTCCCCCGTGTTCTGGACCAGGGATGGAGGGATGTGGCTCCTGTGGCTGTTCCGTGTCACATCTCTAAGTGACAGCTGTCCTCAGCAGGGGGTCTGAGCACGGAGACAATCCGCACTTATAATCTGACGGGTCTGGAATATCTTGGTTTTGCGCTCGGTCTCCTGACTAGTTTTGTCAGGGCAGGAACCTCTTCGCTCTTGTTCAGGCGGATCTCCAGTGCCTAACAGGACCCGGCACATTGGAAAGACCCAATCAGTACTGAACGAATGAATGAATGAACGCTTTTTCTTTATCATTTCACTAAACCTCTCTAACTTCATCTTCTGTTGGTTCTTTACTAGACTTCTCATCTGACCAGCATCTGCTTTGTGCCACCCGACCCTGACCTCACCCTGTCAGGCTAGACCGTGCTGCAGGGAGAGGCCCGTTGACCCCTGCTATTCCCTCTCACCGCCTGCCCACTCGCTGAGCAGGTGCTGACACCCGTGTGCCAGGCTCCTTCCTCTGAGCCCCGGTCAGCTCCCCTCCATAACTTTGACTGGGCTCTCCTCAGTTGCTTACTTCCCCATTTCCTTTTCCTCGTAAAGCAGTTTCTTGGAATGGAGTAGGCATTCACTATTCCTATGTCTGGGCTGAGCTGATTTGTCTCCTCACCAGATGAAACGTTTCTTGAAGGCAGAGGCCATGCTTCCTATCATCCTCTGTCCCTCAGTGTGTGCTGTGGGCCACCGGTGCTCAGTGAACACTTGGTGGCTCCAGTGTGAAACCTCATCATTGTCCTTTGAGTATGTTTTGTGTTTACAGTTGATGAAACTGAAGGGACAGCCTGCAGTTTCCCTTCTGTGCTGGAGGATAAAGACATTTTATAGGTGGGCTAACAGATTTGTAACTTTTTTACTCATAATACTTCTGACATCAAATATGTGACCTTTTCCCTCACACCAACCAATTTTCCCATTCTCTGCAGATCCCGATGGGGTGTCCTACAATCCGTTCAGTTCTGACACTCACTATCCAGAATTGGTGCAGGCCCCACAGGTGAAGGGCCCCGCCCCGCAGACCGCCCCCACTGCAGATGCCAGCTGCAAGTCCTGGCCTCCCTCCCAGCCTCTGACCAGTCAGCTCTACTAGTAAATCAGAGATTCATTCCCATGATCCCCTCCTCAGTTCTGACGATTTGCTGGAACCGTTCACAGAACTCAGAAAGTGTTTAGCTTACTATTACCAGTTTATTACAAAGGATGTGGATGAACGGCCAGGTGAAAAGGGGCCTGGGCGAGGTCCGGGAGGGTCCGTGCAAGAGCTTCTGTCCTTGTGGAGTTGGGGTGCACTACCCTCCCAGCACATGGATGCGTTCACCAACCTGGGAGCTCTCTGAACCCCTTCATTTAGAGTTCTTATGGAGGCTCCATTATGTAGGCAAGATTGGCCATTGGTGATTAACAAAGTCTCCAGCCCGTCTTTCTCCTCCCCTCCCCTCCCCTCCCCAATCTCAAGGTTGGTTCACCTGTCAACCAGACCCCATCATAAAGCTACTCAGGGACCCACCAGAGTCATCTCATTAACATAAACTCAGATGTGGTTGAAAGGGGCTTATTATGAATAAAAAAAGATGCTCCCCTCAGGAAATTACAAGGGTTTTAGGCGCTCTGAGCCAGGAACTAGGAACAAAATCCGAGTAATATATTTATTATATATCACAATATCACACCGGTGCAGAGAGGTAGAGTGATTCCAAGATCATGGGACCAGGTGGTGGCAAAGGTGGAGTTTGAACCCGACTTTTCTGATTCTAGGGCCTTGCTCTTTCCATGGAATCACAGCGGCACAGGGATACATGGCCCCACCTCCTCTTCAAGGCTCCTCCCACACTTCTTGGCTTCCATCATCCTGCCCCCCAGGGCCCTGGCTGCTTTTCCCTTCATCCTTCCCTTTATCAGAAAGTGGTGCTGGGCGTGGGGGGCCCAGATGGGGCTGGAAAGCCCACTTTCCTTTTCTGTACGATGAAGATAATCCTGCTGGTCAGTGTTGCTGGTAGTAGCATATGAGAGCGGCTATTCAAGGACTTTATAAACGACAGAGAGCCTAAGGATCTTGTTAAGTATACTTACAGTGTGCAGGTTACAGCTCAGTAGGACTGTCATGTGGAGTAATACCACCTGACAAGTGTTGGTGGGATGACCTGGGTGGTGCCTTGTCCAGGGCCTGGCACTTAGCAGACACTTATGGCTTTTATTAATTATTGTTTTTGCAATTATTATAAGACAACCTCCTCCTCCAGATGTGGGCAGGTGGCAACAGGTCTGGGAAGGCGACCTGTTGTAGGTGCCCTTGGGTTTGGGACTGAGAAGATAGGAAAGGCAATTAGTCATCTGGGGCTTTCATAGTTCACTTACTACCTCGTCAGTTCTGAAGTCCTCAGCTGGTGCGCCTTCCTCCCCAGGGAATCCTCAGCACTCTGACTTCTCCCAGTTGGGGAGAAACTATTCTAAAAGTGAGTCCTGCCAGTCAGAACCTGCCCAGGGCTGTTGCCAGAGCTCCTGGCAGGTCACCCAGCTCCTCTCCCCTCCTGGGTGTGCACTTCAGGGCAAAGGCCAGTGGGTCCCGGCGCCTCTGATGGGTTCTGCAGAATTCCAGAACACCGCAGGGGAAGTTCTGCTCCACTCAGCACGCAGTGGGGTGCTCAGTCAGCCTCCCTCAGGAGGGGCCGCCTAACCATGAGGAGGAAGACTCTAGTGGGGAGGGGACAAGACGGGGTGTGACTGATCCAGCTGGAGGGAGAGGGGACCCAGGAGTGGCCCCAAAAGCTGGATGGTTGGAGAGGAGCAGTTGGAGGGTGGCAGGCAGAGAAGGGAGGGTGTGATGGGGTGATTGATGTTGAATTACCCACAGGCGGTTCCTGGGAAGCAGGATGTTAGGTGTCTAAGGCCCAGTTTGGAACCGTGGCCCGAACAGAATATGAGTGCCTCCAAGCTTTGAGACTGTGGCCAAGCTGTTTATCCTGAGTTTCTGTTTACTTACTTACAAAGCGGTGACCATAACACCTGCCTTACAAAGTTTCTGATGATTAAATGAGATAATGTGACTTAAAGCAGTTACTGGCCCTCAGTAGAAAGCCCAGACAAACGCTGTCAGTGGTTTGAAAACTGCTCTGTGTGGCTATTAGGATCAAAACCAGCCATTGTGGGTGCCTAGAGTGCCATCTCTGGGAAGCCCCTGGCCCAGGCCTTCCCTCCTCAAATCCAGCATCCTCAGAACGGCCAAGATGGTCCCTCTAAACTGCAAAGCTTTTCTCCCTGCCTGGTTTCCTTGGTCCCATCCCTGACGTTTCGGGTACAGTCCATGCATGCAGCTCCCTCCCTGAAGACTAGGTGTCTAGCCTAGGGCCACTCCCGGCCTCCGGCCTCAGTGGACTTCACCAGGCGGTTCGCTCCTTTATCCCCACGCCTGAGCCGCCTTCCTGCTGAGCCCACAGGCTCTCCATGCGCTCATCTGCTGGTGCTGGCACCTGCTTGTGTTTGCTGCCAACCACCCGGCCTTCGCTGGTCTGGAGGGGACCCGATCACCATTCTGTATAGTTCCACCTGCTCTGAAAGCCACATTGTGGCCTGCATCAGGATGAGCAGATGAGAGAAGGGGAAATTTCTAGCACCCTGTGCTCCCCAGCCCCTGATTTCAGGGTCTCTGAGCTCTGGTCATTTGTGGGAAAACTAGGTCTGTTCATTCCCCAAGGCTGCCATAGCAGAGTCCCAAACGGGGTGGCTGGCAGCAATAGAGGTTTATTGACCCCAGTCTGAAGGCCAGAAATCCAAAATCAAGGTGCTGGCAGGGCCACGGCCTCTCCGACAGCTCTTGGGGCAGGTCCTTCTTTATCTCTTCCTGTTCTGGCATTTTCCAGCAGCCCTTGGCCTGGGCACACAGCCTCTTTCCCGTGTCTCCACCTGGCTCCCCTCTGTGCGCCTGTCTCTGTGTTCACATTTCCCCTTCTTTTAAGGACACCAAGCCTATTGGATTGGGGCCCACCCTAGTGACCTCATGTTCACTGATCACCTCTATGAAGACTCTAACTGAGCTCAGGTTCTGAGATCCTAGGGGTGGGATTCCACATGTTTCTGGAGCACACAATTCAGTCCATACACTGGCATCCACTTTCCTGTCCCCTTGGAACTGGTGTGAACTGGCTCTGACCCTCCAGCTGAGGTGGTGGGCTGTGAGGGGCCAAGGAGCTTTCTGGATCACCAGTATGTCTGCTGTGCTCTGGTGTCTGGCTTCTGCAGAGCATTGTCTAGCCGTGTTTAAAATGGAGGTTTCAGGGCCTGTCACCTCACTCAGTCCAGAAAGGCCTTCCTGGTTCCCCAGTTCAATCGTTTTGCAGTGCTTTTTGCTGATCTTGCCCTTTTGACCTTCTTTGTCAGCACTCTGGGCTCTAATCTATGTGTGAGGGATTCTTGTGTGTCCCACTAGGTTGTGGGTGCTGTTCATAGGAAGGGTCATGACTTATTCATCTTTGTCTAAGAGTTCCATAGCACTGTGGACTCTCACTGCTCTGCAGATTCACTGTGTGACCTGGAGTCCACCCATCCTTTCATCCATCCCTCCATCCACTCATTTGTTTATTCGTTCATTCCCAGACATTTAATTCAGTGTCAGGTACTGTACAGAGTGCTAGGGAGACATTGAGGGGGTGGGGAGCGGTGGTAGAGAAATAGATGGAGGTGTGGTCCCCCAGGTCCTCACAGTATCCCACTGAGACAGGTTATTGAGTGCTCCTTCCTGAGGACACAGACATGACCTTACGGAAAGCCCTCAGGCAGGAAGACAGTGGGCTGTGTCCAGGACAATGACAGAGGCCAATGGCTGTCCCAGGGAGGATATCTGAGCCAGCCATGGAGGTGGGAGTGTCCAGCCAGGCCTTCCTGCGTGAGCTGAAAGGATGTGGAGAAATTAAGGCAAGTGGCCTTCCCACTGTGGGTCAGGATCTGGGCAGGCATGTGCGGGTCCGCAGTAGCACTCCTTTTGCACTAGGGGGCAGTGTTCGGCCTGAAAGTCTTCCTGCCCTGGAATGAGGCTGGGACTGGGCTGCCACTGCTATGCCAGCTGGCCCTCTCCTTGCCCCTGTACTTCCCTGTCATTCCCTGCAGGCCTTGATCATCCTCCACTCACTTCCTTTCTTGGAGCCTCCTCCACTCCCCAATCCACAAATCCCCCTGCCCCATGCAGTCCTAAGTGTCTCCGCTGTCACTGTGCCGCCCTGTCCTCTCTGCCTGCTGCCTGAAGTCCAGGGCTTCCAGGGGTGGCGTGGAGCCTCGCTGGCGCAGTTCTGAACCACTGTGGGCCTCTCAGGGCAGGAGCTGCTGGGCTATGCTGTCCTAGGACCCCAGGCTATTTCTACTCCGTGCCTTTATCTGTCTTTGGTATCCTCGTTCTCTTTTCTTCCTTCCTCTGCCACCTTCATTGTTTCTGTGTTCCCCACCCAGAAATCTCAGCTTAGTCCGTCCTCCTTGGGCACTTTGATAGCCGTGGTTGCAGCCCTGAAAGTCAGGTGGTCTTTTCCGTTGGCTGCTGGATCTGGGGCCCTTGTGGGACATGGTTAGGATGGTGCAGAGGTGCCTGGAGGGAAGGGCCTCTAGAGCAGTGGTTCTTAACCCTCCTAATGCCGTGACCCTTTAATACAGTTCCTCATGTTGTGGTAACACCCAACCATAAAATTATTTTCGTTGCTACTTCATAACTGTAATTTTGCTACTGTTAGGAATTGTAATGTAAATATCTGATATGCAGGATGTATTTTCATTGTTACAAATTGAACATAAGTAAAGGGTTGTTCGACCCCCAAAGGGGTCGCGACCCACAGGTTGAGAACCGCTGCTCTGGAGGGACAGGGAGAGCAGCCCCATCCATCAGGGGCTCACTTCTGCCACAGCATGGAGTCCTCTGCAAAGAAATCTTTCTTTCTGGTTCTGACCTGCTTTTGCTGGCAGCTGTGGAGGCGGCTGGGGCCGGGAACAGAGCCTGGTGCGGTGCTGGTGGTGCTGGGGGTAGTAGGGAGAGATGTACAGGAACCTCACTCATTAATCTGGAGATTCCGGGAGCCTATTTCTGACCCAGTCTCCTATGTGCGGAGGGACTTAGTCCACACTGTGAGCTTCCAAAACTGACCCTCTGCCCAGCCTTCCCTGCAGCAGGGCCCTGGCTTTCCCTTCCTCTGTGCCCCCTGCCCACAGCTGCCCACGAAGGCTGCAGGAGGTGCGAGGTGAAGAACAGGGAAGTTCAGGGTGGAAGCAATACAAATCCTGGAAGGAACATTCCAGGGCCATTCGGGTGGATGCTCTACCTGATCCCAGCAAGGCTGCTCTGGCTGAGATCATGTCCACCCTGAACACGGTGGCCATGCTATCTGGTCCACACTTGGACGACGATGGCCTGACTGGTTACAAGAGGCAGCCTGGGAGGTACATTAGGTCTGAAGAAGTGGGATTTCTAGTGCCATTTTGATGATTTATTGGACAAACTAAAACTGCCCTAGCTTATCGGGGCCACAGCTTGGGCCAAGGACAGAGTGCCTGCTGCTGGTGGCCCCGCTGAAATCCAGGCCAGCGACACAGTTTTTATCAGGAGTCGAGTTTTTGATTTCCACTGTGCTTCCAATGAAAGCCACGGCTTATTCCTTTATTGGTGGTGACTCCGTGTGCCCTGATGTCTCAGAGCTTGTGCTCTGGAGGGAGGCATACAAATCGGGCTCAAATCTGGCCCTGCCGGGTGACCTTGGGTGTCACTTAATCCCATTGCGCCTGGTCCCTTTTCTGTAAAAGGGAGTGATACGGAGGTTGGAGAGTTACCCGACTTAGTGTTTGTAGTGTAGCCGGTGCCTGGTGGGAGTGTCGCCTGCCAGCACGGCCGGCCGGGCATGCAGGCAGAGCCTGTGAGTGTTGGATGTTGTAGGCGTCACGTGGCAGATCACTGGGACTGCACTGACGACATTGAGACCTTGCCCCTGACTCGCTCCAGGGGGCGATGCAGGCACCTTCCTGATGGGCTGGGAGGGGAACACCCAGCTGATCCATCCAGTGTCTGGGGAGAAAATCGAAGCTGGAAGACAAGGAGACCCTGTCTGTGATTCATGCTGAGAGGCGGGGAAGGTGCCCTAGACACTCATGGCGTCACTGTGCCTCATTCTGCCGGCAAGGCGTTGTTTACATGTCCCAAGTGAGAGTCAGAGCCCTCCATCCCCATCCCTAATGCATAGTCCGAGGCCGAGGAAAGGGATATGTCAGCTGGCCTTTGCGAAAATAGCAAACAGGCCTCTGGGCTGCCTGGGGCTGTTGGCTCTGTGTCAGAGAGGGAACGGGGTGGAATCTCGGGGTGATGTGGTTGCTTTCCTCTCACTCATCTCCCCGTCCCTGAGGGCAGAGAAGCAGACTTTTGCTCGAGTGCATCACCATCACCCCGCACGGAGCGAGTCAGCAGAGGCTCTCTGCGTCTGGCAGCCTCTCCGACAGGGAGATCCCGCCACGGACAGGTGCTGCCCAGAGAGGCTCAGCCGATGCGGCAGAGCACGAGGGTTTTCCTAGGGGCCCGGTTTGGTGAACAAGGCCAGCAGAGTTTTTAAGAAGATTCTTAGCCAAACTGTCTCACATCCAGCCTGTAGGTTTTCTCCCAGCCAGAGCTGATTCTGGAAAGGCCTAAGCAAGCACCAGGCAGCCGGACTCTCTGGTTTCACGTTCGGGAGGGAAGTGGGGTGGGATGAGGGGAGGGCTGGGTGCTGGATTAGCCATGCTCTGAGAAGGCTGGGGATGCTCTGGGAGGGAGGCAGTGTTTGTATACATCTTTGTGTCTGGGGTCCCAAGCCTGGCGTGGCAGGGGGTGACTGTATGACTGAGCCGTGAACTGCGTTGCAGGGCTGTGTGGCTCTGAGCAGCAGTGTGACGACCTGTGCCCTCTTTAGCCACAGGAGCCCCTCGTGACCAGCCGCTCCAGACCCCACTCTGCCTGCTGGCTGATGCCTCTGTGCCTTTAACCTCAGCGGCAGCAAGAAATCTACTGTCCCTCTCCTCCCCTGGTGTCCTGCCTGGGACCACCTGCTGCCTGCGTGCCCCAACCTCCCTGCCTGTCCTTCTGGGCCCCAGAGCGGCAGGAGGCCGGAAGTTGCTCCACTGCAGGCCACCCCTTCCCCTGATTTCAGCCTTGGCTGCCGCCCAGGCCTCCAACGATCTGGTGCCGAGAACTTTGTATTCTGGGGCCAGTGACTTCAGGCTGAGCGACTGGCTGCCTGCAGGCTCCATTGGCAGAAGCTGTGCTGGGCTCCTAGTGCAGGGTGAGTGCTCTGGGAAGGGCACAGCCAGGTCTCCGGTGCCTGAGTTGGGTGTGGGTCTCAGGTGAGCGCTGTCCATGAGCACAGGTGCTGCGTGTGCTGGCTGCTGGTCCCAGGAGGCCCACTGAGTCCCCTGCTCTGGCGGGTGCTGGGTGAGCGGGGGGAGGGGTGAGAGCAGTGCTGCGGGCAGGGGTCTGAGGGTGGGGGCATGTGGCTGTGTTGGGACAAGGGTCCCGGTTGTCCCCTGCGCTCAGCTGGGAAGAAAGGCCCGTGGGAGGATGGTGAGAGCAGCTCTGGCTTATCGCTCCGTGGTTCCCAGGGCGACCAGCCAAGGTTGGGGGTGATGGCACCTGATTTTACAGATGAGATGAGGCCTCGGGTGCCCAACTGGGGAAGGCAGAGCCTGGGGCACACCCAGGCGGGCTGATTCCAGCCTCGGGCTGGGCTGTCCTCTGTCCCACTTTCCCCACTGCCTGACTTCAGCCCAGGGGCCTGACCTTTCCCTTTCTCTAACTCTGCACCCAACGCCTGATTGCTCGGGTCACAAGTCCAGCTGCCTTCTCCCTCGGCAGCAACACAGGGTATTTCCGTGGGTTGGCGCTGACCCAGCCAAGGCGAATAAATACTTTGCAGTGGTTCTCAACCTTCCTAACGCCGCGACCCTTTCATATGGTTCCTCATGTTGTGACCCAACCATAAACTTATTTCCGTTGCTACTTCATAACTGTAATGTTGCTACTGTTATGAATCATCATGTAAATATCTGATACGCAGGATGTATTTTCATTGTTTGAGACCCACAGGTTGAGAACCGCTGGAGAGGCTTTGCAAAGGCTTCCAGGAGCTGCCGCTCTGACATCCAGACGCGCCTTCTGGGCCTGCCTCTGGTGCGCTTCCCAGCGCTGAATTTGGTTGTGTCCAGCCCCGTTGCTAAATTAATAAGCAAAAGTGGCCCCTGGCCGTTCTCTTTGGACCGTGATGATTTCTCGTGCGGCGGACCTGTTCATGGTTTTGCGCCCCTTGTATTTCCTGTTCTGCTGCTGTGTGGTCCCAAAGGAGCCCTTTGCCTCTTCTTGTCTTTGCTGATGTGGTGGTTTGGGCTCTTTCTTCTCTGCCCTGTCCCTACAGGCCCGCCTGCGGGCCAACGCGGAGCAGGCACTTGGTGCCCAGGATGAGGGTGAGATTTGCACCCCATACCTGCTCTCTGTTGTGTGTGCCATCGACTGCCAGGCCTGCCTGCCCCCAGCTGCTGGGCCAGAAAAGAATCTCCCTCCCGGTGGGTAGAGCTCAGGGTCAGGCCAGCTGCTAGTTGGCCTGTGAGGGGGAGATAACAGGGTAGCATCTGCGGTTCTCTGGGATTTAAGTGAGGGGTGAGGTCGATGTTTCCAGCCCTGAGCACCTACTGTGCGCAGGCGCTGCTCCCACGCTTACCTCCTCCATCCGTGTCTTTGTCACTTCTTATTCTGAAATAATTTCGGACTTACAGAAAAGTTGCAAAAGCAGTACAAACAAATCTCTTCCACCCCTTAGCCAAACCCCCGATACGAATATTTACCACATTTGTTTCATTATTCTATTTTCCCCTGAACCATTTGAGTGTAAGTTGCAGACATGATGCTCCTAAACCTCTAAGCCAGGGGTCCTCATACTTTTTAAACAGGGGGCCAGTTCACTGTCCCTCAGACCGTTGGAGGGCCGGACTATAGTTTAAAAAAAAAACTATGAACAAATTCCTATGCACATAGCGGTGGCAAAAACACCCGGTGGGCCGGATAAATGTTTTCGGCGGGCCGCAGTTTGAGGACCCCTGCTCTAAACACTGAAGTATTTTTTTTTTTCTAAGAATGAGGATATTCTCTCACATAACCATGGCACAGCAATTAGAAAATGGACATCGACACAGACCTTATTTAAAGTTTGTCAGGTGTCCAAGGTCCAATCCAAGATCACACATGTGTTTCCGTGTTGTCTCTTAGTCTCCTTGAACCTGGGAGTTCTTTAGTCTTTATTTCTCATGACCTTTGACATGTTTATTTTGTGGAATGTCCCTTAGTCTGGGTTTGCCTCATGTTGTGTCCTTGTTCATTCAGACTGTGGCCTGCAGAAACGCCCTGCAGGTCCTCCTTGGCCTCCTCCCAGGAGGCACGAGATATCCATTTCATGCTAGTGATGTTCACCTAGATCACTGGGCTACTGTGGTGTCCGCCAGCTCAGTCCACTGTGAAATGCATAAGTAAGCACAGTATCCCTCATTTCAGAAGGTGAGCGAGAGCCCAGCAAGACTGGCCTCCTGTCTGAGCAGCTGGGTGTGACCCGGGCCCGGCCTCCCCGTCCAGGGCTTGTCTGGCCTTGAGCAGTGGCCCTGCGCAGCCCTTGCCTCGCTCTGCCTCTCGGAGCTAACAGGTCTCCAGAGCACATGCCTCCTGGCTCTCCTTCCTCTGGGGCAGCCCTTCCATCTCTTTTGTTGGTTCACCCTCCTCATCCAGACTCGGCGTTGGAGGACCAGGGTGCCCCCTACCTCTCTAGTCTGTTCTCTCCTGGCCGATCTACTCCAGGTCCATGGCCTCAAACACCGTCCAGTTGCCAATCACATCCAGGTTTCTTGCCTGCTCTGACCTCTCCTGGGGCTTCACCCCACTCCCAGCGGGGCCTGGTTCTCTAGTCCCTGCTGTTACAGGGAAGGGCATTCCTACCCTCCCAGCATGGATTCTCCCTTTCCCTCCGCTTCCCCAGCTTTGCCCATTTTCCATTGCTCCCACCCAGCTCAGAGGCACCGTGTCTCCCCTCTCCTCTTTCAGCCCTCGCTGCTCTAATCCAGAGATCTTCCCAGAGTGCAGCAGGGTACGCCCCTCCCCCCACCCCATGGTGCTTGGAGGAAAATGATGAGAGGCTGAGAGCCAGCTGAGACCCTGTGGGCACCTTCAGCTTCACCTCACCCCTAGGCATCCCCCAGCCCTTGGCCCTGGATCTGGAGCACGTCCAGCTCATTGTTCCTTCGGGCCTGGGCCATCACCGTTCCTTCTTCTGGGCTTTCCCCCAGACTGTGTGTGGCCTCCTGTTCCGTTTCTCCCGCTCAGATGCCCTCGTGTGTGCCCCTCTTCAGAAAGGCTCGCTTTCCTATCCAGCCCCAATGAGCTCCCTTAATCCCACCCCTCACCAGGTAATTCACAAAACATCACCTTTGAGGCTCCAATCCTGATCTGAAAGGACCTTATTTCTGTCCCCCGCCCCTCTTTTCCCTGCTCCTTTCTCTGGTACCTGCTGGAGAGCAGAGGCCTTCACTGTCCTGTCCCGCCCTGGGCCTGGGCATGGGCCTGGGCCTGGGCCTGGGCCTGGGCCTGGCACCGAGCCGTCCCTCGGCACCCGTCCTGTCTCCCTGGTCTGACGGCTTCCCTCTTCTGCTTTACTTTTCATGTATTTTCTTCTTTCCTTTCTATTTGGTCTTTATTTCCCCTTCTCCATTTCATTGGCCATGATCAGACACTGAGGTTTTTGCAATATCTATTTTGTTTATTAAATATATTTGTATGTTCCCTACTTAGAACAAATGGTGAGTCAAGCATTTTAAACTTTACTAAGAAATAAATCACATGGTTAGCTAGACACAGGCCTGGGGGAGGGCCAAGGCCTGAATGCAGGCTGGTGGACAGCGGGGTGACTTTGGACACATCTTTCTAAACTTGTCTGGGCCTTGGTTTTCTTCATTTGTAAAACCAGAGGGTGGCTGACCTCCCAAGATGTTCTCATTCTGGGGCATGCATTGCCTTAGCTGGTTTCTTAAAACTCCTTTTTATTGTGGTAAAATATATATAACAGAATTTGCGGTATTAATCATCTGTAAGTGTACAGTTCGATGGCATTAAGTCCGTTCTCACTGTTGTGCAACTATCACCACCATCCATCTCCAGAGCTTTGTCATCACCTCCAACATAAACTTTGTCCCCATGAAACTCTAACTCCCCACCTGCTCCCCAGCCCCCATCACCAGCCCTCCCACTGTCTCTGTATGAATTTGACACTGATGCTTCATACGAGTGGATCATGTGGATTTGTCCCTTTGTGACTGGCCCGGCTTACTTGCCCTCGCTGGTTTTCATTGCTGATGTGATGTATTCAGAAGCCCTGGGGGAAGGAAGGTTTCTGTAGCAGTTTAAAGAAATCCGTGCTTTAACTGAGCAGAGGCTTTGCTTCCTGCGGGAGCACATTGTTACCCTCACTGTCCAGCCAGATGGAGCCCTGCGGGAGGAACCACACAAGCCAGGTTCTCAAATCTGGGCTGCTGCAGCCGGCACTGCACTGAAAGGGACACTGCCCATACCCACGCACGCATACATGCACGCCGCGGTCACGCAGGGCCTCGGGCTGGCCTTGAAGCTACTTTAAGAGCGTGGCATGTTGTAAACCCTACAGTGAGTTAGGGTGAGCTTGGGCTCCATTGGGTTTGAATTTGCTCCCCTCCCTATGGCCAGTCAGCCCTTCGGTGAATGAGGAGGGTGATGGTGCTGGCTTCACCTGGGGCTGCAGTGGGACCTTCACTCCGCCTGGGGCCCTTCCACTCGGAGGCTGCTCTACTCTGGCTCTGACTTCCCTCCCCAGATGCTGAGGTTCAGAACCATGTGTGGGGGCCTGAAGCTCCTGGGCATCCGCCGAACCTCCACCGCCCCCGCTGCCTCCCCGAATGTCCGGCGCCTGGAGTACAAGCCCATCAAGAAAGTCATGGTGGCCAACAGAGGTGAGCACCGTAGGGCAGGGAGAGGAATCTCCTCCACCCACTCCCCACCTCACGTGACATCTGCTTCTCTTAGGACCCAGGAATCTAACTTCTCCCCCGCGCCCCCACCCCCAGGTGAGATTGCCATCCGTGTGTTCCGGGCCTGCACGGAGCTGGGCATCCGCACCGTGGCTGTGTACTCGGAGCAGGACACGGGCCAGATGCACCGGCAGAAAGCAGATGAAGCCTACCTCATCGGCCGTGGCCTCGCCCCAGTGCAGGCCTATCTGCACATCCCAGACATCATCAAGGTGGCCAAGGTGAGCCAGGCCAGGCCGGGGCCTCTTAAGGGCCAGGGCTGGGTCCTGTGCCATCCCCATGCTGTGCCCCATCCCCACGCCAGCCCGCAGTTAAGTGCCTGGATGGGTGGGTGGGTGGATGATGAATGGATTAATGAATGAATGGAGCAAGTGAGGCGGGAGGCACAAGAGCCACAGGGTTTGGTCGGAGACTCTCTGAAGGAATTTGAGGGGCACAGCAGTCTTCTGCCCCCAGGAAAACAACGTGGATGCGATACACCCTGGCTATGGGTTCCTGTCGGAGCGTGCGGACTTTGCGCAAGCTTGCCAGGATGCCGGGGTCCGGTTCATTGGACCGAGCCCAGAGGTGGTCCGAAAGATGGGAGATAAGGTGGAGGCCCGGGCCATCGCCATCGCCGCAGGTGATGTGGCAAGCAAGCCGCGGGGCCCTGCAGCTCCTCCGGGGAGGGGGCTGGCGGGTTTTGCAGGGATTCCAGTTTGTGACAAAGGCCCCACATGCCTGTTTCTCAACAGGTGTCCCCGTGGTCCCTGGCACTAACGCCCCTATCACTTCCCTGCACGAGGCCCAGGAGTTCTCAAACATCTACGGCTTCCCCATCATCTTCAAGGCCGCCTATGGGGGCGGGGGGCGTGGCATGAGGGTAGTGCACAGCTACGAGGTGAGCAGGAGCCAGGGCTGGGAGGCCGCCGCACAGCCTGCGGGCTCCGGGAGTGGGTTGGGGTCACGCAGAGGGGCCCAGTGTCTGCTCAGCCTCCACTTGCCCCCAGGATCTGGAGGAAAACTACACCCGGGCCTTCTCAGAGGCCCTGGCTGCCTTCGGGAACGGGGCGCTGTTTGTGGAGAAGTTCATCGAGAGGCCACGCCACATCGAGGTGCAGATCCTGGGTGAGTGGGGTGTTCCTGGGCCGCAGCACAGCAGTGGCAGGAGCCAGCAGGCCTGGCCTTTGGGGCGGGGCAAGGACGCTCCCCATGCAGGGCAGGGCCCACGGCCTCGGGCGGCCGGTTCTCTCCTGGCTGCCCAGCACTGGAGCGGGCACTGATGGGCCACCTCGATGTGAGGTTGTCAGGCCTGTCGGAGTGTTTGCCTCCCACTGTAGGGGACCAGTACGGCAACATTCTGCACCTCTACGAGCGAGACTGCTCCATCCAGCGGCGGCACCAGAAGGTGGTGGAGATCGCCCCTGCGGCCCACCTGGACCCTCAGCTTCGGACCCGGCTCACCAGCGACTCTGTCAAACTTGCTAAGCAGGTGAAGTGTGGGGGCTCCTGGGACAGTTGCCCACAGAGAGACAGGAGCCTGTTCCTGCAGGCTCGCTCCTGGCCGGTGGCCACTGGGGTCTAGAGGTGGACAGTCTGCTGGGAGCAGGGAGGCCCGGTGACAGCTCTGGGAGGGGAGGGGCTCTGTTGGAGGATAGAGGCCAATGAGGAGTCAGTGGGGTGTCAGAGGGCAGGCCCAGAGACCAAGCCTGGGGTCAGCAAGTAGGAGGAGGAGGGGGAGAGGCCGTGGACCAGCCCTCAGCACCCTGTGCCCAGATCGAACTTCTGCGTGGCACCAGCGAACCCCTGGACTGCAGGAATGAGGTTCAGTGGATTCTGTCAGGATCAAGAAACATTACTGAGGCATTTCTTCCTCACTTACCCGTCCCCTACATCGCATTTCTTGCAACCCTTTTCTCCTAAGGCCCTCTGCTAGTCTTGGCTCTGCTGGGTCATGGGCGGGGAATGGCTCCCCAGCAGTGGCCTGACCCCGGGCCTGGCTCGAGAGAGCACCTGCCATGGCCAGACCACCCGCAGCAGCCCTGCTCTCTGTTCTTCTGGGCCCTCCTGACCCCACCCCCTCTGGAGTCCAGGCATCCTGCCCCCAGATCTGCCTCCTCTTCCAGAGCCCTGGGCCAGAGCATCGTTTCAGATCTGCCCTTCCAGCCCCACACGGGCCCTGGTCCTGCTCTCCTCCAGGGCCACGCTCCCTCAGGCCTCAGGCAGCTGGACCCAGAGCCGGACGGCAGGTGGTCTGTCACCTTCCCCAGACCGAAAGCAGTGAGGCTTTAGCCACAGTGAATGTGAGGCAGTGATTTAAGAGGAGAGGTTTTGGTTATTTTGCAAGAGGCATGTCTTTACCTTGATTTATTATTATTATTATTATTATTCTCATTCCTGAACAGATTTGAGGGAGCTTACTGAAGTCTAGTTTGTGGTCTTGGGAAGACAAGAGTGAAAGGAATCAGGGTTGAATTTTGAGTAGAGTCATCACTGGTTGATTTCCCTCAAATGGCATCTCTTTGGGTAGTGACCGGAGGTGATGACCGAGCGAAGAATGAGGAGGGCCCAGGAGAGGCCAGGGTACGCATGGGTGGGGCCTGTGCTCGAGAGCAGAGGAGGCTGCAGGGGAGAGGGCAGAGGGCGCCACGCCTGGGGCAATGGGAGCTGTTGATGCCTCGCCCAGATAGAGTGAGTGCAGCCACCGGAGGCTACTGGTGGCCCCCGGGGAGACGGGAGGCGTCCAGGCAGGAGCCCAGCCGGGGGCTTTGGGAGCTCCCCTCCCCAGCGCAGGCTGGTGGGCTACCGTCTGGTGGGCAGGGTGCGCTGCAGTCTGTCTTTTTATGGAACCAAATGGCAAGGGCTCTCATCACTACGCCTGCTTACTTACGTGACCCCCACAGGTGGGCTATGAGAACGCGGGCACCGTGGAGTTCCTGGTGGACAAGCACGGCAAGCACTACTTCATCGAGGTCAATTCCCGCCTGCAGGTGGAGCACACGGTCACCGAGGAGATCACCGAGTGAGCAGGGGCTGGGTCAGGGGCCAGGGGCCAGGGCAGGGGTGTCCTCTGGGTTTCGTGTAAAATCCACTCCGGTGGCTCCTGGGGAGCAGGTGGCAGGGAGCCCAGCTCACTCTGCATGGGGTAGGAAGCAGTTGGGAATCTAGTTACTTTTTACAAAAATTATAATAAAAGCATCACGGGGTTCTTGTATTAGTACAAAGCAGCAAATACAAACCATCTAGAGCCCCACCTAGGACTGGGTGCTGAGGGGGCTCCCAAGCTGTAAGACACAGCCACACGGGAGGGAAGTGTCGATCACCCCCATTGTTTAGACCAGTGGTTCTCAACCTTGGCTGCACATTAGAATCACCTGGGAATCTTTTCAAAATCCTGATTCCTGGGCCTCATCCTCCGGAAATTCTGTTTCTTTGTTATGGGGTGGGGCCACAACATTAGTAACAAAGAAACAGAATTTCTGGAGGATGAGGCCCAGAAATCAGGATTTTAAAAAGATTCCCAGGTGATTCTAATGTGCAGCCAAGGTTGAGAACCACTGGTTTAGAGGAAGCTGAGGCTCAGAGAGGTTAAGAGAGTTGCCCAAGATCACACAGCTGAGACTGGAAACCCAGGCTCAAGTCTGTTAGAAATAATTGGTGTCTTTCCATCATTATTTCCTTTACTATGTAAGTAGTTTGACACAATGGCAATGTTTTGTATAGAATTTTTATTCTACTTTTTAAATTCAGTATTTTCGAAGACATTTCCCCAGACCATTGGACTTTCTGAATACTTGTAGTGGCTGCATACTATTCCAACATCTGTGTAAGTCGTAACTTATTTGCGCAGTCCTCTGTTACTAGTGAGGTGTTTCCAGCTTTGTGGTTAAGGGCGTGTCAGTCAGCCTTTGTGCTGAAATCTCTGCCTACCTCTCTGAAGAGGTCTGAGGATTGACACCTTTAGTGGCATTACCTGAGCAAAGGTTAAGCAACATCCCGCCTAATTAGCTTTCTCGATTGCTTGTCCAATTTGTTTGCTCACAAGCATTGAGTATAGACATTTTTAAAAACTTGTCCATTTTATAAATAATTAAAATAATCTTTCATTGTTTCAAGATACAGATTTTGAGCCATTTAAGTGTTAAGGCTGGCTTGGCGCCAAGGCCATCTCACCATGGAACTTTCCTGACAGTTTCTTCTCTGAACCCTGCCCCCACCTGAGGTTGAGGAAGCTGTGTGAGGGGGGGAGAGGGGCACCTGCCTTTGCCCAGGGGGTGCACAGAGACCCCCCAGACTCCGTGCTCTCTGGAGAGAAAGACTGAATGGAGATGGATGCTCCAGGCTCAGACTCTGGCCCCACACAACTTCCCCATCGTGCTGCTGTAACATTGTTGACCCGGAGCCGGCCGCAAGCCTGCTCTGCCAGGAGGGAAATCTTTGCTTGCCTGGCAAAAAGTGGGGGTTTGTGTCAGACAGACACGGGCTGGTGCAGGTTCTTCCCAGCTCACTAGCTGCATGGAGCTCGGGTGAGCTGCAGGCTCTCTCACCCTCGGCCTCCTCCTCTGATAACAATGATGGGGACGCTCAGAGCATTATTGTGGAGATAAAGCTGAAGAGCGCACACCATCCCCGCTGCATGCAGATGTAGGGGTACACGTGACCATCATCACGCTGGGGGGTGATTGAGCCGGAAACACAACGCTGGGAGCATCTGCCAGGGTAGTTCCCAGGCTGTCCTCACCGCAGCCTCAGGGACAATGTAAACACCGAGGTTTTTAAACTGTTCCACGTGGACTCCTTGCTGTGCTCAGCATAGCAGTCAGTGAGGCCGAGTCATCCCTGTGCTCGGAGAGCTCTGTGCTCTCAGATCAGGGGCGGAGGATGGCGTCCCGACCACAGCGCCCACCTGTGTGGACCCTCTTGCAGCTGTGGTCCCGTCTCAAGGAGCCCGGCCTCCTCGACCCCGTCCTCTCACAGCTGCCCCCCAGCACACCCACACAGAGGACTCCAAGAGCAGGGTGTCTGAGGCTTCAAGTCCAGGCTTGACCAAGGGGGAGTTTGGGGGCAGCAGGAGGACCGAGAGACCCAGGGAGAAAGAGGGCAGTACACGGGGAGGGACAGTTTGCGGGGATGCAAGAACAGGTGGATGCAAAGAGTTCAGCTGCCCCTCCAGCTGCCCGTTCTCCTTATTCAGAATGTGCAGAGTCACCGGGCACAGGGCAGGGGCGCTGGGCAGGCGGGAGGAGCTGCTGCTCAGACTGGTGAAGAGTCTGCAGGAGCTGGGTGGGCTGCGTCTGTGTACGGACTGCCGCCTTGTCCATCCCTGCCTCATGTTCTCCTCTTGGTTCTGTGTCCTTTCCCTGCAGTGTGGACCTGGTCCACGCCCAGATCCACGTGACCGAGGGCCGGAGTCTGCCCGACCTGGGTCTACGGCAGGAGAATATCCGCATCAACGGCTGTGCCATTCAGTGCCGGGTCACCACCGAGGACCCCGCCCGCAGCTTCCAGCCAGATACCGGCCGCATCGAGGTAGCGTCCACATTCTGACGTTCCAGCTGAGCAGCCGCGGGGCTCTGCCTGTGTAAGGACTCTCGGGCCAGACTGCTTCTGAGGGGCACGAAGTGAGGGAGGACCCTCTCTTGGGCTGGTCTGAATCTGGCTGAGAGTACATGGCAGCCAGGCCTGGTCAGAGGAAGGGAGGAGCACCCTGGGCAGGGGCTGCCATGTACACAGGCTGCTAAGCCAGTGGGCAGATCATCAGAACAGGGAGCAGAGCGGCTGGTAGAGCCAAAGGTGGAGTCCCCAGAAAGGAGGCCCAGGTCCTGGATTCTAAGAGCCCAAAGACAGGACGGTGCTGCTGGCCACTGTCCTGCCTTCAGAGGGGTGTGGCTGGCAAGACAACACTCGGGGTGCCGTGAAGGATTGGGGCCCTGAAGTCCCAGTGGAGGGGCCAGGCTGAGCAAGGGGACCATCAAGGATAAATGAGAGAGTTGGGGAAGTGGTGGACGGCAGGGAGGAGGCTGAGATGCAGGCTCATGGTGGGAGGTTGAGGAGGGCCCAGGCAGGCACCCCACATCTGGACCTGCGCCTCCTCCAGGGATACTTCCTGCACCTTCTCTTTCTCCTCACATAGAAAGCCATCTCTCACCCCTCCCCTGCTGGCCCCCCTTCCCTGGCTGAGGGCAGGAGCCCTCTGGCCTGCTCGGTGCCTGTCCCCTGTCCCCGCTCATGCTGACTACGAAGACCTCTGGATCCTGGTGCCAGCGCATGTCTCTGGCTCTGCTGCTGTATGGCACCCCATCTGGCCTGTGCACCCCCCTCCCCCACCCCCGGCAGGGCAGGAGCTCAGACTCTGCTCTGGGTGCAGGGAGTGGGGTGGGGGGCGAGTCTGAGATACTGGGCTTCTGAAGGCAAGTGGCAGGGCAGGGCACTGTCTGGATTCTGAAAGTTGCATAGAACTGGTAGGCTCAAGGCCAGAGCGCGGTCCAGACTGCTCTGCCCTCGGCCAGGAAAGGGCAGCCCTGCCCTGGACGCTGCCTTCCTCCACCTCCCCTTCCCAGGCCTGGCTCCTCCGAGCCTGGTTTACCACAGAATATTTTTAGCTCCCAGTTCCTGCTCACAGCTGAGTGTTCACCTTTAAATATTTTATTAAGTTCCTTTTTATCAAACACAGGCCCCTGTCCCTTAGAAGTGGCAGCATGGTGCAGTGGGTGCAGCGGGGCTCCCTCCCACTCCTTGTCTTCCTGCATGTGCCTCACAGGGTGCCCCCACCCCCATCGTGGACTTCATGTGTGCTGCAGTTACTCCAGACACCCCAAACCTCTGTCCCCCACCCTGTGGTCCCCTATCCATTAGGCTGTGTTTGGAGCCCCTATCTGTGGTCCCAGGTCTGCCTCTGACCCTGTGCTCTTCCCCTGCTTCCCTCTGTGGGCACCAGCAGAAATGAAGCAGAACTTCACAAGCCAGAGCTGGGATCCCTCGTGCATCCTGTGCAGCTGGGGCTGAGGCTGCGTCCGACTCTGGCTTCTGACCCAGTTCCTGAGCCCACCCTTCCCTCCCCACAGGTGTTCCGGAGCGGAGAGGGCATGGGCATCCGCCTGGATAATGCTTCCGCCTTCCAGGGAGCTGTCATCTCCCCCCACTACGACTCCCTGCTGGTCAAGGTCATCGCCCATGCCAAAGACCACCTCACAGCCGCCACCAAGATGAGCAGAGCCCTGGCTGAGTTCCGAGTCCGAGGCGTGAAGGTGAGAGGCTGCAGGCCCGGTCTCCCTCCGCTCGTTCCCATCCGTCTCTGCCCCTCCTGCCCTGCATGTGGACGCTCCTGGCCGCGCTTGGTCACTGCTGCTGCCGGCCCCTCAGCATCCCTGGGAGTCGGGAGTCGGGAGTCGGCCCTGCTCTGTGGACCCCACACGTCTCCTGCCCGTCCTGGGTGAGATCACCTGGCGGTGTGTGAGTCCGCATTCTCCCTGGCCTCCCTTCGGGAAATCCTGATCCCACATGTTTGGGTAGGGACCTCGGAGCCTGTGTTTTGAGTGGCATTGGGTGCCTCAGGGACAGCCGAGAAGGGAGGCTGCAGCCGCAGGTGTGAGCACAGGGCAGGAGGCGGCCGGGGGCTGCCCTGAGGCGCTCACCCTGGGTGGCCAGGCAAGGGCCCGAAATGCCTGTTGGCCTGTTGGTCGGATCCGTTACGGAGTCTGTAGCTAGAGATGAAGTGACAGCCATGTGCTGTCCCGAGGCCAGACGCTGCCACCAGGACAAGGCTCTGCCCGAGCAGATCTCATCGCCTAGTCTCACTGTGAGGGGCGCCCAGACAGCTCCACTCACCCTCTTCTGGGGGCTCCAAGGATGGTCACTCATAGCAGAGGGCGCCCGCCCTGCCTGCTGCGCACGAGGGGAGCTGGCTGGGCCCTCCGCTTCGTGTCCCCTCAGCTGCTCCCAGCCCTCCCTGTGGTCCAGGTGGGTCGGCGCGTGTGGGCGGTGCTGTCCTCGCAGCGCCCTGCGTCACTTCTCACCTTTGGGGAAAAGCAGGCAGGAGGGAAGGGGGCGGCGAGTCTGTGTCTGGCGTCTCCTCAGCTGACAGCAAACAGGTTCCCCAGGTGCTAGGGGGGGGCTCTGCGCTTTTCTGTGAGGTGCCTCAGGGTTCGGGGTCAGGGGGCCATTTCATGACATCGTGCGCCCACTTTCTCACCGAGGGCATGTCCTGGGGCTGCCTCCGGTTCCAGGTGGCCAGTGCACCCCGTGACCCCAGTGGGTGACCCAGGTACCCCATCCCTCACCTGCCTGGGCTGTAGGACTGCCTGTCCTTCAGCCTGGAGGACCCAGTACCTGAGAGTCCTGGAGGTGAAGCGGGAAGACCAGGGCCGTGAGAGCCACAAGAAGGCGGGAGGGCAGTGCAGGACACGGGTTTCTGGTTCCTGGGGGCACCAGTGTCTTCAGATGTGCACCAAGACCTGGCCACTGGCTCCTGTCACACCTCGAGCCTCCGCCAACCCTGCACTCGCTGCTCTGTGCCGCCCGTCTCTGTCCAGGCCTCGCGGGGCTCACGCTCCCTTCTCTTCTCTGCTGAGAACCTTGTTTCATTTACTTAAACCAGGGTCGCTCTCGGGATACATCCAGGTATGTGTCTGGGCTGGGAGGGCAGGCACGTGTGTGTCACCACTGCGCCACCCACAACTGTGTGAGCTTGACCTGCACACGTGTGTGTACACACCTTATTATGCCAACTCTTACCAGGCTGCTCATCAGAAACACCATGGGCCTCACACAGAAATGGGCACATACCCCCAGGCGCCAGTGCAGGTCCTGGGTGCCAGCGCCCGCCTTTTGTGGTGGAGCCCGGGCACCTGCACCTTCTTGAAGCATCTGGGTACGCCTGGCGCGGGGTGCAGCAGCACAGGTGCCTGCGAGTATGTGTGTTGGGAGCACTGTTCCTCCCAGCTGACGCCCAGGAGCAGTGATTGTTCGGATGGCTGGCAGGGCTATGCCTGGGGCCAGAGGAAGCAAAACAAGGCAGCCTCCGGTGGACTGTGGCTCCTCAGCATGGGAGCTAGCGCAGGGTGTGGCCCGGCAGGTAGGGGGCACCCGTGTCCCAGAGGGAGGTTTGACTCAGTCTCTCCAGCCCAGCCCAGCCCAAAACCTGGGGTGTCAATGGAGCAACTGGGGGCTGGCTCAGGGCCTGTAGCACTGGCAGGAACCTTCCAGAGGGTTGTGGGCAGTGAGATTCCAAACCCGTCCCCGTCCCTTTAGGATGACATGCTACAAATCCCTGGGAGATGGTGAATAAGATTGTCACAGGCGCAGGGACTTTCTTACTGAGCTGTGTAAGCAATGATGCGAGCCCAAGTCCCTGTGCCCTAAAGGGCTGTGCCATCTCCCACCTGCTCCTGTGGCCACTCTGTGCCCTATAACACCCCTGCCACCATGAGGACGTCACATCCTGTCCACAGTCTGCCAGGAAGGGTGTGCTCTGTGCTTACAGCTGCAGGCACAGCAGAGGGCTCAGGCGTCCTGTCCGCAGGGCGCCAGGGGCCGGACCTGGGCTCACCCGTTAGAGCCACCAGCCTGGAACACTCGGCCCTCAGGGGGAAGAGGAGGCTGAGGGCACCCAGATCCACATAGGCCACCTCCATGGGACTGGCAGTCCCAGCCCTGTCCTGTCTGTGCCTCCACTGGCCCACATGTCCCCTCTCCCTCCAGCAGGATGACACTAGAGACTAGCACTGAGGTGTCCCCAACAATTTTATTATAAAGAAAAACAAGACTCCCACTTGGTGGCTGCAGCCCCTGCCTCGGTGGCTGTGAGCACCTGTCAGAGGGGCTGACCCCTTATGCCTGTCAGTGGGCCAGAACCAGGGAAAGGGCCCCCTGTCCTGCCAAGCACAAGGGGGCCTGAGGTACCGAGGGTAAGAGGGAGGGACTCCCAGGCAGTGCTGACCCACCCAGGCCAGGTGGCTGCCTGCCCCCCACCCTCCACCCCGGGCTGACTCCCTTCCCATCATACCACGCTCTCTTCCAGCCGTTCTGCACTGCCCCCCATCCCCTGGCACCCGGCCCCAAACAGTCCCCCGTGCACAGAGTGGCTCCGTCGGGCCCAGGCCCCACCCAGGCGCCTGGCATAACCATAGCACCCGCCCGTGTCTCCCAGGTCCAGGGAGCAGCTGCGCTGGGGGCGCGGTGGGGGGCTCCGTGGCGGGTGGGTCTTCGGTGTGGGGCTGGGGCCTCCGTTGGTCTGGGATTGGACGTGGCTGAGCTTCAGGGGGAGGCGGCCATTCCCAGCCCCCCGGCCCCGAACCAGCAAGGCCACAGTGAAGACCAGTAAGGCAGCCACAAGGACACCCCCCACGGCCACAGTCAGGGTCCCGCCCAGCATGTGGGCCTGTGGGGCGTGGCACAGGGGCATGGCCGGCAGCGTTGAGAAGTGGGCACAGCCCAGCAGCTTGGTGGACGTGAGGTCAGAAGGCCCAGCGGCAGGTGACAGGGCCAGCAGGCAGAGGTCATAGTCGGCACCGGGGATCAGGTGCTTCAGCAGGAAGTGGTGGCTGGAGGCGGGGATGATCCTGCAGGCAAGGTCTGGAGGTCAGAGCCGGGCCTCGGGGTCCAGGCCCCAGCCCCACCCACATGGCCTTGAAGCCCCCGTCACAGCCCTTCCCCACCACCCTGGTTCCCAGGTCCCAGCTCTGAACACCCTCTTCTCCTGGGACCACAAAGGCCTCGTGTGTTCACTCAAGAAGATGGAGAAACCAAGACAGGCATGCAGGGATATGCATGTGTGTGTGGCACTAGAGGCAGTGCAGGGGGACAGATAGGTATGTGCTCTGACACACAGGCCCAGCACAGGCTAAGGACGGGCGAAGTATCTCATCACCAGAGATAAGTCATGTGTGTGGGGCTGGCCGCGTGCTTAATCACACACACACCAGCCTGGAGGCCGCCTGTGGCTCAGACACATGGGAGAGACCTGAGGGGCACTGCCCACCTCCCCCCAGCATTTCCCTCCTCTTCTTCCTGGTACCTGACCCTCCCCTCCCCCTGGCTCAAGATCCCCAGGCAACTCAGAAGCTGAGGAGGGGTGTGTGGAAGCCCCAAGGACAGAGAAGGAGCCAAGAATGGCCCAGCCCTGGACGGGTAGGGCCGAGGCGCTGCAAGGTGCATCCTCACCGGTAGATGAGGGTCTCATCCTCGCTGCTGTTGTACTGGATTTGGAACATCCACACAGGGTCTGCTGGCCGCCCAGGCCCCCAGCTCACCAGCCCTGAGGTGGCCGTCACCTCTGTCACCTGCACAGTTGGCTCAGTCTCTAGTGTCCCCTCGCCCTCAGCAGCAGTGCGGGCTGAGGCAGCAATGTCCGAGGGCCCGGGGCGGCCCCCCTCCGCACTGCCATTCCCACCGTGAGGCAAGGCCAGCACCCGCAGTTCCACATGGGCTGTGGATTCACCAGCAGGGTTGGTAGCAATGCAGGTGTAGTCCCCTGCGTCCCCAGAGCCCGTCACCCCAATCTCCAGGGTCCCATTGGGGAAAGCCCAGGTTCGGGAGGAGTTGCCGACAAGCCGGTCATCAGGGCCAACCCAGTGCATGGTGGGCGCAGGGTCCCCGAGGGCCCGGCACCGCAGTGTGGCCCGCTGACCCTCCAGCACCCAGAGGCGCTGTGTGTGGCGGGCGATGAGGGGCGGCTCACAGGAGAACTCGCCTTCGGGCACTGCCCAGAAGTAGCGGCCAGCCAGGCCTGGCGGGGAGGCGCACGTCTCCAGGTCGTCGGGCCGGGCCAGCCGCCGCAGCCACAGCAGCTCACAGTTGCAGTGCAGGGGGTTCCCACTGAAGCTCAGCACCAGGGGGGCAGGCGAGGCCTCGGAGTCGCGCCCCCGGGAGAAGAGTGGGTCAGGTGCCAATGTGGCCAGGCGGTTGGAGGTGAGGTCAAGGCGGGAGAGCTGGCTAAGTTGGGCAAAGGCGCCCGGAGGCAGCACGTCAATGACGTTGTGGTCCAGGTTGAGGGTGTGCAGGGCAGGCATGGCACCGATGCCAGCCCAGGGCACCTGCCGCAGGTTGTTGTAGGACAAGTCCAAGTCCTCCAGGCTGTCCAGGAAGTCGTCGAAGGCCCCTGGTGCTATGCGGCCCAGCTGATTGCCACTCAGGATAAGGTGCTGCAGGTTGACGGGGCCCCGCAGGCTGCCAGTGCCCAGCTCCACCAGCCTGTTGCCATCCAAGTGCAGGGAGCGCAAGCTCTCCAGGTCCCCAAAGGCGCGGGCCCCGATGCGGGTGATGGCATTGCGGGACAGCGTCAGGTCCACCAGCCCGGTCATGTTGCGGAAGTCTGGTGGCCCCAAAGCCTGGATGAAGTTATCAGCCAGCCGCAGCTCCACTGTCCGCCGGTCCACATTGGGCGGCACGAACAGCAGGCCTCGGTGGGCACAGAGGGTGCTGAGCGACTCGGACAGGTTCTGGCAGACGCAGGGCAGTGGGCAGGCGGCCGCTCCACTGGCCAGCAGCAGCAGCAGGAGCGGTGGGGCCATGGTGAGTGCCCTGTGGGGAAGGGCCCAGGCACAGGTGGGGCTGGTACAGGTGCCCAGGCCCAGTCCCAGGAGCCAGCTTCCAGAGCCTGGCCTGGGGGCGGGGGAGAGTCAGTCAAAGGCCCAAGGGGCCCCCTCGGGGATGAGGGAAGGCTGGGGCCTGCAGGGCCAGCCTCCTAGAGTACAGGTCACATCTCCCAGGCAGTTACGGGGAGTACAGGCTCTGGGACACGGTGAGGCCTGAGGCAGGAAGCAGAGGTGGGCATGAGAGCAGGGAGGATCCCTGAACTTCCTTTCCCTGGAATCATCAGCACCCCCACCACCCCGCCATCTCCTCCCCTACCAGGGAAGCCACCCCCAAAATCCCTCCCAGGTGCACTTCCCTCCCCCACGCTGTGCCCGGAGGAGGGGGTGCTCACCTGGTATCTGTAGTTCAGGGGGCACGGACCGGCATCCCCGCAGGTCCGGCCGGCCGCGAACTCCAGGCAGCTCTCCCGCGGGGGTAAGGCCTGGGGCTGACCAGCCGTCCACCGCTCGCCCTCCGGCCCATGGCGCTTGGGCCCGGCCGGCTCAATCGGTTCCCAGTACCTTTTCCCCGGCTATGCTCGTGGCGGTGGCGACCAGCAGGCGAGTGCGCGCTGGCGAGCACGCGCGCCGCGGACATGCACATGGAAGGCGGACAGGGAGGGGTGCGCAGGGATCCACCCTGGGCTGGCTCCCGAGGTCACGGGGACACGCGCCCACGGGTGGCCCCAGGTCACAGCCGAGGCCCAGGCCAGCTCCGGCCTTCCGCACAGCTCTCTAGTCCTGCCGCAGCGCACTCACCCTGGCACAGGCACGCGCGCCCCCGGACACCCTGGCGTCCCGGCATCCTGCACCGCACGGGCGCCCGCTGCCGCTGCTGCTGCTGCTGCTGCTGCTGCGCACACCGTCACTCTGCAGCCAGACAAAGCGCCAGCTCGTGGGCCCCTTCACCATCTCCCAGAGACAGAGCCGGGAGCCTTTGTTACATGTCGCTGGGCACCCTCCCCAACACACCCACACATGCCCACACATCCACGTCCCCGCACCCACAGGCAGGGCCGGGCGCAAACCCGCGCTGTTACTGGGACCCTCGCATTCACAGATACACGCTGAAGGTCATAGCCGTTCTGCATCACCAAGTCACGTGGAGGGTCCCCAACACGCACGGGGCCCTGGAGCGGGGGCTGGGGCGACGCCCCCGCCAGGGCTGCTTCGGGGTGGGGCCGAGGGCTTGGTCTCCCAGCTGGCGCCGCGCCCCGTTGCCTGCCCTTCCCTCCCTCCCTCTTCCCAGGCTCCCCGCCTGCCCAGCAAGCTAGGGAGCCAACCGGTCTCCGCCTCTGGTCCGATTGGTCGGCGTGGCTAGGTTTCCCAGCAGGCAGGCGGAGGCACGCTGTTTGAAGCTGTGCGTCAATGGACCTTGCTGGGCCCACAGCCCCTCCCTCCCCTTTTGGCCCCTGCCGGGCCATTTCCCTAGGTCCTAGGCCCTAGCAGAACGACCTCGGTCCCCTAGGAATCACGTCTGGAGGGAAGGGAAGGGGCAGGGGGACCCAGGTTGCCTGAGGACTAGGAGATACAGGGATGGGGTATTTCCTGGTGGGTGAGCCACTACAGAGGACCAGGGTGCTGGACCTGATTCGACCCCTCCATGCTCCTGCCCAAGCTTGGCTATCAAGGGCTAGGAGCTGGGGTCTCCCCACCCCCAAACAGGACCCCCTTTCTAGGCTAAGCCAAGTTAGTCCCAGGGAGCGTGAACTGTCTAGGGCTCAGTGACAGCCCTGAAGACTCCATCCTGCAGGAGCGAAAGAAGCCCCCAGTGGTGACTAGGGAGGAGGGCACGATGTCTTGGGAACCCAGGAGAGAACGTCCAAGTAGAGCTGTTAGCAAGAGCAGGATGGGAAAGTGCCCACTGGGTTTACCCACAAAGAGGAACCTTAATGAGAACATCACTGGGAGGGGGTGTCTGTTGAAGGGAGGAACCTTTCCAGAAGCCTGACTGGGAGGGCAGGAGGGTGGCTGCTTCATGCCCCCGTGCTGTGGGAGGTGCTTGTCTTCCTGAGGAGGAGGTAGGAGTCCGCACTTGCTCTGGGGGTGAGCAAGGAGGGAGGAGTGGGCTCAGCCCCCTGCAGCTTAGGGGGACCCTGCCAGACGGTGGGTGGGGGTGAGGAGATGGGGAAATGCCACCCCACAGGGAGCATGGTGTCCTAGGGAACTAGGAAGCTGGCCTTGGTGGCCCCTTCAGCTGGCTTCTTTCCCTGCCATGACAAATGGTGACGCCCTCCCACCCACCTCTGTTCTGCAGACCAACATCCCCTTCCTGCAGAACGTGCTCAACAACCAGCAGTTCCTGGGAGGCACCGTGGACACCCAGTTCATTGACGAGAACCCGGAGCTATTCCAGCTGCGGCCCGCACAGAACCGGGCCCAGAAGCTGCTGTACTACCTCGGTCCGGCCCCAAGACTGCCCTGCTCTCCTCTCCTCGCTGATGCCTTGCTCCTGGCCTCCTCCCCAGAGCTTCCTAGCACCCCTGCCCTCAGCCTGGTCCTTCTCCTTTCCTTTGCCTTCCTACCCAACCTCCTTGCTCATGAACTTATAGGACCCCCCCCCCCTTTTCTATCTGCATGGTCCTCAATCCGTCCTCACTGCCTGGACCCAGGAGGGCCTGGCTTTGGAGAGGACAAGGACCAGCTGGAGGGCTGGGGATCCTGGAGGAATCCCTCCATCCTCAATCCCACCTACTCTCACTCCTACCCTCAACTCAGACTCTGCCCAACCTGCCATGAACCATTGCCCACTCTCTCTACAGGACATGTCATGGTGAATGGCCCGACCACCCCAATCCCCGTTAAGGCCGACCCCAGCTCCACGGACCCCATTGTCCCTGTGGTGCCCATAGGTAAGTGAGATCAATTTTGCCAACTCATGGGGAGACAGAGGATGCCACCTGCAGGATGGGTACTAATGCCTGGTCTGCCCTAGGCCCGCCCCCGGCTGGTTTCAGAGATATCTTGCTGCGAGAGGGGCCTGAGGGCTTTGCTCGAGCTGTGCGGAACCACCAGGGGTTGCTGCTGATGGACACAACCTTCAGGGATGCCCACCAGTCACTGCTGGCCACTCGTGTGCGAACCCACGACCTCAAAAAGATTTCCCCCTACGTTGCCCACAACTTCAGCAAGCTCTTCAGCATAGAGAACTGGGGAGGTAGGCTGACATGTGGTACAGAGCCTGACAGGAATTGGGCACCCAGTGTAGCCAGGCCATTGGAGACTCTCAAGAGAAGCTGGAGACAGTAACATTGAGAGAACCAGTGAGAACTGAACAAGGCACAGCGTATGTTTGTTCAGCAGTGACTGGTGCCCAAGGCCTGAGGTCAGAGCTGTGGGGAAATGTTGATTATAGCAGAGATTTGGGTAGGGACTGCCGAAGGAAGGACACAGCCTGAACTACTCTGAGATCACTGAAGGGAAGAGTCTGTGAGGGTCTTGGTGGGAACAGGAGGGACTCTGAAGGAGGGGCTGGCATTGGGGCCAGAGCATCAGAGCTGCAAGGCGTGGTGGGGTCCCCAGGACATGGGCTGACCTGGGGCTCTCGGTCCCCGTGCAGGAGCCACGTTTGATGTTGCAATGCGCTTCCTGTACGAATGCCCTTGGCGGCGTCTGCAGGAGCTCCGGGAGCTCATCCCCAACATCCCGTTCCAGATGCTGCTGCGGGGGGCCAATGCCGTGGGCTACACCAACTATCCTGACAACGTGGTCTTCAAGTGAGCCTGGGGGGAGGGGGGTAGACACTGCATGACGTGGCCCAGCGAGTGCCAGGCCACACTGCAACGGCCTGCACTGCCCACAGCAGACACACAACCAGACTCCCAGTAGCTGCACCCAGTAAGGCCTGCTGTTTGGAAATGTTGTGAAATGTAGCATTATAGCTGGAGACCTGGACGGGCTTCTAGGTCATGGCACAGTGGAGATCCCAAGCCGGCAGGGGACTTGTCCCAGGCCGTGTGGTGCAGAGCTGGGCTGTTCAGTGCTTTCTCCCTTAGCCTGCCACTCCTTTGCAGAGAATCCCCAGCTAATCCTTTGACCTGGGCACTAGTGTAGGGCACCTTTGCTTGGTGCCAGATGCCTCTGGGACAACCCTGCCCAGACCAGGCTTCCCTGGAGGCCTTATCCAGTGTGGTGCCCACTCCTGCTCTGTGGGGGCCATGCCCTCTGCCAGGCCTGACTCTGACTCATTCCCCAGGGCCCATACTGGGCCACGAACCAGAGAAAGAAGTGAAGGGTGAGGGAAAAGCAGGATGTGGCTAACCCCTGGACTCGTCTACGCACTCAGGTTCTGTGAGGTGGCCAAGGAGAATGGCATGGATGTCTTCCGGGTCTTTGACTCCCTCAACTACCTGCCCAATCTGCTGCTGGGCATGGAGGCAGTGGGCAGTGCCGGTGGTGTGGTAGAAGCCGCCATCTCTTACACTGGTGACGTGGCCGACCCCAGCCGCACCAAATACTCACTGCAGTACTACATGGATTTGGCTGAAGAGCTGGTGCGAGCTGGCACCCACATACTGTGCATTAAGGTGCCTGGGCCCAGCCCACCTACAGCAGTCTCCCCAATTACCCATCTCCCCTGCCTCCTTACCACGTTTCCCAACTCCCCCATCATGCACACATCGTGCCCACTTACCATAATTTTCTCCTCTTCCCCAGGACATGGCAGGGCTGCTGAAGCCAGCGGCCTGCACCATGCTGGTCGGCTCTCTCCGGGACCGCTTCCCTGATCTCCCGCTGCATATCCATACCCACGACACGTCAGGGGCAGGTGTGGCAGCCATGCTGGCCTGTGCCCAGGCTGGGGCTGATGTGGTGGATGTGGCATCTGATTCCATGTCAGGGATGACTTCACAGCCCAGTATGGGGGCTCTGGTGGCCTGTACCCGAGGGACTCCCCTGGACACAGGTAGGAACAGCAGCAGCCCATGGCCATTCCCCTCAAAGCCATAGCCTATACCAGTCCCAGTAGCCTGCCCTCTCCTAGACCAGTGGTGGCGAACCTATGACACGCGAACTCATTTTTTTGATTTTTCTTTGTTAAATGGCATTTAAATATATAAAATAAATATCAAAAATGTAAGTCTTTGTTTTACTATGGTTGCAAATATCAAAAAATTTCTATATGTGATATGGCACCAGAGTTAAGTTAGGGTTTTTCAAAATGCTGACACGCCGAGCTCAAAAGGTTCGCCATCACTGTCCTAGACTCCAAATGTTCTTCCCTGGCCTTGCTGTCCGTCACTCCATTCTGAGTGGGACCTGAGCTGGTCCTGGGGTCCTGGGAGGAGCACCTGGGAGCTTAGCACATTTCCAACCCCTCCCCTGCCTCTGGCTCCCTGCAGGGGTACCCCTGGAGCGCGTGTTTGACTACAGTGAGTACTGGGAGGGGGCCCGGGGACTGTATGCGGCCTTTGACTGCACGGCTACCATGAAGTCTGGCAACTCGGATGTGTATGAGAATGAGATTCCAGGGGGTCAGTACACCAACCTGCACTTCCAGGCACACAGCATGGGGCTCGGCTCCAAGTTCAAGGAAGTCAAGAAGGCCTACGTGGAGGCCAACCAGATGCTAGGTGACCTCATCAAGGTAAGCCAGGCCGTGTCCTTACCTGTGCTTCTGGGCTTCCATAAGGTGCCTGGCACTCTGATCCAAGGGCCTTTCTCCTCAGGTGACACCCTCCTCCAAAATTGTGGGGGATCTGGCCCAGTTCATGGTGCAGAATGGGTTAAGCCGGGCAGAGGCCGAGGCCCAAGCAGAAGAGCTGTCCTTCCCCCGCTCTGTGGTGGAGTTCCTGCAGGGCTACATCGGCATCCCCCATGGGGGATTCCCTGAGCCCCTTCGTTCCAAGGTAGGGAAGACCCAGCACAATGGGAGGTGCGATTGGGTACGAGAATTAGGTCTGATTCTCTGCTGTGCTCCCCAGGTGTTAAAGGACCTGCCAAGGGTGGAGGGGCGGCCTGGAGCCTCTCTCCCTCCCCTGGATCTGCAGGCACTGGAGAAGGAACTGATAGAGCGGCATGGGGACGACGTGACCCCAGAGGATGTGCTCTCAGCGGCCATGTACCCCGATGTCTTCACTCAGTTCAAGGACTTCACTTCCACCTTTGGGCCTGTGGATAGCCTCAACACTCGCCTCTTCCTGCAGGGTCCCAAAATTGCAGAGGAATTTGAGGTCTGTGGCTCTGGCATCTTTGTACACTCCAGCCCGGGACCCCCCACCCCCCAGCACATCTAGAGTGCCAGACTGGCCTGGCTATCACTGGGCCTTGAGAGCTATGAGTACACAAAGTACCCTTAGGAGACCAGGGAACTAGGCCTTTGTTAGTAAGGAGCTGAGACTCAAGGTGGGGACTTGCCTAGGGCTGTGTTAGGGGGCTGCTCTCCCCATACTTGCCCCTTCAGCTGAGCTTCCACATCCTCCCTGCAGGTGGAACTGGAGAGGGGCAAGACACTGCACATCAAAGCCCTGGCCGTAAGTGACCTGAACTGGGCTGGCCAGAGGCAGGTCTTCTTCGAGCTCAATGGGCAGCTGCGGTCCATTCTGGTCAAGGACACTCAGGCCATGAAGGTAAGGCTCCCCCTGTGCCAGCTAGGTGGTGGGGATGGGCAGGGCCTGGTGTTTCATGTCTCCTCTGCCACCTGCAGGAGATGCACTTCCACCCCAAGGCCCTGAAGGATGTGAAGGGCCAGATCGGGGCACCTATGCCTGGGAAGATGATAGACATCAAGGTGGCAGCAGGGGACAAGGTGGTCAAAGGCCAGCCCCTGTGTGTGCTCAGCGCCATGAAGATGGAGACTGTGGTGACCTCACCCATGGAAGGCACTGTCCGCAAGGTCCATGTAACCACAGACATGACACTGGAAGGTGATGACCTTATCCTGGAAATTGAGTGATCTTGCCTGACTTGCAACCTGGCCATCCCCAGCCCAAGCCTTCTATAGACGCTGTGCTGCCAGGGCAGGCCCAGGCCAGCCAGTGCTGAGTGCAAGAAGGCTTGGCCCTGGAGCTCCTGGCCTCAGCTGCTTATCGCAGGAGACAATGCCTGCAGTGACCCATCCCCCTTCTCCAGCCATCTGTCCTTTCCCTGTTGGTGGACAGCAGCTCACATATTCACCTCTTGCCAAATGAGGGTCCTATCCTTGCTGGAGACTAGAGGTGGTGGCACAGGTGGGCCTAGGATCCAAGAGAGCAGATTTGGGGGGGGGGGGGGTCCTACCTTGGAAAGGGGGTTAGGAACCTGGGCCCCAGGTCTTGAGAACTTTGCTCAATAAAACTGACTTTCACCTGCCCTCCATCGTGGCTCCTTTGCAGCCCACCCTACATGCCATTCACAGAGGGCAGAGCTGCCCCTTTGACTCCCCAGGCAAGCTGTATCTTCTTCCTTGGAGGGTAGTGAGGATAGCAGTAGTGGCCTTGATTTAAGCTACTACTGAGTACCTACTGTATACACACCCAAAAATTACTGAGAGCTTGGGGTGGGTGGAGGAAGTGGCTCAGGTAATCAACCTTTCCCCGTTTTATGGACACGGATGGAGTCATAGGAAGGACCCCACAGCTAATAAGAGGCAGAGGGTTCAAAACTAGGCTGCCAGTAAACTTACTTCCCAACCAAACTGCTTTACATTCTAAACCCTGGGCCAACCTCGCACCCCATTGTTTTAGGACTGGATGCAAACAGGCACCAGTTCTGGGAAGCAGGCGAGACCCTCAGTATAGGAACCTCCAGGTATGACAATTTTGGTGGGAGGCTGGGAGCACTCGATGGAGATTCTTGGGATCTAATGCAGCCCACCCCCCATTATTAGCTCTCAGGAGAATCCTATCCTGAGCCCGTTCCCCACCAGCAGGGTGAAACAGTAACCCTGCCTGCACCACTGTACTGCTGCCACTGCATAGGGAGGTGAGGATGGTGGGGGTGGGGGAACAGTTCCTGAGAAGGAATGAGAGGAAGAGGAGGGGCAGAGCCTAGATACCCTGATTCCCAGGGATCCATCCTAGCACCCTGCCAGCTCAGTGCTCCCAGGGTATTATAACCTAATCTTTGGTCTCCAAGATCCCAAAGGTACCCTCTGAACAGGTCTATGCTCACCCCTTCTGCCTCCAACAGCTGCTGCACAGAGCTCTCCACAAGGTAGGTGTGTGGCAGCCACAGCCAGCCTGAGGGCGCCATGAGTAGTGACTGCACACCCGTTTCCTTTCCTTCACCACCAGCCTCAGAGAATGGGACTCAGAACACCCTCCTAGAGTCTGGAATGGGACCTGAAAACCATTCTAAAAATAAGAGGAAGAGCAGGTTCTAAGAACCTTGAGTTACAGCACTCTCTTCAAGGCCTTTGTTCCGGGTTCCTCCAGGGACAGACAAGCAGCATGGTGGCAGAGATCCACGATGGAGACAACTAGAACAGCCTCTACTTCCATGTAATCTGAACTGGTTCTTCTAACGTTTTGGGTCTAGTTGCTCTTACATAATTCGAGGCTGGTAGACTTTGGGGAGATCCTGGTGGAGGCGACCCTCCCCCCACTCAGGAGACACAAGTTGGAGGCTCTATCACTGGGGTCAGGGTGCTGGGTTCCACTTCCTGGTGGCCAAGTCACAGGCCCTAAAATGAGTGGGCCCACACCTGGTACCTACAGTCCCAGATCCACCTCTGCTAGGACTTGGAGCCTGGCTCAGTAAGAAGGAAGCTATGAGACCCAAGTCAGACAGAGGCCCCCATCCTGTCCCCCTACTGCAGGGAACTGTCCCTACCAGGCATACTCCCAAGACTCCAAACAGACTAATTCCCAAAGGTCCAAGGCCATGTTACCCAAGTTAAATCTCTTTAATATCCCAATACAAAGTCCTGATGCAAAAAGACAGTGAGAAAACCCTGGGAAGTTGGGGGAGAGGGGTTTCTGTAAATTCTATCCCTCAGCAGCTTTTCAGGGACAGAGGAGCTGAGAAGCAGCAGTCCACAGTGAGGGAGGGAGCGCACAGCTCCTGGGGCCTGCTCCTCACTCCCATTTCAAGAGGGGCTGCGCCCTTTGGCTATCTGCTCCTTTCTCTTGGTCCCTGGGATTTAACTAGCTCTGGCTTCAATCCCCTACAAAAATTCCTGAGATCTCGGGACCCCAGCCAGCTCCTCCCCTGCAGTACCCCTTGATGGGGAGGGGCTGCGGAGCCCATGAGAGTTCATAGGTGCACAGGAGCATGGGTCAGGAGCACAGGGGAGCCTCTGAGTCCCCTGCTTGCTCCAAAAGCACACAAAGGGGAAGACTGCCGTAGAGCTTCGGGTCCGTAAGGGGCTGAAGTAGAAGCAGGAAGAGTCCTACACCCAGGGCATAGCCTGCCAGCAGGGGCCGCCTCTGTGGATGCTCCAGGGCTGCACATACAGCAGGGAAGCCCATGTAATTGCAGAAGGAGTGGCAGAGAACTGGCCCAATCAGGTGTCCTGGGAAAGGGAGACAGAACAGCTCTAGAGCAGACCCACCACCTCTTCGGGTAATTACCCTCATCCCCTGGAACAGGAGATCAGTGTCCCACCTGTCCACCCACACACCATGGCCTCTGCTTGCTTCCACCTCTCAAACCTCACCAGGCTGAGGGCGCTGCCTTAGCCTGTCTCAAGGACTGTGGTTAAAAAAAAAAAAAATTGCTCATAAACACAGTTTTCCCATTCTCCCACCTACTCCTGTGGGCCCTTAACACCTGGGCATCGTGAGGGACTGGGACCAACCTGTACGGATGAAGAGGAACGCAGTGTAGGCACCAAAGACAGCTGTGTAGGAGAACTGGAACGCTGGAAACAGGGAGGCTATGAGTGACCACACCTGCATGCCCTTCCTGTCCCGGCACTGTACACCCACCAGCCAGAATTCCCCTTCCCACTGGCGGTAGTGACTACCTGCCCAGCACCTGTAGCTGACCTC
Source organism: Myotis myotis (assembly GCF_014108235.1). NCBI lineage: Eukaryota > Metazoa > Chordata > Mammalia > Chiroptera > Vespertilionidae > Myotis > Myotis myotis. The sequence goes on from NW_023416314.1 coordinate 77,852,521, forward strand.
TACACCCCAAATCCTGGCCCCTCCAATATTATAGCCCGCTGTTCCCAATTCTTTCATAGTAGCTAATTTAGGGACACCCTCACACCCCCCGACCCCCAATCCAGGATTACCCCAGGCATGCTCTCTAGGACTCACCTGCAGACAAGAAGATGCTCCCCACACTGCTCTGACGGAATCGAAGCTGCTCAAAAATGTGGTGAAAATGGGCTAGGAAGAAGGCGAGAACCACATCACATTGCTCTCAGCCTGCCCTCTATGCCCTACCATTGCCCCAAGCCCCATTCTCAGCTCTCATGCTAGGAACATCTCAGAGGACCAGGTTGCACACTCACCAACTCCAAAGAACAGTGGGCAGGTGAACACGGCAGGGCCCAGGCCCGTACACGGTGCTAACATGGGCAGCATGCAGGCCCGAAACACTAGCTCCTCTGTAAGGGGCGCAATCACTTGGTTCCGAAGCCAACGCATATCCATGAGGCAGCGGGCCCAGGAGCGAGGGGCTAGGGAGGGGATTCAAGACAAGCAATGAGTGGCTAGCTATTGAAGAGACCCTAGAGCAGCGGTTCTCAACCTGTGGGTCGCGACCCCTTTGGCGGTCGAACGACCCTTTCCCAGGGGTCGCCTAAGACCATCCTGCATATCAGATATTTACATTACGATTCATAACAGCAACATGACAGTTATGAAGTAGCAACGAAAATAATTTTATGGTTGGGTCACCACATGAGAAACTGTATTTAAAGGGCCAGAAGGTTGAGAATCACTGCCCTAGAGGCCTCCCACAATCTTTTCCTGGCCAAACTCAGGTTAGGCATGCACACTCAGAACATGTAAGGGTCCAGCTTTGTTTATCAGCATTGTCTCAAGAAGACAATGGGAAGGCCATTAGTAGCTGAGGTAGGATATCTGGAAACATCAAAATCTGCCCAAGACTAACTCTGCTTAGAGAAGCCGAAGGTTAGGGGAAATAGAAATGCTCTCTAGTCGACACCAAATACACTTTTAGAGGTCCCTAGGAGGATCCCTAAACATCAGAAACCAACGCTTAGAGGACACCTGCTATATGTTCCCATCTTACTGATGAGGAAATATAAAACATCTCACATCTCATGTTCAGGTCCCATCATGACTCCCTCTGTCCTGGACTGCCTGCTTACTTTTTCCCTCAGCCCTGAGGACTCACCTAAGACAACCTTTAACCCATCTGCCAGGTCACAGGGGCAATCCATTGAGAGCTGCATCAGTGGGCCCAGAAAAAGGATCTGGAGACACAAAAACAGGAGCAATCAAATGAAAGGCTTCAACTATAATCCACTGCTTTTGCCCAGAAAAGGCCTCAAGTTTCCTAGTCTCAGCCGGGATTTCCCCCCCAATGCGTACCCGAGGGCCTCGAGCCATCTCACAATTCCTGTCTCCCATCAGGCACATACTGGACACAAGCAGGGTAAGTAAAAAAAGTCACAGAAAGGAGCGTCATGCTAATACAAAGCACAGAGGAGGAAAGGTAATGGAGGACTCACCATGGTCAGCAGCAGGGGCAGCAGTGCTGCTGGGAAAATGCCCTCCAGCCTGAAGCCCATCAGCGTGAGCAGGGGTGTGCCTGGCTGAGCCACAGGAAAGGAAGCATCAGTCTTGCTCCCTCCCCCAAAGACCCCTGCGAGCTCTCCCCTGTTGCCCTCTGCCCCGCCTCCTTTGCACCTGGATGCCTGTGAGTTCCCTCCAGAGTAGCACGCAGAGGGGCGAGAGACTGGACACCACTAGGACACTGGTGAAGCGCCGCTTGATGACGGCAGGGTGGTCCCTACGGAGGGGGCATTAAGTTCAGGGGCCCAAAGTCGCCCTCCAACAGCGCAGCCCCGCCCTCAGTTCGCCCAAACTCCGCCCGCAGCCCGCGGCCCCGCCTCGTGGAGGCGCGGGTTCCGCCGCGCGCGCAGCCCCCGCACCTGGGCAGCTCGCTCTTCCAGACATAGAGGCTGCCCACATAGGAGCAGGCGAGGCTGAGACAGGAGAACACAGACACCCAGCAGCACAACCCGGGGCCCGGACCTCCCAGAGCCGCCGACTCGGGCTGCCGCTCTGGTCGCGACACCGACAGCAGACGCAACCCGTCCCCGCCCAGCGCCGCCATCGCGCCCGGACCGCGGCGCGCAACCGTGACGCCACCGGCTGTCTCGGCCCGCGCCTGCGGGAAGCTCTGGTTACGTCATCCGGCGGCGCGGGTCCTCGGCCCCGCCCTCGACACGGAAGCAAACCAGAGCTCACGGAGCAGGTTTATTGAACAACAGACTACACGTGTCAACAGCTGCCAAGCCGACGCGGAGGGGCGGGGGAGAGGCCTGGCTCAGGGGCTGGGACTCAGCCACTCGGACAGGTTGGAGACTTCCTGCAGCCACAGTGCGTCCTGCGAGAGGAAGCGGGGCTCGGAGTGAGGACGCCTCGGTAGCGGCCGGGTCCCCGCCCTCCCCTGCGCAGCCCTCGCCTCATTACCTCCGGGCCGTTCCCGGGGTCCGCCCTGCTTCCGCTGGGAGTCATGGAGGCCTCTGACGGACTCGGGGCCCTGGCAGAGGGAAAAGCCCATGTTCCCTCCAGGACCTGTTGGAGGCTGCCCTTCTTAAGCTTCTTGTTGGCTACTTGCCCGCTGGTCCCTAGGAGAAAACACACACTCATCCCTTGGGGGAAACCCGGGGGAAAGGGAGGCGCTGGGGCCAGCTCTCAGCTCTCCCACCTCAGAGCTGTTCCTTCAGTTCCTGTCCTGATCAAAACCCAGCAGCCCCAGGCCTTCAGGTACAGGCTGAGGCTGCAGAATGGTATCACGTCTCTATTCCGCCTCAGTTAAGCCTGAGAAGGGGCGTGTGGATTGTACCAAGCCCTCACTTGGGACTCGGATCCACTTGATCACTGCACAGATTCTTCGTGGAGTTTACACTTTCCAGCTCCTCCCTCCCTGCCAAGCTCTGATTCTCCTGCCCGAAATCTGACCTCACTTCTCTCAGTGTATTGGGCAGTGCCAATAGGCAGCCTTCCTATTAATTGATTCACTTGTGCAAATTTAAAGCACTGTTTTGTCCGACAATGCATCCTCGTTAGAGACAGATGAGCCAGGTTGCCTGGGTTTGATTTCTGGCTCTGCCATTTATTAGCTGTGTGACCTCGGGTAGGTTTATTAACACCTGGGCCTCAATTTCCTCATCTGTAAAATGAGAAAATAATAGTACCTATACCTAGGTATTATTTTGAGAAGAGCATTTATACATTTTAAAAATTCAGAACAGTGCCTGGCACCTACATCATACAGGTTCAGGCACCAGTGTCTATGGTTATTTCCAGCCATTTACATGTATTCATCCCTGGCCCTGCAGTATGATCACCATCACATCACATACACTGACACCTCCCCATAATACATCAAAGTTAAGGTGGTGTCTGCAGGAGCAGCCTCCAAGAGCCCCAAACAGATTGGTAACCAAAACTAAGGAGTTATAGTATCAATACTAATAATCAAGAAAAGACATGAACAAACTGGATTCAGGGCCCCACCCCATCATGCACATCTATAACTACACAGGCTATGAGAACTTGCTAGTCCTGTCATATCAGCTTTTGAGATGGAATGCCTTCTACTGCCCCAGAACACCCATAGTAGTGGTGGGAGCCAACCAAATCCCAGACGGAAACTGCTATGGTGAAAGGTTTGAAGGCCTTGAAGTTATGCTTTTTTACTTCCCAGCTTTGATCCAGAGCTGATTGAAAAGCTAAAACCTTACCTGCATGGAGCTCCGGGCTGCTGTTCTCATGTGCACCCTCTGTGCCCTCCTCTGTATCATTTTTCTCTGGGTGCAGTTGCTTAAAAAATTAGAAGTCCTAAGTTAGTTTTGCAGAAGGCTCATGTGAATCCTCTACCCACCTCCAACTTCCAAGGTTTCCTTCTGCTAGAGCCTTTGCAGCTTCCGCCAGCATTTCCTTACTCCTCTGAACTCTGGCCACTCACCTACTGTCTGCCCCACTTCTCAGGCTCGGTAGTAGCCACTGCATGCCCCTGTTCATTATTTTTATATGTCGATGTCCATTTTTCTCTGTCATAAACTCCTTGAAAGGTAAGGTTCATCATGTTTACATTTCCTTATATCTAGCATAGTACCTTGCACAGGGTAAATGCTCAAAAAATATGACTGACCACAGGGCACGTTTTATAGTCCTCAGTAGCCTTTAAAAGCCCTGCCACATTTGGTTGCATCTGGACAGAGAAACAAAGATACTAAGATCAAAACCCAATTCTAGCTCCTTGTTTTTCAAGAATACAAGTGTATAAAAATAGATATCTTCTTCAAAGTTTAAAATTTTTGCGCTTCAAAAGACACTACAGAAAGTGCAATGTCAACATAAGAATGGAAAAGATATTTGCAAATCATATCTGATAAGGAATTTGTATCAAGAATAAAGAACTCATATAACTCAGCAATAAAACAACAAATAATCCAATTAAAAATGGTTTGACAAAGGAATTGAATGACATTTCTCCAGAGATACATATGCCCAATATGCACATGAAAAGATGATTAACATCATTAGTCATTATAGAAATGTAAATCAAAACCACTATTAGATACTTTATAACCATTATAATGATGATGATAATAGTAGACAATAACAAGTATTGGTGAGGATACGGAAAAATTGTAACCATTATATAGTATTGGTGGAAAAGTAAAATGATGCAGCCGGTTTGGAAAATAGTTTGGAAGTTCCTCAAAAAGTTAGATACAGAGTTATGACCCAGCAATTTTACAAACATATCCACACACAAAATGTTTATGGCAGCATTATTCATAATAGCCAAAAAGTGGGAATAACACAAATGTTCACCAACTGATAAAGGGAGGAATAAAATGTTGCACTTATCCACGGCCTCATTTTCTGTGGTTTCAGTTACCCATGGGCAACCTCAGTCCAAAAATATTAAATGGAAAATTCCATAAATAAGCAATTCATAAATTTTAAATTGCACACCATTCTGAGTAGTGTGATGAAATCTCATGTTGTCCCACTCCATCCCACTTAAGAATGAACCCTCCCTTTGTCCAGCATATCCACACTGTAGACACTCCCTGCCTGTTAATAGCCATCTTGGTTATCAGATTGACTGTTGGTGTATCACAGTGCTTGTGTAAAAACATTAATTCATTTAAATGAAAAGGTATGCATGCACAGGGAAAAACATAGTATATATAGGGTTTGGTACTATTCCCGGTTTCATGCATCCACTGGGAGTCTTGGAATGTATCCCCTGTAGATAAGGGGGGACTACTATACATCCATACAACGAAATATTATCTATATATATAAAAGCCTAAGCGGCCATTTGACCGTTCGACCAGTAGGTATGATGTGCACTGACCACCAGGGGGCAGGCGCTCTTACTGGTAGGTTAGCTTGCTGCTGGGATCTGGCCAATTGGGGCTGGGCAAGAGGGGCCGAACATGCCCTGGATGAATCCAGGCCGGGGGACCCGACTGGTGCAAGAATCCATGCACTGGGCCTCTAGTCCAACCAACCATAAAAAGGAATGAAGTACTGTTGCATGTTATAACATGGATGAATCTTAAAAACATTATGCTAAGTGAAAGAAGTCAGATAAAAAAGGCCACTTACTGTATGTTCCATTTATATAAAATGCCCAGTATAGGCAAATCCATAGTGATGGAAAGTAGAATAGTGGTTACCAAGGAATGGGAGTAGGAGAATTTGGTTGCAAATTCTGCAAATCAGGTACAGGTTTTCTTTTTGGCATGATGGAGATATTCTTGAATTTAGTGGTGATGGTTGCACAAATAGTAAATATGCTTAAAACTACTGAATTGTACAATTTAAAATGGTAAAATTTGTGGAACATGAATTATAACGGAATAAAAATAAATATTATATCATACTGTTTACTAAAATAGGTTTCCATTTCTAAGTAATTATATTCCAGGGAACATAGAAGGGGTAAAGATGGCCCCAAAGATGTGAAAAAAGAAATAGCATTAGGAAAATTTCCAAACATTTCCCCCCTCCACCTAGTCCCCATCCCCCACGTTTTTTCTTCTTTGAGATAAAGTTTATTCTTTTATTTCACTCTAGCCTAGAAAAATCTCATATAATAGATAAACCTCCTATCTTGATATTGGTCTACAAGGAAATACCCACATTCAGATATAAAGCACTGAGGCTCAGAGGAGCTTGTGTACCCTTCATCAGCAGGTTCCCAGATAAGATGGACCTAGCTATCCTTGGATACACCTCCTTGGATTTAACACTCTGAGACATCTAGTTTTGCTCTCCCCTCCACCCCACCCCAGATTACAATACTTTTCCTTAGAAAGCTGCCTTCCTGTTATTGATTCTACTTGAGTTTCAGTTTTCAGTTCCTACATACATCTGTGACACGAAGCCCTGGAGTACTATCTTACCAACTGCTTCACAGCCCACTGTCTGCTGTTTCAATACCCAAGCTGAAAATCTCCATTCCTGGCATAACCTTTCCCTGCATATATTCTATAAAACTCTAAAAATATATTCTCTCATTTCTTCCACCCTCCATAAGCTATATAATGGCCATAGATGGTGTTATTCTTTACCACTCCAGGGGTTAGCACTTCTACTTTACCCGTTTAGAAATGGAAACTGAGGGACTGGTTGGTCTAAAGCAATGGTTCTCAATCTTCCTAATGCCGCGACCCTTTAATACAGTTCCTCATGTTGTGGTGATCCCCAACCATAAAATTATTTTTGTTGCTACTTCATAACTGTAATTTTGTTTTTTTATTTTTATTTATTTTTTTTTTTGTAATTTTGCTACTGTTATGAATCGTAATGTAAATATCTGATATGCAGGATGTATTTTCATTGTTACAAATTGAACATAATTAAAGCATAGTGATTAATCACAAAAACAATATGTAATTATATATGTGTTTTCCGATGGTCTTAGGCGACCCCTGTGAAAGGGTCGTTGGACTCCCAAAGGGGTCGCGACCCACAGATTGAGAACCACTGGTCTAGAGGTAAAAGAATTTGACCTATCATTGATCTTGTAATTTTTAGCTAAGCCACTGGGTGCCACTCTTGTGCCATTAAAAAGTTATCACTAGCCCTAGCTGGTTTGGCTCAGTGGATAGAGAGTTGGCCTGCAGACTGAAGGGTCCCAGGTTCAATTCCAGTCAAGGGCATGTACCCAGGTTGCAGGCATTGGTCAGGGCTCATGTGGGCGGCAACCAGTCGATGTGTCTCTCTCATATCCATGTTTCTGTCTCTCCTCCTTTCTTCCACTCTCTAAAAATCAATGGAAAAAATATCCTCTGGTGAGGATTAACAACAATAACAACCACAGAAGTTATCACTAAGTGGCCATTATCAGAGGAAAACAGTAACAATCTTTAGTGGAGAAGCATGAATTCTACTCAATGCCTCTAATTACTCATCTTCCCTGGGCTTCTGATCCAGTCCTATGAGGTAACAATGTTACTAAGCTTCAGAGCCAGGAGACCTCTGTACAAATCCAACCCTTGCCATTTACTGACTGTGATTCTGGGCAAATTAGAAAATTTCTCTAACCATTTTCTTCATCTATAAAATGGAAAAACCACAACCTAACTCACAGGATCTTTGTGGAAATTAAAGTGTAAATCTTGGCACAGAATCATGAACCTTAGGTTCACTAGCCATCTGCCAAGTTAATTGGGCTATGAATGGCCCTGAAGCTATGAGTCATCACTATAGCAACAGGATGGGACCAAAGAGATCAGATTATTTCCTTTTGAGATCTCACTAGGACATAGGAGAGGCCCAAGCAAAAGGATGTCATAGCCTTAAATACTTCTAGGTCCTGCCCATCTATCCCAGGTGCTATGATAATAGCACATGCCTTAGCCTGACCTATCCCTAGAAATCTGAAGATATGGATAGCTATATTAAATTGAATAGTGGCCCATCAAAAGATATCTCTAAGTCTTACTGCCACACACCACACACCCCCGCTCCCGCCTCCAACCAGTGATTATGACCTTATTTGTAAAAAGGGTCTTTGCAGATTAATTAAGGACCTCAAGATAAGACCATGGTGGAGTCAGAGTGGGCCCTAAATCCAGTGACAGGAAGTCAGAGGGGAATCCGCGAGACAAAAGGGAAAGGGCATGTGAAGATGGAGACAGATAATTGGAGTGATGAGCCAAAGATCATCTGGAGCCAACAGAAACTAGTAGGAGCTGGGAAGGATTCTCCCCTAGAGTGTTTGGAGGGGGGATGGCCCTGCTAACACCTTGATTTCAGACTTCTGGACTCCAGAACTGAGATAATAAAGTTCTGTTGTTTTTAAAACACCAAGTTTATGGTAACTTGTTACAGCGACCATAGGAAACTGATACAATGGACATTCACTTTTATTTGTTCAAGTTGTGAGAAGCAGCTTTCCAAGTTGGAGGGAAACCAGCAAGAGCACTTGCAGTGAACCAATGGAATGGAACAACTGATACATTCCTAGGAAGGTGCTTCCTAGAAGGTCCATATAGCCATGGAAAAAGGTGTGGTAAAGGGAGCATTTACGGAGGTTTCATTGCTGTCCTCTGCCTTTCTAGCTACAAAGAAGAAGAGGATGGGAAAATTGATGAGATGCTGTAACCCTTAGGTGCCTGGGCATCTCAACTTCCTCATCCAATCAGGCAAACAGAAGTAGGAGAGGGAGAGAAGAGCAGAAGTGCTAAAGGTCCTGTTATTCTCTTAAAAACAGTGTCTGTAATTTTTAAAAACAAGTTTGAGATATACTAGTAACTTGCACACATACAACAAATAAAGTGTACAATAAGTGTACAATTTGATAAGTTTTGACATATGTACATACTTGTGAAACCATCACCACAATCAAGATAATGAACATAACCATCTCCCTCAAAAGTTTCTTCTGCCCTTAAAAATCACTCCCTCCAACTCCTATAGTTCCCATCTTTAAGCAACCACTGATCTGTAACTATAGCTTAGTTGGCATTTTATAGGATTTTACGTAAAAACAATAGTATGTACTCTTGTATTTCTAGGTTTTAAAAAATTCAGTATGGCTATTTTATTTACTCATCTTATACTTTAGATCCATGCTATTTTGTGTATCAACAGTTCATTTCTTTCATTGCTGAGTAGTAGTCCCTTGAATTGATATACCACAATTGTTTATCCATTTACCTGTCGACACTGGGTTGTTTTGTTTCTGGCTATTAGAAATATGTCAGAGATGCCATGAACATTAATGTGTAAGTTTTTGTGTGGACATATGCTTTCATTTCTTTTGGGTAAATACCTAGGAGAATAGCTGGGTTGTATGCCAAACTGTTCTCAAAGTGGTTGTACCATTTTTAATTCCTACAAATAGGGTATATGAGTTCCAGGTCCTCACATCCTTGTCAACAACTGGTTTGGCAGCCTTTTTACTCCAGGTAGGTGTAAAATGGTATATTATTGAGGTTTTGATTTGTATTTCCCTAATGACTAATGACTAATGACGTTGAGCATCTTTCTCATGTTTATTTGCTGTTTCTCTTCTTTTGTGAAATGTGTGTTCAAATCTTTTGCCCATTTAAAAAATTGGGTTGTTTTCTTATTGAGTTTTGAGAGTTTGTAAATATTCTGAATACTGTGGTAATGTTTTGAACTACATAACATGTTCACTCTTTCCTCCATCTTCCTGAACATATGGAATACAATGATAATAATAACTGCTTCAATGTCTTTGTCTACTAATTATATTTTCTCTGTCAGTTCTGGAAAACTTCTAATTGAATACTTGGTTGACCAACTGAGTTTTCTCTTCATTGTGGGTTGTATTTCCTGTTCCTTACCATGCCTGTTAATTTTTTTTTTATTGAATGCAAGGCAATGTGACTATTACCTTGATGGATGCTGGTATTTTTGTATTCCTATAAATATTTTTGAATTTGTTCTGTGATGCCACCGAATTCCTCGGAAACACTTGATCCTTTTAGGTCTTGCTTCTGTTTTTAAGCTCTTTTAGGCAGGACCAGAGGAGTGTTTATCGTAGGTTTAACTTCCTCCATTCCTGAGACAAGACCTTTCTTAGGGTTCCACCTGATGCTCTATAAATTATAAGCGTTCCTCTCTGGTTTATGGGAATAGTAACTAGTCCTATCCCTGTGTGAGCTCTTCATATTGTTCCCTCTACTCCTTCTGGATGGTTCTTTACCTGGATAGTTTCTCCACATGAATGAGCTGATCAGTACTCAATTGAATACCAGAGGGGGAGCCTCTATATCTCTAGATTTCTCTCTCGGTGAAGCTCCCTCTTCTCTGGTACTCTGCCCTGAAAACTCTAGCTGCCTTGGCATCCATGAATTCCCAACTCCATCTGTTCAATTCAGGAAGATGACTGGATTCCCTCTCCCTGCTCCACAGCCTCCGTAGTTTCTGCAGGCAGTATGCTAGGGCAATCACAGGGCTCACTGCATTTGTTTTTCATCTCTCAGGAATGACTAGCCCACTCATTGTCTGATACCCAGTATCTTAAAAACCACTGTTTCAGATGCTGTGTCCAGATTTTTTGCTATTTCAGGCAGGGGGGTAAATCTGGTCCCTGTTACTCCATCTTGGCCTGAAGTTATTGTATAATAATTTCGCCCATAATCTTTTTTATTTACTCATCTTATACTTTAGCTCCAGAAAATCCAAACCTACTGATTGGAGCCAGAGAGCTAGAAGAATGGACTTCAGTTGGAACACTACCACCAGCAACACCGGAAATTGAGATACAGAATTTCCTAGCTATAATTTCTCTTCACTCAACAGAGGAGCCTGTCACAAAACCAGGTGACCTTCTTGAGGGTAGGGACCCCAATGCAACACTTTATCTTCAGCATCCAAAAAGGTGAATAGATAACAGTATGTGTTTGATTAGGCAAAACTAAACATAAAAATTCTATCATATCATCACCATTATGATTAGCGATGTGCTTAGAAGTCTACATACATACATTATTTTACCCAAATCTCACAACAATCACTTTGGGTATGCATCAGAACACTTTACTGATAAAGAAACTGAGGTTCCATAATAATACTACACAACTGGTGAGTGACAGAAACAGAAATCGAGCAACATCTAACCATGCTCTTAACCTCTATGTAATACTACATTCTATGAAGTTTTTCTAAACCACAGGTTTCCTTGCTGAAAAGCTAACCTCAGATTATGTTATCTAAGGAACCTGTACCTATCCACCCTGTATACAGGGCTCTCATGCATCGATATGGAACATTTCCACCAAAGAACTGATTATTACTTTATAATTACCTGCTTCACCTCACATGAGCAGTGGTGAAGAACTTGGTGCTGGGTGACTTCATAAAATGATTCGTGCAGTTTGGTCCCAAACTCCTGTGTGTCAGCTGCCTAAAATGAGTCAGAGATAGAATGTGTTAAGTTCCAGTATTGGCACCAAAAAAAGAAGTATCCACAGGAAGTTTATATGGAAAGGGGACAAGACAAATAGGAGGGCAAACCACAGACACTGCTCACGTCATGTTAGGAGTTTTGTTAGTTCCTGTGGGCACAGGAGAAGCAGAAAGAAGGCCTGAAATACTTGGCATTAAACAGGTAGTAGTGGTTCCTATATTTCTTCCAATTTCTGTTACCTAAGCAAGATCTTTCAAACAAGGTGCTTTTTTTCCTCCTATCTCTATAAGACATAAATATCCCATGGATCCATCTGTTTGTGAATGGGTTTTGTAAACTGCTTTCCTCTAAAAGAAGTTCCAAGACAGCAAAAGTTCCACTGTACAACTAAGGCTGGTATTAGAACTTTTCCTTAGGTAAGTCTTTTAGGGAGGAAATAAACAAAATAATACAGTTTGCATTAAGGAATGGGTAACAGCCTCTACCTTTTAGTATAAAAAATTGTAGGATGTCAGAAGTAAAGGGGACCAGAATAATCACCTAATGCAACATACTAGATGTACATATGAGAAAACAGAAATTCAAAAAGCGGTGACCAACCCAAGATCTCACATCTAGTTAGTACCAAAGTTAGGGATGACATAAGATGGCCAGTAGAGTGTTCTTTTCACCAGCGCCCCTATACTGTCCAAATGACCCAGAAAGTTTAAACTAGAATAAAATGCACTAGATTATAAAAGTGTTACACTCTTTGACCTAGCATCTCCACTTGCAGAAATTTATTCTAGGAAATAATTCAAAAGAAGCAAGACAGCTACAGTTACAAACAATAACACATTATTTAAAAACAAAAAGCTTTAAGCTTTGCTCTCTTAATGTGGTTGTTTTTTCCTTGAAAAGGGGGCAGTATGAAGTAAGAAAAGTGTTACCAAAAGTACACAGGATGAAGGAATTCAGAAAGTAGAAGATATTATCTAAAGCACTATTTATATTGGCAAAAGGAATGTAAACAACTTAAATGTTTATCATTAGGGGAATGTTTTATTAAATTAGGTTAAACTGACATAGTGGAATACTAGGTAGCAATACAAATTCTAAGATAGCTGAAACAGGGAAAAGTCAAGTTATATATGAATAAAGAACACTTTGGTTACAGCTATGTAATATATGAGATAATATGCCAAAATGTTAAATTGGAGTGATAAAGTTTATAAGTTATTATTTAAAATGTAATGTGTAGCCCAGACAGTGTGGCTCAGTGATTGAGTGTCGACCTATGAATCACAAGGTCATGTTCAATTCCTGGTCAGGGCACATGCCTGGGTTGCAGGCTCAATCCCCAGTGAGGGGTGTGCAGGAGACAGCTGATCAATGATTCTCTCTGATCATTGATGTTTTTATCTCTCCCTCTCTCTTCCTCTCTGAAATCAGTAAACATATCCTATATAAGAAAATGGTAATATGCAAATTAACCCTAATAGCAGAACAACTGGGAATGACTGGTCACTATGACACACACTGACCACCAGGGGGCAGACGCTCAATGCAGGAGCTGCCACCTGGTGGTCAGTGTGCTCCCACAGGGGGAGCTCTGCTCAGCCACAAGCCAGGCTGACAGCTGACAGCCCAGCGGTAGTGGCGGGAGCCTCTCCTGCCTCCTCAGCAGCACTAAGGATGTCCGACTGCAGCTTAGGCCTGCTCCCCGCTGGCAAGTGGACATCCCCCGAGGGCTCCTGGGCTGCCAGAGGGATGTCTGACTGCCAGCTTAGGCTCAATCCCCTCGGGGAGCAGGCCTAAGCCAGCAGGTGGACATCCCCTGAGGGGTCCCAGACTGCGAGAGGGCACAGGCCGGGATGAGGGACCCCCCAGAGTGCACAAATTTTTGTGCACTGGGCCTCTAGTATTAAAATAAAATAAAATGTAATGTGTATATTATTTCCAAAAAAAAGTTTAAGAAGTAAAGCCACAGATATGGAATAAATGTGTTATCCCCATTAATAATACCAAATGGTTAGCACACATTCCCAAAAGGAAGGAAAGAAACTAACATCTATTGAGAACCTACCATATGTTATGCACTTTCACATTTAGCCCTCACCCTCATAATCACTCTGAGGTACTATTAATTTTTCCAATTTATAGATGAAGCTCAGAGAAATTAAGTACAGGCCTAAATCCACATAGCTAGTAAGTAAATAAGCCAAGATTTGAACATAGGCCTCTGATTCCCAAACTTGTTATATACCATTCCATACTGCCAGATAAATGTCACACTGATGGCTGCTCAGTTATTTTCAATGTATCCTGTCACCATGAGGTAATAGAACATTCTTCAACAAGGAATTGAGAATCACTGATCTAATCCTAGCTCTGTTCATAACTAGTAGTGTGACCTAAAGGAAGTAGAAATTTTAAATAACTTGTTTTCTCATTTATAAAATAGTATACACACCACAATCCATTCAACAAATATTCATCCTTTTTTTGGTAATCCTCACCTGAGAATATTTTTCCCATTGACTTTTAGAGAGAGTGGAAAGAAGGGGGAGAGGGAGAGAGGGCAAAAGAGGGATGGAGGGAGGGAGGGAGGGAGGGAGGGAGGGAGGGAGGGAGAGAGGGAGAGAGAGAGGGAGAGAGAGAGAGAAACATTGATGTGAGAGAGACACATTGATTGGTTGCCTCCCTCATGCACCACACCAGCCAGGGCTCCACAAATATTTCTTAAAACACTCACCACAGGTGGCTCTGTTGGTTGGAGCATCATCCCGAACACCAAAAGATTGTGGGTTGGATTCCTGGTTAGAGCACATTCCTAAGTTGCAGGTACTATCCCTGGTCAGGGTGTGTACAGGAGGCAACCAATTGATGTTTCACTCTCACATTGAGATCTCTCTCTCTCTCTCTCTCTCTCTCTCTCTCTCTCTCTCTCTCTCTCTCTCTCTCGGCACTTACCATAGGCCTGGTACTATATAGGATCACAATAGGATCTAATTCAGTAATATTCCTAAAAGCACTGTACATATTACTAAGACAGGCATAATGTCATCAAAACCCTGGCACTTTAAAGCCTCCCCAGTCTCCTACTAACTTGAAGAGCCTGAAGGCAGATCTTTCGGAAGCTGCAGCTGGTGCTGCCAGTCACAATACTCATGATGGAATTCACAGCCACAGAGAGTGAGGTCTGGAGTTTCTGATGAACCTAGGAAACATAACAAGTAAGGGGAGACCACAATCTGCTGGTTCAGAGAATCCCAAAGGGACCAAAGACTTCAGTCAGAGCGAGATTTCACAATTCTTCCCCCTCCATCAACAATAGTTACTGAAACCATGACTATAAAGGACACTTAGGATTGAAATAAGTAAAAAATGTTTTCTCATTTCACAGGGATGATTCATTGACACACACACATTCAGAAAAGACAAGCAATAAGACACTACTGGGTCATTAAATAGATACGCTTCCAATTTAAAAACAAAAAGCATTAAGCTTTGGTTTCTTAGTGCGGTTGTTTTGGCCATATAAAAGAAGAAATATGCTACCAAAAGTACACAGGATGAAGGAATTCAGAAAGTAAGGTAAGAGAAAGTAGTGTTATAAGGGCTAGGAAATGGGGGCAGATGTAAGATCCATGGAGCAGTAGCTCCAGAAGGATGTGTGGGGAAGGGAGATGTGGGGAAGGCAGGGGTGCATTATGACTCACTTTTCTCTATTATTTCACCCATTTAATCAAACTTACCGACTGGGGGGTAAAGCTAAACAAGCTAGTTATAGTGACCCATGTAAGTTCAAGCTTGAGTTCCTAGGCTACATGCAGTGTACACGATCAGCTCAGGGGACAAAAGAGGAGAGGAAGAGTCATTAGGAAGGACAGGGTCTCAGGCCCTATCTACCATATATTCTAGCTATCATTTTCATGGAGAGAGTAGGAGAAAGAAAACTGAATTTCTCATTACTTTGGCAGCCTGGTGATGCTGCTCCAAGGCCTGGTCCACGGCAAACTGGATGGAATCTTGCACCACACTGCGGCTCTCTTGGAGGATGGTACTGAGATGAGCTGTGAGCAAAGTGTGAATTCCTAAAGGAAGGAAGAATGTTCATTGCCCTGAGTGAGCATGACCACTTCAAAGCTGTTGCTCATGTGCTAGTTCACTCCTACCCACAAATAATTACTTTTTCAGATGACACACCCCAACAAGGTACAAAATCACCCAATTCCCACTTACAAATGAAAGACAGCCCAGGAAAACTAAAGTGAACAATGACATTTGGGGGTGGGAGGTGTACTCTGACAGGGAATCCAATCAGCCACTTTTCAGAGCACAGGATGATGCCCAACTCACTGAGCTACACCAGCCAGGGCTAACATTATTTTTGAAGAAACCAGTGTGGGGTCCTGTTTAAGTCCTACCAGAAACATAAATATATACCACATACTATAAACACTGATACTAGTAACTCCAAGAGAGAGAGAACGCCTCCTGGAGTGTTAACTCTACTGCACTCCTAGCTGAGCATCACCGTCATGGTGAGCCAATTCTTGCCAGTGTGTCGCCAATCCTTTCAGATATGCTGTGGTACAGAAAAAGTTAAAACTCACAACACTACTCTAAACACTGCCGGTAAAAGGTCTTTTTAAATGGGAGACTATCTCTAATAAAGTAATCACAGGTACCACTGCTCAGCATCATTCAGAAAAGCTAACATGTGAGAGTTGGGCGAAATATGTCATCAAACAATAGGCTAGCACTGATGATCCTGATGAAACAAAGGAAGACAAATTCCCCCTATGGGACACATGGAGAAAATGCTTCTTAATTAATCTTCCCTTTTTCAGTGTTTTTGTACTCTCCACTGGGTAGTCTGTTCAAATATTCAACAGTGAAACAGCTCATGGCTGGTTGGCTTTCTCAGGGTTGCATTAAGAATGCAAGGCAGCAGAACATTTTCTACCATGAGGCCATGTTGCTTTACTGAAAGGAAAAGTAATATGTGGTCTGCTCAAAAGGGGCCTGGAACTGGAATCAGGGGAACATAGATTCTAGGGTCATTTCCACTACCAACTAATAGTGACAAATCACTTCACTTTTCTCACTCAAATACAGAAAATGGCTTTATATCACCTGTTCTCATAGGTATTTTGTGCAGATAAACTGGGATAATGTAAATGAAATGTTTTAAAATGTATATTGTAATATTCAAAGGGAAAATACTGCTATTGCTATGATGTCATTTGAATTACTATTTTCTACAGTTTGATTCTAAGAATAGCCTCAAGAAATCAGCTAGAAACCTTTTAAAAGCAGATATTTAATTAAAAAGCTGCAAGTTTCTTCCTAAAACTGTAGATACTAACAGATGCCTTTAACGTTGTGGCAAAATAACAAGTTAATCATAGAAAAGTTACCATGACAAGGTGGGCAGAAGGCCAATTAAGTGGTTTTTTAAGACACTGGAAGCAGACTGTAGTTCTACACAATCTGTTTCCTAAAAGGAGCTCTAGAGAAAGCTTTCAAGGGTATACGAAAAAAAGAGGGGGGAAAAAGAAAAATTATTATATCTATGTCCATATAGCTATACCTACTTACCCTCATAGTACATCTTCTTCAAAGGCTAGTCCTAAACTACCAGATGTGTAAGTAAATTTTAAAAGATACTCTTTTTATTAATGCAGCAATTCATTTTCATTTAATCCAGTACTGAATACAACTACCTGAGATGCTGCAGGCCTTTAAAGTAAAGCTAAACAGAGGTGTTTAAACTATCACAGTACTACAAGATTGATAGGTGACACTGGCTTCTGAGGAATATGAGTTCATAGATATATTCAATAGATTCAGAGTATGGTATCAGATTTTATTTTATGTCGTCCTAAAGAAGATTGAATATGGTGTTCCTGTTAGCAGATCTAAATAAAAAAGCCAAAATATCACAGATTTTTGTTGTTGATAATATTCACCCAAGGATATTTTTTCCATTGATTTTTAGAGAGTGGAAGGGAGGGAGGAAAGGAGAAAGGGAGGGGGAGAGGGAGGGGGAGGGGGAGGGGGAGATGTGATTGATTGTTTGCCTCTTGTACATGCCCCAATCAGGGCCAGGGATTGAGAGTGCAATAGAGGTACGTGCTCTTGACCAATGCAGGCCAATACTCTAACCCAGGGGTCCTCAAACTTTTTAAACAGGGGGCCAGTTCACTGTCCCTCAGACCATTGGAGGGCCGGACTATAGATGAAAAAAAAAAACTATGAACAAATTCCTATGCATACTGCACATATCTTATTTTGAAGTTAAAAAAAAAAAAGGGAACAAATACAATATTTGTATTTGCATGTGGCCCGCGGACCGTTTGAGGACCCCTGAAGTCTAACCACTCAGAAAACCAGCTAGGGCCAAAATATCACAGATTTTGTCTTAAGAGGGTCTTTAGACTTGAAAGGGCCTTTGATATCACCTAGCCTAACAATCTTATGTTAAATAAAGGGTGGGGCAAATGTAGGATTACAGCTGTTCTTATGGAAAATAATATAATAATTAATAATACAAGAATAAACTGTGTTTCATATACTCTGAACTATAAACCTACTTTTGCCCTACCCTGTTTATGAAAAGGAGGATCAGCCAAAACCGGTTTGGCTCAGTGGATGGAGTGTCGGCCTGCGGACTGAAGGGTCCCGGGTTCGATTCCGGTCAAGGGCGTGTACCTGGGTTGCGGGCACATCCCCAGTAGGAGATGTGCAGGAGGCAGCTGATCGATGTTTCTCTCTCATCGATGTTTCTAACTCTCTGTCTCTCTCCCTTCCTCTCTGTGAAAAATCAATAAAATATATTTAAAAAAAAAAAAGAAAAGAAAAGGAGGATCAAGTGATTTATGTAACTTCCTTCCCAAAAATAATTGAGGAAACCCTGAAATCCTTTCCACAATACTAAACTGCTCCTCTTATCAGCCTCTACCATGTGAGCACAGCCAGATAACAATCCTAGGCATCTTCACCTTTGACTTCTCTCCTAGAAGCCTCTTTAGTTTAGGTCTCTTCTATGTTCCCATTCCAGGCCCTTGATGAATGGAATAGTGGGGCACCAAAGAACACCAGCTCCTCAAATAAAGAATTGCAAATCAGAGCCCAGGGAAGCAGTGCTTGTCTTCTAAAGAATATACACATGTTGGGGAAAGATAGGAGTGGCATGGGTGGTAGGCAGCAGGAAGAATCCCACAGCTGACAATGGTTTGTTCATTACATAGCTGGTACCAGGCAACATGAGCTCTGCTGATCTGGGGTTGTTGGCTGTCTCATTTCTTCTATGACTCAGTGGGAGAAGGGCTACATCAATGCCCAAAGAACAGAATCCCAGGCAAAAGCATCAGTCCACAGAGAAAGAACACAGAGACATACCAGGAACACCAAAAGAAAGGTTATCAACCTTCCCCCAGAAGCTTATAAGCTCTACTTTTTGCTACTTCCTTCACAGTTTAGAAGGCATCAAGAAACACACTTACCTTCCAGGGGCTATTGTTTTAAAATGTGTAAGCCAACTCCCACTCATACTCAGTGTTTTCAAACTTTACTATATTTAAGAATCACCTGAGAATCTTGTTAAAAATGCAAATTCTTGAATTGTACTAGATTTTTACATTATAGCAAAATAATGAGTTAATCCTTGGTACAGGAAGCTGACATTTTCAAATATTCCAGGTGAATCTGATGCATGTTTTTCATTGACCACAAAACAGTGAAATCACTGCTTAACCTCTAACAGAGAGAACCTTTCTGAAAACAAGTTATCACCCATCTATGAGATAAGCACCCAAGGCTCCCCCTTGTGTGTCTAAAGGACAATTTCTCCCTTTTCAGAGGTATATGTGGCAATCAGAAAGACAGAAACATCAATGTTGAGAGGGAATCATTGATCGGCTGCCTCCTGCATGCCCCTAACTGGGAATTAAGCCCGCAACTCGGGCATGTGCCCTGACCAAGAATTGATCCTGGACCTCCTGGTTCATGGGTTGATGCTCAACCACTGAGCCACATTGGCTGGGGTAAAGTCTCCTTTTCTTTATTCTCTTAACATGTAAGCACACCCATGCTGGCAGCCCAATTCTCTTATACCTACCACAGAGTTCCATTTGCTGGACTGGACATTGACTGTGGAAATCCACAAAGAGAATGAGCAGCAGAGTTTGCCCCTGAAGGTCCATATTTTGAGACTGATCCCCCTCGCTGGATTCCACCTGATAACTCAAATCTGGAAGCACCATATCTAGAGAACAAGATATTGCACAGTATTCTAAGATAAATAAAGCCCTCAAAATGCTAACTGAATAAAGAACCTATAACTCAAAAAGAGAAAAATCTGAGATAAATCTAAATTTGAACACTGCCTTCTCCTCCTGAATTTATTTCTCTATCCACAGGATGGAAGCAAATAAAGTGATTCTCAGGAAGAACATCAAAACAACTCGGTGTGCAAGATGCAAACCAAACAGCACTCCTTAGCACTTGCTGAGAAGCATTAAATAATAAATCCATGCATCCCTTATACAACTCTCTAAGGTAGGTATCACTAGTAAGGGGCAGAGGTGAGAGTCAAGCCTGAGTAATGATAACAGCTAGCTTGTATGGAATGCTTACTATATGCCATGTACAATATTAAATTCTTTACATGTACTATCTCAACATTTAGACTTCACAACACTATGGCATACGACCTATTCTTATGCCTTTTTACAGATAAGAGAAGAGGCACAGAGAGGTTAAATATGTTGCCCAACATGAGAGAGTAAGTGGTAGAACTGTTTTAAACGGACTCCAAAATCTGTGCTTATAATCAGAATACTACGTGAATTCCCAAGTAATCTGATGCCCTGTGGTCACTTCCTAGCACCTTTATCCTTTAGATTACAATCAGGATAACCCTTAATTCCACCCGGATCCATATAGAAAAGTACCTCCATGGGATCCTGGTCTATCCTTCAGAGTAAAGGAGTGGGGGGGGGGGGGGGGATGAGACAAGGGGCATTTTCTACATTATTCATCTCCAAAATTAAATGAGAAAGTTTAGGCATCACAAATTGACAAAAAATAAAGGAAATCAATAAAACATGAAAATAAAAATGAAAGAGAAAAGAAGATATGGAGAGCCCTAGAGATTTTAAAATCCTAATAACATGACATCCTGTTAAGACCAAACATTGTTTCTTCACAAAACCTCTTACCTCCAGAGATCCTGTCTAAGGACACCCTCCTTTCAATCCAACCTCTGGAATAACTACTACTTAAGAAAAAAGAGCCTTACCCCAAGGCTTACTTCCTTGATGAAGATTCCATCATTCCCCTGAGACACTGCCTATCCCAGGAGGCTTCAACCTTCTCATGCCAGTCACAACTCTACAATACCTCTTCCCTAATGGTTGTCTTCCTCAGGATACAATTGACCAGATTACCTTCCAAATGTCAAAGGATTCTAGCTGCCCTAGCCGGTTTGGCTCAGTGGATAGAGCATCAGCCTGTGGACTCAAGGGTCCTGGGTTCAATTTTGGTCAAAGGCATGTACCTTGGTTGCGGGCACATCCCCATAGGGGGTGTGCAGGAGGCAGCTGATCGATGTTTCTCTCTCATCCATGTTTCTAACTCTCTATCCCTCTCCCTTCCTCTCTTTAAAAAATCAATAAAATATATTAAAAAAAATAAAAGGATTCTAGCTAACAACAGTCAAGCTCAAGCCTGTAAACTTCCTAGACATCAAATCATGGTTGTATGTACCCATTTCCCAGTTTTATTTGTTAGTCTAGGTTTTAAGCACCCAACTTTCAACATGATTCACCCAAAACTAGTATTGGTTAGGCTCTACGTGAACATTACCGCCAGGTTCCTAGCTTTATTACTATAAGGTTTATACTCCTGCCTTGTATTTATGTGGTGTTTTAATTTTTTTCTAAGTATTTATGTGGGTTTTCTCATCTCATTAGGAAACATTTCTCTTCCACAAAGATGCAATTGCTCCCTTACTTTTATAAAACCCCAGAACTGACAGATTAAGGTACAACAGAAACCCTCTGAACAAGTCCCTAGAAGATGAAGGCCACTGGCTACTCCGGGAAAAGAGGAGGCAAAAGAGGAAGTGAGAGAAGAACCAGCATCAATATGGAATGCAAAAACGGCTAAACTCTGATGGGGGCTTTGCCTCTTGACACCATTTGCCTCACTGCAAGTAGTCTCTCAAACTTACACCTGGTATTTGTTTCCTTGCATTTCTCTGATATTCTCCAGTTTTCTTGATTCCTGTGCAAAGAGAGGGAGATATACCTCTATCCAAATTGAGATCCAAACTGGGCACCACACACAAGTGGTGCTTCTTCCAGTCAATGAAATAAGAGGTGTCTTTGAAGACAGTAGTAATTGATTGTTCCTGGCTTGGCAATATCAGAGGCAGACCCGAAGGTCCATACAGAAATATGTATAGGTGCTAAAGAAAACTTCCAAATTTTAGTTTTTATGTGTATTCATTTGCATAAAACAAACATATAACATTAACCTGGTTCACATTCCCAGAAATAAAGTAGTGTGCTAGGCAATTACATATTAAGCCTTTTATACACTGAAGATAGGTGTCAGGTATCAGAGATAGATAGATCCACAAGAATCCTCAGAAATTTATTCTGGGTTTAATGAGTATGAGCTACAGGTATAGTATTAGGACAATTAGTTATTAATTCATCCTACTCATTCAATCATAGATTTGAGTGATATGTCAGGTTAAACACCATACTAAGTTTTGGGGATACAAAGATGAATATCCAGATTTAATATCTATCTTCAAGTTATCATATTTATAGTATAAGAGAAACATGTAAAATTAGTAAACTAATACAATGTGATATACACAAAGGAATATTTTCCAATAAGTTTTTGAGTATATTCAGATTGATAAGGAAACTCTTTCTCACCTTCTCTAATCCTATTCTCTAAGACAAAGGACAGGTCCCTGAAATGGTTTCCTTCCCACTCTCATCCTCTCTCCTACCCAGGGTTTCTCTATCTTAGCACTATTGACACTTTAAGCCAAATAATTCTTTGTTGTGTGTGGCAGAAGAAGGGCTGTATTGTGCATTGTAGAATGTTTAGCCGCACCCCTGGCCTTTACCCCTCCCTCCATTCATGACAATAAAAAATGTCTCCAGAGCCCAGCTGGCGTGGCTCAGTGATTGAGCATCAACCTATGAAACAGGAGGTCAGTTTGATTCCCAATCAGGGCATATGCCCAGATTGCAGGCTCAATCACAAGTGTGAGGCATGTAGGAGGCAGCCAATCAATGATTCTCTCTCCCTCTTCCTTCCTCTGAAAACAATAAAAATACATATATTTTTTAAAAATGTCTCCAGACATTGCCAAATGTCATCTGAAGGCAAAATTACCCAGTTAAGAACCACTGCCTACCATTTTTTGTACCCTGAACCAAGGCTAACGAGGCCATAATGTATTTTTCCTTCATTTTTGTTTCCATCTTTTTAATAGGAACACAAGGTATTGAGTGTAAAGATTAAAATTCTTACCCAGTAAGCACTGGGGCATTATGGAAAGTCACAACAGAACAAAATTGGCAGTGCCCATAAATGAAGTCTCCATCACAAATCCAAGAACATAAGCTAAGGCCAACACATTCACTGTTTATAGCTAGGGAAGCTTTGAGATGCTGCCAACTCAGAATAAGAGTGGAGTATCTAGCTGGCCAGCTCAGTGGTTAAGTGTTGACTTATGAACCAGGAGGTCAAGGTACAATTCCTGGTCAGGGCACATGCCCGGTTGCAGATTCAATACCCGAGGCATGTAGGAGGCAGCTAATCAATGATTCTCTCTCATCATTGGTGTTTCTAACTCTTCCTCTCTCTTCCTCTCTGAAATCATTAAAAATATGTTTAAACATTTTTTAAAAAGAGTGGAATATCTGAAGAGTCAAACTATGTGACTGTCTTTTCATTGGGTTAACCATTTACATTTAATAAGAATACTGCTATGGTTAGGTTTAAATCTACATTTTGTTATCTGTTTTCCATTTGTTCCTAGTATTCTTTTTCCTCTTTTCTATTCTTTGGATTCTATTTTGGATTGGACATATTTCATAGTTCCATTTATTCCCTTCTTTTGCTTATTAGTTATAACTGTTGTATCAACTTAGAGATTGTTTTAGGCTCTATAATATACAACTTTAACTTATCATGTCTATCTTCAAGTGATAACAATTGACACACATACAGTGTGAGAATCTTTCAACAATATCCTTTCATTTCTCTGCCCCTAATCTCCATATTCCAACAATAAATTGATCACCTCATTATGTTGATTCCTTCCAGTAATAAGTCTCTCAGTCTCTCCTTTCCATACTCATCACACTTTTAATTCAGGCATTCAATCCCTCTTGTCCAGTTTACTTAACTTACTTACTTAGTGATTACAGACTTCTCTCTCCCATCTATCCTATATAATGCTGCTAGAAACTCCTAAAACATTCAATGGTTTCCCACTATACAGAGAACAAAGTTCACAATCTGTAGTGTAGCATTCAATATCCACCATATTCAACCCCAAATGACTTTTCCAGCCTCATCTCTTCCTCTTGCACCATTCATTCCATGCTTCAGGCATATGGGATTATATGAAAAGAGTGTGGCACATGTGGCACATTTTATAGTTTTCAGTTTCTTGGAAAAACTTTCAAGCTTGGCTTTCATACTGGATTTTTGTTTTTATACAAATCATGCTGGCTTTTACACTCAGTTTATATGCTAAAGGATTTTATAAAATTTGGGCATAACAATTCATTTTCAAAGACAATTATATGAATTCTGTCATCAAAAGGATATGGAAACTGAAGAAATCCTATTCATCAGCTGGTTGGAAGAGACCTTTGGGCAGGGACACACAGCAGCAGCTGGAGTCAGTATCAGCTCTCCCAACAAGTCCACACCAGCCACGTCATTGGGGATGAAAAGCATTACTGGATGTCCTAGTACAGGATGGATTCTGCTGCAGAGTAATTGAGTTGTACCAAATTTTGGTCTACTGTCAAAAAACAAGGAAGACAAATTTAGTTTTTTCCCTCAAGAAATTATTTTTAAAGGTATTCAAAATTCCTTTTATAATCTCTAGCATATGCATAACCATATAACCCGCCATATCAATAACTTGCGTCCCACTCAGGGAAGCACAAGCAATAGACAGAGCAGACAAATTGGCATTTCAGGAATGGTATCATGGCTCCT
This sequence comes from Myotis myotis, assembly GCF_014108235.1. Taxonomy (NCBI): domain Eukaryota; kingdom Metazoa; phylum Chordata; class Mammalia; order Chiroptera; family Vespertilionidae; genus Myotis; species Myotis myotis. The sequence continues at coordinate 77,877,206 of NW_023416314.1, forward strand.
GCTTTCGCTGCCACTAGTGGCAGTTTTATATTCTCAAAAAATGAATTTCATCCGCTAATTACTCTATGGTTCTATGCAGAAGTTTCCAAGATCATTCAGAGATCAGCTTGGCAGAAGTGGGAATGAGGAGGTTCCTTAATCACAAATAACCCTATTCTCAGATGACTGCTCCCACACATGCTTCCCCTGACGAGGTCTGAAGTTACTGTTTGATAGCAATAATAAGAAAAAATTAGGACACCTTTCTCTCCTAGAAAGAATCTAGTGAAATTTAATATTTGGTTACTTTCCAACAGTTCTTTTCTAAACACAAAAGAGTACTGAACCTTTTTCTCTCTCTAAACTAATCAAGCTGCCCAGGGAAATGTGTCTACAAGCATCGTCTCTTTTAATAAAGCTCCGATAACAAGATGTCTACCTGTAATGAATGTATGATACTTTAAAATTACTAAAGAAAGATATGGAGTGAGGGTGTTGTTTTCTGCACGTATTAAAGAATAAAACAATATTCTAATGGAGGTGTTCTGTCTGTCCCATGTTATATACCACCTCCTCCATGGATTTATTTGCAGTCTGAAGAACGTGGAGATAGGGAGAGAGATTTCCAAACCTAGGCAAAATGCTGATGCACAAACAATAATACACAAAGAATTTCTTTGTAGTCATTGTATCTATCTAGCCAAGAGTTCAAGTACCTTTTAAACTCAGCCCTCTCTTCTCATGTGTAAATAGGGTTGTAATTAGCAGGGTATGTTTTGTTTCATTTACAGGAGAAAATAAGGCATGGAAAGGAGAAAGAACATGTCCTCAGGTCAATCAGAATATATTCAAGGAGCCAGGAATAACAGTTTTCAATATAATTAGCTTAAAAGTTTTACTTTATTTTTCTTATACAGACTCTGACATCTGGCACTAAGAAATGACAAGTGAGACCATTTTTAATTTCTGCCACATTTATATTCATAATAGGAGAGTAAAACAGGGAAAGGAACAATGCTTTCCCCCTTCACCTCATATAATGCTGATAGTTTACGACAAGAGCAATTCCATTCGACAGGTTCAAAGTAGGTTCATTCTCTGCCCTGCAAAGCAATAAAAAGCTAAGCCATATCTCAAAAATTCTAATACCAATTTCTGCCTGGTACAAATTTTGGTAATATGACTACTACCACCCCCAGAAATTACTGGAATTCAGTAACCAATTAACCAAGGGAAAATGGCAATTTTTAAATTCATTCACTCTAGTAAAAGGGAAAGACATAAAAGGTTTAGATGAATGTATTTACTTATTTTAAAAACTAATATAGAATAATAAAATATGGGGGGGGGTCTCAGAATATTAGTTTCAAATTGAACTTGGCTTAATAAATCAAACTGTGAACCTATTGGAAATAGGACAATAATGACTGAGAAAAGCTCTAGAGCTATGGCATAAACTTAAGCCATGGATTTAAGGACTTACTCAAAGATTTCCGTGGAGAGGATACCATTCACCTTTACACTGAAATTAAATCTAATCTGTAAAATAAATGGTGTGAGAGATTTAACACGAACCAGGATAGAGATTTAAAACTTCCATACCTAAAGGAGATATTTTTTATATCACCTTTTTTTCACTTACACCATCCCTAAACATAATTAACACTTGTCTGTGTTCAAAATCTGTCTCTTAAATATATTGCATCTTAACACTACAATTCCAAGCAGTCACAAATTACCAGGAAATCCTACCATTTTGTCTTCTGTTCCCCTAATGTATCTTTTCTTCCCTTTCTTAAAGGAACTATCAATTTTCTCCCTATTCTTTCCATTGTTATCATACAAGAAACATTCCACACTTATTTTCTTTGCTTTTTCTTCCCCTACCCCATCTGACATTTTTGTCCTCCCTCCAACTTATTTCACTGTCTATTTCCTACCTTCAACCTACATTTTTCTTTCTATATAACATAGTGGGTAATAAGGGACTCCAGAGCCAAACTGTGCTCAAATCCTGGCTCTGCAAGTTATTCAACCTCTGTACCATAGTTTCTTCAGCTATAAAATGGGGATGATGATAAAACCTAATTCATGAGGAATGTTGCAAGGGTTGAATGAGTATGTGCATGGAGAACACTTAGAATAGTGACTGGCAAGAAATAGCACTGAATCCTGCTGACAACAAAAAAAGTAAGAAGCCAGAAAAGTAAGAGGGAAAAAAAGGGGAAGTAATATAGCATACTTAATTGTATGCATCTTTATAAACACATCTAACTGCAGATAATAAAAATTTTGCTCTCCCAAGTTCAAAATACTTTATCAAAATTTCCTTATCTGCTCTTACTATCTACTTATATAAAAACCATGGGTGGTGTTCATCACATCCAGAACCGCAGCGACCAAGCAGAAGGAAGTCAGTCCCGCAGGGGTTGTCTTGGCAACGGCTGCGCCCCCCCCCCCCCAGCTGTTTCCCAGAGCTGTTTCCTGTAAGGGCAAGGTTTGAGGCAGGAACCCGCCCTGGGAGCATGGAGGCATAATCTTTCTAAAGTGTGCCACGCCAGCACAGCCAAGGGTGAACCTGAGTCAGGGCAGCTGAAAGGCTTAGCAAAGACAGACAAGAGAATGAAAGCCGGGTCTCGGTGGGATGCTGCTTCTCTGAGAGACAGAGACCACGCCCACAGCCATGCCTTTATTTTATAGCAGATGCTACGAGGCAAAGTAAAGGCATGACCAAGATGTTTACAACATTCTCCTGGGTTTCAATCCTACTCAACTACATGCACCTGAACTCTATCAAGCCTACATAACTCAGGCACATGGGGCCATGTGTTCGGACCACAGGTTCAAGCTTACAACTACAGCTGTTGGCTATAATTGTGCGGGAGGGCCCGCCCTCCAAGCTGGGACTTGCACGTGGCAATGAGAGGACTGTGCCCTCTCATCAGTCCAAGGCTTGAACCTATCCAAAACACTGTAGCGGCTCCCTACAATAAAGTTTTAATTCTGTTTCTTTGTTACTAATGTTGTGGCTCCACCCCATAACAAAGAAACAATTTCTGGAGGATGAGGCCCAGGAATCAGGATTTTAAAAAGATTCCCAGGTGATTCTAATGTGCAGTCAAGGTTGAGAACCACTGCTATAGATAATACTAAAAATATATCTAAACATGCAATTCTTTGTCCAAAAAATGAGCATGTTCAAAAATTAAATGAAGAAAATTTGGATATACTCGATGGAGATTTTCACACATATTTGAGTGATGATTCCATTGATTCCACAGATGATGCTGAAAAGGAAAATTTTCCCATCGAATTTCTTAATAGTATTACTCCTTCGGGAATGCCGTGTCATAAATTAAAATTGAAAGTGGGTGCAATCATCATGCTATTGAGAAATCTCAATAGCAAATGGGGTCTTTGTAATGGTACCAGATTTATTATCAAAAGATTATAACCTAACATTATTGAAGCTGAAGTATTAACAGGATCTGCAGAGGGAGAGACTATTCTAATTCCAATAATTAATTTGTCCCCATCTGACACTGGCCTCCCATTTAAATTGATTCGACGACGGTTTTCCATGATGCCAGCATTTGTGATGACTGTTAATAAATCACAAGGACAAACTCTAGACAAAGTAGGCATATTCCTACCTGAACTCGTTTTTGCACATGGTCAGTTATACGTTGCTTTCTCTCAAGTTTGAAGAGCGTGTGATGTTACAGTTAAAGTTCTAAGTACTTCATCACAAGGGAAATTAGTCAAGCACTCTGAAAGTGTTTTCACTCTTAATGTGGTGTACAGGGAGATATTAGAATAAGTTTAATCACTTTATCAGTCATTGTTTGCATCACTGTTGTTTTCATATCATGTTTTCGTTGTTTTGATATCATGTTTTTGTTGTTTTTATATCATGCCTCTGTTATTGTTATATCCTTTTGTTACTGTTTATTTATTAATAAATTTATATATTATTTTCATATACATTTTACTAATTTCCTTTAATCTCTCACACTTCTATTATAGAGAAAGAGCAAATAGCCAATATTAAAATATCTCTGCTAATTAATTCCCTTTTTAAAAAAATATATTTTATTGATTTTTTTACAGAGAGGAAGGGAGAAGGATAGAGAGTTAGAAACATCAATGAGAGAGAAACATTGATCAGCTGCCTCCTGCACACTCCCAACTGGGGATGTGCCCTCAACCAAGGTACATGCCCTTGACTGGAATTGAGCCTGGGACCCTTTATTCCGCAGGCTGATGCTCTATCCACTGAGCCAAACTGGTTAGGGCAATTAATTCCCTTTTAATGTGCACAAATTTCATGAACCGGGCTACTAGTCACTTTAGAAAAGCCAGGTTTAACAAAAAAGAATGAAACACAGAGGAGTGGAAAGAAGTACCCAAATTGATACAATAAAACAGTAAAGAAGCTCCTGGCCAGTTTTGATGGATGATTAGAGCCTCAGCCTAAGGACCAAAGAGTCTCAGATTCCCGGTCAAGGGCACACAACTGGGTTGTGTGTTCGCTCCCCACCTTCAGTAGGGGCGCATGTGGGAGGCAACCAGTCAATGCATCTCTCACATCTATGTTTCTCTCTCTTTTCTCTTCTCTCCTCTTCTCTTCTCTCTCTCTCTCTCTCTCTCTCTCTCTCTCTCTCTCTCTCTCTCCCTCCCTCCCTCCCTCCCTCCACTCTCTCAGAAAAAGCAATGGAAAAATATCCTCTGGTGAGGATTAACAACAACAAAAAAGTAAAGAAATATGAATAAGAATCCAAAAGAGAATCTCTCTGTATCCAAGGGCTCCCAACTATGTCATATCACCAACATCAAGGTTGCCTTAGGGACACAGAAACCAAATCAATTCAATATTAAAAGTTGTAATCATGTCATTAAAAGAAAGAGAATCAACTAGGTCCTTCCATGTTTTACAGAGTAGAGGTCTCTTGAAAACATGACTTAGCCCTAGTCGATTTGGCTCAGTGGATAGAGTGTCGGCGCGCAGTCTGAAGGATTGCGGGTTCAATTCCAGTCAAAGGGCACATACCTCAGTTGCAGGCTCAGTCCTCAGCCCTAGTTGGGGCTCGTGTGGGAGGCAACAAATCGATGTGTCTCTCTCACATCGATGTTTCTTTCTTTCTTTCTCTCTCTCTCCCTCTCTCTCTCTGCCTCTCCCTTCCCTTCCACTTTCTCTAAAAAAAAAAAAAAATCAATGGAAAAATATCTTCAGATAAGGATTAACAAACAAACAAAACAACAAAGAACAAAATAAAATAAAATACTAAAAAAAAACATGACTTAAATAAGAGAATCTTTATTGTGCAAAATAACAGCTTACCTTAGGGTGCACCATGACAATTTTGCGTAAAAAATTCTTTATAAGCAGACTATCTGTCATCAAAGTTCTTGGCTTTTCATCAACCTGTAACAACACAACAAAACATCCACCACTTATACACAAACTCAAAAGCATAAATGAATCAAATTATGGTATTGCTTCCTATAAAAATAACACCTCAGAAAGCTTTTCAGACATTCAAGGGGAAACATCTTTGGATCTTAGAATTAGACACAAAAGGGAATCTAATAGCCATCACTTCTTAGGTTAAAGTACTTATTTTATGGACCTTCAGGAGACACATGAACAATGATTATAGTAAAACCCACAATATCAAAATTACCTTCAGGAACAAATTTAAAAGTTATTTAAAGTAATTCAGAATGAACCTGAGAAAAATAACATTTGTATTAAGAATATGAGTGAAGCCTGGCTGGCGTGGCTCTGTGGTTGAGCTTCTACCCATGAACCAAGAGGTCACTGGATCGATTCTTGGTCAGGCACATGCCTGGGTTTCAGGCTTGATCCCCAGTAAAGGGCATGCAGGAGGCAGCTGATAGATATTTCTAGCTCTCTATCACTCTCCCTTCCTCTCTCTAAAATCAATTTTAAGCCATAACTGGTTTGGCTCAGTGGATAGAGCGTCAGCCTGCGAACTGAAAGGTCCCAGGTTCGATTCCGGTCAAGGGCATATACCTTGGTTGTGGGCACATCCCCAGTAGGGGGTGTGCAGGAGGCAGCTGATCGATGTTTCTCATCGATGTTTCTAACTCTCTATCCCTCTCCCTTCCTCTCTGTAAAAAATCAATAAATATATTTTAAAAATAAAATAAAATAAATTTTAAAAAACATATATAAAAAATTACTTAAGTGACCATGGATAAAAAAATCACTTAACTGCTCTGGACCTTATTTCCTAATCTGCAAAAGAGGGATAATACCCTTTTACCTCACAGAACTGTTTTAAGGATCAAATAATCTGAAAAAATATATATATATAGAACCCTAATATGCAAAATATAAAACCCTAATATGCAAATAGACCAAATGGCGGAATAACTGAACAACTGGTCGCTATGATGTGCACTGACCACCAGGGGGCGCACACGGAACATGGCAGATGTCGGCAGCAGGCAACAGTGTGTGGAACATGGTGGGTGTTGGCCATGGTGGGATGGTGGAGCAGGTGAGCAGGGGTGCCTGACCAAGGCAGGGTGCGCCTCTGGTGATTACTGAAAATGCTTTGCTCCTGTGTGCCACGATCCCGCCTGATGCACCTGCTGCTGGCACCAGCCCCGATCGCTCAGCTCCATCAGTGGGTGCAAGCTGTGGCTGCCAGCCCCAATTGCCCCTGAGGGCTTCTCCACCTTCCCCTGCTCCTGAGGGGTAATCTGGGCAGCAGCTGTCGTTCGCACCTGCTGCTGGTGCCAGCCCCAATCACTCCATGATGTCAGCGGGTGTGAGCGGGCCAGCGCTGTCAGCACATAGGAATGGTGGGAACGGGGCTGCCTGCTGGTAGAGAGGGGACTGGGGGCCACGGTGGGAGGGGCCGAGACCTACCCTTGTGCCCACCACGCCCTTGCAGCCCACAGTTCCTTTTAAGGTGCACGATTTCATGCACTGGGCCCCTAGTATGTTATACATGGTAATAATAATAATAGATACCACTTGTTGAATGACTACTAAATGGCAAGCATTGTGCAGGTGCTATATACACATTATCTCCCAGCAATCCTGGAGGTAAGTATTACTATTCCTTCTTTGTAGATTTAAAACAAAAACTGAGGCTCAGAGAAGTTAAGTAACTTGCCTAAGGTCACTAAACTGTTCAGTGCTAGAGCCAGAATTTGATCCTTAATCTATCTAAAACAAATTTGCCATGCTCTTTCCAATATACCCTGACACATCCTTATAAATATAGTAAGATTTACCATCCAATGAAGGCTTTCTCTATTCCAGAAATAATGCTAAAGTATCTTATTTATATTACCTATAACCAATATTTTCAGGATGAAAAAAGTGGGGCTCAAAGAAGTTAAAACTTTTGCAAGCATACCTAATCTGGCTCCAAAGCTTTAGTATTAACCACTTCCCTATATTAACTCACTATTTTTAATATTGTGTCCCTAAAACCAAAATTGGAGAGTGTCCCCTGGAAAAGGGGGAAGTCCAGAAGAATAAGAAGAAGAAATAGAGTCAGAATTAGTAAGTTCTTATTGGTGGCTCAGAGAATACAGAGCCAGGTACTGGGTACATAGTAAAGAAAAAAAAAGGTCCAATCTCAAAATCTCATAATAAAGAGAAACATGCAAATATTTAATAAAGGATAAATTATAACACCTTTTATAAATACACTGAAAAAAAGCTCAAGAACTGTGTGATGGGTTGGGGATAATTAGAAAAAACATTAGAAAAAAGGGGTTATAATTATTAGAAAAATTTGGAAACCAATCTACAATTATTCATACACATAAATAGTGGTAATTAAATGGTAACTGCAGCACACATCATAGTCACATCCTTCATTTAAAATTTTTTATTATAAAATGTTCAAACAGTAGGAAAGCAATGATCTTTTAAAAGCATTTTCTGTACTTAACACTTCCAAAACAACTTCTTGGAACAGTTTCAAACTTCTGTAACCTTGGTGATTATAGGGCGTGTCATAGAAAGCACTAATTATATCTAGCAAATACATGAACGTTCCTTGAGCAGCTACCAGAGAGGAGCTACAATTAATAATGATGAGAGCTACCATTTAATGAACACCTGCTAGATGACAAGCAGTTTATATGCAAGCAGAAAACACCCCCACTTTATTGATGATAATGAAACTAAATAAACTAATTAATCTGTCCAAGGTAACATATAGCTCGTTAAGTGGCAGAATTGGTATTCAAACCTAGATCTGATTATCTCCAAACCCCACATTCCACTATGCAATGCTGCCTCTCCAAAGAAAGTTCATTTTCTATGCATATAGCTATCTGAATCAGATATTGCATAATCTGCCATTATTTTTTATGGATTTTGGCAGGCAATGCTTATGCATGACTACTGAATATATGTATTTATTCACTAATAAAACAATGTTGCTTATTATGCACCTAGGCCTACAGAGATAAAACAATCTCAATTTGAAGAGTTCACAGTAAGTAGAAAAGACATACAAATAAATAACTTTATGACAACATAAAAAGTTTTATGATTTAAATATATAAAAAGATGCTAAAGAAATACAAGAAGGACTGGCACCTAATCCAGACGAGAAGATAAAGAGACCTAAGGTCAGGTCAACAGAGGACAGTTAACATAAAGCAAATAGCTTCTTTTAAGATCTCATAAATTATTGAGACAAAGAGAGACAGAGATGGCCAGGCAGACAGGCACACTTCGACTGACTGCAAATTCTTTTATGGCCTTTTATAATTGTGTGTTAGAAACCCAGTACCCCAGCCTGACATACCTACAGAAGCAGTGAATTTACTTAAGTGCTCTTAGTAAAAAACAGATGCTGCCAGCCCTTGGCAGCAGAAACCACCATTGAATTATATGTTTCAGCCTTTACCTTTAAATACAAGTCTAATTATATGATAGAATATGGGAGCTGTTTTATATTTTGAAACCTGAACTTATGCAGTCATGGGACCTATATGACTTTCTAGAAGAGTCAATCAGTGTCTCTTGTCTTTAAATAGATAGACAATAGGTAAATACATAAATATGTATATATATATATATTAATATGTGTGTGTATATATATATAAAGTCTACCCATTTTTTTCATTTAGTATTATAGCAAAATATAAATATCCTATCTAATAATAGACAAACAGGGTAATTGATCATACCTTCACTATGTCTCCCATTGGCCAATCAGCACGATATGCAAATTAATCACCAACAAAGATGGCGGTTAATTTGCATAAATAGGCTCCAAGCGGCGAAGCCCGAAGACTGAAGGTGAGCCGGAGCCGCGAAGACGGAAGGCAGCTCCAGCCGGGGCTGCAAAGATGGAGGATGGAAGGTGGCTCCGACTGGAGAGAAGGCCTGGGTCTTGGATACCGGAGGAAAACCGGTGCCGGCAGCCAGAAGGGAAGGCCTATTGCACGAATCTCTTTGTGCAACAGGCCTCTAGTATATAAATAAATATAAAAATGGATAAAGATGTCAAGAAAATCCTGTAAAATCAAATTTTGTTTGTTACCCAGCTTAATAGACCTCAAGATGCAGTACTAACTCAGCATAACCAAAAACCCCACCTCTCTTCTAAATGAAGCTTTTCTCAGTCTTTCCTGAGATTAGCACTTCTCTCATGCCCAAAGCAGATTCTTTATTACTAGAGGCCTGGTGCACAAAATTCGTGCACTCGGGGAGGGGAAGGTCCCTCAGCCCGGATTGTAAGAAGGTGCAGGCCAGGCCAAGGGACCCCACTGGTGCACGATTGGGGCCAAGGAGGGACGTGGGAGGTTGGCCAGTCAGGGAGGGACTGCGAGAGGGCTCCAGGGCATGTCCAGCCCATCTCACTCAATCCCAATCGCCCGGACCCCAGCAGCAAGCTAGCGTCTGCCCCCTGATGGTCAGTGCATGTCACAGTGAGCAATTGAGCAGCTTTAGCATATCATTAGCATATTACACTCTGACTGGTTGAATGGACAACTGGATGACCAGACACTTAGCATATTAGGCTTTTATTATATAGGATAGCTTTTTCATGGATGTCTGCCATGAACCTTGCTACTTGACCCTTCTCCCCAATTGAGGTATATATAATGAAATATTTCACAATCTCCTCTCTCTCTCCTCTTACTATCTTCAAATACCTTTATTATTTTTTAATCCACCTGAGGGTATTTTCCCATTTATTTTTAAAGAGAATGGAAGAGAGAAAGACAGAGATAAATATTGATGTGAGAGAAACACATTCATTGGTTGCCTTCTGGAGGAACCCAGACTGGGGAGGAGCCTGCAACTGAGGTACAAGTATGTGCCCATGACAGAAATCAAACTCTGGACCCTTTAGTCCGTAGGCTGACACTCTATCCATGGAGCCAAACTGGCTAGGGCTTCAAATACCTTTAAATAGCTGCCCAGTACCAGAGACAATGGAACAAATGCTTTCAGGAAATCCTTATTCCTCTGAGGTTATATTTCTCTTTTACAAACTCTCTCCATCCATCACCAGCTGACTGCTGAGCACTAAACTCACAGTTTTCCTCTGAACTTCAAGTCCTGCCATCATTTTAGCTGATTTCCACATCCAAGTAGTTGACCAGTCCAAGCAACAATTTAAGTCTCACAATTCCCTGGCCCCTTCAACTTCAATAATCTTGACTTACACTCATTTCCAGACATACATTTCCATAGTCATAGCTTGAAACCGTACCATTCTGGAAACCTTCAAATGAAATATTCCATTTTTTAAAATATATTTTATTGATGTTTTACAGAGAGGAAGGGAGATAGAGTTAGAAACATCGATGAGAAACATCGATCAGCTGCCTCTTGCACACCTCCTACTGGGGATGTGCCCGCAACCAAGGTACATGCCCTTGACCGGAATTGAACCTGGGACCCTTCAGTCCGCAGGCCGACGCTCTATCCACTGAGCCAAACCGGTTAGGGCTGAAATGTTCCATTTTTATGGGAAAAGGTGTATACCAAATTGTTAATAGTGGCTACCTTAAGTCAAATTATTTGTGCTCTAAATGCTCACTTTGATTTTCTTGTGGGAAACACTGCTTTTGTCATAAGGAGAAAAAACACACACAAGAGAAACTTTATTACTCTGATGACAACTTCTTATTCTTTCAAGTCTCTAAACCCCTTATAGTCAGAATATCTGTTTTTCAGCCTCATCAAGACCTAGATCTTGACCCCTTCCCACTGGGTTAAGTACCCTTCCTCTATGCAATCATAGCATTCAGTGCTTACTTCTATCATGATGCATATTACACTGTATTGTAATTACCTGTTTATCTTTTCCTTTAGATTCCAAGTGCCTTGGGATCAAGTAACATGTTTTGGAATTATGTACCTTCAATATCTAGCACAGTGAGACCAACTTGAACAAAAATAGGTTTCTGAATGAATAAATACTGGAACAGCATTGATCAATGAGTAAGGCTTGTTCAAATTCTGTCACTTAAGTTTTGTAGGACCTTAAGAAAGTCAAATTCTGTGAATCTCAGTTTTCTTACCTATAAAATGGGGTGATAATCCTTGTCCTACCCACTTCATAGAGTACCAGGAGGCTTAAGTAATATAAAAATGTTAGGATTGTTCAGACTGACTAAAACACGTGATCTCCTTTTTTAGAACTGCTTTCCTTGGTTCACTGGCATCAGCTATTTTATTGCTATTTGACATTAATAGTTTCAGAGCTGACTAACCATTAATTGCTCCAGATTGTTTACCCTTCAGTTCCCCTAAAGAAGATAAGGCACAGTCAGGGATATTTGTTGTCCTGATACCATACCCATTCCTTTTAGAAGCATACAATTGTTCAAACATGTAGAAAGGCCCCTCAAGTGCTTTTTTGGGAGAATGTTTACGGTACTCTAATTCTTTATGTCTCCACCAACTCAAAGGAAGGAAAGGGGAACTTACCTGCCTAATAGGAATCATTGGCATTTTTAAAGTATTCCAAAGCCCAGGCCACACCTGTTATGAACTGAATTGTGTCGCCCCCAAAATTCATATTTTGAAGCCTAGCCCTCCAAGTGACAGTGACTGTATTCAGAGATAGTACATTAAAGATGTAATTAAGCATAAATGAGGTCATAAGGGCAAGGCGCTAATTTGATAGAGCTGGTGTCCTTATAAGAAGAGGAAGAGCCCTAGCCAGTTTAGCTCAATGGATAGAGCATTGGCCTGTGGAATGAAGGGTCCCAGTCAAGGGCGTGTGCTGGGGCTGCAGGCTCCATACTCAGTAGGGGGCATGCAGGAGGCAACCAGCCAATCACTGATTCTCTCTCATCATTGATGTTTCTATCTCTCTCCCTCTCCCTTCCTCTCTAAAATCAATAAAAATACATTTAAAAAAATAAATTCAGAAGAGGAAGAGATACCAGACAGCTCTCTCCAGATATGTGAAGAAACAGTGACAAGGCACTTTGATCTTGGACTTCTAGCCTCCAGAAGTATAAGAAAATAAATTTCTGTTCACCTAAAGAACTCAACTTTAAGCCACCCAATCTCTGGTATTTTTTTATAGCAGCACAAGCAGACTAATCCAACATCTTAGACCAATTAAATCAGTACCTTTTGGAGTGGGACACAAATATTAATATTTTGGAAGCTCCTAGATGATTTAAAATTTGTGCAGGAAAGTTTGGGAATTAATGCCTTATTTCATTTCAAGTTTGAACTGTGATGCACCTAAGCTTTTCTTTCCTGTTACTAGATTTGTATAAAAAAGAACCAAAATAACAATGATTTATAGAACCACAAAAAAAAAAAAAACCTGCCTCAAAAGTCATCTGGAAAGGTGTTACCCTTGAAATATCCTGAGAATAGCTGACTTCCTCTGAAGTCCAATTCAGTTTTGCAGAGGATCCAGGCAGTATAGATTGCATTTCTGTGTGAGAAGAAATGGTGACAAAATAGAACAAACAGTTTGGACAAGCACCAGAATTTCTGGAATTGTTTATTAAACTTAAGAGCCAAGAAGGCTTTTCCCTGATGAAAAGATTATCTGCAAAATTCAAAGTATGACTGGAAATAGCTATGCATCAACAAATTGCTTGAACATTTAGAATTACATTATGGGGTTAAGACATTTAATCTCATGTTTTCAATTTTTCACATTTGCTAAATCATTTGTATTTTCAGTTACTTTCCACAAGGTCATATCCAATGCCAGAAATCTTGAGTTCTATCTGATATTCTTGTATTTTTTAAATAAATTCATTATTTAATAAACACAAATCCAGCAAGTGAGCTTATTTAGAACCAAAAGTGGAAAAATTCAAGAATGACCCTCTCAGCCACCTACTAATATATTGTTATTTAATAAGGTATTTTTTAACAAAGAAAAACAAATCTTGCTACTTTAATTCATAAATTAACCACCTGGTGCATTTACATGTGTTGACTCAATTATATTTCCACAAGGCATCAGTGAGTCCTGGGTCATCAACAAAGAGTACCTCAAAGTATGCACAAACTCTTCTTCCTTTCCGTACCCTGACACTCATATTACAAAAGGAAAAAACAAATTTCCCATTTTATAAAATGCCATCCTTATTTCATCTCTACAGTAGTATTATAAAGAACTAACTATAAATATAGATATCTCAGTTTCCACAAGTTCTACTTTGTAAGTGAGGTTGACAATAATGTTATATAAGAACTCAACTTTAAGAATGTAATAATAGCCCGGCCGGCATGGCTCAGTGGTTGAGTGTTATCCTATGAACCAGGAGGCCATGGTTCGATTCCCTGTCAGGGCAAATGCCCAAGTTGGAGCTTCACCCCCAGTAGGGGGCGTGCAGGAGGCAGCCCAATCAATGATCCTCTCTCATCATTGATGTTTCTCTCTGTCCTCCCTTCCTCTCTGAAATCAATATATATTTTTAAAAATATAACAACAAAATATACCCCAAACGCCACAACTTTTTCCTAAAGCATTCATACTATATATCTAATAAAATTTTAATCATCTCAAAAAGTATGGATATTAACCCAGCCAGTGTGTCTTAGTGGTTGAGTGTCAACTTTGAACCAGGAGGTCACAGTCCAATTCCCTATCAGGGCACATGCCCAGGTTGCAGGCTCGATCCTCAGGGTGGTGTGTGCAGGAGGGGCTGATCAATGATTTTCTCTCATCATTGGTGTTCCTATCTCTCTCTCCTCCCATTTTGAAATCAATAAAAATATATTTTTAAAAAATTTTAAAGGACTTTACCAAAATCAAGTTCTATCAATCTTAATGGGTAATATTTTCTTGCCATTAGTGTGCTTTTCAAATATAATTCAGTCACAAAGCCCAGGATAATATGGTAACAAGGTTATGCTACACTGAAGTTTAATGAACTTGGCACTGAACCAGGATACCTTATGTCAATCTTTACCACTTAGGGACTTTCCGACCTAAGGCGACCCCTTTTTTTCTGTGAATTGGTAACCTTTCTGTGAAATAAAAAAATATATTGTTCCATTGTTCCCGAATCCTATTTCTCTTTGAAGGAGTAATACAGCAGAATGGGGAAAACATGTAGATGTGTGAAAAAAAGGCTTGTCAATAACTTTGAATTCTCCAGAAATCTTAATAACAATCCTATATAATAAAAGCCTATATAATAAAAGTGTCCGACTGTTCGACCATTTAACCAGTCGCTATGACACTCACTGACCACCAGGGGGAAGACGCTCCGACTGGTAGGTTAGCTTGCTGCTGGGGTTTGGCCGATCGGGACTGGGCGAGATGGGCCGGACATGACCTGGAGCCCTCCTGTGGTCCCTCCCCAGCCCCCAGATCATGCACCAATGGGGTCCCTCAGCTTGGCCTGCGCCCTCTCACAATCTGGGACCTCTTAGGGGATGTCAGAGAGCCGGTTTTGAGGGGATGTCAGAGAGCCGGTTTTGGCCCAATCCCCGCAGGCCAGGCCGAGGGACCCCACCAGTGCACGAATCCGTGCACCAGGCCTCTAGCTTTAAATAAAATATGTGGTTATTTGGGAGGGAAATCAATTTCAGTTGCCTTATCCCATACATACATACACACACACACACACACACACACAGAATCAAGATGACTGACAAAAGAATTAAATAAAAGCCTCCTATTTCAAGATAAGTCGAGCATATATTGAAATCTCATCATCCCATTCAAACATATAAAATGATAAAACAAATATTTTTAAATTTTAATAAATATACAGTCATAGTAAGAAAAACAGAAGTGAGAAATCTTTATAGACCAGACATGGAAAGGTATTCCCTCATCTTCTGGAAGAAAAAAGAGAGGGATTCCACAATGGTAAGTAAGGACCAACGATGCACCATATTTGGGGTCTGGACTAAGAAAAAACAATAGGGCTAATAATGCGACACATATAAGTTTAAGAGCAAGAGCCACACAGGCCATACATAGGAGATCTGATAACCAAAACAAAAACAAAGACCAGACATGTGCTGCCTGCTTACCTGAGGGTTGGTTAAAGCCAAGTAATGATAGTAGCAGCATCAATGATGCAGAATGAGGGCTAGAAAGCCATGTCATATAAGTGAGGATGGGACTCAGAATTATATAATCTATTAAGATGCAAGAGCTTTGTATCTTGACCCCCACAAGCAAAGTTTAATCTTACAATATATAATTAACAGTTGAAAGCAAAAATAATAACACTGTAAGGCAGAAATTATGACATTTGAAAATGCCCAAAACAGAGCAAAGAAAAATAGTTTTGACAAAATTGTCATAATTTAAAGATACTTTGATTGTCTCTATCAGTGATGGCGAACCTTTTGAGCTCGGCGTGTCAGCATTTTGAAAAACCCTAACTTAATTAACTCTGGTGCCGTGTCACATATAGAAATTTTTTGAAATTTGCAACCATAGTAAAACAAAGACTTACATTTTTGATATTTATTTTATATATTTAAATGCCATTTAACAAAGATAAATCAACCAAAAAAATGAGTTCGCGTGTCACCTCTGACACGCATGTCATAAGTTCGCCGTCACTGGTCTATATAGAGGATCCAAGAGAATCTACAGATAAACAATCAAAATTAAAAATGAATACCATTTGTAATAGCAACAAAAACTATAATAGGAATAAATATAACAAAATTCACATAAAATCTTGAACATTTCTCAATAGTGAGGTATGATTAGATAACCTTAATAAGGAAAGGAGTAAAGAAATATTAAGGAAGCAAAAGAAGAAAAATGCATTTATTTTAACTTATTTGATCTTCACTTAATCGTCTCTTTATAAAATCTTGTCATGTGTTATGCAAATCTGGCAGTAAGAGACTATTTAGAACATATCAAAAGCCCGAAGACTAAGTATGGATTTACAGGGTAACCAATGACCTGTGAGTCCACAAACTCTTCTTTACTTCTAAATATGAAGCTGAAATAAATCTCAGTTTCCCCGTCTCTGAAACAGAAATGGTGATAATACTTAAGTCTGACCTACCTCATTCAAGAATGAATGAGATCATATCTACAAAATGAACTCCTGATGGAAAAAGTGTTAGATATGTATTGCACTTAGAGTTGTTGACCTTGGAAGATATAAAATTCCATCTTTTTAATCTTTGAATATGAGAATCTCAGATTTAAAAATTAAAAGTAAGTCAGACATCCAAGAGCTCACTGTTGTGAGTTTCTCACTCAATTTTGAGCAAGCCTGGACCTGTCAATCTAATGTACAAAAAGCACCACTCCTCACTTCCTTTCCCAACAAATTAACAAAGACTACAAAACAAAACTAAACTTTTTAAAAATAGGCTCTGTGATGCCAAAAGGGTGAAGTACAGGATAAAAGCTAAAACTGAACTATCATTACCATATAACCTTATGTCAACAGCAAAGCTATCTCCCCTATTTACAAGGGCTGTTAATTCTTATTAGTGTTTTGAATAATAATAATAAAAAAAAGCCATACATTTTCTGATTTGGGACAAACACTAGAATATTTTTTAAATTGAATGCCAAGCTGCATTTTAGTAAAGAGTTAAATTATGCCAATAAATATGGGAATGAGGAGATATTTATTTTTTATTTTTAAAACGTATTTTTATTGATTTCAGAGAGGAAGGGAGAGGGGAGAGAAAGACAGAAACAACAATGATGAGAGAGAATCACTGATTGGTTGCCCCCTGCACGTCCCCTACTAGGGCACATACCTGCAACCTGGGCATGTGCCCTTGACCAAAATCAAACCTGGGACCCTTCAGGCCAATGCTCTATCCACTGAGCCAAACCGGCTAGGGTTTGAGGAGATATTTAAAAAGATAAATGTGGTGACTTGGGGGGAGGGGTGTGGAGTATAGGGGAGATAAATAGTGATAGAAGGAGGCTTGACATGGGGTGGTGAACACACAATACAGTGTACAGATGATGTGTTGTGGAATTTACACTTAAAATCTGTATAATTTGCCAAAACCGGTTTGGCTCAGTGGATAGAGCGTCGGCCTGCGGACTGAGGGGTCCCGGGTTCGATTCCGGTCAGGGGCATGTACGTTGGTTGCGGGCACATCCCCAGTAGGAGATGTGCAGGAGGCGGCTGATCGATATTTCTCTCTCATCGATGTTTCTAACTCTCTATCTCTCTCCCTTCCTCTCTGTAAAAAATCAATAAAATATATTTTTAAAAAAATCTGTATAATTTAATCAGTGTCACCCCAGTAAATTCAATAAAAAGGAAAAATGAGATAAAATCAAAGTAATATGAATAGAAGAGGCAAGAAAGAATCAACAAAATAGAGACCTATATATATGGCTTTTTTTCATATTCCCCCATCTCATCATTCTCTTCTACTCTTTCTTTTCATCTTTTCTTCACTAGAGTAAGGACATGATAGGAAGTAGCTTCTAGACCTAGGCAAAAAGGGCAAACTAAAACCATCATGTTTCACCAAATAGATATTTATGATAGAAGTGGTTCTATATAAATGGATAAACATATAAATAAATTAATATATAAATGGATTTCTACATAGACAAGTATATAATGCAGCATAATCTATATATATAAAAGGCTAAGTGACCATCTGTCCATCCGACCATCTGGTAGACATGACGCGCACTGGCAATCTATAATAACAAAAGGGTAATATGCTAATTAGACTGAACGTCCTTATGGGTGTCATTCCGGACGTCCTTCCAGATGAAGGTGGGGCTGGAGCAAAGCCCAGGTCCCGGGTGCCAGAGGGAAGCTGGTACCAGCAGCTGGGGAAAGAAGGCGTACTCTTGCACAAATTTTCATGCATCGGGCCTCTAGTACATAAATTAATATAAAATAATGAGAATTTTTAAACACAAGAATTTATCTTAATGGGCATCATCCTTCAAAGTATAGAAGATTATTCTAATTCACAGAGGACCTCAAAT
The DNA here is from genome assembly GCF_014108235.1 of Myotis myotis. Classification (NCBI taxonomy): domain Eukaryota; kingdom Metazoa; phylum Chordata; class Mammalia; order Chiroptera; family Vespertilionidae; genus Myotis; species Myotis myotis. The sequence goes on from NW_023416314.1 coordinate 77,895,595, forward strand.
CTGGTTGGAGGTATTTTATTCTAATAAGCAATCAAGAGGAACATAAAGCTCTGTTTTAATTAATATGTATTTTAATATATAATAATTCTATAGTATAAAAAGCAAAATTAACAAAAAATCAATTCGATTAGATAATGGAGAAGCCAAAGAAAAGTCAAAAATTGAAGCCTGTAGAATTATGAGAATGTTAGTGCTACATCACTGCAAGAAATGCAGCTATTATACAGCAAATTAGTTTTCAAGAAAATGAACCTCTTTTTAGACATGTCACACATGATTTTTCAGAGGGACTTTCAAATGGAATAATAGTCTAATTGACAATAAAAGCCAGAAACATGTTAGTAATAGAAAGGGAAAAAAATAAGTTTCATTAGCATAGAAATGATCATTAAAGTCCCAAAAGTATCAAAGCTATCTGAAGTAAATGTAGAATAATAATGCAGAATAATGAAGGGAAGAAAGTCATAATGGTGACTGAACTTTAGAATATCTTTTTAAAAAATATTTATTTTTAGAGAGAGAAAAAAACATCGATTTGTTGTTCCACTTATTTATATATTCATTGGTTGATTATTTTTTAATATGTTTTATTGATTTTTTACCAAGAGGAAGGGAGAGGGATAGAGAGCTAGAAACATCAATGAGAGAGAATCATCGATCAGCTGCCTCCTGCACACTCCCTACTGGGTATGTGCCCACAACCAAGGTACATGCCCTTGACCGAAATCGAACCTGGGACCCTTGAGTCCGCAGGCCAACGCTCTATCCACTGAGCCAAACCGGTTAGGGCTATGTTTTTATTTTATAATCCACACCCGGTGATATGTTTCCATTGATTTTTAGAGCGAGAGGGAGAGAGAAAAAAGCATAAATGTATGAAACATTGATTGGCTGCCTCCCACACGATCCCCGACCTGTGAAGGAACCTGCAACCCAGATACGTGCCCTGAGTAGGAACTGAACCTGCAACTCTTTGGTGTATGGTACAATGCTCCAACAAAATGAGCATCCCAACCAGGGCCATTGATTGATTCTTGTATATGCCCTGACCAGGGATTGAACCCACAACCTTGGCATATTGGGATACTGTGCTAACCAACTGAGCTACCTGGGCAGGGCCTAGGGAAATATCTTCTAAGTTACCAAATAAGCACCTAGAACATACGTACCTCCATAATAGTACTTAAATCATTGTATTTTATTTTCAGAGCTACCTCTCCCTATGACTTCCTTGTGACAAGATGTTCAATAAAGGTTTACTGGATAAAAGTATAACTAGTTAGGGACCAAAGAAGATAGAAAACAAAAAACAGAACACATACCATTAAAGAGTAAGAAAATAGGGAGGTTTTCTTGATTATTATTTATTAATCTAGCATAAATAAAACACCCAGAAATATGAGCCTGTTTGTATAGGAATTGATCTGAAGTACTCCAGGTCCAGAGAAAAAGTACCTTGATACAACCTTGATAGAATAGATTGAAAACTAAAGGAAACTGATGTTGAATGGCTCTACAATATACTAGTACAGTTCCCCTAAAGAGAGGTCAGACCTTCTTTTAGGCAGAGAGAAATCAACTGAGCAATGAAGTAGATATAACGTAGTTAAAGAACTAAATTCAGAGGCACACTGTTAATTTTGTGTAAGTACGTAATTCTTTAGCATCAGAAAATCTGATGGTTAATGAATCAGCCATCAGAGACTTCCTGATGAAGCTAATTAAAGAATATAAAGATTTGTGAATGGACCAATTTATTTATTTATTTTTAAAATATATTTTATTAATTTTTTACAGAGAGGAAGGGAGAGGGATAGAGAGTTAGAAACATCAATGAGAGAGAAACATTGATCAGCTGCCTCCTACACACCTCCTACTAGGGATGTGCCTGCAACCAAGGTACATGCCCTTGACCGGAATCAAACCTGGGACCTTTCAGTCCACAGGCTAATGCTCTATCCACTGAGCCAAACCAGTTAGGGCTGTGAATGGACCAATTTAAAGCAGTTTGAAAATATTAAGGAATGCTAAGTAAATAAATAAATAAGTAGTAATAAAGGCATAATGACTGATGCATAAGCTAGAAAGATAAGGGATTCAAATTCTGGTTTTGGACAATTTCTTTTGTGAGCTTCAGTGAGTCATTTCTGTTGCTAATTAGTAAGAATAAATAGCAATATTGAGTGGATGTTGGTAGTATTAAGAATCCTAACAGCTGAAGAGAAAACAGGCTAACGTTGGCTACTAAATGTGATTAAGACTCAATTTTTATTGTGTACTTGATGTGCAGAGCTTCCTCTTTGGACAAAAGCCATCTCCACTTCATCACAAGACTATAAAAATATGATTAAATAATCCTGACCGGTTTGGCTCAGTGGATAGAGCATCGGCTTGTGGACTGAAGGGTCCTAGGTTCGATTCTGATCAAGGGCATGTACCTTGATTGCAGGCACATCCCCAGTGGGGGCTGTGCAGGAGGCAGCTGATCGATGATTCTCTCTCATCGATGTTTCTAACTCTCTATCTCTCTCCCTTCCTCTCTGTAAAAAATCAATAAAATATATTTTTAAAAATATAATTAAATAAATATGCATATAGTTGCTTTGATTTTTAAAGTAACAATTACATTAAGTCAACATGAAACAAACTGTCTTAATGCCTGTATAAACAAAATAAATAGGTGATTATTCCATAAACTATACTCAATTCATTATCTTCTCTCTAGTATTAACAATGATAATAAAACCATTCCCTTATATTGTACATGGCTTTTAGTCTCATGGAAAATGGGTAATTCTTTACCTTTTAGGAAGTTCCTGTAGAACAAACCACCATAAATGCTTTCTGCAGAAGCAACTATAAAAAACAAACAAGAAAATATCATAAATAAAACAATTAAATGGATTTTATCTAAAGAATCAAATGGGAGCCTAAAAATACGGCTTATAGACACAACATAAAAAAGGTGACCACTACTAATGAGTTCAGTAAAAATGGAGGCAGCAAAGAAAAATTATGAAATCACATAACTGTTTGGGGCAGAATAACTTCTTGGAGATGGGACCAAATAGCAAGTCTTTTCACTTATATTCAATACCAGTACTGCCTCTTTGGATATTACTATTCCCAGTAGGAAAGGGACTTAGAAAGACTGCAAACTGTAGCTAGTAAATAGAGTATATCATGCCAATAACCCATATTCCAGTGTAAGATTCAATAAAAAATTTTGGCTTTCTTTTAACCAATTTACTCATTAGTAAAAAATACTTTATTAGACTATCAGGTAAGAATTCTCTGTATCTAGAGTTCTAAATTGGAATGTTAGGTCATTTGGAGCAATAATTCTTCATGGGAAGAAGGTGAAGGAAAAAGCATACCCTAAGAAGGGGAAAACGATGAGAACTACATGGAGGCTTTTTTCCAAATTGAATATGTCCTCTCACTGAAGAATGTGATCTGATAATTAAGAATCTAATCATCACTGCCAAATGTGTCTATCCCTCAAGAAAGTTGTATTCTTTAAGCAGGGGAAAAAAGGTTGAGAATGTGACTAATGGCTACTGTACTGAGTAGCACAGATATAGAACATTCCCATTATCACAAAAAGTTCTATTAGATAAGCAATGTCCTAGATTTTGAATGATCTGGACAAATGGTACATACTTCAAAAGGCATAAGTCCAAGTAGCATAAAACATTTAATAAGAAACAATCATCTATTTTTTTTCTTAGTGTTCCTCACAGGCATACACTGGCCATATCTTAAAGAAGAGTGGGTCATTGGGACAGGGATGGCATGTAGGAGTAGATCTATACTAGTGATTTGTGAAGAGCTAGAACATTAACAAGAAAAATTAACAAAATCTGTATGTCTTGCAGCATGTTCATGATATTTTTCAATTGCATGTCACACTTTTTCTTCTAACACCTTCTCTTAGTTTTAAGAAGTATCATGTCAACAACTGTTGAAAATGGGCACTTTTGGTGCACATGCTTAAGGAAAACAATCATCCTACACTCCATCCATCCCCCAATTTTCAGCTATACTTCTGTTTCTGTATTAAAGTGCTGTCATTCAAAGATGACAGTAGAGACTAATTTGTAGAACACATTTTTAGAGCAACAGCATTCCCCAAAATTCCCTCTTTAGAACAAATGATCTTAAAAAACAAAAAATTTTTAAAGAGCTATAAGGTCAAATATGTTTAGGAAATGTTATACATAACCCGTTTTGAATGATTCACAGTCCACGATGGCATATTAAAGGCTCTGAGAGGATCTAAAGTAATGACACTTTAGATTCCACTTTGTAAAGTATTTGATTGTCTTTGTAAAGTATTTGATTGTCTAACAGTTAGACTCTAACTGCTATGCTGTATACCTGATACTAATACAAAATATTGTAAACTGTTATTTAAAAAAAAACTCCTTGATTTTAACTGGCATTCCCCAAATGTAGATGACTACATTAGCTCCTTTCTCCTAACTCATATACACATCCTGTAGCACACATGGTGGGAAACAATCTAACAAATAACACTTGTTAAAGCCTTCAACAATTACTGATGGAAAGAAACCATGTAAGCATTTCTCAGCTTCTCATGGATGGATCATTCCAGTAATAAAATTTGCTGGTTTATTGGAAAGTTGAATTCTGTGCCTCTTTTAGAGATTTTGAAGAACTAAGCCCCAATACCTGTCACTTTTTAAAAATATGTTTTAATTTTTTTTGAAAGAGAAAAAGGGAATGTGACAGAGAGAAATATTGATGAGAGACAACACCATCGATCTTGCATGCCCCTACTGGGTATTGAGCCTGCAACCTGTGCATGTGCTCTGACCAGGACTTGAACCAGTGACTTCTTGGTTCATGGGTCGATGCTCAACCACTGAGCCACACCAGCCTGGAAAGCCCCAGTACTTGTGAATATGTCCTTATTTGGAAATAAGGATGTCATCAAGTTAAGATGAGGTGGTACCAGATTAAGGTGACCCTAAATCCCAGTGGTGTCCTTATAAGAAGACACAGACACAGATTAACATCAGGTGAAGACAGATGCAGAGATTGGAGTGATATGTCTACAAGTCAAGAAACACCAAGGGCCTGCCAGAAGCTAGGAGAGAGACATGGAATAGATTTCTCCCTCAGAGCCTCCAAAAAAGGAACCAAACCTACTGATACTTTGATTTTGGACTTTTAGCTCCGTAACTGTGAGGGAATACCTTTATTTTGTTTTAAGACACCCAGTTTGTGGTACTTCGTTACAGCAGCCCTACATAAGTAATATTCTATCTACCTGGTGAGACTATGACCACGTGAATAGAAAAAATCTAGAAGAATATATATTGAATGTTATTTAATAATTATCACAAGAGGTAAGATTATCAGAAACTCTCACTTTCCATAATATATACTTCTGTAATGTTGGAATATTTTGTGAGAAGCATATATCACCTTTCCTCCTACCAAAGGAAGGAAGGAAGAAAATAAGTACAGAGAGATCAGAGACAGTCCAGAGAAATGCTCCCTATACTACATGGGTTGAGGAAATCCATTAGGCTCAAAATACCTTTGGAATGGGTTTCTTGCCAAAAGATAGTGTGGCTCAAGTCCTTTGCTTTGAGTGAAATCAAGTTTATATTAGCAAGAGTTTACTGGATTAGAATCAATGCATAAGCTAAAACAACCATATATAGACCAACATCAACCTAGCCACATAGCTAACCATCTCTCTCATGAATGGTGGAAACTACGTCCAGTCAGAGTGGAGTTCATGTAGAGTAGAAGCAAACCAACCTATCATACCTCTCTTGAGGATGTTTACTGACAGGTACACAGAGAAGACATGTGATTATGGTTCAGGTGAGAAAATGTCTTGTAGAGCCTACAGTACTACCCAATCTCACCTGGGACTCAGGGTGATTGCCTCCTCTAAGGTTTTAGGGCAACTTCATTCCAAAGTATCCTTCAATAAATCTACACACACACACACACACCCCAAAACCCAAACAAACAAGGAAGTTATCACTTTACAAGTTCAAGAAAATTAGTTTCAGAGTCACTCAATACATTAGCTTCTCTGAAAAGTTTAGGCAAAATGACAAAAAGAATAAGTGCCAAATGGAAGAGATATGTATTTTCAAACTAACTGCAAGTTAGGATTATCAAAGTATGCACTATTCATCATTTTATTTCTTTTCTTCCTCCATTATTTTTTTGGCTTCTCCAACTACTAAAGGCTAGACATGAAAGAAAGGAGATAAAATATAATGTAATATCATTTTGCTGTAAAAGAGGAGGTGAAAACCAAAAGCAAGAGTGAGATTATTTCTGAGCAATTTTACCTTAAGCCAGTAAAATAAAGGATCCTGTGATGTCATTCTACTCAAGTTTTCCTATATGACACATTTGTAAATCTATCAGCAGATACTTATTGCATAATCATTTAAGTTTTTTAACTATGGAACAACCCTGAAGTGGTAACATAAAAAATTATGACTAATTGAATTTTTAAAATAAACTATAACATAAATCATGACAATCAAAGATAGAGAAATCAACATTTTTCTTCCTCCACTTACTAGTTGTTACACAATGAAGAGTATTTTCCTGTTGCTTAGAATTTAATGCTTCTATGGAAATCACTAGCTGTCCTTCTAGCAATGCTCCATTTGCTGTTTCACACTTCCAGTGAATTATTAAATATTTCAAAATCTGAAAAGGGCATAATTCAAAGAAAACACAATCTTCTTTAGAAATCATGACAATAAAATTATGATAATTAATAACTTAATTTCAAAAAATAATCTTGCTTGCAAAATGTCAGATTTACATTTGTTCAGAACAAAGCATTGTGTCTAAACAGAAGAAATAGCTTAGGGAGTGACCTAAAGGAGACAGTGAAATTCAACACAATGCCCAACAAGACAGGAAGTGGAGACACCAAATTGCTTTATTCAAAGAATAAGTTCATCTGGAAATAATTTGAAAAATTAAGTGGGGATTTGTTTTTCTGTCTCTTTTTTCTTCCCAAATAAAATCAAACATTAAGTTATGACTCATCTTTAGCTTTCATTAAATCAACATTTCTGAGGGTCATAATACTAGTTAAGAACACTGGCTCTGGAGGTAGATGCCTCTTTTTTAACCATGATGCCCCAATTCCAGCACGTGACCATGGGAACTTATTGCTCTGGATCTCAGCTTCCTCGTTTATAAAAATGAGAACCACATACGGCTACTGCTGAACGTGCAAACTGCTTAATACAGTGCCTGGCATGTAGTAAATGCTTAATAAATATTACCCATTATCCTATATAATAAAAGGGTAATATGCAAACTGACCCTAACAGCAGAACAACTGGGAATGACTGGTCACTATGACACACACTGACCACCAGGGGGCAGGCGTTCAATGCAGGAGCTGCCCCCTGGTGGTCAGTGCGCTCCCACAGGGGGAGCTCTGCTCAGCCACAAGCCAGGCTGATGCCTGCAAGCACAGTGGTGGTGACGGGAGCCTCTCCCGCCTCCTCAGCGGCGCTAAGGATGTCTGACTGCAGCTTACCTCTGCTCCCTGCTAGCAAGTGGACATCCCCCAAGGGTTCCCAGACTGCCAGAGGGATGTCTCAGCTGCCGGGTCCCCAGGGGATCGGACCTAAACCAGCAGGTGGACATCCCCTGAGGGGTCCCAGACTGCGAGAGGGCACAGGCCAGGCTGAGGGACCCCCTCCCCCCACCACAGTGCACACATTTTTGTGCACCAGGCCTCTAGTTTCTAATAAGCTCATCTTCAGTAGACTGCACACAGTATTTTAAGTTGAACAGATCTCCAAGATGTCTGGATGAAACATTCAATCTTGAAGAGATAAATTTGAAACAAAATATATTGTATTTAGTTCCATTATTATTTATGAACGTGGACACTCACTTCCACATGAAGGTACCATACTAATGATTACCCCTTTAAAAAAAAAAAAAAAAAAAAAAGCATATCTCAGTATGAGAACTTGGGAACTCAGGTCCTAATTTGCACCGGAGTTTACAAAGATGGCCTCCAGGCTTTGCAGTCTAACTCTCCTTCTGGCATCCCGGGGCTTCCTTATCCGTAATGAGAGCTCGCAGATGGGAAATGAACGCTGACCGGCCAAGGCAGCGGCTCTGCGCTCTGTCCTAGGTTCCGTCGCCTGTAAAATCTCATCCTCCCACTTTCCTGGATGATAACCAAGGCGGCAGGAAGGCCCATGAACTCTACCCGCCGCCAGGTGAACCCCGTGTGTGCAGCTTACATGCTATCTCGTCGGCCTAGTGTCCCTGACAAGGCCCGGTGCTAAGAATCAACCCCAGCCCTACCCGGTTTGGCTCAGTGGGTAGAGCTTCTGAAAGGTCCCAGGTTCGAATCGGTCATGGGCATGTACCTGGGTTGCAGGCACATCCCCAGTGTGGGGTGTGCAGGAGGCACCTGATCCGATGTTTCTCTCTCATGGCTGATATTTTAAAAAAAAAAAAAGAATTCAACCCGAGAACGGCTGTGGGGGCCATCATGGATGACAAGTGCCGCCGGCCGGTGCCAGGGGCTCAGTCCCACCTCCCAGAGCAGGAATCCGTGCTGTGGTCAGAGCTGGGTGCGGCCTTCCATCCCTCACCCTGCGGCTCCCGGCCAGGACCCAGGAAGCCGCCTGCACCTGGGCTGGCCGAGGGCCCACAACCGCTCCCCTCTCTCCCGTTTCGCACGGGTTGGTCCCGTCCATTCTGTCCACGGCCCTCCCGGCACTGGATGGGGCCCCCGAGGCTGGCACCCCTGCCCCAACCCGGGAGAACAGTTGCACTTCCTGGGCCTTGGTTTTGACGCGGGGGCGACAGCATGTGGCCGTTCCCTCGGCTGAGTAACTACCCCTCCGAGGCCCCCAGTGCTTCACTGCCCGAGGCCCCCACACCCGGGGGCCCCCACACCCGGGCCGGCTCCTCACAGCCCTGTGTGCGGCAGGTTGACCGGCACCGAATCCTATCGTTCCCGAACTTTCCTTTGCCCCCTCAGGCAAGGCCACGCCCCTCTGCCCGAACTTCGCGAGGTCTCCCAAAGCCCGCTTCTCCTAGACTACCCTCTGCTTTGTCTCCCTTCCCGGCATCGTCACCTCACACACAGCCACAGCCGTCCCCTCCATTTCGCACAAGGAGCGGCAGCGACGCCCCTCAGCCGTGCGTCCGCCGGGGCCTCGACCTCCGCCCGCGCTCGCGCCCACGTCCGGCGCACGACGCGGTTTCTTCCCGCCCGCGCGCGCGCGCGCCCCGCCCACCGGCCCGCCGCGCCTGCGCACTCGGCGCCGCCCCCCCCCCCCCCCCCCCCCCCCGCAGCCTGCGAGCTGCCGGCGCCTGCCCGGAGCTGCGCGGAGCTACCCGTGGGCAGACAGGTGGACGCGGGGCTGGGAAAAGCCCGCGGGCGCGCGCGGGGCTGGAGGTGAGCGGGAAGGAAGCCAGGCCACGACTCCTTCCTCTCGAAAGAAAGAGACTTTCCCACGGTGCTTCCAAAAACGCTTCCGCCGCCCTCAGCGGGGAGAAGACGCGGGTGCGGGACCCCAAGCCGGTTCTTGACCCCCAACCAGACTCACTCACCACTGCGGGGGACGGGGAGGAGGAGCGGGTGCCCCAAGTGCCCCAGGCCAATCTCTGGTTTCCCAGATTTTTAGCAAATAAAAATGCCGGACGGACAGCTGAATTTGAGTTCTAGTTTCAAAAGCGATAATAAAAACTCGATAAGCATACGTATAGTCCATGCAATATTTGGGACAAACTTATACGTTAAAATTTATTGGGGCATTTGAAATTCACAACTGGGCGGCCTGTATTTTCACTGGCAGCCTGTCCCAAGCATGTCCCCAGGCCTAATGCCGGGGTGCCCAGCCAGCCCCTCCGGAAGGGGACCTCGCCCCCAGGGAAAAGGCAGGCGCCTGCTTTCCTAAGCTCCCCGGGCAGGACAAGCTCTGGGGTTTCCGCGGTGTTTCTTGCTGAAAGGAAGGTAGTCCCTCCAGACTCCAGCTGCAGGGCTGGGGCGAGTTCAGGGAGGGGTGTGGCGAGTGGGGGTGATGTGGCTGCTGGTTCTTCGGGCAGCCAAAGGAAACCGGTGAGAGATTCCTGCCTGGCCGAGAGTTGCCCAAGGAGAAGGGTGGGACAGGGTGTTGGCTGCTTTCCTTCAGGGAGAATTCTTCCACCCCAGCTCCACGAAGCCAGGATTGGACAGAACAGGCAGGCAGCTGGCGGGGTGCCTGTCCGGTGCACAACCTTGGTGCTGCTCCAAAGAACACGTCTGCTGAAACCTGAATCACAGCTCTCCTGAGCCTGAGCTCAGCGCTATTGACCACTCTCCCCGTTTCAGTTGCTCACAGGTAAATCTGTTGGAAAAAGGTGGCTTGTATTTCTGGAAAATTCTTCATCATACCCTTGCAGCCTTGATGAGCTGGCATTTTGGGGGGAATCATTGGAGCCTTTCACTCCCTGCTCTCTCAGGTGCCCCTTTAGGAAGGGGCGCTGCCAAGGGGAAGGGAGCTAACATAGTGGAATGACTGCCTGTTGTCACCACTGGCTCTTTGTATAGATTTTTAATTTTTTTTTTAAATATATTTTATTGATTTTTTACAGAGAGGAAGGGAGAGAGATAGAGAGTTAGAAACATCGATGAGAGAGAAACATCGATCAGCTGCCTCCTGCACATCTCCCACTGGGGATATGCCCGCAACCCAGGTACATGCCCTTGACCGGAATCGAACCTGGGACCTTTCAGTCCGCAGGCCGACGCTCTATCCACTGAGCCAAACCGGTTTTGGCCTTTGTATAGATTTTTAACTCTCACTGTATCTTGTGAGACAATTGTTTGGTGTGTGTGTGGTTTTTTTGTGAGACTATTTGATGATTGAGAAACCAAGGTAATGAGGATGGCTCTATTGTTATTGTTAATCTTCACCCAAGGATATTTTTCTGTTAATTACCTGAAAGAGTGGAAGGGATTGGGAGAGTCAGAGAGATAGAGAGAGACAGATGTGAGAGAGACACATCGGTTGGTTGCCTCCCACATGTGCCAAACCAGGGCTAGGGATCTAGCCTGCAACCGAGGTACATGCCCTTGACCAGAATCAAACCCAGGACCCTTCAGTCCACAGGCCAACATTCTATCCACTGAGCCAAACCAGCCAGGGTGGATGGCTCTTTAAAGTCTTTCCCATGGAGAGAGAGTATTGGCTCAGCAGAAAATGCCCCACCTTAAAAATGGCGTTGGGAATGAAGGGTGGGGTCATGAAGGGTGGGGTCATGTGGGCCTCCAGCTCTTGTCCCTGGAGCGGGCCTCAGGGATGAACATGCAGTGGAACGCCCAACACCATCCTAGAGTCAGGCCTAACAGAGGTAGCTAGGGACACAACTCCCCACCCCTCCCTGTTGTAGGCAGAACCTAGGAAGTTAACCTTTGATATAAGGGCCTGCCATCAGGACTTCCACAGCATAAGCCCCTGTAGTCAGGCAAGGGTTAATGCAGGCTTGACATTTGGCGGGCATCTCCTCTGTGCTAAAAGGTCTTTGCTTTTTCTTATTTATCCTAAGTAATCCTCCCAATCTTGTATGGGAAGTGTTGTTATCATTTTATAAATAATGAAGTTGAGGTTCCAAGAAGAGATTATATCACACTGAGTTTGTAAATGGCAGAGCCAAAATCTGAAACAAAAATCCTGTTTAAGAAATATGTTTTTATTTTTTTAATATATTTTATTGATTTTTTTACAGAGAGGAAGGGAAAGGACAGAGAGTTAGAAGCATCGATGAGAAAGACACATCGATCAGCTGCCTCCTGCACACCCTCCACTGGGGATGTGCCTGCAACCAAGGTACATGCCCTTGACCGGAATCGAACCTGGGACCCTTCAGTCCACAGGCCGATGCTCTCTCCACTGAGCCAAACCGGTCAGGGCAGAAATATGTTTTTATTTATTTCAGAAAAGAAGGGAGAGGGAAAGAGAGAGAAACATCAATGATGAGAGAGAATCATTGATTGGCTGCCTCCTGCACATTCCACACTGGCGATCAACCCCAACACCCAGACATGTGCCCTGACAAGGAATCAAACCGTGACCTCCTGGTTCATAGGTTATACTGTCCAACCACTGAGCCACACCAGCCAGGCTGAAACAAAAATCTTTAAACCTCTCTTTCCACTCCCCAACAGCTACCCAGTGCATCTCCCACCTGGATGTGACTTGCCTGACTGCTTATCTCAGAATTCTATAGTATGAGAGCACAAATATTACCATGAGAAGCAAACACCTCTGTTGAAAAACTAAGGAGCCAGTGAACTCACATCCCCTCCTCTCCCACAAACTAAGGCTTGAATGAGCCACAGCATCCAGCCCTTCTCTCACCCAGCATTTTTTTTTTTCTTTTTGGTGCATGGGCCGGGAAACTGACTCCACATTCTTAAAACTCTTTTTACTCAGACCTCATTTTTAGAGCAATAGAATGTTAGAGCCTGAAGGGACTATAGAGGTTATCAATTATCTTCAATAGATGAAGAAATTTGAGGCCCAAAGAAGTTAAATGATCTACTCATTAAAGTCACCTTCGTCAACTAGGTCAACCAAGGAGCCTTTGGATGCTGCTCTGGATGTTTTCTGCCCTGGTGTCCAGGGTTTTAGCAGTGCCTTCAGGGGGCCGGCTCTCCCAGTCCTTAGACTTAGTGGTGTACTGATTCTGCTTCCACTCCTCCACTCACCTCAGGATTTTGAATAGTGTTTCCTGTCCAGTTTGGACATCCTGTTTATTTTCAGAAGAAATCCCTTGTCTAGCCAGAAGACACCCCACCTGAAGAGCCCCAGGTTGATTCTGACCCAAACCAAGGGTTTGAATGAAACCAGACCTCCTAGAGGATGCTGCCAGGTGAACAGTGACATTTTTAGGGACTGGAGCTGACTCTCCTTTCTGAATGTGCCCTTTCAGTGTATGTCATTCCTAGACACTTCTTAGGTCCTGCCTTATTCTCAGGCTCCCTTAGAGCAGTCGAAGGCCCTGAAGAGACTGACCCCAAGAACTTAGGTGAAAAATATTCCTGAGGTCCCCCTTATCAGACTGATGCAAAATGAAGTCCATTTGAGGGGTTTCTTTCACTCTAGAGAACTATTAAAAGGCTATTTCCGCCCTAACTAATTTGGTTCAGTGAATAGAGTGTCAGCCTGTGGACCAAAGGGTCCCGGGTTTGATTCCAGTAAAGGACGCGTACCTTGGTTGCAGGCTCCTCCCCTGCCCATGCCCTGGTGGGGGCTCGTGCAGGAGACAACCAATCGATTTGTTTCTCTCACATTGATATTTCTCTCTGTCTTTCCTTCTCTCTTCCACTTTCTCTAAAAATCAATGGGAAAATATCCTCAGGTGAAGATAAATAAAATAAAATAGCTGTTTCCCATACAGACAATAGGAAAGGGTTAACTTTCTCTCAGGTCCTGAGCAAAGTCTGTCCCCCACCAGTTCCCATAACCGGGTTTCCTGAAGTGGAGCAGGTCCCAGGTGCCTCTCCACTAATCACATCCTTGGAAATGGGGCCACGAAGCTCAGATTAGCTCATCCCGTCACCTTCTTGAGGCCTTCTCCACCTGGAGCACAGAATCTGGGGCAGCTTCACTACTCACCTCTCTCTGCTTTCCTATCCGGGGTCAAACAGGGATGTTTGTGCAGAGGAATGTTAGGTGAGGGGGGCACTAGAGGCCATAGTGGTGCTGACTTTTGTGCCACTTCTTGGGACTACAGCATTCATTCTTCCTCACTCTAAGATTTATGGGCAAAGTAAAGATCCTCCAACCCCAGAACACTACCAAAGTTTATATGACTAGAGTCATGTTTTCTTCTTCACTCCATTCTGTTCTCTTCCTCTCCTTCTTGAAATAACTGACAATGATACTGGATTGCTTCCTGTTTTTCCTGGCTGAGAATCACCCTTTGCACAGAGTCTCTGGTTTTTCCACCAGTAGCAGGTTCTGGGGCCAGCCCAGGAGATCTTATTCCTTTCCTGTTAGTGTCCAATTTCTCCTCTTCCTAGATAACCAATAAAATCTGTAGCACAAAGTGGTTCTGCCCTCTGTTATTGGCTTTTACCTTCTTTCTAGGCAGGTGCATTTGTCCTACCCGCTGATATCCACTGGGAAGGAAGTATTCTTTGTGGCATAGAAGCCTTGGGGATGCAAACAGCAATGTAATCTAGTCACAGATGGCGAAGTAAACCTATTGATCCAAAGGCCAGATGATCAACTTTATTTGAAAGACAGGCTAACTGGGACAAAGATTTGCCTTCTAGGGGTCCCACTAAAAAGGACACTGAGTGCGCGTGTTCAGTCTTGGGTCAGTCTTTTGTATGTCCACAGTGCTCTGAAGGACTTCACCAGGAATGCTGGTGTACAAAGTCTCTAAAGCTGGTAATATGGAACCTCATTGGGCTGATTTTTCACTGATTTCTTAACTTGACTTGATTTTCATCTGTTCTAGTTTTCAGGCCATTTCTATCTTCTGTTTCCCCAACTTTCATTCTCACCAGTTGAAAACAGACTGTGGGATCCAAAGTCTAAAGGGGTCAGGATGTCTGAATTATTTTCTCATTTTACCACTCACTTTAGGTGTTATGTTCTAGTTTTCCACAACTAAAATAGGAAAAGTCCCCCAGGAATGTAGTTAAAATAACATCTGTGAGACAATTTGAGAGTTTTAGAATCTTCAAATTAGAAGAAATCTTAGAAATCATTTAATCTAGTATTTCCTAACCAGAGGAACAATATTTTTTCCAATTCCTTTTCTTTATCCCCTCCCCTCTTCCTGACTAGGCTCTCTCTACCTCCTTTCTCATGTCTTCCTGGTACTCAAGATAGAGAATTGATCTACTTTGCACAATATATTTAGTGTGTATAGGGTTGGGAAACACTGCCCTAATTCACTTCCCTATTTCATGCAATAGTCATTCCAACAGTCCTGACAAGATGATATCTAGCTTTTAATTAAATATCTAGTGTTGGGAAATTCGCCACCTCAGAATCAACCCATTCCAGTTCTGGACAGCAGTGATTTGGTGGAGACTTTTTTCATTTTCTTGAATTGAAACCACAGAAAACTCATCTAATCCTTTTGTAAAAGGGAGTGGGGAATACTCAGGATTGTTCTTGTTAACTTGTCACAGTGGTTCAGGCCTGGCCTGAGTGATTATATTCCAGATGTAATGTGCTTTGTACACGAGCTGTGTTCCTAAAACATCATACAAACCCAATTTTGTGTGAATCAAATCATTTTAGACATACTGGGAAGTTGACTATTTTTTTAAAAAAAAACAACTTGTTTTCAGTTCTCTCATAAACTGAAGAATACCTTTGCAATACAAATAACCTCTCCCATTAACCTTTTACGCAAATCTAGATTTTCCTACATCATTACAGGCACACCTCATTTTGTTACACTTCACTTTATAGTGCTTCAAGGATGTTGTGTTTTTACAAATTGTCTTATAATTTTTTTTTACAGACTGAAGGCAAGACCCTCCACCAGCAAAAAGATTACAGCTTCCTTTACTGCAATGCTTGCTTTACTGCATTGGTCTGGAACTAAGCCTGTAACATCTCTGAGGTATGCCTGTATGTTTTACTTAAGGCAAGAGTTGCCTACATAAAAAACAAGGAAAATAATGCTCCTTATCAGACATCAGGCACCTGACATGCATTATTTAATTTCTTACCACAACTTCTTTAAAATTATCTCCTATTTACAGATGAGAAAACCAAGGCTCAGAGAAATGAAATAATTTGTTCAAGGTCACACAATTATAATGTGATGGGCCAGGATTTCAACAAGGCCATAAGACTCCAGAGTCTTGTTTCTAACCACCAGGAAGTTTTGGGTGCCACTAATAGTTGAAGAATAATAATGCCACGGTACAAGTAAATTAAGTTACAATACAGAAAACTGACCTAAAATTTCTATATTTCAAAGATGTGTACTAAATCTACTTTTGTTGGGTTCTAGCACTGTAGGTTTCCCGGCACAATTCACATTTTCCAGTGCAATTTGATTAAGGAACCCCAAAGACTTCCCTTCAGCTATTGGTAGTAAGCAGATGCTACCCAAATTTATTTCAGGTATACGGGTATGATCAGACATTTTTTCAAGGGGTCTGTATTACCAGGGATTTGTGGCATATGCTTCTTAGAAGATAGGAGTGGTTCGTTATTGACAGGTTAAAATAAAATGTATTGAGAATCCTGGTTGATCCCAGCCTGCTCCTAGAAGGATTAGAACCATTAAAATGGGTTATTAGGCCCAGTTTTTAATAGTGTTTAGGTTTGGAACTTAAAAATAGTTTTAGCGAGATGGTCCATAAAATAGTGCTGTTTTAAATCCAAGTTGGACAAGGATAAATGGATGTAATACTTTTGTGTCCTCAGAGCAATTCCATTTTCTTCACTTTAGTCAACAACAGCGTTGACTCACAACCTTGCTCAGTTCAGAACACATCCCTCAGGGCTCCTAGAACCCCAGACTTTTCTACACTGTGTAAGAGGGCTCCAGGTAAGATTCTCTTCTGTCCTCCAGGCCCCACCTCCCCACACCCTACCATCAGAATGCCCCGTTTGACTTAAGACTCTCCCTTGGCTCATCTGCAGACTTTCACTTTCAAATACATGATTATTCTTTGCAAATTATGTCCTGAGCTGGTGTTACACTGGCCTGCGGTCCACGGTAGTCACAGGAAGTCACGTCTGTCCTTGTGAGGTGCTGGCACTCCCCTTGCAAGCCAACCTTTCTGACCTTTACCTGTTTATCAGACTTATTTGCAATCTCAATCACAGACTCCAATGAGGAAATATGTAATTTTCTTTAGTTCTCAACTTAGTTCTTCGGACCCCATTTCTACTAGTGGCAGAAAAATGATAAACCTGGAAAATGCCAACTCAAGACAACTCAATCATTTCAAGTGGTATATGCAGTTTCTTAGGGTTCTCCTCCCTGTCCCCTTCCCTTCATGATGTTCTAGTTCGGGATTTATGGAGCATTCTGATATTGGGGGAAGGTGAGGAAAGGTCGTGTGCCATCTTCTGTCTCTCTTACCTAACTGATAAAGAGTAGCTTCCTTGACCAGCTGGGGTGGTTCAGTGGTTGAGCATCGACCCATGAATCAGGAGGTTATAGTTCTATTCCTGGTCAGGGCACATGCCCCATTTGTAGCCTGCATCCTCAGTAGGGGGCTTGCAAGAGGCAGGCAATTGATGATTCTCTCTCATCATTGCTATTCCTATCTCTCTCTTCCTCTCTCTTAAATCAATAAAAATATATTTTTTAAAATATATTTTAAAAAATCATGTCCCAAGTTGGCATAACCCTGGCCTGCTGGTCCACTGGGCCCCTTCTGCCCGCTATTGTTTGCATCTAAACTCTTGCTCTCTTTTCTCAATTCTTCACTTGGCCTTGGCCATTGGGCTCTATGACCAGGGCATCTGCGGAAGAGCTCCTTGGCAGGTGGGACCTGTGGTCTTGGTGTAGACAGCGCAGTCATTGCTTCATGGCGAGCTTGGTGGCTCCCATCTCAGCAATTCCCGGTGCTACTGAACCTCCATCTGTTCCCTAGGTTGGTCAGGTACCCCTCAGCCTCTACTGGGGTGTTCTCACCCCCCCCCCCTACACACACACCAAAGCAATCCCCACAGGCACCCTGGCTTTCAATTTTCAGGTCACACTCATATTCCTTCTGGTGGGGGGGGGGGGGGGTGGGGCGGAACTGAGGAACTTTCCAGATTGCCTCCAAACATCAAGGAGCCAAGGAGAATCAGGCTTAGGAAGTGAGAAGGCTGGAGGTGGTGAGGAGATGGAATTTATCTCAGACCTGCTGTGCCTACACAGGCGACAACGCCATTTGTACTCTGTGGTGATTGCCCCTGTTGGCATAGGGTACTTTGAAAGGCTGTGAGTTCCAGGAATTATATGGAGCATAAGCCTCTTCTGTCCACTACTGTTTTCATCTAAACTCTTGCTCTCCTCTCTCAATCTTTTTCAGTTCTGCTCCAAGCTCTAAAAGGATTATATTTTCCGTGCAGATGGGAACCTTACATATTCTTTCCAATTCAACAGTTGATGGCATAAATTCTGAGCTTTGGGTTTATCAGGTTCTGTCTCTTGATATTTAACAGGAAGCTTCTGCAGAAAAATAAAACAGTCCCTTTCTTCCTGGCCTGAATTCATCACACATTCTCTCTTGCCCTCTGTTTCCCCTTCCACTGCCCTTCTCTCCATTTCTCACATACCCCATGCATCCTGCAGCATCAGGCCTGGTACCCACACACTCTGTGTCCCTGTAGCTGAGAACATGACTCAAGTGTCAGACTGTCTGGGTTAATTAAAATCCCAGCTCTACCCCTGCCTGCTTCAATGACACTGGGTAAGTCACTCAACCTCTCAATGACTCTGTTTCCTCTTCTGTAAAATGGAGTTAATCCTCAGAGTTGTTATAAGAATTAAGTGAAATATGTCAAGTGCTAGAAGGATAATTCCCAATTAATGTTAGTGGCCATTCTTCTTCATTCTCTGCCTGGTTAATGCTCTCATATTTCAGATCTAGCTCAGATGATCTGACCTTTCTAACCAGGTTATAACTCACTGTTTTATTCTCACATAGCATCCTGACCTTTTCATTCATGACACTCATTATCCTTTATGATTATAAACCTGAGTATAGAGCCCTGGCCAGGTGGCTCAGTTGGTTGGAGCGTCATCCCATACACCAAAAGCTCTCAGGTTCAATTCCCCATCAGGGCACATACCTAGGTTTCAGGTTTGAACCCTGGGGCATGTGCTCTCTCATCTCTCTCTCTCTCTCTCTCTCTCTCTCTCTCTCTCTCTTTCCTTCTTTCTCTCTTTCTCCCTTTCTTCTTCTCTCTAAAAATCAATAAACTCCAAGAGGATAGAGACAGTGTCCATTTTACTCATCATTGGATCCCCAGATCCAGCACAGTGCCTGGCACATAAGCCAGATAGTTTTTGAATGAATGTTTGATTAAATGAATGTTTGTCAGTGCAAATGATTCAAGAAGATTGTGATCATGAAGAGTAAGGGCAATGTGAAGAAAGATTGGGGTTTCTTGCTTATTAAAGCCAGCAAGTACTTGAGCTTGTTTAAATGCTGATGAGAATGAGCTAGTAGAGAGGGAGCTCACCAGAAGAAATTCGAGCCATGAGGCTGTGGGAGGGGAGGGGATTTAGGGAAAGAGCCAGAAGAATCAGTGTCAGACAGAAGGAGGTAAGAATTCAGCTGGACTTGTAGGTTTAGTGGCAGGAAATCCTACCAAGACCTTTCCATGAGTCTTGGTAATGTAAGCAGAAAATCTGGATTCTCTGGGAAGCTCGGCATACTTGGTGGACATCATTTAATTCACTTTTGCAACTCATGTAAAAAGGACGTGGACATTTTCTTCATCCTTGACTGTACTGACACACTACAGAGCAAAATAACAAGTTTCCAAAGCAACTTGGTAACAGAGCTGAGACAAGTGATCTGTGTGTTCTCTTTATGGAGAACACTTCCTCCCCAAATTGGGAAAGAGTATGGCAAAATGATAACATGGTAAATAATCATCGCTGACACTGGTTGAGTACTTGCTCTGTGCCAGGCAGTGTTCTAGTACTTCACCTGCAATAACTCATTTGATGCCGACATTATGATACCATTTTACAGGTGAGGAAACCGAATCCCAGGGAGATTAAGTATCTTGCCCAAGGTCAAAGGCTAGTGGCAAAACTAGGTTTTACACCCAAAGAGCCTGACTCCAAAATGGATGATTTTAACTACACTGCTAAACTCTCTTTCTAGCAGAGGGGAAAGAATGTATTAGGAATCAAAAGAGTTGAGTAGGCCCTGGCTGGGTGGCTCAGGTGGTTAGAGCATCATCCTGATACACCAAGGTTGTGGATTCAATCTCTGGTCAGGACATATATAAGAAGCAACCATTGAATGCATAAGTAAGTGGGACAACGAATGTTTGCTCATCAATAAAGTGAGAATGATGCTTACTTTGCAAGTCTTTTTAAAGGATTATGAAATGTTGAAAATGGGAGCTCACTATACAAAAGCATTATTATTATTATTATTATTATTATTATGCTAATTAGAAGACCTAATATCCTTGCCTTCTAATTGGGTCGCAATCTAATAGGCTGTTGTTGAGACCCATAACCAGTACAGCAGCAGAGGTTTGGGGTTCTGGCTCCTTGGGCAGATCAGCTGATTCTCATCCCATCAGCTTTAACATCCCTGATGGAGCCTCTTTGATGACATAAAGCACACCTCAGTGTCCCCTCCCCCATGAACACATTCACTCCTACCTCTGGGAACTGTTACAGCTTATGCCTTCACTTCTTTGATTCCATTGCCTGAAGGAGTGACTGTTTTAAAAAAATAAGTAATAAATAGCCTGATTACAGCTAATATTGAGGTATACCCAACAAGGCCAAGTTCCAATTTGGTGGTAGATTCACTGTTCCAGTTTAGAATCAGACTATCAGAGCTAAAAAAGAACATCAAGGTCATCTTTTAATGCAACTCCCTGACCTTCCTTCCAACCCATTTTATAGACTAGGAAAACCAAGGTCAGGAAGGTGAGATGACACAACTAGTTAGGATTGGTAAAAGAACTTTTTAAAATAAATATATATTTTTAAATATATTTTTATTGATTTTAGAGAGGAAGGGAGAGGGAGACAGAGATAGAAACATCAATAATGAAAGAGAATCATTGATTGGCTGCCTCCTGTATGCCCCCTACTGGGGATCAGGCCTGCAACCCAGGTATGTGCCCTGACTTGACCAGAAATCCAACAGTGATCTCCAAGTTCATAGGTCAATGCTCAACCACTGAGCCACACCAGACAGACAGTAAAATGACTTCTTTGAACCTTGTAAATGTTTTCAAGTGGGTTTAACACAAATGATTTCTGCTTGCCAAAATCATGTCTGGGAAGTACTTCAATTTTATATTTGTTTCAGTGTGCATATCTTTTCAGACAGGAGCCAAATCTTAAAATTCCATTATTCATAAATAAATAAAATCTTAAATCCAATAATTCAGGCAAAGCCCATTCTTCACATTGCCCTTACTTGGCCATTCCAGGCATTTCCCTGGTAGAAACAGGCCGACATCTTCATGGGCAGTATAACCTAATGGTTAACTTCCGACTGCTCGGTACAAAACCCAATCTATGATACTAGTTCACCTCTGAGCTTAGTTTCCTAGTCTGGAGGAACAGTACCTACTTCTTTAAGCTGGAGCGGGGATGGAGGATCACAAGAGATAATGTGCTTTTAGGGCACTTTATAACTTTGCTATTATTTGGGCATAATTCTTTTCTCTCCTAAGCAAATAGCAGTTCACCTTAGATTTAGCTTATGAACAAGGAGAAACCCAACTGAGCCAGGCCTAGAAATGTCCACCCCCACTCCCACCCCCACCCCCTCTTAAGGCAGTGAGTAGGCCGGAATTCTGGTTGATAAATGAGAGGGGCTGAGAAGGAGCTGTGAGGAGCTCCAGTGACGGCTGTTCTGAGAATCTGATTTGTGAGAAGGCGCGTGTCTCCATCACATGTACCATGGAGATGCCTTGGGAAAGAGAGCCGGCCTACCTGCCAGGAGGAGGACGGGAGAGAGAGGGGATGGGGGAAAGACATGTTTAAAAGGAGATGAACTGGAGGCGCCGAAAGAGGACAATTTGACAAGGAAAACAGAGGCTGGAGATCGGGAAGCTTTCTGGGCAGTGATAGCCGTTACAGGAAGGATTGCGTGTCCTGGGGATCGGATTTTGGACGAAAATCGGAGTAGGGACAAAGGTGGGGTGTGCAAACTGCGGAGGCCGAGTCCGGTAAGCTGTGGAAGGTGGAGGGGTGCCCAGACGGCCTGGGGGTGAACGGGGCTGGCGAGAACCGGAAGGCGGGGTTACAGGGGCCGCCCGCAGGGAAGGTGGGGAGGGGGTTGGGAGCTGGACGCGGAGCCGCCAATGCGTTGGCCCCGGGGAAGGTCAGCGACCCCGGACGGAGAAGCCGTGCAGAGAACCGAGAGGGGCCGCAGTTGCCATGGCGCCGGGCGGGGAGGGGGTGATTCGGGCCCAGCCCCGAGTCCCGCGGGGCCACGGGCTCCAGATGGTCCCGAGCCTCCCGCGGGAGCCGGCGGCCTGCGGCAGGGGGAAGCTATTGTCCTCCTTCCGCGGCGCCGCAGTCCCGCCGCTCGCGCCCGCGCGCCGCCACGCGCCCCCCGCACCCCGTGACAGCGCCCGCCCGCCGCCCGCCGTGCGTCCCGCCGCCTCCGGGCCACCCGCCGCCGCCACCCGCAACCGCCCCTCGCGGCCGGGCTGCGGGCGCGGCGACGACCAGTGCGCCCCCGCCCGCCGCGCTCCCGCCGGAGGGGCCGGCGCCCAGCTCCGCTGCGAGGTAGGTGCCGGCGTCCGGCCCGCTTTGTCCGGGCCGGCGGGGCGGCGCGCTTTGTGCAGCCGCGTGCGGACGGTGGGGTCGGGGTCGGGGTCGGGGTCCAGGCCGACCTGGGGCGCAGGCGAGGGAGGATGCGGCTCCTGTCCCGCTCCCGCCCGGTCCCGAGGACGGGATGGAGAGAGTCATGTGCCAGCCGCCCAGGTTCGGGTGTGCGGGCGGTGGGTCGGGGCCGGGGAATGCGGGCCTTTCCGGAGCCAAGAGAAGAATCTGGAAGAGTGGGGCTGACAAACGCGTTAAGGGGTCCGGTCGCCGGGGCTTGGAGCGTGTCTGACAGCGCCGGCCGGTCGCGTTGCGAGCGAGGCTGCTTGGCGGACGGGCCGGCTTCGGTCCAGGTGCTGCGGACACGCTGAGCCAGCTCTGCCCGGCAGGCGTCTGCGAGCGCCGGCTTCTCCCGGGGGCTGGCTGGGGGCTCCCTCCAGGCCGGTAAGTGTCTCCTGGCCCCTTTGGCAGCCAGCTCCATGCGCTCCTTTCTGCAGCCTCACAGTGCGAGTGTGAGAAGGGGACGCAGTTGGCCCTGGTGCCCAGAACACTGGCAGAGCGAGAATGAAGCCCCTTCGAGTGTGGGGAGGCTGGGTGTAAGGTGTGTCTGCGGCCGAGGCGCCCAGAGGGCTTGGAGGCCACCCCGCACGGAACTACCTGGCAAGGCTTCCTTGCTGGGGTGCTCCAACTCCAGCACCACATTCGGCCTTTACATCCACTCTGGCTCCGAAGGACTCCTCCCCGCCCCCCCTTAACCCCGTGGCATTGCGTGCTTGTCTGGGCTGCAGGCTTGCCCCTGCCCTAACCTGCTACATGTTATTTCCATGAGTTGTTTCTCAGCCGCCCTCCCCCCCACAAGCAGCCACAATTGCAGCGCCGGAGAGCTGGTTCAGACATGGACAGGGCATCCACAAACCAGTTTTCCCTGAAGATGAAGGGGGCAGAGTGAGTTCCAAATATGTGTCTTAGCCTGAGGTACTGGCAACCTCTCGGCATATTCAGAACAGCAAAGGATTCGGGAGGAAAAAGCTAGCGTGAGTCTTAGATTTGTCCCTTAGAGAAACTGATGAGACCCATGGGTTGCAAGCTTAGGGGAGGGGGCAGCAAGGGATTGAAAATTAGTCTGAATAATTCTGCTCCGAGTAGAGGATTCTAAAGGAGATCAAACAAAATGCAACCCCTCTCTTCGCCCCATCCTGAGTTCCTTGGGGGAGCTTCCTCTGCTTGCTTCATCAGGAACACTCCTGGAGAGAAAACAGGGGGATTCTGTTTCTGCCCCCGGTCCCCTGGTTGCCCGGTGTACATCTTTCTTTTGCTCTTCTAGGAGCCCTGAGTTTATTTGTGATGTCTTTTTCCTTTTTGCTCTGTGCTGGTCCTCTCATACTTTGAGTCAAATAAGATTTTTACTTGGCCAACATCCCCATTTCTTCTAATCTATTATTCATCCTGCTGTCATGTGTTCAGCTCACCTCCCTACAGCGTCTCTAGCCATATCGTCCTCCTCTGCACATCTGTGATTCGCCTGTGTCGGGACATCAGCTCAATTTGTCTCATTCAATCCAGAGCTCAATCCGTCTTCATTTTCCTCTCATTGCCCGAGGCTTCGGGCTTGTTGTGGGTCTTGGGGTTTCTGAGGGGAAGTTATACTTGGGTTGAGCATGGAAGCTAACCTCAGGTCACACTTACCCCTGGACGTTGTGTCTTCTCAGCCCTCGTGGCTCCTCTAACCAACTCTAACTGCTCCTTGTCTTTGGACAACGTGGCCCTCAATGTGTGGTCCCCAGACCAGTAGCTTTAATGTCATCTGGGAACAGGCTAGAAATGCAGATTGCCAAGCCCCATCCCAGACCTATACTATATCAGACATCCTAGGGGCAGGCCCAGTGATCTGTTTCATAGTCTCTCCCTCCCCCCGCCCCCAGTTGTGATGCATGCACGTTTGAGAGTCCGTGGTCCTGAACAGTAGAGCTCAACCCTGACAGACCTCCAGCAGGGGGGCTTCTCTGATCCCATCTCATTCTTCCCTTGAGCTTTTCTCTAGCTTTAAGAACGACATTAGTCATTAATTCAATGGCCAAAAAGAAAAAAGAATTATAGCCTATACATTCGATATGTCTTTATTAAATACCTATGTACTGGGCTTGGAAAACATAGCCCTTGTCCTCATTGTGTTAAAAGTGGAGCAGCAGAGAGACACATAAACAACTAACTGTAATACATGATAAGTACAATAATAGCAGCCTGCTGAAGTGCTGCGGGAGCACAGAGTGGGGAATGATCTACTCTGAGGGAGGTAAAGAATTAATCAGGAGGAGGATGTGGTGAGAGGAGGAATTAGGGAATGAGACAGGCTCTAGCCCCAGGGATAGGATTTCTAGCTTTGAATGCCAGCTAAAACGGAGAAAGGGGAAGGTGGGGGGACGTGGGGGGAAGCAGCTGCCCGTGAGGATCTATCGGCACCGCCACCGGCACCGGCTGAGCAATCCAGAAGCATTTGGGATCTAGCAGGACCCCCAGCTTGCAGCTGGCAGAAGTTGGCTTTATTGTAGCATGAATAATGTAAGCTACTTGGGTCTGGCCTCCAGGTCAGTGGCTAAGAATAAAGTGCTGGTGCACTGTAATCAGGATTAGCTGCTATACCACCCTTTCTCCAGAGTTCAGGAATCCACGGTGGAGGAGAAGGCTGACCAGTCTCTGGTGCAGAGAGAGACAGGGGGTCATGGGCTGGGGGGCAGGCAGACTAAGGACATGTGAGCAGGGAGACCCAGATCACAGGCAAGGAATGATGCACTCAGTGAAAAGAAACCAGAGCAGGACCTGCGTAGAAGACACTGGAATAGAAAGCTGTAGGGCTCGGAGATGGCAGCAGGGAACACAGGCAGAGCACACAGCATGTTCTCCAGAAGTTCAGGGCCTGCAGAGCCCAAATGCTGGAAAACCCAAACTCAGAAACAGGGAGAGAGGCCTCAGAACCAGCAGAGAGCAGTGTTTTCACATGCACGTCTTTGGGAATGAACGCCTTGGAGTCCCAGCGTGGGGGCCTGATGAGGAGCTGTGACCGATAGACAGCACTGCCATCTCGGTTCCTTTTCCTTTTTTTTTTTTTAAATAAATATGTTTTTATTGATTTCAGAGAGAGGAAGGGAGAGGAAGAGAAGGATAGAGGGATAGAGGGGTGAGAGAGAATCATTGATTGGCTGCCTCCTGCACACCCCCTACTGGGGATTGAGCCCTCAACCCGGACATGTGCCCTGACCAGGAATCGAACCATGACCTCCTGGTTCATAGGTCGATGTTCAACCACTGAGCCGCACCAGCCGGGCTCTGCTCCATTTCTGTATGGCAACATCTCCAGAAACTCAGCACACAAAACATGTATGTCAAAATTTGATTTGGCCAAAGGACCATTCAAGTGGCTGAATTTTTATTTGGAAAAGGGGGAGATTCCAACTCCATACTTTCTCCCCGAGATGATAAGATCCCACATAGAGGCTATAACAGCCAGACCTTGCTGGGAAGTCTGGATCCCGTGGCCGGGCCCCAGTAGGATTCCTTGGGAGGACCAAGTTGGATCACCGAAAGGAAGCCAAAGCAGTCCATATTTGGGTTTTGGTCAGCTTATGGGTGCCCCAGGGGCACACGATAGTTTGGAGACCAGGCCAGGCAGTCCACTTCTTTAGGTTTCTGCTCTTTGTGGAGTACAAAGGTGTAAAGCAGGGTTTGGAATCCTCACAGGCCTTCAGGGGCCAGGCAGGTAGAGAAATGGAAAATGCAGGCCCACCTAGAGGAATCCAAAATCAGTTATTTATAAAACAGTTTACTGGCCACACTCTGGGGGACTGGCTTTAGTGGGTTTGTGAGTCCTGATCAAAGGAAAAGGGGTCATGGAAACAGAAGGCCAGGGGCCATGTATGTAGGAGTTTTCCAGGGGAGGTGTACGCAGGGAGAGTGTAAGTGCTAGAAATGTCCGTCCCAAAGCTAAGCGTGAGCATGGCTGCTGGGGAAGGGCTGAGAACGGAATTGAAATGGTCCTGGGTTTAGGCTGCTGCCCTGTCCAGCTGAGAGGTGACTCTGGCTCAGGTCATGCCTGGCCCACACCACTCTTTGCTCAGGGTGACTCAACTCTGACCTAGAGTTTATTTTTATATAAATATTTACAGAGCAAATTCGAAGGATCTGTTAGGGGAAATGATGGACTTAAAATGAGAGAGGAGGCCTAGTGAAATTAAGCTCCTCTGAAAGGAGTGAAAGCCCACATCTAGGAACCCCAGACCTTAGCTCCTTCTCACCTCATCAGTGCTACTCCCAGGGAAGTCCTTGTGCGCGTTTCCTCTTTGGGAGGAAGGGGAGGGGCAGACAGTCCTGACCTTCATGTGGGTCAGGTTCAGCTTCATGAAACCAGTTAATGACAGAAGCCAAGTTCTGCCTTTGTGTGCCCATGGGAACACACCTCCCTACCCATTCACATCTCACCACCCATCCCTTCTTCCTCCCCAAACCACACAAGAAACACACACACACACACACACACACACACACACACACACACACACACCTCTGTACCTCCTCTCCAGAACCATAAACTGCCAAGATCACAGCCCCAACCCTAGGAAGTGCTACTAAGGATTAAAATATATCTTTGTATTTGAGAGGGACTAGGAAAATGAGTAATGCAGAATTTGGGGTTCAGACAAAGTTACAGATCCAGCCAGGCCCTCCATTCCCTTGGATGGCTGCTGAATGCTGAGTTACACAGGAACTTTGGACAGTAGAGGCTTTTTAAAATTCCCTAGCAGCTAATCTGAAGCTCATTTGTTAGTTTTGAGAGGCACAGAGTTTGCGTAACGTAGAGTTGTAAGTAGCTCTGGCGAGCATACTGGTCCGGATTTCCCCAGCCTGGGCCCTGGAAGGGACGATGTGTGCTGATAGCTCCCGGGGAGCTCAGAAGGGCTCCAGGAAGTTCGAGGAACATGTAAATGTTGTGAGCAAGAGTTTGTCCTCCAAAGTCACAAGAAAACTCGCTTCAAACCCCAGCCCTGCTCCTTCCAGCTGTGTGACCTTGAACCGTGACTTAACTGTCACAGTGCAACTTCTTCATCTAGGAAATGGGGATGCTAATGGAGCCATGGGTTATGATGGGGTGATGCATGTATCACAGCTGACATTCATCAAGCACCTTGTAAGTATTCCCTGTCACAAAATTTTTAGAAAAAAGGGAAACAAAAGGGGGAGAACCGTACTGTGTCCTCCTTTGAACTCCTGGGCACCATCAGTGCAGCAGTCTTTCTGGTGCATCATAGATGCGTCTTAGCTCGAGAGCAGGATCCCCGTCTTTTCATCTCAAATCAGCTGCAGAGCATAGAAGAAAAGAACTCTGGTCTACGCTCATTATTGCTCCAGGGACCCCATGCCTTTACCCTGGTTTATGCACTGCTGTCCTGAAGCACGCTGAAGCCATCGCCACTTGCAGCCCCAGCTCTGTCCACTGTCCCTCTCTGGCCGGAGGCCCTGGAGCCCTCCCTGCCCACTGCTTCGCTCTGAGACACAGTTGCCTTCCTGCCTCATTCCACTGCGTCCTGTCCCCCACCAGGGATGGCTTTCCCTCTGCACCGGGGGCTCCTTGCCATTGACAGAAAAACCAGCCACAGTCTTTGGCCATCAGGAGAGGGAGCAGACCTTGGGCAGGAGGAGAGAAGAACATGGTGAATGGTGGGCTCGGTGGCCCTAAGATGCCCCTCATCAGCCATATTCCCCCTTGCAGGAGCAGGAGGCCACCCACCACCATGAGCAGCACCCTGTCACCCACAGACTTCGACAGTTTGGAGATCCAGGGCCAGTACAGCGACATCAACAATCGCTGGGACCTGCCTGACTCGGACTGGGACAATGACAGCAGCTCAGCCCGCCTCTTTGAGAGGTCTCGAATTAAGGCCCTGGCAGGTGAGAACAGGGGAGGGCCCAGGGAGATGCTGAGGATGCTGGGGACAGAAGCTTGTCGGGAGGAGTCCTTTAACTTCATGGGAAGGCAGGCTTTCTAAGCTGCTGCACGGGAGTGGCAAATCCACATCACCCTATCAAGACCCTGGTCCCCAACTCCAGCCTTCACAACAAACTTCATGCAATCCAGAACATCCCCCGGCTTTCCTGACCCCAGCAGAGAGAGGTCCTGCTGACTCTGGAACTCAGCTGTGTTCCCCTCTGCACTCAGCTGGCTTCTTGGCCTCTGACCCTGAGTCATGTCCTGAATTCTATTGTACTTGGTCTTGCTGTTTGCTTCCACCCACCTCTCCTTTACCTTTCATCCCCTTGTGTCTTCATTGATTTCCACTGTCATCTCTCACACCTGTTCCCCCCCACACACACACCCAGTCCATTATCCTCTCCTCTCCCTCCCCACCTGCTCCCTCCACCTGCTGCCTGTTCCTCCCATTATTTCATCTACCTATTCCCTGAAGCAGGTGCCCTCTACCCTCCCCTGGTTTGCTCTCTGCCTGGCCCCTGCCCTCCCCTACGGCCTGGGCTTTCCCCTTCAGCTCCTCCAAGCTCAAACAAACCCGTTGGACGGGCCTCCCTGCGTTCCCTGGGAGGAGTTGTCATGGCAACAAGAGTGCAGCTGCCACCTGACACCCCTAGCGGATGGCCTGGCCCACGTGGGGCTGAGTCACCCACACACCCCAAGGCTACCCACCCCATCAGACTACCCTCCTCCACCCCACCTTGTCTTCCCCACTGACTTACTGGCCTCCCAGCCAAGTGCAGTGGGAGAGGTCCCACCTACTCCCTCCTGAGAGGTGGTGCTCCCAGCGTGGGTGGGGTGGCTTCCCGGAAGAAGGGAGACACTGAATCGGGCGGTTCCCAAACCTGGCCACACTTTTCACAGAACCCACCCAGGGCCGTTCTTACCAGCCCGATTGCCAAGCCCCTTCCTGACACTTGGATTAGAATCTTCAGACACGCGGCCCAGATGTCAGGGTTTTTAAGCTCTCCAGGCAATCCTTTCAGCCAGCCCAGCACCAGCCAGAGGCCCTCCATGTGGTGGCATAGCTTCTGGGGACCCCTGATCATGTTCTCCAGGGCTTCTCTGTCCTGGTTGGGTCTTCAGGCTGGCTTGGGAAACACCCATCCCTGTGGATGGGAGAAGACAGAGACATGGGTTCTGAGAGCATCGCCTCTTTGGGGGAAAGTTTCCCTGGTGCCCTGGCTCTGGGAGCACGTAGCCTCTAGAACTGTCATGATGTCTGGTGCACATGCCACGCGATCCCAGGACTGGTGCGATGTCTGCGCGCCCCATGCTGCCTCTGGCTCTGAAGAGGCCTCTCCTAGCTTTGCTTTGCACTGACCTCGCACTAGTAGGTGCCAAATAGATGCTGAATGAATGACGATGGGAGAGGCAAGGCTGTCAGGGAAAGAGCTGAAGCCCAGAGACAGGTCGGAAGGGAATCTGGTAGATTGCTCAGCGGTGGGTGTACTGGGGGCCTGGGATGGCCTGGATGGGGGCCGGGGCCCAGTGTCAGGAAAGGGGTGGGACTGGAAGCGATGATGACAAGTGGGAGGGATAAGAACGCAGATTTCACAGATACAGGGACATAAGGAGTTTCTCCTTCTCTGCTCTCTGAGCTGGGGATCACAGCCCATGTCCTGAAGGGGGGCCTCCCAAAGCCACCCAGAGAGGGGCCATCCTTGTCACAGCTGACAACCTTTGGGAAGCAGGACTTTGGTTGGGGAATCCTCTCTTGGCTTCTCTGGACTCTTAGGCAACTCAGGGCCTGATGGGCAGGTCTCTTAGAGGCTTGCAGTCCCTCCTCCGCCCCACAGGGCCTGGCCCTGCCCCAGCCGCGGGCTCCGCCTCCACCCCTCCCCCGGCACTGTCCAACCTGTTTGTCTGGAGCTGCCTCTGTCTCCTCTCGCCACAGCCAGGTGTGCCCTGCTGCTTGTCTGGGAGTTCGGGATCCCAGACATCCTGTAACTCCTTTTTCTCACTCCTTGAACTTCTACCATCTTTGGACCACCCCCTTCACCACCACCCAGGACCCCAGCCTCTGTGGATCCCAGGCTCCAGGGAGGCTGAACCTGTGACCCTGCCCCTGTGCGGGCAGGGCATGGACTCTGGGCCCCCAGCTGTGTAGAAGGCAGCGGGCACCATGAATGGGAACGGAGTGAGCAGGGTGCACGGGCACAGCCTGAACGGGGCTGGTGAGTTTTACTATGAGGCTGTGGAAGGGTCTCAGAACCCCAGGGGCCTCCTGCTCTCGCCAGCTGCCTTCATCAACCCTGCTCAGTACGCCAGCGTGCTGGAAGGACGCTTCAAACAGCTTCAAGGTGAGCTCCTCGGGCCCAGGGGAGCGGAGGGGATCCTGGGGGCGTGGGAGAGGAGCCAGAGTGAAGAACAGGAGTGGAGCGTTGGCTGTGACTCAGGCGTTTGTGTTGGGAGACAGTATGCCAGGGGAATAATTACAAGTGGCCAGAAAAATACGTGGATGCCGACAGCATGGGGGAAAGGCTGCGACCCACTCACTGGAAGGGTCTGTGAGCGTGTGAGTGGGTGTGACCGCAAGGCCCCGCTGTGTCCCCCAGTGAATGCAGTGACCATGGAGGCGGCAGGCGAGGCTGAGAAAAGCAGCGCCCGTGTCAGCAAACAGGGAGACCTCCCGCGAGGTCTCACTGAGACATTCACTTTCAGTGGGTTTGAAGGCGCAGGCCTGCCGGGATATTTGGGGAAGGAGGAGAGGGGAGTGAGCCAGGAGGCCTAGGGACCCAGGCTTGTGAGTGGCGCCCTGAGTTTCTGCGTGGGTCTGAGTATGCGAGGAGGCAGTGTGTGTGGGAACTGGGCAGTGTGTCAAAGGGAGTTGGTGCAGGCAGACTTAGGTATACGTCTGAGCAGGCGTGTGTTCGTCTGGCACCAGTATTTCCGTGTGTTTCTGGAAGTCACTGTATATGGTTGGGGGTTGTCTGTGGATGCTGTGGACGCTTATGAAGTCACACTTTGTCTCTAGTGCTTGGCTTTGCACATTTCTCTCCCGGCCGCCACTGTTTCCACGTCTTCCCCGTTCGTTCTATCTGTGTGCCAACATGGCCTCCCCGCACTGTGCCTGGCATGGACAGTCCCATGGATCCAGGAGTGGCCGGTGGTCCAGGAAATCCCTGGCTTAGTCGATAGACCCTGAAAGGGGCCCCCAAAGCACCCTTGGTCCCGCAGTGCTGCAGAGCACGAGCTGTCCCGTGCAGCTGTTAGAACCCTGAGGTTGGCCAGGCGCAGGGGTTGGAGGTAAGAAAGACAGGACGAGACACGGGTGTGCCGTGTGTTTTGTGGGTGAGGTGCGTAGGAATGTGAGATTAAGGGATGAGTCTTTTCAGTTTCTGAGATGCTGGTGCTGAGAGGGAAACAAGAGTGACTGTTCAGGTCCTGGCCACTCGGGCTGGATCCTTGCACTGGGCTCCCCTGGGGAGAACTGACGGAAATCTTAGTGACTGAAGCAGCGTCCAGTGGCCTGAGCTTCTTCCCTCAGTTTGTCATTGATGGCATTTTTAATTTTTATTTTTTGGTGGGACCTAAGAGCATCCCCTCAAGCACCGCCCCTCCCTGTGGCCCAGGCAACAGGACCTTTCCTCATTTTTTGAGATAATTGGCACTTGACTCTGCCTGGCTCCGCCCCACACATACCCCGTGTTTCTTGGGCTCATATTCTTCCCTGTTCCCAACTTCAAGATCTTATTTTTCTTCTCAGTGTTGGAAGGTTGGGGTCCCGGGAGCACATCCCTTGCAGCCCATTGAATGAACCCACCTCAGAAAAGCCCGTCTTTAAATTATCCCAGGAGAGCAAGCCGGCTCCGGCAGCCTGCAGGCTCTATGATGTCACATCGTTCTAATAGCCACTTGCAAGAGCCGCTGCTGTGCTTTACATCCGCACCCTCCCATTTGCCCACCACCCAAAGAGAGCAGCCGCACGGCCTGCCGGGCGGGCACTGTCCTTGGCCTTGGATGGCTCCTGTAGAACACAGACTCACCCAGCATCTTACACATCCGGCCAGCACAGGGCCCTGTTGAAGCGGAAAGTGTTATGCCCGTTTTATAGATGAGGAAAGTGAGGCTCTGATAGCGGAAGTAACCGTTGCACCACTGTTACCTGGCTGCGCCCTGATCCCAGGTCCTAGCCCTTCCCTCCATGTTTCACAGCTTCTAATTTCTTTCATCCTTTCTTCTCAAAGCCTGTATCTCGCGCTCATTTTTGTCCTTTATCTTACTGGAGTGAGCTCACTCCCATTTCTTTATTTCCCTGCTTTTTAAGTTATTTTCCTTTTGGCCATCTTCCTTCCCTCCTCCCCCTCCCCAGACCTCACCTCCTGCCTCTCAGGCACCCCTCACCCCGCAAACGCACCAACTGGTGATTAGAAACAACTGTATTTGAAGGACAGAAATGACCTCATGTTGCCACCACAGATGAGCGAGAAGCCGTGCAGAAGAAAACCTTCACCAAGTGGGTGAACTCGCACCTGGCCCGGGTGACCTGCCGGGTGGGCGACCTGTACAGCGACCTCCGGGATGGACGTAACCTCCTGAGGCTCCTCGAGGTGCTATCGGGAGAGACACTGGTGAGCTGTGGTCACCAGGGAGGAGGGGGCCTGAGAAACGGTGGTCCCGGGGATGATCTGCAGGGGTCTCCCCTAGAGAGGAGAGTGACACCTCAGAGCGAGAGCAGTAGCTGCCCGGTATGGAGCACGGTTTCATTCTGAGGCTTTGCTGCGTGGATTAAGCAGGAGCATTGCTTCATGGAGACAGGAACAGTGGCCCCATTGAAAACATTTCTTTTCCCACCCACTCTGCATGCAATTAATTCCCTTGGGAATCTTAATCTGGCCCGAGCCTCATCTGCAACCTCAGCTTTGGCTCCGTGAACTTGGGCCCAGCCCTGAGGCAGTCCCTGTGTTCCCGAGGGAGGTCATGGGGAAGGTGTGCAAAGCAGGGCACGGGAAGGTAAGAGGGGAGGAGGAGGAGGCCTACGGTCCCATGCCTTTGTGTCCCCTGACCCTCAACAGCCAAAGCCCACGAAGGGCCGCATGCGGATCCACTGCCTGGAGAATGTGGACAAGGCCCTGCAGTTCCTGAAGGAGCAGAAAGTGCACTTGGAAAATATGGGGTCCCATGACATTGTGGACGGAAACCACCGTCTGACCCTGGGGCTGGTCTGGACGATCATCCTACGGTTCCAGGTACCCCGGCACCTCGTGCTGCACCGCGCGGTCCCTGCCCGTCTAGCGTGTGATCCGTGTACAAGTGGAGGGTGTAGAACCGTGTAGAGCAATCAGGGACTCTTCTCATTAAACAGGGCAGCGACTGGTGTGGCAGCTTCCCTGTGGCCTGGTCTACGTCCTGGTCACGGGCAGTAGGACCACATGTTGGTCCACAAGGGACTGGACGTTTTACAAACTGGTTCTTCACCATGGAGTTTTAGAACTACTTCTTGGGTCTGGTCACTGGCCCATTCCTCTGCCTCAGACTCAGCTTACCTCCCTGAAAAGAGCAGCCACCCTACTCCTTATGCTCCGAGCATGGCCAGTCCAGTGTCCTGGTACCCCCACAACCCTCCTGGTCTCCCCGGATGTAGCCTCCTCTGCTCCTTCCAGCCCTAAGCAGGGCTCTGTCCGCTTCACCTTCGAAACCCAGCTCTCAGCAAATGTTTACTCGCCCACCTGAAGATCCCCACCCGCAGGAACCAGCACCTTTCACTTCAGGGCGCTTCCACTGTTCTGACTCCACCCCACTCTCCTGCCGCAGATCCCTCCTACCCCATGTTCTGTGGTCACTAGCCCAGGAGGAAAGGTCCCCCGGCTCCATCTCTACCACCCCTATGACAGGAGTCTAGAGAGCAGTTTTCTGTCGCATATCTCTGAGCATCTCCGATAACTCCAGGAGCCCCTGTCCAGAGAGTCAAGGCCTCCCTTCCCTCCCTCTTAGATCCAAGACATCAGTGTGGAAACAGAAGACAACAAGGAGAAGAAGTCAGCCAAGGATGCCTTGCTGCTGTGGTGCCAGATGAAGACGGCTGGGTGAGGCCGCCCAGGGAGCGTGGCCTTGGACGGGGGGAGGCACCGAGGCCGGGCGATAACGGAAGGGCAGGCCCCAGGAACCTTGAGTCTCGCTCGAACCAGGGCTTGGACCTGATTTCCCTCGTCTCTGTCTGTAGGTATCCCAATGTCAACGTGCACAACTTCACCACCAGTTGGAGAGATGGGCTGGCCTTCAACGCCATTGTGCATAAGCACCGGTGAGGAGAAGGGGTCAGCGGGCCTGTCGGAGCTGCTGGGGTGGGTGGGTTACTGACCCAGGGGCACGCACACATGTTGATGGAGCAATGAGGCGAGCTCCACAGCAATTGTGAGGAATGAACGCTGGGAGAAGAGCCAGGATGTGGGGGCGCAGTGTTGCAAAGAAGGCTTGTGATGGGAACCCGGGGGCATAGGCGCCATGAGTGTGGGTCTGGGGTGCCTGGTCCTGGACACAGTGGACTCAGTGACTTGGGATAAAGAAAGGGGTGGCTTTGCTTTCCTCTTGAGGATCTTCGGTGTTTCTGATATTTCTATATTCCTCCCGCCCCAGGCCAGACCTGCTGGATTTCGAGTCCCTGAAGAAGTGTAACGCCCACTACAACCTACAGAACGCCTTCAACCTGGCCGAGAAGGAGCTGGGGCTCACCAAGCTTCTGGATCCCGAAGGTGGGCAGAGCTTGCGAACACGACGCTGTGCCATAGAGACAGATGGGCTTTCTTTGGGGAGTGATGACAATGTTCTGGAATTAGATGGTGGCGATGGCTGCACAACCTTGCGAATGTGCTAAAAACCACCACTGAGGCATACACTCTAAAAGGGTGAATGCAACGGTGTAAAAATTACATCCCGATTTTAGAAATGTAAAAGCTGTGGGAAGAAAGGCAGCCCTGTGCCGGAAATAGCCCAGAGAGGAGGCAGGCCCTGCCCCACCTCGGAGCAGCTCTGTGCCCCGCAGCCAGTCACCTGGCTCAGTTTCCTCATCGTTTCCTCGTCTTCAAAATGAGAAGACTGGTCCAGCTGGTCTCTGAGGGCCCTTCTTACTCCAAAATCACAGGGTTCTAAGTTAAGCTGCATGACCTGGAGGGCTCAGCAAGCACTGGCCTATGGTCAGCTGACCCTGCTGATGGGCCCTGTGGCTCTGATGTTAACGTTGATGAGACCGGGAATGGCCACTGGGCTCTCATTCTGTACCTGGCACCGCACGGACATGCTTTCATTAATTTAACCCACACAGCACGCCCTTTGAAATCAGCGTCATTATTACCCTCAGCGAAAGGAAGAGTAGCCGGGGCCTAGAGAGGTTAAGTGCCTTTCCCCGAGGTCATAGGCTGGTGGAGCTGAGGTGCACATTCAGGCCGCGGGGCTCCAGAGCCGGTTTCCGTTTCTCAGCCACCTCTCTGAGGGCGGAGAGCAGTCTTGCTGCAGCCAGAAAAGGGAAGGAGGGAGAGGCCCGGTGGCTTCCTGCGGGAGACACTCCCTCTTAAGGTCACCGGGCAGATTTGGGTCTTGGGTATTTTCTGCCTGTTTTCCATCCCCCACCTCCCCCTTCATACCTTTGTTGCTACTTACTATCACTGTTTCTCCAAGATGAAGGCTCTGGCCGTGGAAGGCAAAAGAGTTGGGAAGGTACTGTCCACCACGGGGCAGTAGGCGTAAAGGCCTACGCCCTCTTAGTCCGGGGTGACAGACACCAGCTAACTAGTGATGAACGTAGGCCAGACTCAAGGTTCCTTGTAGAGCATTTGAGAAGCACAGCTAGGGTGAAGGACATCTAAGTAAAGCTAAGTATCCTACAGCTTTCTGCGATGATTTCAGCGGCTCCTGCCTTCTCGGGGTTTTCAGAGGTGACCAGGAGGGCGTCCGGTCCCCCAGTCTTCCCTTTAGGAAGGGTACACTCAGCCTAATTAAGAGAACCCAAGGCTTTCAAGTCAGAGTCAGCCTTGGCCCTTGTGGTGGGAGCTGATTTGCCCTGATGGACTACTTCCGGGGGCCCACGGCTGAACTTTGGGATTGAGGTCAGATACAGCCTTGACCGTGCCCAGAAATGGCCATGAGAACTGGCCTCTCACCCTGCTGCTGGGCTCATGGGCCCTTCCCCTGAACATCGCGGGTTCAGGGGGCTTCGGTCATACCTCTGTCTTGCTGCCCCTGAATATTCTGACTTCTTACACATCTTTCGAGCCCGTAAGTCCATGATCCATCCCCAAGTGGGAATGTATTTCTTTCCTTGTCTTGCTTCCTCCAAGAGCTAAATTTGGTCTCCACGTCGGGAATGCTGGTAAAAGCCTCCTTGGGTTTCTGAGCTTTGTACTCTGCTTGTTTCTCAGAGGGAAAAAAAGTTACCTTTTCATGCCCTTTTAATCCATGTGGTTCATTTGTCATTTTGCTGTGAAGGGAGCTGGAAAGGTGTCAGCCGGGTGGGGGGGGGGGGGGGGGGGGGGGGGCGGCGACTGGGGTTGGGGTTAGAGATTCACGTTGCAGGGGCCCTTCTGGGAGGCAGGTTTCTCACCTCTGCCTGACCTGAGTGCTCTTTTTTCCCAGATGTGAATGTGGACCAACCAGATGAGAAATCCATCATTACCTATGTGGCTACTTACTATCACTATTTCTCTAAGATGAAGGCCCTGGCTGTGGAAGGCAAAAGGATTGGGAAGGTACTGTCCACCACGGGGCAGTAGGTGTAAAGGCCAGAGAAGGCCTGGCCTCAGGGTCTTACCCCCCTCAAGCAGGGGCAGGGTGGAGCTGCAGGGCTGGGCCCGGGGCCCATGGACAGGACCCCACGTCACTGTCTCGCAGGTGCTGGACCACGCCATGGAGGCCGAGCGCCTGGTGGAGAAGTATGAGTCCCTGGCCTCAGAGCTGCTGCAGTGGATCGAGCAAACAATCGTGACCCTCAATGACCGGCAGTTAGCCAACTCCCTGAGCGGGGTCCAGAACCAGCTGCAGTCCTTCAATTCTTACCGCACCGTGGAGAAGCCGCCCAAGTAAGTGCCCCTGGGCCGCTCCTTGCCGCAGCGGCCCGCCCTGAGCTGTGCTCACCCGAGAGGAAGCTAAATTAGGATGGCCTTTCGGGAGGGAAATTTGGCAGTGCATAGATGCAGGGGAGGCTCATCTCCCTCTGCTCAAAGCACTAGAAGCAGTCCCCGGAATGAATTCTTAAATGATTATCCATTAAAAAAAATCAGGCTATGGAGATGATTGCCAAGGGAGGTAGAATCAGTGCAATTCACTCAGATACTGATCAGGGTCCCAGCAACCCAGCCCCAGCTTAGGGACTGGGTCAGGGGATTAGACCCGACAGGCAACACAGGAGTGTGGCTAGTAGCTTGCACATTGCAGAGGTTCTTATCATCTATACAGGGTGTCCTCCAAGAATGTATATACACTTTAACAGCCGATAGCTATAATAGCTATAATAGCTATCAGCTGTTAAAGTGTGTATATATTTGAAAAAATGAAATGTATTTTAATAAACACTGCCTTTATAATTATTCAAAGTGTGTGTATACATCCTGGGGGGACACCCTATATATTTTAGAAATTAACTCTTTTCAAGGATGGAACTGCTGTTAGGCAGTTCTATACAGTGTATGCTAAAATGTCTGTTTTCCTATTATGGAGCTCTTTTGGAGTTAGTATGCTTCAGTTCCAAAGCTAGAATTAATTCAGAAAACATCTATTCCTATACATTCCAGGGAATGATTTGACCCAGAAAATCCTCTTCTGGGCATTGAACAAAGATGTAGCTTCAAGGATGTTCACCAGCGTGACCTCTGTAAAAGAAAAATAAGTCACAACCACTGACACTTACGTTGAAGAAATGTGTCGATTGGCTAAAAAGATGTTCATGACAGTTTACAAAACAGTTATTTGTGGACAACAGAGAGCAAAGGGCTAAGTCCAGGTTCAAAGTGCCTGCGTTCAAATCCTGGCTCTTCAACTTAATGGTTGTGAGTTGTTACCCTCTCCGTGCCTCAGTGTTCTCATCTGGAAAATGGGGGTAATAGGAGGATGTAGCTAGCTGGGAGAACTAAGCAATGTGTGTAAAGTCCTTGGAAGAAGGCCTGCCCCACAGTGAGAGAGTCCTGGACGAATGTTAGCCACAGCTATGATCCAAGCCCATCTGTGTAAAACGAAAATGAAGCAAGTGCGTGCCAGTGGGTAATGGGCCATTTCTGGGTGGTTTTCAAGTGTTTTTAAATTACGTTCTTTTGATTCGCCAGTATTCTCTGTCTTTCATGTGTTGCTTTTATGAGAAGAAAATCGGCACAGGACATTTCATTGTAAAACGTAGAGTCCCTGTTCCCCCTTCCCTCCCCCCTGACTTTGACTCTGACCCCACCCCGGCCTCCCGCCCCAGGTTCACAGAGAAAGGGAACCTGGAAGTGCTGCTCTTCACCATCCAGAGCAAGCTGCGGGCCAACAACCAGAAGGTGTACACACCCCGCGAGGGCCGGCTCATCTCTGACATCAACAAGGTCCACCACCTCCCTTCCCACCCCACGGGCGTCCCACCCTTGGCACAGCCCCTACGGCCCCCACTTGAACTCTGGTCCCCGATGCCCACACCCCTCCCTGGTGCAGACGTGACTCACACATTCTCTCATGCGTCCTGCACCCCCCCCCCCCGCTTCCTCCTCCCTCTGCCTCTCCATGTGAGTTCACATAATAAAATCATGCCCTAGTCTCTTATCTTGTTCAGCCTGATGATTAATAAAAGTAATAGGGGTCACCCACCGCCCCCCCCCCCCCACACACACACACACAAATCCAGTGGTTTCCATTGTTCCCGGTCCCCTTGGTCCTTGCCTGAAGCAGGCGTAGTTTTCCCGTGGCTACTGCGCTCACGCGCCCCCGCTTCTCATACTTCCATGCACCGGCGTCTAGCTGAGCGCATTCCGCAGATGCACTAGACCGCGCTTCCCTGGGACGCACCATGTGCCCAGCCCCAGTGACCCCTCCTTCCTGAGCCCTGGCCCTCCAGCACTGATCCTGTCCCACCTCGCAGGCCTGGGAGCGGCTGGAGAAGGCCGAGCATGAGCGCGAGTTGGCCCTGCGCACCGAGCTGATCCGCCAGGAGAAGCTGGAGCAGCTGGCCGCCCGCTTCGACCGCAAGGCCGCGATGCGGGAGACCTGGCTCAGCGAGAACCAGCGCCTCGTGTCCCAGGTAGAACAGGGGCTCTTGGCCTGTCCAGGCTGCCGGGGAGAGGCGGGGAGAGAGTGGTGGATAAGAGCCCCGCGGTGTGGGGAGCTAACGAAACAAGAAGTCCATCACGTGGATAAAAAGACCAAGAATCCCAGGAGCCGGGGCCAGAGGCTTGAGCAGGAGAAGGGGTTGGCGAGACAGGATGAGATGGGATAGAGAGGAAACGGAGAGCCACCTCATGGGTTGGCATCTTGCAGCCGAAGTGCTGGCGGGGTTGGGGGGGTGGGGGGTGGCTAGTGGAATGAGCGGAGCTTCCTGAGCTCCCAACCTCCCCTCCCTGTCCCAGGACAACTTTGGGCTGGAGCTGGCGGCCGTGGAGGCAGCGGTGCGGAAGCATGAAGCCATTGAGACGGACATCGTGGCCTACAGCGGCCGGGTGCAGGCTGTGGACGCCGTGGCCGCTGAGCTGGCCGCCGAGCGCTACCACGACATCAAGCGCATCTCCGCGCGGCAGCACAACGTGGCGCGGCTCTGGGACTTCCTGCGGCAGATGGTGGCCGCCCGGCGGGAGCGGCTCCTCGTCAGCCTGGAGCTGCAGAAGGTGTTTCAGGACCTGCTCTACCTCATGGACTGGATGGACGAGATGAAGGTGCGGGGATCGGGATTGTGGGGGTACAGTCCCTCACGTGCTGGGCTGATCTTCACAGAGTATGTTCCAGAGCAGGGCCCTGTCCCCAGTTAGATGAACAGAGCAAACAGGTCCCTGTCCTCATGGGTTCATGTTCTAGTGCAGTCATGGCGAACCTTTTGAGCTCAGCGTGTCAGCATTTTGAAAAACCCTAACTTAACTCTGGTGCCACGTCACGTATAGAAATTTTTTGATATTTGCAACCATAGTAAAACAAAGACTTATATTTTTGATATTTATTTTCTATATTTAAATCCCATTTAACAAAGAAAAATCAACCAAAAAAATGAGTGTCATAGGTTCGCCATCACTGTTCTAGTGGGAGGAGACAGAGGATAAAACCATGGACCCATCAACAGACAAAAGAGCAGGTGCACATAAAACCGCCGGGGAGACGGGGCTGTGGAGGGAGTGGTCTGGAAGGCCTCGCTGAGAAAACGCCTTCAAGCTGAGCTCAGAATAGTGCAAGGAGCCAGCACAGGGAGGGCTGAGGAGCGGATTCCCGGGCAGAAGGCGCACCTAGCAAAGGCCCTGGCCGTCGCAGCCTGGCGTGTTCAGCATGAGAGGGGACAGGGCGGGGGCAGGGGAATGGGACAAGGAAGGCAGTGGCCAGCTCAGCTCACTAAGGCCTTGCAGGCCTGGTCAGGGAGTTTGGATTATTATTTTTGTTGTTGTTAATCCTCACCCGAGGACATTTTTTCCATTGATTTTTAGGGAGAGTGTAAGAGAGAGGGAAAGACAGAGAGAAACATTGATGTGAGAAACACATCGATTGGTTGTCTCCTGCACAAGCCCTGACCAGGGCCCAGGCCGGGGAGGAGCTTGTAACCGAGGTGTGTGCCCTTGACTGGAATCGAATCAGGGACCCTTTGGTCCGCAGGCCAATGCTCTATCCACTGAGCCAAACCGGCTAAGGCAGGAGTTTGGATTTTATTCATAGTAACATGGAGCCTTTTTTAAAAAATATTTTTTTATTGATTTCAGAGAGAGGAAGGGAGAGGAAGAAAAAGATAGAAACATCAATGATGAGAAAATCATCCATCAGCTGCCTCCTCACGCCCCCTACTGGAGATCAAGCCCAAAACCTGGGCATGTGCCCTGACCATAAATCAAACCATGATCTCCTGGTTCATGGGCTGACGCTCAACCACTGAGGCACACTGGCCGGGCTTTTTTTTCTTTTTTTTAATCCTCACCCCAGGAATATTCTTCCACTGATTTTTAGAGAGAGTGGATGGGAAGGGTAGAGACAGAGAGAGAGAGAAGCATCAATGTGAGAGAGACACATAATAGTGCCGTGGAGTCTTAAAAGTGATCAGAAGGGTTTGAGAAGGGGAGAGACATGATTCCACTTTGTTTTTAGAAAGGCCACTTTGACCATGTGAAGGTCTGTGGGCAGCCAGAGGGGAGCCGAGAAACTGGTTCGAGGCTGCTGCAGTGATCTAGGCAACAGATGGGGAGAAGGAGGGGTCTGGAGAGGTGCTGAAGGTTACTAGATGCTGATGATAATAGGAGGCAGAGGATAAAACCATGGGGCCGAGAAAATGAGTCAGAGTGGAGATTCCAGGAGCAGGATTTAGGAAGAGGGTCCTGCCACAGGAGGCGAGTTGTGTACAAAGAGGCCAGGGTGCCAGGACAGTACTGGGGTGTGCCTATGTGTGTGAGGGCTCACAGATGGGAGCAGGTGTGTTCACCTGGGTGTGACACCAGGAGCCGCTCAGAGAGTTCGGGAGGTGCGATTGATCCAGGAAAATGGAGTGAGGTTAGCACAGGTGTGTGGCGGGGCTGAAAGAGGCCTGGTGAGGAGGACCTGGGTGGCTCTCAGATGGGCATCAATGTGCCTGGCGTGCCTGGCAGGGCCGGCTGCAGTCCCAGGACCTGGGCAAGCACCTGGCTGGAGTGGAGGACCTGCTGCAGCTACACGAGCTGGTGGAAGCGGACATCGCCGCGCAGGCTGAGAGGGTGCGGGCTGTCAGTGCCTCTGCCCTGCGCTTCTGTGACCCAGGAAAGGGTGAGAACTGGGGGAGGAACTGGAAACGGGAGGGGCTGGGAAAGAGCATTATGAGCTGAAGCATGAAGAACAAGACTGGGAAAATCTGGGACAGGAAGGATGATGGGTGGATGGCGGGTGACAGAACGAGGGAGGGAGCCCTAGGGAGTAGAGTGAGGGTTTGAGACCAGAGGTGGGTGGGCAACAGGAGGGCCACGTTACAGCTCTGAACCCCGCACCGTGGCTTTTTCAGAGTACAAGCCGTGCGACCCGCAGCTGGTGTCAGAGCGGGTGGCCACCCTGGAGCAGACCTACGAGGCCCTGTGCCAGTTGGCCGCGGCCAGGCGGGCCCGCCTGGAGGAGTCCCGGCGCCTCTGGCGTTTCCTCTGGGAGGCGGGCGAGGCCGAGGCCTGGGTGCGGGAGCAGCAGCACCTGCTGGCCTCGGCCGAAACTGGCCGGGACCTGACCGGTGTCCTCCGCCTGCTCAACAAGCACACGGCCCTGCGAGGCGAGATGAGCGGCCGGCTGGGGCCCTTGAAGCTCACCCTGGAGCAGGGCCAGCAGCTAGTGGCCGAGGGCCACCCCGGCGCCGGCCAGGCCGCGGCCCGGGCAGCTGAGCTCCAGGCCCAGTGGGAGCGGCTGGAGGCTCTGGCAGAGGAGCGGGCCCAGCGGCTGGCCCAGGCCGCCAGCCTCTACCAGTTCCAGGCGGATGCAAACGACATGGAGGCCTGGCTGGTGGACGCGCTGCGCCTGGTGTCTAGCCCGGAGCTGGGACACGACGAGTTCTCCACGCAGGCCCTGGCCCGGCAGCATCGGGCCCTGGAGGAGGAGATCCGAGGCCACCGGCCAACCCTGGACGCCCTGAGGGAACAGGCTGCCGCTCTGCCTCTGGCACTGAGCCGCACGCCCGAGGTGCAGGGCCGGGTGCCCACCCTGGAGCGGCACTACGAGGAGCTGCAGGCCCGGGCGGGCGAGCGGGCGAGGGCCCTGGAGGCGGCCCTGTCACGCTACACCATGCTCAGCGAGGCCGGGGCCTGCGGGCTGTGGGTGGAGGAGAAGGAGCAGTGGCTCAACGGGCTCACCCTGCCCGAGCGCCTGGAGGACCTGGAGGTGGTGCAGCAAAGGTAGGCCCCCTGCAAGCTCCCTCTGGAATGGCCTTGTGAGTTGGGGGGCTGGGGAGAGGCATGGCAGGTCCCACTGGAAACTGCCTGCTCTTGCTATATCCCTCTGAGTCTGGTTTTTTTGTTGTTGTTTTAATGAAAACCGCTAAACATACTCAAAAGTAGAAAAGATTGTGCAACAAACTCCTATATGGCCTCCACCCGGGTTCAGTAATTGTTAATATCTTGCTCAATTGGATTCATTTTCCTTTTCAAAAGCCAATCCCCAATATTATTATTTTATCTCTACATTCTCCAGGATGCATCCTTTAAGAAATATGAGGAAGTATTCTTAAACTTATTTTTTTAATTGTGTATGTGGACTTAAAATAGCTAAGGCTTTGCCGAAACCGGTTTGGCTCAGTGGATAGAGCGTTGGCCTGTGGACTGAAGGGTCCCGGGTTCGATTCCGGTCAAGGGCATGTACCTGGGTTGCGGGCATATCCCCAGTGGGAGATGTGCAGGAGGCAGCTGATCGATGATTCTCTCTCATCGATGTTTCTAACTCTCTGTCTCTCTCCCTTCCTCTCTGTAAAAAATCAATAAAATATATTAAAAAAAATAGCTAAGGCTTTGAAGTTATAAACCTTTATTATTATTTTTTAAAATATATTTTATTGATTTTTTTACAGAGAGGAAGGGAGAGAGACAGAGAATTAGAAACATCGATGAGAGAGAAACATCAATCAGCTGCCTCCTGCACACTCCCCACTGGGGATGTGCCCGCAACCCAGGTACATGCCCTTGACCGGAATCGAACCCGGGACCCTTCAGTCCACAGGCCAACGCTCTATCCACTGAGCCAAACCTGTTTCGGCTGAAGTTATAAACCTTTAGATAGAGACACTGATTGACCTCATGAAGTAGCTTGATTTACAGAATAATAAATGTTAAAATTATATAGAAAGGTCGTATTTTTTATAGAACCACGATATCATTATTACACAGAACAAAATTAGCAATGCCTTACTGTCATCTACTACTCACTCTATAGTCAGATTTCTTGGTGGTTTTAAAAGTAGTTTTCAAATTATCCCATGACGGGTTGGCAAACTACAATCCTTGGGCCAAATTCGGCCCACAGCCTATATTTGTAAATAAAGCTTTATTGGAACAGAGCCACACTCATTCATCTACACATCATCCGAAGATAGCAGAGCTGAATACTTGTGACAAAGACCATATGGCC
This sequence comes from Myotis myotis, assembly GCF_014108235.1. NCBI lineage: Eukaryota > Metazoa > Chordata > Mammalia > Chiroptera > Vespertilionidae > Myotis > Myotis myotis. The sequence goes on from NW_023416314.1 coordinate 77,940,317, forward strand.
CACAATCCTAAACTATTTACTATGTGGCCCTTTACGGAAAATGTTTGCTGACAATCTCTGAGAATGTAAAATGTCCCTGGGAGAAAATATGCTTCACATCTTTATCAGTTACATATTTTTGGTTATCAGTTCATTTTTAACATGGATCCCAGATAGGCAGCTAAGGAGTAAGGCCCAGAGGACTAAGGTAGGTTCTGGTGAAGGCTGGGGCCCTGTGCCAGGATTAGTTAACTTGTGCAGCTGTTCCTGACCTTTAACTTTCACATCTTTTTGAGCAACTCTAGAGAGATGACCGTTTTTCTACTTGTTTAGGGGAGTTGGGGACTCCCCCTTGAGTCACAGAGACTATGAGCCTTGTAGGTAAGAGGTGAGAGGCTCCTATAAACAAGCTTCATGCTGACGGAGAGGAGTTTCCAGTGGTGTCTAGGGAGGTTGCAGGTGCGTCACCACCTCCTGCCGATCTTACCCGGCTCTGCCACCCCCTCAGGTTCGAGACCCTGGAGCCAGAAATGAATGCCCTCGCAGCTCGAATTACTGCCGTGAACACCATTGCAGAGCAGTTGCTGCAGGCCAACCCCGCGGGCAAGGACAGCATCATCAACACCCAGAAGCAGCTCAACCACAGGTGGCTGGAGGGCGGGCGGGACTAGGGAACTGAGAGAGGACACAGCAGATGGGATGGCAGCCAGAAGAGTTCTGTAGGGCATGGAATGGAGGTCAAAAATGTGGTGGGCAGGTGGTCTGGAAGATGCTGGGGGTAGGGGGATAATGAAAGATAAAAGGGGGCAAGGCTGTGTGAAGAGGCTGGAGCCTGGACAGGGAGCAGTCAAGATGGAGACAAGAGGATGGAGGGGGTGGGGAGAGAGAGGCAGGGAAGAAGCTTCCAGATGTACCTGGACAGGGCGGGGAAGCTGCGCCACTCCAGACATCAGACCCTCCCTCCACTCTCAGGTGGCAGCAGTTTCGGTCCCTGGCGGATGGCAAGAAGGCAGCTCTGACATCAGCCCTGAGCATCCAGAACTACCACCTAGAGTGCACGGAGACCCAGGCCTGGATGAGAGAAAAGACCAAGGTCATCGAGTCCACCCAGGGCCTGGGCAATGACCTGGCTGGGGTGCTGGCACTGCAGCGCAAGCTGGCCGGCACCGAGCGGGACCTGGAGGCCATCGCCACCCGGGTGGGTGAACTGACTCGAGAGGCAAATGCCCTGGCTGCTGGCCACCCCGCCCAAAGCTCTGCCATCCACGCCCGGCTTGGAGAGGTGCAAGCTGGCTGGGAGGACCTCAGGGCCACCATGAGACGTCGAGAGGAGTCGCTGGGTGAGGCACGGCGGCTGCAGGACTTCCTGCGCAGCTTAGATGACTTCCAGGCGTGGCTGGGTCGCACGCAGACTGCTGTGGCCTCTGAAGAAGGGCCGGCCACCCTGCCTGAGGCAGAGGCCCTCCTGGCCCAACACGCAGCCCTGCGGGGAGAGGTGGAGCGGGCCCAGAGCGAGTACAGCCGGCTGCGGGCCTTGGGTGAGGAGGTGACCCGGGACCAGGCCGATCCCCAGTGCCTCTTCCTACGGCAGCGACTCGAAGCCCTGGGAACCGGCTGGGAGGAGCTGGGCCGCATGTGGGAGAGCCGGCAGGGCTGCCTGGCCCAGGCCCATGGCTTCCAGGGGTTCCTGCGGGATGCTCGCCAGGCCGAGGGCGTGCTCAGCAGCCAGGTGAGAGCCCAGGGCAAAGTCAGGACGAAGTGGGAAGCAGGGACAGGGGCATGTGAAGGAGAGAGGTGGATGGGGAGGCATACGGCAGCAGGTGGGGTAGTTGAGGAAACAGGATGGGCAGGAAGAACATGTTAGAAAAATATGGACCAAGACTTATCAAAATTGACATAAACTGGCTTGTCACATAATTACTAAAGAAACGGACTCCATAGCTAGAAAGGGGGTGGAATAGGATTTGGACCGTTAAAGCTTCTCCAGCCCAGCTCCCTATAACTTCCTGAGATTCCACGCAGTCAGGCACCATTCCACCCGACCTACGGCTGGGCGGTCTGCCCTGCCCTCCCTGGGTGGCCTCTGTGTCTGAGAACCGAGTTCTGCTTTGAGACGCGAGCTGGCTACCTCCCCTCCCACACAGGAATACGTTTTGTCACACACGGAGATGCCGGGGACACTCCAGGCTGCGGACGCTACCATAAAAAAACTGGAAGACTTCGTGAGCACCATGGACGCCAACGGGGAGCGGATCCGCGGGCTCCTGGAGGCCGGGCGGCAGCTGGTGTCTGAGGGCAACATCCATGCCGAGAAGATCCGAGAGAAGGCGGACTCCATCGAGAGGAGGTACGATGAGGACGAGGCCGATGGAGGGTTCGAGAGGGAAATGAGTGAAAGCAGGGTGGCCTCAGAGATGGAGAACACGGAGGTCAGCCTGGCCGATGGGGCTGGGGGGCTGACAAGAAGTAGAGGAAGGAGAGCCCAGTGGTCAGAGAGGGCCTAAGCCATGGGCTGGGAAGTTCTGCCTCCATCACGGGAGCCGAATGAAGTCACCCAGGGGAGCTGGGCGCTGGATCGGACTCTGGCTGTTTGACAAGGTACCTGGAAGGCACTGTGCCAGAGGAGGAGGACTGGAGGCTTCGGGGTTAGTTGGAGGGTCATGAGCTACTCACAGCAAGTTCAGAGTTTCACAAGGGGCTGTCGTTACAGACACAGGAAGAATCAAGAAGCAGTGCAGCAGCTTCTGGGACGTCTTCGGGACAACCGAGAGCAACAGCATTTCTTACAAGATTGTCATGAGGTGAGGCTCAGTCCCCCTGTCCCCTCCGACACGCCCCAGCCACCCTTTCCACGGCGCCCTGGCTCTTTGAGCCAAGAACAAGTCCATTGCCGTGTCCCCTGAAAAGGCGAACCCCGCCCAGCTTCTCCCACATCCGCCACTTCTCCCGGCTCACCTGCCCCCACCTCATGCCTCGCTCTTCCCTCCCTCTGAAATGTACGTGCCTTTCTCCATCCCTGCTCTATGCCTGTCCAGCTGAAACTCTGGATCGATGAGAAGATGCTGACGGCCCAGGACGTGTCCTACGACGAGGCCCGCAACCTGCACACAAAGTGGCAGAAGCACCAGGCGTTCATGGCGGAGCTGGCCGCCAATAAGGACTGGCTGGACAAGGTGGACAAGGTGAGCGGGGCGACGGGGAGCAGGACGAGACCCCGGGGCTCCTCTGGGCAGGTCCCAGCCACGGTGCAGGGGAGGACCCAGGCTTCGGGATGTGGCTCCTTCAGGGTCAGAGGTCATGGGGCCTCCCATACCAGTCTTCCAAGGTGGGAAATCCTACCCTGAGGAACAAACGTTCTAGGGCTATGGGACAGTGACTCCAGAACATTGAGAAAATACAAATTAGTAAGGGGCCAAACTGCGGATTTGGGTCAACGCAGCAACTATTCCGGGGTCCAGAGCAGGGTGACACTCCTCCGCAGGGTCAGCCCTGCCTCTGCAACAGGCCAGGTGGTGAACACTTCAGGCTTTGCCAGCCGTACAGTTTCTGCTGCGACTGCTTAACTCTGCCATCGTAGTGGAGAGCAGCCACAGGAATACAGAAATGGACCAGTGTAGCTGTGTGCCAACAAAACTTGGTTTATAAAAACAGGGCCGCAGTTTGCCAGCCCCTGCTTTTGAGTCTTGTTATTCCTGGTATTTGCTCTCCCACCCAGCTTTTCCTCAAGAGCTGAGCACAGGCAAAACTTTATTTCTACTCAACAAGTGTTGCTGGACAAGATTATATGTGCTCAGCACTCTGCTAGGGGCTGCACGGTGTATAAAAAAGATACTTTCCTTCCCTCGGGCACACTGGTTGGGCAGAAAAGGAGACCAGCGTGTATTCCGTGTTTCCATTTGTTCCTCAGACATTTACTTGGTGCTACAAGTTTGCAAAGCCTTGTATATTGAGGGGGGACAGGTGATGCCACTGCGGGCTCTACCCTCCAGGATGCCACTGTGGCCAGGATCTGAGTCATATACACAAGTAGATAAGTTAAATCTAAAGCAGAATATTGGGAGCACAGTAAGAGAACCAGTAAAGCCTGGACTCTGAGAGACGGGGTGGGAATCCTAGAAGCAGGAGCCTCAGGGCAGGCGTGAAGGATGAGTGGGATTTGGACGAGCAGAGATACTGGAGGGAAGATATTTCTAGGTAGAGACACAGTGCAGCTGGAAACCAGAGAGGTGGAAGTGGGTGTCTATAGGAGCCAAGGGATAAGCCAATCTAGGAACACAGAACGTGTGAAGGGGCCCCAGGGAGGAAAAAGTGGGAGAATCCTGGGCCAGAAATGGTCATGAAAAGCCCTGATCACCACGTAAGGACTGTGTGTCGAAGTGTGGATTGTGCTGAAGGTTTGTGGAGTTACCCCAGCAGCGTTAGACTGACACTACGTGTTGTGATTTCTGTTCCCCTGAAACAGGGCTTCCCGCGCAGGCCATTAAAATGGGAGTTGGTCATAGGAAACCCCTGTGGGCAGTGGGCAGCTGAGACGGAGCGGGATAGGTAGTCAGGAAAGGGCCCACTGCCACGCTGGCTACCCCAGTGGGCAACTGGTGCTCAGTCCTAATGTGGCGCCCTGGGCGCCGAGCATGCGTCAGAGTCATCCCAACCAAAGCACCAAAATGCTGTTTGTCCACCACTCCGTCCGTCACTGCCTTGCCTGCAGGTGGAGGGACTCTGCTTCCCTCACTTCCCCAGAAACAAAAGTCCTAGCAGAAAGGCTGGGAGTGGGGGGACAGGAGAGATTCACTTGCCACAGGTCAGGTGAGGGGTGAGGAGCTGAGAAAAATGAAACGATAACAAATAACACAAGACCATGTGCGATGTAACACTAGAAACGGCAAGCACTAGGGAACTCGAAATAGGGGAGATCGCAGAGGCTCCTTAGTTGAGATGAGATTTGACCTGGACCTTGAAGGGGAGCTGAGTGTGATCAGCAGCGAGATAGGGAAGTTTAGAAGGGGCTCCAAACCTTCGAGAAGAGCATGTTAAGGAGGACACACAAGAACTCGGAATTATTGCTCAACTTAGGTCCCGCTGCCCCTTAGTTCTCTGGCCTGTACAGCGCTGTGGTGTCTAATTCTGACACTTACCCTTCTTTGCCCCACCACCCAGGAAGGGCGGGAGCTGAGCCTCGAGAAGCCAGAGCTGAAAGCCCTGGTATCGGAGAAGCTGGAGGACCTGCACAGGCGCTGGGATGAGCTGGAGACCACCACCCAGGCCAAGGCCCGCAGCCTCTTCGATGCCAACCGGGCAGAGCTGTTTGCCCAGAGCTGCTCTGCCCTGGAGAGCTGGCTGCTGAGCCTGCAGGCCCAGCTGCACTCCGACGACTATGGCAAGGACCTCACCAGCGTCAACATTCTGCTCAAGAAGCAGCAGGTGCGCGGGAGCCTTTGCTGGAGTGATGAATGCAGGAGACAGGAGAGGCAGCCTGTAGCTCTGGAGATTGGGGAGGTCGTTCTCAGACATCCCAAGGCTCAGTTCTGCAACTCTTTGGCGAGGGCAGAGGCCCACTAATGGCATTGGGAATTTGCTGGGGAATCACGGGCCAGAGCAGGTCTGAAGCTAGCAGGCCAAAGCTGGCCAGCAGGACGTCGTCACTGATGCCAGGGAAACTTGCTGGGGGGAGATAGCCACTGGGTCTCCTGGACACCGTGGGCGGTTTTGCGTAGGCACTCGGAGAAAAGCCAAAAGCAGAAGCCCTCCTCTCTGTGCCTGTGCTGTACCTCCATCACCCTCTACTGGCAGGGCCCAGCACTGCACCAGCTGGTGGAGAAATATCTCCAGGGTCCAGTTCCCATGTCTCCAACAGGGCAGGAAAGGTGGATGTGGGACTGCGAGGCAATGGATTGCTAACTGGCACAGTTATCGGGGCCCCTTCCCCGGACTCCTATGTATATTAAAGCCTGAGGTCGACGATCTAGGCAGGGAGGGATGCTCTCCCTGGGCTGAGCCAGGGTAAATCATCAGGATGGGTGTGATATTGACGAGGGGCCCCTCTGAGGTTGATGGTGGAAGCGTGGGGATAATAACATCCTCCTCTTGCGGCCGGCAGATGCTGGAACGGGAGATGGCTGTGCGGGAGAAGGAGGTGGAGGCCATCCAGGCCCAGGCCAAAGCTCTGGCCCAGGAAGACCAGGGTGCAGGGGAGGTGGAGAGGACCTCGCGGGCTGTGGAGGAGAAGTTCAGGGCCCTGTGCCAGCCCATGAGGGAGCGCTGCCAGCGCCTGCAGGCCTCCCGCGAGCAGCACCAGTTCCACCGGGATGTGGAGGACGAGATCGTGAGTCACTAGGGTCGGGGATCCGGTAGCATCGTCCCCACGGCAAACTGCCCCCTGCCTTGCGCTGGGGAAATGCCAGCCGTGTTCTCCTCCCCTTTGGCATTGAAAACCAACCCTCTAGGGACACTTGGGGATGCCCTGGAAGTCCCTTTTCCCCAGAACCAGAGATGGTCGTTTCCTGCACACACACCAGGAGCCCTAAAACACCTCCCCCCAGCTGACCCGCTCGCCAGCTCCCAGCTTCTACTTTGCCCTGCGGACCTCCACTCACCCCTCCTTTCTCATTCAGTTGTGGGTGACGGAGCGTCTGCCCGTGGCCAGCTCCAGGGAGCATGGCAAGGACCTGCCCAGTGTCCAGCTCCTCATGAAGAAAAACCAGGTGAGGCAGAGGCAAAAGGCAAAAGGCAAGGTCCCAAGAGCCTCCTGGGACAGGGAGATGGTTTTTCTTAGGACCTGGGGGTTCTCTGGCTCCCCCTCGATGCTGTGTGTGACCCTAGACTTCATGGTTGGCCTTTGCTTGCCACGGAGGGTGGGTTCCCTCAGGAGAAGATCATGGAATTGGAGCTTTACCACCACATGCTTGGGCCGGAAGGGAGGGGAAGTGCAGAGGATTCAGGAAGGAGGAGAAGCAAGAGTGTGAGGGGCCTGATGTTGAGTAGGTGTAAGGTGGCCCCTTAGCAAGCTTTTCAGTGTGTGCTCTTCTGCTGCTGGGAACAGACGCTGCAAAAGGAGATACAAGGCCATGAGCCACGGATTGCGGACCTAAGGGAGCGGCAGCGTGCCCTGGGTGCGGCCGCGGCAGGCCCGGAGCTGGCTGAGCTACAGGAAATGTGGAAGCGCCTGAGCCATGAGCTGGAGCTTCGAGGGAAGCGACTCGAAGAGGCCCTGCGAGCCCAGCAGTTCTACCGAGATGCCGCCGAGGCCGAGGCCTGGATGGGGGAGCAGGAGTTACACATGATGGGCCAGGAGAAAGCCAAGGTGAGGGCCAGGGCAGAGCCAGGCTGTCACCTGCTTCTCTCCTCCCCGTGACCCTCCCTGATGCCCACTGTCCGGTCCCCAGGATGAGCTGAGCGCCCAGGCCGAGGTGAAGAAGCATCAGGTATTGGAGCAAGCCCTGGCTGACTATGCCCAGACCATCCACCAGCTGGCAGCCAGCAGCCAAGACATGATTGACCACGACCACCCAGAGAGGTGAGCACAGCGGCGTCAGGGGACCCAGCGCTTGGGGGAGAGGGGAGCAGCTCCAAGAAGGTGCAGGGATCATGGAGCCTCCCGGTACGTGCACACAGATCCATCCAGGAAGGTGCCGTTGGTCAGCTGAGGGACAGGACTCTACGGGGCAGGCTGGGGATCCGAGCAGGGGATCCTAAGTGCTGGGCCACTCCCCCTCCCCCACAGCACGCGGATATCCATCCGCCAAGCCCAGGTGGACAAGCTGTACGCCGGCCTGAAGGAGCTGGCTGGGGAGCGGCGGGAGCGCCTGCAGGAGCACCTGAGGCTGTGCCAGCTGCGCCGTGAGCTGGACGACCTGGAGCAGTGGATCCAGGAACGCGAGGTGGTGGCAGCCTCCCACGAGCTGGGCCAGGACTACGAGCACGTGACGGTGAGTGCGGAGAGGACACCAGCCGCAGGGCAGCGCCTGGGCGAGTAGAGGCCCCCCTGGGAGGCCAGGGCCCCATCCTGCGCGGGCACCACGGGGTGGGTGCAGACAGGCTGAGCAGCACGGCCCTCCTGGGTTTCGAGGTATTTAAGTTGAAGAATTGTGCAGAAAGGAGGACTGAGGCTGTGCGCAGAACTGGGTGGAAAGGAAATTAGCAATCGCTCTTTTCCAACAGAACTAGGCAGTGTAAGGTACCCCTGTCTGTAGGCTGAGAGCTGCAAGCGCCCCCACTGCCTTGTTGAGGGCCTGGGTGTTCATCAAATCCAGGGTCACTGGGAACCACTGGCATCTGCCCACGGGCTTAGCCCAGCTGGAGAAACCTACTTTGGTCCGTGTGACCCAGGGGAGAGAAGACTCACCCCGCCCCCCCCCCCCCCCATCCTGTTAGGCAGGGGCCAGAGTCAGAGTTGTCTGTGCAACTGCTCCCTCCACCAGATGCTCCGGGACAAATTCCGAGAGTTCTCCCGGGACACGAGCACCATCGGCCAGGAGCGCGTGGATAGTGCCAACGCATTGGCCAACGGGCTCATCGATGGGGGCCATGCCGCCCGGGCCACCGTGGCCGAGTGGAAGGACAGCCTCAACGAGGCCTGGGCTGACCTGCTCGAGCTGCTGGACACGCGGGGTCAGGTGCTGGCAGCTGCGTATGAGCTACAGCGCTTCCTGCACGGGGCCCGCCAGGCCCTGGCACGGGTGCAGCAAAAGCAGCAGCAGCTTCCCGATGGGACCGGCCGAGACCTCAACGCCGCCGAAGCCCTGCAGCGCCGGCACTGTGCCTTCGAGCACGACATCCAGGCCCTCAGCGCCCAGGTCTGACTCAGCAAGTGAGGTCGGGGTGGCTTGGAGGGGACTTGGTAGAAAAGGCCAGGGGCCCCTCAGAAATGCCGGGGTTGGCATCCTCTGGAAGGCCACTCAGGGATGAGGTGGAATTGCTCTACGTAAACATCTCTGCCAGAGGACATCTCACCACCACGTTCACACCTTCAATGACAAGCCTCCTGAGGGCCCGTGACATTGTCACATGGTCCCAAAGGCTAGAGTATTCTTCACGTTGTACTAAAATCCAGCTATCGGGCCCACCCAACTAGAGCTCTAGACCCACACAAACCAAGCAAAGATCCTTCCTGCAACCATCTAAACCCAGTCACCCCCATCCCATCCCTCTTTCAGGCTGAAAATCTCATTCTAGCCATTCCGGAAGGTCTCTCACGTCTTGGACAAGCCTCTGAAAGCCCAACTGGCTAGTCGCCCTTCTAAAGGGCTGCTCCCCAGGCTAAGCCCAGGCTCCCACTTGGGACCCAACAGGGCAGAGTATGACAAAGCTCACTCTGAGCACCAGCTGTCATCTTTCTCAGCCCCCCCCCCCACCCACCCCCACCCCCCACCCCCCACCCCACCCCCCGCTCCTCCTCTGCTCCTCTAGCTGGTAAATGGGCAGGCCGGGCGAGCAGAGGCCAGCATGGGGCGTGGGGGAGGAGACTCCAGCTCCTCAGAACCTCCAGCTCTGCCTGACTCAGAGCTGGGCCCTGCAGGTCCAGCAGGTGCAGGACGATGGCCACCGGCTCCAGAAGGCCTACGCCGGAGACAAGGCCGAGGAGATCGGCCGCCACATGCAGGCTGTGACGGAGGCCTGGGCCCAGCTTCAGGGAAACTCTGCTGCCCGCCGCCAGCTGCTGCTGGACACGACGGACAAGTTCCGCTTCTTCATGGCTGTCCGGGAGCTGATGCTGTGGATGGACGGGGTGAACCTGCAGATGGATGCCCAGGAGCGGCCCCGGTGAGGCCCGCGGTGCCCGTGGCCCACAGAGGTTGGGAGCTGGTGGCTGGAAAAGGGTCGTGGGCAGCAGGGTTGTGATGTGGTCTCTGTACCCCCAGGGATGTGTCCTCCGCAGACATGGTTATCAAGAACCACCAGGGCATCAAAGCGGAGATCGAGGCCAGGGCCGACCGCTTCTCTTCTTGCATCGACATGGGGCAGGGGCTGCTCGCCAGGAGCCACTATGCAGCTGAGGAGGTGGGCGAGGCCTGGGCACAGCGGGTCATCTTTATGGCAGAGGCCTTACTGCTGCGTTTGCTCCCAAGTCTTTCTGCTTCCTCAACCTTTCTTTACAGAAACTTTTCACTGTCTCTCCCCTCAGTGCTGTTCAGGGAGTCCCATTCCATCTCCCTCCTCCCCCCACCCCACCCCCACCCCCACCCAGAACTGTCTGCCTCTTGAAATCAGAAATCACTAGTTCCCCTGTGTCAGTCCCCCAGAGTCTCCTAAAAGCCCAGCGGGGTGCTAACTCGCATCTCTGCTCCCCCCCACCCCGCCCCCCAGATCTCAGAGAAGCTGTCTCAGCTGCAGGCACGGCGCCAGGAGACCGCAGACAAGTGGCAGGAGAAGATGGACTGGCTCCAGCTTGGTGAGGGTGCCAGGCCCTGCCAGGAGGGGCTGGGGGTCTTGAATCCTGTAGTTTCCAGAGAAAGACCAGGAATCCTGGGCATGGAATTCGAGGCTCCCGCCTTGGCTCTGCCCTGTGCTCCTGCTTTGGGGCAGTAGCGTTCTCTGTGCCCTGTTTTTGACATGGTTACTGTGCTCTGCTGATGTCCACTCTGACCTGCCATTTCCTGTGACTGCCCCCCATCCCTGCAGTTTTGGAGGTGCTTGTGTTTGGAAGAGACGCAGGTATGGCGGAGGCCTGGCTGTGCAGCCAAGAGCCACTGGTGCGAAGTGCTGAGCTGGGTTGCACAGTTGATGAAGTCGAGAACCTCATCAAGCGGCACGAGGCCTTCCAGAAGTCAGCAGTGGCCTGGGAGGAGCGTTTCAGTGCGCTGGAGAAGCTCACCGCGGTGAGGGCCACAGGACCCCAGGGATGCCCCGCCCCGTCCTGCTACCCCGGGCCTGTGCTCCCTTTCGCTGGAAGAAGACAGTCCCCCTCCTCCCACTGCACCAGCATCTCCCAGATGTGAGCCAAGAGTGCCATGTTGTCACCACAGCTTTAGGAGTTGTCATCCCCCGAGTGACGCTGTGAGGCACCTCCTCCCCCGTTTCTTCTCATGGAATTACAGTTTCCTTTCCGTTTCCGCAGACCAGAGCTGAGACATTTCATCTTCCCCACCTCTCTGGTCCTTTTAAATGAGACTTTCTATGCTCTGACCTCAGAATGTTTTGACAGTTGGAGGAGCAGGAGAAGGAGCGGAAAAGAAAGAGGGAAGAGGAGGAGCGGAGGAAACAGCCCCCTGCTCCAGAGCCCACAGCCAGTCTGCCCGGAGGGGTCCTTGTGGACGGCCAGACGGCTCCCGATGCTTCCTGGGACGGGTGCGAGCGGGGGCATCTGGGGAGGAGGAGGAGGCTGAAGCTAAGCAGCCCAAGGACTTACATTATTCTGTGTCATCTGCCGCTCCAGAGCCCACCCCCGGCTACCAGCACCCACACAGGCAGCCAGCGTTAACGGAGTCTGCACAGACGGAGAGTCCCCCCAGGTGAGCCCCACACCCCTGTGCCCTTTCAGAATTTCAGCCCCGTGCCCTGCACATACTCTTAAAGCTTCTTGTCCTTGTAGCCCCTGTTGGAACAACAAAGACTTGAGCAGGGCAGCTTCCCAGAAGGGCCTGTGAGTTCCTCCTGGAGGTGTGGGTGTTGGTACCTGGAGGGGCGAAGAGGGGTATGCGCTGGGTGGTGGGGACATTGAGGTCCGGAGAGGGCAGAGGCTCGAAAGACACTTGGGGGCAGAAAGCCCAGCTCATGGACTTCAAGCTTCTGACATCCAGGCTAGTTATCGGCCCCTCATCCTTTGACACAGACTCTTCTCCCCACAGGCGTCTGGCCCAGGAGACGAGACCAACGGGCCCCAGGGAGAGAGGCAGACCCGGATACAGGGCTCTGCCCCTCCTATCCTGCCCCAGAGCCGGTCATCTGAGTCAGCCCGGGTTGCCACCTTGCCCTCTCGAGGCCCCGAGCTCTCTGCCCAGGAGCAGATGGAGGGGATGCTGTGCCGCAAGCAGGAGATGGAGGCCTTCGGCAAGAAGGCTGCCAACAGGTAGCGGGTCTGGCCGCAGTGCTGTGGCCTCTCCAGTCCCTGCCTCTGCAGAGGCTTCCCCAGAACCTCTTCCTGAATAGATGGGGAGGCGTGGGGGGTGCCCTGCAGGAGGAGAGTCCTCTAGGGAAGGGGTAGGACTCAGGAGCAGAGTGGGGCCTCCCAAAGGCCAGGAGGGTGTGACAATGACAGGCCTAAGAACACAGTGGCACTGGAAATCCTAGAACACCCACGCTCTCCCCAGAGCGCCCAGCCCCATAAAAGCTGGTCCATCTGCCTGTCTCGCTTCGTCACCTGCACCGTGTCCCTCCCAGGTCATGGCAGAATGTGTACTGTGTCCTGCGGCATGGGAGCCTTGGCTTCTACAAGGACGTGAAGGCAGCCAGCACGGGAGTGCCATACCACGGAGAAGTGCCTGTCAGCCTGGCCAGGGCCCAGGGCAGTGTCGCCTTTGATTATCGGAAGCGCAAACATGTTTTCAAGCTGGGGTAAGAACAGAACTGTGCCCTCAGGATGGGATGGGGAGTCAGAGCGATACAAGATGAAGAAGGGTAGAGTTACAGGGCCAGGCATTTGGGGACAGGTGGAGAGATTCGAGAAGCGGGGAGCCAGGGGGTACATTATATTTCACACCAAGGGGAGCAGGAACTCCAAGACTCAGGCCTGATGGCTGACCATGTCAGGCTGAAAAATTGTCCTAGATGGAATATCTGAGGACAGGGTGCTGGCATTCCCCTGCCTCCAGGGACCTCCAGGAGCCTGCCCCGGCTGCCAGCAAGCACCAGAGCTGGAGGCATGGCCTGGGGTGGAAGTGAGGTCATCCTGGTCCTCTGTAGCCAATCAAGAAGCATTGCTTTTGCACAGTCCTGAGACGAGGATGTGCAGAGGTGTCTGACCTGGCTCCGAGGGCCCCAGCAGGCATGTTCTCCAGCCTGGCCTCTGGCTGATGATTGAACTCCTACCAGCACTGATGGGGCCACTCCCGATTCTCAGCTCTGTCCTGAGGCTTCTCTCTCTCCCAACAGCTTACAGGATGGAAAAGAATATTTATTCCAAGCCAAGGATGAGGTGAGCTGCCCCCTCTCCGCCCACACCCCTGTCTCCCCGTTGCCATTCTTAGAACCTCCAATTGTAGATTCTCCTTTCTTCCTTTCGCTCTCTTTTTCCTTAAGTGTCTCATTCTTTGTAATCAGCCCCCAGTGTGAAGGCCACACCAAAACATGTTCCCTGTCTTAAGGGGCCTTTCTCTCCAATGACATGAAATAGTCAAACCATTTTTCTGCCGCCTCCTCCCAAGCTTCCCTGCTGCCCACAGGCCGGAGGCCTCACTCAGCGCCCTTGAAGCTGACCAGTTGTCTCCATGCTCCCTGTAGGCAGAGATGAGCTCGTGGCTGCGGGTGGTGAATGCAGCCATTGCCACTGCGTCCTCTGCCTCTGGAGAGCCTGAAGAGCCAACGGTGCCCAGTGCCACCCGGGGCATGACCCGGGCCATGACAATGCCCCCAGTGTCACCGGTCGGGGCTGAGGGGCCCGTGGTACTTCGCAGCAAGGACGGCAGAGAACGAGAGCGAGAAAAGCGCTTCAGCTTCTTCAAGAAGAATAAGTAGTTGGGGGCAAGACTCCCCGGCTAGCTCCTCCCTTTGTTCAGGAAACTGCCAGGGACTGTCAACTGGGACCACCCTCTTGTCAGGACAACTGCCTGCTGCTAGGGTCTGTTGCCAAGGTCAGCCCATCACCAGGAACTGTCTCTGGGGACAAGTCAATGTTCCCATGGACAACCCTTCTCTTCTGCTATTTAATTCCGGACTGGTGGTGGGACCCAGGCAACCCCCGATTCTACTCCCCCGACTTCCCTCTTCCCCAGCCTTAAACCTCGATTCCCACCACAGTGCGGACAGTGCCGCACCCTCAGTGTAGGCCACGTGGGGAATGGCTGCCCCTGCCTCAGGGTCATTCTCCCACCACAGCTAGGGCACACTGTCTGGTGCCTTGCCCCTGGGGACCAGCCAGGAACCTCTAAGAGCTGAAGCAGGACCTGGGGGCAAGATGGCCGGATGATGGAGTCAGAGACACCGAAGCTCCCCATTCCATCCTTCTTCATCCTCTGACTCGAGCGGCCACTCCATCTCCAGCGACTCTTAATGGCTTCCAGGTGTGAGTTGTTCAGGGGCAACCACAGCCTTGATTGAGTCTGGCCAAGGAGGTGATTAAACAGCTCAGCTTCTCTTACTGCCTCATGGTGTCTTTGCTTTCCTGACCACAAGCTCCCTGCCTGTGCCCACGTTTTCCCCTTTGGCTCCAGTCTTCTGTGTGCCCGGTTTCCATTCTGTCCCAGCCTCCAAGCCCTCAAAGAACCACATTATTTTGAGAGCCTCCGTACTTTGGTCTAATTTTCCCATGAGAATGACCTCTAGTTTGACCAATGTCAAGCCTCCTTTTAGACCAAAGAAGTTCACCAAGGGTCAGAATGATGTGAACAAGCAGTGAACGACTATCTCCCTGGTGTACAGCATTCTTCACTTGTGATTCTCTCAACTGTTTTCAAAAACAAAAGACTAAAAAAACAAAATTGGAAAGATTGAAGAGCATTGCCACAACCTAGTCTCAGCCATGCTCAGCCCAACTGGAGAATATGGCACATAGAGGGTGATTACTGATCCCTCCTCCTGTCTCCTCCCCAAATGAGAAGATCCAGGGTGTTCGGACAGGGATCAGATAAGTTGTAAGTTCCGAGTCCACTGAAATAGAATAACAATACCTTGAGAAGCCACGAAGTACATCCTAAGTGTATAAATACACAAACAGGAATATTCTAGACCTAGTAAAGTAGAAAAAAAAGGATTCCCCCTTGTCTCTGGCCTGGTAATTGGAGGTTTCAGAGCAAATGGTATTTGCCTCAGTGGCCTCCTACAGGAAAACCTTTGTTCTTTCATTGTTTCCCATTCACATACACACAACCATTTCTTTGGGGGCTCAGAGAAGGTCTTTATAGGAAAGCAGCCCTATCTTTAGCATAATTGGCTAAGGGCCTTGGTTGAGCAGACCCCTGACTATCATCAGCCATGACAAAGACAGGGTCAGGTGTGTGCAGGCCCAGGACTAGCACAACACAGCCCCAGAATGGCTTCCAACCATGCGATCTGGTAGACCAGATGGCCCACAGAATATCCTTTTAAGAAAATTAGATTTGGAAATGTCCATAGTAAACATGTAGATAAATGTAACTAAAACAATCTGTCATGGACTAAATGGGAGAATACATCACCACTGTAACCTCTTGTTCTTCAGGTACAACTGTAAAATCCCCATTATATGAAGGAAAAGTCAGCATTGTGGAATGTTCAGGGAATCTGGGTATTTACACACTAAGAAGGCAGGCCTGGGGGTTGGGAGGAAAGCAATAATTGGAAAATTTAGGAGGAAATGTATATGGGGGTGAGAAATTAATGGAGCAATTATCATTTTGTATAAAAGATAAGTGAGGGTCCTACAGAATGGTGCAATCAGTCATTGTGAATGGAAAAGGAATGAAAGTGGGATTTGGGCGTCACGTACATACACATGGCAGCTAAAGCTACCAGAGTGCATGAAGCCTCAAGGACAGGACATAGAAGATAATAAGCCTAAGGTCAGGAAGTGAGTCTTGGGAGACACATTAGATCTGAGTGGAAGAAAAGTTCCAGGAAAGAAGACAGAATGGTATGGAGCAGTGAGGGATGTGAGACAGAGCACAAAAATACAATAATGTCGGCACCACATATCAATGGGGAAATATGGACATAAAAATGGAGTAATTATTTTAAAAAATATGTTTACATTTTTACCTAATACCATCTCCAAGGGTGAATGCTGGATCTGTGCTGTCCAATACAACAGCTGCAAGCCACATGTGGCTACTGAGCACTTGAAATATGGCTAGCTGAATTGAGATGTGCTGTAAGTGCAAAATGCTCACTGGATTTCAAAGACTGAAGAGGAAAAAAAGATATCTCATTAAGAATTTTTTTATACAGAGGCAGAGCTGCCTCAAACAGATTGTCAAACTGCAGCGGGAAGGCCGGGGAGGGTTGGGGGGCAGGAGGGAGGGGGATAAGAGATCAACCGAAGGGCTTGTATGCATGCATATAAGCATAACCAATGGACATAAGACACTGGGGGGTAGGGGAGGCCAGGGGATTGTCAAGGGCAGGAGAAAAAAAAGGACATATATGTAATGCCCTTTGTAATACTTTAAGCAATAAAAAAAAAGAATTTTTTTAATATATTTTGCTGATTTTTTACAGAGAGGAAGGGAGAGGGATAGAGAGTTAGAAGCATCAATGAGAGAGAAACATCGGATCAGCTGCCTCCTGCACACCCCCTACTGGGGATGTGCCCGCAACCAAGGTACATGCCCTTGACTGGAATCGAACCTGGGACCTTTCAGTCCTCAGGCCGACGTTCTATCCACTGAGCCAAACCAGTCAGGGTTCATTAAGAATTTTTATATTGCCCTGGCAATATAGCTCAGTGAATAGAGCGTTGGCCTGCAGACCAAAGCATCCAGGGTTCGATTCTGGTCAAGGTCAGGCTCCTCCCTGGCCCAGGCCCTGGTTGGGACTCGTGCAGGAGGCAACCAATCGATGTGTTTCTCTCATATCGATGTTTCTCTCTGTCTTCCCTTCTCTCTCCCACTCTCCCTAAAAATCAATGGAAAAAATATCCTTGGGTGAGGATTAACAAAAACAAACAAAAATGAATTTTTATATTGATTATATGTTGAAATGATCTTTTAGCTATATTGGGTTTCAAAAGTATTAAAGTTCATTTTACTTTTTAAATGTGTTTACTAGACAATTTTAAATTATGTATATGGCTCACATATTTCTATTTGGACAGCACTGCTCAAAATGAACTACAGACCTAAAAGTGAAAGGTAAAAACATTAATGTTGCCCTGGCTGGTTTGGCTCAGTGGATAGAACGTCGGCCTGCGGACTGAAGGGTCTCGGGTTCGATTCTGATCAAGGTCCTATACCTTGGTTGCAGGCACATCCCCAGTAGGGGACATGCAGGAGGCAGCTGATCAATGTTTCTCTCTCATCGATGTTTCTAACTCTCTACACCTCTTCCCTTCCTCTCTGTAAAAAATCAATAAAATATATTTTTTTAAAAAACATTGATGTTAACAAAATATAAGACTGAAGAGGGAATGATGCTAGCTCTCCTCCATCTCCCGCACAGATAGTCATCATTGTTTTCACAGTGATAGGTGGAAGGATGGACTGGTTTCTAGAGAACAACCTAGCAATTTCACCCTGAGTTTATACCCTCCCAGATTCTCACATGGATCTGTTAGGGCATTAATAATCAACATAAGGATGCTCATTTCAACCTTGTATCCAATGGTGGGGAGTTGGAGGTAAACTGATGCCCTGCATTCAGAGATGAATCGGAAAAATATGGTGGTTGCATACTATGGCGTGTTACTCAGTTGTTAGATATGACACAGTAACATCGCACTTAGTGAAAAAAGTTAGAAACAATGAGCTCTACAGCACAATTTACATAAATTAGAAGAAACCAAGTGTAAAAAGATATTTGCAAGAACCTAGGGGAAAATTGACTATAAGTATCAGATAATATTAGCATAGCATACGCTGGGTGTTTTAATTAGAGGCAGATAATGAGGCCTCCTTCATAGGAGAAATTACATTATGTCTGGGATTTGCTTTTAAAAACTCCAGCCCTCCTCCAAAAGAGTACAGGGGCTAGATGAAGTATCAGCAAAATGTAATGGTCAAATCTGGGTAAACGGCCCGTAGGAGTTCATTATAATATTCTCAGTTTGTGCCCTTTGAAATTTTCCACATAAAACATTTTAATGGAAAAAGCAAATGTGCCCTAAGAAGACATGCCTTGCAAGAACACAAACAAATAATACACATTAAACTCATTAGAATGATTGTCTATGAGGGGCAGGGAGAGGAGATAAAAGGGAATAGATAGGAGTAAGGAAACAGGTGGGGCCCTGCGCGACTGTGTCCGTGTTCCCTGGTGCCGCCTCCTCACCATTGGCCACGCGAATGGCCAGATCCAGCGGCACGCGGAGCCGCAGGCGCTGCGCCTCGAGGTGCGCGCCGGCCCGGAGTCCGCAGGCATCGCCCTCTTCAGCCATGAAGTTTTATGTGCATTCAAGTGCTCAGTGTCCCGTGAGACGGAGTGCAGCCTCGTGGGCAAGCATCCTTTCCTCATCACCCTGGGCTGCAACAGCGGCCTCTTCCAGTTCGCTACACCCCATGATTTCTGTTCCTTCTACAACACCCTGAAGTCCTGCCGGGGCCGTACCCTGGAACGGGCGGTGTTCAGCGAGCGGACGGAAGAGTCCACCCAGCAGTTTTTCCAGTTTCATGGCCACCTGTCCCAGCAGCAGAACGTGGTGCAGGACTACGTGCAGCAGGCACCTACCAGCGTGCGCTACTGCAGAACCACGCGGACTTCAAGGACAAGTGCCATTTTTTGCCGCCCAAGCTGGAGCAAGGAAGATCTACACAGATCTACACGGTGGAGGCCAGCACCACGGCCCAGCGCGCCGCGGTCAGCGGCCCACTGGAACCCCTGCCTGTCCTCCTCCTTCAGCTATATGCCCGCTCTAACCCGGGAAGCTGGCCCCGCTGGGAGCCCCCAGGAAACCTGACCCCCTGGATTTAGGGGATTGTGGGGACATCACTTCTCTTTGGTCTTTTATCCCCAAAACCTGAGCTGAGGTGGTGTCCCCTCCATGACTGGTAGTCAACTGCTGGGTTCAGGGGTGATTTGGGGTCTTCAGAGGCTTGGTGGCCTTGTGCTTCAGGGGACTGTGCAGTCACACAGGCCAGTGGCCTGCCTCTCTGAACCCCACTTCCCACATCTGTGAAATGTGGGTAACAACAGGGTTTCATTTCATTAAAGCTGTCATTTTCTTTGTTCAAAAAAAAAAAAAAGTAAGGAAACGGGAAAGAAATGGAATGGTACAGAGCTATGCAAAGAAACTGTATAAAAACAGAAGAAAGGATAATGAATGAAATGAAAGTCTAGAAGGGTTAATACTAATCAAAGGACATTAGTTTTGGTGACCTCAGAAAATTCTGGGAATTGGAGAGAACAGAACCCAAAACACAGTGCATAAAGGTGGGTGATGCAGGTTCAGAGCCTCCATTTGTGAAGTCGGTATAGTGAAGATGAGTGAAAGCTATTTCAGAAATAGCTAAGAAGGTCCCTATCCATGTTTTAAACGTTTGAGGGTGGAGAGAAATTGGAAGTGGCCAGAGAATAAGGGAAGGAGAGAGGTAGATACCAGTAGGTGGGAGACAAGCATGACTGTTATTAGAATTGCAAGAACAGTGCCTCTTCTGAATTAGTTGGGAAGCAAAAAGATCCCAGTGAAAGAAACGTATCAAAATAGTTGGGGAGGAAGAAGGCAGCCTCAGGAATTCGTGCCTGATGGTATCAGGACAGCTTCTATGAAGCCATCACAGTGAGGAACGGTGACTGACAATCACCCTGGCACGCTCTACTCAGAGATAAACGGTCCATCTCTCCACAAACGTCTATTCTTTGTCCAAGGGCGACAGGGAGTAACCCGCCTGATAGCTCCCCTTTGGCCACCAGGAGGTGCCCTTAGACCACAGCTGAATCTTAAAGGCGCGCAGTGCCCTGGGACTCACAGTTGTCTAGCCCAGCAGCTTAGTGTGGATGTGGAGCCCCTACCCCCACCCGAATCAAGGCCGCCTCCGGGCCTTTGCACCGAGTACTCCTTCGGTGCGCTCACCACAGACGCGGTGCTGCGAGGACACAGAGCTCATACCCTGGCTAGGGAGAAAACCAGCCACGTCTACACGTGAGCAAACGGAACATGACTCCGGGGAGCCTTGACAGAATGCCTCCTAGAGCTATCCCAGCTCTGCCGGCTTTGGTTCTACTTCCTCATCAATGAATAACATGTTTGCAATGGAAAAAATCTTAATTATGTTTAAAGCTTTACAAAAAAATGACTAGGTTTGCTCAAAATGTGTATTTCTAAAATGTTGTACCAAGCTGGCAACCCTTTTTAGGGGACCCAGTGAGGTAACTTTGTCATCAGCTGCCGGCCCCGCACCCCCGTTTCAGCAGCCCTTACAGCATCCCCCATTGTGATGGCTAGTGACACCGGCTTTCTGATTTCACCGAGGCAGCGTTTGCGTCCGGAACCTTTCTGACGCGTGAGCGGCGACCCCCGCTTCCAGGGTGGTGATTGGCGAGTTGGGGCCGGGGGCGGGCTGACCTCTGCTCCGCAGCGCCGTCACCAGCTGGCCCCGCCCCCGTGTCGGGGTCGCCGGGAGCTGAGCCAGGGGCAGTCATTTACATGCGGCCGTGGGATTGGTCGCCCGGCTCCCGCGAGGGGGAGGGGAGGGGAGCGCGCACTGGCGCGTGCGTGAGCTGGCGCGCGAGGACAGGCCGGGTCGCGGAGGCTCGAGCGGCCTTCGCCATTTTGTAGGGTCTCTCTGACGCGGAGCCGCCGCCCCCGCCGCCGCCGCCCCCCGGAGGTAAGAGGGGGTCTTGTGGGTGTGTGGGGAGCCCGAGGGCGGGCTGGGGCGGCCCACGCCGGGCCTCAGCGGACGGAGACCGCCCCGGGTTGTCTGAGGGAGGTCCGGGGAAGACAACGGGAGGAGGCGGGGCAGGGGTCGGGTCGAGCCTTTGTTGGGACCGAGGAGCTGCAGGTTGGGCCGCTGGGGAGGGCGAGGGGGGAGGCGGGAGTAGGGAGGTGTCCTGGATTGGGGCCCAAGGGGCCTTATTTTGAGAGTATCTTGAAAGGTGAAGCCTGAGGGAGGAGAGGTACACAGATTTCCCTCCAAAACCTTGCGCCCGGGGACACTCAGATATGTGCCTCTGGACCCTGCTTGAGCTCTTCTCTTTCCTGCCCGGAAAGAGTATTTTAAGATGTGAAACGGCTAAGCCTGTCACTCAAATGCTCCTCATTTCACAGAGATGATGGAGAAGGCAATGCATACTGACCCCGACCTCCAGTTTGTGTGCCCCACACAGCGCACACGGCTCCCTGAGAACAACACTTTCCCCTTCTATTGAGAAAAAATAACGGACGCCTATGCGAGGGTCTTGAAGGCACCAAGAACGTACGCGGAGGATTTAACCAAAGGCAACGCACTGAGGTTGTCCCCTGCACCCCTAACTTCTGGAAATTTTGTTTCTTCTCTCTCAGGCTCTCGTCAGGATGGTGAAGCTGTTCATCGGAAACCTGCCCCGGGAGGCCACAGAGCAGGAGATCCGCTCACTCTTCGAGCAGTACGGGAAGGTGCTGGAATGTGACATCATTAAGAACTACGGCTTCGTGCACATAGAGGACAAGACGGCGGCAGAAGATGCCATCCGCAACCTGCACCACTACAAGCTGCACGGGGTGAACATCAATGTGGAAGCCAGCAAGAATAAGAGCAAAGCTTCAACCAAGTTGCATGTGGGCAACATCAGTCCCACTTGTACCAACCAAGAGCTTCGGGCCAAGTTTGAAGAGTACGGTCCAGTCATCGAATGTGACATCGTGAAAGATTATGCCTTCGTACACATGGAGCGGGCAGAGGACGCGGTCGAGGCCATCAGGGGCCTCGACAACACAGAGTTTCAAGGTGAACTGCTCTGGGGTCTTGGTGGCAGAACTGAGTGGGGTCTAGGTCAAGACAGGCAAGAACACAGGACCATGGGGCTGGCAGGGCGGTTCCTTACATGCTATTTTAGCTGGAAATAATAGGAAGATTGTATGTCTGCCATTCTTGAGATTTGCCAAATCCTTTTCAGATTGTTGACAACTACATAGAATCACAAACTCTGGGTTACTTTATCCTTCAGGCTTCACTCATTTCAATGCTGTTGGAAGTTAAATCTGCCTGGGCATGAGTACCTCATGGGAGAAGGGAGGATAAAAGTCTGGCTTTTGTTATGGCCAGGAAGCCTTATGTTTGAGAGGTTAGATGTGTAGAATTTATACTCTTTACTACCATACATGATGGGTTGTGGTAGGCAAGAGAAACAAAAACATGTGGAGGAATCCCTATGTTATAAATTTGGGCGGTGAATCTGGACGGGGGGGGGGGGGGGGGGGGGGTGTCTTTTGAGTGCTCAAATTTGTTCAGCTCAAGCAGAGCCAGAAACGATGGACTACAGATTCTCCTCAGCTTATGTCCCAATAAACCCATCACAAGGTGGAAATATCTTTTAGTTGAAAATACTTTTAATACTATACCATAGAGCAGCGGTTCTCAACCTGTGGGTCGCGACCCCTTTGGGGGTCGAACGACCCTTTCACAGGGGTTGCCTAAATACATCCTGCATATCAGATATTTACATGACGATTCATAACAGTAGCAAAATTACAGTTATGAAGTAGCAACGAAAATAATTTTATGGTTGGGGGTCACCACAACATGAGGAACTGTATGAAAGGGTCGTGGCATTAGGAAGGTTGAGAACCACTGCCATAGAGTATCATTTGTTTGCCCTTGTGATCACATGGCTGAAGGAGCTGTGGCTGGGGCACCACTGCCCAGCATCATGAGAGTATCGTACCACATATTGATAGCCCAGGAAAAGATCAAAATTCAAAATATGGTTTCTACTGAATATATTGCTTTCCCACCATCATAAAATCGAACCACCGTAAGTCAGGGACTGTCTGTATTCTCCCCCATCTATTATTTAATTTTAAAGGTAAACAATTCTAAAATAATTAGATTGAATGGGAATGATGGTCCTGCTTCTAAGGAGATCCAGTAAGATATTCTAGTAAATAGTATGTTATTTATACCAATCATAAAGGTACAGGAGGTCATCTGATAACTCTAGAACTGTACTGTCCACAGATAGCTATTAAATTGAAATTAAATAAAATGTAAAATTCAGTTTCTCAGTTGTACTGCACACATTGCAAGCACCCAGAATGCACAAGAGGTGAGTGGCTACTGTATTAGTGCAGATATGGAACACTTCCATGATCATAGAAAGTTCTGTTGGACAGCACTGTTCTACAAGGTTTTTGTTGATGAACTACACATTTACAGCCACTTCTCAGGGTCATAAATTAACACCATTTTTTGTCTTGAGTGCCACTAAAAGAGTTGTTAAGAAGTACTTAAGGGCCCTCTGCTAAACCTAGAAAACAGAAACGAAATGGAAGGAGAGGAAAGGTTGACCAGAAAAGGGTAAGAAAGTTTGCAAATAGAGGAGATTGCAGATAGTGCAGCAAATATCTCTGGTCACAGCCAGTGGTAACCTGGCCTTTAGCTGCTCTTTAAAGCTTAGGGCAAAAGTCCTTAGATACTTGCTGTTATTAACTAGTCTTATGACTTTGGACAAGTGTTTTATCCATCTTCCCCACTTACAAAATAGAGTTAGTAACCCCTGTGGTACCTCCTTCACGGAATAGTAGTGAGGCCAGAACGAGGTATATGTGTGAGAGTGTTTGGACAGTGAAAACACTATGTGGTGAAAGGTGAGTGTTCACAACAATGAATGTTTCTGTTATGGTTAGAAACTTATTTAAAATATGATAGCTTTTTTAAAAAATATGTTTTTATTGATTTCAGAGAGGGAGAGCAAGCGAGGAATAAAAACATAAATAATGAGAGAATAATCGATTGGCTGCCTCCTGCACATCCCTACTGGGGTACGAGTCCACATCCTGGGCATGTGCCCTCATTGGGAATCGAACCAGTAACCTCTTGGTTTATGATTCGACCTTCAGCCACTGAGCTGCACCAGCTGGGCATGATAGCTATTCTTATTTTATCTTGGAAAGCTGTTGCACTTCAGACAGCTTTAAAGATATTCTTAGTATTTTCATTTGATAGGGGAAGGAATCATCAATAGTGGCAGAGAAAATTGGGTTCTCTTTTGACAGGTAACAAGCAAAATGTAAAAAGAATGCAGTTAAAGTCAGGTATAAATTGCAGAGAGCCTGGCTGGTGTAGCTCAGTGGTTGGGCATCAACCCATGGTCCATAATTCGATTCCCGGTCAGGGCATATACCCAAGTTGCAGGCTCGGTCCCCAGTGGGGGGCATGCAGGAGGTAGGGGATCAAGTCGGTGCTTGTGCCCTGACCAGGAATCGAATTGTGACCTCCTGGTTCATAGGTCAATGTTCAACCATTGAGCCACACCAGCCAGGCAATAAAAATATATTTTAAAATATGTGGTGAATCTAAGATGAGCTTTGTTTAAAAAAAAAAAATACAGAGAAACTTCACAGTTGAATAAAGAGATAGGGTCCAAAATATGTATATAAAAGTCATTTAATTGGGGGAAGTTGGTTTGGGACGAATGTGTGTTTTAATAACGCAGGTTTAATTACTTTAAGAAGTGGATATCTGACTACACACGATTCATAAAATTTTTTACAATGTAATCACTGGAAAGAAAGATCCTTTATTTGGTTTTCATGTTCTTAGCCTGACCCCTCTGGAGGAAGTACTCTGAGTTACACACATAGATGTTTTTATAACCAGCTTTTTTTCCCCCAGATGACAAGAGAAAGTTTAGCATCTATAATAGTAAAAGCATAATGTGCTAATTAGCCCAGACTTCCTTCCAAACAACCTTCCGGAGGAAGCCAGGGTTGTGAGGGCTGAGGCAAGCCGCTGCGGCTGCGAGGGCCAAGCCCCTTGCACGAATTTCGTGCATGGGGCCTCTAGTTGGATAGTAAGTTGCAGTTTTACAGAAAATACAATCCAGATACCAATTTATCACATTTTTTGATAAATCCTTTGCAGGTATTTAATGAAGGTAGCGGTTTAAGAATACCACTTTAGGCATCTATTGCAACTTCATATGTTAATGACTGCCATTTAGGCTTCTGACTTGTTTGACTTCTAAAAGGAAGCAGCAGGATCTGTTTCCTCTCCACAGCAGCAGTGAACTACACCCCTATTGAGTTAGCAAACAGCTTGCATTGGAAAACCTTAAAGCCTTCCTAAGTAACAAACAGTTCAGGCAGCTGAATTGGGAATATGTAAGAGTTCAGGTGTTTTGTGTTTTCCCCCCAATATGTAAACAAGCATTAAACTGAAGTACTATTGTGTGTCAGCTACATCCCCAGCCTCTGGATCCTGGCAATGATAGGAGTTCAGCAATTAGGACCCCAGGTTGCACACCTCAGCATTTTAATACTCCTTTCTGTTCCAGAATTCAGAAGAAAACACTTTTATTGGGCTAGATTTCAGAAAAATGTTGGCAGTGCATTTCAGTATTTTTTGAAGGTCTCAGGAAATCTTTATGTTTTCTAAGTGTAGGGGAGTGGTAAAATTTACTTTTCTTTCAGTTTTATTTGCTCTCATTCCTTAAGATAATAGAAAAGCACAGTATTTTTCAATTATAAAAACTTTAGGGGATTTAAATTAAAAGCATAGTTACAATCTTTGGGAAGATTGTGTTGGGGGAAAAAAAACAACTATCCCTTCTATTACAGATCTTTTAGTTCTAGGTAAAAAAATAAATAAGTAAAAATAACCTAAGTCCTTTTCATAGTTACTACTAGAGGTAGATTTTGCCACAGATACCTATAAATTTAGAAGTTCCAATCTTTAGAGCAGGGATAAAAACGATGTAGTAACAGAAGCATCAAGGAAAAATCACTGGTTTTTGTTTCTCAAAAAAAAAAAAAAAAAAAGCACCCAAAATCTTTAAAAGTAAAGAGCAAGTTAAATTGCATTTTTTTTCTTAAAAATGTATTTCTAAGTTTCCTGGATTGGCTGCTTTTTATATTGGATAGTCTGACTTCACAATTGGAGCACAGTTTATGTCTGTCACACAGATTAATGTCACCATGCATGGCTGAAAGACAAATAATTTGTAATCCTCCAGTCTCAATTATAGTGAACCCTACACCTATATAAATTGGAGAAGAAAATCTGTGTGTTTTTGTTCTATGCATAGTTAGCATGTGGTCCTTCTAAGAATTGGAATAAGAATATTCAAATTGCTGAAAACAGTGGGATGGCTAAATGCTGCTTTCAGAGAATTATTGCCATTTGGTATCTGTTGACTATATCAGTGACTGTATGGTGGATACTGCCTCTCTGCTAGCAGTTAGAAGTAAAAATCTGAGCACCTTTATTTCTGCTAAAGAAAGGTTAAATTTGGAGGCAGCAACTGCTGGAAACTGGGGTGGTAGGAATCTTAGACATTGGGCAGAAATGAGTTTGACTA
This sequence comes from Myotis myotis, assembly GCF_014108235.1. NCBI lineage: Eukaryota > Metazoa > Chordata > Mammalia > Chiroptera > Vespertilionidae > Myotis > Myotis myotis. The sequence continues at coordinate 77,966,507 of NW_023416314.1, forward strand.
AAGTGATATTACTGCACTAACCCGCTCCCCTCTCAGGGTCAGTGCATGGCGCTGTTCTGGCTGCCGTCCTGAATCGGGCTGTTTCCAACAGGATGGTGGAGCACGAGGCCTCCTATCGCATAACTGCATCCAGAACAAGGTCTGTCGAAGAGAGAGCAACTTGCTGATCGCGGAGGGGGGAAATTTGTTCTGAGCAGCCCTTAAGAGTGATGCGAAGCCCCTGTTCCCTATGTCTGTACTGGCTGTGTTTTGGCTATAATTTGAAAAGCATTGACTTGATCTCCAAAGTCTTAGGCAGTTTGAGACTAAATACTAACCCAAATACTCCTTTTCTCAAACTGCTTTTAAAGACCTTGGATGCTTTCATCAGTAAGGTTGTCTGGGCTTGGTGGTACACAAACCCAGGGCAAAGACTTTCTTCTTCTTAGCTGTTCCTTGGTGCTGGTCATTCCCTGAATGTGGCTTGTTTGTATGGGTGCCCAGAGGACTTTAGACAGATGCTGCATTTTTCTAACAAGTAGATAATCCCCGATAAAGAATTGTAAACTACATGACAGGATGAAATGTTAATTATTCCATTACATGGGAGCACAACGTCCCTAAGAAACCAGTACTGCTTCAAGATCTCATTTTGCTCTTCAGAGACCTTGGTCAAATAGAATTCTTTTCCACAGTAGGCATGCTGAAAAAAGTGGGGGTGGGGTTGAAATCTGAAGAGTCTTATAAAGTATATGGTGAACCAGGTATGATTTGTGTAACCAACATAGCCTTTTGTGACAACTGCAATAGTGGCTGGAGGAAACAAGATGGACAGAAGTTTGCTGTGGTCTTTAAGCTGCAGTAAATGCTCAGGCCTAATGGCCCTGAATAAATCAGGGAGAGGTTGGTAAGATACTTTCCAAATCGGGCATAACTGAGGTTTTGTTGGATATTTGGTTTGGAAGAATTGGCAGGTTTGAATTGCTAAAATCTCATAGTCCCATTTAAAATAAATAAAATCTCACAGTCTTAGTAAAAAGTGGAAACTTTCCATTTCTGTATTAGGCAGGGGGCAGTTGTGCAGACAGAAGTAGGATGAAATTCGGTCTACCTAGTGTAAGTAGAAAGTGTTGACTGGTCTCTGAGGACCCACATTTTCTAGCTCTTATCTATATTAAAACTTTAACTGCTTTTGGAGGGGATTGCTGAAACAGGATCTCAGGTGTGTGTGTGTGGATGTATGTGTGTTTTGTGCCAACTAGTTTACTTTCATTTGGGGGAGGATAAAGAATTCTGAGTTATAATAAATCTTGTATCTATTTTCTCAAGGCAAAAGAATGCACGTGCAATTGTCTACAAGCCGCCTTCGGACTGCCCCTGGGATGGGAGACCAGAGTGGCTGCTATCGGTGTGGGAAGGAGGGGCACTGGTCTAAAGAGTGCCCAGTAGATCGTACGGGTCGCGTAGCAGACTTTACTGAGCAGTATAATGAACAGTATGGAGCTGTGCGCACGCCTTACACCATGGGCTATGGGGAATCCATGTATTACAACGATGCATATGGAGCACTCGACTACTATAAGCGTTACCGGGTTCGCTCTTATGAGGCAGTGGCAGCAGCAGCAGCAGCTTCTGCATACAACTACGCAGAACAGACCATGTCCCATCTGCCTCAAGTCCAGAACACAGCTGTGACCAGTCACCTCAACTCTTCTGTTGATCCCTACGACAGACACCTGTTGCCGAACTCAGGTGCTGCTGCCACCTCAGCTATGGCTGCTGCTGCTGCCACCACTTCCTCCTATTATGGAAGGGACAGGAGCCCCATTCGTCGTGCTGCAGCTGTGCTCCCCACAGTTGGAGAGGGCTACGGTTATGGGCCAGACAGTGAGCTGTCTCAGGCTTCAGCAGCTGCACGGAATTCTCTGTATGACATGGCCCGGTATGAACGGGAGCAGTATGTGGACCGAGCGCGGTATTCAGCCTTTTAAAAACTGGAGGTGAGAGTGGGGTAGGTGTGGTTAAAAGATCCCATTTAGTTCCCTTGAAAGAGACCCATGCTGTAGAGGGGAAGCTAAAGCCACCTGTTTGCTGTCAGGACATTAGTATCCAAAAAGTATAAATTACTTGTTAGAAGAAACTGAGTTTGTTAGTGAGAATCCTGTTATTTAAGTGTAAGCTAATCTGGGTTACAGAAACATAGTTAAGAGAGCTAACATTTGTTAAGTGCCCTCTGTATATATCATATCATTTCACCTACACAATAAGCCTTTAAGATATGTTGTTATACAGAGAAGGGAGCTAAGCCCCAGGTTAAGTACTTTGCCTGAAGTCATCTGGTAACTGAGAAGTAGAGCCAGAATTCAAACTCAGGCCTGGCTGATTCCTAAACCCATTATCTTTCCACTAAAGTCACTGTGGTATAAGCTGAAGAATACAGGTTCAGGAGTTAATAATGCATGTCACAGTGAGAATTTTAACTACACCTTTATAGACTTCCAGTTGGCTAATAAAAATACTACTTGGGTTATTAACCTTTATCAGAGGAACCTCTTCTAATATATAGCTATAAGCCAAATAAAGTTTATAAATTTTAGGTGTTTAGTTATAAGACAGTTGCTTGAAATCAGAGTGTTTTGATGCTACTGTCCCATGAAGTCCCTTATTAGTAATCCGGTGCGGCAGTCGCCAACCTTTTGGACCTCCGGACCAGTGGTTGGCGACCGCTGATCTGGAGCATCTCATTGTACATGGGCACGTAAGCTATCTCTGCATAGTCAGTGATACTTTCATGTTCAGCCTGATGCTTCCCTTTTTTTCCAGCAAGTTTTGTATGGTTTGGTTTGGTTTGAAAGGAACATTTAAGGACTAGATAAACAGGGTAATTTTTGATGTATATAAAATCCCACTGGTGACCCTGGGAATTTAATTTTTCCTACTTCAGAAAATGTATGCAAAGATGTTAGAAGGGCAAGAGTAATTAGATTGATAAGTCTCTTCAAGTAGAAATGGTATCATGACAACTTTCTATTCTGGTTTTCCTTGTACCTTGAAATTGAGATTCACTTGAATGGGAGGCCTAGTAGCAAAGTTAAAGTTAGTTACCACTGAGTTTCCAGGGTTCCTAACTTACCCCTTGGTATATGCGTAGAAGACAAAGCAGTAGGAACTGCCCTTTTTCATAGTGAGAAGCAAATTTGGCATGAACTTGTGGCAAGTGATACCCTTATGAGACCATGACAAGACTGGGATCTCCTGAGACCACTGGGCAGTACTGTGTTCATGTGCATGAAGTTGATAACCTTAACAACTTGTGTAGTTTGCCATTACTTTTTACTTTTAATACAGCTGAATCTGCCATGAAATGGGATATGCCTCTAAAATAAGGTGGTATTATCTGTCAGATAACTTCTTTCTCTTGAATGTTTCAAAGTTAAATATTTAGTATATGTGATCTTTAAAGGATATTGCCTAGTTATTTTAAAGTGAATTTTGAGTTCAAGCAGTGGTTGTTCAACTAACCTCTTTTTAACGATGACTTTTAAAGAAACTTACCTTCCAGGTGTGAACCTCAAATGGACTGAATAACCCTGAGTTGGTTGCAGTCCCAGGAGCCTGATGGTAATGAGGCTGCCAGGATGAAATACTCCAGAACTGTTGGGGATCCAATTTCGGGTCTCACTCTAGCAGAACTGATTCAACAACGTCACAGCTTTTGAAGTCCATTGGCACAGATCAAGACCAAGATTTGGCCCTTTGTCTGTAATAAGTAGAGGAGCTTGGTGTGAGTTAACTTTTTTTTCCCCCAGCCATTGGTGTCTGGAGCTTCCATCATCAATGGAAGAATTAGAGAATTTTAGGATTTCTTCTTTTGATTTGATAAGGGAGATATGGTCAATTAGGGGAACTACTAGAATTATGATTCTAAATCTATGACTGACCTATAGGTAATGTTGGAGGGTAAATAAACACTCCTTGATACCCTTTGTGATTGTTCCTTTTGAAAACTTAACTGTGAAAGATTAAGATGAAACAAATTTAGAATAAATAGAGCAGTTGGCCATATTTGAGATCTTAGCATCTTCTGCTTTTCCTGGACCCAAAAATTAAATTACAGTCTTTGGTAATGTCTGTATGCCCTTTGGTATAGTGAGAATAGCTGTGTATTACAGAAGTTGTCTTGCCTAAAAAATGGGCAAGAAAATGAGAAATACATATTTATCATCAACACAGCAGTCTTCCAGATAGATTGCTTCTAGTTCTATTATAGCTATAAGTAGATTCCTACATATAGTCGTAAGAGTCCTGGGTAATTACATGGGGTAGGTTTGATCCAGTCTGACTTGGTTTTGTTTTGTTCTTTGTTCTTTTCCCCCTGGAATACAGGACAGGACCAGGGCCCTTGTACTCGGAGCCAAGCTGCTCTCCAGGCACTGTGTAAGCCTCTTGTGTTGTGCTCTCTTTCAGGTAGGATAATTGTGGACTGAACCCTCGGGCTGCGGTCATATATGAGAACTTGCTTCACGCGGTCCCCTTTGCCGGGATGTTTCCATTGCTTCATGTTTCAGTAAACAAAGGAGTTTGTGACCAACTATGTTTTCTTTCTTAATTTAATTCTTCTAAGTTGACTTTTCTTTCCTCCTAATATGAGGGTCTGTAGCCTTTCATTCTATTCCTTATATTCTCAGCCTTTGAGCAGCACTAGGTAAGGATTATGCTGGCATCCCCTTTTTCCTATACAGTGGAACCCCTCTTATCTTGGTTTCCATAGGAGTTGAATCCTTCCTCCTGTCTACCTGAAACATCTCCTTAGCCTTTAAAATGACCATTTAGTGGCAAGCAACCTTTTCCTCTTCTGTTAGCGCTGGATTTAACATTGAAGCTAATCCTCTGAAATTGCTAGGACCACTGGGGTGGGGTTGGGGGGTGTTTTGTTTGTTAGTTTGTTTTTTTTTTTTTTATGTCTGACATGTGATCGTGGTACAGCATTTGCTGAAATTTAGCCTTGTTTTGCTCCACTCCTCCCATTTTTTAAAAATATTTTGACAAATAAACGTTTCTAACACTTAAGTATCTTTTTGTGTTTGTGTGAATGTTATTTACAACAATTCTGATTCTTTCTCAGTTGTGCTCAAACTACAAAATTCAAATGAATTCAAATTTAGATTTTAGAAGTATTTAGTGAAGTGTTGTAGCCTCAGCAGAGGATGGGGAGAAGTTAGCTAACTAGCTTTTTTAGACATTGTTAAATATGCTCCTCCTCTCTAAAAACCAGAGCTACACTTTCCACAAACCCAGGTCAGTAGTAACAGAAGTAAGCTGCACGGGGAGAACCCTGCATTGGGAAAAGGATGAGCCAGAGTATGACCAAGGACCTTTCAGGTTGATTCCATTTGACTTCAGAGTGTATGTTTGTTTAAATTCACTTACAAACTATTTTAAGAGTTCTCTTCCCATGGTGTTAATACTCTGCTAGGATTAAACTTTAGCTAAAATGAATAAGATAGTTGTGATAGGTCAAAAGAAGAGAAACGTCCTAATATTTTGAGCAGAAAAACGAGGATATTGATTGATGATGCTAACATTCTGCAATGAAATGTGTCCTCTAGATCTTTTTTTAACAAAAAGAGTTATAGACATTTTTATTACCATTACTTAGATCCCCATAAATAAACTTAATGACAGATTCAACCCTACTTAAGCTTTATTGTATCCTATATGGATGTTGACATGTAAATTCTCACTGTCTGCCCTGGCTGCTGTGGCTTAGTTGGTTGGGCACCTTCCTATGCACCAAAAGATTGCTGGTTCAATTCCTGATCAGGACATAAGCATGGGTAATGAGCTGGTTCCCCAGGTGGGAACATGCAGGAGGCAACCAATTAATGTTCCACTCTGGCATCAATGTTTCTCATTACCTGTGATTATAATTATATAGCATTTTCCCCACATATTTTATCCTTACACTTAAAATAATCCTGACATAGGTGAAGCAAAATTTTCTCCTGCTTTTTGGGGGTAGGATACAACAATCTAGAGAGGTTAACCTGTCAGTGCATATACTCCAATTAGTAGTGAAGTATACAAAGAATAAAGCAAAGATACTGGAATTTCCTTGTGATTGACCTGCAACATACCCTGCAAAGCAAATAAATATATACAGGTTTGCTGGCCTCACCAAAATCTCCGGTTCTCCTCTGTGCTAACTTAACAGTGGATTCTGCAAAAACGGTGCTACATCAATACTGTCCAGTATGACATTGGGAAATGTTGGAAGTGTTTTATATCTGTGAGGTCCAATTTGTAGATACCAATTTGTAGTATTTAAAATGTGGCTTGAGAAACTGAGCTTTAAACTTTTTTGATAATTAGCCACATGTGGTATTGAGGACTTGAAATGTGGCTAATGAAGCTGAGAAGTTGATAGTCTTACAATTTTTAAATCTTACAATTAACCAAATGTGGCTAGTGGCTACTGTATTGGGTGGTTTAGATCAGGGGTGGGCAAACTTTTTGACTCGAGGGCCACAATGGGTTCTTAAACTGGACCGGAGGGCCGGAACAAAAGCATGGATGGAGTGTTTGTGTGAACTAATATAAATTCAAAGTAAACATCATTACATAAAAGGGTACGGTCTTTTTTTTTTTTAGTTTTATTCATTTCAAACGGGCCGGATCCGGCCCGCGGGCCGTAGTTTGCCCACGGCTGGTTTAGATCAACAGTCACCAACCGGTGGTCCTTGGGCCACTGGTGGTCCATGAGGTCTGAAAGGTTGGTGACCGCTGGTTTAGATGGTAGAATAGGTTCCTTATGTGAGGAAAATAGCCTTGATGAATCATAAATTCTTTTTCCCTTAGAAAATCCTTTCATTCCTAGAGTAGGTAACACTGGGAAAAGGGTTAGCTTTTATCCAATGTAAGAAGACTGCTGAGTAGGAACAAATGTGTTAATTTCTAAGCCTCAGTTCTTAAATGAGAAATTGCATGTTGTGGGTACATTGACCATTTCAGAATCTACTGAGGCCCCTCACACTAAAAGCTCCTGAATTAATTTGAATTCCTACTATGAGCCAGGATTTGGGTGGTGAACAAGACATGTGGTTCCTAGTAGAGAAGCAAACCCTAATTACATCTGATAAATGCTAGGTAGGGACAAGGACAGGGTACTGTGAAAACAATAGTGACTATCTGTGCAGGGAGATGGAGGAGAGCTATGATCATCAGATCCCATCTCCCCCCCTTTCCATTTCTTGCCCAGCTGTGGGACCTAGAGACAAACCTGCTCAAGCTCTGCATTTAGGATCACCAAATCTCAAAGCTAAAGGGCCCTGCTAGGTTATTAAACAGTTCCACCACCTGACTGCTGAAGACTACAGGATGGGGCAAGACTCCAGCCCTAACAGCAGCCACCCACAAATCCTACCCCACGACCTGGTCCTATGCTGGCAGTGTTTCTGGAATGACTATTGACAGTGTACTAAGCCTGAATGGATAAGGCAGAGGTTAATATTTTACCAAGAAGAGCATACCGTTCAATGGCAGCTTCCATATATACATTTATCATCAAATGCCTGTTTTGTGTTAGGCACTGGAGCAATTAATTTTCTAACCCCTAAGGAAAGTATCCTATATAAAAGGCTAATATGCAAATTGACCAAATGGCAGAACGACCGGTTGCTAGGACACTTCACTGACCACCAGGGGGCAGAAGCTCAATGCAGGAGCTGCCCCCTGGTGGTCAGTGTGCTGCCCCTGTGGGAGTGCCACTCAGCCAGAAGCCAGGCTCGCTAGCGAGCACAGCGGCGGTGGCAGGAGCCTCTCCTGCCTCCATGGCAGCACTAAGGATGTCTGCCTGCTGGCTTAGGTCCGCTGCTCCCCTATGGCGGGAAGCAGGCCTAAGCCATCAGTTGGTCATCCCCCAAGGGGTCCTGGACTGTGAGAGGGTGCAGGCCAGGCTGAGGGATGTCGTGCACTGGGCCTCTAGTTAGCTAATAAAAAAGCAAAAAAATAGAGAAAACTACTACAAAGCAGACAAACTGGGTATACTGGTGGGGGAAATGGAAAAGAGCATTTTCTTACAGATTATCAGAAAGGGCCCTCTGATGCTTGATCCTGAAGCTAAGAACTGAAGGATAAATTAGCCCTAAAGTGATCTAGTAGAAGGTTCTCCCAGGTTGAAAGGCATTGAAGCAGGAGTTTGAGGACCTGAAAGGAGGGTCAGTATGGTTAGAGGTGGTTAAGGACCTGATATGACACAAGTGTGGGGTAGAGGCCACATTATGACCAAGATAGGGAATTGGCTTTTTATTTTAAGTACAATAGGGTATTACTGAAAGGTTCTAAGTTATGGAGTTGACTATCTGATTTACAGTTAATATCATCTCAACAACTGGAGATTAAATTGAAGAGAGGGAAAAAAGGAAATGATATGCCAAGAGGCAGTCACTGTAGTAGTCCTACAGGATGACTGTATGGTCTTGACTATATTGTGGCAAAGACATGAACAGAAGTGGCAACATTTGATACATGCTAAAGAATGGTTGGGGAATGAGAAACACGGAAGAGTCAAGGATAACTACTGGGAAGCACCTACATAGATAGTAATACCATTTAAACAAATGGAGAAATTATTTTGGAGTGGGGAGATTCAGGAGTTTTATTTCAGACAACAGGTTTGAGATATATTAAGACAACCCAGGAGAATCTCAAGTACGGCAGATCCTCATTCAAAGTTGTTTTAACATTAAAGAGAATGCTATAAGAACTTAACTACTTACTATCAATTAGCACATAAAACTGATTTCATTATAACCTATCAATTACATTAAGTGAGGACTTACTATAGGTCTTTGGATCTGTGAACTTTGAGTGGAGAGGTTTGAGACAAGAATGTAAATTTGAGCTTTCCCCATCCATATCAGCATTAGCCAATAAAAATATACTGTGAGCCTCAAATGCAAGCCACGTATGTAATTTGAAAAGCTCTAATAGCCAATTTAGCAAAGTAAAAAGAAACAGGTAAAATTAACTATGCTTTTTAATAATGTATTTTATTTGACTATTTCCAAAACATCATTTCAACATATAATCATTTTAAAAATGAGTATTTTACATCTTTTTCATACTGTTCTTCAAATCCCTTAGGTATTTTACACTCACAGCACAGTATGTGGCTATGACTATCATGTTGGGCAGCACTATTTCAGATGGTATACAAAGCCAAGGGATTGATAAAATCACCTAGAAGAGGGTTTCAGCCTTGGTACTACTGACATTTGGGACTGGATAACTTTGTGGGGGCAGGTGAGCTTATCCTGCAGGATGTTCATCAGCATCACTGGCCTACAATCCATAGGTCCTAGGGAAATGAAAGGAAGGGGTGGGGTGATTTGATGTGAAAATTGCAGAGGTCCAGTTTCTAGCACATAAAAAAACCCAACCAATGTCTGTAACATTATATAAGAGGTCTTCACTGTCTCTTCTTATATAATCAAGTTTTTCTCTTCTCTTTTGACCCTTTCCTCTTGACAACCAGTAGCATTTACTGATGACCACTGTCCTCAGAGAAACTTTAAATACCTGTTGGGACAGATCAGGGGGTTTCCAAATTAGAAGGAACCATGGGCCCTAACTTTAGCTCAGTGGATAGAGTGTCAGCCTGTGGACTCCAGGGTCCCAGGTTTGATTCCAGTCAAGGGCGTGTACCTTGGTTGCGGGCACATCCCCTGTAAGGGAGTGTGCAGGAGGCAGCTGATCGATATTTCTCTCTCATCGATGTTTCTATCCCTCTCCCTTTCTGTAAAAAAAAAATCAAAAATTTTTTTTTAAAAGAAGGAACCGTGGGTGCAGATTCAAGTATCAAGCTTTCATGGCCTCTTGGCCAGATACAGCTTGTTTAAGCAGAGAATAAAGTTTTGGGCTCGAGACACACATTTGGAAATATTTGTAATCTAGACAGTAAAGCCAAGGGAATTGAAGATACCACCTAAAGAGGAACATGGAAAAGAGGATAGAGCCAGATTCATTTTTATTGCCCCGAAAACGTATCAAATTTTTTTTTTCACCTTAAAAACTCAAATCTACTGTTGGACAATCCAGAGAGGATTAGCTGGTGCAAATGCTAAGGGAGGAGAGGCCTGGCGTGTCTTCAATAGATCTACAAAAAGTCCGTCCAGTATAGTATGGCTGAAGCTTTGCGAGCAAAGGAGAGTAGAATAAATTCGTAGAGCTAAGAGGAGGAGGAAGATCACAAAGGGCCTTAAAGGCTTGTCCATGGACTCTGATCTTTAGTCTAAATGAAAAACCTAGGGCTAAGGGGCGGGGGGGGGGGGGGGGGGGGGCAGGGGTGAGAAAGATAGGAGAAGGTAAAGAGGGAATAAATGGTGATCAAAGACTTATTTGGGGTGGTGAACACAATATAAAATAAATATATATATATTGCATTATGGAATTGATTGTACCCCTGAAAACTGTATAGTTCCATTAACCAATGTCACCCTGACAAATTCAATTTTTTAAAATTGATTTCAGAGAGGAAGGGGGAGAGTGAGTGAGCTAGAAAACATCAATGATGAGAATCATTGACTGACTGCCTCCTGCACAACCCACACTGGGAATCGAGCCAGCAACCAGGGCATGTACCCTGACAGGGAATCGAACTGTGACCTCCAGGTTCATAGGTCAATACTCAACCACTGAGCCACACTGGCTGGGCCAAGAAATTTAATTAAAAGAAAAGCCTTTGTGTTAGCTGTGACATTACCTGATTTCTATTTTTAAAGGATCACTCTGTCTGCTATACTGTGACTATCAGGGGTGGGCAAACTTTTTGACTCGAGGGCTACAATGGGTTCTTAAACTGGACCGGAGGGCCGGAACAAAAGCGTGGATGGAGTGTTTGTGTGAACTAATATAAATTCAAAGTAAACATCATTACATAAAAGGGTAAGATCTTTTTTTTTTTTAGTTTTATTCATTTCAAACGGGCCAATCCGGCCCGCGGGCCGTAGTTTGCCCATGGGTGGACTAGATAGTAGACAATGTAGAAGCAGGGAGATCAATTAGGAAAGAACTTAGGAAATCCAGATTAAGAGATGATGGTGGCTGTGACTAAAGTGTGAAGTAGAACTGACACGATTTCCTAGTGTGCTGAATGGGGGTTATACCCCCAAGTTTTTCGGCCAGAGTGACTGAAGATGAAGTTGTCATCACAAGAGATGGGGGAAAGATACGAGGGGGGGCGGGGGGGGTGGCGCACGACGACCAGAAGTTTCGTTTTATACAAGTTGTGTTTTTAAAATTGATTTCAGAGGGGAAGGGAGAGGGAGAGTGAGCTAGAAACATCAATGATGAGAATCACTGACTGCATCCTGCACAACCCACACTGGAATCGATCCAGCAACCAGGGCATGTACCCTGACAGGGAATCAAACTGTGACCTCCAGGTTCATAGGTCAATACTCAACCACGACAACCAGAAGTTTCGTTTTATACAAGTTGTGTTTGAAATATCAGACACCCAAGCAAAATATCAAATGGGAAGTAGGATATGAGGCTGGAGTTTGGGAGATGTGAACTGGTGATATAAATTGGGAATTTCTGTATACAGAATGGCATGTGAATCCACAGGATCACCAGAGACCAAAATCTGAACCATAGAGTGTCGAAAATCAAGAGGTCAGAGAGGAATCAGCAGAGGAAACTAAGAAGGTAGGAAAACCAAGAGGATCGTGTCCTGGAAGTCAAATGAATTAAGTGTTAAGGAACATAGTAATCACCTATGTCAAGATACTAATACCAAAGATATAAACAGGTAGATGAAGACTAAGAATTGACCAGGGACTGAGAGGGTAACTGCAAAGCAGCATTGGTGACAAAAATGTTCTATATCCTGACTGGGGTGATGGTTACATAATCAAAATATGTCAAATTACATTCTTAAAAATTGTGATTTATGAAAAATGGCAATAAAGCCATTTTTTAAAAAGTACATCATGCCCTAACCGGTTTGGCTCAGTGGATAGAGCGTCGGCCTTCGGACTGAAGGGTCCCAGGTTTGATTCCAGTAAAGGCCATGTACCTTGGCTGTGGGCACATCCCCAGTGGAGGGTGGGCAGGAGGCAGCTGGTCCATGTTTCTTGCTCATCGATGTTTCTCTCTATCCCTATCCCTTCGTCTCTGTAAAAAATCAATAAAGCCCTGACTGGTTTGGCTCAGTGGATAGAGCATCGGCCTGCAGACTGAAGGTCCCAGGTTCGATTCCAGTCAAGGGCATGTAGCTTGGTTGCGGGCACATCCCCAGTGGGGAGAGTGCAGGAGGCAGCTGATCGATGTTTCTCTTTCATTGATGTTTCTGGCTCTCTATCCTTCTCCCCTCCTCTCTGTAAAAAAATAAAATAAAATATATTTTTTTAAAAATCAGTAAAATATATTTTTAAAAAAAAAAAAGCACATCACATAATACTCCTCTGGTTAAAAAGAATGCAAGGCTATTTCATTCAGAATAAAGGCCGAAAAGGCCCTAGATCAGTGGTCGACAAACCGCGCTCGTGAGCCACATGCGGCTCTTTGGCCCCTTGAGTGTGGCTCTTCCACAAAATACCACATGCGGGCGCGCACATACAGTGCGATAGAAACTTCGTGGCCCGTGCACATACAGTGCGATAGAAACTTCGTGGCCCGTGCGCAGAAGTCGGTATTTTGTGGAAGAGCCACACTCAAGGGGCCAAAGAGCCGCATGTGCCTCGCGAGCCGCGGTTTGCCGACCACTGCCCTAGATCAGTGATGGCGAACCTTTCGAGCTCGGCGTGTCAGCATTTTGAAAAACCCTAACTTTTCTCTGATGCCGTGTCACATATAGAAATTTTTTGATATTTGCAACCACAGTAAAACAAAGATTTATATTTTTGATATTTTATATATTTAAATGCCATTTAACAAAGAAAAATCAACCAAAAAAATGAGTTCACATGTCACCTCTGACACGCGTGTCATAGGTTCGCCATCACTGCCCTAGATGATCACTGTTTAACTTTCCAACCTGCTCTTCTACTACTATCTCCTCATCACTCCACTCTTGCCCCTGGTATCCTATTAGGTCAGCTACAATCTGGAACCTTGGGGGCCCTTGCTAAAACTGTTCTATTTGGAATTCTAGAAGTCTATTTGGCTAACTCTCATCTCATTCAAGTATGCTCAAATCTCAATTTCTCAATGAGGCTTGGCCACCCTATTTATTACAGTAATCTGCACACCTATATATTGTTCTAGCTCTTCCAATTCTCTCTCTCCCTTCCTCTAAAATAAGTAACAACTTTTAAAAAACCCAGAGAAACCACCACAATATAATGAGCAAGATCTTTGAAGTTTATAAAAACAAAACCTGACCATATTCCTTAGCAACATGAAATCACTAGCAATGTTTCTGCGGATTGGCAGGGTTGTATAAGTCAGATTAAAGAAGGTTGAATAGAAAATGGAAGGCAATAATTGGAAACAGAAACCAGAGAAAAAGCTTTCGAGTTTTGCTACAAAAAGGAGTGAAGAAATGGCCCAGTCTGCTGCTCCTTTGAGCACCCAACATGTCCGACCTGCCCAGAGTCGTTTGTCGCCCACGCTTCGCTGCAGCAGCCTCTCACCAACACCCACGGTGACACCTCCTAGCTGACTTTCCACCTTACTCGCTGTCTTTTTATCTCTACATATGGCCTCCTCCGCCCACAGCTGCAGCTCCCCCAAGGGGTCCACAGTCGCACTGTGCACCAGGGCAATATTCAAGATGGTCCTGCCAGGGTGTGCCATCATTGTCCGAGGACAGCCTCATGGTGGGCCACCTCCTAAGAGATCAACCTTAGCAACATTCAAGCTAGAAACCTTGCCCACCAATTGGCTGCACCACAACCAGATGCAAAAAAATATGCCAGATGCCCTGGCTGGTTTGGCTCAGTGGATAGTGTCAGCCTATGGACTGAAGAGTCCCAGGTCCAATTCTGGTCAGGGGCACATGCCTGAGTTTCAGGCTTGACCCCCAGTGTGGGGCGTGCTGGAGACAGCCAATCAATGATTCTCTCTCATCATTGATGTTTCTACCTGTGAAATCAATAAAAAAATATATTTTTTTAAAAAGTAAGCTCCAGAACAGTAGGCATCCCTGGCACTTTACACCTTATACAGTGTCACACTATTTGTTGAATCAATGAATACTGTTAGTCTCCATCTTTTAAAACTTGCTAATCCCACCCATAAGACCAAGCAGTATATCAATAAAAGTTTAGATTTGTGACAGGTCTGTATTTTAAGAGAAAAGGGGAACAAAGCAGACACAACCCTCCAAAGTGGTGGAAAACCAACCCAACTAGGTTAAGATAAAAAAAAGACAAATACAAGCAAAGTACCCAGCCTAGATATTAGTCATAATCTTAGTCATTGACCACTTCCGACCCATAGGAGTAACTATTCCCACCTCCAATCCTCTTCACTCCAACAGTTTTCCTGGAACTGTTGTCTTAATCATTTGACCTCTCATCAAAAACAGCTTCCAGCTTCAGCAATTATTTGTATCCTGAGGGTAGAATAGAAGATTTTAACTAACAGAAAAATGCATTAGACACATGGATCACCTATCACAAGGTTTCACATAGAGCAAATATTCAATAAATTACAAATTATATTAATATAGAGGTATTCCCATCTAGGCCATCTATGAATTAGAAAGAATCAGTTAGGGTAGAAGCATTTAGTTAAAAAAAAATCCTGAAAAATCACCCAACTAAAGACAGCTTTTTCTTATTTCCCTCCACCATAACCACTTTTCCTAAAGGCATAATGCTTAGCATATAGTAGGAGCTCAGTATTTGTGGAACGATTCTGGGAAATGCCCTAATTAGATACTGCCCTACTAAATGTTAAAACTGGAGCAAGGAAGTATAGACAAAAATAAAATCTGGAAGACAGTCTGTTTTCATAGAAGCATAGAACTAAGAAGTGGCTCTTCTCTGCACTCACCAATCCATCCTATTGTTAAATAATCTAAAACTCAATGCAAGGTGGTCCTTTTTCTATGCCAATCATTCTAAAGGCTGTAAGTACAAGTAATGAGGTATTAGTGAGATTTTTGTCAGCTATACAAATAGATGGTGAAAGGTATTTAAAAGTGTTACTTACTGGCCTAGAAGTAGTAGAATGCTGTTGAAGCCATAATTCCCCGCCGCCCCTCCAATGACCTAAAACGTGAATGTTCCCTCAAAACTGTCCTTTTCTTAAGACATCTTCCTTGGAAATAAGTCCAACTAAATGTATTGATTGGGAAGTTGGAATGGTAATAGTAAGGGGTGGGTGATGACTACTTCTCAAGCAGGAAAAGACCAACATCTCAAAACTACTAGTAAGCAATTAGTTTTACAATTTCAAAGGTGGACCAATGGGAGGAAGTCTTTACTGGAATAAGACTGCCTTGCCTGGGTTCTGCTGTATTAACCCTTTTACCTTTGGCACTGTTAAGTCTATCTACAATAAAGAAAATAGTGATGTCCTCCCAGAGCTGAATGTCAAACTACATCCTCCTCTCTCTTTTCCAGGGACAAATAACTCAGACATAAGGCCAAACAAGAACTCTCTCAAAGCACACATATTCCTAAGTTGAAAAACCATTTATTTCACTGGAAAGAAAAAAAAGTGATCCAACTCTTTGTGTCCACCTGCCAGAAGCCTTTGGGCCAAAGACTCAGAAGCAGTGACACTCTCACCAGGGTCATTCCCAAATCCAACACCCATTGGAAACAGGAGGTGAGGAGATGGCATAGCCCCACCAGTTTCTGCACACAACGGGCCTGCTAGGAACAGAACACGAATGGGAAGCTACAGAAGTACTGAAGGACAGGAAGGACAGGAGGAACAGGAAGATGGGCAGGAAAAAGGAAAAGAAGAGGCGGTCTGAACTTAGCAAGGTAAATTAAGGTCCACGATTCCTGAGGGACTGAACGCACAGAGCCGAGAACTTCCCGGAGACGGGGTACCATGAAGGGCGTATTCTCATGCACAACCGCAGCTTGGAATTTCAGCCCACACACATCCCACCTGAAAGAGAGCACAATACACGGGCTTTACAGCAAAGCTCAAAAAGCCTTTCCCACTTAAAACCTCAAAGAACATCTCTACAAAGTCTGTTAACATGACTTTGGTAAGTTTACTTACTTGTACCCATCTACAATATCACAATACTTTCTAAAAGTGAAAAAAACTTGAAGGCCAGAGAATAACTAGGAAGGTCAAGCAATCCCAGACTGGGGCTTTTCTTTAAATTAAATTGTAAATTTTCTTTCATGAGAGTAGGCAAAGAATTGCATTTCCATTGATGTTAACGTTAGCATTCCTCAGAGAAGGTTAATTCCACGTCACAAACTGTATGTAGAAGGCAGGAAAAAGGGAAAGGTTTCAATTAGCTCTCTGGGATAAAAAGTCAAAAGTATGTTTGAATCTGGGAGTTACTACCAAGGTCCAAGTTAAAAACCATTCAAAACTGAGGCAAAAGCAGCATCAATTCAACAAGCTGTAAGACCTGAGGGCATCCCACTCTGCTTAGTGAAGAAACTAAAAGAATGTACTAGAGGGCATACGTAAACTACAAGTCAAGTTTTTTTTCCAGCGGTAAAGAGTGATTTACTATCTAATAACCCTAGGCAAGTTACATACCTTCTGCCCAATGTCTGGGGCACACTGGGGAATACTCAAAACAAAAGGGCATTATAAATCACCCTTTAATACAACAGCAGTCTCAAACACCTAGAGCCCAAGCTGGCAAGCATCACAATATTCTCAAGTAAAGCCAAATGGATCATGGAGCTCAAAATGTGTAGGTATAAGAAAAAGCCAGAGGACTCAAGGTAAAGCTGGTTGTTCAAGAGGATTAAATGCCCATAACTAGTGGAAAGATGAAGGGAGTGATTTACTTAAGGCAGCGATTTTCAGCTCATGGCACACATAAACTAATTACTAAAATTCTGTGGCATACCAAAAAATGTACTTTTTGTCCATCTGAAAAAAAAAAGGTATAATTTTGATTCATTCACCTTGGATAGCTATCATTGTGCTGGCTGTTATCATTTTTTATTTTATTTGACAATCTAAAGCAGCAGTTGCCAACCTTTC
This sequence comes from Myotis myotis, assembly GCF_014108235.1. Taxonomy (NCBI): domain Eukaryota; kingdom Metazoa; phylum Chordata; class Mammalia; order Chiroptera; family Vespertilionidae; genus Myotis; species Myotis myotis. The sequence continues at coordinate 77,983,631 of NW_023416314.1, forward strand.
GGACCCCACGGACCACCCAATTGGCGACTGCTGTTCCAAAGGTTTCCTTAAACCAGCAGTCACCAACCTTTTAGACCTTACGGACCACTAGTGTGGTCTTTCCCCTCAGATCACAGGTTGGCGACCGCTGATTTAAGGGAAAAGAGGTCAGTGCCACTGATTAAATAGTCAGGTATTACATGTTTTAAAAAGTCTTGAGCTTATGTATTGAAAATTGCTGGCTTAAAAAGCAAAGCTCCCAACCCTGGAGAATAAAATTAATAGGTATGTATACATATTATCTATCTTTAAGAAGTGGAGAGATGTCAAATCTAACCCTGTAGGGGCAGTTTGTAGAACAAAGTAAACAGGTTATTACAGGATAGATTCTAAGATAAAGCAATGGACTGGGTGCACTATACAGGAAATGAATCTTGAGCTGCGTGGAGAAGTAGGTTTGAGTATATGCCCCAGATTCCTTATTGAACTCAATTTTATAAATTAAAGATACTTCTCTCCTCTCTGCCCCAACTTAACATCAAATAAGGTTTTTTATAAAGCTCATAGTGGGTGAACTGTTCAGGAATGTCAGAAATATGCTGCTTCAAGATTATGATGATGCCATTTGGGTAGTCTTCATCGTAACTGGGACTTGAGCAGTGATGACCAGTTAACTATGCAGTTACTGATTTTATCACTACAGGTCACATCAGACCTTTCACACAGTACAAAGCAGAACAGGAAACTTGCAGACCTTAGTAATGTCACATACCTAGGAATTTCAACAAAGGCTCTGAAAGAAAAAAAAAACAACACACCTGAGTCTAAATATCTGGGTCTCAATTTCAGTTCATTTATAGCACATAGGTGTGACCCAAGATTCATCACACCATTCTTTGTTTTTCCAGACACAGATAAAATCAGATTAACTCCCACTACCAGGATCCCTGGAAAAATAGCCATGAGTGGTAAGGGTGTTTACATATTTCAGAAAGTTAACTAGTTAGGACTTTTTCCTAACCTCTGTACCATGCTAGTAACCTTACCTTAACCCTGCAAAAGCAAGCAAGCAGAGCAGCCTAACTGGAGCCTTTAGGCTGTAGGAGGTACGGCAAAACCAGAACAGGTGACACCCCACCGCTCTCACCTCAAGCTTTAAAAGGCTGAATACCGCGCCCGATCTGCATACTGCGCCCGATCTGCATACTGCGACCGATCTGCATACTGCGCCCGATCTGCATACTGCTCCCGCTCATACCGGGCCATGTTGTACAGGGAATTCCGCGCGGCTGCTGAAGCTTGGGACAACTGATTGTCATGCCCGTAACCGTAGCCCTCTCCAACCGTGGGGACTGGGGCTGTAGCGCGACGCAGGGGGCTCCGATCCCGCCCGTAATATGAAGAGGAAGCTGCAGTAACAGCAGCAGCGGCTGCTGCAGCAGCAGCAGCTGTAGCAGCAGCTCCTGAGGTCGGCAACAGGTGTCTATCGTAGGGATCGAGAGAGGTGGAGGTGAGGTGATTGGCCATGGCTGTGTTCTGGACTTGTGGCAGCTGGGACAAGGTCTGCTCTGCGTAATTATACGCGGAGGCAGCTGCAGCCGCCACTGCCTCATAGGACCGGGCAGCACGGCAGCGCTTGTAGTAGGCATCGAGCGCTCCGTATGCGTTGTTGTAATACAATGAATCCCCATAGCTCATGGTGTAAGGTGTACGCACTGCTCCATATTGCTCATTATATTGCTCGGTAAAGTCTGCCACTCGGCCCGAACGATCTATCGGACACTCTTTGGACCAGTGCCCCTCTTTCCCGCACCGATAGCAGCCGCTCTGGTCTCCCATCCCGGGCGCAGTCCTAAGCCGGCTGGTGGACAACTGCACGTGCATTCGTTTGCCTTGAAGAAACAGACGCAAGAAGGGTTGCTATCACTCTTAGTCATAGCCCCAGCCCCTACCCCCGACACTGGTCATAGCAATGGCTTTACCTAGACAATGCTAATGCAGAACTCAATGCCAGGTTTTTTTATAAAGTCCAATAAATAAATTTAGTATAGTGACCTGATTTCAGACAAAGATTAGATGAAGAAATGTTTCCACTCTGGCACCTAACACTAGTGTAATGCTTAAGAAAGAAACCACTCTTGCACAAAAACAGTATCTCATTCAATACCAAGTAACTGTGCACAAAAACTACTCTGAACAGTAGACCAATGAATGTCAAAAGAAACCACAAGATTGCTCAGCAAGATTCTGGAACTTCCATCTTTACTATCAAAGGTTCTGATTTCATTAAGCAAAGGAATGCAAAGACTAGTCCCCCCAGACTTCCGCCCCACTCCAAATTCAGAGAGAATAAATTAACCCTCCAAAGCTACGCCTAACAGAGAGTGATCCAGACTTGATCACTGAGTGGCTGAGTGTGATAGGCAATTTTCAGATTTTTGGGAAAAACACTCATGAACTGGGGGAAGAAGAGTGAACTACAAGTTGAAGGACTGCCCACTCATTAACTGGGTCCTTTAAATTACTGGTTCTGCTATTCATCCTAACAAGGATACTTGACAATCTGACAACTAACTTTGATGACCCCTAGTGGAATCAAAGGAAAACAGGGCAGGGAGTTCACAAGTTGCCTGAATTTTTTTAAAGATTATGAAAAATATGGGAGGATGAGAAAAGTGAATAACCAGTAATATTAGTGGATCGAACTGTTCATTTTAGCAAGTCTAAAGTACTTTTTCCCCTTAAACTAGGGATCTGAGATTCTAAGAATATGTACTTATTACTATTTTTTTGCCAAAAACTACAATTTGCATTCTGGAAATGCAAAATATCACTTCTGAAAACCTAACCAAAAAGAAAAAAACATTTTTCTGGAAAAGTTTAAATTAAAAAAAAAAGTTTAACTTTTAAACCTTTTCATAGAAGCAGTTACCACCTAACATGATCTACCAATTTAATGGTAAGCAAAAGTCCAGCAAAAACTTTCTAACGCAACTGGCTGTGATGCACCCAAACATGCAGATGTCAAAGAAGTGAATGGTCAGAACCAGGGGAGAGTCAACAGGTCATCTGTTCATCTAACATTACAGAAAGTAGTAAATACACAATTTCATCTGCAAAATTAAAATTAGGTTCTGGGAGGCTAGAAAACGGAAAAGAAGTGGAAGGACCAAAATACTAAAAAAGCCCTGGTTTACACATTGGTAAGTGTAGGTTGCAGGTTAAGAGTTAAGATATGCAATTAAATACTTAAGTGCTTTAAAGTGCTAACCTGTGTCCTTCTGGCATTTGCCCACAGGACCACTTTGGCATCTAACAAAATCATAAGAAATAGGTGTAACCAAGGAACCAACCAAATACATCCAAGATATAAAAGATTATTAAATGTCCTGCGATAAGCTAGTTTTTAAAATACCTGTATTTTTATATGACAAATAAATACAGTTCACCCTTTAACAAAATGGGTTTGAACTGCGTGGGCCCCCTTATGTCCACATAATTCAAAACTGGTATTGTCCCAAGAGCCAACTGTATTTTCAACTGAGGATGGGAATCCACTTAGGCAGAAGGCCAACTGAAATTATGCTAGGATTTTCGATTGTGGAGTGGGCCAGCAGCCCTAAGCCTCGTGTTGTTCAAAGGTCAGCTGTATACCCAATATTGAGAAACTGAAATGGGAAAGGACCACTAATATATAATGCTATTCTACATAAAACTCTACTAGGCAGCATTAAGGAGAATAGCTAATAGTAAGAAAAACAGGACAAGAATAACTAAGTATAGGTAGCAGAGAGCCTAGAGTTCAAATGCTAAAGGATTTGTCCTGAATTAATCCACTGTACCTCCTTACACATAATTGCTACAAGCAGACACCACCACCTCCTCTTTTATGACTGCACTTAAGTATAAAAAAGTGTCCAAAAACTAGGTATCAGACCACAAACCCTCCACAAGAGCAGCATTTTCTCCCAATTAAGTGGTTGACACAAAATAATTCTCAACTTACCAATTAAAAAGGAAAACAAACTAAACTCTAGAGACCTGTGACATTTCTCCTTAATAATTAATGCACAGCAACACCTATGATTACTTGGGGGAATGATGATCAGACCTCCAGCTCTAAGAAAGGTCCAATTTGAGGGAAATAAATAGCAAAGATAGCAGCAATTATTCTTAAAAAGAGAAGTTCTCAGGAAAAGCAGCAGCCACTACCTGGTTTGGACAAAAAGGTTGGAATGTAGGTTAAAAGCGTAGCAAGGAGTTGTGGGAATAACCCAATAATTTGGAAGCAGTTACAATCAAAGGGAAAGGGTTCTTTTTTGACATTGGGGACCCAAAGGGGGTGAAAGAGAGTTAACAACTCACCATGATTACCACTCCCTTCATGTTTGCCTTTTGGCACAGAAGCTTAGATCTTAAACCATGAAGACACCTTCCAAATAAAGTGACAGTCCACAGCAGCACTCATACTGCCCTCCAGGCATACTAAACAATCCATCTAGTCAAGGCTTCAAGCTAGCACCCATCTAAGTACTCTATTCATGAAGGACTTTAAAAGTCCACGCCCCCCCCTCCTCCCCAGTTAAAAAACATTGCCATTACTGCCTCCCCATATCTCAATACATCCTCCTCAGAAATCCTGAAATTAGCCTTTTAATTGTAGAGTGGCCTCATCTTCAAAAGAGAAAATCTTGGTAAGAGCACCAGGAGTAACCGTAGCCCTTCAAAGACACCTGAAGGGTCCTGGGTTTGATTCCGGTCAAGGGCACATGCCTGGGTGCGGGCTGGTGTGCTCGGTCCCCTGTGGGTGTGCAGGAGGCAGCCAGTCAATGATTCTCTCTCCTCATTGATGTTTCTATTTCTATCTCTCTCTGAAATCAATAAAAATATATATTTAAAAAAAGACACCGATTATCTAAAAACTAATTATCTTTACTGAAAAATTATGAATTGGTGTGAGGTGGAGTTTAACAGGGATTCTACTCTTAAATGTGTTGCTTAAGCAGCTTTTGCCAGGTTCTTTGAATAAAAAATGATGCATGATTCTGATACAGGATACCTTGCTTTATCACACTTTCAAAGATTTTTTTCCCCCAAATTGAAAACTCTCCACCACAAAAAGGCTGCGCCTCACTTTGACTCCCTTTGTTGCAATACTGGCTTCATTGCAGTGGTCTGGAACTGAGCCTGCAGTGTCTCCAAGGTGTGCCTGTACTGTGCTCTGCTACTCCCCTCCCCCCACCCCAAAGACATCACTGGGCAAATCTTCAGAGGAAAGTACTGCTGCACTAATAGCAACAACAACAACAAAAAGCCTTAGGGGCTCCACACTAAAGCCAAGTGGTTTTTTTCTCCCAGAGTCTTATTTGCCTAAGGTAAAGCCTCTGAATCCCAAGCATTCTCCATTTTAGGTTTGTCACCCACACTTAATCTTGACCATCAGCCAGCCACCAGCTCTATTTCTACCCCAAACCTCTCCCTTTACTTATCCAACCTATTTCTGCACACAGCCTGTGTTCAGCCCTCTTCCCAAAGAGGGTGGTTCACCTTGAAACTCTGTGTTGTCGAGGCCCCTGATGGCCTCGACCGCATCCTCTGCCCGCTCCATGTGTACGAAGGCATAATCTTTCACGATGTCACATTCGATGACTGGACCGTACTCTTCAAACTTGGCCCGAAGCTCTTTGTTGGTACAAGTGGGACTGATGTTGCCCACATGTAACTTTGTGGAGGTCTTGCTCTTATTCTTGCTGGCTTCCACATTGATGTTCACCCCGTGCAGCTTGTAGTGGTGCAGGTTGCGGATGGCATCTTCTGCCGCCGTCTTGTCCTCTATGTGCACGAAGCCGTAGTTCTTAATGATGTCACATTCCAGCACCTTCCCGTACTGCTCGAAGAGTGTGCGGATCTCCTGCTCTGTGGCCTCCCGGGGCAGGTTTCCGATGAACAGCTTCACCATCTCGACACTGCCTGGATGAGAAGAAACAATTTTAACAAGACCTCCACACCCATCTGAAAAAAGAGTACTGTCTTCTTCTTTCACTCTAACAAATGTTTCCAAACAGGGTTCCCTCCCTCACAAAACCACCTCCAAACGATAACAAAGGGAAGTGGGAATAAGGAGGCCCCCTACAGTACTGGCTACAGACCTATTAAGAATGAGGCGAGTGTAATAGAGGGGCCCTAATACACAAAGGATTTGATAAGAAATAGTTTCAAACGGGAATGGAAATGAAAGCGTAAGTGCAGCGCTACGGGAACTGGGCCTTTCTACCCGTGATAAGGATAGTCAGAAAACAAAGGTCTAACTACTGGCTGGCTGGAGTGACTGCCTGAAATTATGAACTGGCTCTTCCTCTCATAACCGAGTAACCACCATTTCCGGAATAGTGGGCCTTAGAATAGCGGGGTTTTAGAGTTTCCTCTGGAAAGAGTGAACGGGCTGACTAGGGCCAGAAACGAGGGGGTGAGGAAAGTACGGGAAGCGCTGGAGTGCGTTCGGAACGCCTCCCCGGGCTCCTGCAGAACGGAGAAATGCGTGGCCAGAAAAAGGGGGCTCCATACTCCTGAGCCCGACACCAATGTCTCAGGGCCAGAAAAATTCTCGAACCGGGCTTGCTATCCCCAAGTCTACGGGAAGCGCGGTTACCGCGGTGGAAACCTCGAGGCAAGAAGCCGAACCAAACCGGTACAGCGCAGGGTGGGAGAGAGCAAGGTACTCTCGGGGGAGGCCGTGGGGGGAAGGGACGCTCTACGCTTACCGCGAAATGCCGAGCACCGAAATCGGCTGTTACCGGTGCGAGGCCACGACCCCACTAGGATACTTCTGAAGCCCAAGGGAGTGAGAGAAGACTTAACAGAGCAAAATAAGGGCAGTGGAGGGAGTCGGAGTCTCTCACCCGCACGGGAATCAGCAGGAACTCTTCCTCGCGGCGCCGATGCTTCTGACAAAACGCTAAAATGGCGGCAGTCGCAGCAGTGACTCTGGGTAGAAAGGGGGAGGTGAGTCTACCACCGATTGGCCACTCAGTAAAGTAAGAGGCAGGCGTTCGCGCAGATCCTCTTCCTGATTGGTTGTTATGAACGCCAATTACCTGAGAGGCCGGGAAGAGGTGGAAACGTCAGTAACGCCAAGTTCTTAGGCGAAAGCCAATGAGCACCAACCTCGCGCAGCAGAAGTCACTGATTGGGTAAGAGGTTGGCTTGCGGGAGGAACTACGAACGTGGGGTATGCCCGCGGGGCTCGACCCGCCATTAGGTGAGCGAATTAGGGCCCAGGTGTGGCCGTCTTTAGCTGCAGGGCGCCAACTCTGTGAAGCTTCATTTCTCCACTTCCTCGTGCACACCCTCACAGTATTCCGCGCTCTATTTTGCCTTCTACTCCAAATTTCTCCCTCTAACCTCCCAAAACACCCCTTGCAGCCCCGATGTTGCGGGCCAGACCTTTATGCAGACCCAAAAGTCGGTAATAACGAAGCGTTTCACTTTTAAGAAATCAACCTCCTCCTTTAACCAAGATCCATCCTGTTGCCCTGGAGTCCCGGAGCTCCCCTAAATTAAAACTATGTTCATAGGTGGTAATAAAAGGAACTCTAAACGGTTAATGGACGCAAGTAATTTGGGGTTGGGGCTGCATTACTCAGGAGACGCTGAGAAGTCAGAGAAGTTCCCCCGAGGAACTAGCCTCCTGGAATCCAAGATGAAGCAGCAGCTTCTGTGTGTGTGGCCATGGAAATTGAGAAAACACCCCACCCTGCCCTGAGAAAAAAATGGAGCAGCAAAGTTTTTTTATTTTATTTTATTGGGTGCCATCAGCCAGAGCTGTAAGTCTAAAATCCTAGAATGGACCTTAGAGAGAAGAGCCTAATCACAACCAGCTACAAACAAAATACAATCAAAACATTCTCCGGAGGGTCCAGTTCCCTCATCACATTTTCTTTCTCGTCCTCTGGCTTCTTCACATAACCCCATATTCATTGAGCAAGCAATGACCCCTTTGCAAGGCAGTTTTTAAAGAGGAAGTTAATAAAAGAGGAATGACAAATACTGGAAGAACTTAAAACATGATAAAATCAGTGAATTGTTTAGGAGAAAAGGGATCATCAGGAGTGGAAATGACAACAGAACATACTACGATCCAAAGCAGTCCCTCCAAAAAGGGGTGGGGTCATAAAGAGAAAGGCAAAGCAAGGTTTTGGAAATGCGTTTTAAAACCTGACATAAGCCCTGCCGGTGTGGTTGAGCGTCGATTCCCACCCAGTGAGGGCACATGCCCAGGTTGCAGGCTTGATCCCTGGTAGGGATCATGCAGGAGGCAGCAGATCAATGTTTGTCATCATTGATGTTTCTCTCTCTCTCTCTCTCTCTCCTCTCCGAAATTATATATATAAAACAAAACCCCTGACATGACTCCAAAATCAAATGGTGGAAAACTGGACAATAACTTATTCTAGAGTGGGAAAAGGTAAACCCCGAACTGCAACATTGACACATGTGGTGGTCACTAACATTGGTCCATTTTCATTGTGGACTGTGATGCTGATACTGGGTAAAGGCCGTATGATCAGTGATGAAGAAAAGCAACTCCATGTTGGTCAGCTGCTTGTGTGCCCACATTTTGGAGGGGCCAGCATCAGGAGGTGGTTACAAATCATCTGGACAGGGAAATACATCTGGTAAAAAAAATCCTCTCAGCACCTTTCAGTTTGATCTTCCAAAATATTTGTATCCCAACTGCCCTGGACATAAACTTCCTTCCAAAAATACCAAAGCATATATGAAATCAACTCTATGAAAGTAGTAATCTCTCCAAGTCCACAGGAGACTAGGAATATATTCTCAGGATCTCAATTTAAGCCAGTTTGTAGACCACTGCTCAAACCCGTTTCCCAAACCAATTATTTGATTTACCTTCTGAAAGGTCTCTAGGTTGTTATGTTTACTTTTCCAAGTTCTCCAACTGAGTAAACCACATTAAATCATCCCCCTACTTTTTAAAACCCATTGCAATTTGAAAACTTTCAAACTCACCCTACCCAATCTGGTTCTTCCCAGAATATCCCAATCTCTTTCACACACACACACACACACACACACACACACACACACACACACACCTGACTACCACTCCCAACTATGTTCCAGCACACTTGCCTTTTGTCCCCACTTCAGACTGTAATGTTCTTTCTCCAGGGTCTTCACTTTCCACCCATCCAAAGACATTTCCCTACTCCAACCCTATCTTGGCACTCTATCCCATGAATCCATGTTATTTTTCCAAATACTTCAAATCCACTTGAAATCCTACTTGTTTATTCATCTTCTGCCTTCCTCTCACCTGTCTCAAGCAAATACTTGTTCTACAAAGACAGGACCTATTCTTATTCCCTATGTCCAGTGTTAGAATTGCATCTGACACATGGTGGGCACTCAAATTTGTTGACTAACGAATGAATAAATGCGTGTTAACTTCTTGATAACCAAAACAAATGACTGGATTTTCAGTTAATATCAGCTTAAGATGGATACTTATTTCTAAAAACAAGCTGGTGCACCCTAGCTGGTTTGGCTCAATGGATAGAGCATTAGACTGTGAACTGAAGAGTCCCGCTTTCAATTCCGGTCAAGGGCACATGCCCAGGTTGCGGGCTCAATCCCTAGTAGGGGAGAGTTCAGCAGGCAGCAGATCAATGATTTTCTCTCATCATTGATGTTTCTATCTCTCCCTTCTTCCCTTCCTCTCTGAAATCAATAAAAATATTTTTAAAAAATAAATAAAAAACAAACAGGTGCCCCAAAGCCAGGAGGTAACCTATGCTATAGCTTTTCATCACCAGGATTATCAGCTTGACAAATGCTGCAAAATGAAGCTTTAGATAGGAAAATTTATAGCTTGAGTGTTTCTATAATGTTCATTTAACCAATTGTATTTTACCAAGTACTGAAGGAGCTTAATGTTTGTACCTTAAAAACGATTAAAGGATTTCTATTTTTATTTTTTCCATTAAAGTTTTAAGTAAAGACATCTAGTCCAAATCCTCTACCATACCACCTCAACTATAGAAAATGGGATTGAATGGGATGTTTTAGAAGTACCTTGTCTAAAACATGTAGATGCCATTTTACTTATTTTTAATTTGCAGATCAGATTACTAAGCCCCTAAAAAGTAAACTGACTTGTCCAAAGTCATCTAGAAAGCTGATGTTCTGTTAGAGTTAAGCATAATTGTATGTTCTGGCTGCAAATCTTGATGGAATGAAAGAACCTGGAGCCTGGACTCTTAAAGGAAAAATGAGGGACAAATCCAAATTTAGGGAGAGAAACACTGGTGGTGTCAGTTAAAAACCACTCAAATATGAGTAAGCAATCTGTGTTAATTTCATACCCTTAGGGGTGAATATAGTTTATACACCTAATAAATAGCTGGCTCCTAGTCCAGAAGTGAGTTACTGGTCCAATAAGGGCTCAAATTAAAAACCAGTATTCTTCAGGGAGGTTCAGAGGGAGCTCCAATCCCACTCCCAGCTACATGCTCTTAGCCTCCCCTTAATGTATTCGCAAGCCCATTACCTTTCCTCTCCATATCCAGAGAATCTGTTCCCAAGACAATGAACACTGTTGCCCGAGAATGGAAGTGGCCCAATCTGGTATGGTCTAGTGACCTACATCACTCCTAGGTACCTTGCCCTACAAAATCCACTGCCTTGCCCTAGCCGGTTTGGCTCAGTGGATAGTGCTGGCCTGTGGACTAAAGGATCCCCAGTTCGATTCTGGCCAAAGGCACATGCCCAGGTTGAGGGCTCGATCCCCACAGTATGGGGTGTGCAGGAGGCAGCCGATCAATGATTCTCTCTCATCATTAATGTTTCTATCACTCTCTCTCCCTTCCTCTCTGAAATAAAAAAAATAAAAAAATAAAAAACATTGCCTTCACTGTTACTCGATATATTGCACAACTACACCCAAATTCCTTTGCTCAGCTGTGTGCTCCACTAGGCCATCCCAATTCCCTGGAACAGTGATGGTGAACCTTTTGAGCTCGGCGTGTTAGCATTTTGAAAAACCCTAACTTAACTCTGGTGCCGTGTCACATATAGAAATTGTTTGATATTTGCAACCATAGTAAAACAAAGACTTATATTTTTGATATTTATTTTATATATTTAAATGTCATTTAACAAAGAAAAATCAACCAAAAAAATGAGTTCACGTGCCACCTCTGACACGCGTCATAGGTTCGCCATCACTGCCCTAGAATGTCCTAACTCATTTCTATGAGATGGATGGCACATAATGAGCAGTGACTATATAGGAGGACCTACACTTGTGACATGTTCTCATTTGATCCTTCCAACAGTATTATCGTAATGTTTACAAGTCCTGGACGGTTCAATTCCTTGATCCATCCACTACTTTCTAACCATATGACCTTAAGTTACTGAACTATAGCCTCAACTTATCCATTTATAAAATAGGTTTAGGAATACCTAATGCATTTGGGTTGCATTTAAGTTAATACATGAAAAGCACATGTTTCAATAATGTTACCTATTGTCCCCATTTCATAGATGAGAAAACTGAGGTAGAGTTCCTGACATGTTCAAGATCACACAGCTAAGTGGTAGAACCAGGATTCAAACTTAGGAAACCTAATTTTAGAGCCAACACCCCTTAATCCTTCTCTCGGTGCCAATTTAGTTTTCAAATCAAATCCTAGCTCCAGAGTTTCCCCTAATAACAGACTGCCCCATCTTCTCCTTCCTAACTTATCAGTCCCTTAGCATTGCTTATTACTGTAACAAGTTCATTAAGGCAGATCCTGCTTCCCTCGACTATAAATTCCTCAAGGTCAGTTCAAGGACTCAGTTACCTAAATACTGTATTTCCAGCATGACAGACACAGTATTTCAAATGACTGTGAGCTAGACTTAAAAAACTAAGTCATTTAAGAATTATTTTTTCCAGAGAACTCTAGATTCTACTTTTATGACATTTTTATTTTTTAACTTTTTTTACTGTTTTTAAAGAGACATGAATTTGTTGTTCCACTTATTTATGCATTCATTAGTTGACTCTTATATGTGCCCTGACAAGGGATCAAACCCACATTGGGACGATGCTCTAACCAACTGAGCTATCCAGCCAGGGCTCCTTTATAACCTACAGAATTTGGGTAAATATACATTTTCCACCTGCCACCCATCTTATCTTCTCTATTTCCCACATTAAATAGCATATTAGTCCATAAATCTAGGACATTTAGTTTCATTATAACCTCAGCCATCCCACACTAGTCAACTTACTTGGCTTAATACAACAATATGACCAGAGAACTAACAGTCTGTGTAATGGACTTCCACGTAGCTTAACTGATAGGCATGACTAGAAAGGTTACCTACCCACAGGATATCACATGACCGCTCAGTGATAATCCCATTATCTCCAGTAAAAGGGGCGGGACCCCAGGTTTACCCCAGACAGAATTTCAAACAAGGTCCAAACCTCAGAAAAGCAGGTTGATGAGGCTAGAAGCCTCTACGTGGTATGTTCCAGACATAAATCAACTAAAACTTCTCCAAGTTGTAGAGGTGACAGATACAAAAGTGCAAAGATCTGCAGGATGTTGGGAGCCCATATTCCCTACCCCTCTTCCCAAAACACAAATGTCTGTCCTCCCATTCACTCAACCCAACCATCTCCAAGTTACAGGACCCTGAAAATCAGAAATCCACAAAAAGCAAAGCATGAATGGGCTATAAGGTGAACACAGGTGGCATAATTTAAGAGGAGAGAGAATTTTAAAACAATCTGCAAGGAAGAGTAAAGTGACAAATAATTGTAGCTCCTTCTGGCTTAAACAATGAGAAGCCTCAGGGCTGAGGCAGCAAGGGCATCAGCACTAAAGATGACAGGCAGAGTGATCATCTAGGCCAGGTCAACCTGAAGAATTTGGGCTAACAATACAGAACATCAACACTTGGCCCCAAGAGCACATTAAGCGGTTTGTCATAGGAACCCTCACTGGAGAAAGGAAGACAGAAAGCCACATTGACAAACATTACAAATACACAGGCCACAATCACAGCCCTATAATCAATCAACTCTCCATTTTCCAGGGTAACAACCAGAGCTAAGCTTGTTAGCTAGACCCTCAGATCACCCACCCTCAGTGCATAAAAGTGAGAAGAAAACTAGCAAACCGCCCCCCCCCCACCCCAGTCCCGCAAAGAAATTAAAAGGAGCAGCGAAGCACCTGAAGGCAAAGCAGTGAGCAGGAAAAAAAGGAGTTATGGTCCCAATACCCTGAGATTACCCTAGTAAGCATCCACGAGAGCTCGTGGTTAAAGATCATCCATTTGCTTTTGCCCATGGGCAGAGGGAAGAGAACATCTGGGGCAAACTACTCTATCACGGGCAAATTCACAAGAAACCAGTGAAGGAGGCATTAGAGAACCCACCTGAACTCCACTTAACTGATGATATACACACCTCCCCAAAATTGCCTTACCCAAAGGAACATCAGTAGGTTGTCCTGTTATCACCCTTCCCAACCATTCTTCTTCCAATCATCCATCATTAAACATGAGCCTCCCATCTTATCCCTGGCTGGAATTCCCTAGTTTTTAGCCAGGTCCTCTCAACTTCCAGCACTTGAAAGTACAGAAATTATCTTTAATTCCTCACCCTATCCCAGCATCCCTACTTGGTTATGTTTGCACCTTAACACATTCCCAGAGTCTATCTATCATGACAGCTTCAAATATAAACCCAGCAAGTAAACATCTGGAAACCCTAGTAAATGGAGATAGGCAAAGTGAGTCTCATGATGACAGGGGGTGGGCAGGACGCAGAAGGACACGCCATGGTGATGTTCAACAGGCAAAATATCAGGTCTGTGACCAGAATCTCCCGTACCTTCTTCCAATTGTCCGTCCCTCCTTTCTCCAACCACAGGGCAGTATCAGACACCAACATTACCCCCACCCCACTGCTGGCTCCCTTCCATTCCCAGTCCCAGCAGTCACTTGAGCCCACAGCCTGAAGGATCCACTAGCCTCATAAGCACCAAAGCAGCCCTTTCCCCACTTCTCACTTGAGAAGCCAAACCCAGAACCACCCTGCTGCAGCACAGGTTGTTTCTCAACTGGAAACAAGTCAAGGAAAATGGTCAAGCATAGGCAGAAAAAAATGGTCAATACATCTTCTGCATTGGGGTGTGATTAAATCAAGTTGAGGGCAGAAGAAGAAGCCTAAGCAAGTTGGTCTGGACAATCCATTCTTAAAGATGGCAGACCAGCAGGACGACAGACTATGAGCTAAATCCCTCTGGGCAGCAGAGAAATCATTCTAATTTCCATGTCAAATCCCCTTCCTCATCTGCCCTGGGTTCTGTGGCTGCCTTCCCTTTGGCCATCATGTCTTCCTGGATGTCAAACTGGCTCCTCTGAAACTGAGTGCAATCAAGACAATGACAACCAGGTTTCCAAACTGTAAATTGCCCCAAGTTTTATTTGTAGTCCATACAAAAGAGAAAAAAAATTAAGTTTTTCTAACACCACCTACTTGGGGAGATAGGGGAGTGGGACTGTGCGGCTCAGCATCAGCTAAAATATCAGGAGTCGGTAGGAATTTGGATATACACCAACTGACTATCGCAGCAGGAACTCAGTCTCAACACAGTCTGAGGGACAGGCAGTGTCCCCTGGACTGTTGGCACAGCGTGGCGTATAGGAAATGGTTAAGCTAACCCTTTCCTGGCCTCCCTCATATCTAAAAAGAAAAAGGCGCCGCGACCTCAGCTGCAGGTTGATTCCCCATCCAGACAACCTTAAATATCGCGCACAAAAATAAAAGGGAGCCAGGAAAAAATAAAAACATAAAAGAAACTCCCATCCTGGGGAGATGGGAGGCAGGGGAACCGCAGTTCTAGAGCCAGTAGCAAGATTTGCTGCTGAGGCGAAGGTACAAAGTAGGTTACTACCAAACACTCAAAAGGATCGTGTCCTGGGGAAGGCCCAATGGTAGAGGGGATGAAAATCCACAAATGGGAGAGGTATGGGCCAGTGGTTTTGACCTGGGTCTGCACCCTACCCCACTTCTCTCCTTCCCTCCCTGTAATGCCCCATCGCAGGACGGCCCTACATGCGGCGCTGGTAGCCAGAGTGCATTTGAGCTGCCCGCAGGTAATCATTATAGGAGCCCGAATAGCGTGCGTAATCGGAATGAGCATCGGGCAGGCGACGGTAATCCAGCGAGGACTTTGTCGGCGAGCGGCGGAACGAAAGCTGCGACTCTGATAAACGGCGGTAATCAGAGAGCTCGGCTAAACGCCGGTCGGAACCATACCTAGTCGAGAGAAGAAGACAGTTGGTGAATGAGACAATTGAGGGGAGGGCTCCAGGTGGGCATGGGGGAGATGCCAATGGGGAGAGGGAGGGTGTGATCACACTGGTTTCCAACAAACAAGAATTTGTCAGAAGGCTCATCACCCTATCCAGGGCAAGAAATCAAGCCTGGTTCAACTCAGTGGGAAACCAAGCCCGCCACTGAAGCCCTCCCTTCTGAACTGGCCAAGGTGGATTTTGGTCTACATCCCAAACCACAAACTATCCCCACCCTTGGGTCCTGTAAAGAAAGACCGTGGTTGTTTACCAACAGAACGGCGGACGAAAGCAAGGTCCCCTACTTCCCACAGAGTGGACGCACCTCATATACCTTGCCTTCAGCCAATGAGTGCCAAAGGGACTACTCTTTCCAACCTACCCCCACCAAAGTCAGGACAACCACATAACAGGCTTAAGGATCCTACAGACAGTGGGAAAGGCTATAGGCCACAATCTTGCAGGCCGTAGCTCCAATGGCAGCTGGGGCCAGCCTAGACATGTGACACTTTTCCCAGCCTGACTAGCTGGTACCACCCCAGGCTGAGCACTAGGCTCCACCTGAACCTTGGCGACAAGGAAAGTTCACACACATCATCCCCTTCAGCCTTTGGACATCCCACGGGAATAGAAAAGATCAAGGGAGGGACCGATGGCTCCAGTTTCCCTCCCATGCCAACCTCAGCCCCCTGACCTAAGCCCCAGCTGGGGGCAAAGGCAGGGGGGCATACAGTACCTTTTCGACATGGCGACAGCCTTTTTGTAGGGATCGTCGTAGCTGGCCCGGGGTGGGGAGAGGCGGGTACGCTCATAGGGCGGCGGGGTACTGTTGGCGTTGGCAACGGCCCCCTGGGACATGGATAAGTAGGCTGCAGACGGCTGGCCTGCCCCATCATAGGCATTGCCCGGCTGGCCACGGTAGGAGGCAGCAGCCTGGGGATGCTGCTGGGCAGCATAAGAAGCAGCCAATGAGGCTGATGACTGAGTGCGGTAAGGACCTGCCAGGGTGGCAGAAGGCTGGGCCCCGTATGCAGCTGCAGCACCATAGGAGCCAGTGGCCGCAGCAGCTGACTGAGCCCCATAGGAGCCTGATAGGCCCATTGATGCTTGAGCCCCATAACTATTCAGTTGTGTCTGAACAACCGGCTGGGCCCCATAGGACCCAGCCATTGGGGTAGCGGCTTGTGCAGCATAGGCAGCTGGCTGACTGGCATAGGCAGCAGCTGCACCTGGCTGTGCCACATAGGCAGCAGGCTGGGAAGAGTAGGAAGCAGCCTGTTGTGCAGCATATGGGGCAGACTGCGCATTATAAGAGGCCGAGGCCTGGGCATTGTAAGAAGCTGCCTGGGCCCCATAAGCCAGTGAGGAGGCTGCAGACTGGGCCCCATAGGAGGCTGCCTGGGCCCCATAGGAGCCTAGGGAGGAAGCAGCTCCCTGGGTGTTGTAGGAGGAGGCAGCCGCACGAACCCCATAGGAAGAGGCAGCCTGTGCGCCATAAGATGGCTGGTTAGCATAGGAGGCCAGGGAGGAGCCCTGCGCCCCATAGGAGTTGAGTGAGGAAGCTGCAGCTGCCTGACCCCCATAGGAGGAAAGGGCCGAGGGCTGGGCTCCACCATATGGACCAAGCGAGGAAGCTGCAGCAGATTGGGAGCTAGGGCTGGCCAACTGGCCCCTGTATGGGGCCCCAAGGGAGACAGAGGGCTGAGCGCGGTAAGAGGCTGCCTGGGCTGTCATGGGCTGAGTCCGATAGCCGACACCCAAAGAGGCAGAAGGCTGAGCCCTGTAGGCAGCTCCCAGTGACACTGAGGGCTGGGCCCTGTAGGTGGCTGGCTGGGCCGTCAGAGGAGCCACATAAGAGGCTCGGGGAGGTGAACGGCGCAGGGGGCTGCGGTCGCGACCAAAGAAGGGTGGTGTGGGCTGACGGGCTTGCCCATCAAAGCCACCAGTGCTGTTGCCAAAAGCCTGCTGGTAGTCGAAGGTGGCAGAGAAGCCACCAGCTCCAGGGAATGCCGTATCCCCAGCCCCTGGTTTCTTGGTCTTGTCCCCAGACTGGATAGCCAGGCCAGGCCCCTTCTTCTGACCCTTGGTTGAGAGTTCCACGTTGATGCGCTTGCCCTTCACTTCTTTGCCGTTGAGCTGCGCGATGGCGGCTTTGGCATCTGCTTCCTTCTCCATGTGAACAAACGCGTAGTCTGATAAAGCAGCAGACAGAGGGTTAGCAATTAGGGGGGCAGGGCATGCTACCCAATGGGTCCCAAATTGGACACAGCAACAGCACCCAGCTGTTGCCAACTATCTCCAGGCCTCCAAACCCTCCGCTCCAGGAGTTAGGTCATAAAACGTGACTCCCATATACAAAGCTTCTGACTGTCGCAAGCAGCCACCTTTGGCCTTCTCCCATTTTTCCCTTTCCCCTGCCACCTCACCCAACTTCCTGGTGAGAGAAGAAAGAGCAAAGATGAACTGCAACACGGGATAAAAATCTTCACAGCTCCTGTAAGTATAAACCAAAACGCAAAACGCAAAAAGGGTGCCTGGATCACTCAATTATTCAGTATTCTCTACCCAAGGTCACCAAACACTACAGCTCACCTTTGAGGCTTAACACTCAAACACTGGAAATGACTACCTATGTCTTGGCATGATTCATGTCTCAGGCTAGGGTCCAATTAAGGCAAAAGAGTTAGACTGCAATGCGCAGTGCATGAAATTCTTCTAATATGATCTCCCCTTTTCCCAAAGTACTTCCCAGTTTCCAAAGCACTTTTGTGCACAGGACTTCACGACAATCCTGTGAGGTAGGCAGGACAAAGGATCATTCACCCCATTTTACAGGTGGGCAAACACGCTCAGAGAATTTATATGGCTTGCCCCAAATCAAAATGTGTTAGAGCCATGAACAGAATCCCAACTTTCCATACCAGTCACTACACAGTCTATTCCTAAGAAGTCAATGAATAAGGCAGGAATGTATAATAATATGACTAGAAAGGGGAGAAGCTGGACCCCATGTAAGCCAACAAAGTGTGGGAATGCAAACTAAGCCTCCTTGCTGAGTTCAAGCCCAAGTCTCCTCCTGTAGGTTACATTACATCCTCCACTGGTTCCTCTTCAAGGGGAAAGCCCTTGGGCTCCTGTTCACAAAGCAGACGTTTACAGGAAAGACTTGGTTTCTCAGCTTTAAGGTGAAAAGCTGCAATGACTACAGCAGGCTCTGCTCAACAAATTACCCCTGAGGTCCTCATTCAGGATCTGAATGAGCTATGGTGGGATAGGCTCTAAAATAGGACATTGATTTTGCTTGGCTGGTGTGGCCCAGTGGTTGAGTGTTGACCTATGAACCAGGTTCGATTATGGGCTTGATCCCCAGTGTAGGGCGTGCAGGAGGCGGCCGACCAATGATTCTCTATTATTGATGTTTCTCTCTCTCCCTATCCCTTCCTCTCTGAAATCAATACACATTTTTTAAAATAGGATGTTGATCTCAAAGACCTATATATCTACCACATAGAAAGAAAATTTTAGGAGGGGAAGGAGTGGGAAGAAATTCTTTATTATATTCAAACTCACAAACCATAGTAGTGTAAGCAGGATATGAAAAACAGTGATAAGATCATGCTTGTAGGAAATAAAGCCATGCAGTTAACATCTGGACCTATGGCTACTTTAAGATACAGCCCAAGTACCAGGAGCCCATCCCTCTCATATCAGTTTAGGAAATGTAGAACTACCTGGATGAAATTATTAAGGTTCCATTCTTGAAGATAAGAATTATATTTAATGGCCTTAAATAAGTTTCCTAATTTCTAGAAACTTTCATATTGGAATGCCCTCTCTAGCTGCTTCTATAGAGCAAGTCATTTTCCTGAATCTAAGGCAATACCACCAACCGACTCTCATACAAATGAGAATAAAATTTAATCAACAGGTGGAAGTCAGAAGTATGGTATTACACAAGGAATCCTGGGCTAGGAGCTAAAAGTCTTTAGTTACAGATCCAAATATCACTGATTTCCTATAAGCTCTTAAAGGACTTATATTTTATTTCTCTATCTGACAAATCTGTCCTACCTACCTCAGAATTAGGAGATTCAAATGAGAAGATAAGCCCAGCCAGTAAAGCTCAGGAATTGAGCACTGACCCATGAACCAAGGGGTCACCAGGTGATTCTTGGTCAGGGCACATGCCTGGGTTGCAGGCCCCATCCCCAGTAGGGGACATGCAGGAGACAACAAATCGATGTTTCTCTCTCATCAATGTTTCTCCCTCTCTATCCCTCTCCCCTCCTTTCAAATCAATTTCTAAAAAGAGAAGATAAAAGTGCCTTGTAAAGTAAAAATAACTACATGGTAAAGGATTATGATGATTCAATCCTAGGAATAACTACAGTCTTATCTCACTACAGAATATTATCTTCCATCTCTAATAAAACACAAGAGATAATGCCATCTGTACGTGTAAACTTGGAACTGGCCAGAGATGATAAAAGTACACATTGAACTATCACACTCTCAGTCTTCACATCCCCATGGCCAGAACCTGATTCCTTATCTACCAATTGTGAAAAGCAAAAATGTTCCTTTCCAAACCTGATCAGTGGCTCAGGTGGTTGGAGCATTATCCCATACACCAAAAGGCTGCTGGTTTGATTCCGTCAGGGCACATACCTAGGTTGTGATTTGGATCCCCAGCCACCTGCGTACGGGAAGTAGCCAAGATATTTCTTTCTTTCTTTCTATCTTTCTTTCTTTCTTTCTTTCTTTCTTTCTTTCTTTCTTTCTTTCTTTCTTCCTCTCTCTCTCTCTCTCTCTCTCTCTCTCTCTCTCTCTCTCAATAAACATGTATTTTTAAAAAGTATTCCTTTTGGCCTAGCCACAGGACACCACCAGAATTGTCCTCTGATCTCTCACCTCCACTTTGGGTAGGGTGAGCTAAAAATAGATGCTGGTGGTTGGAAATCTCTTTAAAAGCAGAGAGTGAGCTGACGCTCAGGAGAATGGCAATACCAACCTGAGAATGTAAAGGCAAGCAGAAAGCAGGAGCCTGTAGGCAGATTAAGGAGAGTGGGAAAAAACCTCCAAGCACTGTGAGGCAACAGTAATGAACCATACTATATTCCAGGCTAACCTGAGACTAGAATGAGCTAGGGAAATAAACACCCAACAAAAAACTGCAATGGGTTTACAAGAACAGTAGGACTGTCTACTCCCTACTTAGTCGCGTTTTCTTGAGACCAAGTTGTGAAATTAAGATTTCACATGTACAGTTCCATTGACCGCCCACCAAAGCTACACAACTCATTTTTTAAAGCCATCAGATACAATTATAACCAGTTTATATCAGAAATTTCCTAAGCCTGAGATTGGAGGGAATAGGTTGTCCAAATGACTCAATCATATCAGGCTAACCAATCCTATCAGTGAACAGTCAAGCACAGACCTAACCCTATCAAAGATTCTGGGAACCCAACTACTCCAAGAAAGAAAAAACAGACTTAGAGAATTCCAAAGACCCACCTACCTGACCTGGAGAGCTGGTTCAAGGAACAGTGACCTATGAAGGAAATCCACGCATTTAAAGGGAATAGCAAGCAATGTTTTACAGAGCTCTCCTGATTATCTGGTGGCATTACAATTCTTCTAGTTCCAAGTTAACCCAATCCAGAAAAATGAGCGTTCTTATCCTAAGAAGAGTAAAAATCTCTAACTTGAAACTACAGAGCTATGTATAGGAGAAAAGAATGGACACACACAAAAAAGGATACGAAAGTTTCCTCTCCTGCTTTTAGACCTCCCTGAAGTCTAAATGGTTCCTAGCTGTCAGGGACTGATTCTCTTTCTTTATCTTTCAACACCCAATAGAATATAGCTGTAGAAAGTGGTTGTAATCCGCTGTTGCTACAGAGATTTTTACTCTACAAATCATATCTAAGCAAGCTCCTGGGGTAACCAAGCAACTGTTCCCCCCCGTAAAATAAAACAGAACTGGTTGTCCTGTGCTATGCCAAGTTTCTGTGCTTTTCCAAGGTCTGGACAGCCAACACAAGATTCAATAAAATGCCCATTCCCAGCCCAGGAAATAAGTAAACTATTTATATAGCCAGAGGTAGTTTCTTCTACATTCCCAACTTAAAACCTCACTTTCCTTCATCCCAAAGACATAGAAAGGCATCAGGGAAGTATATCATGCTAAAATCTCTCCCATGGTCCCTTATATCAAAGTCTATCAGAAGGTGTTACATTATCTGCATAACTACAAATAACAGCTGACCACCACTCCCTGAGGAAATCAAGGCATTTCTAATCAAATGTTTACAAAGGCACAATGCGCACAAAACTTTCATTCTAAAGCCAAGAGTTCTAAAAACTGCATGCAGTTTACACTTCACCCTGCCCTCCACTGCCACTTCAGCGTCTGTCCCAAGCAAATTTTCTGCTTTCTCTACCACCTGAAAGCAAGCTTCTTGACCAATGAGTGCCATGTGAACTGTCCCTGAAGATGCCAGTTTCTAGACTCCAATCTTGTAGCCATCCTGCCTAACAACCACAAAAAAAAAAAAAAAAAAAAAAAAAAAGGTCAATCTAACACAGAATTCTCATAATGAGCCACACATACTCCCATCCATTTCCTGGCCAGGTGCCCAACCTGAGGCTCTTCCTACTCTTTCACTCTACACAAAAGCAAAAATCCATGCACCGTACAGCCTGCCTCAGAGCACCCAGCAGGAAAGCCTGAATCCGGATAGTCGTGGACTTGCATAACCTGAGTTGAGGAAAATAGAATGTAGTATTAATGCAGAACAAATAACTGATCCTAGGAGTGGTGACTACAAACCTTTACATTTCCCAGTTACAGAAAGGACAAGGAATGGCCCAAAAAATGTGCCTCTCCAGGACAGCAAATAAAGTATCTTAGTGGAAATGAATAAGCACCTGCACCCACATTTCTTCCTTATCCTCAAAATTTCTCACACAGGGTTATGAGCTCGTATGAATTCAACACCAGGAGCAGGGCATCAGATACTCCCAGGTCGCATCCTCAAAGATGGCAGGGCAAAGTTAACTCTGCTCTGTTCCCAAGTGGAGCAGAGACTAGCCACATACACAAGGGCTGTCCCACCAAACCCTGCCAACATAAAATAAAAAGAGCTTAGGGTATAAGAAGCCATACTATGATTTTTAAAGTATCAACTAGGTTCCAAAACGAAGGTCGGGTCTAAACTATGGTGATACATTTTTCTCGAAGTTTAAACTTAGGGATCTGCCCTGAGGATTAGACTAGTCGAGCAAAGTCAACTAGTAAGTAAATTTGTTTAGCCAATGTTTAAGGAAGACCTCTCACAGGTCTCTTCCCATGTTTCCCCCCCGCCACAGAGTATGTCCCCTTGCAAAATCACCAAGCTCATATAAAAGAATGATACTGCCCTGGGGCACAGATTTGGCAAGTCAAGTCTACGGAGAAGGGGCCTTCATAAAATAAGCCTCCTTCCACATTCGAAAAG
The DNA here is from genome assembly GCF_014108235.1 of Myotis myotis. Classification (NCBI taxonomy): domain Eukaryota; kingdom Metazoa; phylum Chordata; class Mammalia; order Chiroptera; family Vespertilionidae; genus Myotis; species Myotis myotis. The sequence goes on from NW_023416314.1 coordinate 78,006,493, forward strand.
TCGGGATTTCCAGTATATAGATGCAAAATCGAGTCCAACGGGGGGAAAAAACGAATTTGAGGGAGCTGGAAAGCGCAGAGTTGCCACGCCTAACCCACCTAACGATACTGAAAGGCCCAAGTGGTGAGGAAGGGGCCCCGCTGGTACCCACGAGTAGCTATACCCATATGTACCCCATGCCACAAAATACTAAAAAGATCCCAGCCCAAGAAACGTCAAAGGGCCCCGTTACCTTCCGCTCGAGAGCATTCACCGGGAGGGTACACGAGGGTGGTCTTGGGGCGTCAGCCCCCACCTTTTCCCTCTTCCCACGCTCTGACCGACGTCTGGGGAAGCGGAGATCTTCCCCGATCCGTGATCCGGCTTGTGCCCGTCACTTCCCAATTTCCGCTCGGTGCCAGGCCCAGAAGAACAGTGGAAGGCGCGACCCCGGTACACCAGCAAGTCTCTCAGGCGCGTCCCCGGCCCCGTAGCTCGGCCACTGGACGCGGCTCCCACCCAGAGCCGCTTCCTCCCATTTTGTGAATGGTGCCTGGGCCGCAGGGGAGGAGGGTGGTCCTACCCATCGCGCCCCCAACAACTCCGGGCTCGCTCCCGCGGACTGTCCCCCCCGACCCCCAACCGCGCCGTGACCGACCCCCGGGAAAGGGGCGTGGCTAACAAGCAGTGCCCCGCGCGCGCCCGCCCCCAAGCGCGCCTCCGCGTTACCTTTCACCACGTCACACTCGATGACGCGTCCGCGGCGCTCAAAAAGGCTACGCAATTCCTGGCTCGTGCATGCAGCCGACACATTGCCCACGAAAATCTTCCAAGTGTTTAGAGGCCGTGGGCGCGACATCTCCACCACGAGCGCGCGCCCAGGCCGCAGCTCGTGGCCATGCAGGGCCTCGATGGCGCGCAGCGCGCCCGCGTTCTCGCGCATGTGCACGAAGGCGAACTGTTTCATGACGGCGCAGCTCATGACTGTGCCGTAGGGCGCGAAGAGGGCTGCCAGCTCCTCCGGCGTCGTATCCGCTCCATCGACGTTTCCCACGAATATCTTCATTTTGTCGCTGCAGTCGCCTTCCCGGAGAGCCGGGACCTCTCCGCAAGCGACAAGCGAAACGTCCGGCCTGCCGGCAGTCCTCCCAGGAATGGCTGGCGACTGAGAACCCCGCCGCGCAGGCGCTCTAATATAGCCAATCAAGGCTCGCATCCCGCGCGTTCTGCAGCCAATCAGAGAGTCTAAGAAAGATTGTACACAGACACAGCCAATCCCAGAGGGCCTAGCGCCCGCTCGTTAACGGAGGGGTGGGAGAAGAACGACGGCGCGCGACCAACCGCCACTGCCGAGGGGCGGGGGAAAGGAGGGTTGGAGGTGTGGGTACGCGAGCATCGGCAGCCTAGCGGCCTAGTCTCAGAGGCCGCGCCGCCTCTGCCCCGGGTGGAGCTGGAATCCGCAGGCCCCACGGGAAAACTTGGTTCACTCGGAAGTCAGAGCTTCTCCCATCCTGGCAGCTTAGGCCAACCCCGCGCCTAGAGGTGGCAGAGGGAGTGTCCGCGGGGAGGCCTGGCCTGGCAGGAAAAGCCCCGACAAACAAACGCCTTCCCGGCTTCCGGAACTACCGCCTCCAGGCCGTGCAGGGCGATCCAAGGGGATCCGAGGGGCCTCTGCCCGGGGAGGAACCCTCGTACCCTTACAGTGGTTCTCAACCTTCTGGCCCTTTAAGTACAGTTCCTCATGTTGTGACCCAACCATAAAATTATTTTCGTTGCTACTTCATAACTGTAATTTTGCTACTGTTATGAGTCGTCATGTAAATATCTGATATGCAGGATGGTCTTAGGCGACCCCTGTGAAAGCGTCGTTGGACCGCCAAAGGGATTGCGACCCACGGGTTGAGAACCGCTGCTAGAAACACGTTCTCTGGGGTTACTGAGGCCCCGGCAGAGTCTGGACAATAAGAGCACGTCTCTGCCCTTATGGACTTGACAAACGAGGGTTAAAGAGATGTAGCCTTCTTGTGTATGTTTGAAAGTTTCTACATAAGTTTAATAAAATAAAAAATTAGGTCAAAAGAAGGGCCCTTGAGGCAGCAAACGTTGAGCCTTTTAATAAAAATAAAAGGAAAAATTTCAAAACTGACGGATGTATATAAATAAAAATTTTTGTATGGCAGAAGACATCAAAAACAAGTTCATGTAACCAACTCGGGGAAATATTTGCCTACATACTCATTCCACAGGTTTTATTATCTACCATGCGGGCAGCACCAAGAATATAGCAGTGAACAAAAGGTAACAGCCAAAACCGGTTTGGCTCAGTGGATAGAGCGTCGGCCTGCGGACTGAAAGGTCCCAGGTTCAATTCCGGTCAAGGGCATGTACCTGGGTTGTGGGCACATCCCCAGGAGGAGATGTGCAGGAGGCAGCTGATCGATGTTTCTCTCTCATCGATGTTTCTAACTCTCTATCTCTCTCCCTTTCTCTCTGTAAAAAATCAATAAAATACATTTAAAAAAACGTAACAAAACTACCCACCTTGGAGCTTATATTATGGTGAGAAGACAGATCAACAAAACATCATTTGTTGAATAGTGCTAGAGATGTGTAAAGTAACGGAAGGAGCAAGCAAGCCAGAATGAGGAACCATTCCAGTCAGAAAGCCTGTTGAAGGAATTGCAGGAAGCTGGGATGGCTGGAAGTGGGAAAATTGAGTGAATACTAGAGCATAAGGCTAGGAGGGGGGGGCAGGAGGCGTAACCCCTTGTAGACATTGAAATCACTGGCTTTCACTCTTAGGCTGGAAGTCTATGGAGTACATGGGGCAGAGGGGTTCATCTGCTAAGACTTTTATTGTTTTGTAGGTGACTTTTTTTTTTTTTTTGGTGCACTGTTCCCGGAGGTATTGCAATACCAGGTCGATGGGTGGAGTGGACACAGCAAGCTCCTGGTCCATCTCCCTATTCCAAAAATACACTTAATATAATGTCCTCAGATAGAGGATGTGTCAGATATTAAACTGATAAGAACAGATACTACACTTGATCTTAGCCAAAAGGCCCAGAGGTGATAAAGGTAATCATTGCTGCTATTGAAATGGGCAAAAACAAAGAGAAAACAGTTGCTTGCTCAGAAAAATTACCACTACTTCTAAAATACGGTTTGGCTCAGTGGATAGAGCGTCAGCCTGCGGACTGAAGGGTCCCACGTTCGATTCTGTTCAAGTGCACATACCTCAGTTGGAGACTCCTCCCAGGCCTGAGCCCTGGTTGGGGCACCTGCAGGAGGCAACCAATTGATCCAACTGATGTGTTTCTCTCACATCAATGTTTCTCTCTGTCTTTCCCTCTCTCTTCCACTCCAAAAAATAAAAAATACAGGAGAGAGATGATGGTGACATGGATCAAGGTGTCCCAATAGAATTCAGGGGAAGTGGTCAGATTTGACTGTAGAGCTGTGATTGGTTGTAAATTGTGAAAGAGGAATCAAAGATGACACTGAGCCACTGGAAGCATTAACTGAGATGAGTAATATTGCAGGAGAAATAGATTTTCTGTGGAAGACCAGAAATTCTATTTTGGACATGATAAGTTTAAGATGCCTCTACTTAAAGTTGTGCAAACAGCCAAGTGGAGATACGAATGGCAATTAGATATGTATCTGCAGTTGAGGGCAACTGTACAAAAAACTACAAGTTTACATGGGAAAAAGATGAAATAAATGAGCCAAGGATATAAACTGGCAATTCTATAGGAAAAGAAGTGCAAATGAGGCATATAATACTTGAATTAAAAAAATAACTACAAATGGCCAATAAAAAAGGAACTCCATTGGTAGTCTGAGTGCAATTTCCTGAAAAAATGAGAACATTTTTCACCCCTCAGATTTGCAAAAATATTAGATTTAAATCTATTGCTGTTAAGGTGTGAGGAAAGTACATTCACACATTGCTAATGATAGTGTGAACTCTACATCCTTCTTTTTTTTTTTTTTTTTTTTTTTTTTTTTTTTTTTATTGCTTAAAGTATTACAAAGGGTATTACATATGTGTCCATTTTATCCCCCCGCCCTAGACAGTCCCCTAGCCTCCCCTATCCCCCAATGTCTTATGTCCACTGGTTATGCTTCTATGCATGCATACAAGTCCTTTAGTTGATCTCTTACCCCCCTACCTCCTGCCCCGCAACCCTCCCCGGCCTTCCTGCTGCAGTTTGACAATCTGTTCGAGGCAGCTCTGCCTCTGTATCTATTATTGTTCAAAAGTTTATAATGGTCTCTATTATCCATGAATGAGTGAGATCATGTGGTATTTTTCCTTCATTGACTGGCTTATTTCACTTAGCATAATGCTCTCCAGTTCCATCCATGACGTTGCAAATGGTAAGAGTTCCTTCCTTTTTAGAGCAGCATAGTATTCCATTGTGTAGATGTACCACAGTTTTCTAATCCATTCATCTACTGATGGGCACTTAGGCTGTTTCCAGATCTTAGCTATGGTGAATTGTGCTGCTATGAACATAGGGGTGCATATATCCTTTCTGATTGGTGTTTCTGGTTTCTTGGGATATATTCCTAGAAGTGGGATCACAGGGTCAAATGGGAGTTCCATTTTCAGTTTTTTAAGGAAACTCCATACTGTCTTCCATAGTGGCTGCACCAGTCTGCATTCCCACCAGCAGTGCACAAGTGTTCCTTTTTCTCCACATCCTCTCCAGCACTTGTCGTTTGTTGATTTGTTGATGATAGCCAGTCTGACAGGTGTGAGATGGTACCTCATTGTTGTTTTGATTTGCATCTCTCGGATGATTAGTGACTTTGAGCATGTTTTCATATGTCTCTTGGCTTTCTGAATGTCCTCTTTTGAAAGGTGTCTATTTAGGTCCTTTGCCCATTTTTTGATTGGATTGTTTATCTTCCTTTTGTTAAGTTGTATGAGTTCCCTATAAATTTTGGAGATTAGGCCCTTATCAGAAATGACATTGGCAAATATGTTTTCCCACACAGTGGGTTTTCTCGTTGTTTTGTTCATGGTTTCTTTTGCTGTGCAGAAGCTTTTTATTTTGATGTAGTCCCATTTGTTCATTTTCTCTTTCATTTCAAGTGCCCTAGGAGCTGTATCAGTGAAGAAATTGCTTCGGCATATGTCTGAGATTTTGTTGCCTTTGGATTCTTCTAGAATTTTTATGGTTTCCTGTCGTACATTTAAGTCCTTTATCCATTTTGAGTTTATTTTTGTGTATGGTGTAAGTTGGTGGTCTATACATCCTTCTTGGAAACTATTCTGGTAATATCAAAACTTTAAAATGCAGTAAGTCTTTAGCAAAGTAATCCTACTGGAAATCTAGCCTACAGAGAACTCATCAATAAAGGTATTGGTATAAATTTATTTATTATAGAATTTTGTAGTAGTAGCAAATGTCCATTAATAAGAGAATTATGCCCTGACTGGTTTGGCTCAGTGGATAGAGCGTCAGCCTGCGGACTGAAGGATCCCAGGTTCGATTCTGGTCAAGGGCATGTACCTTGGTTGCAGGCATATCCCCAGTAGGGGGTGTGCAGGAGGCAGCTGATCTATGTTGCTCTCTCATTGATGTTTCTAACTCTCTATCCTTCTCCCTTCCTCTCTGTAAAAAAAATCAATAAAATATATTTTTTTTTAAATAAGGGAACTAGGTATTGCCTTATGATGGAGTATTATATTGCTATTAAAAATAGTTCAAAATTTATTTTTTTAATATATTTTATTGATTTTTTACAGAGAGGAAGGGAGAGGGACAGAGAGTTTGAAACATCGATCAGCTGCCTCCTGCACACCCCCCACTGAAGATGTGCCCGCAACCACAGTACATGCCCTTGACCGGAATTGAACTTGGGACCCTTCAGTCCGCAGGCCGACGCTCTATCCACTGAGCCAAACCGGTTAGGGCAAAAATAGTTCAAAATTTATTGATATGAAAGATTAACAATAATTTAAGAAGGTAAAAATACAATGCAATTGTATAATGTTATATCTTTCTAAGCCATAGGGGGAAAAGCCTTTCATAGATGTGCATATTTTTTTTAGTATAGAGAAATAACATTAATTAATCAAGGTAATGAGATGAGGAGTTAATTTTTATACATTTCCATATCATTAGACTTTTAGCAATAGCATCTAATTCTTTTATAATTAAAAAATAAAATAGCTCTGGCCGGTTGGCTCAGTGGATAGAGGATCGACCTGTGGACTGAAGGGTCCCAGGTTCGATTCCAGTCAAGGGCACATGCCCAGGTTGACAGCTCCATCCCCAGTAGGGGGCGTGCAAGAGGCAGCCGATCTATGATTCTCTCTCATCATTGATCTCTCTCTCTCTCTTTCTCTCCCTTCCTCTCTGAAATCAATAAAACTCACTTTATGATGAGAGACCCATTCAGAACTGGAGAAGGGAAAGGAGTTGCCCACCATCAAGCTGGTGGTAGAACTGGAGCTAAGTTGGTGCCCTTTCTATTACCCAAGGTCAAGGAGTTAGAGACACATTGAAATCGTGATTTGCCAGCTGTGTGAATGTGAGCAAAAGTCTTCACATCTGTGAACCTCACCTCCTTCACTTGTAAAATAACTGGCCTTCTTACAAGATTTATTTTTTTGTGGTAAAATATACATAACATAAAATTTACCATTTTTTAAAGGTAGCATTCTATGGCATAAAGTACATTCATAGTGTTGTGCAACCACCACCACCACCACACTCCATCTCCAGGACCACGTCTATCTCTCCAACCAAAAATCTGTCCCCGTTTAACACAAACTCCCCATTCACTCCTCCTCTCAGCCTCTGGCGTCCGCCATTCTTCTGTCTGTATGAATGTGACTATTCTAGGTATCTCATGTAAGTGGGATCATACAAATATTTGTTCTTTTGTGACTGGCTTACTTAGCATAATGTCCTCAAGGTTCATCCATGTTGGAGTATGTGCCAAAATTTCCTTTCTTTTTTAAGGCTAAATAATATTCCATTGTATGTAGGTACTACATTTTGGGTTGTTTCTCTTGGTAAACACTTATGAACCACAGGTTGTTGTAAGCACTAAACAAGGTACAATAAAGTATTTAGCACCCTATAAATCATGGAGCTATTAGAAAAATAGCTATACTACAGAATTCTAAGTCAAATAAAAAGAACCTATAGAACCTCAACTAGAATTGTAGTAAGCACCCGCTGTCTGCCAGGCCATCTTCTAATTTCTAAAACAACATTCAATTAGAATTATAATGCCCTATATGTGTTTAAAGACAAAAATAAAGATCACTTCTCTTGGTTTTCACCATGCCTCATACCCGGAATGGATCTATTTCTGTGATAACGATGCCAGACTTTCCCTGATACTTTCTCTCTCCTCATGCGGGAGCCCAGAGACATAACTAGCCCATCATGCTGTGCCAAATGGCCTTAACTATAATAAAAAAGAGAATCAAAAAGAAAGACATTGCTAATTAAATAATGTCTATGATATGAAATATCTATGATGAACTATATCTTCTGGTCGGCTACACATGCAGACTAATACAGAGACATCACATTGGCAACTCAAAGAGTATATTGCCATTGGCAATACCATTTTCCAAAATGGTGAACAGCTTTTTTTTTCCCCCAGCAATACTTTGGTATTTTAAATTTATTATTTTATCGAGAGAGAGAGAGAGAGAGAGAGAGAGAGAAACATCAATTTGCAGTTCCACTTATATATACACCCATTGGCTGATTCTTGCATGTGCTCTGACCAGGGATCAACCTTGGCGTATCTGGACAACACTCGAACCAACTGAGCTACCCAGCCAGGGCAAAAACTCAATAATCCAAACCAAACAAAGAACAGGAAAGTTAATTGTCTATTTAAACTGTACCGGAAATGCTGTTTTTTTTAAATAAATAAAATAATAAATTCTAATTATAAACATGTTTTTCACATACAAGTATATCTGGTGGGACATTTGAAAGTTGTGCAGAAAATGGAACGGGTCTTTATTACGCCTGACTACCCTGCACATTGCAAGTTGGCAAGGATGCCTAGCTTTCCCCCAATACATGCCTAGAACACCTCCCCACCCAGCATTGTCACAACCAGAAAAATCTCCCTCACAAATCCCAAGAAGTTCCCTAAGGGGCAGTAACACTCCAGTTGAGAACCAATGGTCTAACCCAAATTTTGTAAACTTGGAGTAAGCTTAATTTTTAGTAACTCTGAGTTAACTTAGGGTAAAAATTTCTGTAATAAAACAATCTGATAGGAAAAGACCTTTCTCTTTACAAGGAATGGAAGGAAACATGAGAAATTCTGTCCTGTAAACTAGCGAACAGAGCCCAAATTTACTTATAAGACCTTTGCCTCAGTTAATTATATTAGCAAATGAAAGTTCTGTGGTTTATTAGGCCAAAAAAATCAGGTCCTAATCCCTGGAACCTGGAAATGTTTCTTTATTTGGAAAAAGGGTCTTTGTAGATGGGATTAAGTTAAGGATCATGAGATATGGATATTATCCAGGATTATTCAACGGGGCCCTAAAAACAAGCATGTATATCCCTATGAGAGGGAAGCAAGAGGGAGATTGGCACAGATAAACAGAGGAGAAAATCATGGGAAGACAGAGCAGAGAGAGGTTTGAAGATGTTGGCCTTGAAGATAGAAGTGATGTGGCCACAAGCCAAGAATTCCAACATCCACCAGATGTTGGAAGAGGCAAGTAATGAATATTTTTCTGAATACAGTGTGGCCCTGCTGACACGTTGATTTTAGGTCAGTGATACTAATCTTCCTGACTCTGGATTTGCCTATTCAAAACATCTATATCCTATATAATAAAAGGGTAATATGCAAATTGACCCTAATGGCAGAACAACCAGAACGACCGCTGGACCAGTCACTATGAGGCGCACTGACCACCTCTTGGTCTCTTTCCCTGGCCAGCAGGCTCCAAAGAATAAGTAAAGATAATAGTTCTTATTTTAGCCCTAACTGGTTTGGCTCAGTGGATAGAGCGTCAGCCTGCGGACAAAAGGTCCCAGGTTTGATTCCGTGAAGGGCATGTACCTTGGCTGTGGGCACATCCCCAGTAGGAGGATTGATGTTTCTAACTCTCTATCCCTCTCCCTTCCTCTCTGTAAAAAACCAATAAAATATATTTTAAAAAAATAGTTCTTATTTTACTAGATTTATAAATAGAACAATGAAATTTGTAATTTAAAGGTTTACGGAACACCAGGCTTTAATTAACTTCAAAACATTGGGTCATAATTATATCAGTTTCTTGTGGCTGCTATAACAAATTTACCACAAATTTATTTTTTGTTAATCTTCACCTGAGGATATTGCATTTAGTGCCCATCCAGGTAACCCAGGGTAATTTCATCTCAAAATATTTAATCACATCTGCAAAGACCCTTTTTCCATATAAGGTAAGATTGACAGCTTCCAAGGATTAGGACTTGATAATTCTGGGGCTATTATCAGCCTATCACAGTAATCTTTTTAAAAAAGCAATTGGGCCTTAACCGGTTTGGCTCAATGGACAGAGCATCGACCTGCGGACTCAAGGGTCCCAGGTTCGATTCCGGTCAAGGGCATGTACCTTGGTTGCAGGCACATACCCAGTAGGGAGTGTGCAGGAGGCAGCTAATCGATGTTTCTCTCTCATCGATGTTTCTAACTCTCTATTCCTCTCCCTTCCTCTCTGTAAGAAATCAATAAAATATATTAAAAAAAAAAAAAAAGCAACTGGCCTGGCCCAATTGTGGCTCAGTGGTTGAGCGTTGACCTATGTTCTATTCGTGGTCAGGGCATATGCCGGGGTTTCGGGCTCCATCCCCAGTAGGGGGCGTGCAGGAGGCAGCCGATCAATGATTCTCTCTCATCATTGATGTTTCTCTCTCTCTTTCCCTATCCATTCCCTCTCTGAAATCAATAAAAATAGACTTTAAAAATAAATAAATAAATAAAGCAATTGCTAATACCAGTAATCTTTTCAGTGCACTGATACCATTAATGTACATCATAAACAGGATGACAGCATTCTTTCCTGCTCAAATTGACAGGGGTATTATTAGAGGATCAGACCCAGGGAATTCAGAGCACTTTTCTGCTTGTGGGGGTTTGGGGATTGAACCTGCAACCCAGCTACATGCCCTTGACTGGCAATCAAACCCAAGACCGTTCCAATGCTCTAACCACTGAGAACACTGGCCAGAGAGCACACAGTTTCTTTTTTTTTTTTTTTTAATTCATTTTATTTTTTCTTTATTTTTAAAAATATATGCATTTTCTTTTTACCAACCCATACAGTTTCTGATTCAGTAAGTCTGGAGTGAAAGCCCCAGAATTTGCATTCCAAACATTTCCAGGTGACCCACAGGCTGCTGATCCAGGGACCACAAGGGTGCTCTCGAGAGCACCTGGGTCATGTTACTGTGTGTCTTAGGGCAAGTTCCACAACCACCTCTGTCCTGCAGTTTCCTCATCTGTAACATGGGATAATAACAGAACCTACTTTGTAGTATTGTCATGAGGATTAAATTAATTACTGCATAGAAAGTGCTTAAAACAGAGCCTGGCACTTAATAATCACAATAGAGGTACAGTGTTAGCAAATATGATTACAATTTCCTTTTTAAGAAAGTTTAAAAATGAATCAATGTAAAGAAAAGTATTTGGTGAATGATAGTACAGATGGTTTGTGGACATGGCAGAAGTTGAGAGGTAACACAAAAATGTTTGAATTTGGTAAAGATTTTCAAACTGTGCTCTCCAGAGTCCGAGGATAGTCCACATCTGCTTTACAGATGGGGCTTCAAGATGCATGGACAGTGTTCTGTGATTAAAAACAAAGTATGTAAAGTATACAGCTAAGAGTCTAGAAGAAAGAAAAGCTAATGGGGATGGTGATTTTTAAGGGTTGAAACACAGTAGAGCAGTGGTTCTCAACCTGTGGGTCGCAACCCCTTCGGCGGTCGAACGACCCTTTCACAGGGGTCGCTTAAGACCACCCTGCATATCAGATATTTACACTACGATTCATAACAGTAGCAACATTACAGTTATGAAGTAGCAACGAGAATAATTTTATGGTTGGGTCACAACATGAGGAACTGTATTGAAAGGGCCAGAAGGTTGAGAACCACTGCAGCAGAGGATGGTGAGCAGTTTAGCCATAAAAGGGTTAAATCCAGCCTTACTTCCAGCAGGAAGGTGAGTGGAGGCCAGGGGTTGGCTATGGGCAGAGTCCAAGAGGAGTTCATGCAATGAGGCAGACGTGGAAAGACAGCCTGGGCCCCAGGATTAAAAGAATTTGGTTCCCCAAGAAACAAGGGGACCTGGAAAGCAACCAGAGAGGTTAGGCAAGAAAGAGCAGGGTCCAAGGGCTGGGGCTAGCGGCACAGCCAGCAGCCTTCAGGGAGAACCAGGCAGGGCCTGGGAATGGGAGCAGAGCTAGGCACACCTCAGCTGAGGCCAGCTAAATGCGAAACCACCCATCTGGTTCCCCGCAGGCAGCGTCAAGGGCAAAGTCTGTACTCCAGCAGCCCACGTGTCATGAGAGCAGTTTTTTTTTTGTTTTGTTTTGTTTTTGTTTTTTTTAAAATATATTTTATTGATTTTTTACAGAGAAGAAAGGAGAGGGATAGAGAGTTAGAAACATCGATGAGAGGGAATATTGATATGCTGCCTCCTGCACACCCCCTACTGGGGATGTGCCCGCAACCAAGGTACATGCCCTTGACCGGAATCGAACCTGGGACCCTTCAGTCCGTAGGCCGACGCTCTATCCACTGAGCCAAACCGGTTTCGGCCATGAGAGCAGTTTTGTCATGGATGAGCAAGCCTGACGCAGTCCAGTGCGGGTAGGGGTGGGCAGCAAAGCAGATAGATGAGTGGGGAGGACCCGAATCCCTGGCCCCACACACACCCCTGGATATCGGCCATCTCTGTGAGACGGGAGCTTGACCAGGGCTGCCTCCAGCACCCCGTTTGGTTTCAGAATCACAGCCACTGCTCCTTTAACTTACCAGGTGCCAGGCCCTGTGCGAAGCACTTATTAATTTAGAATCGTCCTCTTGTGAGTAAAGAAATTGATTCAAGACAGATTACTTTTTTAAAGGGGGGACGCATTGGGAGGATGTAGGAGTATCCCTTGACCCCCAGGTCCGGAGCTGGCTGCCCACACTGGGTTCCACGGGCCACAGTGAGGGGAGGGAGACAAGGCACAAACAGCAATATGACTGTGTGGTCCTTCACTGTGATCCTGAGGAGGATGGGGCCCTCAGGAGGTGTGTGGATTTAAATCCAGTTTTGTTTGGCTCCAAAACCCAAGAGCTGGCTCTCGAAAGGGAGGGCAGGGGCAGAGGGACTGGGTTCACCACGCCCATGGGACCTGGGGACACGGGCAAAACAGAGTTCCATATGAATAGAAAAACTTTACTTTGCCAAGGGAGCGTCACGGCAATCCCTGCATACCCCGTACCCTTGTTCTTGGACTAGGCAAGCAGGGCTCCCCCATCCCCTGGAGGAGGACGGCATCAGCTGGGAGGATGGTGGGCCTGAGACTGAGGCGGAGGCCTTGCTCAGAGGTGGGCAGGGGGCTGGGATGGCTGCGGCGGTTCCTTCCGTCCCTTGCCAGCAATGGGCCGGCCTCGCTCCTCCCAGATGGTGAGGCCGTCGCAGGCGCAGATCTGCTTCGGGTTCTGGAAAAGGCCAGCGGAGCGTGCGATGATGCCACAGGCCAACCTGCAGAAGAATGTGTGGTCAAGAGTGGGCACTTGTCTGGGCCGCTTGTGGGGTCCGCAGGCACGGCTGGCAGAGCACAGCCTCCTGCCGGGGGTGGCATTACCCACCTCTCTCCTGAGTTCCCCGTGATCTTGGATAAGGGATGGCCGCCCCGGCCCAGGTCGTCTTCTCCCTCATCAATGACCAGGCTTCGGCCAATCACATCCCATACCTTTGAGGGGAGACAACAAATGGCCTCAGACAGTGTACCCACCTGTGAGGAAAGGTCCCCACTTTCTTTTCCAGCTTACCTTCAGCTGCTCATCCTCTATCCTGAAGATGGCTTGGCCATCAGCATCAGCGTGGACATTCCCCAGGTCTCCCCGGTGCTGCAACGAGACCCAGGGGGAAAGAGCACGTGGAACACAGCTGCTAGGTTCTGGTTTCCCAGTCTCTGACTCCCCCAAAGTACCAGAGTCCCCCTGTGGGTACAGTCGGGTAGGATAAAGAGATGGCCCAGGACACAAGGAAGCCAACTGGATGCTCCCTCCCTGGAACCGAAATCCTGGGCAGGATGAGAGCACCCTGAAAATAGCCAGTGACTCCTTCCTGGGAAGCCATGACCACTGGACCAGGCTGTTTCTCCCACGAGGCCGTTGCCAGCCTTGCCTCCTGGCCTCAGAAGCTAACCCAGTTCCTACTTCTTCCCAAGCCCAGTTCTCCAGCCTCCTGATGACTCTGAGCCCTTGGCAATCAACCTGCAGTTCCTCTGGGCTTAAGCTGGCCACGCTTGGCTTCTTGACCCTTAGAGGCAGCCAGCATCCTTTCCCTGATGGCCAGCCTCCGAGAACAGAGAGAAGGAACACAGGGGCCAAGGCCTGTCCAGGCTCTCCCCAGAAGCTGGCTCTGCCCTGGAAGGTAACAAAAATGTAACACATCTACTGAGCATCCCCTAAATCAGTGTGGACGGAAGGGGCCACATGCTGACCTGACAAGCTCAGGGGAGGCCTGCATGGCGGTCTTGCAAACTCAGAGACCTAAAGTAACCACAAAGGATGGTCTGAAATTAAACTTTAAAAGTAGTTAGGGTGGGCAGTTACATCCTAGGCCAGTATCTTCACTGACAAGGTCAACCTTTACTTTAACTGAGCCTGTCTGTCTTTTTGCATCTATGATAACATACCCTTGGAATGTCTGGGTAACTTGTAACTTCCTTTTTTTTTCTGGAGCCCCTGGGGCACAACCAAATGTGCTGGGTGCCAGGACAGATACCACAAATTCCTTCATTATCATGTTAATTGATCCTGCACCCACCTAAGTATGTGTCCATCATTTTACTTTTTATCCAATCCCAGGGGTTTCCCCTGCTTTGCTTTATCCCTCCTCCTTAATCTATCACCAATGAATTTCATGTAACCCACCTACGTCCCTCCTTTGATTGCAATGTATAAATACAAATGTAACGCGCCATTCTCCGGAGCATTATCTCAATATGTTGAGGTTCTGCTTCTTGGCATATGTGGACAGTTAGGCTCAAATAAACTCACAAAAATTCCTTACAGGTTTCAATGGGTTTTTTACATGAACATCTGACACCCTCTGCCAGGCATGGGGGGTGCATATGCAGTCACCACCCTCAAGGGTTCGCAGCTCAGTGGGAGCCAGATGTGGGACAGAGGAGTGATTATGACAACAGGGTTAGTACAACAGTGTATATTCTAGTGACAAGACCTACTGATGAGTCACAGAGACTCACATCTGTGCAAATAAACTGTCCCCAACCTGACACTTGGGCAGAAGCAAGTGCCTATGCCTGTGTGGGACGCAAAGCATGTCACTGTATGACGGGTTTGACAAGAAGCAAGAGCCACTTCTCTTTATCTTGTTTCTCAGAGAGACATCTGCTGCTTACATCTGGCTCTTTTCGTTGCGTCCTGTGTTGGGGCTTTTATGGTAGAAAGATAAGGAGGGGGTGGCAATGACACAGAGCCTTGGGGAGCGTTTTCAGGACTTGGCTGAGAGAGCAGTAGCAGGAGTGCAGCTCAGAGGTGCACCCCAGTAGAGGGCCAGGAGAGGCAGCCTTTCCAATCCCTCCTCGACACAGTGGGTGGAACTGGGCCAGGTGGCCTCAAACGTCACACCTAGCAGCCCAGCAGGGCCTGTACCCTCAGGCACTGGGGAGCCAAGAAGGGCTTCGGGCTGGGGCATGACATGCTGACCCCATGCTCTGGAGCAATCCCTCCGGTACAGAAGCACTAAGTGTTTGAAGAGAAAGGAGAGAAGGGGAGGAAGCTGAGACCACTTAGGAGACATGCAACAGGACAACCAGGCGTGGATGTAAATTCCCACACTGAACTCTTTTCCATCTGGCCAAAACCAGAAGTTGAAATCCAAAAGGAACCTGCCAGTCGTCATGGTCACCTTGGCCATGCAGCTTTTGCTCAAATCCTCCTCTGTCTACATCAAGGGCTTGGGCACAACAGAGCAACTGGCTCCAGCTCCTTCTGATTCTCGGCCCTGAGAGGGGCCGGACCAGGGCCTGAGTCACGGGGTGGCCTCTTGCTCTTCAAAAACCTTCACTTCATGAGAGACTCGGGCTGTCAGTTCCCAGATGCTTCTAGCAGTTTCATGTCTCGAAGGCTCTGCCTGTGGTGTTTCCTCTGTTGAGCCTGCCATTCCCACTACTGCTTGTCAAACCTGCCTGATTCCTGCTCAGCCCCGTTCAAGGCTCAGTGAGGAAGACCGCCTGTAAGGTGCACCTCCCCTGTATTCACACCTGCGTGCTCCCCTGAGGGTGGGCTGCGCCTGGTGTCACTTTCAAGATGAGGTTACTTTTTTTCCCCCCCAGTTTCACTTTTTCCTTTGTTTAAACAAATGTGCGCCACAGTGATTCAACAAGTAAGGCAAATGACATGAATATGAAAGCTGCAGTTTGTAATATATCACACTTAGAACCCAGAGATGGCGAATTAGACTAAAGTGGCAGTCATTCTAATTAAACAATCAGGATGACTTGGCTTGCAGCATGGAAACTGTCGATATAGGTTTCTTTTCTCTTAATGATCAGAGGTCCCACATTATCCCCAGTCTTTTCATTGTGTTTTGTGTGAGCTCCATCGCAGAATGGGAACTTTTTAGACCTCCAACAACAGGTTACAAAAAGAAGTATGGCTTCAGTTTCCGATGCCCCTCTCACTCCCTTCCTCCAGGGAAACCAGCTGCTGTGCTGTGAACTGCCCTGGGGTGAGGCCCACGGGGCCAACATGTCTGGCCAACAGCCATGGAGGCCCCCAGGCCTGCCAACAGCCGCATGAGCCGGCGTGGAAGCGGACCCTCCCACCTTGAGCATGGAGATGGCTGCGGCCCCGGCCAGCACCTTGGCTGCAGCCTGAGAGACCCTAAACTGCACCCAGAGAACATGAGATGATAAATGCTTGTGGTTTTAAACCCCTAAGTTTGGAGTAACTTAGTTCACAGCGATATATAACTGATACACGAAACACAAGCATGCCCCGGGGCAATGGACATGACAGAAAGGCTTCTCAAACTCTGGGGGTGGGGGGAGGGGGAGGGGGCTGAAAACTTTTTACCATGAGAAATGTGACAGCTGTCAAAAGTAAAAAAATCAGTTACATGAACTATAAACACACACCATGTTTTCATTTGTGTTGTGGCAGAAGGTCCTGAGGGGTGGGGTGTAAAGAGGAGTCCTCAGCTCCCAGGACCAGGACCCAGAGCTTGCCTGGTACTGAAACCCGCATGGGGGAACACACAACTGCAGGAAGTGAAGTAGGTGGCATTAGGTGTGTGAGGACAGGGCATTAGGAAACATTAAATCACTTGTTTGACATCCAGGACAAAGTTTCCATTTGGTGTTCACAGGCCTTTTACACCTCTCTAACATTTGCTAATCACTTGAACAAAGATAAAGGGACCTCAGTCCCTGGCAGGACACAGAACTCGGTTTAAGCCTGAACTGATTTATTTCTACAATGATCCTCCTATTCAGGCTGGAAGTACTGGTTTTTCATTCTCTGTGGCAATTATCAAGTGTCTTGTTAAAAAATCAATCTACCTTCATTATGTCTTGCTTTGATTCAAAATAATGGTGAAGGGCCACGGGTGTAGATGAAACAGGACTGGCCATGAGTTGGTGACTGCTGAAGCTGGGTAAAAGGGACCTGCCGGTTCAGGCCAGTAGTTTCTCTATTTTATTTATTTATTTTTTTAAATATATTTTATTGATTTTTTACAGAGAGGAAAGGAGATAAATAGAGAGTTAGAAACATCGATGAGAGAGAAACATCGATCAGCTGCCGTCTCACACCCCCTACTGGGGATGTGCCTACAACCAAGGTACATGCCCTTGACTGGAATCGAACCCGGGACCTTTCAGTCCGCAGGCTGACACTCTATCCACCTAGCCAAACCTGCTAGGGCGAGTTTCTCTACTTTAGAATATGTTTGAAACTCTGTGACAGACTACAGCACTAAAAATAACCAAATTTACCTAAAGAAAATCAATGAGTAATCATTTAAATCAAAACATTGAGTAACTAATGGAACAAGCAGTACTCAAATAGGGCAAACATTATTAAGGCAACACGTGACTCACTATCGATGAGAAAAACACTTCTCTGGTGAAAAATGAAACTCTGGGACCAGGAGTTGGAGCACTGGGGAATGGCCTGTCCAATTTAGGTAAAACCTTCAACTTCTACACTGTCACTTCCCCAGGAAGCTTTCCCACTGCCCATGCCCTTAGGGCTGCACCAGGGGCTTGCTCTGGGCTCCCAGGGGCCTCCAGCAGGATTCTCACTGTGCTGCAACCAGAGCACTCAGTGGTCGCCCCTCCATTGACAGAAAGTGTCACAAATGCTCCTAACTGGAATGAGGTAAAGGGAAAAGACCCCAAAAAGGCATCTCACTCAAAGGCCCCACGGGCTGCTTGCCTGTCTCTGGAGACCTTGGGCTCTGTCTTAGCCTAAGCCTCACAGAGCTGGACACTTACCCGGTCAGCGTCCCGAGGGCCCCCATGAGATGTTCCATCAGGGTTAAAGTGGTCTCCACAGCTGAGAAGAAAAGGTAGCAGGTAGGCAGTGAAACAGCAGCTCACAGGCCCGACGATCCATCCTCTTACTTTAACTACATTTGTTTCTGTCTTTCCTTCATTCATTCATGCATGCATACATTCATTCAACAAACAGGCTCATTCTATGCCAGGCTTTGGGTTGAGGGTACTAAGAAGAATCGAACATTGGTCCTGCCCTCAATAAGCTTCTAAGGGAGACACAAATAAGTAAACTACTAATAGGATGATAAACACCATGACACAGGGAGTCATCGTGTCCAGGAGTCACCTTCTATCTTAGAGGCAGTAAGGTGGCTATGAGCAGGACCATCAAAGTCAGGTTTTGGTTCAAATCCCCACTCTACTATTTACATGCTCTGGGGCCTTTGACAAATCATTTAACCTCTTTGATCCTCAGTTTCCTTATCTGTAGAATGGGCCTGTGTGTATATGCTTCACAGAGTACTTATGAGGACCAAGTATGAAAGTGCGTGTAAAGGGCTGAATATAGTCCCCTGCACATAGTGAGTACACAGCTGGGAGTATGAGGATGCCGCAAGGGAGGTTACAGACAACTTACCTGTTGCAGTTCCTTGTGAGGTCCCCGAACTGATGGACATGGAGTCCGTGTGGCCCAGGCTCCAGGCCATCAATGGTTCCCTCAATGAGGCAGCGCTCAGGGGTCAGCTGTAGGAAGCGCACCACCCCCTGCACAGGGCCAGGGCCCCCTAGAATGGCCACTGCTGCCCCCAGATTCTCTGCAAGGTATTAGACACCTGGGTTGGTTTGCCACCTCACCCAGACCCACCTCTTCATCAGCTGGGGAAGGGCCTGGAGAGAGCCCCACATAACTTTCACACCTTCTCCAAAGTCTCTCCAACCCAAAGTCACAAAATCCTATGGTTAGATTTATACCAGTCCCTTGCCACCTCCCTCCCAGAAAGGCAAGGCCAAGACCACAGTAGTTACTCACGCAATAGGCCCGTGCCCATGCCCTTGAGTACCGCCTGCCGCCCCGTTCCTTCTAAGAGGGCCTGCACCTCCTGGCTGGGCAGGGTGGTCTGCACCAGGACCATCTGGTTCTCCAACTGCACCTCTACACTCTGGACACCTGGGAGGAAAGGAGGGGCAGAGGGCAGCAGAGGGCTGGCATCCCTGTGCTGGGAACAGGGAGGAGAGAAGCAGAGGGTGACTCCCATCCCCATCTTCACCAACCTCCCATGGCTGGAGGCAGGCTCGGAAGTTGCCTTCTAGCTGTGTAAGGCCCTTAACCTCTCTAAGGCTGTTTCTTTATAAAGAAAGTGAGGATAATGTCACCAATCCCAGGATTGTTGTGAGTCCTTATTACATGCTGGGCGTTATCTATAACTTTTGAAACATACGTAATTTTTAAAAATATATCTTTGTTGATTTTTTTTACAGAGAGGAAGGGAGAGGGATAGAGAGTCAGAAACATCGATGAGAGAGAAACATCAATCAGCTGCCTCCTGCACACCTCCAACTGGGGATGTGCCCGCAACCAAGGTACATGCCCTTGACTAGAATCGAACCTGGGACCTTTCAGCCCACAGGCCGATGCTCTATCCACTGAGCCAAACCGGCCAGGGCCATACATAATTTTTTAAAAAGTGTTTTTTATAAAATCAGGCTATCAGAGCAGCATTATTCATAATAGCCAAAGGTGAAAACAATCCAAATGCCCATCCACTGATGAATGGATAAAAAATGTGGTATTTCTAGACAGTGGAATCCTGTTCAGCCATATAAAGGAACGAAGCACTATGCATCACAACATGGATGAACCCTGCAAACATTGTAATGAGAAAGCCAGTCATAAAAGGCCACATATTAGATGATACCATTCTGGAGGAAATGTCCAGAATAGGTAAATCTATAAGGACAGGAGGGAGATTAGGGGGTAGGAGCATAGGAAGGCGGTGCTAAAGGGTTCAGTTTCTTCATGAGGTGATGAAATATAATTGATAGCGGTGACGGTTGCACAACTCTGTGAGTATACGAAAAACCACTGGACTGTATACTTTACGTGGTGATTTTGTGATATGTGAAGTACATTTCAATAAAGCTCATACGTACATAAGAAAGGGTTCTAGCACCATCATCATGAGAGCGAACATGGACCGAGCATGCACTGTGGGCTTCTTCGTACTTCACCTATAGTAACTCCTTCCACACTCAAGTAACCCTGTGAGCTGATTACTATTATCCTGTTACAGATGAGGAAACTGAGGCACCGAGAAATTAAGAAACTTGCTCACAGTCACGCTGTAGTACACTGTGGAACTGGAATGCATCCCAGGCAGCCCAGCTCCAGAGCCCGAGCACGTCACCTGGACACTGCTCACCTGACAAGCAGCCGCCAGCCTCCAGCTGGGTTGGGACCCCCTCCTCTGCCCTCCTGTGGCAGCTGCCACTTCCCCCTCGTAACTCACGCTGCACTGACTTCAGTCCTCTGTGAGGGCAGGAGCTGTGTGTGTTCCACGAGGGTCAGGTTCAAGAGTCAGTATGTCTCAATTGCCCCCCAAGAGAGTACACAGCCTGTGGGATAACTCTGACACATGCTGAGTTTTGCAGAGCATCAAGACAGCTCAAAAAAGGAAGAAAGGGGCTTCCCTTTCATTCAGATATTCAGGGCTCCCAAGCCTTTTCAGAGAACCCTTGAATCCTCTAAGTGTTGCTCTCACCTGTAGGGCTTACAATCATGCTCTTGTTCTTTTTTTTTTTTTTTTTTTAAAGGGCCATGCAAATCTTCCCTGTATTATTCCAATTTTAGTATGCGTGCTGCCAAAGCGAAGACCATCATTCTGCTCTGACCTCAGTAAGTGTGTTTGCTGCACTGTAGGGGAAAGCCCAGGGGAGCCATGGGCAGCCCAGAAGACAGGTTAAATGAGGCATTTCATGCCATGCTCAGCTAGCGCCCTGTGAACTGAATGCTACTGACCATTGGCCTTCCCTTTATCTTTGGTTTCCCTCCTCCGTATTCTTTCAACATGGAGGAGGCCAGGGTCAGGCAAAGTACTGATCCTCGTCCTCAGGGAGCTCACAGGCTGTGGGAGAACTCAGACTATGCCTGGGTTAACCATCAGGCAGAGAAGGGAATAACAGCTGTGGTACAGACAAGGTGCCTGCTCAAAGGAGGCAGAACTGAGAAATGCAACCAGGAGGAGGCAGCACGTGAGAGAAGGGAATATTGGGGCTGTGGCTCCAAAAGGTCTCATCGGCTGCTTCTTCAGAGCCCCTGCAGCATCCGTAAGAGATCAGGCAGACACAGACACCTCCTCCCCTGCAAGAACAAGGCAATTCTGGGAGCATTTGAGGCCTTGTTCCTTGGCACATATCATTAGTTTGGCTCAAATAAACTCAGAAAATTTTCTCTAAAAAAGGAACAGGGCAATTCTGTGAAAAGGAAACCCTACAAATAACCAAACTGTCCCTCACTTTTACACACATCAGGATGGTGATACTGTCCTCCTCTGGCAGGTGAGGGAGCAAACGAGGCTAGAAGGTTACACAACTTATTTGAGGCCACAAAGCTTGCCAGGCAGCCTGTCCAAACCCAAAGCTGAGGCTTGGCGCCTTCCCTTGCCTCAAGGAAGTAGGGTCTAAGAGATTTGCCTGCCTCTCCCGGAGGCCTCTGGACGGTTCGCAGAAAATGCACTGGCTCTTACCTGGCACCCCTTGCAGGGACCTGCGCACTGCGTCCACACAGCTCTGACAGGTCATCTGCACGGCGAACTCCAACTGCAAGGAAGGCAGGGACCGGCCGATGAGAGCTGAGAACCCCTCTTGCGTGACCCTGTTTCACTACCTCCCCTACAACCACCCCAGAGGCCTGGGGAAACGCCTGACCCCTCTTCAAGCGCCTTCTTCATTATCACTCAAGATCAATTCAGGACAACCACCCTCCAACATTAAAGCCAAGGTCTCTCCTACTATCGCACTTTGCAATCCAGATCCCCAGGTCCCGCTCCTAGTGCCCGCTTCTTCCTTCCCCTTCTCGAGGTAACGACCACCCCTAGGGGTCGTGGCTCTCTGTCCCGCGAGGCTCCCACATGAGGCGTCGACCCTCACCGTGCAGGCGGTCTCCCGGTCCCCCGAGTCCGACGCCATCTCGGACCCAGTCACTGACAGGAGGACCTTAACAGCTCGAGTCCTACAGCGGAAATCCAAGCAGCATCACGAGGAGGCGGAGCCTCGGAAGCCAGGCTTTGCCCCGCCTCCTGGCGCGTGCGCACGCAAGGCCCGCCCATCTCCAATGTTCCAGGCCGGGGGCGGGGGAGGAGCACTGGCCGCGCAAGCGCACTCTGGCTATGAGGTCCCTGGTTGCCTTAGTAACCGTTTGGACGCCTCTACCTCGACAGCTTACCGCGCCAACGCTAAAATGGAGCCCTTTAAACCTGAACCTGAGCTCCAGCGGTTTTATCACCAGTTGCTGCATCCGCTGTCGATCTTCCCCAGAAGGAAGACGTACGCAGAGCCTCCGAAGCGCCTCCCGCAGGAGGTCCCAATGCTACCGTCCCTACCCGTCTCACGGCTGACCGTGGCATCACTGTGCCTCCAGGTGTCCAAGCGGCTGGCCCGGTGCGAGCTGGAGGAGTCGGTGCCTCCCGCGGGCCCTCTCCGTTTCCGAAAGGTCATCTTGGACGAGTTGAAGTGCAGCTGGCGGGAGCCTCCCCCCGAACCTAGTCTGAGCCACTTCAACAACCAGAGGCTGCGGAAGCGGGTGCTGGTTTACGTGCTGCTCAGCTGCGAGCAGCTCTTCTTACACTACCTGCGCCTGCTGAAGACAATGCCGACTTCCACGCACGTCTTCACTGAATCCGCCACGCTCACCCGGTTGGCCGCCAACCTCGCCAGGGATTGCACAATCTTCCTCACCAGCCCCGAGGTCTACCGTGGCCTGCTCGCCGACTTCCGCTCCCTGATGAGAGTACAGCAGGCCCAGGGCGGTGTATTCAAGCTGCGCCCCTCCGGACCCCCTGCGGCTTCCAAGCCTCCTAGGCCTCACGGAGCCAGCTCTGCCCGAATACCACACTGCAACCTCAACCTGAGCTATCTCATCCAACTCAGCCGCTCGCGAGAGCTTCTCAGCGAGCCCAGACCCGATCCTGTGAAGGAATTAAAGTCCATCCCTCAGCTAAAGAAAAAGACTCTTCGCTGGCTGCCTGCCATGCAAAAGAAGGGAGAAAGCTTCACTTCCTCACAGACTGAGTCATTGCCCCGGTATTCGATGGCTGTCACCAGCATGTCTCCGCGCACCTCCTATTTGCCTTTCTACGCCCAGCTTCATAGGGGCCGGTCCATGCCCTCTCTGCGCGAGGGCTGGAGGCTAGCAGATGAATTGGGCCTTCCTCCCCTCCTCCCTCGTCCCTTGACCCCACTGGTCCTGTTTGCAGAGAGCAAACCAGAGCTGGTAGAGGATATGGTGGCCGAGGACCTGAAGCAGATAAGGAAGAACACGAAATTGGAGCGGACTCGCTACGCACCAATGGACTCAGGTGTGTCCCCGCTCCTGGGGGCCCTGACCCACCACCCAGCCACAGCACATCGCATAGAAGAGCTGCAGAGAATGTTGAATGAGGAAGAAGAAACCTCTGGGCAGTGGGGCCCCCAATTCCCCAAACCCCCTCCACTTCATCCACAGCCAGTGTCAGTTACTTTGAAGCTGAGAGATCAGATCGTGGTCCAGGCAGCTGGTGTACAGGTCTCTAAGAGAAAGTTTTTGGATTCCTTCCACATTGAAGAGACCGGAGCCCTGTACAACCACCTAATTGGTGAACTGGATTCCAAACTGATCGAGGAAATGGATATTGATCGCTTCATTGGTAATAGCATCAGGGAGGTCTATAAGGAGTTGATGAGCCGTGTCTCTATTGACCACTTCTCTTTTGACCAGGGACCCTTGATTGAGCCAGCAGCCAGTAAAGACTGGTCAGTGTTCCTATCCTCAGCCTTTCTGCATCAAGATAAACAGCATCGTGTCATCAACCCCAAGCTGGTTGGTCTTTGTCCCAAGAGAGTAACCACTTTCCAGTCCTCTCTTTCATTGTTCCAAGTAAGCAAAGGTTGGGAGAGACGGCCAAAAAAGACCTCAGGAATGAACTGGTTGAAAAACCTCTTGTGTTCGGATGACTATTTCAAACACCTCACCAACCAGGAGACAGATTTCCTCCATGTCATCTTCCAAATGTATGAGGAGGATGTTCCTGTGGAGATGGTGCCCCCTGTCAAAGAGTCCCTAAAGTTTCAGCACCCACCTCCATTGCTAGAAGATGAAGAGCCAGATTTTGTGCCAGGAGAATGGGATTGGAACACGGTGCTGGGGCACCGTCTAGAAACTAGGAGGGCCAGCCTCCTGGGAGAACCCCACAGAATCCCGAGCCTGCAGAAGCGTCTGCAGCGGTTGTGGTCCATTCTTGAGGTTCCTGACAAGGACCGGATGGACATGGCTATCAAGTACAGCTCCAACGCCCGCCTGAGGCAGCTGCCTTTATTGCTGAGTGCCTGGGAGCAGACCGTGCAGCCCATTCAGCTGCGGGAGATATTGCTGGGGAAACTGGAGTGGTTTGAGCGACACGCCTCTGACCCCAACCGTTTCTTCCAAAAGACTAGCATGGATCTGACTCGTTTATTGGAGGAGAATCAAGTCCGAAACCGCCTACACAGGAAGCTCAATCTAATGGAGGCTCCGTTGGTTTCGCTCCTGGAGGAGGTTGAGGTCATCTTTGGTGAGCCAGTGACGTTCAAGGGGCGGCGCTACCTGGACAAGATGAAGCTTGACAAAGTGGAGATGCTTTATTGGCTGCAGCAGCGGCGCCGGATGCATCAACTGGTTGGGACCCAGAATGCCTCCCACTGGTCAGCCATGTTCAAGAAGCTCAGCACGAAGCCTTTAATAGCCCCTAGGAATACTCCCAGTCCAAGTGACCGCTAATCCCTCCCTCAACCCCCAACACCCAGCAGCTCATCCAGACCTCTTGACCGCTTGGGAAGAAGAAATATTTGGGAGAAGAACATTGTGCTTCCAACTACCAAGGGACTGAGATGAATACTTTATTTTGACAGTGAAATTCTCATAAAAGAATCCCCAAGGCCAGTATCCCCATTTATGTCAAGCTAAGCACTGTACAGCCAAAATCTCATGTATCAAAAGAACTGAGTCCATCACTTGGAGTTCATTGTATTGGAAACCCATCACCTTCGGAATATCTGGGCGTTTCTATCATGCTACATTAAATGGGCTGACAGGGCCCCCAATCAAAAGGCTCTGTTGCCTAATGGTTGCCTTCAGAGCTAGGACTCTGGAGTTAGTAGATGTGGGTTTAAATTCTGGTTGCGTACCTTGGGCAAATTAGCTGCTCTGCACCTGGACCACCATATGTCAGGTGAAGGGTTGAGTCCAGATTGTCACTTCTTCCAGTTTTAGCATAAACTTTTTTATTAAAATTTTATCAGTTCTTACAAGCATACGGTACAAAGTATACAAGGGTATGTACTGAAAAGTAAGTCTCCTTTCCATCCTTACCTCTAGTAACTCAGTTCCCCACCCTGGGGGTTACAACTGTTACCAGTTTCTTGTGTATCTTTCCATTCCCTTATTCAGAAAATAATTATTGAGTACCTACTAGCTATTTTATGCTTGGTTTTAACACTGAACAAAACAAAGATCCTTACCCTTTGCAGTTTACATTCTACTGGAGGGAAATAGCCAATAAGCCATAAACGTAGCTTTAAGCCATAAACCTAAACATATTGAATAATAAGATGTTAGCAGGTGATACGTACTGTGAAAAAAAAAGAAAAAGAGTAGGATAAGAGGGGGGAAAAGGGTGAGGGATGTAGTTTTAATTAGGGTAGTCAGTATAAGTCTCAGTGGGAAGGGAAGATTTGAGCAAAGGGTTGAAGGAGGGGAAGAAGTGAACCCCATTTAGGACAACTTACCTGACAGCCATTGCAAAACTCTAAGGCAGGCAGGTAAGTGGGGTGTCTCAGAAAGCAAGGTGGCCAGTGTAGGTGGAGCAGAGCTGGGGGTGAGATGAGTCAGAGGGGTCATGACAGGGTGCCAAAGGGCAAGTTAGGTCATGTAAGGCCTTATAGGCCATTGTATAGCCTATGCACATATGAGCATATGTGTATATATTATCTATACATATGCTTATAACTAGCATTCTGTACCTCTGCTTTTTAAACTATTTTTATTGATATATTATTTTTTTTAAAAGAGAGAGAGATTGATTTGTTGTTTCACTTATTTATGCATTCATTGGCTGATTCTTGTATGTGCCCTGACTAGGGATTGAACCTTCAGTTTTGGTGTATCAGGTCGATGCTCTAACCAACTGAGCTACTCAGCCAGGGCTGTATCTCTGTTTTGCTCCTTTCTTTTTTCATGTAACATGCCCCAAGCTCATTCCATATCAATATACATTAAGCTGCCTTATTCTTTTTGATATCGATATAGTATTCCACTGTGTGTATTTTTATTTATTTATTTTTGGACATTTACAAACAAAAAAACAATGCTCTAAAAATCCTCATTCATCTATTTAGGATTGCAACTATTTCTATAGTTTAAATTCCTGAAAGTGTAATTATGTCTAAGCATAAGCTTTTATAATTTTGATAGATATTACTGATTACCCTCCACAACTTGCATTATCACCAATATTGTATAACTATACTTCTTTTCCCACTCTCAACAATAGAATGTTATCAAATGTTTAAATCTTTACCATCAGTAGGTGAAAAATGGCATCTTATTTGAGTTGTGTTCTTATTTCTTTTATGAGTGAAGTTGCATATTTCATACATTTAGAGCTATTTTTATTTCCTTTTCGATATAATGCCCATGCCTTCTGCCCACTTTTCAATTGATTTTGACCATTTTGTTTTTTTATTTTTCAGCACTCTTTATATATTCTGGAAATTTAGCTAACATGTTAATAGTTACCTTGTGCAGAACACTTTCCCTGCATGATTTCTTAGACTCCTCATGGCCGCCTATGAAATATGTATTTTAATCGCCATCTTGCAGCTGATGAAATGAAGGCTTGGCTAGGTAAAGTAACTTACCCAGAGTCATAAAGGTAGTTTGTTGGAGAGCCAGGATCCAAGCCCAGGTCTGTGTGAGCCAGAAGCCTACATGTGTCTGATTCTATGAGGTAGGGTGGTAAGAGCTCTTAGACACAGCCTGCCTCACCTGCTGGCATAGGTAATGTAAAAGCCTCAGATCTCCACCACTCACCATTTGCTGGCACATAAACTTCTACTTTGTATAAAAACAGCATTTCTCAACTTTTCCACCCAAGTTTCCTTTTGAATGGAGGAACACAAACAAGCATTTGGGTCAGGTATGAGGGATTGGGGCGTGGAGGAAGTAGAGGGAAGCAGTGCTGACCTGAAAGGCATGAGATGAATTTCTTTAAAGTCTTTCATTTTTGAAAGTAATGCAAAATTTACACCCTACTTCATAATATTTTCATATTTGTTTTAATATAAAAATGATGCTTGAAATTATTTATATTTGAATTAAACTGCCCCTTGGGAAGACATGCTATATTTAGCATTTCTATTCTGGCTTCTCCCCTGGAATACTGCTGCATTCTCCTGAAGTTACACATGACCCAGGTGAGAAACGCTACGGCAGGGTCAGCAGACTTTCTGTGGAGGGTCAAATAGTAAAAGATTTTGGCTTTGTGAGCGACATGGTCTCTGTCACAAGGCTCATTTTTGCTTTTGTCCTGTGAAAGCAATGATAGATAATAGCTTAACGAAATGGACAGGGCTGTGTTCCAAGAAAACTTTCTTTCCAAAATAGGCAGTCTGCCAGACCTGGCCCTCAGGTTGTAGTTTACTAGCCAAAGTGCAACAGCATCAGGCCCTTTAAAACGTGTATCCCCTGAGTCACACCTGCCAGGACTAGAGTAGGTGATCTTTAACATCAGTTTCCCTCACTCTCCAATTATAAGGTAACCCTCCACCCACTCTGTGATTTCTCTAACTCCCTTAGATGCTCTCTTCCCTTCTTCTTCTCCCTCAGCTTGGCATGTCATGCAGGACTATTTCTTTTTCTCATCTGTCTCTCCACTAGACCGTGAGCTCCAGCAGACAGACAGCGCTAGCCTAATGTAACTGCTCATGCCTCTGTTATCCAACTCAGGTGGTTTGCTGCTTGGGGTGCTCTATTCAAGAAGGATATGTGGTTGTTGCAAGGTAGTTTTATTTACTCGCAGCAAGTAAAGAAGAGGGGATTCATACCCAAAGCTCGATCTCCCAGAAGCTTACCATTGCTTACATACACTATTTGGTCAATTACTCATTGATTTCAGTTGGCTACCCTTAATGTCAAGCTCATCCTATTTACAGCTGGCCTGCAAAATACTGTGCCACAGTTTAATATTTAGCAAGAATAGTATTTAGTAAGAATGGCCCAGGCGTTGAGACCCTTGTCCTAACATCTCCTCTTGGTAGGCCCTGAGGAGTACCAAATGGTTGCATGGTTTTGTTTGACCCTCACAATAGCCTGAGGAACTAACTGCCAATCCAGGGAATATTAGCTGCCATTTTGCTGATGAGAGGCCTCAAGGAAGAATCGAACTGTGAATCCAGGCTCTGAGGCCAACTCCCTGGGTTCAAGTCCTGCTCCATCACTTAGCTGATCTTTGGTAAACCGTTTAATCTCTCTGAGCCTCTAGTTCAGGGGTTCTCAACCTTCCTAATGCCGCGACCCTTTAATACAGTTCCTCATGTTGTGGCGACCCCCAATTTCATTGTTACAAATTGAACATAATTAAAGCATAGTGATTAATCACAAAAACAATATGTAATTATATGTGTGTTTTCCGATGGTTTTAGGCGACCCCTGTGAAAGGGTCGCGACCCACAGGTTGAGAACTGCTGCTCTAGTTCCGTAATTATTAAATTGGGATTACATCTACTTCGCAGGATTGCTACAACGATTATATGTTAACATGTAATAAAAATGCAATAAATGTTAGTTATTTTTATTCTTAGGCTAGCTCCGGAGACCTAAGAGGGTTATTCCCAGGCTGGGGCTCCTGCAGACGTGGATTGTGCCAGGACCCGCTGGTTCTCCCCCCGCCCCCCCCCAAACTGGACCCCACCCACCTGCGCAGTCAGCGCGCCCCACGTGCCTCGCGTAAACAAATGAGTGCGCAGGCGCCCCAAGCGGACGTCCATTGGCCGGCGCCCAGGAGCGGGGCGGGGGTTCAGGCCCCAAGGTCTCGGACTGCTCCGTCGGGCCGGTTGGTCGGAGCTGTCTGTGGGCGCCGCCGCCGGCTTCGCCCTCGCGATGGCGTCCTGGCTGCTGCTGCTGTGGTTGCTGGGGCTGCTCCCGGCCGCTGCCCCCGCCCCGTCCCGCCGAGACGCCGGCGCGCAGGCCTGGGAGCCCGCGTCCCCGGAGCTGCTGCGGCGGCCCGCCCGCTTCGCCCTGGACACATACAACCGCGGCCTGGCTGCCGGGGCGCGGGCCGTGCTGGGGACCGTGAGCGGTCGCGTCCGCCGAGTGAGGACGCGGCTGGGGCGGGGACGCGGGGCGCTAGTCCGAGAGATAGGAACTTTGGCCTAAACTTAGGGTGGGGGCACTGGACGGCTGGGCACCTTTGATTGGGATGGGGGAGGAGACGCGGAGGGGCTGTGGGACCCCAGAAGACGGGGCTGCGGTGGGAGTGGCTGTGCCCGCCTCACCCGCCCCAACCACCCCTCCAACCAGGCGGGCCGAGGGTCGCTGTACTCTCTGAAGGTGACGCTGGAGGAGCTGCCCTGCAAGGACCCCATGGTGTGCCAGCTCCCTGTGTCTGAGAAAACCCTGGTGAGTGATGGGGCTCCCCCGTTTCCCTGTGCCAGGCTGAGTCTGGCAGCAGTTGGGGGGGGGGGGGTGTCAAGCCGAAGGGAAGGGATCTGAGGCAACAGCTACTCAGGTCACTTCCCTGGACGCGGGCTGGAGACCAGCTTTAAAAGGTAAGATGTCTCCACCGTGGGGGTGATTGCCTTGGGGGTGATCCTCATCTGGGAGGCCTCCAGCGCCATCTAGCCGAGGGCCCCCAGACTGGCTTTCTCCTCTCCCCCTAGCTCTGCAGCTTTGAAGTCTCCTATGAGCTAGGAAAACACGCGTTGCTGAAGCAGGACTGTGGCCCAGTAGATACCAACATGAAAGGTGCTGGGATTGCCCAAGGATGCTGGGATAGCCTGGGTCAGACTTCATTCAGGGTTTAGCCTTGATTTCTTTGTTCCAATCCCATCCAGATGACAAAAATGAGACTTCCAGTCCACTCCTCCCACTGTCAGACAGGGACCCTCTACCTCAGGTGAGGAGTCCTTCTCTCTCTGGGGAGCTGGCTGCTGCCTTATACCCCCTCTCTTCCTCTCACCCTGGCCTGGGGCTCCCTGGTCAATCTGAGAAGGACTCCTTGTAAAGACCCCTCTGCCTTTCCAGGACTTTTATGTGAGAATGGCTTCGCTCTTCAAGCACTTTATCACCACCTATAACCGGACATATGAGACTGAGGAGGGTGAGGACCCAGCCTGGGGTGTACGAGTCCCAAACAGATCAGGCCTTCCCCCACTTTGGCACCTTGGTGTTGGGAGGGGAAGGCCAGGAGAGGTAGTGCATCCTTTCAAGGACTCCTAAATCCCCACGTTCTTGCCCAGTTTCCCAGGATTGGGAGGCTACCTCAGGGATCTGACTCTCTCCCATCGGATCTTCCTAGTCAGAAACCATGGGCCTCCATCATTCTGGGTCGAGTGGGATGGAGCAAAGGACAGATTTTCTCTGCTGGAGGCCCCTGGGGTGGTGGCCTTTTCCTATGACCTCCTGTCTGGGGGTGCTCTTTGGAGCCCGTTCTG
This sequence comes from Myotis myotis, assembly GCF_014108235.1. Lineage (NCBI taxonomy): Eukaryota > Metazoa > Chordata > Mammalia > Chiroptera > Vespertilionidae > Myotis > Myotis myotis. The sequence continues at coordinate 78,037,160 of NW_023416314.1, forward strand.
GTTCTGCCTTCACATCTGAGAAGTCATCACCCCAGTTTGGCCCCAAAAGTTTGTCACACCTCTCAATTTTATCACTTGCAGGTCTGCCCCCCCTCCCCCCCCTTACCTACTCCAGGGTTCTGTCCTTCCTGAGCTTACGGGGAAACCTCTGCCAGTTAGCCCCAGGCACTCCTCCTTTATGATCTGCCTGGAGTCCCAGCCCCTCCTCTCCTGCTCCTTGGTCCTCAGAAGCCCAGTGGCGCATGTCTGTCTTTATCAATAACATGATACGAGCGCAGAAGATCCAGGCCCTGGACCGTGGCACAGCTCAGTATGGAGTCACCAAGTTCAGTGACCTCACAGGTAGGGCTGGTGGCCAGAGCCATCATGGAGCCTAGAAGAGACAGGACCTGTTTCTAAGGCCCTGATCAGGGATGTCTTAGAAAACTCCCCCAACCCCCATCCGCTGCCCACCTCTGCCCACAGAGGAGGAGTTCCGCACCATGTACCTGAATCCCCTCCTAAAAGAGGAGCTTGGCAAGAAGATGCGCCTAGTCAAGTTCGTTGGCGACCCTGCCCCACCTGAGTGGGACTGGAGGAAAAAAGGGGCTGTCACCAAAGTCAAGAACCAGGTTGGACCCTCAGAAGTGAGGGTGGACGTGAGGATTGCCCTGGGGTTGGGAAGAGACCCAGCCCTGACTCTGCCCATCTCTTGTAGGGCATGTGTGGTTCTTGCTGGGCCTTCTCAGTTACAGGCAACGTGGAGGGCCAGTGGTTCCTGAAATGGGGGGACCTGCTCTCCCTCTCCGAGCAGGGTGAGCATCCCGCTGTACCCCGTGCCCAGCCCAGCTCCTCCCAAGGGCTCCTTGGGACTGACCGTGTGTCTCCTAGAGCTCGTGGACTGTGACAAAGTGGACAAGGCCTGCATGGGTGGCTTGCCCTCCAACGCCTATTCGGCCATAAAGACTTTGGGTATGCATTAATGGGGTCAGGGGGGACAGTGGGAGCCACTTCTCCCTCCACCTGAAGTCACATTTTGTGAGGGGGAGAGACATAAGCATGGGAGTCACGTGAACCGGGTTTAAGCCTTCGTGCTGACCCTGAAGTCCTTGGGCAAGTCAGCTCTCTCAGAGCCTCAGTTGCCTCATCTGTGAAATGGGGCTCATGCCCACCTCATAGGATTGCCTTGAGTATCAAGTGAGGAAATATATGTCAAGTCCCTGGCACATAACAGGGTCTTGATATTTTTGTTGCTTGGAGATCTGTATTTCTAGCCACTGCTAAACCAGGTAGTAACTCACCTCCCTCTTGAGGGGAGGTGTTGAATTAAATTGGCAATTCAGTCAAGCAGTGGGCTGCAGAGAAAAGGATAAAGGGCTGAGGGACTGAAGTGGCCACATAGAAACTGGTCGGGAAGCCTGGCGGGATCGGGGCCAGATGGGGACCCACACATGCCCTACAGGAGATGGCAGAGTCAGGGCTGAGTCCTGTCAGAGCAGGACAAGCAAGCCAAGGTCAAGTGCCCTAGGACAGCAGGGACAAGCGAGGAGTCAGCAGCTGGGGGCGAGTTCCATCTCTGCCACATTTCTCACTGGTTACTCCCTCACCCCCCTGAGTTGACACTCTAAGGCTTTTCCGCAGAGGGGATGGCCTGTGTTCTGGGGTGGATGAGGAATGTGAAGCCTTGTGGATAAGGGGCTTAGCATAGCCTCTGGCTAGGAGAAGACTGAGTGTATGCTAAACAGAGTCCACCTTTTCTCTACTTCCCCATCGACTCCCCACCATTGCCCAGGAGGGCTGGAGACAGAGGATGACTACAGCTACAGTGGCCACTTGCAGACCTGCAGCTTCTCTGCCCAGAAGGTCAAGGTTTACATCAATGATTCAGTAGAACTAAGCCACAATGAGCAAGGTGAGTGAGGGATGGGATGGGGACAGGCCACGTGCGGCTGGGGCCCGGGGGCCCCTGATACTGCCTCTCTCCTGTCTCAGAGCTGGCGGCCTGGCTGGCCAAGAATGGCCCCATCTCCATTGCCATCAACGCCTTTGGCATGCAGGTAAGGCCCTAGCCCCCCTGCCCCTGCTCCATTTCTTGTTGACTCCTCCCCTACCTCTCCTTGGAGCTGGCCTCCTATTGCTTATTCTCCCTCCTCAGTTCTACCGCCATGGAATCTCCCACCCACTGAGGCCTCTCTGCAGCCGTTGGTTCATTGACCATGCTGTACTGCTCGTGGGCTATGGCAACCGTGAGTTCTGCTGACCCCTCTCTGCCCACCCACCCCAGGTCACAGGCAGAGGTTGAACGACAGCATCTCAGGACCTCTAGGGGGAAATCTGGGGAAAGCCTAGGAACCCTTTCCCCCCAGCTATGGGCCAGGTGGGATCATCCATCCCCTCTGTGGACGGGAAGGCTGAGGCAGTAGGAGGTTAAACTGTACGGACAGCTAACCTGCATGAGGGGAGTAGGTAGGTACCCTTCCTAAACCCTAGAGCCCCAGGTCTCCAGGAGGGTGGTCAGTGGGCCTGTCTCTTTTCTGCTCTTTTCCTAGTACCTGTCACACAGTAGGCCCACAGCAGATATTTGAAGAGTGCAGAGTGCTTGGGGCCCTGACTCCCTGCACTCCCCACTACTTTCCAGGCTCTGATGTTCCCTTCTGGGCCATCAAGAACAGCTGGGGCACTGACTGGGGTGAGGAGGTGAGTCTTGCCTGCTCAGCCCCTGGCCCTCCAGCCCCCACCCTGCCCCAGTGCCCTCACCCCCCTCCCCTCTCTTCCAGGGTTACTACTACTTGCATCGTGGGTCTGGGGCCTGTGGTGTGAACGTCATGGCCAGCTCAGCAGTAGTGAACTGAGGAGCAGCAGCTCAGGACCTGGTGCTGACCAGGGCAGTGCCTCCCCGAGCCGGACCTGCATTTCCAGGTCCCTCCCCAGGAGGCACAGCTGGCTCAGGGATGGGTGCCGGGTACCTCAGGGTGAGCAAAGGGCACTGGGTGAGGGGGTACAGCCCCTATCCCCTCCACCCAGCTCCCACTCTGAAGTTCCCCAGCTGCACCTTTGTAAAGTTGTGGTAGCCAGGAGGGTCTTGGGGTGAAGGATGATGTCTTGGCAGCTGAGGCTGGGCCAAGAACCCTGGGCTTAGGCAAGGAACAGGTGGGAAGCAGATATTCTGGTCTTAAATTCAGCTTATCCTCAGTAGCTCTGGGTTCCTGACCTGGCTTTTCTCTGGCGTTAGAAATTCTGGTTCCCTGGAGTTGGGGACAGTATCCCCTTTCATGTCTAGACAAACTGTTGTAACCACCCTTTTCTAACAGCAATAAAGAGGTGTCCTCAGCTCCAATGTGGTGTGAATGCTCAGTCCCTGAGGTCAAGGAGGGGTGGTGGGGACCCCTGGAGGGTTAAGGTCAGGCATTTAGTCCTGCCCAGGAGCCTAGGGCCCAGCTTCTGCTTCAGGAACCAAAAGGAGACGGAGTGAAACCCATGGATGGATCTTTATTCCGAAAGAGTTTGCTGGTCTTTCTTAGGGGCCCCTGCTCTGAGACGGATGGGATCAGTCAGAGGGAACACCCTCTTTCCTGGAAAACCTCATCAGGGTTTGAAGTTAGAGGTCACTCTCACCATAGAGGGCACTGGAGAAGGCCATGTAGTCCAGGGCTCCAGCTGGAACCCCGGGCCCCTTGTAGGGGGTCATCCGTCGGATGCAGTACTCAGCCTGCTCAGCTGGGAGCTCCCGCCGCAGCCCCTCTGGAGTGATGTAGTTCTGCGGAGAAGAGGTATTGAGGGCCCACAGGTCCCAGTCCCTGCCGCAGCCCACCAGCCCCTCCGTGCCAGGGACCCACCTTGTCTCCCGCCAGGATCTTGAAGGAGGCCACCACTTGCTCGGCTGTATCAGTCTCGGCTGTTTCTCGGGTCATGAAGTCAATGAAGGCCTGGAAGGTCACGACCCCAGCCGCATTGGGGTCCACTATGGTCATAATGCGAGCAAACTCCACTTCCCCCTGTAGGGATAGAGGCCGGGCATCATGCCCACGGGTGCTGAAGCCAGGAGGGCTCTACATGTCCCCCCTGAGCACCTCCAGCCTTGGCTGCACAACCCCAGGAACAGGGTGCTCCCTTTCTCCCTAGACTGCAGCCTCTGTCAGCTCTGCCTTTAGGAAATCCTTTCCACTAGGCTGAATCTGCTTCCTGCCTGTGGCAGTGCCCCTTTTGCCCATTGGTGCTGGTCTTTTCTCCTGGCACTCCCTGTAGTGATGCAAACTCAAGCTTTGGAGACACAGAACTAGGTCCAAATTTCCAGCTATGTATCTTTGAACAAGTTAATCTACCTCTGTGAGCCTTTGCTAGCCCCTGTCTGGAATGGTCTAATTCTGCCTAGCCTCAGTGGGTGTGATGAGGAGAAAATGAGGTCATGGATGTTAAGGTGGGAGGCACATAGCAGGTGATCCATGTAGGACAGGGTACTGATGGGAGGAGGGTAAGGGGCACTCACCAAGTCATAGCCCATGGAGATGAGGCAAGCCCGGAAGTCATCAGGCTCCATCATCCCATTCCGCTTCTGTAGTGGGTAAGTGGGTGTCAGGCTTGGTCCTCAAACCCCACCAGCCCCCAAGTCCACCACCCCAGTAGGCTGGGCCCTTGCTGACCCGGTCAAAGTGGTTGAAGGAGGCCCGGAACTCATTGAGCTGATCCTGGCTCAGGCCCTTGGCGTCTCGGGTCAGTACCTGGTTCTCCACCTCGTTGATGGTGCGGGCGATGGTGGTGAGCAGCTGCTCCCAGCCCACACGGATGTGCTGGGAGAGCAGGAGATGGGCTAAGTCAGTGGACAGCCAGTGCCTGGCCACAAGCTCTAGCTCCACCCCAACCCACTGTGAGACCCTGGGTAAGTCTTCCTCTCTGGGCCTCCGTACCCATCTGGAGGTTCCACTGAGTGACCTCCAGTGGCCCTTTCTGCCTTAAAGTTTGATGATTTATTATGTATTAAGTATTGAGCCAATCTGGCCTGGCTTTAGATTGCTATATGATTCTGGACAGGTCACTTTTCACTCGTGGGTCTCAGTATCCCCATAGGTACATTGGGGGATGTGGCCAAGCTGAATTGGGACCCTACTGGAACAGACGTGCTGTTTCCAGGTGTGGCCACGCCAAGCTTCCCAGCCAGTGCCGCCTCCCCACCTCCATGCCGTAGACGGTGTGCTTATTGTCGAACACCAGGCTCTCCTGCAGCAGCTGGTGGTCGCCCTCCAGCCGGTCAATGTTGTTCTTGTAGTTGATGACGATCTGCTCCTGCTGCCTCAGTCCAGCCATCTGCTCCTCCAAAGAGCCAGCCATACCCACTGCCAGGCGCCCCACCTCCTGCAGGGGGACCCGGGCAGGATGAGAACTCTTGGCTCTTGGTGGCCCAGCTCCTGCCCCAATGTCCAAACCTTACCTCCATCTTCCCCTGGATCCAGGGCCCAATCGCATTGGCCTGGGCTGCAAACTGTCGCCGGAGCCTCTCATTCGCCTGCTGCCGTGCCAGCTCCTCCTGCAGCATCTGGTCACGGCTGGGCACCAGCTTTCGGACCTGAAAGGGGAGTGGCTGTGCCAGGGCAGCTCTGGAGGAATCCTGCCCCTCAAACAACCCCTGCTGCTCTGAACCAAGGTGTCAGGGCTTGCTGGGCAGGCGCTGGGGCAAATCACTCAACCTCTCTAGGCTTGTTTCCTCATCAGTAAATGGTCATCAACTTCATTTATAACTAACTGTTTTGTAAAGGATGCCCACACACCAGCTTTCATTATATTTCACATCAGGCCTGACGGGAAAATGCTGCTGTTAGGGCCTCTTTACAGATACGGCCAACAGGCAGGGTGACCTGTCCAGCACCACATGGAGTCTGTGGCAGACCGAAGACCCTTACTTTGGGACACCTGAGGTTTCAGGGTGATGAGAGGCCTCAGGAGCAGGTGGGAAGCAGCGGGTGGCCACAGGCAGCACTGACCGTGTCCCACTTGGTGTTGATGTCCTGTGCGCTGAGCGTGATGTAGGGGTTGGTCAAGCTGGGCCGCAGCCCATAAGTCTGGCAGATCTTCTGGATCTCACCCTGGATGCCCAGAATGGCACCCCGCTCTCGGTCAGCCTCGGGCAACGTCGCCTTGAACTGCTCATGTGCTGTCAGCAGGCTCTGGGGGCAACAGGCAGGAAGGATCAGCCAGGACCCCCACTTCCTGTAAGCGAGAGAAAGGGCAGCACGGTGCTCCAGGCCATCCAGTGGGTCCAGGGCAGGGCTGGCTCAAGAACCCAGTCCTGTCTCCCAGTCCGGCTCTCAGAAACAGGGTTTCCTTCCCCCCATTCCTCAAGAGCCTAAGGAGGTGGCCGACAGCATTTTAGGCCAGCTTCCCTGTCATCTCATGCAGCCCTGCCACGCCCTCCCAGAACACCCACGCCCACCTGGGTCTCCTCCACAGAATGCACCAGCCAGACGTCCTGTAGGTCCTCCACGGCGCCATCCAGCCAGTTGTTGAAAGGTGCTGCCCGCCGTGCAAACTCCAGCTGCAGCTGGTCGATGGTCTCCAGCAGCTTCTCCATCCTCTGAAGGCCGCAGGAATGGCGGAGAGTCAGCAGTTTGCCCAACAGGCCCCCTCACCTGTCTCCAGTCCAGCCCCCAGCCTCACCTCAAGCGCATCCCGCCTCTTCTGGGTCAGCGTGCCCAGGTTGTCCCACTGGTCGCAGATGGCCTGGCAGCGGCTGTTCACTGAGGCAGCCTCATGGTAGTCTAGCTCACTGGGGGCGAGAAGAGGGGGTGACTGGGGGGCCAGACCGCAGCCCAGATTTCCTCCTGATCCACACCCTGGATGGTGGTGAAGGTGTAAGAAAGCCAGGGCAGGTGGGGGTGAAGCGGGGCCTTCCTGAAGGGGGCGTTCCCAGCGTGGCCCTAGGCCCTCGCAGTGGTTGGCAAACTCATTAGTCAGCAGAGCCAAATATCAACAGTACAACGATTGAAATTTCTTTTGAGAGCCAAGTTTTTTTAACTTAAACTATATAGGTAGGTACATTGTTATTAACTTAATTAGGGTACTCCTAAGGCTTAGGAAGAGCCACACTCAAGGGGTCAAACAGCCGCATGTGGCTCCCGAGCCACAGTTTGCCGACCAGGGCCGGGGGCCTAGGGGAAGAGGGGTGTGCCGCCAAGTCGCTTTCAAAGGCCTCGTTTCAGCTCGTCCCTCAGGAGTTTGAATGGAGGGGCGGGGTTATGCGAAAAGGGGCGGGTTTACTGGAGGAGGTGCCAAGACGGTAGCCAACCCGGTGCGAAGCTGAAGGGAGCGGGCGGCCATGGGGTTGGTGAGGGGCAGTGAGCGGCGGTAGGGAGGAGTGTGGGCAGCAGATCGGGGTGGGAGATGGGGATGGGGTTAAGGGAGGAGGGGAGGAGCAAGTGGTGATGGAGAAAGTCAAAGGGAGAACGGGTCTTGAAGGCAATGAGGATCGGGGCGGGGCTCGAAGCCGAGGGGTGGGGCGTTGTATCGGGGGGCGGGCCCGGTATGGACCACGCCCACTCGAGCTCCTGGGCCACGCCTACTTGAGCTCCTGGGCCAGTGCGGCGATGTGCTCCACGCGGTCCTGGTGTGCCGCCAAGTCGCTTTCAAAGGCCTCGTGGCGCCGTATTAGCGCCCGCACCTCCTGTAGCGATGCCGACTCATAGTCGCGCTGGGTCAGCATTTCCTCCTTTCCTGCTCAGGAAGAGGAGCGCGGCCTGGAGCGGGGCTGTGCCCGCGGAGACTCTTCACCTGGAATCGCAGGTGATCACACCTGCCTGGCCCACCCTAGCGGTTTGCTTTGAGGCGCTGGCCTCAGAGAGTGAAATGAAACTCCTGTTCCAGGGCATGGCCGGTAACTGACGTCTGCGTCCCTGACCCTGCGCGGTGGGGGGTGGCCCTCGGTACTGATCTGGTATTATCTGATGGAGGACTACCTCCCACTGACTGAGCCTGGTGAGCTCCTGACGCGGTTTCCTCTGCTCACCTGTGTCTCCAGCGCCTGGCATTTGGCAGACCCTCTATGAATATTTGTTGGGTGAGTGAATAATGAACCTAAAAGTGCTTGGAGAATGACAATTACCATAATTATGCAAATAAAAACATATTTATAACAGCAGTAGCAACCATTGATTGAGTGCCTCTGCATTTTGCGGAAAAGGTAATTGAAATTTAGAGGTTTGGAGATCTCGGGGTCACCTAAGTGGCCTTATATTTAAGGACTTATTATATCAAACCATCATTATTTCTCATGCCCATAACCCATTGTTAGTGTTTGTCCATTACTTTTAGGCAGGAGTCATTCGTTTGTAGGACTAAAATCCTGACAGAATACAGAATGGCTGTATTCATACAGAGTAATATATGCGACTCGTGCAATATTTTGGCATCAATATACTTTGAGCATAACATAAGTGACATTAGGGTTAGGGATTCTCTTATGGATACCTGCTAGATATACAAATAAAATGCTAAATGACAAATATATTAGAGCAGACCTCCAGAAGGCCAGACCCAGAAGAGAGTGAAGGGCCTGGCTCTACACATAAAGAAACTGTAGCCCAAAGAGGGGCCGTGACTTGGTTGCATAGCAAGGGTGGGACCAGGAAACAAGTCTCCAACTTTCTGGCAGAACCCCTACCCCTGGCCGGCACATTCTGCCAGGAGTCCCACTCTCTCCAGTCTCCACCCCAGGACAGAATCAAGCCCCAGGAAGTGTCCTACCCCGGGTCCAGGCTTCGTGCAGGGAGGCCTTCTGCTGGAACTTCTCAGCCAGGTGCTGGAGTCGCTGCAGACGCCGGATCTCCGAGAGCAGCCAGTCCTCATAGCCTTTCTCCGCTTGCTCCAGCCCCCGCCATGCGTTGGCGATGTCCTGTGGGGCAGGCAGAGGTGCCCGCCATCAGGGCTCACCCATTGCTCAGAAGGGGACACAGATCCCAAGGTCACACAGAGAATACGGGCACCGGCTCACCGAGACCAGCTTGCCCTCGGAGGGCATGAAGGCGGGCCGGCGGCTCAGCCGCAGCTTGGTCTGCAGCGTGTTGAAGTTGATCTCCAGCTGGCACTTCTCCTGCACACGGGGCGGCTTGTGCAGGCGCCGGTAGTCCCGAAAGTCCTCCAGCTTGCGCTGCATGGCACTCATGCTGTGCTCGCCCACACGGTTCTCCAGCCACGGGATGGTGCGGCGGATCCATTCCAGCAGCTGCCAGGGCCAGGCAGGAGCAGAGCAGAGAGCTCTGGGCTGGCGTGTTCACCTCACCCGCCCCTCTGCACCCACACCTAGGCTGTGCCCAAAAGGCCTGGCTCAAGCAGAGTGGGGGTCTGAAGGGAAGAATGGGGGATCCCCACTAGTCTGGGAAGGAGTAGGGTGGTTAATTTCTGAGTCCAGGGACCAGCATAAGTTGGCACAGAGCAAACCATGAGACCACCTAAATATGAGTGAATGGATAAATGAATGAGGAAATGAGTGAATGGTGAGTGAATGAGCAGGAGCTTGGAAAGGCAGAAGGTGGTAGGAGCTGGTGAAGATTTCATGAGGAGGCCGGGGGAGACCAAGGCTCCTCTGAGGAGAGGGAGACTTGGCCGGCACAGACCCGAGTGGGCAGGTTGGGAGGGCACAGGTGGGGATGGGAGACCCTCTCTGGCTCACCTCACTGGCAAGCTTCTCATACTCCTGCATGAGCCTCTCATTCTCCTGGTTCACAGCTAGCACCTTGCAGATCCTGTTGGCGGCTGTCTCCGCCTATGGGGTGGGGGTGGGGGTGGGGTAGAGTGGCTGCCATAGAACAAGCTGCCACAGACACCCCCAACAGGAACCGTACAAACAGGAACAAGGACGAGGGGAGCACATCTTTCAGGGTGCAGAGGGACTTCCGGGCCAGAAGCCTCTGCCCCTGAACTCCCCGAGGACTGCGTGTGTGCAGCCGGGATGTGGCGCTCCCACCCACGGGCCTGGCATCTCCAAATGTTGAGATGCTTCCAAGGTGGGCCCTGCGTCCACAACCCCTCACCTGCTCAGCGCCAGCGAAGGCATGGTAGAAGCAGGAAACGTAGGTCATGATGGCCTTCTCATCGGGCTTTGGCGTGTTCACGATGTCTGGGGGATGGCAGCGAGGTGTTTATTGGCCAAACCCAGGGGTGGGAAATGGGCTCATGTCCCCACCCAGGCAGAGATCTATCTCCCTTAGAATGGGAGGGGACAGAGACATCTAGCCATGGCCACCAGCTGCCAGCTACATCTTCCTCTTCCCTGAATCCCTTTCTGACCACCCCAGCGTCCAGCCGTCTCCCCCTCTGTGGGGTGAGGAAACCATGTGGGAGTGGGTGAGTGGGCAGACACCGCAGCCCTCATGAGGCACCAGACCACACTGCCTGGTGTTTCTAACCGTCCCGCAACTCTGTCTGTCTTTCCCCCAAGTTCTCATCCCCCGATGCCCACACATTCAGGTACCAGGCACAGCAGGTGCTCTGAAACTGTGTGCTGTTTCAATTTTTAAAAAAATATTTTGTTATTGATTTAAGAGAGGAAGGGAGAGATAGAAACATCAGTGATGAGAGAATCATTGATTGGCTGCCTCCTGCATACCCCCTACTGGGGATCGAGCCTGCAACCTGGGCATGTGTCCTTGACTGGACTCGAACCTGGGACTCTTCAGTCTGCAGGCCTATAATCTATCCACTGAGCCAAACTGGCCAGGGCTGCTGTTTCAATTAACTAAAGCCTTGCTTGGGCACAGGGATCAGACATAGCACCTCCCCAAAGGAGCTCTCAGTCTTGAGGGACCAATATGTTCCAAGAGACCCAGGAAACTGGGATATGAGGCAGAGGCGGGGAGGGCATTCCAGAAGGGGAGGGGAGGCTGGTACACTAGGTGGAGGGGGACAGGGAGATGGACTAGAGGGGCCTAGAAAGGAGGGCCAGTGGCATAAAGGATTCTGACCAGGGAGCCAGGTGAAGGGCAGGGCCTTCTAGGAGGAGGGAAGAACAGATGTAGAGGTTAGACCATGAGATAGTCTGACTCTAACCTTCTGCATCCAACATCTTAGGGATGTCCAGGTATTTCTCTGCCACCTCGAAGGCAGTGTTCAGGTTCCCAATGGGGTCATCCTAGATGGGTATGAGGGGGAGAGATTAAAGGTCAGCTGAGGGCAGAGGTTTTGGGGAGTTGGGGCTGGGGGTGTCGGAGGCCAACCTTGCGCAGTTTGGCATAGTCGATGAGGTCGGGGCGGTGTCGGTGGATGAGAGCACAGAGGGCCAGGCCATCCTTCCAGCTGGACAGAGAGACGGGGGTGGGTCAGGCCCGAGTTCAAGCTGAGGCCCTGTCCTACCCTTGCCCCAGGAGCATCCCATCGGGGCAGCCTCATCTGTCAAATGGAGTAAAGTCTAAACTCCTTTGCTTGGCATTTGAGGCACTTCATTACTAGACTCGGACTACCTCCTGCCATGATTCTTTCACACACCCCAGGCTTAGGCCCCACCAATTTCTAGATGTTTTTGGCCTCCTGCCCACAGGTTCTCTCTGGTTGAATGCCCTCCCAGGAATATCTCCAATGCTCCCTCTTCCAGGAAGTCTCCCTCACCCTCCTGGAGTCAGTTCAACACTGACTGAGTCCTCCTATTTTCAGACACTGTTCCAGGAACTCGGCTGTGACCTCTCCTCCCCTGCGGCCTGTAACAGGGGCCAGCTCTGGGCCCCAGGGCCTGGCAGAGGCCCGCGCGCTCGAGCGGACCAGTTGACAGACCTGGTGTGGAAGTTTTGCACATTGACATTGCGGTATGGCGCTGTCTTCCGCTGGCACCACAGCAGCAAGCCTTCCTTGGCTGAGGTTTCTGGATGCAGATGGGGGCGTGTTAGCTGGGGAGGGGTCTGAGCCAGGTCCTCTCACCTTACCTGCTCCTCCCCACCATCCCCTGCTCACCCTCCACAGAGATGTCCTGGATGGCAAAGCGCAGGATGATGGTCCAGATCATGCCCAGGGTCATCTTCAGGTTCCCATCCACGATCTCTACAGGGCGGGGATGGGGCAGATCCCACCTGGGGTTCAAGGCCTGTGCTACCAGCCTCAGCTACCTCCCCCTGCTCCGCTCTCTGGGGCCTGGTCCCTCATCCCAGGGCTGGTGCCTCGTAGGTACTCAACTGTTTTACTGAAAGTTGACTCTGACCCTGTCTAGGTATCAGGGCATGGGCTGGCGTTTTGGGCACATTTGCTCCTTACAGCCTCTCCCATGAGGCATGGATGGTTATCCCCATTGTTGAGATGAGAAAACTGAAGCTCACAGAGGTGACTTGCTGATGGCAGGAACACCCCCAAAGCCCACCTAGGCCCCCTCCTGTCACCTCCTCACCTTCAGCCCCGATGGACACCAGCCTAACCCCCTTGCTGGCAATGAAGTCCAGCGCCTTGTTGACATTGGCAATTTTGTGGAAGCGCATCTTGCCTTTGTCTGGCCTGGACAGCCTCTCTCCTGGGTGTAAAAGAAGAGGTAAAGGGTCAAAGGTTATGAGAGGAAGTTGGAGATCTTGTCCTCAAACGTTCCCCTCCATCGCCAATCCCCTGCAGTCTCTGCTGCCGTATTCCCCCAGCTCTGGGGATCCCCCTAGGTCCCGGGGTCCCTGTGCACAAATTTGCACACCTCACCTGAAATGACCTCCAGGAGCAGCATGAGCTTGAGGCCATTGCGGAAATCCTCCTCGATGTTCTCGATCTGGGTGCCTGCCTTGCGCAGGTGCGAGTTGCACCAGGCAGTGAAAGTCTGGGGGCGGAGAACAGCGCTCAGACCCTAGCGCTGAGGACAGTGCTCAGGCTCCTTGGTCGGAGCAGATCTCAGAGCCCAAGGCCCTGGATTCCAGTCTTGGCTCAGTCACTGACTTGCTGTGTATCTGGGCCAGTCCCTTTCCCTCTCTGAGCTTTAGTTCTCCTGGAAGAGGAGAAATGGGGTCTGGGTCCCATGCAGGTCTCAGTTTGGATGGTTAGAAAATCATAAAGCAGACACGCCAAAGCTTGGGGCCCTCTGAGGTACCAGGGCCAATGCAGGATGATACAGCCTTTTTAAAACCTGAAAAATTCTGGGTCAAAGCACATCTGGCTCTGAGGGTTTGGCCCTAGGGACTGTGCACCTGTGTGTTTTTATATGAGCCCCATCGACCTCTCCGGGCTGTTGTGAATTGGCCTCCAGGTAGACTATGAGTGTGGAAGAGCTTTGCAGGCTGTGGAGGGTCAGCTGGGCACTCGGGCCCAGCCTGATCTAGTTTGTGGAGGCGACTCTCCTCCCCTGCCCCCCAGAGTCAGAGCATCTGAAAAGCTGGTTTGGGATGGGAAGGCTGGTATATGGCTGTGTGTCTACTGGGGATGGGGTGACCTGGAGCCTGGCGCACAAGTTTCTACCAAACTACCAAGCTTTCAGGCCTGGATTCTCCTGGATCCATCAGCCATGAAGTCCTTGGTCGAATCCATATTTGGGCTCCAATCCCCTCTTAGGCTCAGCCTCCCCATCTGTACAGCTAAGGGAACAGACTCCACGTTATCTCAGGTTCCTCTTCCCTGACCTGGCAGGATTCTAGAATTAGAGCATTCCCCTACCACAAAGCCGGTTCTCCTGGACGGTGGCCCTGGAAGTTATTTGGAATTCTTTCCCTCAGCCAGTGTCCCCTCCTCAGAAAGAGCTTTTCAGATGCCCTAGAAGCTGACCTGGGAGATGATGCTTTAAATTCTTGAGGGGCTGTCATTGCTAAGGGAAGGGGGTGAGCTTCCTGTCACTGGAGGTGTTTTGAGCGCTGAGCACTACTTGATGGGGCCCCAAGCACAGGAAGGGCAGTTGATTCTCTGCAGTGCCTTCCAGCCCTGGAGTCTGGGATGCCCTGGAAATGGAGGGGGCAGGGGCAGGCAGGCCTGGGCGGGGCCTCCATGGAAAAGGAGGAGGCATTCTTTCACTCGACAAACATGATTCTTTTTTTTTTTTAAATTGTTGTTGTTAATCCTCACCCAAGGATATTTTTCCATTGATTTTTAGGGAAAATAGAAGAGAGAGGGAAAGACAGAAACACATCAGTTGGTTGCCTCCTGCATCAGCCCTGACCAGGGCCCGGGCTGGGGAGGAGCCTGCAACCAAGGTACATGCCCTTGACCGGAATCAAACCCGGGATCCTTTGGTCCACAGGTCTATGCTCTATCCACTGAGCCAAATTGGCCAGGTCCAAACATGATTCTTAATGAGATGTGGCCCCTGCCTTAAAGCAATTCACAGTCAAAGAGCCATGTTGGTCTGAGAAGAGCTGGGAGAGACTGGTGTCCAGGATTCCAGGGGAGTTCCCTAAATCAGGTGGGGACCCCTTGGGGAAGGCTAATATTTGATCAGAGCTGTGATGGAGGAGCAGAAATTATTCAGGCAGCAAAGGGCAGGCAAGGGCATTCTGGGCAGGGACAGCCACGTGGGCAAGTGCTTGGCAGTAAGAAACAGTTGCTAGGTTTGCGGGGCTACAGCTATCTGGCCACTGCCAGAGTGAAGCTGGGGGTGTTGGGCTGTAAGTAGTGGGAGGCAGGCCGGAGGGACAGCAGTGGCCAGGTCATGCACGAACTTGGGTGCTAAGCCAGGGAGTTTGAACTTGACCCTGAGAGCAACAGGGAGTCAGGGAAGTTTTCAGGCGGGGGGCGGAGGGGGGCGGGGGGCGGGAGCAGCAGAACTGTGTTTTTTAAAAACTCATTCTGGTTGCAGAATGCAGACTGAAGACTTGGCAGAGCAGAAGGGAAAAGTGAGGAGGTGGTGACCGGGACCAGGGTGAAAGAAGGGAAGGTGGCAGGACGAGGTGGATGAGATAGAAACATCTGTTCCTGCTGGAGTACACGCTCCCTGGGCTTGTCCCCTGCTGAGTTCCTGGCACCCAAAACAGTGCCTGACACATAGTTGGACCTTCTCAAGAAATAATGCGTGGATATTTTTGAATGAGGTTGAATGAAGAGGACTCAGGCATCAGGTGGAAGGAGGTGGGAGTGTTCCAAGATGCAGAAGAGTAGCAGGGATGAGGCAGGGCTAAAGCTGAGCGCAGAGATGTTCGTTACATTGTGATAAACAATGTTGGATGAGAAAGAACAGACCAGAATGTCCAGCATCCCCGCGAAGCTGATTAATTTACAGAGCATCTATACTCCTCAGCCACTGAATGAATGGATGAGGTGGGTGGCTGTACGTTGGATTGAAAGGATATTCCTCATATTTTGTTAAGCGACAAAGGCAAGTTAAAGAGGCATGTATCTTAAGAAGGACACATGGACCTGGATCAGGGAGAGGCCTGGGTGGGTGGGGGTGAGGATAAGAGTTGTTGCATAGCAGATGGCAGCTGGAGTCAGGGGCAGGAATGACATCACCGGGAGATTGCTGGACCAGAGGGCCACAGCCCGGCTTGGAGACAGGTGCAAGAGGAGCCTGAGGGAAAGCTTGTCACCTGGGGAAGCTTGTCAGCTGAGCCTCCTGGTCCCTGGAGTCATCTCCCATCACCTAACTCAGTAGAAGTGCTCTGATTCTCAATCCTGGGATTCTCAGATCCTGAAAATTTCACTGAGCACCCCTGTTGCCTGCCCAGTCCTGGAGTCATACTGTTGGCAAATGTTGAGCAGGGTCCAGTAACCCCATGGTGTCCTCCCTGTTCCTGGCCTGCCACTCTCTAAGGTTTTTTCACCCCAGCCTGGATCATTTCTCTTCTGGGCACCCAGGTGTCCTGCCCCCTCCACTTGGAAAAGTCTGGGAGCGAAAATAGCTCAGGGAGAGGGGGCTTGAGCACCCTACAAGGCTGGGCCAAAGCAGCAGCTGCCCATGTGCCCCTCTCCAGCTCCCTCAAGCCGCTGCCTCAGCACAAAGTGTCCATCTGGCCAGAGAGTCAGGTTACTGCGTAAGGGGACCCAGGGCTCCCTCCTCCCCAGTCCTGTGGCCTTTTCAGCAGGGAGGGGTACCCTGAGAAAGAGTGGGAATGCGGCAAGCAAGGGGCAAAGACCCTCAGGTTGGGGGGTGGGGGGACCCGTTTTCTGACAGCATATGATTTGGGTCCTATTTCTGCCTCTTTCTAGTCCTCAGTTTCCTCATTTGACAATTGAAATAGAGTGACTACGGACACCATGCTGGAGAGAATACAGAGGAGAGGGTGGGAAGGGATCTGGGGTGGTTGTCCGCACCCCGACATTCCTGTCTCTTTACTAGTTGCCTGGCTGCTAGGGTGGGGCCTGGGAATATCTAACTAGAGAGGTGGGGTAGGTGTGGGGAAAAAGAGATTATTCTTCCAGAAACCCCCAAACTTGGATCTCCTGAGCTAAGGCCAACCTGTTTTCACCAGGAGAAGTAGGGCAGTGGACCCAGGGGAATGAATCCTGGGGGGCACACCGGAAACTCTCCTCGTCATCCTAAACCCCTCATGAGGGCTCCCAGCCCTCTCTCTCTTCCAGCCCTGGGGGACAGCAGAGGACTGATGGGCAGAGCCTGGGCGAGGGAGTGGCACTCTGCAGGCTCTGCTCCTGACCTGCTGAGATGACAAGCCAAAACTGACCGGCTTTTCGGGCCTCAGTTTTGCCATCAGGAAATGGGCTGGTACTCACTTTCCGCTGCTGCTTCTCCCAGGCCGGGTCCAGCAGCAGGTCGCGATCCCAGTCCTCCTCCTGTTCCATGTACTCGCCGCCGCCGCCGCCCGCGAAGGGCCCCTCCCCGGCCCCCAGACCCTCGGGCTGCATAACCATCATCATCTCGCTGGAGCTCCTGGCTTCGCTCTGCTCGGCGCTCTCCAGGACACAGGGGCCGCGTTAAGTAGCGGCGGGCCCAGCCCCAGATCGGATTCGCGCTAAATATGGGGGCGGGGGGAGGGGCCGAATGGGGGCGAGGGCGCTGGGGTCGGGACCGGGCCAGAAGGTGCACGGGGCCTGGGGACTGCAGAATTTGGGGGCATTGGCTCGGTTCCCGTGACGGAGATCCGGGGTTCGCGTTCCAGCTCTGCCGCTAGGGCGCTGTGTGAGCTTGGGAAAGCCACGGGCCCTCTCAGTTTCCTCGTGCACAACGGGGATGACAATAATAGCGGCTGCAGACCGCTCTAGACGCTGCGCTGCGGGCCTTCTCCTGACCCTCTTCCTGCGCGGCGCTGGTGGGAAACCGGGAGCCCTATCCCCATTTCACAGTCAGGAACACCAAGGCGCAGAGATGTTTTGAACGTTTCCTGGGGTGACTAAGGGAGAGATTCGAGCACGGGGAGGGGCTCCAGGCCAGCTGGATGGGCTGATGCAGGGCTATTAATATCGGGGAGGCTGGGGGGTCATGGGGAATGTGCTGAGCCGGGAAACCCCGACGCCACCAAGGGTGCAACTCAATCCTGCAGGCACCCTGTGGAGCCAGCCCAGCGAGCCGGGCTTCAGCGGGCGGCGCGGGGCCTCCGTGGGTGGGCGGCGCTAACGCCGCTGCCCCGCCCTAGTTCGAGCGCCAACAGGATTCCAAGCATCTTCTTGGCTCACTTGGCCGTCCAATCACATCTTCGCATCCGCTGGCGACTCCACGTGACTCTAAACTCACAGCCACGCCCCTCAGATCTCCCATTGGTCGGGGTAGACTTCCGTCTAACACTATCCCCGCCCCAATACGGAAGCGGCGGGGTGCTCGGGACCCTACAGCGGGTGGGTCCAGGCCATGGGGCAGCCCAGGGCTGTGGGGAGCGCGGACGGGCCGCCCACGCGGCTGCCCCTCGTGCTCACCGCGCTGTGGGCGACGGCGGTGGGTCTGGAGCTGGCCTACGTGCTTGTGCTGGGTCCTGGGCCGCCCCCGCTGGGACCCCTGGCCCGGGCCTTCCAGCTGGTGCTGGCCGCCTTCCAGCTGCTTAACCTGCTGGGCAACGTGGGGCTCTTCCTGTGTTCGGATCCCAGCATCCGGGGCGTGATGCTGGCCGGCCACGGTCTAGGCCAGGGCTGGGCGTGAGTGGGGCACGGGATTCGGCGGTGTAGCGGGAGCCTTGGACAGGGGGCGGGGCCTTGGGACCTGAAGATGTTAGAACCAGATTCTTTAGGGTCTGCCTGTTAGAACCAGAGAACTCATTTAGAACCTGGATGGGAGAGCTAGGGGTATTACTTATTCACTTACAAATTTTACCGAGCACCTACTATATACCAGGTAAACTATAGGCATAATCAATAAATTATATAGAATGTTAGAAGACGGTGGTATGGACACAAAATGTAGAGCAGGGTAGAAGGGGTGCAAGTTGCAGTTTTAAATAGGGTGGACAAGGTAGGCCTCATTAAGAAGGTGGCATTTAAGCAAAGACTTGAAGAAGGTGGGGGAGTTAGCCATGTGGGAATCTGGGGGAAGAGTGTTCCAGGCAGAGGGAACAGACAACATAAAGGCTCCGAGGCAGTCATGTGCTTAGCATGTTCCAGGAACATCAAGAAGACCAGTGAGGCCAACGTGGAGTGAGAAGGGGAGGAGAGAGGTTAGACATGTAAAGACCTAGTAGGACATTGAAGGCTTTGCTTTTTACTGGAAGTGAGATGGAGAGCCATTGCAGGGTTGTTGTTTTATAAGATTTATTTTAATCCTCACCTGATGATATGTGTGTGTGTGTGTGTGTGTGTGTGTGTGTGTGTGTGTTTAATTGATTTTAGAGAGCCCTAGCTGGTTTGGCTCAGTGGATAGAGCGTCAGCCTGTGGACTGAAGGGTCCCAGGTTCGATTCCAGTCAAGGGCATGTACCTTGGTTGCGGGCTGATCGGTGTTTCTCCCTCATCGATGTTTCTAACTCTCTATCCCTCTCCCTTCCTCTCTGTAAAAAATCAATAAAATATATTTTTAAAATATTGATTTTAGAGAGACAGGCTGAGAGAGGACAAGAGAGAGAGAAGCATTGATGTGAAAGAGAAATATCAATCAGTTGCCTACCATATATGCCTGACTGGGAATCGAAACCACAACCTCCGTATGTTCCCTGACTGGGAATGGAACCCAAGACCCTTCCATGCATGGGACGATGCTCCAACCAACTGAGCCACACTGGCCAGGGTGCTATTGGAAGGTTTTGAGCAGAGGAGGAACATGACTTAGATTTTGTTGTTGTTAATCTTCATCCAAGGATTTTTTTCCCCCATTGATTTTTTAGAGAGTGGAAGGGAGAGGGAGAGACAGAGAGGGAAACATCAATGTGGGAGAGACACATCAATTGGTTGCCTCCCGCACGTACCCTGACCGGGATTGGGGATTGAGCCTACAACAGAGGTATGTGCCCTTGACTGGAATTGAACCCCAAGATCCTTCAATCTGCAGGCTGACGCTCTAACCACTTGAGCAAAACCAGCTAGGGCATGACTTGGATTTTTAAGGATCAGTGCTGGGGTGAGACTACTCTAGGAGGGGGCAAAGGTGGAGTCAGGATAACTAGTCAAGAGGTTGTTGCCATAATCCAGGTGAGAGTTCATGGTGACTGTGGAGGAAGGCAGAAGTTTGCTCCTGGATGTTAGAGCCAGAGAAAGGCCTTAGGACTAAGGATGTCAGAGCTGGAAGTGACCTCAGACCTGCAGTGCTAGAACTGGGAGGGCTGGGAAGTGGTGTTCAGCCTGCATTTACCTATGGATAACCTGAGGCTTAGCAAGGGCAACCTCTGCTTTCCCAGGACGGGCTCACAGGCATGAGACGGGGCACCCAGAGCTGCTGGGGGAACTGACTCTGTGGTTCTTCCTTGCAGTTACTGCTACCAGTGCCAGAGCCAGGTGCCGCCACGTAGCGGACATTGCTCTGCCTGCCGCGTCTGCATCCTGCGTCGGGATCACCATTGCCGCCTGCTGGGCCGCTGCGTGGGCTTTCACAACTACCGGCCCTTCCTGTGCCTGCTGCTTCATGGCGCGGGCGTCCTGCTTCACGTCTCTGTGCTGCTGGGCCCTGCCCTGGCAGCTCTGCTGCAAGCCCACACGCCCCTCCACACCGCTGCCCTCCTCCTGCTGCCCTGGCTCATGCTGCTCACAGGTGGGAGCCAGGGAGGCCTCCACAGAGAGGCAGAGGGCCTAGTAGTGGCCATTCTGGTGGGAGATGGGGCTGTGGCCAGTCCCTAGCAATGCCCTGGGGACCCAGTCCCAGTATCATTTATTGGGGTTGGTGGTGAGGACAGCCTGGTATTCAACTGGATATGGTAAAATACAGTGCTTGAACACAGGTACAGAGATCTGCCTGGGAGAATTAGGGAAGGATTCTAGGAGGTGTTGGCCGAGGAGGAAAGACTGGGGAGGTCACTGGGGGAAGGTCACTGGGGGAGTATTCTAAAGGGGACCATTCTAATCGAGGCCTTGGATGTTGAGCAGGGAGCAGCAAAGGCAATTGGATGGGAATTGTGAGAATTAAGGCCAGGACAGTAGGTTAGGACTGGATGGTGGAGGCCTTGAATGCTGGTGTGAAGAGATGGCCCTCACTTGCCTGGGCAGTGGGGAGCCAGTGAAAGTTACAGGCAGGGGAAGACTTGGATCAAGAGGTTGATTGAGAGGCAAAGTTCTGGATGACATTTATTTCTCTTTCTTCTGTTACCACCCAAGATAAAAGCCCCACTGGTCTTTTATACTCTGTCCCCGCCCCCCCCCCCCCCCAAATGCTCTGGGCTTTCTCTCCCCTGCCTCCTTCCTCTTGACCTCTATACCCACAGTCCCCTCTGTACCCTTGTCCTGTAGTTCTTAGTTCAGCAGATACTTGTGACCGACTGTGGGCCAGGATAAAGCCTGCAGGAGGCCTCCACAGAGACACGCTCTACTTTTCCAGTGTAGCACACAGTACAGCTGTAATTAAATAACTGAGAAGGGACCTCATGAATGTCTGTGAGCTCCCTGAGGTCAGAGGTTCATTCTGATATTTGCGGTGCCTGGCACCATGTCCAGCACATGGGAAGTGCTCAAACATTTGGGATGCATGAATGAAAGTCATACCTAAGGTAGAGAGAGGACTGTGTCTGCCTGGGTCACTGCTGTGTTCCCATCACCCAGCAGGGGCCGGCTAGGGAACAGAGACTCACTGCTGGGGGAGGAATGAACTCTGCTTCATGGTGGAGGTAGGGGGTGGCTGGAGGGCAGGAGCTGGGCTTTGGGGGACTGGGCCTGCTGCTGCCCCCTGATCCCGTCTGCTCTCTCCTTGCAGGCAGAGTGTCTCTGGCGCAGTTCGCGCTGGCCTTCGTGACCGACACGTGTGTGGCGGGTGCCCTGTTCTGCGGGGCTGGGCTGCTCTTCCATGGGATGCTGCTGCTTCGGGGCCAGACCACCTGGGAATGGGCGCGGGGCCAGCACCTTTATGACCTGGGTCCTTGCCATAACCTGCAGGCAGCCCTGGGTCCCCGCTGGATCCTTGTCTGGCTCTGGCCCTTTCTGGCCTCCCCGTTGCCTGGGGACGGGATCACCTTCCAGACCACAGCTGATGTGGGACTGGTGGCTTCCTGACTCCAGGAAGAGCCAGAGCTGTAGAGGGAGGGAGGAGGGGTGAAGGGGCTCATAATTCATTTCAGGCCCACCCCCGGCCTCAGGAGGAGAGGCAGGTTGGTACTTAATGTCTGCTTTCGGCAACTCCAGCCCCATCCTTGGCCTTGCCCCTGCCCAGCTTGGACTCAGTCTCCAGGGCGTGGGCCCTGTGAGTCTGCCTCTGTCAGTGGCCCCCGAGTGCAGTGGAGGGTCTGGCAAGGGGCTGCTTGGCCAACCCAGCTGCCCCTTTGCCAGATTAATAAAGCGCCCACTTGGTTCTTGGATTCCCTCCAGCTTTGTGGGTTTCTGGTCCCTCACTGTTGCCCAGCTGCTGTTTCAGGTTCCTCTGATTGTCACGTCTGGGAACCACTGACCACCTGAGGAGCCAGGGCTCTGCCTCTGTGGCCGCGGTGGGATGGGGTGGGAGACCAGTGGCCACGGTGGCATGTACTGATCCGGGGCATGAGCATCTAAAATTCTGTTTTTCTTCTTCACCCAAGAATATTTTCCCATTGATTTTTAGAGAGTGGGAGACAGAGAAACATCGATGTGAGAGAGACATATCGATCGGTTGCCTCCTGCACGAGCCCCAACTAGGGCCCAGGCCAGGGAGGAGCCTGCAACTAGAGGTATATGCCCTTGGCCAGGATCAAACCCAGGACCCTTCAGTCCGCAGGCTGATGCTCTATCCACTGAGCAAACCTGGCCAGGGCACATTTAAAATATTTTCCCAGGTTCATTGCTTTAGAGTTAGAAGTATTCCCACATCAGCAATTTCATTGAACCCCTCTCTAGCTAACCTGATACACTGAACAACAATTATGTGGATAGAAAACTTAAGGCTCTGAGAGTTTATGTGATCAGTTCATGGGGTAGTAAATGGAGGAGTCAGGATTTGAACCCAGATCTTTGTGCTTTCTCCTTCAAGCATCTGTGACAGGTGGTGCTGACAGGGCTACACTCCTCTTGGAACTGTTCAGGAGCTACTTACTAAACCTTTTCATTTAAATCTAGTAACTAATTAAATGTGACAGGTTTTAAGCACATCAGTGTACCTCTTTCCTCTTCAAATCTGAAATGATAGTAAAGAAAAAATATATGTTTACAAGGAGAAAGAAAATAGGCAGGAGACAGCAGTAGACCAGAGAGCCTGGAGTTTTAAAAGATGGAAAGTGAATGGAGGTTCATTTACTCTCTTGGCAGAGAAGTAGAGAATGAAATTGTGTTCCCAGAGGGAGGGGCCAAGAGGCAGCCAACTTGCCTCCCAGAACCTGCAGATGCTCAGGAAATTCCATGAGCAACGTGGAATATTTTCCACCAAAAATGGGGTGAAGTGAACGTCTACAGATGCTGCTTGCGAGGGTGCTCTCCTGTGACATGGGCACTGCAAACCGCCTGCTCCCTCCTCTGTTTACCCCTCCTCCAGAGTATCTTTTTTGTGTGTGTGTGTGAGGTTTTTTTAGTTAAAAGGAGATGCAAGAAAATATTTCTAAAGAGAAACAACACCACCCAACTTAAGAAATGGATACCATTTCCTTTGACGTCCCTACGGTGCCCCTCCCTGGTAGAGGACACACTACTGTCTTAATCACTCTCTGGCTTTGCTTTGTAATTTTATTACATTTGTATTGGTTTTGCGTGTTTTGAATTTTATATAAATGGAACTGTATCATGTTTATTCTTCTGTGACTTGCTTTTTCACTCATTGTTTCTGAGATTTGTCTAAGTGTGTGCAGCTGTAGGGCATTCCTTCTCCTTGCTGTATGGTGACCCTTTGAATATACCACAATTTATTTTTCTATTTTGCCCCACTGTGTATGATCCCCTATGATCTATTCTTGGTCCTTGTGCTTCATGTAGATTTTAGAATCAGCTTATCAAGTTCCAACAGTACAAACCTCTTTGAGATTGTGAATGGAACCCACTGAATCTATAGATCAGTTTTGGGGAAATCAACATCTGCATGAAATTGAATTTTCCAGTTAATTCCATTTGATCTGATAGCAGACATTGTATGATTTCATTATTTTAAGTTTGTGAATGTGTTTTCTGTGGCTCAGAATGTGGTCTCTCTCAGTGAATGTCCATGTACTTCAGGAAAATGTGTGTTCTGCTCAGTGGAAGCAGTCTAGAGATGTCGGTTATATCCAGTTGACTGATGGTGGTGTTGAGCTCCTTGAAAAGACATCACGATCAACGATTGAACAGAGGACAAAAAGAGTTGAGAAAATAATAGCATTTTAAAAATAATTTCAGTGAAGAGCTGGAAGAGAAAAATCTCTCAAAAACAGAATAAAAAGACAATAAGAGAAGAGAGAAGAAAATGAGAGGATCAATCCTGTTCTCTCTGGATTTAACAGATGCCGGGCCTCATCCGAATTCAAGAGAGAACAGAGAAAATGGGAGGGAATTTTCCAGAACTGAAGGATGCACATCTCTACCCACAGCACAACAAATACTGACACAGAGTAAGGTGTGTCCTGACATTTCAGAGCCTCAGAGAGAGGAGGCCAGGAGCAAACGGAGCATGGGACTTCTCAACAGCATTACAAAATAAAAAGTAATGGGAGCACTGCCTAAAAATGCTGTTCTTGCATGAAAAGGATTCTCAATGTCAAATTTTACGACCCAAACTATCATATATATGTATGAATTGAATAAAGAAAATTTCAGCCTGGCTGGCGTGGCTCAGTGGTTGAGTATTGACCTATGAACCAGGAGGTCACGGTTCAATTCCCAGTCAGGGCATGTGCCCAGGTTGGGGGCTCACTCCCTGGCCGGGGGGGGGGGGGGGGGGAGGCAGCAAATCAATGATTCTCTCTCATCATTGATATTTCTATTTCTCCCTCTCCAAAATCAATAAAAAGATATTTTTTAAAAAGAGAAAATTTCAGACAAATAGCGCCTTAAAAATGTTAACTCTAGTGGTTTTTTAAAGAAAGTAGCTGTGGATATGCTTCACCAGATGAGGGTACAGATGATGGAGGAGGAAGACCCGGGGCCCAGGGATTGGGTGCTGGCCCAGGGCACGGCAAAGGGAACCGGGAGACGTGCTCTGCAGCAGCTCTGGAGCCCTCTAGCCCGCTGCCCCCGGATGGAGGCAAGTGTCCAGTAAAAAGGAACGGTCAGACCCAGCAGGGGGAGAATTAGCACAGAAAACTAAGCAAAGGAAAAAAACGGTAATTATTAATTCCATGAAAAACAAAAGGTAATGGTACTCAAAAGGTAATTTAATTATAGCCCAATTCTTGGTTCACAGTGAATAAGTTTCACATCATAATATAAATTGTAATCCAAACTGAATATTGATTCACCTACAAACTGGAAAGACAAGGAAGGGATGGTGTCCCTCATCTGTTAGGAAAGGGAGCCAGCAGACAGTGTCTGAGATTGACAAATCGAGCAAGACCCGTGTAAGCATGTTACAAAAATAAACAGCTAAGATGCCTGCAAGTGACTAGCAGGGGAGCAGTGCTGGGGTGGGGAGACGCTTTTCTTCTTACGGCCTAATTCCATAGTACTAAGCAGGTTCGTGTTTTTAGATAAACATTCTTTTTACAGGCACCAACTCTCCTCCTTAATGTACACAATTTCCCGGAGTCCTGACTAGTGAGGCCCTGGGTCCCGCGCACTGCTTCTTGCTTCACTTACACTGTCCACATCACCGCAGTTCATGTGTTTTTAGTGACAGCACATGGTAGTCCATCATATAAACTCACGTTGGTTGCTGGGCCTAGGAGCAGTTTCTCCGCTTTCGTCATGAATAGCCATGGAACCCAGAGCAGACCTTTTTGTTCCGAGTTCACACAGTTCATCACTTGACTGGGGTGAGAGGAGCTGTAAGGTCATCTGGTTCAACACAGCCACCTGAGCGGTGGTAGCCCAGCCCGCAGGACACAGCGCCAGTGACAAGGGGCTACACCTTCTAGGGCAGGCGCTTCCTTGTCGGATAAGCTCCCTGAGAAAGCTCTTCAGGTTAAGCTAAGCCTCTGACAGTGACCCTGCTGTGCCCCAACGCCCTCTCCCTGTCTGTCCATTTCCAGGTGAAACCTCCTGTGTGTTCCCCCTGCACATCAGTTGCTTTGATCCAGAACCCTTCACCGTCCTCTCCCAATTGGTCCATGTCTGCGCGTGTGGACTGTACAGAGAGGGGGATGGGCTCTTTTTTGTCTAGACCCCTTGCTTGTCTTAACCATTTGGCTGTGGCTGTCACCCCAGTCCCTCACTGTGTCTTGGGCACAGAGGCTGTTGCCTGGCAGTGGCCGTCAGCTTGGGGCCCTCAGCCTCAGGGCAAAGTCTCTGCAGTTATTCCTGTCAAGTATCCCCTTTTCTGGAGCCGACTCACTTCCTCTAGAGGGGCTGCCGAGCTCATAGGATTTTTAGAGCGGAAGCCGGTCAAACTGCCTCATTTTACACAAGGGGAAACTAAGGTCCCCAGGGATTGGGTTACAACCCTGAGCTGTCCCCACACATCGGGCTGCTCCTGCTCAGAGAGGGGAAGATGTAGGTCCTCCGGGAGTGGGGCCCCTGGCTTGGGAGTGGGGCTCCTGTGTCAGGAGTGGCACCCCAGAATGCCGAGAGGTGGCCAGGCAGACTGGCCAGGGCTGTGAGGCACAGAGGGCCGGGACTGTGGGTCTCTGGTTCTTGTGGGCTAAACATGTGCCTTTGTTCAGCCTTTTGACTCACTCGAGCCTCTGGTCCATGCCTTTGCAGCGAATTCCCTCACACTATGGCCACTGCCCGGTGAACTTTCCACTCACATGGCTGCTCTGGGCTCCAGGGCATTGAAGCGCATCTTGATGGGCAATTCTGGGATTCTGCCTCCTGTGCCACCTCCCCAGAGCCCCAGAAATGCCCCTCTGTGCCCCCCAGCACCCTCTCTGCTCCGTCGACCTGAGCCTTGCTCTCCTGGGTGTACATTCTGGACCCAAGCATCCTGTCGGGAGCAGTGCCTGTGCTGTCTTCACCCCATGCCCTCTGCATGGAGCATCACGGGCCTGAGACCTTGACTGAGCCCAAGATTTCAGAAAAGCCCCCTGTGGGGAGGCAGCTATACTTAGGGCCCCCGAATAGGAAGAAGGGCCCCTGCCCAGCTCACGAGGGGAGGTCAGAGCATGTGTTTTGCTTCAAGCTGAACTGGCAGCAGCTAAGCCTCTGGAACCCCAGGGAGCAACAGGGGGTTCAGTCTCACCCAGTAAAGCCTCTGACTGTCCCAGGCCAGGCCCCAGCCACCTCTGGCTGGGCCAGCAGCAGCAATGGGCGCTGTGCCTAAGGGGAGCGGCAAAGGAGAAGGTGAGCCGTGCCCCTCATCTCACCTTGACTGTGTCAGAGCTGTTCCTCTGGGCTTGGGTGTGGTCTCTGGAGGAAAGTGGGGAGGACAGAGGAGCAGCAGGAGCCCAGTGAGCCGGCGCCTGCACCTTCCTGAGAGGAAAGGCGCTGAACCTCCTGGGTTGTCACTGACCTGCTGCTGTAGGTCACCAGCGGTCGGATGGCGAGCACGGGGAGCTTAGGAGGGGAGAGGGACGCTGTGGCCCAGCACCTGCTGCGCGGGGAGCAGGCTGGCCACTGCCTCTGCCCAGTCAGTGAAAGGGGCTGGATCTTCCTGGTCCCATTCCGCAGGGGCTTTAATTCCAGTCCAGGGGTCAGGCAGCTGCCAGCCCCTCGCTCACAGGCATGTTGATATGGGCACTCAGCAGGGGTGCGCTCTGGCCTTCTCGAAGCACTAGCACCTGTGGAGGAGGTACTCCTGGCAATAGGGTCCTGCCCCCTGGAGCCCTTCCTCCCTGCTCGGCCAAGCCTGGCCTGGTCTGCACTGGCCCTAATGACAGGCCACGGTGCAGATACCCAGCCCCAGCCGGCAGCCACCTGGGGACCTTGTCCACACGCACTCCCACCGTCCTCCCCACACAGTACCAACAGCCACCTACCTTGATAATGTCTGAGATGCCCTTGTCACTGAGACTCTCCACAAAGGTCTCCAGGGGGTAGCTGAGCCCAGGCACCAACAAGGGAACCTAAGTTTGGGGACAAAGACATTAGGAAATCAGCCCTCATGCCAGGGGAAAACCAGGACCTTCACTCCGGAAGATTCTCCTTGAGGCAGACAGGCTCCCAGAGCTACTGCAGGACCGACAGGCTTCTGGGAGAGGCACAGGAGGGCCTGGCATGGCTGTTCTCCAGCACCGGCTGCGTGGCTCTGAGACTCTCGCAGGCTGGAAGTGGGGCAGCTGAGGCAGGTCTTGGGTGCTCTCCCCGGAGGCCCTGTTGTGCCCTAGCCTAACTGTGGCTGCAGCCCCTGCCAGCCCTCGCCTCTGACCGGGTGGAGGCTCTGTGGGCATTTAATCAGCCCCCCGCTCCCCACCTTTCCATGTCTCAGGAGGCTGTCAAATTACCTTGAAGAAGGCCCTGGGCAGGGCATAGAGTGCCTCGTTGTACAGGAAGCAGATCAGCAGCCCCAGGATGGGCCGGGCTGTCGAGGTGTTCTGCAGGTGCAGTGTGAGCTTAAAGGTGGGGCCCAGGCCTTGAACCTGTGGAGAGGGTGGAGTGGGTAGACCTAGCGGCCTTGGGCGTGGGGCACGGTGTGCCCCAGCCCTGCTTCCTCATCAGTGTCCTCAAGTCATCCTCCTCCAGCTATTCTAGCTCACTGTCCACCTGCCTCCCAAAACGCCCAGAAGGTTGGCTCCTGTGGGTACAGGAATCAGCCAAGGCCCAGGGCCGGGAAGAGGTTTGAGAGAGGCCACTCGGCAAGTTGGGTCAGAGGCAGAGCTGGCCTCGGGATACAAGTCCCAGCTCCTACCCGAGTCCTCAACCACTGCCCCTGACCCTCTGCCTAGAGCTTGGCCCACCTCCCCTCTCATCCTGCGGCGGCTGAAATGGTTTCATTTTCCTCCCTCTTACCCTCGGTTGCTCTGTAGCTTCTTCCTCTATCTATCCACTTTCTTTAGGGAAAGAGAAGTCAGAAGCCCAGTTGGGACAGATGGCACCCCCCAGGGACCTACTGAGAGCTGGTTGGAGCCCTG
Source organism: Myotis myotis (assembly GCF_014108235.1). Taxonomy (NCBI): domain Eukaryota; kingdom Metazoa; phylum Chordata; class Mammalia; order Chiroptera; family Vespertilionidae; genus Myotis; species Myotis myotis. The sequence goes on from NW_023416314.1 coordinate 78,065,601, forward strand.
ATGACCTTAAGGCCACCTGTGTGTGGGTGCCTGTGCAAGCCTCAGGCAGTTACTGAAATGAACAGCTTTCTTCCCGGTACCATAGCGGGAAGAGTCCCTCCAGGCTCCGGGGAAGAAAAATCCCAAGGCGAGGAGTTGTGTGCCCTGCCCCAAGTCTGGGGCTTTTCTGAGCACAACTTGGAATGAGGGAGCTGGAGAGTGTCCCTGTGTGGCCAGCACGGGGCAGAGGCAGCCCAGGAGAGAGAAGGTGAGCACGCTCTCACAAAGGAGGACTTGGTCCCTGGGCCTGTGGGAAGGTGAGAAGGGGCACGGGGCCTAGTTGACTTGGAATTGGCTCTGGGGAGGCAGGGCTCCCACCCACCCCAATCTCTGCCTCTCCAGCCCTGAGGCTGCTGACTTCCCCCGACACCTGGGTGCTCACCACAGCGTGTAGCTTGAGTGGCTCCCGGGCTGTCGCAGACACGGGGCTCAGGCTGGACTCAAGGGCCTGCACGTAGGCACGGGCGGCCCGGAGGCGCAGCAGGTAGAGGTCGGTCTGGAAGGTCCGGTGCATGGCTGAGGAGACAGAGTGCTGACACTGGAGGTGGGGAGGGGAGGCGGGGGTGGGTGCAGGGGGCGGGGAGAGTGCAAGATGAAGGTACAGGGGGCAGGGTCTGCAGAGGCTGGGGAGGTGGGGAAAAGGAGGGCCAAGGTCCACCAGTCCAGCCTTCTAATGACACTGGATGCTGGACTATTTCCTGCTTCCTCTTCCTGGTTCTACCACCTCGCTGCCCGCACAATCTCAGGGTCCTTTGCTGGCTGTTTCCATTCCACCATAAGCACTGGTGTTCCCTGGAGTCTTGTCCTTGGTCCTCTTCTCCTCTGTCTTCCTCCCGTGGACAACCCATGTCTGGCCCTGGCCGTGACCACTCCAAAGAGGAACAACTGTGAGGGACGCGTGCCTGCTGGGCCTTCGGTGCCCACCTCAGGGCCTGGCCCATGTCCACACTTGACAGGGCGTCTCCAGCAGCTCAGCACCTGGGGCAGCCTCCTGCTTCTAACTGCCTAATGGCCACCTGCACCTGGATGCACCATCAACCCCTCAGATTCAGTGATGCAGACACCAAGCTCATTTCCCTTCCTCCGCCACGGCATCCCAACTTAAACAAAAACATCTTAGCTTTGCGTTCCAGGCCCTTTCGAAGCAGGCTCTGACGGCCTTTCCAGCCTCCCCTCTGGCCTCTCGGCCTCCCTGCCCCACACCCACAGCTCCCTGGCTGATGCTGCTTGAATTCAGAACAGCAGAGGAAGAGGAAGGGCCTGGCCTGAGTCTCACCGGTGCCGGCCTCCCGCTCTCGCAGCGTCTGGTCCACATAAAGCCGCGTCTTTCGGGGCACGCTGAGTTTTGTGGCCTGGGCTGGTGGGGGGCCCAGCTCACCTCCCCCCTCCACAAACACTGCTGTGCGCTTCAGGATCTTGATGATCAGGCCACCACCTAGGGAAGTGGACAGCCAGAAACAGATGTGACTTCCCCAGTCACACTACATTCCAATCTCTCTTCCCCAAACCATCCGCCTCATCTCTGTACATGTCTGTCTTGCTGCTGAGACTGCGTTTCTGGAAGGGGTGAAGTCTGTCTAAACACCCTCCTACCATTAGTTATTTCATTCATTTCAGTTACTTGTGGAGCACTTTGATGTTCCTGGTGTGGCAGGCGCTGGGGATGCTGGGTGAACCGGAGACACAATCCAGCCCAGGGCCTGGCCCTGAGGTCACCGGGTCAAACCGCTGATGAGCTGTGCCGTGTCTGCCAGCCTTGCTTTCCACACCCACATCCTCCCGTGCCTCCCGTCCACCTTCTCTCCTTCCCAGGGCTGGCCTGTTCCCTTCACTCCTAACTCGAACACCCTTGCAGGTCCGACACCCCTCACCTCGCGTCGTCATGATGAGGGTGTTATCTTCCCGCCCGAAGCGGCCAAAGCAAAGGCTGGTCACTGCATCCTACGGTGCAGACACTCGAGTTTATTTAGGAAAATATCTTGGAGAGGAGAGCAAGACTGCGGGAGAGGGGTAAGGTTGGGGGTCCCCAGATATGCCATAACAGGTGAGATGGGAGGCGAGGCCTGGGGCAGTGCTGCCTCTGAAATAGCTCCTCTGTTCTCATCTCCCTCCAACCTCTCTGCCACGGCTATCGTTCCAGACTAAACATCCCCGGGCTTGTGGGGTCAGCTTCCTAACAGGCTTCCCAGAACAGTCTTTCTCCCCGTCTGTCCTTCACAGCTGCCTCTGCTGCCTCTCAAAACCAACGTGATCATGTTGACTCTCTTCTAGAAAACCTCCCATGGCTCTTAGACTCCCTGTCCCCCTTCCACATGTGACTCTAGCCCACCTTTTCTGTCAACTCTTTACTCTTTACCTTCTCCCAACACACAACACCTGCCCTCAAATCTTCTATTGTGGCATAGGACACCTTACACATTCACACACACACACAAGTTCCACGTGTGATATACACTGGATTTGATGTTGCTGGTTGTGACCCATTAAAGTGACTTAATGACTCACAACTTAGTGTTGGAAAAACTCTGTTCCGAATTCATCGAACTCCCTGGCTTCCCTAACCAAGAGCACGCGCGCCTCTCATCCCTGAGTTCCATCCCCATTTGTTCTCCGCCGATACTCAGCCCGCTCTGCTTTTCCAGCACTTTGTGTCTGCCTGCCTTTTGTTTGAATCCGTTGTCTTTGGCTGCTGTCACCTTGGATACTAAGCTCCCTGAAGGCAAGGGTCTAGCATTGTTTTATACCCTCAATACAATGAGTTGTGCATATGAAGTGCTCAACAAATGTTTTTGAACAAATGTTTTTGAACAAATGTTTTTGAAATGCATTAAAAGTCAAGGGCAGTGGATAGAGTGGAATCAGGAGGCAGCTAAGCTGCCCTTGAGGTGGGAGTGAGGCAAGGAGTCAGGGCTCACCGGGGTGCGGATGACATTGAGCAGGGTCTTGTCATGGTAAATGCGGACCTCTCCATTGGCTAGCCCGGCCATGACGGCCTGCAGGCCCCGGGAATGCTGCTCCAGGAGGTTCATGGTCAGGATGGCTGCAGGCATCTGCACCGTCCACAGCCTCTTACCCTGGGAGGGAATAGCCAGGTGTCTGCAGGGGTCTTAGGGGTTAGAATGGACAGAGGGGGTGGCTAGAATTGCTGGGAAGGGGACCTGGGAGACATGCATGGAGGGGTGGGGGTGGGTGCTTGCCCGGAGGCCATACCTTGTGGGTGAAGCCATGCAGGCTGTCTTGGTTGCTGCCCACCACCAGGACCTTGTGGACCCGGACAAGCCCCACAGGCTGGGCGCTCAGCTCGATGCAGTACTTGGGGCACTTGGAGTCTCTGTGGAGTAGAGAGACTCTCCTAGCCCAGAGAAACCCTCTCTCTCTCCCTGGCTTACCCTCCTCTTTCTAAGCCCCATAGACTATCCTGGAAGGAATCTTGGCCCCAAAGCAGAGGACCATGGTATTCTTCCCACCTGTACCTCTTAATAGCTGTGTGACCTTGAGGAACATGAAGTGTGTCCTCCTTCCTGGCCTCCCTCCCACCTTCACTACAGGGATCTGTGTGATGACCTGGCACTTGACCGTTTACAGTGAGTGGGGCCAGATGTAGTGCCAGTGGACTTGGGCACTTCAGTAATTTATCAGAACAGCTCGGAGTTGTTGTGTAATTGCACTGCTTCCATGTCCTGACCTCTGAATCTCTTTCTCTCTCTTTTAAAAAATATATTGTTATTAATTTCAGAGAGGAAGGGAGAGGGAGAGATGGAAACATCAATGATGAGAGAGAATCATTGATCGGCTGCCTTCCACACGCCCCCTACTGGGGATTAAGCCCACAACCCCAGGCATGTGCCCTTGACTGGAATCGAACCCGGGACCCTTCAGTCCACAGGCTGACACTCTATCCACTGAGCAAAACCGGCTAGGGCTGAATCTGTTTCTCTTACCCAGAAAGTAGGGGTAGTTCCTGCCTACCAATCACAGGCTATGGCCCATTTTCTTCATCACCAAGTCTGGGTCAACGTCATGTCCCAGCTGAGACCCTCCCACCGGTCCCTGGGCCTCCTGCCAATCTACCCTCCATCCAGCAGAGTAATCTTTTAAATGTGTAAATGGATCATGTCATTCTTCTGAGTAAAATCCCACAGCAGCTTTCCACTAGACTTCAGATAAAACCCAAAATCTTGACCACATCCTAATGGGTCCTGCATGAGCCAACCTGGTCTTCACGTCGTTTCTGCCTACCCTCCTCCATGCCCACCTCGCTTGAGCAGCACATGCCAGTGTCTCCCCACCTGAGGTTCTTAGTTCCCTCTGCCAACAACACTCCTCCTGCACTTTGTGACAAACTGGCCCCTTCCTCACCTTCACGTCATTTCCACAGACAGGCATTTGCTGACCACCTTGATCCCATTATTTCTTCCCACTGAGCCTGTATTTTCCCTCCACTGCATGTATCCAATTTGCAATATTATCTTGGTTTGTTGACTTTAATATCTATCTTCCCATAAGGGTAGGAACTGTGTTCATTTTGTTCATCAATACCTTATACAATGCTTAAGTAGGTGCTCAAAAACATCTCTCAATTAAAAAAATGAATGTTGTAAGGAATATCAAACTACCCGCTGCAAAGTGTCTCACACCTATAAAACAATAGAACACATGTGAGAGACTATTTTTATTTCTTCCAATTTCTGATTGCATTGCTCACGTGCTCCAGCCACCCAGCTGGTCTCTCACTTCGCCAACCCCCATCACACAAGCCTCCAGATACCCCCTGTGCTCCTGGTTCAGCCTCCTATGTGCACGTCTCAGCTCTTTCCATTCCCCAATTCCAGCCCCAAGCCCCCTGCTTGTCTTGCAAACCCCAGAAACTGCCAGGTATCTGAGATGTTCCCTCTGGAACGAGACCACGTGTGGCTACCTTCTCAGGATGTAGATGTTCCCATTGCGGCAGGCAGCGGCAAGCCGGAACTCCACATCGAACTGGCCAGAAACCTCCAGGAAGACGGGGACGCTGGGTAGGTTCATCTGCGAAGAAGAGGCTCAAACATCCCATTTCTCTGGAGCCCCAGTCCTTCCCTACCTTGAAGGGACTGACTCCTCTTGATCTGAAATCCCAACTTCCTCACGCATACCCAGCTGGTCAGTTTAAACTCGTACAATTTTTCTGGAGGGAAACTGAGCAACGTGTAGCACAAGCCTTTGACTAAACTACGCCATTTCTAGGGATGCGGCCTAAGGAAATATTTAGACAAGCATGCAAAGACATTTGGGCAAGAATGCCCACTGCAGTGGTGTTAATAGTGAAAACTACTATTGGAAAACAACTTAAACCCACAATAGGTGACGGGGTAAATAAATGTGGTGAATCTATGAAATGGATACTGTGAGGCCTTTGAAAAGGAGGACGTGGTTTTATATAGATGTGGAAAGACACTGATGAGCTACTCCTATGTGAAAAGAGCAAGTTATACGATCCTGTACCACAAGGCCATTTTTGTAAAAAAATATATATATAGTTATATATCTATGTCTAAATATGAAAATGTCAGGAAAGACATATGATGAAACTTTAATGGTAAATGTCTGTGAGTGGTGGGATTTCTTTATATATTTTTTCTTTATGCTTATCTATATTTTATAATTTTTCATGTATTACCAAGAACTGGGAGCAGGAGATGTGGGGGGACAGAGGGAGGGATTGCAGCCTGGGCCTCGGGTGTGCTGTTTCAGGCCCCACACTGACCGTGGCCAAAGTGGTGAAGGCCTCTGGGTCCAGCACCAGGAGCTCCTTGTTCTCAGTGCCCAGCACCAAGCATGACACAGCATCTTCGTCAGCCAGGTTCTTCTTTAAGGTGGTCATGGTGGTGATGACTGTCTGCAGAAGGACTCCACGGGTCAGTCCGGATCCCCACACACCATTCTCCCCATTCACCCCAAAGACACCACAGGAGGGAAGAAAGAGGATAAAACAGGAGGAAGAGTATAGAGAGGCAAAAGAAGATTTATGTACAAAGGTGTTTAGTGCAACAAACCTAACTTTCTAACAAAAGAAGATTGTCTAAGTCAGTGATGGCAAACCTATGACGCGTGTGTCAGAGGTGACACGTGAACTCATTTTTTTGGTTGATTTTTCTTTGTTAAATGGCATATAAATATCAAAAATATAAGTCTTTGTTTTACTATGGTTGCAAATATCAAAAAATTTCTATATGTGACACGGCACCAGAGTTAAGTTAGAGTTTTTCAAAATGCTGGCACACGGAGCTCAAAAGGTTCGCCATCACTGGTCCAAGTAAATTATGCACTATCCATATGATCCTAAACCATGCAGTCATTTAAAAAATCACATTTTAAAAGAAGATTCAAAGATAGGGAGAATACTTCTAATGTATTAAGAGAAAAAATAGGTAAAAAGTTACATTAGTATAATCTCAGTTTTTAAAAATGAATAGAAAAACATGCTGAAAGGCTAAAGCCTTAAATACTAAGACTGGTTATCTCTGGACAACAAGCTCACAGGTGCTATTTAATTTCTCAGTGTGCTTGTCTGTAATTTCTACAGTGGGCACATGTTCCTTTGTCATTGTGATCGGAGAGAAAACAAAAGAGAAGGGGATGACCCCTTTTTAGGAATTTCTCCTATGGAAATATTTTAGCAGGACCAAATGTTTCTTTGAATAAAGCTGCTCACTGTGTGATTATCTTTTCCCCCCCAATATATTTTTATTGATTTCAGAGAGGAAGGGAGAGGGAAGGATAGATAGAAACATTAACGATGAGAAGGAATCATTGATCGACTGTCTCCTGCACGCCCCCTACTGAGGATCGAGCCCACAACTGGGGCATGTGCCCTTGACCGAAATCGAACCCGGGACCCTTCAGTCCTCAGGCCGACGCTCTATCCACTGAGCCAAACCAGCTAGGGCTGTGTGATTATCTTTAAGATTACAAGCTGAGTGGAAGGAGAAAGGTTATAGAAGTATGGAACTTAGTGGCTCCCAATCATGTACCCATGACACAATTAGAAAGCTTGCCCTCTGCCCCAAAACTGAATCTTTTGAGCAACGATTCACTTCTTGGTTTTAGAAGTACTCAAAGATATTGACAGCTGTGGATCTGAGCTGCTGACCAGCAAGAGAGAACATGCTTCTCACAGAATTGGTCTAAGACTAGCCAACAGCTGAGGACTGTGTTGATCAACGTGTTTGGCTCAAGTGACCTCATGGCTCCCATGAGGCCTTTTTAAAATGCAGAGAACAGCTCTGGGAGTCTGTCCCTGGACTAAGGGTCAGCCCCCAGGTCAGGAGCCAATAGAGTTCATCAGTGAATAGGTTCATCAATAAAGCAATTAAAAGCATAACTAAGAAAAAAACTATGAAGTGAATAAAAGGGACACATTTCTTGTTCAATGAGTTGCATGTGGCTAGTTATATAAACACTGAATGACATAATGAAAAATCAATTAAATAATCCAGGGCCACTAAAACCATAGTTCTTAAATTATTTAATGTTCAAAATATGTCATGTTACTCAAGGGAAGCAGGATAGAAAAGTGTATTTATGAAGGAAATGTACCAAAACAAGAAGAGCAAGTACCTCAGGTAGTGAGACTGTAGTCATTTCTATTTCTCCTTTATACTTTTCTTTTCCAAATTTTCTCTTATGAGAACATATTACCTTTACCCTCACGACAATGAAAGCTCTATAAAGTTATATAACTACAGGCCAAGCCAGAGCTGTCACTTGACTGGAAAAGCAGAGGGCCCTGCCGCTTTGTGGCCATATCTATGTGGCGGGATTGGAAGGGAAACTGCAAAATGAAACTAGTCAGGTCTGGCTGTAGAATTTACCACTGATGTTAAAAAATTACCCATATTTTTAATGGAGAAATGAAGCCAAGGGGCATTACCTGACGTTTGATGGCCTTGGACTTGTGCTGGTTCACGAACGCCTCCATTTCACTCAGCTCCAGCTGCAGAAACCTGGAGAGAACATGCAGCTGCGTGCCCCGGGCCTGGCTATCCACAGGCCACTCAGCACTCACTGCCCCCTGGAGCTGCCAGAGCCCAGGCCCTCAGAGGGCCCTTACCTGAGCGACTGTACAGACAACGGCACCTCTGCCTTCTCCCTGCAAATAGGGGCAATCATGGCAGGTTTAGTTGAGGAACACAGCCTTGGGGTTAGACCAAGAGCTCTGGGATGAAAGAGTCGGAGAGGAGGGCGGGGTGGGAGGTGGAGGAAGGGGAGGTGGGCTCTCACCGGATGTCTTCCAGCATCTCCTTCAGGGTCACGGGGTCGATCCGGTCCTATAACAGCATAGGAAGGAGGGAAAGCCTGTGAACTCCAGAGCCAGGCAGAGAAGGATGCCACAGTGGCTGCCATCTTTGCCTTCTTGTTCCCATCCCCACATCACTTACCTCTTTGGCTTGGTTCCAAAGATCTTCTTCTAGGGGGTTTGCAGGCAACTGGGGCAGGCTGAACTTGAAGTAGGGCCTAAGGTTCTTATACACATACACGCAAGGGCCTGAAGCAAGTGCCAGAGCTGGTGTTCGGGGCTCATGGTGGTCCTTGAGGAAGGTGGCAGCAGCGGCCGGTAGCTCAGGGAGTGGGCTTTCAGTCAGTACTCTGGGTCCTTTGAGCACCTTCAGGCGGGGCTGCTGCCCGCCCGGGCCAAGGTCCCCCACCACCAGCTGTAAAGAGAGGCAGCTTACTCCAGGCTCAGGGCCTAAAGACCTTGCCCCGGACCCTCTTCTTGGGCTCAGTCCTTTTGCTGGTACTCATTCATTCACTCCCACCCAATAGCAAATGCTCTGCGTTAAGGCTTGCAAGCTCTGTGACATTGGGAAAGTTGCGTAAACTTCCTGTGCCTGTTTTCCCACCAGCAAAATGGGTCTATCAACTTCATGACACTTGTAGTGAAAATCAAATGAGATAATGAGTTACAGAACATGGCAAGTCCTAGTGAGGAGTAGGTGGCAGCTGATGTTTGCAGTATTCATTCAGTAAACATTTCAGGGCCTGCTCCCTGCCAGGCACTATTCTAGACACTGGGACAGTGGCCGAGGTCAGTGGGGCACTGGAAACTCTGGGCTTCTGACGCCTGACTTCCAAATGGGAACAGAGCTAAGGAAGCAGAAGCAAGCATGCAGAGCAGAATGTGCTCTGTGGATGCAGAGAACAAAACCAAGCTCTTCAGTCTGTTTTTTTGTTTTGTTATTCTTTAATTCTCATCCGAGGATGTGTTTAGAGAGGAAGGGAGAGAAAAAGAGAATGAGAGAGAGAAACATTGATGTGAAAGAGAAACACCAATTGGCCACCCCCCACACACATGCCCCAACCTGGAATCGAACCTGCAACCTGGGAATGTGCCCTGATTGGGAATTGAACCCACAACCTTTTGGTGTACAGGATGATGCTCCAGCCGAGACAGGGCCAGTCTTCATTTTTCACCCTCCAACCCATACTCCATGCCACTGCTGCTGCCATGCAAGCCCATTCTCCTGACGAGGCCTTCAAGGCCCCTCTGATCTAGCTCCCAACTTGTTTACCATCACCTTCGCACCCATGCTACGCTCCAGCCAGAATGGGGGCTGCCACAGAACGTCTGGATTCCGAGCATGTACAATGCACCAGGAGCCACGCCAGGAATTCCGTTTAATCTTCTCAACACCATATGAGGTAGGTGTTATTATTAGCCCCATGTCACAAATGAGAAGGCTGTGGCTTAGCGCTATTATGTAAATGTTCACACAGCTCGTATGTGGTAGACCTGGAACTGGAACCTAGTCTGTCTGAATCCGAAGCCAGTGGCCTTAACTACTATTTTACATGGGCCTCAACTTCTAACTCCAAAATTCCTCTTTCCAAGTATGCTGTGAACTTCCAAGCCTCTGTGCCTCTGCTTGTGATGCTGGGTTGCTCTCCCCTCCTCTCTTCTGTGCGTTCTTCATATACTTCCTTCATCCTTCAAAAGGCAGTTCACATGTTACTGCCTCCTGGTGCCTCCAGAGAGCTTTCATTATCCTCTCACTGGTGCTCCCACAATACTTTCCATATGTTCTATTTTAGCACCCATCATTTCCCCACAAATAGTTATCAAGTACCTGATTTGTGCCAGGCGCTGGGTTAGATGTTGGGAATCAACAGTAAGCAAACTAGTCATTAAAAAAGGCATCACGCCAAAGCATTGAACATTTTACATTTGTTAGCAGATCAGATTTCTCCATACTTCACTGCTGTAAACTCAATGCCAAGCACACACTAGGTGTTCAGTCTATATCTCCCCCAGACTGTACACTGATTCATTTCTGAGTTTACTGTCTGCACAATGGCTGGCACACAGTAGGGGTTCACTGTATGCTTGTTGAATTGCTAAGTGCATTACATATAGGAATTTGGGGTCAAAAGGCAACAAATCCTACCGCACTTTCCATGTATCCTTGAGCCGCCCACCTAATGCGCCCATTGTGGGTTCAGAGCCCAGGACAAAGGTTGAGCTATATAGTGGAACAAATAAATAACAGAATCCGACAGGCCCAGGTCTGCCGCTTTCTACAAACTCAGTAAACTTAGCCTCTCTGAATCCATTTCCCCATTAACAAGATGGGGATCAATAATATCTTCGTATGTGAAAATGCCTCAAAGAGGGTCTAGTCCAGAAATGGATACTTAATATATGTTAACTTCCTTTCTTTGGCCTAATATATCTTCCAACCTTTAAAAGAAAACACGCCTGTGCCTGGCCCCGACCAGTGCGGCTCAGCTGGTTGGAGCATGTCCCGTACACTGAGGTCACGGGTTCCATCCGATCGGGGCATGTACGGGAGGCAACGAGTCACTGTTTCTCTTTCTCTCTCCCTTCCCTTCTCTCTCTCTCTAAAAAAAAAAAAAAAAAAAAAAAAAGTTCTGGGGTGAGAACTAAATAAATAAATAAAAATAAAAACCTGTGCCTTTAAAATCATTTATTTCTATGTTTACATTTTATTTACCTTTATGTTTATGTATTTATTTTTAAATATATATACATTTTTAAAATTTATTTCAGAGAAGAAGGGAGAGGGAGATGGAAACATCAATATTGAGAGAATCATTGATTGGCTGCCTACTGCATGCCCCCTACTGGGGATCGAGCCCACGACCCAGGCCTCAACTTGGTTCATGGGTCAACGGGCTATTTTTATGTTTAAAATTAAATTTCAACCTTTTTATTATGGAAAAATTTCAGTCACAGACAAAAGTAGACAGACTCATATAATGAACCCATCACCCAGCTTCAACCATTATCAGCTCATGGCTAATCTTAAAATCGATGTCCTTTTGATAAACATAAAAGTCCCTTCAATTCCCTTCTACTTCCCCTCCAGATTCTAAGCCCTCACATCCAGCCAAGGGAGGTGCCTGCCCTTCCAGCAAAGAATTAACAAAACTAAGAAGCTTTGTCTTAGCAAAATGCCCAGCAGCACTTGTTCTGCTTTACTTTCTGCATTCTGTATTATGAAATCTATGGGACCTCTTCACCTTCTGCATAAAGATAAAATTTAACACTAGCCTGGCCAGCATGTCTCAAAGGATAGAGCATCAACCTGCGGACTGAAGGGTCCCAGGTTCGATTCTGGTCAAGGGCACATGCCTGGGTTGCAGGTTCAATCCCCAGTGTGGGAGGCAGCCGATCAATGATTCTCATCATTGATGTTTCTCTCTCCCTCTCTCTCCCCCCCCCATCTGAAATCAATAATAAAAAAAATTAACACTAAATGTGCTATTTCAGAGTACTCATGAATTCCACCCAGATTATGCTGAGCTTCTTTGGGGCCATCGGGACATGTCAATTCTGGTATTTCCCCGCCCCCCCGCTACCCGCCCAGTTCTCTTTCTGCGGCGGTGATACCGTACCTTGTACTCCCCGTCCCCATGCAGATCTGCCAGCGCTGGAAAACACAAAAGAGCCATAAGCCAGGGCATCAGCCCAGCGGCTTCACTACAGAACCGTCATCTGACAACTCATCTCCCCAGAACCGGGACAGCAGCCCCAGACTCACCCAGGCAGGCGGAAAAGGTGTGGATGTTGGCCAGGGGGTCGTAGTGCGCATCCAGCCATTTCGAACTGGCTTCATTGCTGGGAGAGGAGGGAAAGAGTTGGAGAGCGCGTACCCAGGGATGGAGCCGGTCTCTGAGAGTGAGGTGTGTGGGGAGCCCCGAACTGGGGGTCCAAGTCCAGGCTCCATCACTGACCGCGGGACACACACACACACGCACGCGACACACTGCTTGGGCCTGTTTCCCTAGCTGTTCAAGAACGTCAGGAGCCAGATCCCGGGGGCACCCTCTTCACATCTGTAGGAAAAGAGGCCGCAAGGACTTCGGCCTTCACCTCTCAGCTTTGCCGCCGTCGAAATCCAACGGAGACGCAGCCGCCATCTTCGCAGGCGTCGCCCTGGCAACGGGCTCTGGCCAGCCGCCGTGCAGCATCCTAGCGCTCCGGGTTCCGGAAAGCTCGCGTACAAACGTTCCGGCAGCGCAACGTTCCGGCCCGAGCCTGGGGAGCCATGCGGGATGTGCTGGCTTCTTTGCTGGGCTTCTGGCGGCTAAAGCGCAATCCCTCACCCCAGCTCATAGGATTTATCTTTGCTCCTTCCCAGCCGCAGCACCTGGGCCCTGTGATCTCTGGGTCAGCGGCAGGGCGCAGCCCTTCCAGTGTTTGAGCAGCAAAAGTAACTGGAACCATCCTCAAGCTGAAAAGGGCCATGTCCTTTCTTCCCGCCGCACTAAAAGGTCCAGGCTCAGAAAACAAAACGCAAGGCTCAAGAGATCACATCCTAGGATTCTGACTGGAGTTGCGGGTTTCTAGTTTTTAGGCTCCCAGAATATTTCAAAACACAAGAAATGCCACAAATGAGTGCAGAAATTGTGCTATGTTCAATTCTGTAACTGTGCGCACATCCTCAGGGGATGGACGCCTGGAAATGACCCTCCTGCCCCCTCCCCAGCCCCTGATCCCACTACCCTGGTAGGAGCAAAAGAAAAGTGAAGCAAAGACGAGGAGAAATTACTCAGACCACAGTATTTATTTATTTCTAATATTTATTTTTCTGGTTATAAAAGTAATCCATGAAGAGCCCTAGACAGGGAGAGGTTTTGAGTCCTGCAGGCTCTAGACAGGTCACTTCTCAGAACTTCCATTTCCTCATCTGGGAATCAGGATAAGGTGCCCTGCCTTGCCCATTCCACAGAGGGCAGCACAGATCAAATGAGATAACACAGGGAAGTAGTTGGTAAAGTGGAAAGTGCTGCCAAATGGAAGGGGTTAGTGTCACCACCCTCGGCTGAGGTAGCACCAAGGCCTGAGCTCCTGCCCCTCCCTTAGCCCCTGATGCGCACATAAAAAGGGGGCCACTTGCAGCCTTGGTTTGATGGAGGGGGGGAGGGGCTGTACAAATCTGCTTTACGCCTGGCCAGATGGCGCCTCACAGGGGCCCTTCCAGAACTGGGCATCGGCTGTGGCCAGCTGGGTGAGAACCTCCTCCAACTCGGGCCCATCCTCTGGGAAGCGCTCGGAGAAGGATCGGATGAGACCGGCAGCCGAGGCCTCGTACTCAAGAAGCTGCACTTCTGAGCCTGGGGAGGAGATGGAGAGAAAACAGCAGCAGAGAAAGGTCTTAATAGGGAAGCAGAATTGTCATCACCATCAGCAGCAGCAGCAGCGGCGGCTCGTTCTTCCTGAGCTCTTACCATGTGCCAAAAATTGTGTCCAATGTTTTAGGTTTATTATCTATTCCTCCTTACAATAACCCTATGAGGAAGGAAATATTAGAGGAAATATTTAATGAGTTGCTGCATTCATTCATTCATTTAATAAAAGATGTATGCCAGGTGCCATGCCAGGATAAACAGACACTGTCCTTGGCCGCTCCTCAACCTCTAAGCCTCAGTTTCCTCATCTGTGAAGTGGGGGTGAGCACAGTACCTCTTCCCTCAAGAAGCTGTAGTGATTAAATACAATAATGCATCAAGTGAGTGCTCAACAAGTGCTAGCAGCGTTATCTCTGACCTATTTCCTCATCTCTTAAATGGGGCAGCTCCGAGGGTCCTCTGAACACTCCTGGAAGCTTCCCTCTAACTCACATCCCCCCACAGTGCCTTGTTGTGCTCTGTGGCACTGTGTGCTGTATAGAGCTAAGAGCACAGGCTCTGGGTTCAGATGGCCCAAGTTCAAATTCTGGTTCTGCCACCCACTAGTTGTGTGACCTCAAACAAATACAGTCAGTCCCCCTGTGTCTCAGTTTCCAGCTGAAAAATGGGGACAGTTACTTCCTCATTAGGTTGTTGGGAGTTAATCCATGGGAAGTTTTTACCCAGTGCCTGGCATATGAAAGTCCTTGGAAGTTAGCTATCATCATCACTACCAACACTACCTTTGAAAATCCAAACAAAAAAATAAAAAGAAAATCCAGCCTGTCCTTCAGGCCTCGTGTAATCACCACTTCCTCCCCAGAACCCTCCCCGACTCCCTTGAAGGTGGATGTGACCTTCTCTCTTCCTGTTCAAACCACTGTTTGCGTCTCCTGGGCACTCATGCAGGCTTTCCTAATGGGCTGTGAGCTACTTGAGGCGAGGGTCTGGGTCCGATTCACCTCTTGGTCCCCACTGGCCCTTGCTGGGCAGAACAATCAGAGTGATGACGATAATGTCCATGGAACCAGCACTTACCGTGTGCCCAGCATGATTCATATTCATTCATTCATTCATTCATTCATTCACTCATTTGACAGGCACTGAGCAGCTCCAGTGTGCCAGGCACTGTGCTAGGTGCAGGGGATATGCTGCTTCTGCTGTCATGGAGACGAGGCAGACAGGAAAATGGCAGAGTGATGGGTGCATGAAGAAGAGAAAGCCAAGAGGGACCAAAGGGGTTGCTTTAGATTGAGGGGTCAGCGACAGCCTCTCCCAGGAGATGCCGTTATATAGAGACCCAAATGACAAGAAGAGCCATCCAGACAAAGATCTGGGAGAGGACCACGCCAAGCAGAGGGAACAGCGAGTGCAAGGGTTATAAGAGCAGAGCGAGCTCAGGGTGTTGGAGAAACGGGAAGGCTCATGTGCCTGGAAGGCAGCGAACCAGGCAAGAGGGTCGCTGAGGTCGGCAATGGGCCAGGGCCAAAGCCCATGGAGCCTCTGGAGTGTAGAGTAGAGTTTAGGATAAGCCTCTTAAATGCTTCTTCCTCACCAGTAGGAGGTAATTACCGAATTTAACCCTCACTACTGCCCCGGATGTGGTAGTGAAGAGGAAACACTTTTAAATTCACTCTTGGCTCATCTAATATCGAGCTATAAGCCTTGAGTAATTTACTCTCTGTGCCTCTATTGTCTTATCTGTAAAATGGGGTAATAAAAATATCTACCTCATTGGATTATTGTGAGGGTTTAAAGGGTTGGTCCATGGAAAGCACTTAGAACTTGAAGGAAGTACTTAATTCAGGCTCACTACAATGTAAGCACACATCAAGGCTGGCTTTATGAATGAAGACACCCAAGCCCAGAGCAGCCAAGTGCTAGGACAAGGTCGCAGAGCAGTTCCGAAGCTCATGCTCTAACCACTGATTGGCACCGCCTCTTCATAGGTGCCTCGTGAGCCAGATGTCAGGGTAGACGCGTCAAGGGGGGAGGGAAAGTGAATCAGCAGGTGCTGGGATCCCTAAGGGCTTTGAATACAAAAGATCCAAGTGCAATGCACACGGGGTCAGGGCTTCTGGGAATGGGATCATCACTTGAGAAGGTAGAGGAACCACAGGGCTATGATCTCTGTCCTGGCTCTGCTGAATCATGTTGTCCCCTGGGTTCCACTCGGCCCGCTGGGTCCCAACTCACTGCCTGATGTGACTCACTTCAGGGCGAGGTCTGATTCTCTGGTACCATGCCTGCCCGCCCTGGGGTCTGCATGTTCGACTAGCCCTGGCTCTGCTGGCCTTTCTCAAACCTTCTGTTCCCATCTTATCATCAGCATGACCACGGACAGTGGTAGTGATGGTGGTGATGGTAGATGCCAAGGTTTTGGCCTGAGGTTTGGCATGAGGAGGACTGTGGCAGGGAGATAGGTAGGAGATAGCCTTCCCTGGGCCCCTGGCCAGTGGCAGGCCTCCTCTGGGCTCCCACAGGGCTGCACGGCCCCCACCAAAGGAGGCTCAGGAGTCCGTTACCTTCGAGGCGAGTGTTGGGCTGAACGATGAGCTTCCGAGATTCCTTGCGGAGCAGCACCGTGTCCCTGAGGCTGAGGAAGCACTCGGGGGGAGCATCCGTGACCGCCGCATACCCCTCGTACAGGGCCCGGCCGCCGGACACATCCCCTGTGGACTTCAGTACCTGTGGGCAGGCAGAAGGAGTCAGTGCCCGGTGGGCGCCCACCCCGCATCCACAGGGCTCTGCCGGGGCCGCAGCTGATGGCGCCCAGCCCTGAACCACACATGCTCTTGGTGTGCCCTGCTGAAGAGGACAGAGAGGCATGCTAAATGCTTAGCGCACAGTGAGTGCCTGTTAAAATAGCTAACACATATGTTATAAAGAATAAGACACCCATGCAACCGCCACCCAGCTTAAGAGTTCGTCCAACTGCCTTTCCTGGCCTGCACCCTGTGGCCTCCGGGCTGAAGGAACAGCCCTCAATTCTGTGCTTTTATTCCCTTGTTTTCCTCTCAACCACACATTACGTAAATGTTGCCGTGTTCTGTGATTTGCTTTTTCTGTTCAAGTTATGCCTGAGATTCACTTGTGTTCACGCATGCAGCCCTAGTTCGCACGGCTGTACGGTGTTCCACTTGTAAACACACACAAGCGAACCTCTTCTGTGATGGGCAACCTGTGCTTTTGCCACCCAGTACGGCTGGGACAGCCTCGTATGATGAATGTCCAGGAGACGCGATGGTCTGGAGGCCGGGTGACCGCGCAACCTTATGGGCAACATGCAGGTCGTTCTCCAAAGTCGCACTAACTCAGTCGGGGAAGCAGGTGGCAGTCACTGCCCCGCATATCGGGCTGCTGCGGGCAGTTTTCATTTTTGCCAAGGGCATAAATCTCACAGGATTTCATTTATGCTTCCCTGATTACTGATGAGATCGGACATCTTCTCATAAATTGGTGGCTTCTTATTTTCCTCTGTGTTCATGACTTTTGCTTATTTTTCTGTTGGATTGTCTTTTCTGCCTCCTGCACACCCACACTGGGGATCAAGCCCGCAACCCGGGCATGTGCCCTGACCGGGAATTGAACTGTGACCTCCTGGTTCATAGGTAGATGCTCAACCTCTGAGCCACGCCGACTGGGCTCTTCATTTTTTTAAAATATGTTTTTATTGGTTTCAGAGAGGAGAAGGGAGATGAATAGATAGAATCATCAATGATGAGCGAGAATCAGCAGCCCCCTGCCTGCCCCCTACTGGGGATTGAGCGCACAACCCGGGCATGTGCCCTGACTGGGAATCAAACCGTGACTTCTAGGTTCATAGATTAACCATCAACCCCTGAGCCACACCGGTCGGGCTCTTCACTTTTCTAAAAATTCTTTATACATTTAGAGACTAACCTTCGTTAATATATATGCTAACATATAAATACCCTAGCCTACTTTGACTCATCTTCTCACCTCCTATATGGTGACTTGTAATGAACAAAAGTTATTTCTGATGGAGTTAAAGAGATCAATCTTTTCCTTGATGGCTTGTGCTTCTCGTGTTTGGAGACATTCTCCTTCATCCTGAGGTCAGTTTAAAACTTTGCCTTTCACATTTAAACCTTTAATCTCTCTGAGACTGGTTGTGTGTATGGTATCAGGAAGAAATCCAATTCATCCCAATAAGGACAGCCTGTTGCCTCAGCACCACTTTCTGAACGGTCCCTCCTCTCCCCAGTCACCTGCAAGGCTACGTCTGCCATATGCCAAACAGTCGAGGCCTGGTTCTTGGTTCTGTTCCGCTGGTCAGCATGTCTATTGCTGCCCCAGTGCAACACTGAACCCAATAATCTTAGAATAAATTCTGGGAGCAAGTCTCCCAGCCCATTCTGCTTCAGCAGTGCCTTGGCTCTTATTCAGTCCCCTGTGCTTCCACCTAACCAGTTTGGCTCAGTGGATAGAGCATCAGCCCGAGGACTGAAGGGTCCGGGTTCGATTCCAGTCAAGGGCACGTACCTCGGTTGCAGGCTCGATCCCCCACCCTGACCAGGTGCCTGTGGGAGGCAACCAATTAATGTGTCTCTATCACATCAATGTTTCTCTCTCTCTGTTTCTCCCACTCTCTTCCATTCTCTCTACAAGTCAATGGAAAAATATCCTCAGGTGAGGACTGATAAATAAATAAACAAATTTTACAATCGGCTTGCCAAGTTCCATGAAAAATCCTCTTGGGGCTTTATTCACCCTTGCTGAACTCTGCTATTAATTTCAACAACTCGTCTGTAGAGCCTTTTGGCTGGCCTATGAAGCCAGTCCTATCACCTGCAGAATGGGAAATCGGGCGGAGAAGTAGGGTGAGTCCGGAGGGGCCTCCGAGGCAAGAGGCCTCCGCGTACCTGGAGTCTCCGTAGGAACCGCTCCAGGGCGGGCTTGCCCACTGACCGGATCTTGCTGCGGTCCAGGCGGACCCGGGCATCCGGACGGCCATCGGCGCCCGTGGTGGGAGTGATGGTAACGAGTCCCTCGCCAGCCTCCAGCAGGACCCTCAGGATCACAAACCGGGCCTGCATGTGCGCCTGCAGGGCCAGGGAGAAAGGAGCCGTTTGTAGCCCTGAGATGAGATACAGCAAGTGTTCGGTCCAAGACCTGATAGATAGTTCTTGCTCACTGTCAATTATCCTTACTGTATTCTCTTCTTTCCTGCCTACTCCTCTTCCCTCAGATGCCCCCTCCTTCCTTTGCTCATAAGGGAGGGCAGGCTGCCCTGGGGGACACAGAGGCCATTTCCAGGCAGGACCTGCGCACCCCTGGCCTCCAGCACGGCCTCTGCTGCTCCAAACTCTGCCCTTGTGAGAGCAGTAGCCTCACCACTCAGACCGCAAGCACTTTCTCCTCCACAATCTTGTTTGCATTCAACAGAGGGACAGAGAGGGCATCGTTATTCCCAATTTACAGATGACAAAACAGAGGCCCCGAGAGGTCACGTGACTTGCTCAGGGTCGCACAGCTGCTAAGGGAGAGCCAGGACTCACTCAGACCATTTCCCGACTCTAAAATGTGTATTCTTTCAATGATATAATATTGGCTCCTGAAAGCATACTTATTTGAGTTTTTAAAACATTCTACTGCTTAGCCTATTTCCAAAGGACATCTCGTACCCAAGCAGTCTGGCCTGATGGCTCCGGAGGCAGATGCTTGGATTTGAACCCTGGCTCTGCTACTCACCAGCAAGGTACTTAACCTCTTTGGGCCTCGATTTCCCCATCTCTAAAATAACAGTAATAATAGTACCTACCTCCCGGGGTTGGTACTGGGGACAAATGAGTTAATTCATGTAAAATGCTTAGAACTGGGCCTGGCACAAAGTCCCAAGCTAGTCAGGTATTAGGAGTCGCAGTCAAGTCATCTCACTTGATTCCCTCCAAGGTGGGCAGGGAGGTCATTACTCCCATTTCACAAGACACTGATGTGACCTGTCCCCAGACGCAGTGGAGTCTGAGATTAAACCCCGCCCTGTAGCCAGAACCCTGATCCTGGCCCCCATCTCGGGCTCCCCCACTCCTGAGGGCCCCCAGGGCCCCACCTGTCTCCAGTTGGAGGCCTCAGGGGTGTAGAACTCCAGAGCCAGAAGCCCAGCCCGGACCATGTTGAGCCAGTTCACGTAGATCACGTCTTCCGCATCGGCCCCCTCGAAGCCAAAGATCCTGGGGACAGGAGAGGGCGGTGGCAGGGGGGTCGGAGGCTGCCTGGGCCCTGCCCTCCCTGCAGGCCCCCCTCCGCCCAAAGAGGAGGCAGCCCCCACGCCTGCTGCTCGTACTCCAGCACTTGGGGGTGGAGGCAGAGGTAGAGGCCCACGCTCTCTGCCCGGCACTCTTCGTAGCTGGAGGCGATGGTGCTGAACTTGCTGTCCCAGGTCTCCCCGCTCCGGTACCAGCTCTGAATCTGGGAGGGGAGACCCAGGAAGCCGGTTTAAGGATGGCTGCCACCCCACCTGTGCCCACCCTCCCAGCACCCTGGGGCTCGGCCGAGGCCACCCTCACCTGCTCCCCTGTCTCTGGGTTGATCACTGTCTTCTGGTCGAAGTTGAACGCTCCTTTCTCATCCTGCAAGAGAAGGGTCATTGATTGGGCATGTGGGGGGGGGGGGGGCGCGGCGAGTCGGCGGGAGGAAAAGGTGCCCATGCCCAGGTCTAGGTCCTCAGCCCTGGGCTCCAAGAGCCTGATAAGTGGCCCAGAAAAACGACTGGGGAGCCGTGAGCGGACAGCAGGAGCAGCAGGTCCAGCGACACATCGCTGCCTCCAAACCTGGGTCCTGTGATACCCGCTGCCCCCTCAGAGCCCCGGGGAGGTGGGAGAACCAGGGCCACTGCCCCAAGGCAGGGAGAGGACGCTGAAGGCCCAGTCATGTGAAGACCCGAACACAGTTCTCCAGACCCCAGCAGAGATGTCCCGGTGGGTGGGCCGGAGAGACCGCTGCTCCTCCCTCCGGCTCCCCACCGGCTCCCCGGGCTGGCAGAGCCCAGCACCTGTGCTTCTACCTCGAACAAGCATCACCCTCACCGTCCTGTCCATGTGCTAAGCATCTTTCATGCATCATCCCTTCAATCCTCACAACTACCCTCCGAAGAAGGTTCTATTATTACCCCACTTCACAGAGCAGGAAACTGAGGCTGAGAAACTAAGATCCCCGAAACAGCATCAGAGCACACAACCCCTGGGCACACTGTCTCCTAATAATGTGTTCTTATTATGAACACATTTGCTAAGAGCCTCTGTGTGCCAGGAAAGCCCAGGGCTTTGCTGTGATTCCTCCCAACAGCCCTTATAGGAGAAGTCAGGAATCCCATTTTATAGACATGTCAACTGAGGCTCAGCGAGGGGAACAGACCTATCCGCATTTGTCCCTACTTCCCTGTGACTTCAAAGCCCAGACAAGGCCTGACACCAGACTGCTGCTCTCACCAGCTGCTCTTTGAATCCTCCTGACTTCCAGGCCCAGATCCCAAGACCCAGCTCTGGTTCTACCTTCCCCATTCAGTGGGCAGCCCCACCCACAGGGAGCAAGCCCAACCTCGAGCCCACACTCTCGGATGCTCTCGCCCATCCCCTCCAGCTCTCTCATCTCTGCAGCTCTGTGCTGGGCATCTCTCAGCTTGCGAGAAAGCCTCTGTCTTATGTACATTCCCTGAGTGGGCGTCCCGGGGGCTGCAGCCACTCTGAGCAGCTGGCAGGAAGGGGCTGCTCTGGGGAGAAGCAGCTCCCTACAATACCTGAAGGGTACAAGCTCTAGGCACTGCACTACAGCGTTATAGCCTCAGGACCAGAGCAGCAGGGACTGTCCCCTGCCAGCCTCTTTGTCCCCAGGGTGGCCGGAGTCCCTCCCTCAGGGCCGGCTTCCTTGGCAGGAGCCCAGCAATTCCTCCTGTGGGGGAGATTCTGTCGGGGGGACCTCAGCTGGACTGTCCTGCGCGTCCCATTCAATCCTTGGAGCTTCTGGGACATCTTGGGGGAGGGTGAGATAGGGACTTCGCCGCTTAAGGGGTCATATTCGCCACCTGCCCCAAAGCCCCTGAAGGCAAATACTAGAGCAGCTTCACCCCTGAGGCCTGATCAGGGGCAGGGGAGCTGTATGCCTCTGCCCGGGCCCACGGCCAAGTCCTTACCTGTACGAAGAGCTTGCCGCTGCCGTGGCCCAGCAGCTCGTGCAGACCCACCTGCACATCAAAGGAGGGCCCCTTCCAGCGGATGTACAGGTCCTGCCAAGACAATCAGAGGCCCACACTGTCCACGGCCCACCACGGCCTTACAGCCTGCCACGCCGAGGGCCCAGCATGAGACACGTTCGGTAAAGGCCTACGACACCTCAGGCTCCACAATGGACACCGTACGCTCAGGTAAGGACACAGGCTCTGAAGTCACAGGTCACACGGCTGAGAAGCGGTGCCCTTTCCCAGACCCTGCACTAGGCTGGCTGCTTCCGGGGCCCTGCCTCTCGGCTGCCAGTGCCCACCTTGTCTTCCTCCTCCAAGAAGGTGAGCTTCTCCCGCTGCGTGGCATAGGCCACGGCCAGCACATTCCCCAGTGACACATTCTTAAAGCCTTCTGTCTGCCGCAAGTCGTCATCTGGAGAGGGCAGGAGGGAACCGGGGAGAAGGGGCAAAGGTTAAGGGCCACAGACAAGGATCTAGACAAGGGCAACAGGCTGGGACGGTGAACTGAGCAGGGCAATGGTGGCCAGGCGAGTGTGGAGGAGGAGGGGGAGACCCTAAATGGAGGCTCCTGGGGGCTTGGGGGAGCTCACAGTTGGGGATGTTGATGCCGGCAGGAATGCCGGAGCCAGCGAAGGTGAGGACGTCCAGGGAGGTGAAATCCGGGGTGAGGAACTTGTCCTTCTCGAAGGCTGGGGGCCAGGGCAGCTCCTTCAGCAGCTGCTCCGCACTCGCCACCAGCCGCTCAAACTTGGCACTCATGGCCTTATTCACCATGGCCACGAAGCCTGCGGGGGAGAGGGGGCTGCGGGTTGGCAGGGCTTGGGAGGGGTGCTCACCCTCCTCAACCCCTCTACCCGCTGGTCTTCAGCACGGAGTGCACGTCTGCTGCACGCAAGAACCCTGCGCTGGCCACTGGGGAGAGCAGTGGCCCTGCCTGCTCACTGCTTGGGGTGGCTGGAATTGGGGAGAAGCGCTTCGCTGGGTAACAACTGAGAAGAATCTTAAAGGAGTTTGTGGGAGCGGGGGAGAGATCGGATTCCCAGTGGAAGGGACTTCAGGAGCAAAAAAAGGCGCTCTTCTGGGGAGCTGCGCGCGGTCTGGCATGGCGAGAGCGGCTGGAAATGTGCAATTGTGTAAACGCTGCTTTGAGTCAGGAACTCGAACTGCATCCTATCTAACAAGGTCAGTCCAGCCATTCTGCTCAGCAGCCTCACGCACCAACTGAACTGTGGTGACCTCTGGAGGGAGTGACAGAGGCGAAGGCAGTAAAGGAGAGGTTTCACATTCTGTCCTACAGACTTCTGGATTGTTCTAATTATTTGCAGCAAGCATGGATTTTTAAGTTACACACACACACACACACACATATGTGTTTAAACATGTATAGCGCTATATAAAAGTCAAAGACAAAAAGTATATTCCAAATTTTAACCTTGGGGTGGGTGCAATCAGTTTTTTCCCTGTAGTTTAAAAAATTGTTGGCCATGAACATGGACTACCTTTCTAATAACACAGTGAGTTACATAAAATATGGGGGAGGCCTCTGAGCTCGAGGCTGCCGGGGAGGCCCTGGGGTTTCAGCCCTCAGAGCAGGCCTGGTGGATCAGGACCCGGGCAGGAAAGCTGTGGCTGTGCACACCCTCTCCCCCTCCGGCCCCCGGCCTGCCTGATCCCGCACGCCTTGTCCTGGGCCTGGATCTATGGGCTCAGATCAAGCCCCCTGTCGGCTGCTGGGGCTTTCCTCTCTCCTCGCAAGTTAATCTCTCTGGCTTTTTGGCAGTTGGATGCTCCAGACTCTACGTCCAGGAGCTCGGCAGAAACAAGTCTAAAACCTCAGGCATGTGGAGCATGTGGGCACGGGGCCGAGGCAGCCTGCCACCTGCCCTGGGAGAGCAGCAGCCGAGTCAGGTTCTCAGTTATGCTCCCAATCACCCAGCACTTTTATGTGCCTGGCATTGTGCTGAGCATATATTTCCCTTCTCCCGACACCCAGAGGGAGTGACTGATGCTCGGAGGTGGGGTTAATTGAGTAGCAAAGCCAGGCTTGGAACAGACAGAGCCTGTGTCCAGATCAGGCACCAGAGGCAGCACCCAAGTGGCTCAGAGCCAAGGCACCTGGGTTCGGCCACCCATCTACTGTGCTCCAGTTCCCACATCTGTAAAGTGAGGGTGGAAATCCTCATAGGATAATGGTGTCTAAACGAGCTAATATAGGTAAGTGCCCTGTACATGGTACATCATCACGGCTGGCACTTGTCTGTTATTATTACTGCCAAGGGGAAGGGGGAGACGCCTCAGAGGACACAGGGAAAGGGCTTCCAATCTGACCTCCCGCCTCCTAGAAGTTACCTTCGAACTCTCCACGGGAACCAAAGGGGTCTCGGTAGCTCTCGATGAACCCGATGTAACTGGGGAGAGAAGGGCAGAGATGGAGGAGGGGTGGGCAGGAGGGCGGGGCGGGTGAAGGCCGGGCCCCTCACCTCTCCACGATGGGGCCTTTGTCCTGGATCCAGAAGCGCGAGCCCCTCTTGTGGGCTTCGATGGAGCCCTGGGTGAAGCTCTCTATGTACTGAGCCAGCATCTGCTCCTGGTGGCTGTTGGCCGCATACGTCTGGGGGTGAGAAGAGGTTGATCAGCCTCAGGCCACCCACCCCCCTTAGCTGCCCAGAAGGGTCTGGAGCCCGCACACCTCGACCTCCGCCAGGCCTACCTTGGCTTTCTCCAGGTGCTCCACCACCTTGTGCAGGATGGGCGCGTAGTCCCCCCGGGTCACCTGGAAACGGCTCCCCCGGAATTCGTGGCTCTTCAACTTGGAAGTCATTTCGGAGTCTAGAGCAGGCTCTGAGGGGAAAGGGGGATCGCTCAGGGAAAAGGCGAGTGTAGAACACCCAGCAGGCTTCTTACCGTGACACACTTATTCTAAGCTTTTCCATGGCTGCCCATTGCCCACCGAAATTAGTATAAACTTTCATCTTCAAAAATAGACATATTATGGCCCAAGACAGTTGGGCTCAGTGGCTAGAACGTCGGCTTATGGACTGAAGGGTCCCAGGTTCGATTCCAGTCAAGGGCATGTACCTTGGTTGCAGGCTCCTCCCTGGTCAGGGCTAGTGCAGGAGGCAACCAATCAATGTGTTTCTCTTACATCGATATTTCTCTCTGTCTTTCCCTGTCTCTTCCACTCTCTCTAAAAAATCAACAGAAAAATATCCTCGGGTGAGGATTAAAAAAAATATACAGACATAATATAACATGAAATATTCTAAGAGCTTTACATGTGGCTTCTCATTTAAGCCTCACAGCCATTCTGGGGGGAAAGGGAAATTATTATCTCCATTTTATAGATGGGGAAACTATGGCACCATACTTTAAAAGTGTGGCTTTGGTGTCAGGCTGCCTGAGTGTATCAGTTATCTGTTGCTGTGTAACAAACATCCCCTGGAAACAGACCCCAATTTTCTTTTGAGAACCCCCCACCACTACCACCTCCAGTTCAGGTGGGAGGAGCTGACCTCATTGCCTAGCTCCAAGATAGGCTTGGCACCCAGAGCTACCCACTCAGGGACCTGGCCCTTGACTACAGGAATTGGTTCACAGATAAATATGGGACCCAAAATAGAGAAATCAGTGTCACTCCCAGATTCTTATGAAGAAATTCCTGAGAGAAAAGGACCCTCCTTCAGCTGAAATGACCAGACTGGTGGCTAGCAGTGACAGGGAAGGGGCACGTAATAAAAATAGAATCAGTTGTTTAATATCTACTCACTGTAAAGCAGATTTTTTATTATTTATTTATTTTTTTACAGACCCAGGGAAACTGGAGGATGTGTCGCAAGAGGAAGAACAGGCCCTGGAGACAGGCAGCCACAGCCCAGGTCCAGGACAGGACCTGTCTGGAGGAAGACAGCGTTCCGGGGCTGGCCTTTGCAAGGACGATGAAAGGCAGACCCTGGACACTCACTAACTTCAGATTTTGTCCCCCACCCACTAACCCGACATAAGAGCTTGTTTGAAATGAAATGTCCGCGCGGTCTTTCCAGGGTGTTGCACCTGCCGCTCTCTCAGGCTGCCGGCTGTCTGATTAATAGAACACACCATAAAGATTCATCCTCGTCTCTACTTATTTGACTCTGGTAGCGGCGGGCAGCTCGGACCCTTTCGTGTCCAGTATCAGCAGGACCTATGAGAGCAGCCTGCTGAGGATGAAGTCAAAGAGCCCAGCCAACTAGCTGGTTTGGCTCAGTGGATAGAGCGTCGGCCTGTGGACTGAAGGGTCCCGGGTTTGATTCTGGTCAAGGGCACATGCTGGGTTGCAGGCTCGATCCCCAGTAGGGGGTGTGCAAGAGGCAGCCTATCAATGATTCTCTCTCATCATTGATGTTTCTATCTCCCTCTTCCTTCCTTTCTGAAATCAATATATATATATATATATATATATATTTTTTTTTTTTTTTTTTTTTTTTTTTTTTAAAGAGCCCAGCCAAGAGATGGAGAGAGAAATTTTCTGAGATTACTGTCTGAGCAGCTGGTGCCAGCTGTGCCTGAAGCCTTCCTACCCTGGGCTTCTCAATTACCCCTGTCTGTAAAGTCCCCTTTTGGTTTTGACAAATTTGAAGGATTTCCTCACTTGTAACCAAAGAGTCCTGAATAACAAAGTAGAGGCGGACTTGGGCTTTATCCTGAGGGTACCTTGAGAGATATTTGGAAGCAGTTCAGTAAGTTCACCATCCCCATGTACAGAATACAGAAAGGAGCTCACCTGTGCCAAGCACAGAAGCCAGGCGCACCTCGTAGCAGGGCTTCCCATCCTGGTCAACCTCCTTGAAGAGCCGTGTGTTGTAGGCACTGAGGTTCTGGAAAAGACCAGGGCAGGGTATGAGGGAGAGTAAGTCCAGAGAGGGCCGGGAGGGAGGGGGAGGGAAAGCCAGTCACACCAAGGACAGAAGATATGGAGTCAAAGGCCGGGGCTCCGGGGGACCTGCCTGAGCTGGCTGGGAGGGGAGAGCCAGGGAAACTCTGCTCTGCTCAGTGCCCTGAGCACGAACTTTTACTAAGTGCTGACTCAACTGTGCCAAGCACCGCATGACAGCTAACCCAGGGCTACGCAAGGCAGGGCCCATTTCACAGGCAAAGAAACAGGGCACATAGCTGCTGAGCCGGGGGTGAACCCCGCATGTGACTCCCCAGCAGCTCTGATGCTCTGCCTCGACCTGTCTGGAGGCTGTCATAAGGCCCTTCAGCCTGGGGTGGGGTGGGGTGGGGTGGGGGCATCACGGACCCAAGCCGAGACCCAGAAGTAAGTGCCAGTGGCAAGGGGGCCCCGTCAAACCACTACCCCAAGTTCCCCAAACCTGTGAGTCCAGAAAGTCTTGGGCCAGTTTGGCATCTTCCATGGTACAATCCCCAGAGAAATAGGTGGTGATGCCCTGTGGGGGAGGGGGCAGATGGAAAGGAGTTGCGGAGATTGGGGACTGCAGGGGCAGCTGGTGAACCTCCTCCCAGCGCCCCCTCTCCAGCCCCAGGCCTCCTGCATGTCCTCAGCAGCCCCCACCCTGTCCCCGCCCTCTCTTTCCGGGGAAAAAGCTGTAAATCAAACAACAGAGGAAAGAGAGGCCCATCTCCAGCGACCCGCCGCTCTGCTCCAGCCTCTCACAGGCCGGCCCAACCCACGGCCTGCCATGTGCCCACCCCACGCAGCGCCCAAGAGATGGGAAGCCTGAACCCCCTCCTTTCCTTCCCTCCGCAGCTCCCTCCAGCCCTCAGTTCTCTCCTTCCCTCCTTCTGCACACAGCACCCCAGGGTGCCAGAAAGCATGCCACCCGAGCTGCTTTTCATTTTACAGCTGGCAAAACTGAGGCCCGAGGTGGGGAGCAGCTTTGCCTCACGAGTACATGGCAGAGCCCACGGCCTCTCTCTCCGCACCACACCAGCTGGCCTCAAGGGAAGTCCCCCACTCCCGGAGCCTTACCTCCTTCCCCAACCCGAGGTGTCGAAGCCTCGGCTCCAGGGAGAACATGAGCTCCCCGCAGGTCTGCCAGAGGCCCCTGACTTCTCCTGGGTGCTGCTGAGCGGCCTTACTCCCCAGGATCACGCGTTCCAGCTTCTCCTGCCGGGGAAGGAGTCCACTGGCCTGGCCACACTGCCCAGACCTGCCCCGGGAGCCTCCACATCGCCCCAAGCTCTCATCCCACAACGTAAGACCTCCGGCGACCGATGGGCCAGCAGCACTGGCAATGCCCGAGAAGCGTCGAGCCTCGGGCCCTACCCGAGACTTCTCTACCAGAAGCTGCATTTCTAGGAGATCGCCGGGCAGTTCGTGGGCACGGGAGTGGCCGGGAGCCCTGGTGCCACAGCTGCCTCCGCCCCAGGTGGGCCCGAGCCCCAGTCCCAGGGAGGGACTCCCCGTGCCAGCAGGCTTCATTTCTGCAAGCACCTAAGAGTTTCCAGAGCACTTCCACATCCTCCCCGTGCCCACCCCCTGGGTCAGCACGGCCAGGAGGAGGCTGCGGCACCCAGCGAGGCTGGGTGGCTGACCCGAGGTCATGCAGATGGCAGCGACAGGGTGGATGCTCTGCTCAGGGCCCCGAACCCACCCCACTGGCCCCGGAATCCCGACCTTCCCCAGCCCCCCCTCAGCTCACCTTGGGCAGGTTGGGCACAAACTTGGTGTCGCCAAAGGACTTGTAGTTGCCCATGTTGGAGTAAACCCCCGCGGCATAGACCAGGAACGCCTGTGGGGAGGTGGGCATCAGACACCTGGAGGCACAGCCGCCCCACCCGGGGAAGTTCCCTCCTGAGATGGTAACACCCAGAGGAACCAGTATGGGTGAGGCTGGGAAATCTGGGGGCAGGACCCAGGTCCCGGAAGGCCCCCACCTGGCCCCAACATACCTTCACAGACCAATCTTCACACACCCACTGTCCCTCCAAACTGGTCTCAGCAGCACCCAAACATATCCAGGTGCTCACCCACCTTTGTCCCCACTACGCCCAGCACCCTCTCAGCCACCTGCGGCCATCCCATATGACCTCAAGGCCCAGTTTAAACACCGCCTCCTTGTGCAGCAAACCTGCTGTCCTCTGCCCCCAACCTGGCCGGCAGCTAGCTGGCACCGGCAGCATCCACTGTTAGGGCTGGAGCGGCATTGGTCATCTACTCTATGGCTTTTGCTGGCCCAAAACAGTCTCCCTTCCTCCGGCCACAAAACCTCCCATCTCCCTTCCCCCAAAATACATTTACAGCTAACCCAAGTCCATTTTCAAATAACACTATACGCTTTCCTGGGTGGTAGCAGTACCTTATAATAAAAAAATAATCCTAATTCCCGCCTTCCCTCCCTTGTGTCATTGCTGTCATTTATCTCACTTCTACGTAACATACATAAGTTTTATTTACATACAGACAGACACATGTAATTGAATACACTGTTGCCATGATTTTGAACAAATTGCTCTCTCTTAGATCCATGAAGAATCAGAAAAAAACAAGCTTTTATTTTGCCTTCACTTATTCCTTCTTCAATGCTCTTCCTACATCACCAATGTAGAGATGAGCTTCTGACCTATATCCTTTCCTTCTCTCTAAAGAACTTCTTTGAACATTTCCTGCAAAACAGGTCCACTGGCAACACATTTCTCAGTCATTATTGTTTCCGATTTCCTTCTGTCCTCTCCTCCTTCTGATATTCCCATTACATAAATTTATGCCTCCTTATAGGCGTCCCACAATTCTTGCATATTCTGTTCTGACCCCGCCTCCACCCCCATCTTTCTTCTCTTTGCTTTTCAGTTTTGGGGGTTTCTATTGAGATATCCCCAAACTCAGAGTTTCTTTCCTCAGCAGGGTCCAGTCTCCTAATGAACCCCGCAAGGGCATTCTTCTTCTGTTACAGTGTTTCTGAGCTTCAGCAGAGTCTGCCCAGGGTTCTTCCTTAGAATTCCCACCTGTTTGCATTGCTCATCTTCCTTCCACGTGGTCTACTTTATCCATTAGAGCCCTTAACATATTAATCATAGTTGTGTCAACTCCTGGTCTGAGAAGTCCAGCATTCCTGTCATATCTGAGTCCGGTTCTGATGTTTGCTCTGTCTTTTCAACCCATGTTTTTTTGCCTTTGGTATGCTTTGTAGATTTATTCTTGATAGCCAGACATGCACTAGCTAAAAGGAGCTGCTTGCAGTAAAGAGGGCTTGAGGAATGTGGTGGTAGGTTTGGGGGCAGGGAAAGCATTCTATGGTCCCACGATCAGGTCTCAGTCTTTTACTTTTTTTATTTTTATTTATTTTAAAGGTCTGGCTTGTTTTTTTGTTTTGCTTTTTTAAAAATATTTTTTCTGATTTCAGAGAGGAAGAGAGAGGGAGAAATAGAAACATCGATGATGAGAGAGAATGTCCCCTACTGGAGATGGAGCCTGCAGCCTAGGCATGTGCCCTGACCCGGAATCCAGCCGTGACTTTCTGGTTCATAGGCTGACGCCACAGGGCCAGGCAGGTCTGTCTTTCAGTGAGCCTTTGCCTCTGGACGGAGAACCTCACATGAGCTTTACAGTTCCACGTCCCTGACTCCCTCTTAGGTGGGACAGGATAGCTAGAGTGGGCTGGAGTCGGTTATTTCCTTTCCCCCAGGTCAGTCATGTTCTGACAAAACCCTACCACAAGGCTCTGGCTGAACAGTTTCTCCCCAGGGCAATGTTAAGAACAGAATGTTGCCCTAACCAGTTTGGCTCAGTGGATAGAGCGTCAGCCTGCGGACTCAAGGGTCCCAGGTTCGGTTCTGGTCAAGGGCATGTACCTTGGTTGCGGGCACATCCCCAGTGGGGAGTGTGCAGGAGGGAGCTGATCGATGTTTCTCTCTCATCGATGTTTCTAACTCTCTATCCCTCTCCCTTCCTCTCTGTAAAAAATCAATAAAATATATTTAGAAGAAAAAAAAAATTAAAGAACAGAATGTTAGCACATTTCAAAAATGGCTCCTTCTCTCCTCCTCCTGCAGGAACCACGAGGGGCTTTACCTCGGAGATTCATTCTGAGAACTAGGTCAAGATCCTGGAGGAAAAATCTTCAAGAGTGTGGGGATCCCCTCCCTCCCCGCCCCCATATGACTGGGTCCCCCTGGAGTTTTTAAAGCTCAGACCTGTCCACACTGAGCAAGTCGCCAATTTCAGCTCAGGGTTTCTCCCCCAGCGCTGGTCTCAGCGGAGGTTTCTGCTCATGAAGTCTTGCTCTGATAAGTTGTAATTCTCTGTCCTGCCTGCCTCTCTCCAATTTGGGGGACAAGAGTGTGCCCTGTGACCTCACTTCAGCCAGTGAACTAAGAAGAGTCGCTGATTTTCAGTTTGTCCAGCTTTTTAACTTGTCATTAGGACAGACTGGAGACTTCTAAGCTCTTTACATGCCGGGCCAGAAACTAGAAGTCATGATTTCCTTTTTCAGTTAAGACAATTTGAGGTGAGTTTCTGCTTCTTACAAACAAAGGAATCCCACTGGAAATAGGAGTACTTGAGCAGCGCTTTTCCATTTATAAGCAGTTCCCCAGCTTTTAGCTCTTCTAATGAGTGAATCAAGGCGTAGAGATGGGATGTGATTACACAAAGGTTGAAAAAGATAGAAGAAACCGCCTGGGACTCAGCGCAGAGATAAGCAATCCAACCCCTTTATTTTACATATAGAAACACAGGCCACAGCCGCATATATTCTTGGTGAAGCTTTTTTAGAAGATGACTTACCAGCACCGATCAACGGTAACTGTACCGAGTCTTTGCCACAGCAATTCTACTCCTAGAAATAGATCCTACTCACCCACGTGCACAGATATGGTCATTGTGGGACTGCTTATAGAGCCGGGAACAATTAACGCCCAGCAATAAAGAAAAGACCATGTTGATTATAGTGTACAACGCTGTGGAATGCTTCGCAGCCAATAAAAAGGAATGAGGTGAATTTATATGTATCCCATGGAAAATTTCCAAGACATGGTGTTTGGTGAAAAAAGCAGGGCTCAGAGGAACACAGAGAAAATGATCTCATTTATGTAAAAGAGAAAATAAGGAACTGAGACGCGTACACATGTACGTGTGGGAGTCTGTGACACAGAGGGTTGGAAAGGCCGTCCACCCTCCCGTCCTCAGTGGTTACCTCTGGGAAAGGCACTGAGAATGAGTGACCTCTGCAACACATTAAGAAGGCATTCATGTATTATTTGGCCAACCGGCCCACAAACAAACAAAAACCAGAGACAGGAAGAGTATTTTGCCCAGGGACTGGTCCACACACAGACCTGATTCCTACCCTGGCCTCATTCCTCTACCATCTCTGAATCTCCAGCTGTTTTTTTTATTCACAGCCCTGTTATAATCACTGCAGCCAAACTTTATCTTGGAGGCAGGTCACCACAACCCTAAGAGGTATAGACTACCCTCGTGCATATTTTGCAAATGAGAAGGCTGAGGCTCCAGTATTTGTAATTTTGGGTCTGAATCCAAAGAGAGAGAAAGACCTTTATCCCCCTCCTTCCTGGTCCCTCACACCCGCAGACCATTTACGAAATGCAGGTTGGCCTGAAAGAACTGACCTGGTACTCCTCCTCGGTAAGGCCCTCAGCCAGGGCGTGCTGGCGGAGCTCATCCGGGTCCTGGGCACGGAAGAGGCGGCTGAGCAGGGCATAGATGTAGGGGGCCTCCGGGGAGGTCTGCAGCAGCACGGCCAGGCCTCCATACCAGGCGGCGCGTGACAGGTGGTGGGCATAGAGGCGCTCTGTGGGCGACAGCAGGCGGAAGGCCTCGCGGCAGTCCAGGCTAGACACGCCGATGTCATTGGGCAGGATGTACTGGGTGTCCGCCATGGGTCCTGCTGAGAACCATCACCATCATCACAGCCGTCATTTACACCACATCAACTGCACCCCTGGCTCTGCACTCGCATCTGATTTCATTTAATCCTCCCCAAAGCCCATGAGGAAGGAAATGCCATTGTACCCATTCACCAGATGTGCTCACTGAGGCTCCGAGAAGGTTAGGTGACTCACCCAAGGAAATTACAAAATACATTGGTGGGCCATATTTGGCCTGTGGCCCCTCAACCTTAAATAGTGAATCCAACTAGCTAGTCTTACAGATGGGGAAACTGAGGCCCAGAGAGGTTAGGAGCTGTGCCCAGTAACACAAGGGAAGGGTCAGAAGCAGAGACCTGCATTTCTAGACTCCCAGCCCACATCCTTCTCTGGCTACCCGCTCCTCCTGACCTCCTGGCCTTCAAAATTCTCCTGCAGGTTCTTCAGTTCCACTCACCCCTTGTTCACAAGGACAGAGCCCCAGGCTACCGGCTGGAAGAGCCAGTTCCAACCCTGGCTCAGTCCCAGACTCCTAAAATCAAGTCAACTGTTTCACTTTTCTGGGCCTCGGTCTCCGCCTCTGTACAGGGGCGGGGGTAACAACCCCAACCTCACCAGGTGGGCGTGCTAATTAGATAAGGTCACCGCTGACGTAATGTACCTACAGCAGTTAATGCTTTTCCTTTTCCTTTTCCTCTCTCAGTGCTCGCAGGATCTGTCCCCTGCATCCTGCTGCTCTCTCCCTGTGCTCGGCCGGGGGAGCTACAGAGCCACCCAAGTTCGGCGCTGGAAGAAAACTCACTTTTTACAGATACGGAGGCTGAGGCTTAGCGAGACCAAGTAACTTACGAAGATCTCACAGCCTGTAGGCACCCAGGGGCCTCCCAACCCAGGACATTGTCCACACCGTCCTCCCGCCCTGGCGGGTGAAGTGTCTCCAGCATCCCCCGCCGCCCCGATGCTCCGCCCCAAAAGCACAATCACCCAGGTTCTGCAAGGGGCGTTAACCCTTTGCTGCCAGGGGCATTCCTCCGCTCGGGGCCTCGATGGCTTTAGAAGGGGTACCGGATGGGCGGGGAGAAAGGAAATGGTCTTGCACCCGGTCCAGATTCGCCCTGTCCCCCGAGGATGACACATTATGACCCCACACCCTGGCGCCGCGCCTCACCTGCTGCCGCGGCTCCGATCGCAAACTCACTTCCTGCTTCCGGCTCCCCCATTCATTGGGGCTCCGCGAACTCCTCCCCCACCGGCCAATTGTCGGGCCTCGGGACCCAGATGGGCGTCACCTCCAGCCAATAGGAGCGCCGAGGCGTGCTCCGCCGGCCTGCCGGCTCCCCGCTTCCCGGTGCTTTGGGGTCGCGCGGGGGTTGGGGGTGGGGACCCCGCGGCCTTGGCCTTTTGTCCGTAGGTGGTGCTCGCGCCGGGGCGGGAACCCGCGCGGCCTGGCGCCGGCAGACCGGGCTGGCCAGGTCCCCGCTCCGGGCGGGGCGGCATGGTGTCGCTGACGGAGCGCCAGGGATTTCCACTCCCGCCCCACACACAGCCCCGACCCCGACCTCCTTTGGGGTTTTCCCAGTTCCCGACCTCAGCTCTTTGCCGGTGGAAGCCTGCACCACGGGGAGGATGCGGCTCCCCCGCCCTCGCTGGATTCGATGGCCAGTGGGTGGAGATTCTTTGGAGTCGGCCAAGCTCTCCCAGCAGAACACACCGGCTGCCGGCGAGCAGGCTGCAGCCTGGGTTCGGATGGTCCCACCCGTGCCTGCACCACCACCGACTCACCGTGGGTCGGGAGCGTGGGTGGCGGCAGCCGCTAAACATCTCTGAGCCTCATTTTTTTCAGCACAAGGAAGCGAGGGGCCTGGCAATTTCTTGCTGCTTGGCGGGCGTCTGGTGGATGAGAAAGCCGCCTGCGACCTAGAAAGGTTGACCAGGGCAGAGCTGGGCCTGAGACCCACCTTGTATGTCTGGATGGTCTCACTGGAGTAGGGCCTGGGTGGGGCACAGCCTCTGAAAGTGCCTGGGGCCCTGCTGTGACCTAGGGGAGTATTGTGAGGGTCCCCCGATCAGAGTGGAGGCGAAGTCAGGCCATCTGAAGTGAATCTGGCCTCCACCGCCTACTGGCTGTGTCCTTGGTTGGGTCGCTTTACCTCTCTGAGTGTTGGCAGAAAAACTGGGCTAACAATTGTTTCCACTCTGAGGGATGTCAGCGTCAGTGAAGTGTGGACTGGCTAGTGCTGCCCCCTAGTGTTGTGCAGAGAGGATGCGGGGAGAAGGGGGCACCTGGAATCCACATCCCCTCCTTGCCTGTCTTGGCTTTGCCACACCTGTCTTGCCCCAAAGCAACATCTGCCCAACGTGAGCACCAGATGCTTGTTCAGAAAGGTGCCCAAGCTCTGCTTGGCACAACAGTGCGACTGTTGGCGCTGATGATGATCATAGGAGGAGCTCAATAAATTGGTCGATGTCCTTAGGAATGCCACCCTTCTTTCTTGTGCCTCATTTTCATGGTCTTGGAGTATAAAATCTTTGTTCCTGACGGGGATGGAGTTGAAATGTACACCAGCAAAGGAGGTAGTAGTGCTGTCCACGGCCACCAGTGGGCAATTCAGGCCAACAAAAGACCCCAGTACCCCTGGGAGCCTCAACAAGCTGCGTTTTTCTGATCCTAGCTACTCCGAGCCTCACTGGGGTTCTGTACTAGCAGCTGGACATAGAGGATCTCATTTAATTTTGCAAAAAAACCCTTGAAATAGGATATCATTATTTTACCTATTGTACAGATGGGGAAACTGAGGCTAATAGGTTCATCGACTTCCCTAAGGCCACCTAGCATGTCCTCCGGTGTCCCTAAACTGAGATTCAGCCTTCCTCAGACTCCACCTGCCTCAACACACACACACACACACACACACACCCATCCACTCACTGGAGTCCTGACTGTCCCAGCCTTGTCTCTTCTCATGGGAATGAAGAAGAGACAGGTGAGGAAAGAACATTAAATACCTACTGTATTACAGGTACCCTCCATAATTCACAACCACCTGGTGACGGGACTTTTATTCCATTTAACAACTGAGGAAACGGAGACTCCAGGAGTGGAAAAGGGCAGAGCTGGGCCAAGACCAGGGGTCTGATCCCCTCCACCACCACTTCTGAGTTCTCCTCGGGGTTGTGCCTGTGCCCGTTGCTCGTCTCTCTTCCAGAGTCTGGGGTTCCCTGCTCGACCTGGGACCAGGATGTTCCCAACTGGGTCGAGAGAAAGCCACTGGGTAGAGTTGGATTCCTAGTGCTCTGTGTGTGTGTGTGTGTGTGTGTGTGTAGGAGCACCATGCTTCCATACCACCCCCGCCCCAGCATCCCCAGCGGGGCTCCCCTACTCTGGCAGCATGCTGCTCTGGAAGCAAGGCTGATCACATCCCCCTCTCACCACTCATGGGGGCCCTCTGTCCTCTCGATAGCTCCAGGTCGGGTCTCTGTGCTCCAATTGGCTGTGTGGCCTGGGGCGGCCGTCCTCCCCCCAACCCCCCCCAGGAATCTGCACTCCCTAAGACAGCCATCTTCCACTGGGGATGATGTCCAGGTCAGGCTTGTATTCAGAGCCTCTTCTTCAGGTTTTTATATCTCCAGAACCTCTGTCTACCTGTCGCCCTTGCTCACTCCTCCTAGAGCAGCGATCGCCAACTTTTCGGACCTCACGGACCACCAGTGGTTGGTGGACCACCGGTTGGCAACCGTTGGTTGCCCTAGACACAGTCTGGGGGCAACCTCAGCAGCACCCCAAGCTTGTCTTGGCTCTCAGGGATCCGATTCAGACTTGGCCTCCATGGCAACCACAGCCCACCAGGCCCCAGTCCAATGTCCCCACCCTCTTTCCTCTTTTCTGCCCCCTCCACACCCGGCCCATTTTCCAGGCCGCACCTGTGCCCAGGCTGTTCCCCTTACCTGGGCTGCCCTCCCCACGGCTCCCACCCAGGAAAGCAGCACCGTGTAATGGAGAAGAGGGCAGGCTCTGCGTCCAGGCAGGCAGCCGTGGACGGGAATCTGACCTGGCCACTGCCTAGCAGCGGGACGTGGAGCACGTACCTTAATCTGCCCATAAATAGGAATGGTAACACCTCCCTCCCTGGGTTCCCAGAAGGATTAAATACCCGAACCTCTGAGAAGCAGAGCCCGATGCCTGGTGAGTGATCAATGAACATAGTTATTATTATCATTAGCACAGTGCGGGGCACAAGTGGGCATTCAGGAAGGGTAGCCCTTATATCACAGCCAAAGCTCTGGAACTGCAAGTACTCTCTCCTCCCTCGGCTCCCGACTGTCCACAAATGAGGTTCCGAATCCTCCATCTAGCATCTTCCCTGTCAGCACAGCCCCAACCTCCTGCCCTCCCGGAGCCCCTGCTCCAGCCACTCTGAACCCCACTCAGTTCCTGCTTCCTTACCTCTGAGCCTGTGTTCCTTCTCCCTCCTGCCAAGGGCACCCTCCCCTTCCTGTGGGGGATCCCTGAGCTCCTATGCCACCTCCCCTGTGACCCTCCCTCACTTTTCCACCTGCCGGTGAGACCCGCACCGCAGCCTCTGGTAACTCTCGGACCCGGGCACACAGGAAGCCATGCTGTCATTCGGCAATGCGGTCTGTCGTCCACTCGGCTGTGTACTCCACCAGACAGGGACCAGGCCTGATTGTCTTTGTGTCCCCAGAACCCACCTGGCATGGAGTTGAGACCACAGTGGTATCAGCAGATGCTGGTCCCAGCCTGCCGCCCGCCTGGAACTCCGTCAGGGGCTGGGGCACTGCATACATGCGGGACGCGGGGGGTTGGTGAGGGCAGCTGAGCAGCAAGGTTTACAGAACCCCACGGCAGCAGCAGGGGGAATAGCTGAAGCTGGGTCAGCAGGCTCCGGGCACAGCCAGCCTAAACTGGGGGTCAGGGGCCCAGGGCCCTTTCACTCCCCCAGCGGCACAGTGTAGGCGGCATGATGTGAGACACTCCAGGAGGGGCCAGGGATGGGGGTGGGCTTTCTTCCATCAGGCCAGGACAGAGCTGGTGCTGAGGGCCCCATCATTCTGGCTGGAGTACGGGCCTCAGGAACACCTTTGGGTTAAAAGGGGAGGGGCACAGCCCATCCGATGTGTCCACGCGGTGTGGCTAGGTGCCAGCAGGTAGAGTCCCACATGCAGAGCTCCCTCTAGGCTGCAGGAGGTGGGGGACCTGGGTGGGCAGGTGGGCGAGGCAGCAGGGGGTCCTGGGAGCCTAGTCCAGTGGTCCCTGGAAAATGAGGCGGACACAGCCATGCTCGCCGGTGAGCCAGGCCCCACAGAAGGGACAGGCGGCATGGAAAGCGTGCGTGCCATGGGGCAGTGGCGTCTGGGCCCAGTAGCGGGCAGTCTTCTCAGAGCAGACATGGCCGCAGGGTGCAAAGGCGTGGCTGGGCGGTCCGGGGTCCAGACAGAGGCCGGCCTCCTGGCCGAGCCACAGGGGCACATAGGGCCCCACGAGACGGCAGAGAGGACACTCGCGCTCCTGGGGACCCCGCTCTTGCCGACAGCCCCAGCCGTGGTAGCCGTGGACATGGCCGCAACGAACGTAGACCCAAGGCTGCTGCTTGTCAGGCGCCGTGCGGCCCCGGGCGGGGCTGGGGAAGGCCAGGGTGCTGAGGCCCACGGGGCACTGGGGCCGCGCGGCGTTGGCTTCCTGCCGCTGGGCCTCCAGCTGCTTCAGCGTGGGTGCCCGCAGCAGCCCCGCCGGCGTGCGCCAGAGCAGCGTGGCCCCGCACAGGTCGATGAGGGAGCCGTCCTGCAGCACATTGGACTCGTTCTCCACCTGCCAGGGGAGCAGAAGGGCCTGACTGCCCAAGAGGCCCCCACGCCCCTACCATCGGGCAGCCATCTCCCCAGACTAGCCACCCATCCATCCCACAGAACCTCCCTGGAGAGGGCACCCTGGACTGTCAGAGCAGGCTGGGGGGAGGGGGTGTGGCTGGGACAGAGAAGGGGAGGGTTGGGGCAGAGGAGGGGGGAGGACCAAGAAGCAGGCAGCACCATCTCAGAAGGGGGGCTGGCAGGTGCTCCCAGGCACACAGGGTCCCTCACTCAACAGAGTGTGGGCCTTGGTGACCTCATCCGTCAAATCAGGTCTGGACCAAACGGAGTTTTCCCACGCTCCCCCTAGTGGCAGAGGCAGGAAACTCTCCTATCACTGGGGACGGAGCCCACAGCAGCTGTCCCAAGGCTGGGTAAAGCCCGGACTCCAGAGCTAACTGCCTGGGTGAGATTTCTGGCCTCACCAGTTACTAAATCTGTGTGTCTGGTGGAGTAACTCGGCCTTTCTGTGTCTTCACTTCCTTACCCTCCAGATGGGCTCCACTTTCCTGTCTGTCAAGTGGTTCTCATGAGTCAATCAAGGTAAACTGGAACGTGCCTGGAACTCAGCGAATGCTAGTGACACATTCGCGTGCATAATTTTTTAAAAAAATGTTTCCCCAAATCTCCCAGCAGAATTGATGCTCTGGAAAGATAAGCCACGTTTTCCCGTGAGGTTTCGCATTTCCTTGCCCGACACGTTCATCCCCGGGAGCTCTGCGTTGCCCACTGAGGAACTTGGCCCCACGACCTCTCCCAGCTCCTACCGTTCGCTTCCTGTCTGGACCACATCGAGCATTCGCTGTCACCGGCGTCAGAACTACTCCACAGGCCCTCCCGCTGGGAGAGGATAATGAAGCTAAACCCGTCTGCCTGTGACAGACACGTTACCAACTGCCAACACTTTAGGCTGTAAACCGCTCACACATGGGCCAAGTGTCACTCTCCTAAGAGCGTGTGATTTTGTTCCGCTGCTGGCAGCCTCTAAGCCAGCGGTTCTCAACCTGTGGGTCGCGACCCCTTTGGCGGTCGAACGACCCTTTCACAGGGGTCGCCTAAGACCATCCTGCATATCAGATATTTACCTTACGATTTCATAACAGTAGCAACATCACAGTTACGAAGTAGCAACGAAAATAATTTTATGGTTGGGTCACAACATGAGGAACTGTATTTAAAGGGCCAGAAGGTTGAGAACCACTGCAAGCCATTTGGTACTGCATGGCGTGCCTGTGTGTGCTCCACTTCCTATCATCCCATGGACCGCCAACAAGGGTGGTACTTGGGGACGGTAGCCTGGTCCCCTCTGTGCAGCAAGCGGCACCTGGAGCCTGTGGGGCTCCCTCGTGCAGGAGGACTGGAGACCACCTCCTGGCTTGGGCAGGGGGACGGGCAGATCTGGAGATCCCAGGAAGGATGACTGCGCGGGGAGGGAGGGGGGTGCAGACCACCTACCAGCTTCCCCCGCTGCTGTGCCGAGCGGCTGTCCCTCAGAGTATAGACGTTCCCACAGACTGAGATCTCCCGCCAGACACCTGGGGCCGAGTCCTCAGAGAAGCCGCCCGCTGGGTGCATCACCAGGACCCCATTGGTGGTTAAGCCGTCCATCAGGCCATCGGGGGTCCGCCATTTGGCTGCCCGCTCCTGGGACCACACGTGGGATCAGACCACACCCTCAAGTGGCCCCCCAGCAGGTCATGAGCCGGGGGGCTGTCCCTCTCTCCTCAAGGTCACAGGTAGCCCAGAGGGGACTAACGTTGGCACTGCCTGGCCTTGGACGTCATCTGACCTCTCTGAACCTCACTTTGCTCACTGGTTAAGTGGGGTGCTAAGCCCTGCATAGGTCATAGTTATGATTACTAAGGGCTGGTCCATCACCCCAGGATGCTGCCCCTCCCCAGCCTACCCCACAGCTCACTCTCAGAAGAAGCGCTGGGCCCTGCCTGGGGCTCACTCACTCCAAGGAAGATGTTGCTGGAGGCATCGAAGCCGGCGGCATAGATGCGGGCAATATAGGGCGGCCGGCGGTCGCACAGGATGCGGCAGGCATAGCGGGAGATGGTGCTCTGGGGAGAGGGGCCCTCGGCCACCCCTCCTCCAGGAGACGTGTCTGTTACCACAAAGTCGATCATGTTCTCTGTGGAGCGGCCGATCTGTGAGGAAGGGGAAGGCAAGCACAAGGATGCTGTGTGTACAGGTCAATCCCCTGGCTTCCCACCCCCCGGGGTTGCATGCAGAGTCACCAAATAATGAGGGGGCAGCACCATCTCAAGTCCCTGGGGAGCTCCAAGTCCAGTTGCTAAGGTCCAGGGCTTCTCCCTCACCTCCCCCAAAGCTCTGGGGAGCATCCCCCTCAATAAAAACTAGCCGATTTGCTGACTGCACAGTGAAAGGGTGATAGCCATGGTCTGGAAGTGCTCACATATTAGCAGCAACTAATGAATTTGTAGTGTTTATTATAAGCCAGGCTCCTTGCTAAGCATTTTCTGTGCTATATCTCAGTTAATCTTCCCAATAACTCCTCGGGTGGGTACTATTCTGGGCCCCACCTGAGCGATGAGGTAAGCAAGGCCTGGAGCGCTTAGGTGATGCTTTCTCAAAGCCACCAAGCTAGTACGCCATGGAGCTGGGATCCGAGCCAGGTGGAATGACTCTCACACAGCACTATGAACCCCTAAACTGTATGTCCTCCCACAGCTGGGGCGTCCGGCCTTGGGTTTGAATCCTGATACAGAGACTACCTGCTGTGTGACCCTTGCTGGGATGTCCTGCTTCCTCATCTGAAGAGAGGTCAACTGCACTAAGGCCCCCAAAGCACCTTCCCCAGGGCCTTCGGTCCTCCAGCCTCCCCCTGGAAGGTGTGTAGAGCCGACCATTGAGGCTGGTGGCCAGGAGGCGTGCAGAAGGGCCCGAGCATACCTGGAACATGTCTGTGTCACTGTCATGTGTGTATTCGACTATGACCGAATGGCTCCGGGACAGTGTGTACGAGATGCTGTGCTGGCCCCGGTTACTCAGTGCCTGGCGGGGGGAAAGAAGAGTGAGCGGCCATGAGAAGGGTGAGTCTTTGAACTAGAAGCTGGAGCCCGAGGCCACTCCTGGGGATTGTGGTTCTACCCTTTGCAGAGGTGTGCGGCGCAGCCAGCACTCACACAGGTTACCTTCTTTGCTCGCTCCAGCCACCCCAACCAGGAGACATGGTTATCATTCCCCTTGTACAGCTGAGGGAACAGCAGCTCAGAAAGAAGAAACTGGCCTAGTCATGGAGCAGGAAGGAGCAGAGCCCCGATTCTAACCCAAAGGCTTTTCCTTTGTCATTGCTGTGTGCCTCTCATGTCCCCTCTCTGACCCTGGGCTGCTTCTAAAATTAGCCCTCGCTGGTTTGGCTCAGTGGATAGAGCGTCAGCCTGTGGACTGAAGGATCCCTGTTTCAATTCCAGTCAAGGGCACATGCCCAGGTTGCAGGCTCGATCCACAGTGGGGGGCATGCAGGAGGCAGCCAATCAATGATTCTCTCTCATCATTGATGTTTCTGTCTGTCTCTCACTCTCCCTTCCTCTCTAAAATCAATAAAAAATGTATTAAAAATAAAATAAAATAAAATAATGCTGCCCGGCTTGCATGGCTCTGTGGTTGAGTGTTGACCTATGAACTAGGAAGTCACGGTTCGATTCCCAGTCAGGGCACATGCCCAGGTTGCGGGGTAGATCCCCAGTGTGGGGCGTGCAGGAGGCACCCGATCAATGATTCTCTCTCATCGTTGATGTTTCTATCTCTCTCTCCCTCTCTTTCTCTCTGAAATCAATACAAATATTAAATAAATAAATAAATAAATAAATAATGCTGCGAACTGTCCAGTGGATGGCGTCTGGTGGTGAAGGAAATGCTTTGCAAACTGGAAAGGACTGTGCACCCTGCAAAGGTTCTCCCATCAGCACCATTTCTCTGGCAGCCCAGGAGGCAATAAGCAAAGATACGGTGAGCTCCCGGGCTCCAGTGGGGTGTGGGCAGCAAGGGCGGGACCGCTACCCGGATCTGCTGGGATAAGCTGCTTGCCTTGGAGACGAGAGGCGTGGAGATATGGTGCATGACGTCTGGCTTCACTCCGTTGGCATGTGGCCTGCGGTTCAGTGCCAGGCGGCTTCGCCGGCGGCCCTTGTCCCCACTTGATAGACAACCATTGTAGCTGTGGATATGGGGAGGTAAGCAAAGGTTGCAGGGAGAGAGATACAAGTGAGCCTTTGAGAGACTAGTAGGAACTGCCAACTTCTGGGCGGATCCTACCTTAATAAACAAGCCCTAGGACCACCTGAAACCAGAAGACCCTACTTGATCAAAGTGGGGCCTTTCGGGAGCGGACTGGGTCAGAACACCTTGAAAGGATTTTTCATTCAATTCACCAGTGATTCCTGGCCCCCTGAGCCGTGCCCGGCCAGGTGCTGGGCACTGGGGTGGCATAAGTGATGAACCACAGGTCAGTTCTATGCCCTAGTGGTGGCAGAGGGGGATCCTCAGCTTTTCAAGGAACCTGGGTGCCACCTGCCATGACCCAGGCACAAGTCAAGTGCACTACAAGCCCCGAGGCCGGAGAAGGGAATTCTGGCCCCAGGATCAGGTTTCTAGGAGAGAGCATACCTCTACTGGGCCTTGAAGAACTGGAAAGGAGTCACCTTTAGCAAACTGCCATTTATGACACCACAGTACTACTGGAAGCCAGAACGAAAGGAAAAAATAGACCCACAATGCCACGCCCTCCATACAGCCATTCACATCAAATTTCTACCTTCCTTTCCAGCTCTTGTCCAGAGGGAATGATGTGGAAAGCAAGGATGGGGTGAGTCACAGACTTGATTGCTGCCATGTACTGGAGCCGCCCATGTTCCTGGTGCTTCATTAATTACCTAATGGAACCTGCGCAATGTCCTGCCAAGCAAGTGTCTTTCTTCCCATTTTACAAATGAGGAAAATTGAGGCTCAGGGAGGTAAAATGACTTGCTCGAGGTCCCAGGCTAATAAGTGAAAAAGTCTAGATTTGAACTCGGGTCTGTCTGACTCCAGCCTCTCCTGCAGAAGCCCTTTTGGAGGTAAGGCTCATCGTAAGCAATGGCCCTGAGGCTGGCAGAGCTTGATGAGATCAGGGCATGGTGACTCGTGTGGTGAAGTGCAACAGGAGAAGATGAGGTCCGTGGAAGGGCCCAGAAAACCAGGCTGAGGAGTCTGGCCTTTAGTCTGTAAGCAATGGGGAGCAATGGATGGTTTGACAGGATGAAGAGCTGCCAAATACAGCCAAGGACCACCTGATCAGAACCTTCTAGGAGCTTGTTAAAATACAGGTTCCCT
Organism: Myotis myotis; assembly: GCF_014108235.1. Classification (NCBI taxonomy): domain Eukaryota; kingdom Metazoa; phylum Chordata; class Mammalia; order Chiroptera; family Vespertilionidae; genus Myotis; species Myotis myotis. Next base: position 78,109,540 of record NW_023416314.1, read on the forward strand.
GGCCCTACCCATGGAGATGGTGATTCTGTAGGTTTGGGATGGGCCTGTCACTGGCCACTTTCCTTGTGTTCTCCAGGTGGCTTGGATGTACAGCCAGTGTGGGCTTCAATGCTCGGCACTGAACCACCAGCTGTCAAGAGGACCTGACCCTTGGTCTGCGCTCTCCCCCATCACTGGTCTCACCTCCATCTGCAAAGACAGCCCTGACTTTGGAACACCAGGCAGCTGCTATTCTAAGGCAAGCACCCCTGAGAGGGGCATCACTCTTACCCTTGTAAGCTCCTTCCACATATGGGGTGGGGCAGTTCAGGACGCAGGCTGGGGCTCAGAAGGGCCCAGCTGAAATCCTGGCTTGTCCATTTATCACATGACTTCTGTAAAACGGGGCTAATTTATCAGGGGCCTACCTGTGGGTTCATTGTGAGAACTAAACGAGATAAAGCATTTAAAAATGCTTGGCACAGAGTTTGGCATATATATAGCAGACCCTTAATAAATGTTAGCTATTATTATTTTTAAAAGCACATGGGCCTGGCTGGTGTGGCTCAGTGGTTGAGTGTTGGCCTATGAACCAGGAGGTCACGGTTTGATTTCATGCCCAAGTTTCGGGGTCCATCCTCAGGAGGGGGCATGCAGGAGGCAGCTGATCAGTGATTCTCTCTCATCATTGATGTTTCTACCTCTCTCTCCTCCCTTCCTCTCTGAAATCAATAAAAAAAAATTTTTTTTAAAGCACATGGCATGTGTATGTCAACAAACAGTAGCCAGTATTATTTCTACAAAATCGTCATAATGATAACATAGCTTCCCGGATATTTTCTTCAGGGCAGATGGCAGAGAGAAAGGCCAGAAGGAAGTATTCATGGGGGAGAAGGAGGGATCTGTGTCTGGGGGAAAAGCAAAGAGGTTGTTGCAGGGATCCTGACCAGAGACCAGGAAGTCTACCCAGCCACCAACTCACATCACTTCCTCTCTTCTGGCCTGTTTTCTCATCTGTAGCATGAAAATCAGCTGTGGCTTTAGTGAAAGTGCACTAGACCTAGAGTAAGAAACCTGGATCGAAATCCCAGCCCTGCCACTTACCAGCTGTGTGCCCTTGGACCAGTCACTTCCCCTCTCTGAGCCTCGGTTTCCTCACCTCCTTCCTCACAGCATCTTTGTGAAGATTGAAATGAAATAATGTCCATGAAAGGGCTTGGCACAGGCCTGCCTCCCAGAACACTTGATACGTGACAGGCACTGTTCTATGTGCTTTATAGCAATCACCTTATTCCTTCCTTCCAACAACCCTCTGAGGTATTATCATCATCCCTATTTGTCAAAGGGGAAAACGGAGGCAGAGGGAAGTTAAACAACTTGCAGAGGCAGGATTTGAACCAAGCAATTTTGATAGAGAACCAGAGTTCTTCACCTCAAACTACACACTCACAGGGTGGTTCATGAAAGGCAGCTGTGTTACTTTTTTCTGATCAGAAACAGGTGGGTAGTTAAGAGTTGTCTTCGTAATTTATGAAAAATGGGAAGATAAAATAACAATTATGAATTAAGTGGGTTTGGTCAACTCTGTCACTCAGCTGGGAAGGTGAGGAAGGACAAAGAGCAGAAGGTCATAGAGGGGGAGGACTGGGGCCCTTGGTTTGGTTGCCCTGCAGGGAGCCTGGTGCCCCACCCCACCTGGGCCAGGGATGCTCACCCCAGGACGATGAGTTCGCCATACTTGATGGGCTCCTCGCCTGGCTGCACATCTTCACCAGAAGAGAGGATGCAGGAGCCCTGGCTCCCAGGGTGCTGTAGGTCTGAGGTTCGGGGGGACCCCACGTCGGGGTTTCCTTCCAGCACCATTCTGGGCAGAATGGGAGAGGAGAAAAAGAATTTTGTAGCCTCCCCTCCCATCCCCCCTTCAATGCCAGCTCTGGCCTGCTGCTGGGCCACCTAGGCTAATGCCAGAATGACCTTTCACCGCCTCTGTTGCTATGGCAACCACTTCACCTCTGCCTCTCCTAAACTGCCCTGGGTTGCTGGGATACCAGGGAAGGAAGTTGATAGGTGGAATGGAACCAAGAGGGAGAAGCCCACAGAGGATGGGAAAATTTGGTGGGGTCGGAGGGATGAACTAACTTGGGATGGCCAGAGGCTTCTTTTTGGCCAGGACCCCAGTCTGGGATGTTTTTGGAAGAAGGGAACCCCAGGAGTTGGGGGGCCTTAACTCCTCATCTCAGACTCAGCTCCTGGGTTTAGCTCTCAGCCCCAGGACCTTCCTTCTGGCAGGTTATTGGAATCTGTCCTTTTTAATCTTTCCGCCTCTTTGCAGGTCTGGCCTCTGTCTGTCTGCTTTTTCAATGACTCTCCGTCCTCCCCGCCTCTGTCCTTTTCACAATCTCCCTTCCCACCTTCTTCCCCATCTCCGCCTGTTTGTCCACCTCCACTGCCCTATCCATCTGCCTCAGTCTGTCCATCTTGGCCTCGCCCTTCGGCCAGGCCTCTGGACCCATCCCGGGTGCGCGCCCCCTTCCTCCCTCAGGTGTCTGTCTGCAGTCCCCGGGCTGTCTGGGTCTCTGGAGGCCTGTGGGGGCGGCGCTCCCCACTCCAGCTACGGCTGCAGCAGAGCCCATCTCCGCAGGAAGCCTGTTTGGAAAACACCCGCGCAGGAGGGGCTGCGCCGGGCAGGCCCGCGCCCCGCACCCGGGCCAGGCACAATGACGGCCCAGCGCATACGCAGATACACACCCGGGGCCCCTCCACACAAACACGCGCGTGCACGCACAGTCCCGCACACCCCGAGCCCCGCGAGCAGAACCAGGACCGGCGCAGAGCCAACCCTGGTCCCGCGACAGCAGGCGCGAGCGCCCAAACAGCCACAGGCGCTCGCCCTCGGACCCACTCCCCCTGCCGCCCCCAGACATGCAAACACGCCCCCTGCACCCGCGGCCCGCCCGGCGCAGCCCCCGCCCCCTCCGCCCAGGCGGCCTCACCTGGCCGCGCTCGGGGGTCCGCTCTGCGCCGATCCCTTCGCACCTCGACTCTGCTCGGCCCCGGGGCCGCTGCGGCGGGATGGGCCCGGCCCGCGGCGGCTCCGCGCTGCCTCGTCACGTGGACACGCGGGACCGAGGGAGGGGGACCAGCGCGCACCTCCACGCTCCACCTCCCGTCCCGATGCCCCGCCCCCGAGCCGCCTCCAGGAAAGCCCCGCCCACTCCAGACTCCGCCCCTTGCGGCGAAGTTTAGCCCTAATGACCTGAGCACCGCCCCTTCCTGGAAGACCACGCCCCCTCTGACCCCGCCCCCTGCACTGGAAGTCCCAGTCGCCGGTGTCTCAGGAACTCCGTGGACTACCGTTGTGGGTTTGGCGACTCCCTGGCAGCCTAGTTCGGGCTACCCAGATCCCGCCCTTATTTCTGGGGATTTCCCGGGTCCCCCCAAAGACCTGGGCGCCCCCTCCTCCACCGCAGTCTGGGCAGGAGGCCCTTCTCCCCACATTAGTCCAGGGGCTCTGTTTCCCCCGCCCCCCCCCCCACACCCACCTTCTACTTGGGGAAGCCACAGAATTAGAGGAGAGAGCTGGGGCGGGAAGGAGAGGGAGAAGGAAAATACTAGAGGAGGCGGACGGGGGAGAGAGGGTTGTGCGTCTGCAGGGAGGCCGCGGAAAGCCGCTACGTAGCAGACCTTTTCTTCCAGCCCAGCCCGGCCCCTCTCTTCTCCCTGGGTGACTTCTGGCCCCTCTGGACCCCCTGGTGCCCAGGAACACCTCCCTCCCGCCGGCCGGCACGCACACACCAGGCGAAATGCCACAAAAGGGATGGAGGGCCCACAACCCCTTGCGGGCCTTGGCGTGAAAGATATCTCATCTATGGGCCTGCACAGGTAGCTACCCACTGTACTGTGAGCAAAACAAGCCTTTAATTTCTGGGAGGCAGGCACGATAATCACCTGTTTTACGGATGAGAAAACAGATTTACAAACTTGGTCACGGTTATTCTGCTAGAAAGGAGCCAGGAGTGGATTTCAGCTGTGTGATTCCAAAGTCTGGACTCCTAACTTCCTTACCTGTGATAACTGGGAGAGGCAGGTGGGCTCAGGGCAGGAGAGGCCCAGAGACGCATCAGATGAGATCCCTTTAGGTCATTATCTCTCAGTATGTTTGGAGCCATAATCAAGAAATGGGGGACGCTTAGAGGATGGATTCTTAACCTGCATCTTTGGAGTGAGTGTGTGCTCCACTGAGGAAATCAAACAAGGTTGCACAGAGGAAATGGCCTTTGACCCTATTGTGAAAGGTACGTGAATTTGCCCACAAAATCCTGGAGGGAGCATCCTTCCCACCCCAACTTGTTGCTTGTGAAGCTCCCAGTGTCTGGGACCACCTGGGCCCCACCATGTTCACATCCCACTAACGCCCCCACCAAAAATAGCCGAGGATACCAACTGCTTTGCCATCTGTTCTGGGGCCCTGTGTCAGATGAGACAAGAAAGCCGCAGACAGCAAGTCCTTTAGGGACAAAGGCACTCATTGATCAGAAGGAAACACCACTGAGCAAGCTGGACTGCTGGGCTGCCAGCAGCAGGTCATGCAAATCCTGCCCCACAAGACAGCTTCCCTCCCTGAATGCCTACAGTGTGCCCTCTCCCATGCCAGGTAGGCACAGCTCCATTAGGACATAGGGACAGCCTCACTCCCCTTTGCACTCCCAGCTTCCAGCACACTGCCTGCCAGAGCAGGCCCGGTGAACGTGTGCTGGATTACTATTAGATACCTCAGTTTACAAATGAGAAAAGTGAGACTCTTTTTTTTTTTTTCCTTTTTGGCAGCGGGGAGATACTTGTCCCGGATCACACAGCAAGGTAAGTATAGAGCTGAGGTTTGTCCAGAGCCCAGTGCTATCACCCAACACCAGGAAGACAGTGATCTCTCCTGCCGTAGAGTGCTGGAATCAACTAGGATCAGAGCTGCATGGTGGGCACAGCCAGACCTGAAGGGGCCTCCAGAAGCCTGAGATGGGACTGATCCCAGCACTGTCCAGATAGGGGAGAAGAAGGGACAGCTGGATACCATCAGCAGACACAGATGCCCAAGTTCAGCCTTGGTTTCTGGCTCTTAACTCCCATGCTCTATGCCAAGAACTCCAGTTTCTTTCTTTTAAAAAATATATATTTTATTGATTTTTTTTTTACAGAGAGGGATAGAGAGTTAGAAACATCGATCAGCTGCCTCCTGCACACCCCCTACTGGGGATGTGCCCACAACCAAGGTACATGCCCTTGACCAGAATTGAACCTGGGACCCTTCAGTCCGCAGGCTGACGCTCTATCCACTGAGCCAAACCAGTCAGGGCGAACCCCAGTTTCTTAATCTCTCTATCCTCAGTATCCTTATTTATAAAATAGAAATAATTTAATATCTACCCGTAGTGGGATAAAAACTTGTAGTATTCAAAGGGAGAGGGTTGGGGAACATCTGTGATACTGTCAACAATAAACAAAATGCAGTAGCCCTGGCCAGTTTTGCTCAGTGGATAGAGCATCGGCCTCTGGACTGAGAGGTCCCGGGTTCAATTCCTGTCAAGGGCACATGCCCAAATTGCGGGCTCAATCCCCAGTTGGGGGCGTGCAGGAGATAGCCGATCAATGATTCTCTCTCATCATTGGTGTTTCTCTCTCTCTCTTCCTCTCCTTTCCTCTCTGAAATCAATACAAAAATATATATTTTTTTAAAATATATTTTATTGATTTTTTTACAGAGAGGAAGGGAGAGAGATAGAGAGTTAGAAACATCGATGAAAGAGAAACATCGATCAGCTGCCTCCTGCACATCTCCTACTGGGGATGTGCCCGCAACCCAGGTACATGCCCTTGACCGGAATCGAACCTGGGACCTTTCAGTCCACAGACTGACGCTCTATCCACTGAGCCAAACCGGTTTCGGCAATAAAAATATATTTTTTAAAAAATGCACTGTTGTTCTGAAATCCCTTTGTTCAGCCCCTCCCTTCTCTCCCATCAATCTAGATCAGTGATGGCGAACCTATGACACGCGAACTCATTTTTTTGGTTGATTTTTCTTTGTTAAATGGCATTTAAATATATAAAATAAATATCAAAAATATAAGTCTTTGTTTTACTATGGTCGCAAATATCAAAAAATTTCTATATGTGACATGGCACCAGAGTTAAGTTAGGGTTTTTCAAAATGCTGACAAGCCGAGCTCAAAAAGCTTGCCATCACTGATCTAGATCTTAACCCTATTGCTTCAAAAAGGGGGGGGAGACAAAGAGAGGAACAAGATACAAGTTTATTTCTTTTTTAACTAAAATTGTTTATTTATTGATTTTGAGAGAGAGAGAGAGAGAGAGAGAGAGAGAGAGAGAGAGAGAGAGGAAAGGAGAGAAGAACAGAAAGAGAAAAATTGAGAGACTCTGAGGCTAGGCCGGGCTCTGGCCCCCTGAACCTCGCTCGGAGAGCCGAGCTTGGACAGAGCCCTGTGAGGCCAGCCTGGCTTGTGGGCCTCTCTCAGAGAGTCTGAGCAGAGTCTGAGCACTACTTTCACACTATAAGGAGAGACTTGGAATTCCAACAGAGATTGTAAGCCATTTACTCTCTGGCTGTTACAGAAAAAAATCTTGCTAACCTCTCTCTGATCTAGGATTTTTAATTCCCTTTATAGTCTTGCACAGCTGTTTAAGAACTTTGGAGAGGTCTCTTTCACTAAAGGCAGTCTTTTCCAAGCCAATTAGCCACTCATTAGAAAGGTGGGGGAAGCCAGAAGAGTAGGCTGCACAGACTGCATAGGAGTCCCCGACTTGGTAACAAGCAAACGGATTCCCACTGGAAAGTGAGAGTCAGAGACTGGAGGTGGGTGGGGGAAAGATGAGGTCTCTTTTCCCATCTTCCCTGTTTCTGACCTGGCAGAGAAAATGTACAAGCACAGGGTGGGGCTAGAGAAAGGGTATTTATTTGAGGTCTTTCGTGTGGGTGTGCCACCTTCTGTGTGGCAGTACTAGCCCCTATAGGCAGGCAGCTGTAATCTGGACCCCATCCTCCCCACATCAGGCACAAGCAACACAGGTTTGGAATCAGGAAGCCACAAGAAACAATGATAGTGGGAATAGCATAAGAGCAAAAAGCAAGCTTAGAACCCTAGAATATTCCAGCAGGAAGCAGTGGACAGGTGACCTGTTTCCACCCATACTTTGAACCATTGGGAGCCTGAGATCTAGGCAGCCATGAGAAAACCTGAGCCACAGCCAGAGATGGGATTGAAATGCAGGGCCTCCAACTCCCAGGTCACATGCTATCTGGGGATCAGAACTTGCCAGGCCCACAGTCCAGTAACCAATATCCAGGAAGGTCATTGGGTGCCACTATCTTACAGAAGGAAGCCTGGGCCTCAGGGAAGGGGGTGACCCCCGTATACTCCTGGCAGGGTGGCCACCGGAGGACCATTTTTCTGCCTCTGGATTCCAACAGCCATGTCTACACTAGTGCTCCAGGCTGTGGACAGGCCTTCCAGGAGCCTCGTTTTCTGAACATGCGGGGCAGGAGGGCATGCTTCAGAGGGCAGCCTCACCTGCACAGCCCTGTGCTGGTGGCCGTTAGGTGATGTCCACCTGCCGTCCCTGTATGCTCTTCAGTTTCTGTTGCGTGACCAGTTTGTGTTTCATTCTGTATTTGTCTCCCACGTCTTGCTGCTTCTATGAAGAAGCCCATCCTTTGCCATCTTGAATTGAGAACCGAGACTGTTTTTTCAGAACTGCCTGGCCGGCACCCACAAGCAATACGTGTCCTTCCAGCGGGACCAAGGGAGCCAGTTTCAGTGCACGGGAGTGACTTGCACAGCCACCTTTCCCTCGAGAGCCAGGAGCCCTTTCAGCCTCTGGCTCTGAGTCACAGTGGGGTGCTGTTAGGAGGTTGTAGTCATCCAGGGGAAAGACGTTGATGCTGAGACTAGGGTTACAGCAGTGGAAGCACAGGAACTAATACATGCAAGGATCATTACATTTGTTCCATCAATATTTCCCAAAGGCCTACTGCGTGCCAGGTCCAAGGTTAGGCCTTGGACATGCAGGAATGAGCAAGATGTAACCTCGCTTTTTAGGGTCACACAGGCCACTGCAGTGCTTTCTAGTTGGGGGGAGGCTGGCCCATGAGCATTAGTAAGAGATCATTTTTATTGTGATCCGATACAGACACACAAGGGAAACACAGGTTTCATGAGAACACTTATAATTTTTTTTTAATCCTCACGTGAGTATATGTTTTTATTGATTCTAGAGAGGAAGGGAGAGAGAGAAACACTGAAGTGAGAGAGAAACATAGATTGGTTGCCTCCTGTGTGTGCCCTGACCTGCAATGAAACCCAAAACCTTTTGGTGCATGGGGCAACACTCAAACCAACTGAGCCACCCAGCCAGGGCAAAAACACTTATCTTTACTCTATGTGATATACTCTATTTTCTATTCTATTTCATTAAAAATGCTGGTCAAACTCATGAAATCAATTTCATAACCCACTGATAGGTCACAATTGTAATTTGAAAAAATCCCTATAATCAACCAATGTGTGGGCAAATCTGTTTTCTTCTGAGACCTCTCTCCTTGTGTCCTCACATGGTCTTTCCTCTGTGCTTGTCTGTGTCCTGATCTCCTCTTATAAGGACAACTGTCAGATTGGATGAGGGCCCAACCTAACAGCCTCATTTTAACTAATCACCTTTCTTTAAAGGCCCTCTCACATTTGGAGGCACTATAAGTTAGGGCTTCAATATATTACTTTTGGGTGGAGATAATTCAACCTATAAGAGGAAAACCTTATAATTTTCTTGAAGGGTATGGAGGCAGAGGGAGCCGGGGAGAAAAGGCGAGAAAGAGTGTCCAGGTCTACATATGCACAGACGGAGGCCCAGGAGAGCGAAGAGTGGTAGGAAAGTGCACACTCTGGGTGGCTGAGGATATGGTGTGAGGTAGGGAGTAGCAGGATGGAGAAGTTGGCTAGCTCCAGGGTCTTGAATCCCATACCAACAAGTGTAGACTTTAGTTTACAAAGCAGTGAGTCTCAGGAGGATCCCCTGGGACTGGAGGAGGATCCCAGAGAACTGAATTTTAATAAGTGTCTCAGATGGACCAAGACCCACACTCTGGGAAAAGAAGCTGCATTGACATTGACAAGTTTTAGGGAACTGACACTCGCTGAGTTGGAGAGGATAGATTGATGGGGCAAGAATGGAGGCAGAGAGACCATAAAGGGGGCTGTCTGAGTGTTCAGCCAAGGAAAGATGAAGTCTGAAGTGACAATAATAATAGTTAACCCTTAGAGAGTGCTTACCATACATCACATGCCAGACCTGAGCTAAGCACCTTACCTGGGTAATCTCATTAAATTCTCTCAACAGTTCTGGGTGGTAGGTATTATTATTATTATTATTATTATTATTATTATTATTATTATTATTTTCACAGTTGAGAAAAGTGAGGCCTACAGAGGTGATGGGACTTGCCCCAAGAGTATGTTGGGAGAGACAGAAAGTGGATGTCACCCCTTCTCTCTGGGAAGTCACAGAGGGGATGGCAGGATTGGCGAGAACTGTGGGGGCTGAGGGAGAGGGGTGAACTGTAAGTGGGCAGTTCTAGGTCCCTAACTCTCCATGTCTTCGATCAAAGGCTGAAGGAAGCTCAGCCCACTCCTCCCCCTGCCTTCCTCCGTCTCTGCTGTCCTGCTGCTACAGGGGCCTCCAGGGGACCAGGCTGAGCACTGTGTGTGACAGGTACACATCTCAGCAGAATGTCTCTGGCACCCAATGTCGTCCATTCACACAGGTCCCCATGGAGACGGCCTGACTGGACTTCACCCTGAGACACCTCTAGCTGGTCAGCCATGCCCTTCAGGGCTGGCAGCTTCTGTTCTCTCCATGTCACCCTTCAAAGCAGTCATTTCTGCCCAGCCTTCAGCTGTTCCCTCCTCAGGGTCTTTTTTCTTTTTAATATTGCTTTCAGAGAGGAAGGGAGAGGGAGAGAGATAGAAACGTCAAGGATGAGAGAGAATCATCAATCGGCTGCCTCCTGCACGCCCCCTACTGGGGATGGAGCCTGCAACCCGGGCATGTGCCCTTGACAGGAATCCAACCCGGGACCATTCAGTCCGCAGGACTACGCTCTATCCACTGAGCCACCCAGCTAGGGCCCTCACCAGGGCCTTGCTGCCTCCTTGTGGAGTGGGATTAGCCACCCACAGACCTCTGGCCTGAACCACTTTTCTGGGCTCCATTAACCCACTGGGAAGCAGGCTACTGGCCTTTCCAGCTGGGACTCCTACCTTTCTCATCACTCCACTTCCCTCTTTCCCCTTTCTCCTTGTAGCCCAGTGAATCTTTTTATCCTGTGTACATTGGGGGTCCAAACTTCATCAAGTTCACAGGCAGCAAGAGGAGCCACCGGGCAGTTTGCTTCCAGAGTCTGTACTCTTAACCATACCGCCTTTGGACAACAGGTGAGGAAATGAGCTCTAGGTTCATTTCAAACCCAAGGACAATCGCCATGTCCAGCCGCTAGCGCCCCAGCGCACAGCCACCTGCGGGATTTGCAAAGCCGTCAAAACTACCATACCCACAATGCTGTGCGGACAGTAAGGGCCTTCTCGAGTTTAGCTGTCCGAAGTACTGCCTGCGTGCTCTTCGGGAGAAATGTGTGTACCCGAACCGTTCGGGTCCTTCCTCTATCTCCAGAGGGCAAAGTAAAAGTTTTTTTTTTCTTTATATCACCCTTTTTGTCTTACTCGTTGGAGGACCGAAACAACTCTGCTCTTCTTGGGCTTCACCAGCCCTAACCTAAAGAGAGGACCCGTGACCTCTGACACAAGATGGCGGCGCCCAGAGCCGTCGGTCTTGCTGTTGACCCGACTGAACGAAGGTAGTGAACCCCGCATCATGTCGAAGCTCATCCGGGCCACTCGGGCGGCCAAGAAACCCGAGGTCGGCGGCGTGATCCGGACCATCGTGCGAGCGGGCCAGGCCATGCCGGGGCCCCCTCTAGGGCCGGTCCTGGGTCAGGTGCAGCGCGCGGGATCTCGGCGTGGAAGGCGCGGGAGGGCGGGAGCTGGTGCTGGGGCGGAGGGGGCGGGCTCGGGAGCCGGGGAGGCCTCGGTTCCTAGCGCGGTTCTGCTACCCACAAGCTAATGTGCCTCCTGGAGGCCCCGCCTCCTCAGCCCGTCCCCAGCGGACTGTGGTGAGGACAGGAGGGCTGCTGCCTGCACAGCACCGGCTCTCAGTGGTCGTTGGATCTGGGTGGAGGGAAGAGGAAGGGGACAGGGAGACTTGGAGATGGAAGCGGGAGGGAGGGAGGCTCCGGGGAGGGAGGGAGCCTCCTTCCTCCCTGTACGAGCCCCTGTGCTTCCGCCACAGCGAGGCGTCTCCATCAACCAGTTCTGCAAGGAGTTCAACGAGAAGACGAAGGACATCAAAGAAGGCATCCCTTTGCCCACCAAGATCTTCGTGAAGGTGCCGATCGATCGCGACTGCGAGCCCAGCTCCTTTTCCTCCCTCCCCCGCCCCCCCCCCCCCCCCCGGCGCCCGCAGGCTCGGGACGGGTCTCCGGGTCCGTCCCCCCCCCCCCCCCCCCCCCCCGTTCCTCACTCGGGACGGTCTCCTCCTGTTCCTGGGTCCCGCGTTCCCCATCCACGCAGGGGAGACGAGGGCCCCTTTTCCAAGCCCTCCCGCCGGGTCGCAGGCCTTCCATTGGCCGTTCACTGCCTTGGGGCTTCCTGAGCAGAGCTGGGCCTGGACCCGAGGGGACACGGCTGTTTGCTACAGATTTATTTCTCTTGTGGGTTTGTGGTCTTTTGGAGGGACGCCATCAGAAAGGGACTCAAGGGAAGGGGAGATGGGAAGTTAGAAGTCCCCTTGGTTGGGGCAGCTGGGGTTGGGAGAGGCAGGAAGAGATATTATCGCATTTCTTCTTTTTTTTTTCATTAAGCCCGACAGGACGTTTGAAATCAAGATAGGACAACCCACTGTCACCTACTTCCTGAAGGCAGCTGCTGGGATTGAAAAAGGGGCCCGGCAGACAGGTAAGGGTCTGGGTAGGCCCCTGGAATTTGGGCGGGGGGGGGGGGGGGGGTCTGAAGGAGGCAGTGACACCCAAAGGGCTATTTGTTTCTTCTTTCCAGGGAAGGAGGTGGCAGGCCTGGTGACCTTGAAGCACGTGTATGAGATTGCTTGTGTCAAAGCTCAGGACGATGCCTTCGTCCTGCGGGACATGCCCCTGTCCTCTGTTGTCCGCTCCATCATCGGCTCTGCCCGCTCCCTGGGCATTCGTGTGGTGAAGAAGTGAGTGTTCTGGGGAAGCACAGTGCCAGGGGAGGACCTGGACAGCTCTTGACTTCGGGGCAAGACAGAGTGTGCACATTAGTGGGAGAGTCCGCGTCTGAGTCAGAGGACCTTAGAGTCTTGGGAGCCCCATTCATTCATTTGAATGCACTTGTTAAGGACCTTCTACGTCTTAGAGGGAACTAGATAGCCATGCTTGGCCCCACTTTTAAGGAACTCACAGTCCAGAGCTGGAGGCAGATGCACAGATGGAGCATTAGACTGCAGACAGGCAGTGTTGAATGACAGCTGTCTTGAGAACAAGGTGTAGGACTCCTGATTTGCCTGGTGTGTCAATGGGAACTTTGTAGGAGAGGTGACGAGACCTGGAAAAGGAAGTCAAGGACTGGGGGCAAGCATTCCAAAAAGTGGAGAGTCCTGTGAAGGATGGAAGGTGAAAGAGTGCAGCAGAGAAGTTCAGTGTAATCTGGTATACAATCCGGCATTACAGGCAGAATAGGAAATAGTGTGAGAGAAGCCAGGCCAACAGGGGCCCCCACCTTGGGCTTCAGATGACCTCAGCAATTGTGTCTTTGAAGTGAGATGTTAGGTGAGAGGGCGTCTAGCCCAGACAACAGCAGGGTCAGCTCTCAACCCTTTACTGGTCTTTTGCTGCCGGTCGTTTCCCAAAAGAAGTGGGGTTAAGCAGGGAACAAGAATGGGCTTCACTTTTCTCAAATCTTTACTTTTGCTGAGAGTACAGAAGTGAGTACGTCTGGTTCCTGTTCAGGGGGAGGCACGCATGCCCAAAGACTTTATTGCACAAAGTGTTGTGGGGCACAGAGGAAGAGCCAGTTCATCTGGGCTGAGTTATAGCCGGGGCCTCAAAGGACCATAGGGCTTAAAGAAGGGAACAAAAGGCAGAGGTGGTGAGGATGGTGGGGTGACATTCCTGGCACAGGAAACAGATGAGCAAAGGTAGGAGAAGTCCAGGAGTGGAGAAAGGATTCTGAGACAATGACGTGGGCCTCTCACTTACCATCTGTTTTTTTGTGCTCGCAGCCTCAGTTCGGAAGAGCTGGCAGCTTTCCAGAAGGAGCGAGCCATATTCTTGGAGGCTCAGAAAGAGGCCGATTTAGCGGCTCAGGCAGAAGCTGCCGCTGCCAAGAAGTGACCCCTGTCCTGCACACTCCAGAATTTTGAAGGGAGCAGCTGGGAAGGCTGTGCCAAAGGGGAGAAGGGGAGATGACACCCACCTGATTATTATTGCCCCGACTTAGATTATATATTTTTACACGTATGGATGTATCAGGGGATTCAGCCTAAATAAACATCTTTTGTCACCCTCTCTGGAGTTCTTCTTAGGGCCCTAGGGGAAAGGGACCAGTCCTGATGGTGGCAACACAGACAGTAGGGCTCTTCATGCTGCTTCTCAGATGCATGATCCGCGGCTCAGCCAAGCAGAGCAACTTGTCCAGGTGGAATCGGTGGCAGAGGTCGGGGGAGTAGCCCTCCCCCCACCGATGACAAAACGAGCAGGGTAGGTGGGGGCTGCGAACGCTGGGGCTCGTGTGTACAGAAGCAGCAGGTGTTGCTTGTGCTGTAATCAGAAACATTTCTTAACTCGTGGGGACTTGCCAGTTCAACAGAAACAGACGCCTGTGGTGACTTCAGGTCACAGCCCCAACAGTGTTGCTGCACAAGTGCCTCAGGTCCCTCCACGAAGCTGATCCTGGCACTGGATCAGGTGTTAGCTGAATGTGAACTAGGGCTCGTGGCTACAGGCCCAGGGAAGAAGCAAAGCTTCAGGAGGTCCCTGCCCGAGGCGGGCTAAGACCTGAGGGAGCCCTGGCCTTTTGTTTCCCCCCATTCCCCAGAGCATCAAGGACTTGTCCTTGCAGAGAAGAGGAGTCAGGGCAGAAATGGATTCACGTTTACTGAACACCTGTTACATGCTAGTCTCTTGGTTTTGCACTGAGATTTGGAAAATAACACACCCCAGTTTGGGTAATCCCACCACCCAGATGAGACTCCTAACAGTATTTAAGTATATATCTTTTCTACTCTTTTTACTTGGTGCATGTATTTATATGTAACTTTAAAAAAAAAAAATAAAGTGGTGTCATACTCTAGATACTGTTGTATTTTACTTTTAACTTGGCAATTATTTAGAACGTTTTTCATTATCTAAGCAATTTTTGATGACTGCTTAGTATTTTGTCTTATGGGTGGACCGTAATTCATTTAACCAAGTCCTCAGAAGCAGCAATAAAACAACTGTTGGGTATTTTGTTTGTATTAAGAAATATATATACAGCCCCGCTGGGTATGGTTGAGTGGTTGAGCATGACCCAAGGGGTCACGGTTTGATTCTCAGTAAGGGCACATGCCCAGGTTGCAGGCTCGATCCCCAGTGGAGGTGTGCAGGAGGCAGTCAATTGATGATGTTTCTGTCCCTCTCCCTTCCTCTCTAAAAATCAATAAACATTTAATATATATCACGCACACACAAACTTAGGATGGACATCATTTGCAAAACAGTTTTTGAGTGGCTCATTATCAGGTACTGGGCTCAGTGCTCCTACTACAGAATAAATGTGAGAGACACAGTTCCTGCCTTCAGAGAACTGGTTCTTTCCCTTACTGAACGACATACTGTGCACTTCTTGCAGACTGTTTAGTTTTTATGTCTCCCACAGCTAGAATGCAGGCTCTGGGAGCCCAGGGACCTTGTGCCTTGTTCGCTGTTGTATTGCCAGCACCCAGAACACTGCCACATGTAGGTATTGTAAATACTATTTATCACATGAAGAAATGAGGCTGCAGAGCCAGCACTTGAACTCAGCCTTCATGACCCCAAAACTTGAGCTCTTTCTCCCACATTCTGCCCCCAGGGCAGAGTCTGGTATCCGTAGGAAGAGAACTGGCTGAGAGTCAGATGTGAGAATGCCATTAGGCGAGTCCTTTCCTCTCCCGGGGCCTCAGTATATCCATTCATCCGGTCTGAGCTATAAAGCTCCGAGAGGAACAGAAGCAGACACTTCTTTGTCCAGCAGGTGGAGCTATTGGCTCTTCTAATTTTTTTCTCTCCAACTAACTTGGTGGCCAGGGTCTCTTCCTGAAGTCACCTGCCTTCTCAACAAAACGCACACTCTCTCCTATCACCCACCACCTCCACCGATCACCAGTGAAGTGCTTTTTTCTTATATATTTTTGTTTATTGATTTCAGAGAGGAAGGGCGAGGGAGAGAGAGATAGAAACATCAACGATGACATAGAATCATTGATCAGCTGCCTCTTGCACACCCCCTACTGGGGATCCAGCCCACAACCTGGGCCTCCTGGTTCATAAATGGACAGTCAACCACTGAGCCACACCGGCTGGACTCCAGCCCCAATTTACCTGAGAAGAAACTCAGGCTCAGGTTCCACTCAGCAAAACGTTGGTGAATTTAAATCCAGGCCTTTCTGTCTCCTAATTTTCATTTTCCCCCCCTACCATTCACTGTGGCTGTTGGGCCCTCAGGCTCGGAGAAAAACAGTATTTTTGAAAGCTTTAGTATGCAGACCTGGAGGGAAGAGGCTCCCTGCTCCAGTTCAAGCCTGCCCTCTCAGGTAACTGGGACGGGGTGATTTGAGATGGTGGTTCACGGGCTTTGGGGGCAGAGGACCCGGCCCAGGGCTTGGATGCAGATGACGTGTTGCCCACTTATGGCTCTCACCGACTGCGGGGGAAATCACTTTTTCCCTGTGACACTCCTTTTCTTAGTGAAATGGCGCTAATAGGCCTGTTGAGAGGCTTCGCTGCAGTGAATGAGGGATATAAAAGTGTTTGTCAGCTGAAAGGCCCACGCAAGGTGGTTATCATTTCCAACAGGCCACCAAGGGAAGCTGTTTCCCTGCAGGACCAGGCTGAAGAGAGGAACTCATGTCCTGAGACTTCCAACCCACCCCCAGGAAAATGCCAAGCGGAATCCGCTACCCATCCCCAGGCCCTTCTGCTGCTCCCACACTGTCAGCACTTCAAGCCTGAACATGGAGGAGATGCCAATACCCTCTGGCATTTTGAAGGCAAGTTGTGGCATCTGCTGTTTCAGCTCCAAACTCTCCAGCTTCCAGCACAGGGTGGACAGCACACTGTGCATTCAGATGTTTCATGAACAAAGGAATGAGCGAATGAGTGAATCAAGAAATGCCAGGCTGTCTGCAGGTCCAGGCTTTACTTCCAGACCCCCACACTCCCATCTGGGCCTCCCAACCTTCTCAGGTCCCCCCCCTTCCCTCTTTACAGCATGACACCAGAGGTACCAAAAAGGCAAACTGGACTTTATTATAAAGTTGGCTACAAAGTCACCACAGCACCACGAGGTGGCCACCTGGGCAGGCCCAGGCAGTCTGGCAGCCGGGTGAGTCCTGCACCAGGTACACGCACTCGTGCAAGCACACGTGTGACAGCGGCAGGTCTGCCTTCCTCCATCGGAAAGAAACGTAGCGTCTCTTCACGCCCCCCACCCCAGGTGCGGGGCGCAAAAGTCACAAGAAGGCCGCCAGGGCGGCAGAGTCCATCGGAATTGAAATCCCGTTACTGGTGTGTAGAGAATTCTACGTGGGTGTCAAGAGCCCCTCGGGGCACAGGCTGGCCCGAATGGGTGCTGCCTTTCCCCCACCAAGGCCCAGGGGTGGCTTGGCCCCCAGGCGTGGAGAACTGGCCCAAGCCCATGGGGCAGCGCAGGGGGTAAGTGAGACTCCCCCATTCTCCACTTGAAATCCCATTCAAGGAAACTCACTACGAGTGAATACAGATTGAAATGGAAACTGGGATTGCTGGAAGTCTCTAAATATTAAAAAGAAGCTCCCCTCCCTAACCCTCCCTCCTCCCCCCACCCAATCCTGCAGGGCCTGGGGAATCAGATATATCCCCCTCCAGCCCCTAGAATCCCCCCAACAGTCCCGGGGGGGTGGAGAGCAGCTCCACGTCTTGATGACAATATGCCATACTTGACGACGTTAAGTCACAGACTTATTCAAAACGTTGGTTCCCCTCCACTTCCATCTGCAGAGAGAGAGAGAGAGAGAGAGAGAGAGAGAGAGAGAGAGAGAGAGAGAGGACAATCAGTAGGCCTATTAGGAAAGATATGCTGAGGATGTGGCACATAGTATGGGCTTCAAATATGTTGGCCCAATGACTGAATGATCACCAGCGGTTCAGCAGGAAAGGGAGCAATTTGGACAGATGAAGTGAAGCCATGGCTATAGTTTTGGCATGGATGGAGCCATAGCAGGCAGCCTCTCTTACTTTTCCAAATGCCTACAAACGCTTAGTCTGTATCCCCTTTAGGGGGTAAGAATACTGAGATGGGGCTCTGATGCCTCCTCCATCAGTTTGTGTGTGGCCTTAGGCAAGTTTCTTTAACCCTGGGACCTTGATTGTCTTCATCTATAAAATAGGGTGATGATGGCTGATCTAGGTCCTTCACAGAGTTAAGGAGGAGAAACCATTAGTGAAGGATCCTCTTGCATTTATCCCACACCCCTAACCCCTGCCCTTCAGGCCTACTTGTCAGGAATTTCCAGATTATTTTTCATTAGTTCTTATTCTCACTGCTACCCTAGGCAGCAGACAATATTATCCCATTAATAAAGTTGAGGTACAGAGAGGGGAATTTACTAATTCCACCCAGTATCTCGCTGGCAGGACAGGGACTTGAGTTCTTGAACTTCTGGGCTGGACTCACCTTCATGGAAGCTGTCTTGAACTTGGCTCTGGAGTTGATGCAACTCATCAGGAAACCCATCGTAGGGGAATGCTGAGACACCTGTCTCAAAGGCGGTTTCATATGTGGCCAGGTCCTCCAGGAAGCTGTGGTCTTCTGGGGACAGGTTGTTGCAAGGCGACAGGGCCCCTCCTGGGACCGCTGCCTCAGTATCCTCTGAACTCCATTCCCCATTGGGGTCTGGGGTAGAGAGGTCCATGAAGATGTCTTCCACAGGCACCTCTTCCAGGAATATGTTCCCAGGGTCAACCAGGAAGTCCAGCTCCTGGCATTTCCAGGGTTTCAGATCCAGGCTGAGCACAGGAGGGCCAGACCCTGACAGGGACAGGTTGGAGTCCAGGGGCTCCAGCCCCCCAAGTGGCTCCAGCCCGCCTGCACAAGCATCAGCTGAAAAGGGCCTGTCCATGCCCTGAGCCAATTGGCTGATCTGCTGGATGAGACGGTCTATCTCATTCTGCTGCTTCTCGGAGTAGTGGAAGAAACTCTGCTTGACTGGAGAGGCCTCAGGTGTAAGCAGGCCTTCGGGCACCAGGGGGACGTCCACAGAGAGGGAGCCCCGGAGCTGGGCGAGGGCCAGGAGTGTGCAGTCCCCATTACCAGGGCTGCTGGGGCTTGGAGGCAACTTCTCATAGAGAAAACTGCATCCCTCCTGGGCGAAGTAAGTCTTGCTGGGATTGGGGCTCAGTTGTTCTGGGAAAGCTTGGCCGGGGCTGTTCAGATGTGCCGGGAATGCTGTGCTGGGAGGAGTCAGCTGCTCATGGGCAGGGCTGCCCAGAGGCTCGGGGAAGGGAGCAGTGCTGGGAAGCAGCTGGTCTGGGAAGTTGGTGGTGCAGGGAGTCAACTGATCTTCGTAGCTTCTGGCTGAGGTTTTGGTCAGCTGGCCTTGTAGTGGGCTAGTCAGTGGATCTGAGAAGGTGGCACTACTGGGCGTCAGTTGATCGGAGAAGGTCACGGCGCTTGGAGTCAGCTGTTCTTGGAGAGAGCTGGATGGAGTGGACAAGTGGGCTTGGAAGGGCTCATGGAGGCTGAAGAGGAAGGCACAGCCTCCTGGCTGGTGGGGTGTGTAGGGTGGGGTGCACACAAGATCCTTGCTCAGGTCGGCTTGAAGAGGAGGCTCAGAGCGAGGTGGGAACGTCAGGTAACTGAAGCCCAGCTCTTTGGGAGGTCGGGGAAGCTCTTCTGGTGTTGAGACAGCACCCATTTCAGGAGCAGGGGGGAAACTGGTGCTTCTGGGAGCCCCCAGGGTTGGGGCAAAGAGTGGGTTACGGCTGGAGCACTGTCCCTGGGAAAGGATGTTCTCAGGGAATGAGGGCAATATGGTCGGGGTACCCAGGACATAGGTTGCCTGAGTGTCTTCAGAGTTCAGCTGCTGGCGGAGGCTCCAGGCCTCTGTGTTACTGGGGAGGAGAGAAGAGATAGCCAGTAAGGATTTGGTGCCCATTCCCAGAGCAGTTCCCAGATTTGTATCTCCTCCATGCCCCCCATCAGCTGCCTTCCTCCCCACCCCCGCTCAGGCTTCTGCCTCGCAGCTCACCTGATCGGGTAGTTATTGGCAGTAATGGGGCCCTCTGGACCTTCTGAGTATAACAGGCAATAAATCCATGCCCAGCCTCCAGGCTTGGCCTGCAGTCTCACTACCATCTCTGCCTGAACATCTCCACTCTCAGCCACTGAAGGGAAAGAAAAAATGCAGAGTTAGGACACATATCACATAACATCACCTAAACTATCACCCCACTGGCCTCTCCACTGAGTTTGGGACCCATAACATCCTCTTCTGACTACCCTAACCTGTACCACTCAGCTCCCCACCTTGGCCTCACCATTGGGAGTCCCCCAGTTCTGGTGCTATTTTCACCTTTACTCCTCACCTAATGTGCACCCTATAGCATCCAAAACTGCTGGCCTCTGGTGCCTCCCCAGCATCAGCCTTGACCAGACCTTCCTGGTAGGATCTCCCATGCCCTTTCCCAGCTCCCTGTCTCGTCCCCAGCTTTTCTGGACACTCACACAGGCGGTAGTGTTGAACAGAAGCGTGGCCCAGGTCCTCAGGGTGCAGCAGTCCATACCATGATTTACAGAGCAGTTCACTGCGCTCAAAGCCCAGGTAGATTAGGACACTGGGAAAGCGGAAAGGGTGAGGTCAGCTTTCTGTTTTCCCTGCTTGCCATGGCCTCTCACTCCCTCCCAGGTCCTCTGGTCCTTTAGATCCCATCCTCCCTGCCCCTGACTCCAGAATCTAGGGTCCCCTCATCTCTGGCCTGCTTTCCTCCTGGGGTCTACACACTGTGGGCTTACCTCTCAGAGATGTCCAGTAGGGCCAGGTCCTTAGCATGACGGCTCTGGAACATGGCCAAGAAGAGCGAAGCAGGCCCAGGCCCAGGACCAGGACGGGGTCGTGGCTCCAGTGGAGCACAGAAGGCTGTGAACACAGGGTTTCCTGCCCAGTAGGCTCCAGGTGGGTGAGCATGGAACCGGCCTCGAATAAGCACCAGCTTGTTGCCTGCACTCTGGCGCCTCAGCGACTTGGAGGTGTTGAAGCGACAGCGGAAGAGGCGATCTAGGTGAGTGAAGAGGAAAACTGATAAGAAGGCAAATGGCTGAGAGAGATGGCAGATGGGGAGGGGCAAGGCAGCAGAAGGGAGATTGGATTGAGGAAGAGAGAAAGGAGTGCTCACCGGTGTCTAGGGCAGAGGGCAGGGCGAGTTGCTGGCGCACAGTTAGGTGGTCCGCTGGGTCAATGATGTCGTAGATGCTGTCGCCCTGGGCAACCAGGTCCACCTGGAGAAAGGTGAAGAGGAGATGATCATTAGTGAAGGCGTCAAGAGCCAATCTTTGACAAATAGCATCTTGCAGGGTATAAACCCTTGCTCCCAGAAGTAGAAAGCTCATTGTGTCCCATCTGTGCCCTGGCCCTCAGCACTCACCATGGAGTGGCCCAGATGCTCGCTCACACTCTCAGACAGATACAGCAGCTTCCCCTCCGCGGTGAATACAAGCAGGAAGCCAGGTAGTGCGGCCACTATGTCTTCAAGCTCTTGAGTTGAGAGAAGCCCTGTGGGGGCCCCCAGAGGAGCACCTGTGGGGTGAGAAGACATGGTGAGTCAGGAGTAAGACCAGGAGTCAAAGAAAAAGTGAGGAAGGCACGGAATGAACTTCAGAAAATCCAGAGGAATTTCTCATGGTCCTGCCTCTGCACACACCTCTGGACCCACTGCCCGCGGTTCTTGCCTAGGGAACCTGTTGCTGGACTTCCAAGTCGGGGCTGAGCTTTCCTGCATCTCTGAACGTCAGGACCGCGGGCAGCGCTACAGAGACGCGCGGGCATTCAGCACCGCGGACAGCGCCTCACCACCCGGCGGTGCTGTCTGCACCGTGGACAGCGCTTCAACAGCGGCAGAAGCCCTTTCAGCGTCGCGAGCCGAGGCTGCGCTCCCGCAGGCTTTGGCGACTCTATCTCTGCAAGTTCCCGGGCTTTCCTCTCGGGCTCCGGGAGCGCCTCTGCGCGGGTGGGAACTGGGGCCATTGTGTCCTGGCTCTCTTCCTTGCATAAGTCTGGCGCTAGGGACACCGTCCAGGCTCTCTATTCCCCACCCAGAACTAAGCTGAAGTCTGGACAGAGCTCGGAAGGAAAAGTGGGAGTTCCTTAGTCCCTGATCCCTTCTCTCCCAGCTCACCAACGTGCCATCCTGGGCATGCGGCAGCCCCAGAGCGTTCCCTTAGCTCCACGGTCCCCAGTGTCGGCCAACTCGGGTCTCCAAAAGCCCCAGTCTGCTCACCTCCGGCGAAGAAGACGCCCTTGCGAGTGTAGATGCAGGCGAGACTCATGATGTGCAGGTAGGACAGCCGGACCTTGTCCGCTTCGGCCAGCGGCAGCAGCTCCTTGAGGTTCCGGATCTCCGCGTTGATCTGGTCGCGGCGCGCCTTGGAGGCGCCCTTGGTGGAGCGGTACATGCCTGGCGGCTGCGGGGCTCCCGCTCCGGCGCTCCGAGCACCTGCGGTCCTGTCCCGAAGCCGGTGGCTTCTTCCTCCTCGCTTCCCCGGCTCTCGCTCCGGCTCTCGCTCCAGCTCGCTCTCTCCTCTCCTCTCCTGGGCTCCGCTCCGCTGCGCTGCCTCCCTCGCCTGCCTCGTTCCGCCTTATATAGCTCCTGTCAGGCGTGGGGGGGCACGATTTAGAGAAAGGGGGGCGGGAAAGCGGGAGGCTGGGCTAAGCAAACTGCAGCAGGAGCCACTGGCAGGCGCTCCTCCTCCCTCCCCGGCTTCCTACGTCATCCCGTGACGTAGAACGAGAGCAGGAGGGGTGCCGGCGGGAGGGGGAGAGAGGAGGCTGCGGAGGGGCAGGTGCTGCGTTAGGAAGGCCTGAAGGGGCTGCAGGGGCCCAGGCGTCCGAGTGTGCTCAGCCCAGGGAAGCGGCAGGGCAAGGGTGGAGGCGGCCAGAAGCCCCTGGCAGGAGAGGCTGCAGAGGGCCAGGAGGGGTTGGTTCCGACGTCGATTTTTAAAGGAGATAAGAAAAAGGGGGCATGGTTGTCCACAAACCCCCGCTTCCTAGCTGCGAGCCAAAAGTCACCTTCACACGAGGGGAAGAAGGGCCGTGTTAGCCTCCGCGGGATAGGTCGCGGCTAGGGCTTCTCTCCAGGATTCCTGAGTCTGGGACTGCCTTAGTCACTTTCAAAGAACCAGCCTCCTTCCCCCACCCCGTCCCCAAGCCAGGCCTTGGTGCTTTAGCAGGGGAGTGACGCGGGGGTGGGGTGGAAAGGGGTCCTGAGGAAGAGGGATCCGCCGAGTCTGGCCTTGGTCCTATTTTCCCACCGCCAAGCATGGAAATAGCAGCACCTACGCTGCAGTCTGCAGGGATTCCAACGAATTAACCTCAACCCGTGGCGGGGGAAACTGAGGCAGGGTCCAGGGCATGGTGAGGATCTGAGTCTGCACCGAGGTATCCCTCCCCCCATCGGCCCCTGTCGCCAGCCCCCAAAGTGAGCGCCCCCCCCCCCCCCCCCCCGCCGCCGCACCCACGCCCGACTGCAGGCTGGTGTCTCCCCGGGCTGGGGGCGGGGGCGGGGCCGGGGATTCCCAGCTCCTTATTTGGAGAGGAATCCTCCAGCGTTTGCCGCGGCGCAGCGGCGGGCGGAGCCTCGCAGCCTCCGCAACGCTCCGGAGGCCCCCCCTCCGCCTCCGGCCGGGAGGATGGGGGAGCAGCGGAGAAGCGAGGGGGCCGAGCTGGACCTATTTGGAGAGATCCTTGCACCGACACGGACCCCTTTGCTCGTCGGGCTGCCCTCCACACCCCCTGCAGACCCCTCTCCATCTTCGGTGCTGGGACTCCTCTCTCAGCCTCTCCACCTTCCACTCTCCACATGCCCCTCTCTCGGCCTCAACTAGTTTCTTTATCTCATTGCCTGGCGTGGTGGTTTGTCACAGCTTCCTGCGCCCTCTACTCCCAAAACAGTCCCCTTCTGCTCTCTCGAATGTCCTTTGTCAGTTTGTTTCCTTGGCCCTATCTCCTCCCTCTTCCTTTTTTCTCTTTTCAGCACAGATGATTTGCTCTCTACAGGGGCTGAGGGGTCCTTTTCTTTCCCCCAAGATCCTATAAAAGAAGAAGGGGTGGGCTAGGGGGTAGTTTAGCGAAGTCTCGCTTGGAAGACGGGGGCTGTGTGAAATCCCTTGAGGGGCTGGAAATGAGGTCACTTTAAAATGGGAGAGTGGGACTGGCCTGATTGTCGAAAGTCACATAGGAAGGGTAGACATAAACGTTGAGAGCAGGAAGTGAAATTTGGGGTCAAGGAACTCCTCGCTCCTTGTGGGAAAGGGCAGTGGCAAGAGAGACAGACTGGGAGGAGGAGACAGCCAAGCAGGAGGGAGGCCGACCGCTCGTGCCATTTTGGCAGATGTTGGGGACATTCCTATCAACCATCCTGTGTTCAGTGGCACAACCGAAATGGAGAGAAAGGATGTGTGTGTCTGCACACGCTCTAACCCTGTTCATCTGGGTGACAGAGCAATAGTTCCACTTTCATCTCTATCTGACCCCTGACGTACTCACCCACCCCTCCCTTAGGCTTCCTTGTGGACAAGCCCTTGATCTTTGGGTGTCTTTCTTGTATGACAATCCAGGGCAGCATTCCTGTTTTCTTCACGCACGGATGAAGCTCTAGCCCTGGCTGGGACACATTCGTAGTGTCCCTCTCCATGGTAAGTGTCTGTTGGTGGGGCCCAGCTGGTCTTCAGTAAGCTGAACGTTCACAGTGAAAGAATGGGGCTCTGCTCGCTGTCCGTGGTTCTGAAAAGTCACCAGGGACATCATATTGGCCATGGTCTGCCTGGGACATCAAAGTAAGAGCTTGAGACCACACAGGCTTCAGAATGAGCTCCCAATGGGACGTCCCCTCTTCCTCTGAGGATGAATATGGGAGAGGGTACCAGGGGCCAAGATTTCTGAGCTCTAGGAGTGAAGGAAGCATAGGGGGAAAACGGGGTTCAAGGGAAGAGCCTTTGGATTTTTCCAAGAGAATAGACTGGGGAAAAGAGAGACACTCAAAGGGAAGAAGGATCTAGAAATGGACAAAAGAGGGAGTAAAAAAAGGTTCATCCTAGTTCGCCCACTCCGATTCAAGTTGAGAAGCTCTGAATGCCCCAATGTCTCCTCTCTCTAGGCTAACTCCCACTCCCTTTTCCTCCCACCTCCATGGAGCTATTTTTAACAGTGAAGAACCAAAAATAGCTTGGCAGAAGCTTCAGGCCGTGGGAGAGGAGCTATTTATATCACCAGTGACAGTTCCAAAATAGCAAGCAGAAGGAGGGGGGTGGCTGGCACACTAGAGAGCTCCTGGCTGCTGCTAAAAATACTGGCAGTGTGAGTCATCCTGGCCTGGCTGAGTCACCCCACTCCTCCCCGCCCCCCTCCATGCCCCAAGCAGCAAGCAGCAGCAGCAGAACAGGCTACAGCAGCAGCAGAACAGGCTAAGAGTTGGAAGCCAGAGGTGGGGGTGGTGTCAGAGCCCATAAACTATAGGAAAGTGGGCAAGAGAGTGAATTGAGAGAGGGGCTTTAGAGTGAGTTTGTAGAAGAAATACAGAGAGCAGGAGCACTCCAGCCAGATCCACTGGGTGAGCCTGTAGCATGCCCAGTATGCACTGCTGTTCGGCTATGCTCGGGCCATTAAAGGGAGGGAGCTAGACTGTGAGAGTGTGCGAGTATGTGTGTCTGTCCATTGAACCATGACTGCATTTGTATGTTTTTGTCTGTCTGCACATGTCTTTGTAGTGGTGTGTCTGTATCCCTATGTATCTATGCCTGTCTTTATAAAAAATGCCTATGACTTCTTGTGTTGTATGTAGCTCTATGTTTGTGCCTGCCTGTATGTATTTTTATTTTTTGCAGCTTTGTATGTGCCACCTTGTCCATGTGTGTGTTTGTCTCCACATCTGAGGCTGCCCTGGGCCTTTCCCAGCATCCCATGCGGTATGGATTTGCATGTATCCCCAGCCTCAGTGCACCTTCCGTTGCTGTCCTCTCTGATGTCACTTGTTGGGCTCTTGCAGCTCCTCTCTCCTAACTCTCACCTAACTAACCTCTCTCCACCCAGCATCTTTTCTTTCCAGCCCTTGGACCCCAGTCATTTGTGAAGTTCTCTCTGCTCCATGCAGTCTCTGGTAAAAGGATGGAAGACAGGAACCCCATATGACCTCTCCCTTTTCCCTGAGCAGTCCCGAAGCTTCCCTGGCCTGCAGGAGAAGTGGTTTTTCTTCACTCCATATTTGGGGAGCTGAGGGAAGAGGACTTTCTTTAGTTCTAAAAAAATTTCCTGGTGTGGGCACAGGCATGTATGGCATATGCATGCGCGCGCACACACACACACAGCTAAGAGAGAGAATGGGAGAAAAAAATATCAAGGTCCCTTCTTTACTGAGAGGAGCTCGCATCTGTTGCCATAGCAACCCGCCCACTCCTTCCCCGAAAAATCACCAAGAAGAGGTGATGGCATTGAGGAGGGATTGGCTGATTTCTTTCTTTATTATTTTTTCCGAAAAAGGACTTTTTATAGCAAGAACAGGCCGTGAGAACCCTTGCCCATATCTTTCCATAGCTTTATTGGGATATAGAGGGACATCACCCCTCAACATCTATCAGAGAAGGGAGGTGTATCTTTTCCATAGATCTGGGGGACAATAATCTCCTGAGAGAGAGCTGGAGGGTAAGTAGAGAGTCTGCTCCTTTAGAACAGCCCTGATTAGGGCTGCTTTTCTGGAGACTTGGGGCAAGGAATTGGACAAAGGGCTGTCAAGGTGTATCCTATCTTGGCCAGGACAGATGTATCTATGAGAAGGAGAAAGAGGGCGGAAGAGAATCACACACACACACACACACACACACACACACACACACACACACAGAATGAGTGAATATCACATGAGTATCACTGGCTGGGTCTTCAGAGCACATGACAAGATGCCAAGGAATGCAAACTCTCAGTGGTGGTGAGACAATTGGACAAGATGACTCAAGAAAGATCCACTAATGCAGTTGGTGGTGCTGCAGTCGCCTGTGGTGAGGTCACAGGTGTGGCTACTTGACTTGCACCCCTGGGAACTGGGGACATGGGCGAAGAGTTTGGGGAACATGGAAGCTTACCTTTCTTCACGTTAGTCCCAGCCTGAATCTCAAAGGCCCCTTCTAAAGCCTTGCTACCAGTGCCTGCAGCCATGTGACTTTCTCAAGTGAACTGTAGCCTCCTGCCAAAGGACAGGATGGGGGAGAGGAAGGGATTCCATGCTTCCACCTGCTCTCGGCTGGCTGCAGACATGGGGCCGAAGGCTGGAAAGCCAGACCAAGAATCCGACTCTAGAGAAGCATCTCCCACTTCCAGTGGGCTGCTGCCATCCTCAGCAGTCAAGGGCGTGGCCTGGGGTGGGGGTTAGCTCTGAAGTGATGGAGCAGAGGGGTGAAAGGGCATCAGATTTGCTCTGATCCGTTAGACTATTCTCATGACAAATCGGACTCACATTATTATGCCTATTTGATGGATGGTGAACCTGAGGCTCAGAAACAGGCAAGTACTGCCTAGTCGGGTGTGGCTCGGCGGTTGAACATCGGCCCAGGAACCAAGAGGTCACCGGGTTCGATTCCTGGTCAGGACACATACTCAGGTTTCAGGCTTGATCCCAGTGTGGGGCGTGCAGGAGGAAGCTAATCAATGATTCTCTCTAATCATTGATGTTTCTATCTCTCTCCCCTCTCCCTTCCTCTCTCTGAAGTTAATAAAAAAAAAGAAACAGGCAATTATTTACTCCATGTTACACAGCAAGTCGGCTCTTTTTCTTGCATTATGGGGTACAGCTGTGGTCTACAAATGCTGGCCTGCATGCCAAATATGGCCCACTGAGTGATTTTGTAAATAAAGTTTTATTGACACACAGCTACATCCCTACCATCTACGGCTGTTCTCACCCCACAATGGCAGAGCTGAGCAGTTGAGACTGTATGTCCTGGAAAGCCTAAATTATTTACTAATGGGCCCTTTACAGAAAAAGTTTTCCATCTTTTAGAGTTGAGGATGAGTTCAAACTAGGACTATCTCTGCATGTCTCTACTTTTCTCACCCAGAAGCCCTCTGGGCACAGGGCATACTAAGCTATCATTTCATCTCTTTACTCTTCCCAGTGCCATGGAGCAATAGTGTCATGCACTCCTTAAGGGTGGAGAGATGGGGAAGCCCGGTGGAATAGGCTCCTCACTAGCTTCCGGCCTTTTGGTAGCTGTGTAGACATAGCCTCCCCATACAGGAGTGATGCTCCACATTCTGTTTCCATGGCAACATGAGTTGGAGTTGGCAATGGAGAGTCAGGGTAGTCCATTCTACCCCTATAACCCCAGCCTCAGGACTGCATTTCAGGAAGGCGGGGAGGGTGTCCCACAGTTAGTGATAAAGGTACTATCAGGGCAAAAAGTGCCAGTGGGAGGAAAATGACAGCACTGCGGGGCCTCAGGCCTCCTGGAGCCTCCGGTTTAACCCAGGGGAAGAATCTCTGTGCACCTTCTCAGAAAGGTTTAGCAACTTGCCCAGGGTTGCATGGCTAGAAGGAGAGGAATCCAGAATTAGAATTCAGGTTTCCTGATTTCTACTTCTTTCTATTTTTCACTAGATTGTTCGTTTGAAATTATGGGTGTACAGGCTTTCTAACAGATTCCCGAGCGTCCCCCCACTCCCACCCCACCCCAGTTCAGGGCCTACGGCTCAGCAGTCCATGCGTGGAAGTGTCACCCTCAGAGAGTTGGTCTGTGCAATGGCTGTCTTGTCTTCATCTGCATCATAGCAGGCGGCTTTTCTTTCTCCGAAGGCCCTTTCATTATGTTTTCACTTCCCCAGTTCTCCTTGCACCGAGAAGTATTCAGAACATTTTATCTATTTATGGTTATGAAATCAACAAATCTCATGTGAAGAGGGTACACGTTGGCACCCACGTGTTGAGACAGTCAGAGCCCGGTGAATGGGCTGAGCAGAGAAGGTGAGGGGTATGGGACCATGGAGGGGACGGAAGGGGGAGAGAGTAGCTCAGGTGGGAAAAGATGAAGCTTTTCTGGGCAAGGACCTGAAGGCAGGGCTGAGAGATGGGGGCACAAGGAATGCCGTGAGGAGCGAGTCAACCCAGCCATATATTCCCAATGGGAGAGAAAAAGCAATCAGCTGAAAACTCTCCGAATGCAGAGCAGAGCCCAGTGCTCCTCAGCACCGTGGGAGAGACAGGAGTGCAGGGCATTGGCCGTGACCTACAGGAGCGGGAGGTCGGGAGGAGGAGACAGACCTTCTACCACTCATCTATTAGATCAGCCCAGTGCTCCCACCACCGCTCTCCAGTTGGTGTAGTCCTACTTGCCCTGCTTGTCCTCCATTTGTGCCTGGGGCTCCTCCTCAATGCCCCCACGGCCCCTTGTGCTTCCTCGTCCTGCATTGTCACGGCTTGTCTACTTGTCTGTCTCCTCCACCTGCATCTCTGTCTGGTCTCCAGGGTCTCGGTGTCAGCATAGGGCCCGTCCACCTGGGCCTCAGTATGGAATTCCCTCATGCACACACGCCCTAGGGCTGAGTCTGTGCCAGGCTCTGGCAATGCAATGGTTGGGTCACACACACCTGGTCTTAACCTCATGGAGCATCCGGGCTGGTGAGAAGGGGGAACTGGATCAAGCCATGTACGCGGCAGGAGGTATGCAGGGTGTCTGGGCTACAGCAAACGAGGAGGTGTGGAGAGATGGGGAAGCTGCGTGTCAAGG
The DNA here is from genome assembly GCF_014108235.1 of Myotis myotis. NCBI lineage: Eukaryota > Metazoa > Chordata > Mammalia > Chiroptera > Vespertilionidae > Myotis > Myotis myotis. The sequence goes on from NW_023416314.1 coordinate 78,138,873, forward strand.
GACTGTTTGACTGGGCGAGGCTGTGCTGGGCCAGGTGTTTGTGGGGGGTGGACAGTGGAGGGCAGCCCTGGAAATGAGACTGCACAGGCTCAGGTAGCCACAAAAGAGGCAAAAGGAGGCCGCAGCAGCCTGTTAACAGATGTGCGGTGTGAAGGCCAAGAGGGCCAATGCAGCTAACGGTGGCTGAGGCCCCAGCTCGACCAGGCGGTTTGGCTCCGGTGCTACAGGCAGGACTGAGATGAGACGGCTCAGTCTGGAGCAGAGGGGTCTGTGGGGAAAAGACTAAGTTCTTTGTGGACAGGCAGGCGGGAAAGAGGGCAGAGGTCAGGGGGAGGCTCTGGGATCAGACACCCACACGGAGTCCTGGCTCCTTCACATTGGGCAAGTGGCTTGACCTCTCGTGCCTCAGTTTATCTATCTGCTAAATAGGCATGTGAAGAGAGAAATAGTGGCTACATCAAAGGATGAATGAGAAAACTAAGTCAAAGCTCTTGGAACAGTGCCTGGTACGCAAAGGAGCACAATAAATGTTGAATGATGAAATGTTAGTCATTATTTTCACTTTATGAAAAATATAATTTCAAACAAGGCTCTGAAGAGATGGCCTGGGCTGCTTCAGGAGGCAGCGCTTGCCCTGTCACTGTAAGTGTGGGAACAGAGCCTGCACACCCACTGGCTCTTTGCAGCCTTGGCCCAGTTTGGTCTGAGAGCACCAGATGGGCTGGGCCAGGCTAGAGCTGCAGAGGTTTTGTCCACAACACCATCCTGAGGGTCCAGCCTGGGTGCCCGTGTGCTCCTTCCGTGGGCAGCACTGGCTCATGCACTGCTCAGCAAGTCCAGGGAAGGAAGCCCCGCACGCCCCTCCGGTCTCAGCCGCCGAGTTCCCCTGAAGCAAACCTGACCATGTTCTTCCCCAGCTTAAAGCCCGCATGGTTCCCACCGCTCCCCATGACCAAAAGCCCTCATAGCCCTTCTGTCCCCTCCTACTCACAGGTGCCTAGGCCACCATAGGCTCCAGGTCCAAGGGTCTCCTTGCTACCACCTGAATCCACCTGGTAACATGAGCGCTTACAGATGCAGCACTTCCTGGACCTTATATACCTAATGCACACATTCACTTCATCCAAACCTCACAGCATCCCTGCGATGTCTGGGCTGTTATTACTCCCACAAGCCCTGGGCCCAGTGGAGAGGAAGTCTGCAGGGAATGGTCCATGGGATCTCAGGAAAGATGGACGGGATTAAAGGCTGCGGTGATCATGGGAAAGCAGTAGGCCTGGGACCAGGCCAGTGATAGAAGGGAAGTCCTAGAAGCAACCCAGAGACCCCCAAGCGCAGGGGGATGAGGCTCCCCACTAATGGGAATGCTGGAACTCAGGGAAAGGGCTGGACCACGGCAAGAAGAGGGTAGTGGCTATGATGGCCTATTGATGGAGCAGCTTCTGGAAGCAGAAAAAGATGGGCCTTCCACGCACATGGGGAGGGGAGACCAGGAAGCTTTAAGAGGAAAGACCACCTGGCTGAAGGAAACGCTCCTGAATCACCCAGCAAAAAAAGGAGGTGGGCTGGAGGAGCCTCTGTCAGGACTCAAAGACCCTGGAAGAGTTGGAGGTAGGCTTAGGCCAGATGCTGGTGGATTGTGTTTGGGTGGGAGGATCAGGAAACATGGATTCTGGTCCTAGCTCTGCCATCAGCCTACTGGCATGTTATGCAAGTTCCTTTCCCTCTCTGGGCCTCAGTTTCCTTATTTGCAAAAGGACAGTGGGTTGGACCACTTGACCTGGAAGGGCCCTCCCACCTCTGGCAGTCTGAGCATCTCCGGGCCCAGGTCCACCTGGCCAGTGCCTCTCGGTCTGAGGACCAAGTTTCAGGTGGGGATGAGCCCGTGTGCCCAGTGCTAGGGTCTGAGTGGGCCTGAAGTCCCAGAGCGCCAAGTCCTCGGCCCTCGATGAGCAGGGCCACTTTGGGTCCTAGGGACCTGGCCTGTGTGGACGGAGGGAGAACAGGTATTGGTGCTGACCCTGTGGTTTTCCTTCTTCAAACCCAACCTACCAGGGGCTGTTCTCACAGGCCTGTGCCAGGTGCATCAGGGACTCACCATTGGAGAGACGCGATGGGTTTGACGGGTATAAAACAGGTCATCCTCAGAGAGGCCTGCCCCGCTGTGGCTGCAGTAACTCTGGCCTGCGTATTCCTTGACTTCAGTCCGGTGGGAGGAGCAAACAGCACAGAAGTGTCCCACAGACCATCACAGAGAGACTCCCAGCCTGGCAAGACACCCCATTTCAGAGAATCCCAGGCGCACAGTTGGAGCGGGGCCCCCAGAGATCATCCTCTTGGAGTGACAGCCTAGCGCAAAGATTGAGTCGCTCAGGCAACACGGCCAACACTTGCACAGGCGGACCCCGCGCCAGGTCTTCTCGCAGTGTGGGGGCCTTTGGGAGGAGGTGAAGAGAAAGAGCCTGGGCCGAGAGACAGAGCTCTGGGTCCTAGTCTCACCAATAAACTGACTCGCCGCGTGACCTCGGTAAATAACGTCTCTTGGAAGGCTGCCTCAGTTTCCCCTTCTGTGCATTGAAGGACCAGCCCTGGCCATGGATGCCCCGTGGAAAAGCCATTCAAGGCTCAGGGCTAACTGCTCCAGAGCACGAGTCTCTCTCCTTTGCCAGACTTGGTCCCCAGCGCTGGGCTGGATCCGATCCGCCTCTGGTCCCCAGCCCTGCTCCAGAGTTAGGGCCCAGAGATGTCTAGCGCCCACGCAGCTCCTTGAGCCTGGTCACGTACTTCACAGCTGTCTTCCAGGGTCCTGGCCAAATGGCCCCGAGGGTGCGGCAGGAAGAGCACAGGCGTTATCAGGGTTGGGCAGGGAAGTCCAAGGAGTTGGGTCCACATGGCCCTGGGAGCCCGGCCACAGCCTGCAGGCCACACCTCCATTCGGAGGCCAACTGGCACTGGTAAGCAGCCTGGAAAAGGTCTGGCTCAGGAAAGTTCCAGAGAGTGGTGGGCTGCAGGAAGCCTTTGATGGAAGCAGGTGTTCACAAGCAGCAACCTGGTTGGTTGGTCATGGAGTCCATGGTGATCCAGAAGCTCCTCCAGAGTGAGATGGATCCAGAAAGCCCACCCGGGTCTGGACTCTGCTGGGGAAGAAACAGCAGCGGGTGCCGCCGGGGGTCGGGGAGCCTCTACTGCGCGCAGGGCAGGGGCCGGAGACTGGCACTGGGTGCGGCTGTTTTTAATGTCAAGAAACAGGAGAATGGCCTCGTCTGGGAAGTCAGCATCCTTGGGCGCCGGCCCATGCTCTCCAGGAACCAGCACGCCACGGGAGCCTGGTTAAGTCACCACTTTTCTCTGGGCCTCAGTTTCCCGTTCAGTTTAATGAGAGGGTTGGGGAACCTGCTAAGGACCTGGCTAAATCCTCACCTGACCTGAGGCTGAGCCCAGGGAGAAGAGGGAAGGCAGAAGGCTGGAGGGGGCGTGGGTCTCCAGGGGCCCACGGTGGCCTCCCGGGCAGTGAAGTTCTCACCTGGTCACCCTTGGCCTTGTCCAGAGAGGATCCCCAAACGCGCTAGGCCTGGCATCCTGCTTCCTTCCAAGATTCCTATGGAACAGGAGTTTCCCCTGTTGAGAGAGTGGGGAGTGGGGGTGGGCGAGGGGCAAGGGCAGGACCTCCTTTCTCCATGGCTGAAATTTCCCTAAAGTGAGTGGAGGGCGCTATGGGGGGGGGGCGGGGTATGGTGCAAGGGGCTTCCCGAGCCCAGGTCCCGAGCCGGTCTCACTGCTCGCGGGCGGGGGCAGCTCCCTGGCTCTGGCGGAGCCGCCACTCCGCCAGTTGCCTTTAAAGGCGCCAGCGCGCGCGCATCAGCAGAAGAGCTGCGGCTCTCTTCCAAAATAGGCAAGAACTGGGAAGCCACGGGAGACCGACTGCGAGCAGCGCCGACGTCACCCGGGGCCTCCCTCCCCACCGCCGGCCTCAGGTCTCCATGGCAACGGCGTACCACGACTGCAGATGAATGAGCTGCACGAGAGGTGGAGCGCGCGCTCCCTCTTTCTGGCGTCCCGGCCCGAGGCTGCACTGGGGAAGGGAATGCCGACCCGGCGCTAGGAGGAAGGGAGCGCCCTCATATTTAAAAAAAAAACTCCAATACCTTTTTGTGTCCGAGGAACCCAAGAGCTGCTCGGTCCAGGGACCCCCAAGCCTTTGGTTCAGGGCTCCTCAGCTCCCAGGGTTCCCCTTTATCCCCATCTCCCCTCTCACTTTATTAGCTCTCTGTTCCCCAAACTCTGCGGAAAAGCAGACATCGTGGGCTTAAGGCGCCACCGCGTGGCCGCTGGTGGCGCTGTCAGGGATGTTTGTGGCTGGGGTCCCGTCGTCTATGTCGCCCTCTGGTGTTTGCGAGAGGGAAGAGCATAAAATATCTCAGTCTTCTCATTAGGACCCTAATTAACAAAGGCCTCGTTGACTTTCCTTAATGTTTATAGTGAATGCTCCCGAGGTGCCAGACACTGCTGAGAGCTTTCTGGTGTCACTTCATTTCGTTCTCACAGCAACTCTGCAATGTAGATGATGATGATGATGGGGAGGAGAAGGGAGGGGAGGAGGAGGAGGGGGGGGGGGAGGAGGAGGGTAATTACTACTATGACTGCGGCCATTTTACAGGTGAGAAAAGCAAGCTGAGAGAAGTTGTGCTTGCCTAAGGCCCCACAACTGTGAGGGGCAGAATTGCCACCTGAACTCATGCTTGTGCGCACAATGCTTGACCCCTCCCGTCCAAACCCATGGTCTCCGTTGATTCACTTCAGAGTCTCTTGCGATAAGCAGGACAGCACTTATTAAAATTATTCCCATTTTACAGATAAGGAGACAAGGCTCATAGAAGTGAGATGTTTTGCTGGAAGTTTCCGCAGCCATGGATAGAGTGCAAGTCTCTAGCCCTGATCTGGGGATTTTTAGGATGAGGTGGCAGGATAACGGGGCGTATACAGCACTCCCCTGTGAGACCTTACTCCTTCAGGACAGACTGAGGAGCTAGCCCACCCAGAGGCAAATGCAGCAGCCAAGGCCAGGCGAGGGCAGGGACTTTTCCCCCATCCCCGGGGCTTTGAGAGCTCACGGCAGCTACATGCTCCATTTCCTCCCGGTACGTGAGGATAAACACTTCCTGGCCTCAGCTTGCGGCCCTGCTTTCCAGTGAATAACTGTCCTCAGGTCTATTGCCTCCTTGTATTCCTGCAAAGATGCTGACTCCATGCAAGTCTCTGGGCGTTGTTGGGGCTAATTCTTACCGGCTTGTATTTTGGGGTGAACAGGAACACCTTGTCCTCTAGGTTTGTTGTAAACTTTGGCCAGGTGATTGGGTTTATTAGCTAGTTCCTCTGGTTTTAAGTGGTGATTTATGGAGATTTAAAATTCGCCGAAACCGGTTTGGCTCAGTGGATAGAGCGTCGGCCTGCGGACTGAAGGGTCCCGGGTTTGATTCCGGTCAAGGGCATGTACCTGGGTTGTGGGCACTTCCCCAATGGGGGATGTGCAGGAGGCAGCTGATCGATGTTTCTCTCTCGTCGATGTTTCTGACTCTCTATCTCTCTCTCTTCCTCTCTGTAAAAAATCAATAAAATATATTTAAAAAATAAATAAATAAATAAATAAAATCCGTCCCTGCTGCCGCTGCTGTCCTCCCCATACTCTTAGCTAACCCATTGGAGATGCTAAGGATTTGGGTGTAAACCGTTAAAGGGAACTCAAAGGACCAGCGTTTGCAATGTCTGAATCTCCAGTTAAAGGCACTGCTGCCAGCGTGATTTACGTTTATCAGGAATTTATAGCAGCCCAATAGCTACAAGGCATGTTGTCTCCCTGTGGGTGACAGCAACTCCACTTATTAGACCTGGACTTCCAAGCCTGCAATGGCCATTTTTGTTCCATTCAAAGGGCACCAGGTCAGTCAACATCTTTCCTTCACGCTGGGTGGCTCTGCTGTTTCCCCACGAGCTCGTTCACAGGATTTGCTGCCATTCCGGCAACCCTGAGAGGGCGGCAGAGAACCATCCAGAAGTCACCTTTATCCAGACTTCCCCAGATGTGTCCCCACGTAGCTTCTCCTAAATGCTTTCCTGCTGCTTCCTCCAGATGCTGACTGGTATTGGGGTGCCCTGTGAAGCCATGGCCCACGTGGCCTGGGTTCAAAGGCCCGGAGAAAGGGCTGATGCGCAAATTAATACACAAGACAAGAAATGTAAATTTGGGCCGAAGCCGGTTTGGCTCAGTGGATAGAGCGTTGGCCTGCGGACTGAAGGGTCCCAGGTTCGATTCAGGTCAGGGGCATGTGCCTGGGTTGCGGGCACAACCCCAGTGGGGGATGTGCAGGAGGCGGCTGATCGATGTTTCTCTCTCATCAATGTTTCTGACTCTCTGTCTCTCTCCCTTCCTCTCTGTAAAAAATCAATAAAATATATTTTTAAAAAAAGAAATATAAATTTGGGAATTATGGGGGAAGCCAGATGTGAACTTAGTTCAAGTGACTGAGCTCCACTGAATCTCCGCCCCCATCCCCTTTTCATTCACTAGGATACACAACTGCCTTTTAGGAATGCAAACAGGCACATCAAGGCAATGTTTAGTAAACAGTGAAAGAGTATCAGGTTAGGGGGGTTGCCTTTGGCCATCAAGTCAGCAGCAGGAAATAACACGCAGATGTTCAGCCTTCTGAATATCAAAGCCCTATTCAGCCTTCTGACTGGATTTCTCGCATTTGTATTAATTACTGTTGATCTTGGCTTCCAGAAGTGCCCCCTCTTTCTGACTCCAAGGTTTCTCTTATAAGGGTTGTGTTTAGTTATCCACATAGACAATGTCCTGTTGAGCAGCCAGTGGCTCCCAGTGCAACAGTTGGGATCTGTTGGTAAATTCCCTATCCACTCACCATTCCACCACTGGGCTATGAGCACCCATGTGTAATCTCCCACTCACCCCATATCTAAACCCATGGCTTCTGGGGCTGTGTTCCACACCCAAGGCTTTAGCTTGTCAGGGCAGTGGGAGTGGAGATGGGCAGAGAGATGTGGCCTCTCATGGCTATTCAGTTCTGATTTCATCCAGGCAGGGCCAAGAACTGCCCTGTGGGTATTTTCAATTGGAGCCACAGCTAGTAAATTCTTATAAACCAGCCATGCTCCCCGTGCACATAGGCTACTAGTGGAGGATAAATTTTCCACGTTCTATCTACAGTCAGTGAGGCCAATCTTTGTGGCATTGTACCTGAAAGGGCGAGGGCTATGCCCTCCACCTTGCCCTGTACCCTCCATGTTGGGGCAGCCGCCATGTGCTCAGGAGAGTACCTTCTTCCCGGAAGCCCAGGCCCCTGCTGGCCCCGCCTGGGATTTCTTTAAACTAACCAATGACAATCAAGAGACGTGCACGCCATAGAGATGACCACATCCTGTGTAAGAAGACCCGACTTGCGCCTGGCCAATCGGCAGGGCCCACAGTCAGCTCCCCTCCCCTCACTCCACCCCCTATTAAAACCCTGTTTTTCCCAGGGCGGACTCACTCTGCTTCCTGTCGCTGCGTTGGCCAGGAGGGGGAGTCGAGCTAGCTCAATAAAGGACCCTCTGCTTTTGCCTCCGACTGGCTGGCTCCCTGGGGTGGTCTTTTTGGGGATCTTGAAATCTGGGCATAACAGTACCCATTTCGATTTGTTCATCCTTTAGGTTCTGTATCAGTTAGCTATTGTTTTGTAACAAGCCTACAACCCGGGCATGTGCCCTGACCAGCAATCGGTCTCCTAGTTCATAAGTTGACGCTCAACCACTGAGCCACACCAGCTGGGCTGTTTTTATTGGCTTTAGAGAGAGAGGAAGAAAGAGGGAGAGAGAAACATCCATGTGAGAAACATCTACTGGGTGTGTTCGCTTACCTCCTGTATGCACCCTGTACTCTTCCCGACCAGGAACTGAACTTGCAACCTGGGCATGTGCCCTGACCAGGAATCAAACTGGTGACCTTTAGGTGCATGGGATGGCACTCAACCAGCTGGGCCACACCCGCCGGGGCTATAGTTTTGTTTTTATCATATATGTGTGTACCCTTAAATAATATATTGCCTAATTTTGCCTGCTTTTGAATTTTATATAACTACAGACACACTGTATGTGTTTTTCTACAATTTGCTTTTTAAAAAATTCAATATATTTTTTGGGGGGTGTATCAATCAGGAGATAGAAACCAGACCAGTAATTTATATAGAAAATTTTAATATAGAGAATTGTTCATAAGTAAACAGGCTTAAGTACTAAGAGGGCTAGTAGAGAACTTAAAGTCCTTAGGACTAGTCAGTGAGTAAGTAGCTACTACCTCTAGCGCTGAGAAGAGCATACAAAGACGGAATAACTGGGAAGAGCCCTCCCCCAACCAAGGCTGAAATCCAGCCCTCACTGTGCGGGGCGGTCTGCTGAGTGTTAGAGGAGGTCGCTGAGCTGCACCAGCTGGGCTGGAGAGCAGAAAGCCAGCTGCTGGGTGCTGGCACGCCTCCCTGGGAAGACAGCTGCTGGCTGCCTGTGGGAGAAGAAAGAATAAAAGCACCGGGACCAGAAAGACAAGCCCTTTCCTCTTGCAGGGTCCAGCCAGTGTCTACCAGTCGGTCCAACCTGCCAGCTGGCGGAAACAGGCATTCACAGCGCCCAGCTCCGGCATCACGACGCAGGGCAGGCGGGTTGATGGGAGCCGAGAGGCGGCCAGGGAGTGATGAGTAACTGGCACCAGGGCTCATCTGTATGCTGCTTGTGGCCGTGCCTCAGGTGTTTGCACTGCATGGCCTCCAGATGTGAATATACCGCTTGGTTGGTAAATCCTCCTGACACCTGGGCAGTGTCCCTTTCTCCGCCAGCGTGAACACTGCCACCCTGGTCGTTCTTGCCCATGTCTTCCGATGCCCATGTGCAAGGGCTGCCGGGACAGTGCGACCGAAGGTGCCCCGATGGGCGTCCTGGGATACTTGTCAGCCCTTGGGGTGGCTGGGTGGCGGCCCACTGCGTCCAGGCCCCTGGCCAGTCATCGCTATCTGTGGGCCACCTCCTCGTGTGACTCCACGTGCGATAACATCTTGTGGTTTTTCTCTGTGTGTCGTGTATAAGAAAGGCGGGGAGGTGCTGCCTCAGGGCTACTTAGAGTGAAGCTTCAGGTTGTTGGGCATAAAAGTCCTGTTTTCCATTTGCAACGACATGGATGGAACTGGAGAGCATTATGCTAAGTGAAATAAGACAGCCAATGAAGGAAAAATACCACATGATCTCACTCATTCATGGATAATAGAGACCATTGTAAACTTTTGAACAATAATAGATACAGAGGCAGAGCTGCCTCAAACAGATTGTCAAACTCCAGTGGGAAGTCTGGGGAGGGTTGGGGGGCAGGAGGTAGGGGGGTAAGAGATCAACCAGAGGACTTGTATGCATGCATATAAGCATGACCAATGGACATAAGACACTGAGGGGTAGGGGAGGCTAGGGGACTGTCTAGGGCGGGGGGAAAAAATGGACACATATGTAATACCCTTTGTGTTACTTTAAGCAATAAAAAAAAAAAAAAAAAAAGTCCTGTTTTCGTAATGACTCCAAAGTGTCCCCTAAGTGGTTGAATTTGTGTCCTTCCAACCCCGTGTGAAAACAGCTTTGTGCCCTCACCAGCACTTGGCATTGAAGACTGTGGGTCTGCTGGGTGTGGAGGGCTGTCTCTCCTGGTCACCCCAGCTGTCTCCCCGAAAGCTGACGAGGTCGAACAGCTTTCCATGTTTATAGACCGTATGTTTCTCTTCTGCGATGCCTGTTCACGTTTTGCTTAGTTTTTAATTTTCCTTATTGGTAAGTATTATGGACACAATTTACGGTTGTGTCCGTCCGGGTTCCAATGCAGAAGCCACTCTTGCTGTTTGGAGCACTGAGGGATCCCATGTGGGGATTTTGCGTTTATAGAACACATGGAAGGACCGGAGGCACGGGCTCCCAGAAACGACACTCAAACCCCCTGCAGAATCGCCCCTGCCGGGACCTGCGGGGCCGGCCACACTCGGGAGGGCGGGAATCCTGTTCCAACGGCTGCCTGGGGAGGACACCGCTCTGGCTAAGCGCTGGGAAGCCACCCTGAGTGTCGGTCCTGGGAATCCTTGTCTGGTATCTGCGGATAGGAAGTCAGTATCGGAACTGCTGGCTCCAGAGCCCACGGTGCCTGGCACGCTGCCCACGAGCCTGGTCCAGCAGTGCCAGCAGGCCTCACACGCTGTACCTGGCGGCTGGATCGGAACCACACCCAGAACCCGAGCTATGAGCCAGCCTGGGGAGTGGGTGCTTCTCTGCCCAGCCTCTGAAGTGCAGAAAGCACACGGGGGCAGGAGGTTGGGTGAGGTTGAGGGAGCTAGTTCACCGCGTCAGCCAAGTTCCTCCCCCAGTCACTCAACATTCACGTGTCCTCTTCTCATCCTCAGACATCCCAGCAACAAATCACACCCCCCCCCATATGTAATGTTACTCTCCCGCACACAGATGTCAAAGCACACACTCCCTTCTTAAACGGGCAGTGATAACTCAGTGTTCATTCTGTCTTCACACCCATTCCTGGATGTTTTCATCTTCCTCTGGCTCGGTCCCAATTCCACCTTGATATCCCGTAATTTATGGACTGAAATATGAGCCACCAAGACTCTCTCTCTCAGGAGTTCTCAACCTGACATTATTGTCTTCTTCCTCGTTAGTATAGTGGTGAGTATCCCCGCCTGTCAACCTGACACTATTGACATTTTGGGGCCAGATAGCTCTTCGTTGGGGACTTTTCGAGCCTTGCCCTGAAGAGCCCAGCCTAGTCCCTAAGGGCCCAGTTTAGTCCCTAGGAGCTGAGCCCTTCCTCTCTGACATCAATAAAAATATCTATATTAAGAACAAAACAAAACATGCTGGTCTCACAAATATAGAAAACTTGGAGTGTCCTGGGAAGGGGCCTGGTGAGCTGAGGGGAGGAGCCATCTGAGCACAGTGGGAAACCATCAAAAACATGCAGGAAGTTGATTTAACCCGATTTTCATTTTTAAAAGGCCACCTTGGTTCCCAGGGCCCAGTTCTTGGTTTGTAACTACCGTTGTCCAATAAAAGCAACAGGGGCTCATTGGGGTATGGCTGCGTCAGGGCTCGGGCTCGGGTGGGGAAAACACCAGCTGAGCCTGAGATAGTAACTTTATGACTGTCCTGCAGTTAATTTCATTGCAGGGTGGCAATAAATTATTTGTTATTAAAAGGGTGACTGATTCTGATTGAGTTGAACTGAGAACCTCTCCTTTGAGAGGCAGTACTCAAAACGAAAGGATGGGGACTTGTCACTTGACAGAATTCCAGGGGCCAATGCTGGAATAATCTGAGCAGCAAAGTAAATAACTTGGTACTGGATTAGGACTCAAAGTATAATCCTATCTAATAAGGAGGGAATATGCTAATTGACTGCCCCACCCTCAAAGATGGCAGTGCCCACAACCACAAAATGGCCTTCAGGGCAGGGCAGTTGTGGGCTATTAGGCCAGCAAGGGAGGGCAATTGGGGGTGACCGGGCCTGCAGGGGAGGGCAGTTGGGGGGGGACCAGGCCTGCAGGGGAGTGGTTAGGGGGCGATCAGGCTGGCAGGCAGAAGCAGTTAGGGGCAATCAGGCAGGCAGGCACGCAGGCGAGTGTTTGGGAACCAGTAGTCCCAGATAGGTGGGATCAGGCCTAAATCAGCAGCTGGACATCCCCCGAGGGGTCCCAGATTGGAGAGGGTACAGGCCAGGCTGAGGGACACCTCCCCACAGTGCACAAATTTTTGTGCACCGGGCCTCTAATATATATATATATACTAGAGGCCTGGTGCACAAAAATTTGTGCACTCGGGGGGGAGGGAAGAGTCCCTCAGCCCGGCCTGTGCCCTCTCACAGTCTGGGACCCCTTGGGAGATAATGACCTGCTGGCTTAGGCCTGCTCCCGGGTGGCAGAGGGCAGGCCCAATCTCTAGGTGCAGCCCCTGGTCAGGCTCAGAGCAGGGCCGATTGGGGAGTTGGGGCGCTGCCCCCTGTCATGCACAGAGCAGGGCGGATTGGGAGGTTGTGATGCCACCCTCAGTCACGCTCAGGGTAGGGCCGATTGGGGGGTTAGGGCCCCGCCCCCTGTCACACTCAAGGCAGGGTCGATGGGGAGGTTGCGGCGCCACCCCCTGTCACGCACAGAGCAGGGCCAGTCAGGGGTTTGGGGCGCTGCCCCCTGTCACTCACAGAGCAGGGCCCATCAGGGGGGTTGGGACTCCGTACCCTGTCACACACAGAGCAGGGTCAATCAGGGGGTTGGGGAGCTCCGTCCTGTCACTCACAGAGTAGAGCCAATAGGGGAGTTGGGGCACCGCCCCCTGTCACACACAGAGCAGGGCAGATCAGGGGGTTGGGGCGCCACCCTCTATCACCCACAGAGCAGGGCCAATAAGGGGGTTCGGGCGCCGCCACTCTCACACTCAGAGCAGGGCCGATGGGGAGGTTATGGCTCTACCCTGTCACACACGGAGCAGGGCCAATCAGGGGGTTGGGGCATCGCACGCTGTCACACACAGAGCCGCAGGGCGATCAGGGGGTTGGGGAGTTCCCCCCTATCAGGCACAGAGCAGGGCTGATCAGGGGGTTGGGGCGCCTTCCCCTGTCACAAATAGAGCAGGGCAGATAGGGAGGTTGTGGCCCCGCCCCCTGTCACACACAGAGCCGCAGGGTGATCAGGGGGTTTGGGCGCTGCCCCCTGTCATGCTGATCCCGGTGCTGGGAGGCATATTACCCTTTTCCTATATAGGATAGAGGCCTGGTGTACGGGTGGGGGCCGGCTGGTTTGCCCTGAAGGGTGTCCTGGATCAGGGTGGGGGTCCCCACTGGGGTGCCTGGCCAGCCTGGATGAGGGGATGATGGCTGTTTGCAGTTGGTCACACCCCCTTCAGGGTGGGGGTTCCCACTGGGGTGCCTGGCCAGCCTGGGTGAGGGGATGATGGCTGTTTGCAGCTGGTCACACACCCTTCAGGGTGGGGGTCCCCACTGGGGTGCCTGGCCAGTCTGGGTGAGGTGCTGAGTGCTGTTTTCAGGCTGGCGGGTGACTGAAGCTCCCAACTGCTCCTTTTTTTCTTCTTTTTTTTTTTATTCTGGGCCAGCTTTAGCTCTGACTCCAGCTCTGAGGCCTCTGCTGCTGAAAGCAGGTATCTGGTTTGTTTGTGTTCTATAATCAAAACACTGTATCAACTCCAGCTCTGAGATCCTGGCTCGCTGAAAGCAGATTTCTGGGGTTTTGTTTAGCTTCTATATTTGTAACTATGTTTCAAACTGCAAGCTCAGAGGCCGGCAAGGCAGGCGAGGAACGTTGGTTTCCTCCATCACTGAAGCAAGCAAGCCTCATGTTAGTTTCAAGCTGCCTGGCTGCCGCGGCCACCTTGGCTGGCAGTTAATTTGCATATCGCCCTGATTAGCCAATGGGAAGGGTAGCGGTCGTACACTAATTACCATGTTTCTCTTTTATTAGATTAGATATATATATATACACACACACACACACAAACACATACTTGCAGCCATACTGATTAAATAAATGAGGGAGAAGAGATAAGCATGCATCACAGAGGAAATCCAAATATATGTGTAGCTCCTCTCCCTCCCCCGCCCCCCACCGGGGAATTAGTGCTTAGCCACGCCCACCTTTGACTGGAGACTGGACTCAGCAGCTGACTTCCAGAGAATAGAGTATGAAAAGGGGGAAATGGTAGCTTTATAGCGGATACACCTGGCAACAAGACCTTAACCAAGTGGTCGAAGTCAACATCACCAATGATGTCATGTTAATATCGGGTACTCTGATGCGTGATCAGAGGGCACTTACCGCAGTGGTATTTCCCCCCATAATACCAGGCCGGTCAAAGTGAAAACAGAAAACCCCGATCTGGGGGACATTCTACAAAATTCCTGATCAATACTCCTCAAAAGTATCTGCCTTTTATTTTTATTTTTTATCTTACTTACCCTTAGAAGTAAAATGGCTCTGCAAAGGAATTCTTTAAAAATATTTTCTTTACAATTTGGTATTATTGGGGAATTAATCAATTCAATCAAGGAAATAATTAAACATCATAATTGAGATATTGCAAAAATGATGTCATATAGCGTTAGATACATTTGAAAAGTTCATCTGCTGAAAAAGGAGGGAAAAAACCACTAAAATGAAGGGAATTATTATGATATTTAAAAACAATGCTTCTTGGATTAAGAAGTGCAAACTGGTAATCACAAAACAGTCAGGGGTTTGTAAAGTACGGCACAGGGAAAGAGTCCGTAATACTGTAACAACTCTGTACAGTGCCAGGTGGGGACTAGAACTATCCCGGGGGGAGGGGTCGCTTTGTAAATTATATAATTGTTCAGCCAGTATGCTGTACACATGAAGCTAATACAAAATAATATTGGATGTCAACTGTAACTGAAAAATAAAATCAAAATAATTTAAAAATAAAAATAACCCTTCTTAGAGGAATTTTCCAGCTTCCATTTTTGTAGCAATTTGATATGATCAGGACTTAAGATTCTCTCTTTGGGTATTATTTTAAGTGGCAAAGATACAATGGCCAGATTTAAGGATAAGTTTGCACTTACAGTCTAGTTTGGGTATTAAATCCACCTGAAGCAGATCAGGAGTGCTAGCCAACACTGACAGGGAGAGTTATTTGGACTTAAAACTCTGTTTGAGCCCCAGACATGATTTAATCTACTTATGAGTAGTTTTGGATTCAATTACGACTTTCACCTCCACTTCTTTGGATAGAACTAAATAGAATATGGTAGCATTTCCAACAACGTGTTTATTCCAAAGACCCTCACTGGACCAGCATGGATACTGCAAAAACAACAGAACCAATTGTAAATATGTAGTAAGAGCTCTAAGGAGGACTCCTTTGAACAGACTTAGAACAAAATATTATTTTTTTAAGCTTCAATAAATATTAGTAATTATTTATTTTGTTTACTGAGCACCTACTATATGCCACTTACTATATGCCAACCATAGTATTGGCTGATAATTTAGCAGTGAATAAGAAAGATAAAGCCCCCATGAAGCTTACTTTCTAGTGACAGATAAAACAATTTCAGATGGTGGTAAGGACTATGAAGAAAAGATAAGGTGTGGAAAAGTGGAGAGCTCCTTTAGACAAGAGACAGGAGGTCATGGGATGCTGGGGTCCAACCCCAGCAGGTACAGGGGTTCCCAAAGGTGTGGACAGAGTTGGCAAAGAAGGACTGACACAGAGGCAGCGTTCAGTTGACCAGCATGGTTGGGTTCTCTCGCCTGGTTCTATCTAGGATCTCCAGTCAGGTTCTGTGTCCATGTTCTCTTGCTAGGTTCTCCAGCCAGGTTCTGTAGCCATGTTCCCTCACTAGGTTTTCCAGCCAGGTTCTGTCCAGGTTCTCCAGCCAGGTTCAGTCACCAGGTTCTAGTCAGGTTCTCTTGCCATGTTCTATCCAGGTTCTGTAGCCAGGTTCTGTCCAGGTTCTCCTGCCATGTTCTGTCTAGGTTCTCCAGCCAAGTTCTGTAGCCAGGTTCTGTCCAGGATCTTTTGCCAGGTTCTGTTCAGGTTCTCTTGCCAGTTTCTGTACCCATGTTCTCTCGCTAGGTTCTCCAGCCAGGTTCAGTCGCCAGGTTCTGAGGCCAGGTTCTGAGGCCAGGTTCTGTGACCAGGTTCTGTGACCAGGTTCTATCCAGGTTCTCCTGCCATGTTCTGTCTAGGTTCTCCAGCCAAGTTCTGTAGCCAGGTTCTGTCCAGGATCTTTTGCCATGTTCTCTCGCTAGGTTCTATCTCTAGGTTCTGCCAGAACAAAATATTATTAATTAATGGGAATAAGTGAAATGCAGGATCTCAATGCATTTAATTAATAAAGGTTGTTTTAAGGCAACTTTGTATAATGAAGTCATATTTAACGTATTTATAATTCCCTAAGAAATCTACAAGCCCTGCCTGGTCTGGCTCAGTGGACAGAGCGTCGGCCTGCGGACTGAAGGGTCCCGGGTTCGATTCCGGTCAAGGGCAGGTACCTGGGTTGTGAGCACATCCCAGTGGGAGGTGTGCAGGGGGCAGCTGATGGATGCTTCTCTCTCATCGATGTTTCTAACTCTCTATCCCTCTCCCTTCCTCTCTGTAAAAAAAATCATTAAAGATATAAAAAAAGAAATCTATAATATGAAAATTGCATATTGTATTTACTTATTTTGCATTACCTAGATTTAAAAAAAAAATCTTACTCATGCACTTTTCCCAGAAACATACCCAACCCACCACAATCTCATATTCCTGCTTATTCTTTGCAATCCACTCCATACTCTATTATTGTACCAAAAGATATTATGATCCCCAGCTTCTTGAGTATTAGGGACTCTCTATGCCTTCACATGAAGTGAGATTTCAAAACAGGAGACATGTCTTGTGACACAATCCCACGTCATTATATCAGGAATTATTCTGACAGAAAACATAAATAAAGCTCAGGTCATTTACAAAAATATCATAACTTCTTATTTTCTCCACTTCAGCAGGAATGTACTTTGGCATGATATATAGATTTCAATGAAGGTTGTGTATCCCTTTCTCTTATCACACACACATAAGACCGGTCTGCTGTTACTTATCCTTCCTGTGCTCTTATTCTGGTGTTCACCTGTATCATTGTGCTTTCATTTTCCTGTTCTTCTTGAATTACCTTCTGATCCTCTAACTCCTCTTAAATCTAAGCATATTTATTAGAAGTACAAGCATCAAACTCTATTTTATAGTTGTGCCCAACGACTTACCTATTGAGATACTTACTCTTTTATTATAAATTATTCATTTCAGCTTTCCTTTGCCTTACACTTAGGGCATTAGCATTGCTTTTACATTGTGTGGATGGGTTATGTTACTTGTAAATCGCTTTCAGGATGATCAAAGTGGTGTTACAAAATG
Organism: Myotis myotis; assembly: GCF_014108235.1. Lineage (NCBI taxonomy): Eukaryota > Metazoa > Chordata > Mammalia > Chiroptera > Vespertilionidae > Myotis > Myotis myotis. Next base: position 78,155,883 of record NW_023416314.1, read on the forward strand.
TGCTATAAAAAGAGGGTGTTGGGTTGGGCTCTCAGGGAGGGGAGAGGCGGAGCTCGGAGGCCCCAGAGCTGAGAACAAGTGCCCCAGAACAGGTTTCTCAACCAGGGGCAATTTTGCTCCCAGGGGCCATTTGGCAATCTGTGGAGACACTGTTTAACGCCCCTGGGGAAGGTGCTCCTGGCATGTAGGGGGTGTGGTCTAGGAGGCACAGGACAGCCCCACAATAGAATTGTCTGACAAAATGACAACAGGACTGAAGTCGACAAACCCCGATCCATAAAACTCTCCCATGTGCGGTTTGTGGTTACCACAAAAACATCATTACGCAGCCCATGGCTGTCATTAAGGGAAACAGAATGGGGTGGGAGGGCGAGTATATGGACTCTATGTACTTTGCTCCACTATTCTGGGAATTTAAAACTGTACTAAAAAATAAGATATATTATTATATTTTTTAAACCACGCTGGTCATTGTATGAGGCTAGACCCCAACCCCATTGTACACAGGGACACAATGTATTGTTCATAAGGTTTGAGCGCCCACCCCGTTTTCCAGCCACGCAGCTACTCTCTCTGTAGGGGGACAGCTGCACTCTGTTTTGTTTGGAAGTTTGCCAAGACTTGGTCACCCTTTCAGAAAAGCACGTCTCCCACGGCGGCCTGGTGGTCTTTCGGCGGCCGGTCTGCCAGGCGCCTGGACGCGACGCCTTTGCCGCCGTTGCATCCACTGAAGTTCTATACAGACCGCTTCCCTGTGCCTGAGCGTTCCCGCACTCAAACACAATTTATTACTAGATACTTCTTTTTTTTTTTTACTAGATACTTCTTTATCCTGAGTAGTACAAGTAGGATTTTATATTGACATTAACTTTTTGTGTATAGGTGGGTTTTATTATCTATTCATTTCATTGGAGGATAGTAATAAAATCTTTGTTATTACAGCGTGGCTGATTCTGATGGAATTCAGAACGTCTCCTTTAAAATGAAATCCAAACTCCTTACTCAGCTCTCAGGCCTGTCATAACCAGCCCGCCTGTCGCCGAGCCCCTGCCAGGTCCTTCCACCGTGCCTGCCAAAGGGATCTATTTGTATGTCCCAGAATGTGTCAACATTCTCACATCTCTGGTTGGTACAGGCTGTTCTCTCCCTGAAAGGCCCTCGATCCTCTTCAGACAGGTCTCAGACGATGCTGTGTTCCCCCACCTCAGCTCCTCACATCCTTCCTTTGAAACTTGTGCCTCAGCTGTGCATCACCTGCACTGCCATTTACCGAAGTTTCTTGAAATGACCCATTTTTCAGAAACAAATTGTAATTTATATTAAGTTTATAAACAGATTTATTTTTAAATTAAAATAAATTCTTAAACGTTGTTTAAACAAATTTATATTTTTAACTTATCTATATTTAATTTGTTTTTTAATTCTAGGAAGTGTATTTTTATGTATTTATTTTTAATTTTTATTTTTTTAATATATTTTATTGATTTTTTACAGAGAGGAAAGAAGAGAGATAGAGAGTTAGAAACATCAATGAGAGAGAAACATCGATCAGCTGCCTCCTGGACATCCCTTACTGGGAATGTGCCCACAACCCAGGTACATGCCCTTGACCGGAATTGAACCTGGGACCCTTCAGTCCGCAGGCCGACGCTCTATCCACTGAGCCAAACCGGTTTCGGCAAGGAAGTGCATTTTTAAATTTTATTATACTTAATTAATTTTAATAAGTTTATTCATTAAACTACACATACCTCTATTCTTCAAAGGGTATACAATTACCATAACTAGGAAAGTAGCATGAATAGCCCTAAAAATAAAGCAATTATAAAAATAGAAGAAGCAGAAAAGTTATTCATTTCTCTTTAGATAAAACGGTCAACAGAAGCCCTTGTTAGAGAAGGAGATTAACAGGTATTAGAAACATGCTAGCACTGAATTGAGACGTTCCCCCTTTCAGAAGGCTGGCAAGCAAACTGAAACGACAGTAAGTTTCTCTGTCAGTGTAATTTAATGCCGCCTCTGTTCTCCCTGGACTCTCTCGCTATCGCTGCGAGCCCTTCACTCGCCATTTATCAAGCGCCTGCTGCGGACCAGGCTGTGGCGCCAATGTTTGCAATAATGAAATACGCAGACAAGCAGCCCCCGCGGACACAGTGGCTGGAGAAGCACACACACACACACACACACACACACACACGCACACACACATGCACGCACGCACACACACGCACACACATGCACACACACACATGCACGCACGCACACACGCGCACGCACACACGCACACACGCACGCACACACACGCACACACACACACGCACACACACACGCGCGCGCGCACACGGGACCTGGGAGTGGCCATACAACTTCATTACTTAAGAAAGTAATTTGTGATGCAGAGCCTCCCACTTCAGCATCCTCTATACGCACGGTGATTGCAGAGAAAACAAACCACCGCAAGTTGTATGAGTTAGAGCAAATTAATTTCAAAACTACGATGCTCTACTATCTTTCAAAGTTTTTCACAAAAAAAACTTTGTTTGATGTGATGTGGCCTGGGACCGCAGAAAGTAATTTTTTCCTTTTTTTTTTTTTGCGGCAGCGGTGGGCGAGCACAAGCGGAGGCTGAGGAAGGAGCCCGGGCTGCCCTCCGGGTCACCCTTTCCGCGGAGCCTTCGCTGACAGTGGTTCTCAACCTTCTGGCCCTTTCAATACAGTTCCTCGTGTTGTGACCCAACCATAAAATTATGTTCGTTGCTACTTCATCACTGTCATGTTGCTACTGTTATGAATCGTCATGTAAATATCTGATATGCAGGATGGTCTTAGGCGACCCCTGTGAAAGGGTCGTTCGACTGCCAAAAGGGTCGCGACCCACAGGTTGAGAACCGCTGGTTAAGCTCTCGCTGCTCCGTCACAGCTCAGCCTCCCCGCCAGCGAGAAGTCCGCCAGGACGCCCCACGGGGGCCCAAGCCTGTGCTGTGCGCCCCAACGACCCGGCGGTTCCCAGGCGCCCGCTGGAGGGGAAGGGGCCGTCCGTCCGTCCGCCGTGCGGGCCGGCCTGGGAGCTCCGCCTGCACCGGCCGCTGCCCTCGGCTCGGCCCCGCAGCGCCCAGACGGCGGGCGACGCGCGGTCTCCAGCTTCCGGGCGCAGCCCCGCTCGGGTTACCCCTCCGCCCGGGCTGGAGAGCCGGCCCCGCCGTGGGCTCCCGCGTTAGGGGGCGCTGGCGCGACTCGGGCAGCACAGGGAGTCGCGGGGCAGGACACCGCGCCAGGGCAGCTCCGGGTCTCGGCGCGGGGAGAGGGGTACCTGCCTCACCGCGCCTGCAGGGGCCCGCACAGCCGCCTGCCGAAGGGGAGGCGCCGGGGGTCTCACCGGACCCACCGCCTCCGAGCCGCACTGGGCTGCGCGGGAAGCCGCAGGGTCCGGGGACCCCGAGCAGGGCCAGGGTCCGACCCCCGGGTCCCGAGCCCAGGCCGGGAGATGGAGAGGGGCGGTGCGACGCTCTGTCCCGCCCCGGGGCGGAGCCGAGCCGGAGCCTGCGGAAGGTTAGAGCCGGGGAAATTGGCCTGCGACTCCCTCCCGCTCTCACGCCTCTCCCCCTCCCTTTCGAGGAGACCCGGTCCCCTCCCTCTGCGCACCGCCGGCCGGAACGAGCCTCCCGGGCGCCCTGGTCCTCGGCCCCGCGCAGGGGCAGGTGCGGCATCCCACCTCTCTCCCCCCGGGAGCATCGCGCGGGGCGGCCATGGCGCGAGGAGACATCCCGCAGGACAGGCAAGTTGGGGATCCAGGGGGGTGTGCGCGGAAATCCGGTGGCCGTGGGCGGCGCAGACCCGCTTCCTTGGGCGCGCTTAGGCGCAGAGCCGAGCGAATGGAACTACAATTCCCATTAGCCGCCTCCCTCCGCGGCCTGCGCCAGGGTGATGGGGGCTGTAGTCCGCTCCGCAGCGAGGATGGGGGAGGAGTGGGGGACGGGAGGGGCGCCCGAGGAGCTGCGTCCTCGGGGTGACCTTCTGACTGATCCCCACAGCTACCACCTGGTCGGGGTCAGCTTCTTTATCCTTGGGCTGGGCACGCTCCTTCCCTGGAACTTCTTCATCACGGCCATCCCGGTGAGACTCGCGGCGGAGTGACAGCCCCACGGCCACAACCGCCCTCTGTCCCTGCGACGCCGCCTTTGACTCCTCATTGTGCCCGGGCGCCCGCTGAAACGTGGAGCCCCTGAGAGAGGTGCCCCTCTGGCTAGGAAGGTCAAGCTTTCGGGGGTGCCCGATCCTAGAGGGCAAGGCCACCGGCCCAGGGGGTCCTGTGCTAGTCACTCCAAAACGGCACCCACAGTACGAGTTCCATTCATTCATCCAACAGAGAGTAAATGTGCACCTACTGTGGGCCACGCCCTGGTCTTGGCACTGGGGGCACTGGAGGAAACAGCAGAGGAAGGCTGCAGCCTCACAGAGCTGAGTTCTCGCCAGGGAAGGCAGGGATGTAGCGCTGTTCTCTCTGGGACTGGGTTGTTCATATACATTCAGTACAGCTTTCTAGACGCTCCTCGGTGCCCGGCTCTGTGCTGGGCCCTGCAGACCCCAAACTGAATTCGCCTCTGGTCTAGAAAGCAAGGTGGGTGCCAGGGAGCTATTAATAATGTAACGAAACGTGACCCTGGCCTCCCAGGCTTGGGTCTCCAGGGGAGGGAACAGAGCAAGAGATGGGGCACAAAGAGAGGCTGGGCTCTGGTTCTGAAGACCCCAAATGCTGTTTCCAAACCTTGAGGCTTTGCCCTGCAGGCCATAGGGAGCCGTGGGCACTGGGAGGGGGGGTTAAGCAGGGCGTGCGTTCCAGAGAGAGTGTGGTTGGTCAGCACGTAGGCCAGAGCCTGGCTTACTGTAGCGCTCAGTGAGCACTCAGGAACCTAGAAGCTGCTGCTGGAGTGGCGGTGGGGGCTGGAGCCAGGGCACTGGTGGAGAGGGGTGATCTGGAGATGCAGCAAGGCCCCGTTGGGGGTTCTTAGGGCTCGGCTCTGTTCCAGATCTCAGCCGTTCGATTCAGTGCACATTCACTGAGCTCCAACTGTGCCAGGTTCTGGGAACAGGACAAGGACAGACAGACAGTCCCCACAGAAATTAACCGAACCATCCCTAGGCGGGGCCGGCAGCGGGGGGGCCGGGTGGTTCCTGAGGGTGTGCTGTAGGGTGACCCTGTCCCCCCTCTCCCGGACCCCTGGCAGTACTTCCAGGGGCGGCTGGCGGGGGCCAACAGCACGATTGTGACCTTGAGCACCAACCACACTGGCCCTGCAGACACCTTCAACTTCAACAACTGGGTGACGCTGCTGTCCCAGCTGCCCCTGCTGCTCTTCACACTCCTCAACTCCTTCCTGTACCAGTGGTGAGAGGCCCGCCTCCGGACTCCCTCCCAGGCCATCCTCTGTTGTCCCTGCCCCACCCCTGCTGAGGCAGCTCCATCTGGGTCCAGGGAAGACCTCCCTTCCTTCCTCCACACTCCCTGCATCTTCCCCCACCCCCTGCCCAGCCCTGGGCTGAACCTCCTGCCACCTCCCTCGGCCTGACCTGGGTCCAGCTGATGCCCACTCTGCCCCCCTTATGAGCAGCATCCCTGAGACGGTGCGGATTCTGGGCAGCCTGCTGGTCATCTTGCTGCTCTTTGCCCTGACGGCGGCGTTGGTCAAGGTGGACATGACACCCGGACCCTTCTTCTCCATCACCATGGCCTCTGTCTGGTTCATCAACTGTGAGGACCACTGCCCCTACCCTCCTCCCTGCCCAGCCCTCTCCCCGGCCCCCCCGGCCCCCCCTCCTGCCCAGGACTTCATCCCAGCCTCCTTTTTGTAACTAAAAGGGCCCAATGTATCCAAAAAGGGAAGGCACCAGCAGCAGCCCCCAGATCCCTGATGAGAAACCGAGGCCCAGAGGGAGAGGAAAAGTCACTGACAGGCCCCCGTTGCTCTAAGAGCTGGCCTCCTGACCCCTAGACCTGCGAGTGAATGGGGGTTGTTACCCCAGAGGATGCCTACCAACCTCATCCAGAGTCCACAGTGTGTCCTGTGACACCCCCTCCAGGGAGCCCCTGAGGCCCACCTAGCTGAGCCGCAGTCCCCATTCTTGTCCCTCCACAGCCTTCTGTGCAGTTCTGCAGGGCAGCCTCTTTGGACAGCTGGGCACCATGCCCTCCACCTACAGCACCCTCTTCCTCAGCGGCCAGGGCCTGGCTGGGATCTTTGCTGCTCTTGCCATGCTCATGTCCATGGCCAGTGAGTAGACTTGGATGACTGGGGGCAGGGGGACGGGGGCGGGGAGGGTGGCCTCTGGGATTCTGGGGGGTTGGGAGAGTGTGCCAGGAGTGAGATGCTCTGGGAACTGGGTGGAGACAGAGGTGATAGGGATTGGGTTTGGGTTCTACAGTGAGAGAGTGACTGGGGGAGGATTGGGTTGACTTGGAGCCAGGGGCAGGATTCCTGAGGCCAACAGTGACATGTCGCTGCAGGTGAGGTTGAGGCAAGGAGGAACAGGTTTGGGATTCAGATAGATTTGTGTTCAAATCACAGTTCCTCTGCCCCCTAGTGGCGGGGCATTGGACAAAGCACCTAACCTGTGTCAGTTTCCTCACCAACATGGTTATTACGGTTCCATCATCAGATTGTAAGGAGCATGCAGTAATAATGAGCACATAGTAAGTGCCCAAAAACAAACAAACAAACAAACAGTACAGTGCGAGTGAGAGAGGTGAAGGGCTGGGCTGGGGCCCTGACCAGATTCCCGCGTTGTTTGTGAGAGGCGTGGGAGAGGCCAGGAGGTGAATCTGAGGCGGTCATTATAGGAAGTGGGACCTGAGTTGTTGTCCCTGTGGGAGCAAGTGGGACCAGCCACCTCCCCGCTGCAGCTGGAGTTTCCTCACAGGCGGCGTGGATGCCCAGACCTCGGCCCTGGGGTACTTCATCACACCCTGCGTGGGCATCTTCGTGTCCATCGTGTGTTACCTGAGCCTGCCCCACATGGTGAGCCTGGCATTGAAGTTGAGGCTGCACTTCAGAGCATCTCAGATACAGCCCTGACCTGAGCCTGACGCCCCAAGAGACACCAAGGGAGGTGGAGGGGACCTAGCCCCAGTCCTGATCCCCAAAGGAGTCAACCACTAGGGGACCCCAGCCTGTGGCGAGCCGGCATGGCCATGGCATACTCAGCCCCAGGGCATCTTATGTGCCACGCCAGCTCAGCCTGGTTCAGTGACCCTGAGAGGGGGCAGCGAAGGATTAAGAAAAGACAGACAAGAGAATGAGCTGGGTCTCGGTGGGACGCTGCTCCTCTGATGGACAGCGCCCGCACCCACAAGCCGTGTCTTTATTTTATAGCAGATGCGTGAGGCAAAGTCAGGGCGTGACCAAGATGTTTACATCATTCTCGTGGGTTTCAGTCCCACTCAGCTACATGCTCCTGAACTCTGTCACTCAGGCGCGCGGGGCCACGTGTTCGGACCACAGGTTCACGCTCACAGCTCCAGCTGTTGGCTATCATTGTGCTGGGAAGGCTCTGCCCTCCAGCTGGGACGTGCACGTGGCAATGAGAGGACTGTGCCCTCTCCTCAGTCCAAGGCTTGAAACTGTCCAAACACCGTAGCCGCGCCCCACACAGCCTCTAAGCCAACAGGGTGTGGAGGGATCCAGACACCTCAACCGAGCCCGGCAGGACCAACGCTTGCCTTCTGCAGGAGCTGGCCCGCTACTACCTGGCCAGGAAACCATCGCTGGCACAAGGTCAGGAGCTGGAGACCAAAGCTGAGCTCCTCCGGTCTGGTGAGCCCTGGGCCCTGCTGGGCAGGGGGAGGCCCAGAGGAAGCTAGAGGCACCTCCCCGGGGAAAGACGTGCCTTCTGTCTCCAACTAGAGCCCTCCCCGCTAGTGGTAGCCTTGTATGAGCAGAGGCAGAAAAAAAAAATCATGAACGAAGTCATCCCTTTGCCCTTTGGGCCTCAGAGTCCTCCTCCGTAAGGGGGAGGCAGTAGCACTTCGGGCATGCAAGTTCTGGATCCGAATGCATCTGAGTTTGAGTTCCAGCTTCACAACATCCAAGCTGTGTGGCCTCAGGCAAGTCACTGAACCCCCCTGAGCCCCCATGTCCTTACTTATAGAGCCATGGCAGTGAGATAGTCCCTTCAAGGTGCTTAATCTACCCAGCACATGCATGTGCTTCATAAATAGTAGCCAAGCCTATTTCTGTTGTTAATTCTCTTTGCCTGAACCCTGGGCTGAAGGAGGGTCACTTGTTTTAATTGCTGGGACTCTCCCTTCATAGGTAAGGTTCACAGGCATGACCCAGCCGTTCCTCTTGCCCCAGATGAGAAGAACGGGATTCCCAACAGCCCTCAGAAGGCAGCCCTGACTCTGGAACTTGACCCTGAGAAGGAGCCAGAGCAGGAGCCTGAAGAAACCCAGAAGCCAGGAAAACCTTCAGTTTTCATTGTCTTCCGAAAGGTTTGCCTTGGATATAACCCCCAACCACCACCCCTGGGGAAGAGTCGCCGCTCTCTCTGGCCCTCCCCAGAGACTCAGAACGGAACGGGGCCTTAGTATTCACCTGGTCCACCCCAAGGTGGCAGGGTCAGTGGGTCGCGGACACAGCGGAGCCAGGCCCCAGGTGTCCTGCTCCTGGGCCAGGGCTCTGGCAGGAGGGTGGGGGCTGAATGTTAGGCCCCAGGCCTGCCCCCCCTGCTCACACCCCTGCCTCCGGCTCCCAGATCTGGCTGACGGCGCTGTGCCTTGTGTTGGTCTTCACAGTCACCCTGTCTGTCTTCCCCGCCATCACAGCCATGGTGACCAGCTCCACCAGTCCTGGGAAGTGGAGTGAGTGTTGGGAAGCGGAAGAGGGCTGGGCAGGGGAGCGAAGGGGAGAGCAGGAAGAGGGGAGTGGGGACCAGGATGAGCCCCTCTCTCTCCCAGGTCAGTTCTTCAACCCCATCTGCTGCTTCCTGCTCTTCAACATCATGGACTGCCTGGGCCGGAGCCTGACCTCGTACTTCATGTGGGTGAGCACACCTGGGCGGGGCCTGAAGGTTCTAGGAAGCAGCTGGATAGCAGAGGGTGTGAAAGAGCACAGAGCGGGCATTTCCCAACAGTCCAACTGTCTGGGCCTGGGATGGACAGACACCAAGTGGCAGTGAGCAGCGGCTCCGAGAGGTATGCAAGCCCGGGCTTGCACTGGGAGCTCCTTGGAAGCGGACACTCTGTCCAGTTGACCCGTGTCCTCAGCATCCAGCCCAGGGCCAGCCCTCTGTGCTTGGAGACGTGCGTGGAGATTTCTGCGCCACGTGAGAGCGGGCACAACAGTCCTAGTGTTTGCATAGCTTTGAGCCAAGGTGCTGCGTCATTAAATGAAATCTTTCAAAGAGACACAATAAATACAGTAGATCCAAGAGGAGCTGCTCTGATCCAAGCAGGATGGGGCTTGGATTCCCAGCTTCCAATCCCATTCAGCAGCCCCATGCGCCCCAAAGGGGCCTGTGGAACCCCCAGGGATGTTCGGAGGAACCAAGTTTGAAAACCAAAGATGCTGTCTAAGGCCTCTTCCCGTTCTGTGATGGAGAGACCACAAGCTGGGGATGGGCAGAGGCAGAGGCCGGTCCTTGCACGCTGTGTGGCCTTGGCCCACCCCCTCGCCCTCCACAGGCCCAAGAGCTGGGTCCTGACCAGCTCATGTAAGGGCGGCTCAGGGGAAGTGAGGCATGAGTCTATCGGGGTGCCCCTGGAGCAGAGACCCTGCTCGCAGGGACTGCCCTGACCCCAGCTTCTGCCGCAGCCGGACCAGGACAGCCGGCTGCTGCCCCTGCTGGTCTGCCTGCGCGTCCTGTTCATTCCGCTCTTCATGCTGTGCCACGTGCCCCAGAGGTCCCGGCTGCCCACCCTCTTCCCCCAGGACGCCTACTTCATCACCTTCATGATGGTCTTCGCTGTTTCCAATGGTTACCTGGTGTCTCTCACCATGTGCCTGGCGCCCAGGTCTGGGGACAGCCCGGGAGGGCCTGGGGGTGGGAGGTGGGTTAACTCTTTGAGGGGGGACAGCCTGCAAGGGGGGGCTCATTCTGCTCTGGCCAGCCCTGCCCCAGCTGCCTCCAGGCCTTGCTGGTGCCACCCTGTCGGCCCAGGAGCTAGGTAGACGATGACTCCACTGGGGAGTTTCCTGCCTGGGAAAGTCACCCAGGCACTGGTTCTGGGGCCTCCTCGCTGGGCCTCAGTTTCCCCATCTGTGAGATAAACGGGTTGGACTCTTATTTCTTTGGGCCCAGATACTCCCCAATTCTCAGTTGAAGGGGAGCTAAAGTTTTGCTCTAAAGCAGGGTTCATAGGCTATTAGTGTCGGGACAATGGAGTTGAGAATCCAGAGGTGATGGGGGCGGGCAGTGTGGGGACGTTTTATCAAAGGGGGACAGCAGAATCTAGAATCCGGGAATACTGGACCCCAGGGGCCTAGAGATGTCCTTGTCCAGAGTCCCCGTTTCACCGATCGGGAAACAAGTCCGGAGAGAAGAGCCTCATTCCCGTGACTGGAGGTTGGGTCAGCACAGACCAGAACTCAGTGTCCCCTAAGGAGGGCGGGGCCACTGGGGCTGGGTCCGGGTTGGGCAGGGCATTGTCTAAGAGCTCCCGTCCCTGTGTGTTCTAGGCAGGTGCTGCCACACGAGAGGGAGGTGGCCGGCGCCCTCATGACCTTCTTCCTGGCCCTGGGGCTGTCCTGCGGAGCCTCCCTCTCCTTCCTCTTCAAGGCGCTGCTCTGAAGGCTCCGTGGAGGGCTCTCCCAGCAGCTCTCTTCTCGCCGCCCCTTCAGAGCCGGGACCCAGGGCACAGGAGTGGCGAGCCGGCTCAGGCTCTGCTGGGCTGGGGCCCCTTGGTCTGGAGGTGCCAGGAGGAGGCAGGTGCCGTCTCCTTCCCGGGCTTCCTCGGGGTGCTGCGAGGAAGACTTCACCACCGGCCATGCCGACCCTCCCCCAGGTGGAGGCGACGCTCAGAGACGGACACTACCCAGAAGCACAGAAGGCCTCCCTGAGCAGGTGGCGGTCGGGGCAGGGGCCGAGGGCCTGGCCCTGCCCAGCATCGGGAGCGCATGTATCTGTTGGTCACAGAACACAACCCTGGCCATCGAGGGAGATCCGAGGCCACAGCGGGGACTTGCCGGGGGTGCGGCTGGTGTGGCCCCAGCCTCAGGTTCCGAGTGGGAGTGTGGGCCGGCCCAGGGCAGGAACTCTTCTTCTCCCCAGGCCTCAGCGACCCCGTGGTCAGGTCTCTCGGACCCCAGGACAGAGGATGCCAGGGAAGTTGAGGGGAGCAGGGAGAGAGGACAGAAGTTAGGGATCTGAGGGTGCTCAAAGGACTGTCTGGGCCTCAGACAATGTTTTTGTTGCCAACACTTACTGTCTCCACCCTCAGAGCCCAGCGGGGCGTGGCCCCAGGTCTGTAGTTAGCCTGGATGTGTGCACTGTGCTTCACAGTGTGCAAAGCTCTTCCACGCCTGCTCTCTCACAAGCCGCACTGAGGCCCTTGGAGGGAGCCAGGCAGGGATTGTGCTCCCCCTTTGTACAGGTGAGGAAACCGAGTCCCGGGGTAAGTGGCCGATTCGCAGCAGAGCTGGGGCCCCCTCCTCCCTGTAGGTGCTGTTCTTCCAGCCCAGTTCCTGCTTCTCTCCCTCAAGGGCCTCAAAGCACAGCGCTGAGCACTTACTCCCCGTTTCTGCTGTTTCTGATCCTGCTCCTGGGTCCAATAACAATCTTCTTCATTTGTATAATGAGGTCTCTGAGTCTTTCTTTCCAAAGTGCTTTCAGCTCTATTGGCTTTGATGAGCTGGGTGGGGTCGGGATGGTTGTACCCATTTAGCAGTTGGGATGACTGAGGCCCAAGGGGGGCAAGGATTTGTGAGCATTCCTGCCATGGCCTGGGGATATTGACCTGCAAGGAGCCCTGTACTCCTGGGCAGAGCACTGGGCTGCATGGACGACTGTCACTCTTCCAGGCTCCCTGCATCGCAGGCTTCCCTTTCTCAGAAATGGACTTTATAGAGGCAGCCAGCTGGTTCTGAGGGACGGAGGAGTGGCCTGCTTCACACACCCCTGTCCTACCATGCCCAACCCAGAGAAAAGCACGGTGGGTTTTTTGCCATTTTAGGCACTGACCTTGCTGCCCACTTGCCCTCCTCCCTTCTGTGAACAGTCCCTGAGGAGCTGTTCTATACCGGGAGCTGAGCCAGCCCCCTGCTCAGAAGCCAGAGGCGGTTTTGATATCAAAGAGGAAAGTGAAGCAATATATGGCCTTGACAGCTGACATACAAGCCACAGGAAGATCCCAAGTGAGGATTCATTCTTTTTTTTTTTTAATATATTTTATTGATTTTTTACAGAGAGGAAGGGAGAGAGATAGTTAGAAACATCGATGAGAGAGAAACATCGATCAGCTGCCTCCTGCACATCTCCTACTGGGGATGTGCCCGCAACCCAGGTACATGCCCTTGACCGGAATCGAACCTGGGACCTTTCAGTCCACAAGCCGACGCTCTATCCACTGAGCCAAACCGGTTTCGGCGAGGATTCATTCTTTTGACCACAATTCATGGTGCCAGGCCCTGGCTGGTCTGGTGACCCTGAAACAGAGAAGGAGTGGTCGGTGTTCCCAAGGCCATAGGAGACAATGCAACTTGTCCTGAGGTTTGTGAAGGCCCTGTGCCTTCTGGGAAGTCAGGGCAGGCATCCCAAAGGAAGCATTCCCCCAGCTGGGTCTTGAGGGATGAATATGAGTTTGCTGGGCTGGAGTGGGGGAAGGGCACCCCAGGCAGAGGTACCAGAGGGTGTGGAAGGCATGGACATGGAATATTCAGGGAACAGTGGGGACTTCTGGCAGGGGGTGGGGTGAGGAAGCCCCTAGGATGTGAGGGAGGGAGAAGAGAGGTTGAGGCTGGAGCAGTGGGTTGGGGACAAAGAACCTTAGCAATGAGGACTAAATGGGAGTAGAAAGAGGAGGAGGGATACAGGAGAGAAGAGGGCATTTGCCTCTACAGAGGCTGCTTAACTTAGAGGTTAAGTGCCTGTTAAGAGTTCTAAAACCAAAGCCAGGCCTTTCAGAATGCAAGGTGGTTCAACATACAGAAACACATCGATATAAACACCACACGGCACATGAATGGAATGAAGGGGGAAACCACATGATCATCTCAATTGATGCAGAAAAAGCATCTGACAAAATCCAACACTTCAAGATGAAAACACCCCACAAACGAGGAATAGATGGGAACGTCCTCAGCCTGATAAAGGGCATTTATGGAAAATCCATCGCTAATGTCATACTCAATGTGAAGGACTGAAAGCCGTGCCCCCCCCCACACACACAAGGTCAGGAACAAGAAGAGGATCCCCACTCGTACCACTTCATCTCTTCACCTTTGTACTGGAAGTTCCAGCCTGAGCAATTTGGCAAGAAAGAGAAATAGACATCCAAATTGAAAATGAAGGAGTAAAACTACCCAGATTCACAGATGATATATACATATACAGAAAATCCTAAAGAGTACACACACACACACACACAACTATTAGAGGTAATAAGTGAATTTAGTAAAGTTTCAGGATTCAAGATCAAATACAGTAGTATTTCTACACATTGTTTTTTTGTTTTTTTAAAGAATATTGTATATTTTATTATTTGTACATTCTGTGTTATATATCCTTTATTTTTTAAAATACTTTTTTATTGATTTTAGAGAGGAAGGGAGAGAGAGAGATAGAAACATCAATGATGAGAGAGAATCATTGGCCAGCCTCCTGCATGCCGCCTACTGGGGATCAAGCCTGCAACCCCAGGCATGTTTCCTTGACTGGAATCGAACCTGGGACCCTTCAGTCCGCAGGCCAACACTCTATCCACTGAACAAAAGCAACTAGGGCTGATGAGTGGGTTTTCCTCCCTCCCAGGCCATACTCTGACACAAGCTGAGTGTCCTACCATGTAACTCCATCTGCTGGGGAGAGCATCAGATTCCACAAGTTAAGGACTCAGTCTGCGCCACTGCAGATGCCAATGGCAAGTCCAGGTTGTAACCTGTACTTCTGATCAACTGGCTATAAATCAGACTCCAGCACCCCTGCCCTGGGGTTCAATTAATTTACTAGAGCAGCTCACAGCACTCAGAGAAACATGTTCTTGCTGGGTTACAGATTTATTATAAAAGCTAGAAGTCAGATTAATAACCATCTCATTATTTTACCCTTTCCTTGTAAGTTTCTCTTCTGGCTCATGAATTCTCTTAAGAGAGAATGGCAAGTCAGTCAAGAGAACATTACCGAAGTTAACAGAGTAAGGTCATTTCTATGGCGAATCCTATTTTCCTGATAGATCCTTTTAATATGTGCTGGTCCTTCCAGACACTTGGTACTCTTTTTAATAACTACATGAGCTGGGCTGGCATGGCTCAGTGGTTGAGTGTCGACCTATGAAGCAGGAAGTCACGGTTCAATTCTTGGTCAGGGCACATGCCCAGGTTGCGGGCTCAATCCCCATTGTGGGGCATGCAGGAGGCAGCCGACCAATGATTCTCTCTCATGATTAATGTTTCTATCTCTTTCTCCCTCTCCCTTCCTCTCTGAAATCAACAAAAATACATGAAAAAAAAATACTACATGACATTTTAATAGTACCACTTCATGGAACTCAAAGAGACAAATAAATTTAAGAGGCAAAAAAATAAATAAATAAATAAATAAATAAATAAAAATAAAAGCTAGAAGTCAGGACCAGCCAGATGGGAGAGCTGCATAGGGCAAGGTCTGTGGGAAGCAGACCTCTTGGTAATGGTTTTTAACTGCTCTTCGAATGTCTCATGCCCCACTCCATCACAGCCAGCCCCTGACCCTGGCCAGGCCCCACAAGAGGGGCTTTTGGCCTTCCTCTGGCCCTTCCATGTGGCTTTCCTTGATAATGGCCAAGCCCAGTCACTACTTTTCAGTCCCCCTTAAACTAGAGCCCCTGGGGACACTTCAGAAGCCTCTGATTTACTGGTCCAAAAAAACGAGAATTGGCGCCTGCTGTGGGCTAGCATTGCCGTGGGTGAGGGAGGGTATTGTGGGCAGATGCCCCCGCCAATTGAGGCAGAAAATAGGTGTTGGATGAGTACCGTAGGTGAAACACAAATGCTCAAAGGGCCGAGTGGGCAGGAAGGTGTGGGGTTGAGACTTTGGCAAAGAAAAGACTGTTTGCAAAGGGGGAGTCACACTTACACTCTGGCCAGTTGTCACCCTGCGGGAACGAAGCCTGGTATTGCCAGATCTTCCAGAATTCAAAACAGAAGCTGGAAATGTGGGTTTTATGTCCAATCTCCTGGTTCACCAAAGTTAACAACTAATGTAATTTAAATTGTGTTGTTGTTTTAAACAATGAGCAGATCAAAGAAAGCCCAAATGGCATCAGATCTGGCTTCTGTGCCTCCAGTTTCCGAGGCCTGAAAGGCTCTGTGCACCATTTTCTCCTCTGGCACAGGTCAGCAGGTCACCAATGAACACCTTCAGGGGCATGCCTGTCCCCTGCAAGGCCTCCTTCCCGGCGCCAAACACGGTCCCGGGCTGAGCAGCTCCGGAGGTGTTATTGCTGGGGCTGTGGAATACAGGGGTCCTGGCCACTTTTCAGCTCAACAACCTTGACTCCCACGGCCTGCGGAGCAGTGGAGAAACGCCTTGCCCTGTCCCAGAGCACCTTCCCAAGATTCACAGCGCCCAATAGTTATTACCTATAATTGATGAATCAGTCCAAGTACCTGCCCTTCCCCCCAGACTCTCCTCTTCTAAAGAACCCACGGTTCAATTAGTCACAAACACTCACTAAGCACCTTTGTATAAGGCTGGTGTTAGAATACTCAAGAACTTCTCCGAGTGTGTGTGTGTGTGTGTGTGTGTGTGTGTGTGTGTGTGTGTTCAGGAAGAAGGTGTGCGGATGGATACAAGGTCTCCCTCCTGGGAGGGTTGCTGTGGGGAGGAAAATCACTGGGTTGAATAGAGTAGTAATTAAGGATCAAATACCACCCTAACCACCCCCCCCCTCCCCCCGCGTGAATTCCACTACTGTAGTCAGGGAAAGGGTGATTCTAGGAGGTGCTTCTCTGATTAATAAACAGGCCCCTAATTTGGCATTGGCCAGAATTTTGGTTCTGGTCTTCAAGGTACCACTGAGCCCCGGGCCCCCTAAGGCAGTGGTTCTCAACCTTCCTAATGCCGCGACCCTTTCATACAGCTCCTCATGTGGTGGTGACCCTCAACATAAAATTATTTTCGTTGCTACTTCATAACTGTAATTTTGCTACTGTTATGAATCATAATGTCAATATCTGATATGCAGGATGTATTTTCATTGTTACAAATTGAAAATAATTAAAGCATAGTGATTCATCACAAAAACAATATGTAATTATATATGTGTTTTCCGATGGTCTTAGGCGACCCCTGTGAAGGGGTCGTTCAACCCCCAAAGGGTCGCGACCCACAGGTTGAGAACCGCTGCCTAAGGCGAAAGAAAAGTACTCCTCCAACGCCGCCCAGAGGGTTCCGATACAGGGTACAGGAAGAGCCTGAGGCGGAGGAGACGCGTGGTGAACTGGGGCACTGGTTGGATCACATTGTCCCCAGCGTGGTGCTCCAGACCCGCGGGATATAGAAAATAAAGAGCCATCTCCTGTGTAAAACGCGACCGACGAGGATGGGATTCGAACCCACGCGTGCAAAGCACAATGGATTAGCAGTCCATCGCCTTAACCACTCGGCCACCTCGTCCCACGCGCAAGCCTACCTTTCTAAATTCCCTTATCTCCTCCGCACCATCTGAACCCTTCCTACACCCACTGTTCAGCGCAGCCCTGGTAGGATCTCCTGGAGGGAGAACCCGCAGAAAGAAAAGGTTTTTGTGTGTTCCTTTCCTCCCGCCGCAGCCGCGAACCCGCACCATCCGTCACCCAGCTGCAGCTAAGCTCTGCCGCGGTTTCCCTCCCTGAGCCCCGGGCGAGCGCGTCAACGTTTCGGGACTCGGTCGGTCCGGGGGGCGGGATCACGGACTGACCCGGAGGGAGTGGGTGCTTGTTTCTGGGAACCCAGCGGTGCCGCCTCGGGCAGAGCCAGCGTTTGCAAAGCGCGCCGCGCGGGCGGCGAGTGCAGTCGCTCCTCCAGGCGTGCAGGGGGCGCCCTGGCACTCCCGGGGCCCGAGCGGGCGGGAGGGGCTGTGCCCGGAGCTCGGCTCGGCTCGGCTCGCCTCGGCTGCGCTCGGCAGGCTGCGGTAAATCCGGGCTTGCGGCGGTTGGCGAGGCTGTGGCCGGGTGGTCCCTGCTGCGCCACGAGCCCCGAGAGCCATGCAGATGTCCTACGCCATCCGCTGCGCTTTCTACCAGCTGTTGCTGGCCGCGCTAATGCTGGTGGCGATGCTGCAGCTGCTCTACCTGTCGCTGCTGTCCGGGCTCCACGGACAGGAGGAGCAAGAGCAGTATTTGGAGTTCTTCCCCCCGTCCCCGCGGTCTGTGGACCAGGTCAAGGCGCAGCTCCGCGCCGCGCTGGCCTCCGGAGGCGTCCTGGACACCAGCGGCGACTACCGCGTCTACAGGGGCCTACTGAAGACCACCATGGACCCCGATGATGTGATCCTGGCCACGCACGCCAGCGTAGACAACCTGGTGCATCTGTCGGGCCTGTTGGAGCGCTGGGAGGGCCCGCTCTCCGTGTCGGTGTTCGCCGCCACCAAGGAGGAGGCGCAGCTGGCCACGGTGCTGACCTACGCGCTGAGCAGCCACTGCCCCGATATTCGCGCCAGAGTAGCCATGCACCTGGTGTGCCCCTCGCGCTATGAGGCCGCTGTGCCCGATCCCCGGGAGCCGGGGGAGTTTGCCCTGCTGCGGTCCTGCCAGCAGGTCTTTGACAAGCTAGCCAGAGTGGCCCAGCCCGGGATCAACTACGCACTAGGTACCAACGTCTCCTACCCCAATAACCTGCTGAGGAATCTGGCTCGTGAGGGGGCCAACTATGCCCTGGTGATCGATGTGGACATGGTGCCCAGCGAGGGACTGTGGAGAGGCCTGCGGGAAATGCTGGGTCAGAGCAAGCAGTGGGCAGGGACAGCGCTCGTGGTGCCTGCCTTTGAGATCCGCCGAGCCCGCCGCATACCCGCAAATAAGAACGAGCTGCTGAAGCTCTACCAGGTGGACGAGGTGCAGCCGTTCTATTATGGGCTGTGCACGCCCTGCCAGGCGCCCACCAACTACTCCCGCTGGGTCAACCTTCCTGAAGAGACCTTGCTGAGGCCTGCCTACGTGGTGCCTTGGCAGGACCCCTGGGAGCCATTCTACGTGGCTGGAGGCAAGGTTCCCGCCTTTGACGAACGCTTTCGTCAGTACGGCTTCAATCGCATCAGCCAGGTGCCAATAAGGGAGAGGGCAGGGGAAATGGGGCAGGAGGGGTGCTGGGGTCTGGGAGCCATGAGTGGCCCAGGATGGGAAGTGGGCATTGAGGCAGGAGAAATGATAGTTCAGTGGTGGTTGTGGGAGATCCAGGGTGCCCCAGAGGAGTGGGGATGCTGGAGTCGGCTTTAGGATGTCAGTCTTGGCCCTAGAATAATCATCAGGCTTTGCTGACCTCTCTCTCCCCCTACAGGCCTGTGAGCTGCACGTGGCAGGATTTGATTTCGAGGTGCTGAACGAAGGTTTCCTGATTCATAAGGGCTTCAAAGACACCTTGGATTTCCACCCCCAAAAGGAAGCTGAAAATCAGCACAATAAGATTCTCTACCGCCAGTTCAAACAGGAGTTGAAGACCAAGTACCCCGACTCCACCCGTCACTGCTGAGTCCTTCCCTGCCCTAGTTTGAGAAATCTCAGCCTCCTGTCTCCTGAGGCTGCCCCTCACGCCTGGTAGGGGTAAGAAATGTCACTCCACTTGAGCTGTGGTGTTGGAACACTGGACTTTGAATATGGGGTGCTGGGATCAAGTCCTAGCTTTACCACTAACTAGCTGTGTGGCCTTGAGCAAATCCTATTCCCTCTCTGAGCCTCAGCTATGCCGTCTGTAAAAAGGGAGGTGAGAATATCTACCTCACAGAACTGTTGGGAGGCTCAGATGAGATGCTATATGTGAAAACACTCTGTATGCTTCGTAAAAATGTGAAGTGTTATTAATATTATTACAGTATTATTGTTTTTGTTATTGTTATTATTAACGATCTTGGGTGGGTAGGCAGTAGAAGAGTGAGAAGTATGAATGGTGCAGAGGGAGAGGTCTGAGTTCTTAACAAAATGGGCTTTTTGTAAAGAAATCAGATAAAGGCTTTGAATTTAGTTCTCAGCTTTGGCGCTGAAGCCGAAACTTGCTGGTTCTCCCAGGCCTCGGGAGTTCTGGAGAAGAGAAGGGTCTGCGAGTCCTGTACCCTAGACTAGACTGAGCTGGGTTGTTTGCCTACCAATGACAATGTAAATAAATGCGTGTTCACAACTACAGTTGGCTCCGTTTCTCTCCTGAACCGGGCAGGCGGAGGGGGCGCGGGTTCTCCTCTTTCGCGCCGCGGGGGGTTGGAGGAAGGTGACCGCGGACCCAGGGGCACCACCTGTGAAGCGAAGAAGCCGCCAGGGTTTCTTCCGCAGGCGGACGGCTAGTGTGAATGTCCGCTGGTTGCTATGGAAACCAGCGCGCGGTATCCCAGCATGCCTCGCCCCAGCTGTCCAATTGGGAGCTTCCCAGCGGGCACCTCTTGATGACGAATACGGAAGCGCGGACAGGCCCCGCCTCCCAGTAAAGAGAGACCGGCGCTGCGGTTCCGGGAGCCGGGTGGCGGCGGCCAGCACCCGCAGCAGCGGGCACCGGGCACCTGTCGGAGAGTCTCGGACTTGAGGCCGGAGGCTCCACTCCCTGCGGTGCGTAACGCCACCCGTGGCGCCCGGTTCGGTCTCTCCAGCGAGTCGGTCGGAGCCCGCCCCATCGCCAGGGCCAAAGGGGAGACCTAACGGGCCGGACGCGTGCGGGGCCGCGGGAGAGCCAGGGATCCCCTGCCCGTGCCGCGCGTACTGGGGCGGATGGAGCCGGGTGGGAGGCTCCGGGCGCGCCGCGAGGGGCTGAGTCGTCCCCTTCCAGGGGGGGACCATGGAGGCCGCCTTGGAGACGCTCACTTTCTGAAAAGATCATTTGCATGTGCACAACGCCTGCCGTCCCTTACCCCAGCGATCTTTACAAGCTCTGAGTAGCAGTGGCTACGCTCTCTCTGCACCTGGGGTAAGGAAGGAGATTGTGGTCCAATTGAGCTCATCAATTAAAATAAGACGTACCTGGCGTAAACGACACTCCCCACCGCACCCCCTGCTCCCGCTCTTTCTGGTCCGGATTACGTTGCATTTTACCAAGCAAATATGTTTAACAGTGACGGGGAATTGCAACGTTTGGGAACTGTTGGAACCGAGGCTTGAGAATGGAAATGATGAGACTGGTTTGGAGAACCGAGATTTTCAGATCAGGTTCAGATTATTTGTGAAATTATTGAGGAATATGACTAACCTCTCCTCGAGTCCAGTTCTTTTACAAAACTCGGAATGCTGTCAAGGAAGGTTAGCAGAACACTGTGGGTTTGCTGGGGGCTACCAAGAGTGAAAGCCAACTCCTGCCTCACAAAAGTTGAGTTTGTATTTGCAAACCCTCCATCCTCAGGTGAATAAGGTGCATGTGCAGCCATGCCCTGCTGAGGCTTGGCGTCTGGTTGTGGAGACAGACATGAGATGGGCAAATAGAGAGGAAGTGTCAGCAACGAGGCTTCCCGGAGGAGTGGCTGCAAACCAGTGTCCAGAGAAGTTGGAAGAACTTCACAGGGAAACAGAACCCCTAGTCGGCAGAGAGATTATCTGTTGAGAGGCCTAGTTAGTCTTCTGATTAGGTGATCTCTGGGCAGCATTTGGCACTGTCACCTCTCCTTCCTTCTCAAGTTCTCTTCGTGACTTTGAGTTTTCCCTCCTCCACCTCTTGGTAATGCCCTTTTCCTTTGCAGGGTTCTCACCCTCTTCCCCTTTGGTGACCCTGAGTTCCATCATGAATGTCTTCTCACTCCACACATCCCGCCTTGCTGCTTGCACCCTCACGGGGTCTGAAGAACTCACTAGATAACATTGCCCAGATTCCTTTCTGAGGCTTAGACCCAGGTGCCCCCACCCTGTCCTTTCTCTCATTTTGAGGCCTTTGCACATGCTGCTCTACTTGGAATGTTCCCTCCCTCAGCCAGATCAGCTCATGGGTCTGGCCCGTCTTCGTCTGCAAGCCCTCATGCTGCAGCAACTCCAGGCCCCAGTTAGATGCCTCTCTCATATGCCCCTGCTCACAGCTCTTCTCACATCACAGGAATGGTCTGCTTCCTTGCCCTTTTCTCCCAGGAACTTGTAAACAGCTCGAGGTCAGAGACTGTCTGTTTATCACAGTTGTGCCCAGTACCTACCAGAGTGTCTGAGGGTACCTAGCATATATTAGAGTTTCAATAAGTATTAGATGAGTGAATATAAGAAGGAACACATAACAGTATTCGGTGTTGCTGAGAAGGCAACTACGATAAGCATTAAAAATATTGGCGTTAGTTTCAGCTGACAGTGATGATACAGAAACCAATAGGGACAAGTGGCAGGTGAAAGTAGGACTGGAACGGTGTGGCTGTGAGGGGAGTATGTGGAGCAGCTAATGTGATCGGGGGAGGTTGTGTGTTCCTGCTTTTCCTAAACGGCCGGGACTGCCTGAGCATGTCCACAGCTCCATGGCAGGAACTGTCAGGAGGGAGTGCTGCGGACACGAAGTCCCAGAGGAAGCAGGAGCCGGGACTGGACCCAGGGCACAGTGAGAAGACAGGTTGCAGCATGTTCCCAGGAAGAGACGAGAAGGAACAGCACGAGGCGGGGGGGGGGGGGGGGGAAGTGCCTGGTGCATTTGAGAATTGACCGTTAGATGGTGGGGTGAAAGAGCTGGACCGGTAGTTCAAGTCTAGTCGGTGCAGGGCCTTGAAAGGCCGAGTCCCATAGGCAGCGGGGAGCCCACCCTTGGCCTTTCCCATCGGTGGAGATGTGCAGACCCGGCCGCGTGCAGCTTCTCCATCCAGGGTGTGCTCAGGTGGTGGCGCGTCCAGTCGCTTCCCAGCTGTCCCCAGCTGCGGCCAGGCTTTGCTTGACTCCCTGAGTGGCCACTTACCTGCTTGGAGCTGTGGGTGGTGGTGAGTGATGGCTCTCCCCCTCCTCCCAGAGCCCAGATGCCACTCCAGCCTTCAAGCAAAGACACAGAAGAGATGGAAGCAGAGGGTGATTCAGCTGCCGAGATGAACGGAGAGGAGGAAGAGAGTGAGGAGGAACGAAGTGGCAGCCAGACCGAGTCCGAGGAGGAGAGCTCAGGTGACACGCACACACACGCACACACACGCGCACACACACGCCTGCCCACTCCTCAGCCGACCTTGACTGCCCTCTTGTCCCAGAGATGGACGACGAGGACTACGAGCGGCGCCGCAGCGAGTGCGTCAGTGAGATGCTGGACCTGGAGAAGCAGTTCTCGGAGCTAAAGGAGAAGTGAGCGGGGCCCCTGGGGCTGGGTCTCCAGGCGCTTGGGGTGAGGCGGGCCTGGTGCTGAGGCCTAGATGGGTCCCTGTCGGGGGCCAGGTGCTCCGTGTGTGTCTGACGGACGAGCACATTTACCTCCCAGGTTGTTCAGGGAACGACTGAGTCAGCTGCAGGTGCGGCTGGAGGAAGTGGGAGCTGAGAGAGCGCCCGAATACACAGAGCCCCTGGGGGGGCTGCAGCGGAGCCTCAAGATTCGCATTCAGGTGGCAGGTCTGTGGGCTGTCCTGTGCCCTGGAGTGGCCCCCAGTCTCCCTCCCTGTTCCCCTACCCACCCATGGTCCCTTCCTCTCTCATCCCTGTCCTGCCCATGTTCCCAGCACCCCTTTTGGGGCACTGGAGTCCCTGGCCAAGCTGGGCCTCTCAAACCCCTCCCTCCCTCTGCAGGGATCTACAAGGGCTTCTGTCTGGACGTGATCAGGAATAAGTATGAGTGTGAGCTGCAGGGAGCTAAGCAGCACCTGGAGGTGACTGATGGGCGCCAAGGGAGGAGGATGTAAGGGGCCCACCTGTCCCTCCTGACTGAGCTGCTCCCACCTCTTCCAGAGCGAGAAGCTGCTGCTCTATGACACGCTGCAGGGGGAGCTGCAGGAGCGGATCCAGAGGCTGGAGGAGGACCGTCAGAGCCTGGACATCAGCTCGGGTGAGGCAAGGGGCCGGCCCTGAGCACCCTGCCCCCGGCCCGGCTCTGTCAGTGCCCACTCCTGCCCGGACCTGAGCTTCCCCGCCTGCTCAAGGGGATAGGAAGAGGGGTGTTTGTGGAGCCTGAATGAAGCCAGGCATGAAAGGGCCTGGCCCCGTGCCTGGCACACAGTGGGGGTTTAGGAAGAGTGGGTTCCCCTGCTCTCCTTTGCCCTTGCTCTCTTTCCAGGGTGACATTCTGACACTCCCACACATAAGTAGCCACAGTCCCCGCCGTGTCCATAGTGCCTGCATCCTACGGGGCTCTGGGGAGGCAGGGGTTGTCCTCACCCCACTGTCCACTAAACAGATGAAGAAACAGCCCCCTAGATGTGCAGTGACTTCTTTCCCAGGTTGTACTTCTGTGCAGTTGGGACCTGAACTCAGCTTCTAACCCCCAAGCCCAGGGTTCTCTCCCCTGTCCTGGGAGGTGGTTGATGGGGAAGGGCAGGCTATCAGGGTAGGGGTGTCCTGGGAGGACCAGCACCACAATCCTGACTCTGGGTCTGGGGTCACAGAGTGGTGGGATGACAAACTGCACACCAGAGGCAGCTCAAGGACCTGGGACTCCCTGCCACCCAGCAAGAGGAAGAAGGCACCCCTCGTTTCTGGTATCCTTCCACCCGCTGGGCCTGAGCGGGCAAAGGCGGCATGTGAGCTGGCAGCCATGCCTGGGAGCCTCAGAAAGGAGCCAGCTCACACACCTTGCCTGGTCTTCCCCCAACAGCCATGGCTTCTCTCTCCTGCCTCCCTGCTGGACCCTTGCATGAGGGAGGAGTTGCCTCTGCCCCACCTTAGCCTTTATCCCTCTGGCATAGCCCAGCACAGAGATGAACTGAATTCGCACCCCTGCTCCCCACCCCCTGCTCTGATTCCTGCAGTAACCAGTCTAAGGGCACCGGCCGCCTGGCTTAGGAATCAGGTTCAGGAAGGAAGGGAGGGAGGAGCCTGGACTGCACGGACTTGAGGGCGTGGGGACATAATCGGGTACAGATGATGGGAGGACGGACCCCAGGGGGCCTGGGAAACCAGAGTGTTTTCTGTGTGTAGATGGGGAAAGGGGCCACAGGGGGGACCAGGAATAGAAGGAGCAAGGTCCCTGAGTGGGTAGATGGGCCTCAGCCTACTGACCTTGAAGCTGCGGAGAGGGCATGAGTGGGAGCCAAGGTAGGGGAAGTAGGGGTGAGGCTTGGGGCCCACCCCCGCCCTCTGGGACTCGTTGAAATAGGCCATAGCCACACACACCCCGCCCGCCCCCCACCCCCACCCCAGAGAACCTGTGGCCAAGAGGTAGGGGTGGAGCCCATGCTCTAGCCCGTGCCCTTAGCACTACCTCTCCCGAGCGTTCGCACGCCGTTCGCACGCCGGCCGAGGCCTCCTGCCCCTCCTCGGGCATTGCTTCCTTGACCCTGTTGCAGGCCCTTACATCGTGTACATGCTGCAGGAGATCGACATCCTGGAGGACTGGACGGCTATCAAAAAGGTGGGTCTCGTGCAGGGCCCCACCCCAGACGCCAAGTCTGCTCTGCAGGCTCCAGCCCTAGCCGTTCTGAGTTCCCTGGCATCACCGCCAGCTCACACGCCGCCTTTTGCCCAGGGCTGCCCTGGAGGAGGGAGCTTCTAGGCTTGTTGGCCTCTTTCTTGTTCCGGGGCAGGTCTGGATGGGATGGGAGAAAGGGAAGGTGGGAGAGCACTGGGCTGGCCAGGCCTCTGACAGGGGGTCACAGCAGAGCTTTGTCTAGAAAGCGTCTTATGCTTCCCATGCCGTCCCCACCCCCAACTCCCAGGCGGTACTGGCCGACAGCCCCCCGCCCCAGGGAGGCTGATGGGGAGGGGACTTGCCAAGCCAGAGGCAGGCTCTCAGGGGGCTTTTCTTCTCTCCACCCCAGGCTAGGGCGGCTGTGTCCCCTCAGAAGAGAAAATCAGACGGTAAGAGCCACAGGGCTTCCCTCCTCCCACCAGCCCTTCCCCCAGCCCAGCCTCCAGAAAGGAGCCCAGGGAGCGGCAGTGGCCGTGTCAGATCCGTGGCCGAGAGAGTTGGGACAGTCTGGGCTTGAGGGCACTGGGAGTTTGGGAGCAGGAGCCAGGGTGGGGGTGGGGAAGGGGCAGCTCTCAGCTGATGGGGCAGGACACGGAGTTCCCACCGGTACTGAGGGGCCCACGGATCATTTCCGCAGACGAAGCGGCGACTCCCTCTTGTTGACTTTCTCTCACCTGCAGTGATGTTTCCCTTCCCACACCCCCCAGGACCCTGACCCTGCGATTCACAGCCAGCGGGCCCCTCTGGAGCAACAGGCACCAAAACCCGGATTGACATTTTCCTGCTGCAGCCAGGCAGACGGACAAGCCCTCGGGGTCTTTCCAGCCGGCTCTCCAGTGCTGCTCTGCGCACTCCCCTCCAGCCCTCACTGGTCTGGACTCCTGCTCCTGCTCGGGCTTGTACAGCTGTGGCCCAAGCTGTCCTAGCCGGGCCAGACTGAGTCCCTCATCCCCAACAGCCCCTCCCTTCCCCTGCCTTCAGCCCCAGGTCCCTCCCTGACGAAGACCTGCCTCGTCTTCAGCCAAAGCACATCCTTCCTGCTGGCCTTGGACCTGGCTCCCCACTCACCCAGCCAGCGTGTTGGCCCACGTCGTGGGAACTCTGAACCAGAAGTTCTGTGGGGGGGCGGGGGGGCTGTCCTGGCTCTTGCCGTGCTGAGAAGGCGGGCTCCCCAGGTCTTCTCAAGGCAGTCCTTGGTGCCTGCCTCCCACACTGCGGGGACTGGAATTAAAGCATTTCCTGGGTCTCTGCTGTGACCCAACCTGTGTCTGATTTACCTTACAAGGCAGTCGGGGCTCCCATGAGGAGTGTCTCAAACAGGCAGTCTCTTCTGGGGTCCCTGGTGCCTCTCACTACCCAGCAGGAGCCTACCCACTCTGACTTGGGGTGTAGACTGCGGAAAAGGGGGACCCTCCTATGGCCCATCCCCCCAGAGGTGGGGGGCTGGGCCCTGGACTGCCTGGTGCTGGTGACAAAGTCTGAAGCAGCATGTGGCCCAGGCAGAACACGTGGCCTCCGATGGGGAAGGGGGCTGAGTGCTCTGTGCTTGGAGGCTGGGTCATGTCTGCACCTGCCCATGGCTTGGCAGATTGGCAAGGCCTGTGTGCGTGGGCGGCAGCCGGCAGCAGTGCCATGTGCTGACACCTCACAGCCAGACTCCCTGTTTAGTGCTGATTATTAGAACCACCCCCAGAACCTCAGTTAAGCAAAGGGGTTTGTTTCCATGGAGACAGGCATCCTTTCTCCATGGCAACCTGAAATCCCAGAACCCCAGTAAGGCTCAGGAATGAGTCATCTGTGACCAGCAGGAGGTGCTCTTTCGCAAGGTGGACCCCAAGGTGGACAGTGGGGCCACTGAGCACAGACTTTAAAGGTGCCCCAAGGGCAGGAGGCTTGGGTCGAGAGGGGCAGGAGACTGGCTCTACTTAACCCCCCCTTCCCACCCCTGGTCTGAGGCGGCTGCTCCTGGAAGCTCTGTACAGAGGCGGCAGCCCTGCAGCTGGGGCCCTCAGAGTGGCACTCGCATGGGAAGGATCCCCGTCCCCCCAGACTGGGCCCGGAACACAGGAAGTGGCGCTGCCCCGGCCGAGTGAACACCGAAGAGTTAACTGGCGGGCGTGACAGGCGCACCGCCCTCAGGAAGTGTTACTCACCAGCGGGAATGCTCCTGCCTTGGGGGCCGGACTGTCTTCCTGAGTCCCAGAAGTATTCAAGGCGCTCCCGCCATGGAAACCCCTGGGGAGCCAGGAGCAGGGCCTCTCGGAGCCCCCAGCCCTTCGAACGCCTCCGCGCCTGGGCACCTGGAGAGAGAAAAGTTGGTGAAGTTGGAGGGGCAGCCTGGAGGGGCAGGGAGGGACCGCGGAGCCCGTCTGTCCCAGGGCAGAGGAGGGGGAAAGGGCTGGGCAAGGGGCCCAGCCGCTGGCCGCCTGCTCAGATCTGGTGCCTGCCTCCAGGCCAGCCCAGGACCCCATGTACGACGTGCCCGATGCCAGCGGGGGGCAGACAGGTGGGCCCCAGCGGCCAGGGCGCACTGTGAGCCTGCGGGAGCGCCTGCTGCTCACGCGGCCCGTGTGGCTGCAGCTGCGGGCCAACGCGGCCGCCGCGCTGCACGTGCTGAGGACCCAGCCCCCGGGGGTGAGTCTTGCCCCTGCCCCCAGAGACTGGCCCGCGGAGGGTGGGGGGAGAGGAGCAGGACACGAAGGTCCTGAGCCTCCAACCCATCCCTTCCCAGACGTTCCTGGTGCGGAAATCCAACACTCGCCAGTGCCAAGCTCTGTGCGTCAGGCTGCCTGAGGCCAGTGGCCCTTCCTTCGTGTCCAGCCACTGCATCCAGGAGAGGCCTGGGGGTGAGAGGGACTGGCCTGGAGGGACGGGGCTGGAAGCAGAGGCTGGGCCGGGGGGTTCCGGAGAACAGCCTCACTTCCCGTCTCTCAGGCGTCTCGTTGGAGGGATCCGAGCTCGTCTTCCCGGACCTAGTCCAGCTCATCTGCGCCTACTGCCACACCCGGTGAGCCTGCCCTCGGGTGCTGGTGTCTGTGGGCCACCCTGTCCTCCCACCCCACAGCCCCCAGCAGCCCTCACTTACCTGCCCCCTCTCTGGCCCCAGGGACATCCTACTGCTCCAGCTCCAGCTCCCTAGAGCCATCCGACAGGCAGCCACCCACAAGGAGCTGGAAGCCATCTCCCATTTAGGCGTCGGTAAGGGCTCCCCTGCTGCCCATTGCATAGGTGGACAAACTGAGGCCAAGGGGAAAGGGAAGGCACGTGGGCACACAGCCTGAGCCTGCACCTTGCCCTCCTTTGGGCACATTCCCTTCCTCTCCCTGAGGCCCCCGTTGGTTTCTCTTCTCTAGAGTTCTGGAGCTCCTCCCTCAACACCAAGGCTCAGCCAGGCCCCTCTGAAGGCCCGCTGCTGCCCCGGCTGAAGCCCCGGTCCCCACAAGAGCTGGACCAGGGCACCGGGGCCGCCCTGTGCTTCTTCAACCCCCTGTTCCCAGGGGATCTGGGCCCCACCAAGCGGGAGAAATTCAAGAGGAGTTTCAAAGTGCGAGTATCCACAGAGACCTCCAGCCCCCTGTCTCCACCCGCTGTGCCACCTCCCCCGGTCCCAGTGCCGCCAGGGGCAGCCCCCAGCCAGACAGAAAGGATGCCCCCTCGACAGCTGCTGAGGAGGGAGAGCTCAGTGGGGTACCATGTGCCCGGGGGAGCCAGCCCCAGCCTCCCTCCCCTGCCCTCCCTCCAGGAGGTGGACTGTGGCTCCCCCAGCAGCTCCGAGGAGGAGGAGGGCATGCAGGGGCGTCAGGGAAGTCCAGCAACCTCACCCCGCCTGAGTCTCAGGAATCGCAGGCGGCCTTTGCTTCGGTCCATGAGCTCTGCCTTCTGCTCTCTGCTGGCACCCGAGCGGCAGGTGGGCCGGGCGGCCTCGGCGCTGATGCAGGACCGCCACACAGCTGTGGGCCAGCTGGTCCAGGACCTACTGACCCAGGTGCGGGCCGGCCCGGAGCCCCAGGAGCTGCAGGGCATCCGTGAGGCACTGAGCAGGGCCCAGGCCATGCTGAGCGCCGAGCTGGGCCCTGAGAAGCTGCTGCCGCCTAATAGACTGGGTGAGACTCCAGTCTCTCCATAATCTCAACTCTTACCCATGCCACTCTCTCCCCTCCACAGTGCCGCCTGGCTCACCCCTTCACGTGCATTCCATTCCCCACTTCTCTCCCCCCCCCTCTCCTGTCTCACAGGATCCCTCCTCCTCTTCATCCCTGTCTCGCTGGACTCTGCTCCCACCCTGCCCTGGCTCCCCTGACCCCTCGCCTGCCTCTGCTCCACAGAGCGCGTCCTGGAGAAGTCCCTGCATCGCTCGGTGCTCAAGCCTCTCCGGCCCATCCTGGTGGCCCGACTGCGGCGCAGGCTTTCCGCCGATGGCTCCCTGGGCCACCTGGCTGAAGGCTTCCGCCTGGCCCGGGCCCAGGGCCCTGCAGCCTTCGGGTCCCGCCTGAGCCTGCCCTCCCCGGTGGAGACGGAGCAGGTGCGCCAGAAGCTGCTGCAGTTACTCCGCACCTACTCACCCAACGCCCAGGTCAAGCGGCTCCTGCAGGCCTGCAAGCTGCTCTACACGGTCCTGAGGACCCACCTGGGTACACCCCCTCCTCCCCCACTGGCTCCTTGCTGTCAGAGGCAGGCCCCTCCAGGCACATTCCAGGAAAGGCACAGCTGGGGGAAGATGGGTCCAACCCTCCCATCTCACAGGTGGTCTAACTGAGGCCCAGACTGTGGAGCACCCTCTCCCCAGCCCCTGCTCGAGGTTGCCATAGAGACCACATTGCCCAAGGCCTGGCAGGCGGAGGGGAGGGTCACTGTCTAAGACAAGGAGGGGACTCTGACCGCAGGGCCTCAGAGGAGCCTGAAGCTCCCCTCTCCGCCACCCACAGGAGAGGGCGCGGGGGCCGACGAGTTCCTCCCGCTGCTGAGCCTGGTCCTGGCCCATTGCGACCTTCCCGAGCTGCTGCTGGAGGCCGAGTACATGTCAGAGCTGCTGGATCCCACCCTGCTCACCGGCGAGGGTGAGGGGCCGCGCACATGCCACTTCCCGTCGGGGTGGGGCTGGAGCCCTCAGCGCCTGCATGGCCTGAGCAAGCAGGGGAGGGAGAGGAACAGGTCACCCAACCCCATCCTCCATTCTCCCCGTGTCCCAGGCGGCTACTACCTGACCAGCCTCTCCGCCAGCCTGGCCCTGCTGAGCGGCCTGGGCCAGGCCCACACGCTCCCCCTGAGCCCCTCACAGGAGCTGCAGCGCTCCCTCAGCCTCTGGGAACAGCGCCGCCTGCCCGCCACCCACAGCTTCCAGGTAACAGGGCCCCCATACATCCGCCCAAACTGTGAGTCCCAGTAGGGAAAGGCTGGTCCTCCCCCCCCCCCCGCTCTCCCCCTCCCGCAATAGAAACAGCACCCCACGCAGAACAACATCAAGACAGCCTTTCTGGAAAGAGTATGTTCCACTGTGCCCAGTGCTCTAGGCGCTGAGCCCTGAATCTTCACAGAAATAGGGCCATCACTGCCCCTTTTCACAGATGAGGAAACTGAGAGGTGACATGGAAAGGGAATGGGACACAGGTGGCAGGCTGAAGCCTCAAATTGTGGCTTCCAGCACCAACTGGGGCTCTGCCCACCCCTGGACTTCAAGCTTCCAGCCCAAGCTCCCCTCACCAGACACCATCCCTGCCCTTCACCATCCTCACTGCCCTTCTCAGACTTGGTTAAGAGTCCAGATTGTAGGCAGATCCTGGGCTCGAATCTGGGCTCTGCTACTTTCTGGCTGTGGGAGCTTGAACAAGTTAGGTAACTAATTTGAGCCTCAATGTTCTCATCTATAAAATGGGATAACAGCACCCACCTCCTGGGACTGATATGAGGATTAACTGAGTGAAAAGCAGGACACATGCTCAGGACACAGCGTTAGCTCCATCTGAGCATGGTGGTCAGGCCGCAGGCCTGCTGGGGCCATCCTGCAGCCTGCAGTGTGACCCGCCAGCCTCAGCCTGTCTCTCCCTTCCTCAGGGCCCCCAGGACCTCACCTTGTCCAAAAAGCTTTTTCCAGTTGGTTCTGCAGAGACCTCAAGCTTTGCAGCCAGATACATACCAAGCAAGGTTGAGTTTCTGTGTTTGTTTCTCCTCCTGCACAGCATCTCCTCCGAGTAGCCTACCAGGACCCCAGCAGTGGCTGTACCTCCAAGACCCTGGCCGTGCCCCCAGGGGCCTCGATCGCCACCCTGAACCAGCTCTGTGCCACCAAGTTCCGAGTGACCCAGCCTGACGCTTTCGGCCTCTTCCTGTACAAGGAGCAGGACTATCACCGCCTGCCCCCCGGAGCCCTGGCCCACAGGCTGCCCACAACTGGCTACCTCGTCTACCGCCGCCAGGCAGAGCGGCCCGAGACACTGGGGGCCTCACTTGGGGGTGCAATAGAGGAGGGCAGCGGGGAGCCAGAGGCAGGAGGCAGGGAGGAGAAAGGGGGCAGGGAGATGGGGATACTGAGGTCAAAGCCAGTCCCTGTGGCAACTGCTAAGCAGGAGGAGAGCCAGGCCAGGGGAGACCCTGCTCAGCCGAGTGCGCTGGAGGCTGAGGGGGGCCAGGCAGCAGAGGAGTAGCTGGGAGTGGCCAGAGGGGCATTTGGGGCCGAAAACTCTGAGCCTGCTGGGAAGGCCTTTCAGAGCCCATGCTCCCCCTGAGCCCTCAGGAGCTGCAGCGCCCGCAGCCTCTGGGAACAGCGCAGCTGCCACGCCTCTGATAATTATCTCTGACCATACCTGCTGGGGGAGTGCCTGGACTGGCTACATCTGCGGCATTGGAGTAAAGTTGAGGGGCATGGGGGACCTCAGACCAAGGGCCCCTGCGTCTTATGCTTCTGCCTAGCTGGAGGCCGGCAGCCCCTCCAAGCTGGGGGCTTCAAGGCTGTGAACGGCTCCACCTCCCCCCGGTGTCTGGATGATTCAAAGAGGCAGCCAGGTGCTCTGGCCGGTCCTGCTCCAGGCCACCTGGAGACCTATACCTCCAAACCGCAGTGCCCTCACCCGTAAAGTGGGGGTGCAATGCCATCCTGTCTTCTCCCAGAAACCTTCCAGGCGTCCAGATGGATGGTTTTCCTGCAGAGCAGAACTCAGACCATGGGAAAGGGAAGGAAGGAGGTGGGATGTCAGCTCCCCCACCCCTCCAAGGGTCAGGGGTCGTTCGCTGCACTTGCCAAGGCTGACATCCTCCCGTCAGCCCGTGGAGACCCCAGAGGGCAGGTCCCGCTGGAGCAGCTCCCAAGTTCCAGTCTTTCCCCGCAATGGGCCGTCCTCCCGGGCCCTCTGGCATCCCAGGGTACTTGGACAGGGAGACGGCTTTCAAATGGACGGGGGAGGGGGAGCTTGGAAACCATTTTCTCTGCACTTAACTCTTGGACCTCACAAGAGCTTTACGGGAGTTTGTGGTTATTACCCACCGACGGCAGACGTTCGGGAAAGTGGCTCCTAAGAGATCACACAGCAGGCCGTTCGGGGCGCCCCCACCCAAACCCGGGCATCAGGCTCCAGCTACACCCTGTAGCCTTCTAAGCCACCAATAGATTAACCCTCAAGGCCCAGCAGAGCAGGCAGCAAATCTGAGCAAAGAAAATGCCGGCAACAGCCACCAGGGGGGGGTGTGGCCCAGGAAGCTGCGGAGTGGGTGACACCAAGAGGTGGGCTCCGAGGCCTCAGCAGCATAAGCAGTCGCAGGCTTTGCACTCGCAGCCAGCCAGCCACCGGGCAGCTGGGGGACAGCGGGGCTGCGGCTGCGGGCCCTCAGCTCCCTCGGGGCCAGGGGTCTGGATGCGCCAGCCTCGCCGGGACCACGACCTGGGAAGGCACTGTCCCCTGGGTGAAGGAGGACCCCAGCCACTAAGGGACACCCACCTGCTCATCAGAGGTGACAGCTGGAAGGTGGAGTCCTGGACACTGGGCTTCAGACAAACCAGATGCAGCCCGGGTGCCAGGCTCCCGAATTTCTCGTTCGGCCACCGGCAGCATTTCCCACTTCCACCCTCTCCCCCAGCTTCTCGCAGGTTAGGGAGTCTCCCCTTCGGCTTTTGTATGTCCTCCCTCCCGACCCCTCGCCCACCCCCAGTGCCTTGCACAGTGTCGGACACTCCACGGGCGCTCAATAAACACTGTCCGCTGACTGGAGTTTGGTAACAGTGACGGGCAGGGAGGCGGGAAGCTGGGAGGTTAAGGGAGGGCTGGGGCTGGGAACCAAACACGGGATGTTGCAAGTTCAGTTGGAGAGGAAGGGCCTGGAAGGTTGCAGGGGGAACTCGGAGAACCCCAGGCTGGGTGGGGAGCAGAAACTGGGACTGGCTGAGGCTTCTGGGCCCCTGTCTCGGGGCCACTGCATGCTGCTCTCATCCCCTTCCCCTGCGGAGTCCTGATTTCTGGCTCTGGGAATTCAGCGCTCCCACTCCCACCCCCACCCCCTGCAGTGGCTCAGCAGAGCACTGCCAGGCCCTGCCTGCTGCCTGGGTCTTTTATCTTCTGATTGGTAAGGTCCAGGCCAAGTAAATCAGCATAAACAAGGTCATTATACAGGTGTTAGGGCTCCAGGCAGGGAAGGCAATGATAGGCTGGTCTAATACTGATCTCGTTATCCCCATTTTACAGGTGAGCAAACTGAGGCTTGCTCGGGGAAAGGGGCTTGTTACAGGGCTCAAACACCAGGGTCTGTGGAGCTTCTGATTCTACCATCCCCCCACACA
Organism: Myotis myotis; assembly: GCF_014108235.1. Classification (NCBI taxonomy): domain Eukaryota; kingdom Metazoa; phylum Chordata; class Mammalia; order Chiroptera; family Vespertilionidae; genus Myotis; species Myotis myotis. Next base: position 78,189,499 of record NW_023416314.1, read on the forward strand.
GGACTATTTACTCATCCACTCAGCAATCACCCATGGAGTGTCTGTCTGGACCAAGCACCCCCAGCCCCGGCCAGAGGGAAACAGATGTGACCTGGGGAGTAATCAGAATCTGCGCTGCCCGGCCCGAACCCCAGCCTCCCACCTTTGGCCTCTGGAAGAGGAAGCCGGGCTCTGAGAGGCGCCACGCCTTGCCGGAGTCCACTGCCGCGCTGGAACCCAGCGCGCCGCTGGGACCTCTTAGGAGCACCAGGTCATTTCCTCCTCGGCAGTGCCGCCCCTCATCCCCCCACAGTCCCCGTAGGTCCATGTGTGTGTGTTTACTGTCTGTCTGGCCCACTAGCAGGCCACAGCCAGGCTGTCCTGGTTCCCGCTAACCCTCGGGGGCCTAGAACAATGCCTGGCGGAAACTGGCACTTGGTGAATACTTGCGGAGTGACGGCTTCGGGAAGACGCTGCCTAGACTACAGTCATCGGCGTTCCTGGGCGTGGGCAGTGCATTCTCTACAGCCACCGCCAGGCGGCGCGCACGCACAGCTCCCAGCCTCAAGCCAGGTCCCCTTCTCACCTGGGGCCACCCGGGGACCCAGGGCACTCGGAGGGCCACGCCCAGCCTGATGCCAGGAGGGAAGCAGCCCTGCAGTGCGGCCCGGGACGGGGACGTCCGCAAACGGGGATCCTGACGCCAGAGGCCGGGACGTGCTGAGGGAGGGGCCGGGCAGGCCCAGGAGTCAGAGCAGGGCGTGTGGGCTGGCCCGAGGGCGGGCTGGGGAGGGGAGGCAGGAAGGCAGCCCGCAGCCGCACCCTGACCCACCTTCAATACAGAGTGCCTAACACCCTGGCCTGGCTTCCAGGCCCAAGTTCACAGCCAGAAACACCCTGACTCACATTTGCAGTGGGTGAGACACCCTGCCTGCCACCCTCATGTGAGGGAACACCTGGCACCCAACCTTAACAGGAACACGCAGGGTGTTGGGGACACCCTGACAGGTTCAGCATTTGTGCCCTGCAGGGTGGGGCACAGGGGCACCCATAGGCCCCTCCTCCGATCCACAAACACCCCTGGATCTTCAAACTCACAGATATCCCCTCAGCTGTTTCCTCTGTGGTTCAGAATGTGACTCCCTGACACACACAGGGCCAGGCTGACATATGTGGTGACCTGCTACACAGAAACCTCTGGACACACACCTAGCCGTGCAGGACTGCCTGACACACCCGGTCCCCGCTCAGACACGGCACACAGGCACGGACACACACGTGCAAATTCAGACACAGGCACCGAGACCCACGCAGGCACAAACTCAGAGACACACACATACTTTTTATACTTTTGATCGTGCAGAAGATAGCCAAGCCCTCTGACTAACCTCACTCCCAGCCTGACCTTATCTCAGCCACCACTGAGCCACCCTGCCCCATGGGGAACTCTGACGAGGACTGGGAGCTGCTGGAAAGACCCCTGTTGGGGGGTGGGGGGGCGACCCCACTGGCTAGGCAGGAGCAGGAGCAGCCAGGCTGGGTGGGGAGGCCTGAGCTCATCAGATTCCAGCCCCAGTGATTCACCGGAAGGGCCTGGGGAGGATGGAGGGTGGAGGGGGGGTGGGGATGGGCCCAGGGACTGGGATTTTGGGGGCCTAGGCCCTTCAGACCAGAGGGTCCTGGGTCCAGAGCAAGCCCCTAGTCTGGGGGAGGGGCTTCCTGAGGGGCAGCACAGCCCACAGGGCCTGGCTCCTGGAGGGCGGAGGACACAGAGCAGAGCCCCAGGATGAGACAATGGGCCGTTCCCGCCCGGGCCTGGGCCTCTGACCCCACGCCTTCCTAGTCCAACAGCTGGGTGTCTTTAGCAGGGGTTAGGCCAAGGGTGGGGGCAGGGGTGGGGTGACCTTCACGGCCATTTGGCCCCTTGGGCTCTCAGCCTGAGTGGACCCCAGGGCTCTGAGGGGCTGGGCCCGCTTGGCCCCGTCAGGCCCCGGGTTAACGACCCTCCGTCCTGCCAGGAGAGGCTTCTGCCAGAGCTGAGAAGGCAGGCGGCGCACGGGATGTTTTCCTGCCGAGGTGGAGCCCTCGGCTCTGCCCCCAGCCCCGCCTGCCAGGCCCACGATGCTCAGAGGACCGACCGAGCTGCTCCTGCGGGGTGACAGGAAGAAAGGATGGGGCTGGGGGCAGAGCCGGGGCACAGGAAGTGCCTTTCTTGGAACTCTGCACCGAAATAGCCGTCTGTCCCTACTCTGGGTCTCAGTGTCCCATGCGGGAGGTATGTGTCACCAAGGAGACCTTCCCCAGGGAGGGGCCGGAGCTGACCTTAGTCTGGCTTCTGCCGCCACCCTCCCACTGCCTCCCACCCACCAGCCCCCGCCATCTCTGCCTCAGGCTCTGCTCCACTTTGAAGTCCTAACATAAATATCATGTCTGCTTGGGTTCCCCATCCCTGCCGGTCACAGCCCCCAGACCTGGCTCCCACCCCAGCCAGCCAGCTCCGGGGGTGCGTGCCAGGGGCGAGGAGGGAGGCCTGGACCACCCACGGAAGGTGGTGAGCCAGAGACCCAGTTAGGTTCGGGGAGACAGAGTGGGCAGGACACCAGATGGAGAGGGGAGACACGGAAGTGGGCAGAGAACGGAGACAGACTCCAGAAATCAACAAGGTGACAATCCTGGGGACAGGACAGCAGAGAGACCGAGGCAGACGGGATACCTACCGAGAGGGAAGGGAGAGGAGCAGGGAGGAAGGGGCTCTGCAGGCTGAGCCCTGGCGAAGTGAGGGCAGGAAATGGGCCTGGACAGGAAGAGAAGGGGCAGCAGCGGGCAGGACCTGGTGGAAAGAAACGTCCCTGGCAACAGAGCAACTGACCTTCGTCATTTGCCGTGGGCTGAGGGGCTGCCCGGACAGGGGCTTCCCGCTGAGGCCAGGACAGTCCTCCGCAAACCGAGATGAGCCGGGCACCTGGCGATAGGCCTCTGCAGGGACCACAGAGCCCACTCCCAGAGGTGCCCGTGCACAGGGGAGGAAGGTGTGGCCGAGAAGGGCGAGCTGGGACTTCCCTGGAGGAGCACACAGCAAGGCCAGGGCAGGGCCAGCCTTGAGGACCCTCCATGCAGCTTCGATGGCAGTGGGCACCAGAGGGAGGACAGGAACAGTGAGGACCAGGAGGGCCTCTGTCCTGGCCTAGGCTCTCCAGACTCGGGGATGGTCCCTGCTCTGCCTCCATCTGCCATGTGACCCGGAGCAAGCCTTGTCCCTCTCTGGGCCATGTGCACTGAGGGGGAGGGCTGGACCCTTTTAGCTCTGATGTTGTTTCCAAGACTCCCTTTCTTATGGGCAGATGTGGCCAGATGTTCAGGTCAGGCCTCTGCCAGGGGAGGGCCTGGGGCCCCAGCTGGGCCCAGGTTGGGCAATCTGTGAGCAGCCATGCTTCTCCGCGCACAGCTGTGGGCACAGGTGTGGGCCCATGGGGACTCACACACATCGCCCAGCTGTGCACACCACAGCAAGCCCAGGCTGTGCAGGCACGCACACGGTCATGCACAGACACCGGGCACACCCGCCAACACACACAGCCTCCTCCATGGCAAACAGCTCCCACCCGCCCCTCCAGCTGTCAGAATCCTCTACCTCTGCAGGGACCACAGCCTGGGTAACCCCCTTCTTCCTGAGCCCACCTTCCCCAAGCCTGTCTCTTCCCACCCTGTGCAGTCCTTGCACCACCCCCTTCCCAGGGGGCTCTCCCATCCAGAAGCACATGGGGTGCGGCCCCAGCCCAGCATGTGGGGAGGGGGAGGAGGCCAAAATCGCTTCCCTCCCTTCCAGACTCTCATCCCTCCCCACTTCTGCCCTGGGATCTCTCCCACCTTCTTTCCTGTGGCTCCCGCCCAACAGGCGCCTCCCACCCACCCCCGTAGGCCCTTAATCCGAAGGCTGGGGTGGTTTGGGAAGAATTTAGAAATAGAAGGAGATAGGGGGATGGGGACAAAAGAAAACGGAGGGAAGGAGGTGATTAGTACACAAAGCAATGTGCTGGCTCAGCAGCGGGGCGCGCCAAGGCTCTCTAGGATGCCTGCCCAGGGGGCGCCCCCTAATCACACTCGACTCCCCCATCCTGGTTGTTCCACTGGGCCCTCTTCAGGCCAGCCCCTCTGCAGGCTGCCTTCACCCCACCCACAGGCGCGCACACTGCATCCAAAACCGCCATCTGGCTTGTCCCAGTAGCTGGGAGACAAGGCTCCTTCTGGGAGAGTGGGCTTCTGTTTTCATGTGCCTCTTCTTTTATATATATATATATTGATCTCAGAGAGGATGGGAGAGGGAGAGAGAGAGAAACAGCAATGGTAAGAGAGAATCATTGATCGGCTGCCTCCTGCACACCCAATAGTGGGGATCAAGCCTGCAACCTGGGCATGTGCCCTTGACTGGAATGAAATCTGGGACCCTTCATTCCACAGGTTTGGCTCTATCCTCTGAGCCAAACCAGCTAGGGCTCATGTGCCTCTTGAGGTGATCGGAGCGGGAACCCCAGACTCTTGACCCCCTGTGTGAGCTGAGCCTGGCATCCTGAGCGTTGCCCCCCAGACACATTGGCCTCAGGCCCCAGCAGAGAAAGCGGGCTGTGTGGTGGGCATCGCACAGGAGCCCTGCCAGTGGTAGCCCAGCTGTCCTGCCCACCTGACTTCACTCCTACAGATCCAGGGTCACATTCTGAGATTGTCGTTCATCATGGTGGTGGCTCTTTATGAACTAGCACCTGCCTGAATCCAACGTCTCATCCACACACCCATCCACTTAGCCATCTATCTGTCCATCCACTTACTTATTCCTCCATCCATCTACCATCTCTCTACCACCCATCTATCCGTTACTGATTCTTTTATCTAACTACCCTTCCATCCATCCATCTGTCCAACCATCCATCTGTCCAACCATCCATTCACCCACCCAGTCTCCTGCTTCCACCCTTCCGTGCACCCATACATATATCCACCTCCCCAGCCTCCAAGTGTCTGCTGCATCAATTAGCATCTTCCCTGTGCAATGGGGGAACCGAAACGAGTCAGGCTGGGCAGGACCAACAGGAAGAGTAAGGCCACAACCAGTCGCTCTCTACCCTCTCAGCCCAGATCCCTGGTGCGGTGCCCCTGCTTCCCCCATGCTGACTAGGACAGGGAGTTCTTAGACTGCCTCCACCTCACCTCTCCCAACCTGCACGGGGCAGGTGGGCGCCAGGCACTCCCCAAGCTGGGCCTCCAAGTCTCATTTTCTGTCTACCAAACCCTTAGTCTTCCCGGGGTTAGGTGTTCCCCACTGCTCCTCACCATGGGTCCCGTTTCTTGACTCAAGCTTCCCTCCATTGGCAAGTAGGCTCAGCCAGACCATCTGGAATTTGGCTTTTGACCCTCCTCCTGCTGCTTCCCTTGCCTGCCCCCAACCCCTCACCCCAACAAGGCTGGAGTCCTGACCTCTGATCTGACACGCCACTAACCAGAGCGCCTGCAGCCTCCCCTCAGACGCCCCAGCACTGGCCATTGCCCGAAGCATGACTGGGCCTGCCACACCCTTGGACCAGGCTCTGGGCCTCCCCTAAGGAGCCTCCAGGGGCTGCCTCCCCCAGCCTGGCCCGCCCTGCTGCCCAGTCTCCATCCAGCTCCCTCCCTTCTCCCAGACTATTGCAACAACCTCCTAGCCGGTCCCTGGCCTCCGGTCCCCTCTCCACCCATCACACACTAGGAATCTCCTGTCATGCTTCTTCCCCTTGGCCCCCACAATAGAGGCCAGCCTTTTAGCCAGCCTCTCCACTCCTCACTGTCCCTCTAGATGTCCCTCACTCCAGCCCACTGGAGTCCTTTGTATTCTCCAAACCCCTCTTGAGCTCTTCCACCTCAGTCAAAGGGAACAGAACCTGGGACCCGTCATGCCTTCCTCCCATCTTCATTCCTTGATGTCATGCCCAACCCTCAGACTGTGTTCAAATGGGGCGCTGCAGCAAGAGAAGTAGAATAAGAGCCAGGAAACTGCCCTGGCTGCGCACTCAGTGGTTGGAGCATCAGCCTGCGCACCAAAGGGTTGTGGGTTCAATTCCCAGTCAAGGGCACGTACCTGGGTTGCAAGTCTGATACACAGCCCCAGTTGGGGCGTGTGCAGGAAGCAACCAATCAATGTATCTTTCTTACATCGATGCTTCTCTCTCTCCCCTCCTCCCTCTCCCCCTTACACTCTCTCTAAAATTCAATGGAAAAAATATCCCCAGGTAAGGATTGACACAACAAAACAAAGGAGTCGGAAGGCCTGAGTCCCAGCCATGCCACTGACTCACTCTGAGACTCCCTGGGCCTCATTTTTCCATCTGCAGAAGGCTTGCTGATTTTCAGGGACCTCCCACTTCTAGGGTGATCTGACTTCTGGGGAAGTCTGGGTAAATGTGGGAAACAAGTGAGCTTTTGCTCCAGGCAGAATCCCAGCTTCCCTCATGTGTTGCTGTGAGCCGGGTTCCTTACTTAACTAAGTCTCATTCATTCATTCAGCAGCATCTATGGGCCAGGAGCTTTCCGGGCTCAGTGGATACAAGAGGGAACAAGGCAGTGACCCTGCCCTCTTGGGGCGCACAGTCTCCTCCACTGAGGGCAACGTTGCCCCAGGAGAAATGACAGCTGACAACGTGTGGAGACATTTTTGGTTGTCCCACTGGAGGGATGCTACTGGCAACTAGGTAGAAGCTAGGGATGATGCTAAACATCCTACAAAGCACATCAAAAGAAACAATCACCCAACCCTGAGCATGAATAGCGCCAAGGTTGAAAGAAAATCCCTGACTAGCGAGGGATTCAGGCCAACAAGTAAATACTAGTATATACCATTTTAGATAGTGATGAGGGCAAAGGAGAAACATGGAACAAGACTGGGGCCAGGGAGCCCTGGGGTGGGGGAGGGGAAGGTGGTCAGGGACTCTGCCTCTGGAACTGAGACCCGAGAGAGTGAGGAGGCAGAGTATTGTAAAACTGCAGGAAGCCCTAGCTGGTTTGGCTCGGTGGATAGAGCTTCGGCCTGCAGACTGAAGGGTCCCAGGTTCGATTCCAGCCAAGGGCACATGCCCAGGTTGCAGGCTTGATCCCCAGTGGGGGGCGTGCAGGAGGCAGTCTATCAATGGTTCTCTCTCATCATTGATGTTTCTATCTCTCTCTCCCTCTCCCTTCCTCTCTGAATCAATAAAAATATATTAAACACGACAACAAACACCAAATAGCTGCACAGAGAGTGTTCCAGGTGGGGAACCGCCAAGGCCGAGGTATTGAGGGAGAAATGAACCTGGTGAGTTTCCGGAACAGCCAGGGGTTCCAGAGCGGCTGGAGAAGATGGGGTGGAGGAGATGGGATGAGAAGTTCGGGGGTAGATCACCTTGGGCTGGAGGCTGTGGTTGAGAATTTGGCCTTTCCTCTGAGTGAGATGGGGACCTCGAAGGTTCTGAGCAGGACCTGACTGAACGTGACTTAGATTTTAAAAGGATCCCTCTGGCCGGATGCAGAGGGCAAAGGGGCTTGGGAGAGGCTGTTGTGAGAATCTAGATGACAGATGATAGTAGGGGCCAGAGGAGGATGTCAAAGAAGGTGGTGAGAAGCAGATTCTGGTCTGTTTTGAGGGTGAAGTCCGCAGGACCTGCTGAGAGACTGGACGTAGGGTGTGGGAGAAAAAGGAGTCAAGGATGATCTCAAGGCTTTGGGCCTGAGCCAGTGAAAGGCTGAACTGCCCATATTGCTGTTCCTCTCACGGGAAGGGGGTAGACATTCTTCGTGCTTCACAGATGTAGACCTTGACAGAACCACCTTCTGGGCACAGAGCAAGCACTTCAAAAGCCCTGGTTCTCAAGGGGCCTGGCTGTGTCTGCAGGGCCGGCCCTGGCACTGTAAGGTGGTGAGCAAAGCGGCCCTGGGCCCCACCCCCACCCAGATTCGCTGGGAAGACTAAGGAACACTTGCCTCATGCTTTGCAGCTGACAAAGCACATTTGCAAACACTGAGCGCTGTGATACAATAGCCCTGCTGAGCAGAAAGGCCCTGGCATATTACCCCCCTTTTGTAGATAAAAATGGAGACCCAGAGAGGGTTAGTGACTACCCTGCAGGCACACAGCAGACCAGTGGCAGAGTGAAAAGCTGGACCAGGGCAGCACGTGGAGGGGCAGGGCCTCTCCTTCATGTCCCTACTCCCAGATCAAACTTCTGCCAAGAATGCAGTGGGTGTGCATGGGTTAATCTGACCATCAGCTCCCCAGGGACCATCCTGGACCATGGGCTCAGTGCACAAGCCTCCAGAGGCCTCCAAGAGGGGCAGGAAGAGGACCCTAGCCAGGCCTGCACAGCAGGCCCTGAGGACAGGGAGAGCTCCACACATGGGATGCCTGTGTCATACACACATGTGTGTCACTGTGTGCCCCATGCCCATACATGGTCTCTCACCAGTTCCCCTGAGGCTAGCCCTGCTCACCCGGCATGCAGCCCGGTCCCCCCCCCCCCCCCTGCCCTCCTGCAGCAGGAGCCCAGAGAAGCATTTCCTGTTTGGGGGTGGCCTCCTTTCCCTCTAAGCCCAGGTTCCCAGGACCCCAGGCTGAGCAGAGGTTTAAGGAGAGCAGCTCCCTGTCCCTCCTCCTCCCCCACACACCCGCAGTCCAGCTGGAGCCAGGAAGCTTGGGGTGAGGGGGAGGTTGAGGCAGGAGCTTAGTATATAAGTGAGGGACTGAAGACGTCTGTGCCTGGCCCTGGCCGGGTAGTTCAGTTGGTTCGAGTGTCATCCTGACCAAGGTTGCAGGCTGGATCTCCCGACGGACACAAACAAGACTCAACCAATTAAAGCATAAACAGTGGAGCAACAAATTGATGTTTTCTCTCCCCCAACCCCTTTCCCCTCTCTCTCTCCAAACAATAAAAAATTTTTTTAAAGAAGTCTGTGCGTGCTGTGATCAAGGGGCTCCCATGTGTTAGGGCATGTAGAATGTGTGGGGGCTGCAGGCCTGCGTGGGTCTATAGTGAGGGGAAGGGCTTAGCATGTCAGACTATGTGCAAATCTGGTCCATGGAGAAAGCTTTTGTGTGGGGAGGAACATACACACGTGTGACATGAAGGGCATGCGTCAGAGCATGTTTCCACATGTATGACATGGCAAGCTGTTGGGCTGTCAGGGGTGTGATGAGATTGGTGTGTCCAGATTCGGGTCTCGGTCGGTCTCTGGGAAGTGACCTCACCCCACGCTAAGAGCCCCAGGCTGCGCTGGAGTTTCCCTGAGGGTCGTCCAGCGTCTCCAGGCGGGCTGGTCCCCGCCCTGACTCCCAGCCCCTGAGTGCTCCTCCTCCCCTCCCGCCCCAGCCGCAGCACCCCCTGCCCCTGCCCCTGCCCCCGCCCGCCTGCTTCCTGCTCGGGCAGCCCCCCGGGAGCGGGAGCGGGAGGGGGAGCTGGCGGCGGCCCCAGCGCGCTCCTTACAAGGCTTCAGTCCGGCGGGCCCGCCCCCGGCCCGCCCCCCAGTCCCTCCCCCTGTCAAGAGCGGCCGCGGACCCGGCCTGGGCCAGTCGGGGGGCGTCGCGATGCTGCTGCGCCTGCTGCTGGCCTGGGCCGCCGCGGCGCCCGCGCTGGGCCAGGTCCCCTGGGCCACGGAGCCCCGCGCCGCCTGCAGCCCCGACAGCTGCTACGCGCTCTTCCCGCGGCGCTGCACCTTCCTGGAAGCCTGGCGGGCCTGCCGAGAGCTGGGGGGCGACCTGGCCACCCCGCGAACCCCGGAGGAGGCCCGGCGCGTGGACAGCCTGGTGGGGGCCGGCCCAGCCAGCGGGCTGCTGTGGATCGGACTGCAGCGGCAGGCCCGGCAATGCCAGCCGCAGCGCCCACTGCGCGGCTTCACGTGGACCACGGGGGACCAGGACACGGCCTTCACCAACTGGGCCCAGCCTGCCACGGGCGGGCCCTGCCGGGCGCAGCGCTGCGCGGCCCTGGAGGCGGCCGGCGAGCACCGCTGGCTGGAGGGCTCGTGCACGCTGGCTGTCGATGGCTACCTGTGTCAGTTCGGCTTTGAGGGCTCCTGCCCAGCGCTGCCAGAGGAGGCTGGCCAGGCCGGCCCCGCCATCTACACCACACCCTTCCACCTGGTCTCCACCGAGTTTGAGTGGCTGCCCTTCGGCTCCGTGGCCGCTGTGCCGTGCCAGACGGGCAGACAGGCCTCTGTGCTGTGCGTGAAGCAGCCCCAGGGCGGCGTGAGCTGGTCGCGGGCTGGGCCCTTGTGCCCAGGGACCGGCGGCGGCTGCAACCCGGGCGATGGGGGCTGCGAACAAGAGTGTGTGGAGGAGGCGGACGGTCATGTGTCCTGTCGCTGCACTGAAGGCTTCCAGCTGGCCGCGGACGGGCGCAGCTGCGAGAACCCCTGTGCCCAGGCCCCGTGTGAGCATCAGTGTGAGCCTGGCGGGCCACAGGGCTACCGCTGCCACTGTCGCCTGGGTTTCCGGCCGGCTGAGGACGAGCCCCACCGCTGCGTCGACACAGATGAGTGCCAGATCGCCGGCGTGTGCCAGCAGATGTGTGTCAACTACGTCGGTGGCTTTGAATGCTACTGCAGCGAGGGCCACGAGCTCGAGGCTGACGGCATCAGCTGCAGCCCTGCTGGGGATGTGGGTGCTCGGGCTTCCCAGGACCTTGGGGAGGAGCTGCTGGATGACATAGAGGATGAAGAGGACGGAGGTGAGGCCTGGGAGGACTTCGATGATGGCTGGACAGAGATGCCTGGGATGCCATGGATGGAGGCCACACAGCCGCCTGACTTTGGCCTGGCCTATGGGCCTAGCTTCCCAGAGGACCGAGAGCCACAGATGCTCTACCTGGACCCTACCTGGCCTCCCCCCCTCAGTGCTCCCAGGGCCCCCTATCACTCCTCAGTGCTCCCCGTCACCCGGCCCGTGGTGGTCTCTGCCACACGTCCAACACCGCCTTCTGCCCACCAACCTTCTATCATTTCTGCCACACACCCACCCCTGGCCCCTGCCCCGGAGCCCCCCAGGATCCCTGCCATGCACCCAGCTTTGCGCCCTGACCACCAGTTCCCCATGATCTCAGCCAACTATCCAGATCTGCCCTCTGTCCACCAACCTCCCATCATCTCTGCCACTAGCCCAGCACGGCCCCCTGCCCCTCCGCCCCCAGTTATCTCAGCCAAATACCCTGAACTGTCCACTGCCCATCAGTCCCCCCTGGTTCCAGACACCCAGGTGGCTGATTCCCAGACCACCACTCATTGGTCTGGAATCCCAGCTAACCACACCCCTCTGGCCACCACCTCCGCTGCTCATCAGTCCCCTGGGGCCCCAGATGTCCCGGTTCTCAAAACCCAGGCCACCCACCTTCCCAGAACCTTGACTGTCCAGCCGTCTCGGACCACTACCTCCAGGTCCCCTGCCCATCAAGTCCCTGTGCCTGCTGCCACCCAGCCCCCAGTCCTTCACACTCCCCTGCCCCCTCAGAGTCCCACTAACCAGAATGCTCCCTCCAGCCCTACACACACTTCCTCCAAAACCCCACAGGTACCAAGAGGAGGTGCCTCTGATCCCAAGCTGACCCCAATGCCCTCAGCAACCCCCACAGCAGGCCCCACAGCCCTGGGGGAGGCCAGTCCTGCAGGCCGAAGCCGGAGGGATGACCGGTGGCTGCTGGTGGCACTCCTAGTGCCAACCTGCGTCTTCTTGGTGGTCCTACTCGCACTGGGCATTGTGTACTGCACCCGCTGTGGCCCCCACATGCCCAACAAGCGCATCACGGACTGCTATCGCTGGGTCACCCACTCTGGGAACAAGGGCCCAACAGAACCCATGCCCCACCGGGGCAGCCTCACAGGAGTGCAGACCTGCAGAACCAGCGTGTGATGGGGCACAGCACCCCACTCTGTGGGGGAAGGGGAAGGGGCATGCATTGGACACGTGGCCCAGACTGCACCAGTGACCCATGGGGGTTGCCCAGATGGACAGAGGGCTTCCTGCTCCCCGGGGCACGGCCAGGCTCCTCTCAGTCAACCACTAGACTTGACTCGTGACAACTCTGCTCCTTGGTCTGGCACTTACGACAGAGGGGATGCCAAGGCCCCCAGGACCTCAGGGGGTGGGTGCTGGGGTCTCCTCCAATAAACCGGGTGCCAACCTCATCCAAAGCTTCCGACCCCCATTGGCGCCTGAGGGGTGGGTCTGGGAGGATTCAGAAAAAAAGAAGGGGAACTTCCTTCAGCTTGTCTGGGTCCCCAAGGAAATAAGGTAAGACCCCTTAAGGCAGTGGTTCTCAAGCTTCCTAATGTCACGACCCTTTCATACAGTTCCTCATGTTGTGGTGACCCCCAACCATAAAATTATTTTCGTTGCTACTTCATAACTGTAATTTTGCTACTGTTATGAATCCTAATGTCAATATCTGATATGGAGGATGTATTTTCATTGTTACAAATTGAACATAATTAAAGCATAGTGATTCATCACAAAAACAATATGTAATTATATATGTGTTTTCCGATGGTCTTAGGTGACCCCTGTGAAAGGGTCGTTCGACCCCCAAAGGGGTCGCGACCCACAGGTTGAGAACCGCTGCCTTAAGGGAAGGTATGCTTCAGAGATTCTCAGGGCAGTAGGAGCACAGAGGGGGCGGAGCCTTGCCCAAGGTTACACAGAAATCCAGGGAATGGGAGGTTTGGGATGGAGAATTCCGTATTTGTTCTTTATACCAAAACTCCAAGAAGGTAGGGCTGAATCTGGGGCAGGGTTCTGGAATGAGGGCTTCTGCTGAACTGGAGCCAAACTGGGGTTTAAAGGTTAAAGGTAAGCCTGGGGCCTGGTGATCCTGGGAGTGAAGAAGGTCCAGTGGATGAGCTTCTCCTAACTTTCTTCTGGTACTTCCCTTCCTGCCCCTGCAGGCTGCCCAGAAGTTGGTGGCTGAGCTCAGGGTCACTCAAGGGTGCTGGCACTCCTCTACAGTACCCCGGAGGCACGCCTCCCTGCTCTAGGAAGGAGGTGGGAGTCCGAGCCTAGCAGGCTAGGCTGGGGAGAGCGCTAACTAACCCGGGAGAGATAGTCCACATCCAGCTCCCTGGGCAGCCTCCTGAGCAAGGCCCTCCCATCTTGGGCACATTTTGCCCTTCTCTATGGTGTGGGCCAGAAAGAACAGAACAGGGGACCTCAGCTTGAGCGAATGTTCAGGCTGTTCAAGGCTAAATTCCCATAAACTGGAGGAGGGAATGGTCAGACATCACAGCCTGGGAAAACCATGCAACCATCAGTATCTTGGGCTCACTGCCTTGGGCACAGGGCGAGGAGGAACCTGGGCAGGGAGGTATCAGTTCCCACTGCCTCTGTAATTTTTCAGTTGCGGCCTCTAAGGAGCCTCTAATTAGGACGGAGCAGAACCACCACGACCACCCGGGCAGGCGAGGAGGGGTGGCCAGAGACCCCTTCCCTACCGGGTACCCTATGCCACTGCCTGGCCCCAGGGTCTGGGTCTGGGCTGGAAGGCTAAACTGGGCCCTGAGGGACTAAGAGACTAGAGGCTGGAGCTGGGGACCAACCTGAGGGCAGAGGGGAGGCTAAGGGGGACGGAGGGGACCCTACGCACAACCCCCGCCCCTTCTCACGTTTCCCTAACTCAAACCAGACGCCCCACCAGATCCTGCCCAAGTTTTTAACCTTGGAGACGCCACCGAAGAAGTTTGCTGCATGGGAGTGGGGGTGGCGGGGTAGCCCAAACGCCTGAGTGTGGGAAGGAGAAGCGTGCGCCGCCTCGGGGGTGACAAAGCCTGCCAGAAGGAGAATGGCTGGAGCTCCCTCCTGTGACCCCGGGCTGGGGATCCAGAGCGTCTCAACGAGGGCAGGAAGGAGTTAAATGCACTGCTCTCGAAGGGAGGAGACGGGAGAGGGGAAGGGGGCCCAGAGCCGGCTCTTTGTCATACCGTAATGAGCACCAGATGCGGAGCTGCGTGCGGGCCTAAATAGACGGCCTCCCAGGGCCGAGCCCCCGCCTGCGCCCAGCCCAGCCTCTTCCCAGGCCCCGAGCTGGCTCCGCCCACTGACTCTCAGGCCCCGCCTCACCCAGACCTCCGCCTACCAGCCGGGTCCCGGGGAGCTACGAGCCACGCCCACTGACTGCCGTCACGCGCCCCTTCGGGAGCTCTCCAGAGGCCCCGCCCATCAAAGCTACAAGCCTCGCCCCCTGCCAGCTCAGAGATTCTCAGAACGATTGCCCCGCCCCTCTGTTAGCTCCGCCCAGGCTGAGGCAGTACCAATGGCCCCGCCTACCAGGGCCGTAAGCCCCGCCTCCTCAGCGCGGTGTGCTCTGTCTAGCGGAGTTACTAGTTCCCGTTTCCAGGAGGTATGAACCGGATCCGCCCAGAGTTTACACATTCTCCTCACGCAGCCCCGAACTAAATTCCCATAAACTCGAGGAGGGAGTTTTAACAACTAAAACTCTGCCCCTTCCCAGAGCCGGGGATTCGGTCCACAGCGTAGGGAATCTCTACAGACAGTGACTGTCGCAGAGATGCAAACTCTGCCCTCTGGGGTTTACGCGGTCCCCTCAAACCCTCAAACGCCTCTGCAAACTCCGCCCCCAACCACAAGCCCCGCCCCGTCACCAAGGGATACAAGTCGAAGGGGCGGAGCCCCAGGCCCGCCTCACCAGGAAAAGAACTCCGCCCACGTACGGCTCTTTCCCTTCACGCGGAGGCAATGGCCCACCTACTCAGAGCCCCCGGCCCGCCCAGTAAAAATGCCCACGTACCGAACCGTGACCCCATAAGTCCCGCCCACCCACAGCGCCCCTTATTTGTTCAGGGCTTTTTGCACAAGCACCGCCCACGCAGAGAACAAGCCCAACCTCTTCTCCGAGGCTCCTCCTCCTGCCTACGTTAGCCCCGCCCACCTTTAGCCCCACCTTCTCGGAACTCAAGCCCCGCCCGCTTTGGGCTTAGGACCTTTGAAGTCTCTCACCACCTGATGCTCGGACTAGTGGGTCGGAACCCTCGTCCCGGACCAAGTTACCTCTGAACCCAGCCAGGAACCCTCTCTCCTTCCCCACCCACAGCTTCTGTGCGTCTAGATTGCGGGTTCTCTGTAGAGCCCAGTGCACGGCATTGATGAACGGGCCTTTGGTGCCACCTGCCTTCCGCACCGCAGCTTGCAGCCAGCGGGAGGCCTCAGCCCGGGCCCCTCTCCCAAAGTACACTAGCGCTCAATAAATAGTTGCTTAATTTGTGTCTGTTACTCAGATATCTGCCAACTCCTTCCCTCCACCCCCGCAAAGCAGCAGGTCGGTTGCAGGTGCCCTCCATTGTATTTGGAAGACCTCAGGGGCTTCGCGCCGGCCCTCAAGCCATTCTGTGAGCTGAGGTGGCCCCTGCCAGTCTTTACAGAGGCTGGTGGGACTCCTGCTGTCCCTTCCCCACGAAGTCTGTTTCCCAGGGGCGAAAGCACAGTCTCTCACCTGGGGGCCCAGAATTGGTAGGCCTGGGTCCTCCCCTAACCCAACTTCAAAGTGTGGACACCTTCAGTAGGGGTTGAGTTTGGAGGGACGGAGTGAGTTTGGGCTCAGAGGCTCTCATGTGGGAGCTGAAAGTCACACTTTTGGAAGCGGGATTGATTTCAGAGCAGATTTCCACTCTATGTCAGCACTCATCACTACATTTGAAAATATTCACCTGCTCACTCTCACACAAGACTGGGGCTCCAGGAGGCCAAGGCAGTTGGGATCAGCTCTCAGACTCAATAAAATGCTTTTCAAACATTGTTGGGACAGGTGGTGGCAGCTAAGGTTGAGGGGGAAGAACTAACACCTACTGAGCTCAGTTAGGTACTAGCACCACTGGGTACCCTGCACTCCCTGCATTAAGCCCAGGGTGGAGCCACCTCCTGACAAACTCAGGCCTGGGGAGCGGGAGCCTTTCCAACTGAGGGCCCAGCCCTGATGCCCTGGCTACTATGAACGGGAGTAGGGTTTGGTGCCAAATGATAAGGAAAATAACTCTGAATGCTTATTATATGCCTAGTCCTGTTCCAAGGGCTTTACATGCCTTAACCCTTTTAAGATCCATAACAACTCCCATGAAGTAAGTGCTATTCTTAGCACAATTTACAGGTGAGAAAGCTGAAGACACCAGCCTGAGTGCCTTGCTTTAGGCCACCTGCCCTATTTGGCCGAGTTGGTAAGTGAAGGTTTGAACCCAGGTAGATTCTGTGATCGTCACCCCTAAGCGCAGGGCCAGTCCATAGCAATAGCCATGTCTCTGATCAGAAAATGCCCACTATTAACAACAACAACAACAAAAACCCTTCGAAGCCCAAAGCTTTTCTGAAAGAAAGCATTCACTGAGACGCGTGCTAGCCACAGAAATGACCAGGTCCTGGCACGTGCAGTCTGAGCCGCCAGCAGCAGGACCAGGTGGGGGAGACAACCCGTCCACAGTCCTGGGGTTGACAGGGATCTTTTATACAATGAGTTTGAAGAAGAAAGATCTAAGTTGTTTTGAAAGAATTTACATTAGCTATAGATAAGTGGTGTGGGAGAGGTGATGGGGACAGTGCTGAGGTAAGAAAGAAGTGTTTTATGCTTCTGGATGGGTTGTGGGCAACAGTCTAGAAAGTTCATGCAAAAACAGGATGCAGTAGTGTGTGGTGGTCGCTATCCTCTCCAGATAAGAGCCGTAATAACCACCTGGAAGCTGATTCAAAGTTTCCGCATACGTTCAGGAATGTGAGCAATCCTGGCTTTGGCCAGTGGCTCTGTGAACTAATTAACCTCCTTTCTCTCCCCTCTCCCCCCCCCCCCCCCCCCCGCCTCTCGTTCTCCGGCCTGCTGCAGTTTAATTTAGGACATCTCATAATTTTTCTCTTGTCACCACCTCCCGGGGAACTCACGTTTAGGGATGAGTCTGCAAGATGTGGACTCCCAGGCTGATCACACTGTGATTGGGGCGTGTGAAGCCTTCCCCACCCAAGGAGAGTCCGTGGTGGTTCCGGGGGATGACGCTGGTGAGGCATTCACTGCCTGTGACCTTGTGGGAGCCGGACAAGGGTCCAGCCTCGGCGCAGCGTCAGGGAACCCGGGAGTGGTCATGTTCTCGTGTGATTCTGGTTAGTTTGGGGTTTTCTCACCAGGAAGCCAATTAACTGCAATTAAGAGCAGGCGCCCTGCACCAGACAGCCTTGCTCTGATTCCGGTTCCACTACTGGGGGCAGGGGTCCTGAGGCAGGTTCCCTAACCACACTGTGTCTGCCTCCTCATTTGAAAAAGCTGTGTGCTATGAATCCACGATAGCAGTGGTTCTCAACCTTGGCTGCACATTAGAATCACCTGGGAATCTTTTTAAAATCCTGATTTCAGCCCTAACCGGTTTGGCTCAGTAGATAGAGCGTCGGCCTGCGGACTGAAGGGTCCCAGGTTCGATTCCCGTCAAGGGCATGTACCTTGGTTGCGGGCACATCCCCAGTGTGGGGTGTGCAGGAGGCAGCTGATCGATGTTTCTCTCTCATCGATGTTTCTAACTCTCTATCCCTCTCCCTTCCTCTCTGTAAAAAAAAAAAATCAATAAAAAATATATTTAAAAAAATAAATGAAATCCTGATTTCTGGACCTCATCCTCTGGAAATTCTGTTTCTTTGTTATGGGGTGGGGCCACAACATTAGTAACAAAGAAACAGAATTTCCGGAGGATGAGGCCCAGAAATCAGGATTTTCAAAAGATTCCCAGGTGATTCTAATGTGCAGCCAAGGTTGAGAACTACTGGTCTATGAAGAAAGTCAAGGTTTCTTGCTGGAAGCCACTGCGGACCTTCAGGGTGGCTGCATGAACCTGCTGCAAGAAGTGCCCTCTGCTTTCGCTGGCACTTGGGGAACCCTGAAGACAGACTCCAGAAACTGACCACGGGAAAGTGCAATCAGAGGAAACTGGCGCGCCAAGCCCCCCAGTCCCTAGGGCAGAGGTTCCCGCACATCCCACCTCCTACCTGTCTCAGTGATGTTTTTCATGGCCCCTTTGGACTCCCAGTTCCATTGAATAAATAATTAGGTCCAAACAACATAATAAGTACTCGGTAGTCATTTAAAAAAAATTATACACATAGAAAGATACAAAAATATTTTATTTTATTCTCAGTCACAGTCACTAGCTCATGGGGCATGTGTTGGGCACCGACCAACTTCTCAAAACTTGGAACGGAGTTGGGCATCACCACTGCCGTTCCCGTCCCATGTTGACTTCCCGATGGTACTTACTTTTTATCATGGCAGCTGCCCAAACCCCAGCTTCACAAAGATATTATCGTCCAAAGAAAGACAGTGCCGCCCAAAGTTGAAATTGTGAAGGGAAGCCCGGCCGGTGTGGCTCAGTGGTTGAGTGTCGAACCAGCTCACGGTTCGATTCTGGGTCAGGGCCCATGCCTGGTTTCAGGCTTGATCCCCAGTCGGGGGTGTGCAGAAGGCAGCTGATCAGTGATCTCTCTCCTTCTCCCTTCCTCTCTCTGAAATCAATAGAAACATATTAAAAAAAGAAAAGAAGAAATTGTGAAGTGCCTGGAGCGGGAGTTGTCTGACAGAGGCTCTGTACCTGTTTCTCTCAAAGGTTTACAATATCTCACAGCGTCCCTGTGGGCTTCCCACCGGGCGTGGGGCCTGACATCAAAGACTCTTGTTAGCCACCAGGGTCCTGACAGAGGACACCTGGAGGACTGCGAGGAAGGTACGATTGGTGATGCCTCTGGCCCTCCCCTCCCCCCTTCTCCACTTCACTGCTAGGTTCATCTCATGGAGGCTGGTGACAGGACGCAAACAAATCAAAATGAGCCTCGCCGGTTTGGCTCAGTGAATAGAGCGTTGGTCTGGGGACAGAAGGGTCCCGGGTTCGGTTTTGGTCAAGGGCATTGCCACTTCCAGGTCCTTAACTTTAATCACATCTGCAAAGTCCCCTTTTCCATGTAAGATAACACATTCATAGGTTCTGGGGATTAGAATGTGGACATATTTGGGGCCGTCATTCCTCCGACAACACTGAGGCACCAGGAAAACAGTTGCAGGTTGGCGTGCAATCCTGCTAGCCACAGGGAGCAGGTCCCGCGTGGAGCGCCCAGTAGGACAGAAGATAACATCTACTTTTTATTGTTGGCTTGTTTATTAGGGAGAGAAACTGCCGTTTGAAAGTTATGGCCACTTCGTGCTGCAGTCCAAACCGCTGGGCCAGCTGCCACTGCTGCTGGTGTCACACAACAGCCATGCCTGCCGTGAGGCCAGGCGGCGAAGGGGCTGCCACACCCACTGGGGCGAGGGGCTGAGTCGGGCGGCCTTTCCAGCTTTCGCCTTCATCCTGGAACCATCGAGACCCTGGTGCTGAATTTGTGTCTAGCCATCCCTCTCGCCGTGGCCATCCTCCCTGAGGGGTCCTTGAGGTTCTTAGCTGCCGTCTGATCTCAATCTCCGTCACCGGGGCTGTTTAATCACTTCAAACCTGGAAAGGACGGGAAGTCTCAGATGCTCTTCCCCCAGGGGCACCTTGAGCCCAGCCAGTCAGGGTCCTTTGATTGCAAGCAAACGAAAGGGAATCTTTCGGGGGATGTTGGGAGTTGTGGGTAACTGTGGGCTGAAAGTCGCACCTGGAAACAAGCAGAAGTTGGGGTAGCTTAGGAAGTGGGAGCAGGGTCTCTGGACCCGCGTGATCAGGCCACTGCCAGACGCTAGTCCCCAGCCATTCTCAGAATCTTTGAGCCTTTGCCTAAAATTTACATCCCAAGGAAGGAGTATCCATCTGGCTTTCCGTGGGCCGTGGGCCTGCAATTTTGTCTCTTGAGGAGGAGGGGAAGGCTTCCCAACTACAGACCCACCAGCTGGGTTTAAAGTGGCTGCAACTTTATTTTCTTATACTCGTCCTAGGACATGCGTAGAGAGGAAGCAGGGCTGGGGAGGGAAGAGACAATGTTCAACCACTGAGCCCCGAGCCCCTCCGGCAGGGAGGCAGGCAGCTTTTAAGTGGCAGTTTTTCTCACTAATAAGCAAATAATAAAACAGTAGATTTTGTTTTCTGCCCTAGCAGGTGCTCCCCTGCAGAACTTGCTCACAGAGTGCAGCCTATTTGCCGGGCTCCTGTGTGCATCCCTTAGGACACTTTGGACGCACACAGGGCCCCGTATCCCCATGGGAACAAGGGCTATGGCAGGGCAAGGGGTCAAGTGGAACCCCTGCCCACTAAAATAATAGTCACTTCGCTCACTCATCCCAAGATTTATTGAGACACTATTATCTCAAGATTTATTGAGACAGCAACTCCACAAGGGCTGTTTCGGGTCTGTAGTTTGTAGTGTTCAGAGGTTACTCAAGTAGACTGTTCGAGAAGGTAAATGGGAGCCCAGAGCTCAAAGCAGAGGTCCAGGTTGAAGATAGAGAGTTTCCACTGTGCCCCGTGGCTGGGGATCCCAGAAACTACCAGCATTGCCACCGTCACCCAGGAAACCCAGCCCTCCCTGCCCCTTGCTTTCGAGTAGCAAACGGTGCAAGAGGGGCCCCCGACTCCTCGCTTCATAAATGTCCTGTTGCTTGAATTCCCGCATGATTATATGTTGGTTTTATAAGGGTGTTTAGAGGTTTGAACTTGCTTTTTATTAATGTATTAGCCTTTATACTATTGCAGTCCTTTATAACACATTGTTCCTGTCTTTTAGAACATATTGTGCTTTTGTAACACTTAAATTGAAGCTCCTCTACTGAAAGGAAGTTAGCATTTTTATTTTGGCCAGTTTCATTTTATGAGGTTTTAAAACAGCGGCCAAAGAGAGGAAAAAGCCTCTGACCTGTGGAGTATGACCTCGGCTTCTGAAAGCTAGCGCACTTCGGCCTCTCTGAGGTTCGAGACAGAAATTCCTCCTTGGGGCAGATGTAGTCAGCCTCAGGCCCAGGGACCCTCCGCGTGAGGTGGACATGGCTCCAGGGTCTTGCATCAGCTACGCATTATATACACAACAAATCACCCCAAACTTAGTGTGAAACAAGGATTTCTTATTTCTTGCTGCCGTCCTGAACGTCAGCAAGTTGTGTAAGAATCGACATGGTGAGCCCAACTGGTTTGGCTCAGTGGATAGAGCATTGGCCTGCGGACCAAAGGGTCCCAGGTTCGATTCCGGTCAAGGGCATGTACCTTGGTTGCAGGCACATCCTCAGTAGGGAGTGTGCAGGAGGCAGCTGATCGATGTTTCTACCTCTCTATCCCTCTCCCTTCCTCTCTGTAAAAAATCAATAAAATATATATATTTTTTAAAAAATCAACGTGGTGGTTTGTCTGCTAGTTGCACCTGGGGTGACTCCTGGGGCCCCAGTCCTCTGTGGCAAGTCCAAACGGCCTCCCTCTCATGTCTGGAAGCTGATGCTGGCTCTTGGCTGGGGGCCTCCGTTCCGCTGTGTGTGGTCTCTGGTCAGGCGGGAGGCGAGGCTGGCCATCTGCACAGCTGGTCTCAGGCGCCAGGGGAGCACAGGTGGAGGCTGCATGGCCGCTGCAGCCCAGCCCACGGCTGCACAGCCTCACTCCCACCACATTCTGTGGGTCACAGCAAGTCTCAAGCCAGCCCAGATGTAGAGAGTGGGGAAAGGGATTCCACTGCTGGAGGGAAGGCGCTGCAAAGAATTTGTGGCCCTGCCCGGCTGGTGTGGCTCAAGTGGCTGAGCGTTGACCTATGAACCAGGAGGTCACGGATTCGATTCTCGGTCAGGGCACATGTCGGGGTGCAGGCTCAATCCCCAGTGGAGGGTGTGCCAGAGGCAGCCAATCAATGATTCTGATCATTGATGTTTCTATCTCTCTCTCTCCTTCTCCCTTCCCCTCTGAAATCAATAACAAATAAAAATAATTTCTGGCTCCATTTAATCTACCACAGAGAGTCCTGCCCAAAAAATGACCAGAGCAGGTCACCCTACCCCCACTAAGCCCCCCTCTGACACACCACCACCGTTCCCCCTCGGAACAGCAACATAAAAGGTTGGCATTCATTTTGCAGAGCACTCGCAGAGACTGGTCAGTTAGGAAAGGCATGTGGCCCAGTGACCGATTGCGTTGTTGAAGATGCCACTAGTGTGTCTCCTGTCCCACATGCCAATCATACAGTGGGATGTTGACATTGTAAGAGGTGGGGTCTTATGATCCCTTTCCTTGAAACTACTTGGAACTTCACAACAACCTCGGCCAATAGAAAGGGGCAGAAGTGATGCGTGTGGCTTCTGAGGCTCGATCATGGAGAGCAACACGGCCCCCACCCCTGTCCTTAGAACTCAGCCACCATGTATGCGGAAGCTCAAGCCCGGTGGAGAGGCCTCTGTGAGTGTCCCAGCCCCCAGCCCTAGAGAGGCCCTCAGCCCTCAGCCCTCAGCCCTCAGCCCTCAGCCCTCAGCCCTCAGCCCTCAGCCCTCAGCCCTCAGCCCTCAGCCCTCAGCCCTCAGCCCTCAGCCCTCAGCCCTCAGCCTCAGCATCAGCCCTCAGCCCTCAGCCCTCAGCCCTCAGCCCTAGAGGCCCTCAGCCCTCAGCCCTCAGCCCTCAGCCCTCAGCCCTCAGCCCTCAGCCCTCAGCCAGCATCAGCCGCCAGATGTGTGAGTGAAGGAGCCGGACGCTGATCCCAGCCCTGGCTTTCCAGTCTCTCGGCAGAGGCTCTGGATGTCTTGGAGCAGAGATAAGCCAGCCCTGGGTGCTTTCTCTGAATTCTTGACCCACAGGAACAAGGAGAGACAATAATGATTATTAATTTTTTTTTAAGCCACTACGATTGGGGGAGCATTGTTATGCTCTGCTAGCCTCAGCACTTGGCTAGAATTCTCAAGGTCATCTCCTGATCCAAGATAGCTGCTCGTGTTCCAACGGTCACATGCGCATTCCACGCTGAATGCAGAATTCTTAGAAATCCCTTGCAACACATTCTGTTTATATTTCATATGCTAAAATTAAGCCACACTATATGGGCAAGGAAGGCTAGAAATGTTGGCACACATACAGCTGTGCAGGGTGCAAGGGCCCACCTTTTATTTTTTTTATTTTTTATTTTTAAATATATTTTTATTGATTTCTGAGAGGAAGGAAGAGGGAGAGAGAGATAGAAACATCCATGATGAGAGAGAATCATCGATCAGCTGCCTCCTGCAAGTCCCCCAATGGGGATCGTGCCCACATCCCGGGCATGTGCCCTTGACCGGAATCAAACCTGGGACCTTTCAGGTTGCAGGCTGACGCTCTATCCACTGAGCCAAACCGGGTAGGACAAGGGCCCACCTTTTCGCTGGGCTCGCTGCCATCTGAAGGAGAACGGGGTTCTGTTTTTGAGGAGAGGAGAGCGGGTAGTGGCTAGGTGGCTGTGGCGGGAGGGCAGGCAACGGAAGAGGGAAATCTTCGCCACGCGGTGGCGCTGAGCCGGTACGTTGGCCCCTGCCCTCTCAGCCTCCTTGAATGCTTGGGCGCCATAGAGTTTCCCGTCTACATCGCTTCTTTACAAAGAGTTGACTTCCCTCCCAAAGAAGTGAGGCAGTGAGCCAATGCACAGGGCACGCTCTGGTCTCCAACCCCACCCTTTCCACGTGGCCAGTGGGCAGCCAGACTTTTGCCTAAAATCCGAACATGCAGCCCTGACCGTATCACTTCCCTGCTCAGCCATCTTCATGGCTCCAGGTTGTCCCAGATTAAGCACAAATTTCGGGATCTGGTGTCGAAGGCCTCAGCCAACTCTTCCATTGCCCTTTGCTTTTACCTCCTCATCTCGCCTCGCCTCAGGGCCTGCAGGCGGGTCCCACTGCCCAGGGCCCCCTCTGCCCTGCCTGTGCCGGGAGAAGCCCTCCCATTCTTGGCACCCTTCCAGGGCCACCATGAGCCCTTACAGAGCCTTTGCACGAGTTAGAAAGCGGTTCCCTCATCCGTGGGGATGCAGCGCCATGCCAGGGCTGGAGGAGTGGCCCACAGGCCGGATTCCACCCACACGTGCCTCTCAGCCTGGCACCCTGGCAGCGTAAACACCCCGCACAGCTGTCTGTGTGAAGATGCCACTTCCAGGGACCACGCCAGCCCCACCAGTGGGCGAGGCTCTTCCTTAGCCCCGTTCTGTCTTCAGTTCCCAAGCCCTGCTTTGGGGCTGGCTGCTTTCTGCTTTGTGTCCTCCACCCAGCTCAGTGCCCACTCCCCCAAGGAACTGAGCTCGAGCCACAGACCACTCCGGGGGCCAGTCACCATTCCTTAGTCCTCAGCACGCCCAGCAGCAGAATGGAAAGCCCCACTGGACTGCAAGAGGGACCACTTGGACCACGCCTTAGGAGTGACCCAGATACCAGTGGACTGAGTCAGCTGCTCAGAGCCACTCAAACCTGAGTCTCAGAGGCCCCAGGCTGGGCGGGGAGGTTCCCTCTCAGCTTACCCTGCTCCTGGGATCACTGGAGCTCAACCCTGCATCCCCTCCCAGAGCCCAGGCTGGCCCAGGGCCCTGGTAGTGGTGGCCTTGGACCCACTGCTCAGGAATGCACATGAGACCTTCCATTTTATACCTTTTATTTTATCTGCATCTTCGCTGTCTCCTCCCTCCCCCACCAGCCCCTGAGAGGGGGTGGAAGCCCCAGTTGGAAGGGAAGGGACTACTCTTTCCTCCCTGGGAGAGGGGTGGTGTCCCCTGGGCCAGGCCCTACTGATGAGGGAAGCATAGAAGAACAAGGGCATCGTCCAGGAGGCTGTGTCAGGCTGAGGCCCCTCGGATGCCCTGTGGCCCTGGGCCCTGTGGATCACCAGGAAAATGAAGAGCAGAGAAGCCCAGAGGGTGTGTGCATGGCTGACAGAGGCAGACCTGGGCTTGGGGGGTGAGGGGGGAGAGCAGGGACCAGGGAATGTGGTTCAAGGCCCTGAGAAGAAGCCTTGGGTTATAGGGCTGCTGGATGTGGGTGAGTACACCAGGAAAACTGGGGGGTAGGGTGGGGCAAGGCTGTGCTCTAAGAACCAGGCTCCCGGGAGAGGGGCTGTGCTGCAGGGTCTGATCAGGGACTGGCCCCAAGAGGCCAGTGGGCAGGAGGGCGCTGTCAAGGGTGGAGGATGGGGACCTTGGGTGGGCTGTAGGGCCAAGGCCGTGGTGCTATCATAACCCGCTCTTCAGCTTCATGGATGTCAGCCCAGCTGGGCATGGCCCCAAACCACCAATGCGTGCTCTGCGTGGCTCTAGGGCTCCCAGTGTGGCCGCAGCCACGCAGGGAGGACCCGCAGGAGCCCTGTGCTGCAGGCCACAGCTGTCCCCAGGACGCCCAGCTTTCTGAAAACTTCCTCCCCTGCCCAGACAGAACGACTCCCAAGACAGATCGTCTGACATCGCAGGGGGTGGGACACGGTGGTGGCGGGCAGGAGCCATGCTGGGACAGTGCGTAGACTCAGCTCCGGTGGAGCCCGCCAAGGCCCCGGGGTCACTGCGTGTTGGTCTGTTTGGGAGTCACTCGGGCATGGAGGCCCTGGGCGGGGCGGGGGCGGGGCCGCTTTGGGGCCAAGGGGTCTCAGAACGCCCCCTGCCCGTCCCCCTGGCAGCCGCCGTCCCCGTGGACAATGAGCACCGGGAAGTAGAGGGCGTCCTCATAGCACGGGGGGCTTTCCAGGGGCTCGGTGTCGTCCCCGCGGCGCCCCAGCGGCCCCCCACTCAGGCTCCGGAAGACCCCGGGCGTGGCCCGGCCGCCGGCTCCCAGCGAGAGGCGGCTGCGGCTGAAAGGCAGGCGGGGCCCGCCGGGCCGGGCCGGGGGCAGCGAGTTGCTGCTGACGGAGCGGCGGCAGCGCTGGCAGCCGCGGAGGTAGGCGCCCGCGCCGGCCCCCATGACCACGGCCTCCGAGTAGCTGGGCACCAGCTGCCGGTTGGAGCAGATGTGCCACTCGAGCTCGGTGAAGTCCACGGTGGCCACGCGGGAGAGGGGCGGCCCGCTGGGCAGCGCGCCGGGCGCGGGCGAGCCGGCGCCGAACAGCTTCTCCACCTGGTAGTGCACGTGCGCCGTCCCGCAGGCCGCCACCACGCGCAGCGGCCAGGACAGCGTGGCGGCCGACACGAGCCAGAAGACCCAGGCGCGCGCGTACCAGGGCGGGCGGCGCGGGTCGGCGAACACCAGCAGGCAGTCGCGGAAGTCCACGTCCTTCAGGTGCATGCCCTCGCGGGCCTCCAGGTAGTCGTCCAGGCCCTCGTTGGCGCCGAAGAAGCGGGCCCGCTGCGTGAGGTACGAGGCCTCGGCCTCGGCGCTGCCGAAGCTGAAGCACTTGGTGAAGCGCAGGCGCGTGGCCGCGTGCTCCGCCAGCCCCACCAGCTCCTTGGACACGTCGCGCACCCCGTGCGCAGAGTAGTCGAACTCGGCGCGCGCCGTGCGGCTGTCGGCGCGCTCGTGGTAGACCTGCGTGGTGGTGTAGGCGTCGCCGTTGCGGTAGCGGGTGATCTGGCGGGTGCGGCGCACGTAGTGGTAGCTGGTGGCCTTCCACCAGACGCAGGGCGGCGCCTGCTGCAGCCGGCGGATCAGCGCCAGCACCGTGTGCGCGTCGGTGCGCGGCGCCTGGCACGCGCGCATGTGACAGTGCCAGCACTCGGCCAGGTAGAGGAGGTAGAGGAGGGAGACGAAGGCCAGCGGGATGTACAGGTAGCCATCCGAGCAGGGGCTGGCCGGGTAGGTGGGCGGCGGGGCCCCGGCCCCGCGGGCCAGGGCCGCCTCGGGCCCCAGGACCAGCCGAGGCACCGTAGCCAGGCGACACCAGGCCACCACGGCGCCACAGGAGTGGATGAGCAGCGTGAGGAGCAGGCACTTCCAGTGGGACTCGCGGCACAGGGAGCTTCCCAGGGACTGTTTCAGGGGCCGCTGCTGCAGGGCGGGCAGAGAGGGAGGCCACGTCAGGGCGGCTGTCACTGCGCCTGCCACTCCACGCAGGCGCAGTGGCGGGGGTGGTGCTGTGCTGCCCTCTCTACAGATGAGGAAACCGAGGCTCTGAGAGGTTGAATAACAAACTCCAGGCCTCTCACCATTCTAGCTAACACACAGTAGGGCTGCAGGACTCAAACCCAGGCCTATCTGCGCTGGGCGGGTCAGTTCTCAGTCAAGGGCATCTAGGACAAAACGACCCATCTCTGCCAAGAGAAGGAAGCACCCTCTAACTGGCCATTGAGAAAAGTGAGTTCTTGTCCCGGCTCTGCCCCAAACTTGTGGTGTGGTCATGGTCATATCCCTGCCCTCTCTGGGCCTCAGTTCCCAGACCTGGTGGTGTGGGAGGCCAGGGTGGCAGGGGCCCTCTGGGCAAAGAGCATGGATGGGCTTTGGAGCCGACTGCCCAGGACCCCGTGCTGGCGCCACCGCTCACTGTATGACCTGGGCAGGTCCCTCATGCTCTCTGCACCTCAATTTCCTCATCTGTGCACTGGGGTTGTTGAGAGGATTCAATGAGATCATACGTGTGAAGAGCTCAGCACAGGGTCTGGCCATGGGAATGAATATTATTACTGTCACCCTGAGACTCCCTTCGGTCCTTTGGTTCCACTAGGGACAGCAGGAGACTTGGGCCAGGCTTTTAAGGAAACCGGAAAGAGGAAGAGCTGGGAACGGGGAGGTGTGAGTCTGGGGGGAGCAGATGGAGTGCCGGCCTCCACTCCCCATCTGTGCTGAAGGAGGGGGTGGGACACAGCTGCTGGGCTGCAGGGGCCACTCCCTGGCCCAGAAGGTTTGGCCCACCCTTCCTGGCAGGGCTGCCAGCCTGTCATTCACCTCATCCCCAAGGTGCCTATGGAGAGAGAAAGGGGAGGCCGTTGGGAGAGGAGGGGAAAACAGGAAAGGGGAGAGGTGGTCTGGTGGAAATAGCAGAGGTGGGGTTAATGGGCCGCCTCTCCCACTCCAACCCAGCAGGCCTTGAGAGGCCCAAGGAGAAATGAACCACTCCCATCCCAGCCCAGGGCCTGCCCTCCCCCTGCATCAGCCCCCACAGGTGCACACCACCACCCTGACCCGCAGGGCCAGCGATGCACACACCCACTCATGCACACATCCCACCCCACACATTCATCCCAGACCCACCCACCGCAGGTGTGTATGCAGCCTGTTCATCCAAGACACACCAGATCCTCACCTGTGCCCAGGGCACAACCCCTATCCCCACACCACAACATGGTGTGCAGACACACATGCACACATACACCACAGGGCACACGCATGCATATACATGTTACACATTCACTGCAGTCCAGGAACACACCAGGCCCTCACGTGGCCACAGTACATTCTCCACCCCCACCCCCTTCTGCAATCTGACACCCACACCCACAGACTGACTCTACAGGAGAGACTCTCACAAAAAGACACGCACATGCACTCACACATGACCACTTTACCCAGGCCTAGCGGCCATCACACCTCACCTGACTTTAGGGTCCATATGTCCCACCCAAGGTGTGGGGAGTATGGACCAGCGTTCACACACCTACAAGCACACTGCATTCACCCCCACACACACATAGACCCGATCACCACTTATCACCCCTCACCCCACCCTGGGCCCCACACCCCTGCAGGTCCTCTTCCCAGCTAGGGCTGAAGAGGAGCCATCCTGGGGGTCCCAGCCAGCAGGATAGGCCTAGGCCCTCACAGCGGGGTGAGGAAACGGGTACCAGAGGCCTCCTCCCTACCTTTTTCCCTACACGCCCCCCCACCCCCGCCCCCAAGTCCCTGCTACTGCTGCTGCATTGCAGGCTCTGCCTGGCACTTCGTGAGCCGCCAGGACGGGCTGGGGGCCTGACCCCTGGGCCCTGGGGGTGAGGGCAGCGCTGCTGCGGAATGGGGACCTGAGGGACCAGGCGCTGACGTCACAGGAGGGGGAAGCTGGAACAGGGGACGAGGGGGCGGGAATCGCCCCCCACATCCCTTCCCAGATGCCCCGCCCCTGCACCCACGCGGGTCCCTAGGCCCCGACCCCTCGCAGGGCGCAGGCTACCCCAATGACGTCATTGTCCGCAGGGGCTCAGGACTTCCCACCTCAGCCCCTGCCCCGGGATCCGCCCCTTCCCTTGCCCCCCGTTCCCCGCTCCGACCCGGCTCCGGCTCCCCACCACTCAGAGCCCATACCTCCTCCCGCAGCGGCTCGCCGTCCGTGATGAGTGCAGGCACCTCCCCGCCATCGCCACCGCCGCCCTCGGGCATGGTGTCCTGGCTGCTTGGGCGACCAGGGCCCGGGCCCCGGGCATGATAGGGGAGCACGGAGGGCTGCCGCTCGCCCCGGAGGGCGTCCGCTCGGCTCGGCGGCCGCGGAGGGAGTGCACCGAGCTCGCCCGAGCGCGCGGTGGCAGCGGCGGCGGCGGCGGCGTTGGCGGCCTCGGTGCCCGGCGCCCCGCCCTCCGCTGACCCCGCCCCCACGGCACCGGCGGCGCCGCCAGCAGAGCCTGGTACCGCGGGTGCTGCCCCAGCCCCCAAGAAGCCCAGGCTGGGTGGACCGAGGCCTGGGTCCCCCTCCTGCCGCGCTGGCGGGGGTGATCCTGGGCGAGTCTCTGCTCTCCGGGGGAGTTTCTCCCGCTCCCCGACCCCCGCTGTGAAATGAGGAAGGAGAACTGCGAAGGTGGGTGTCTACTGCTGAGGAGCAGGCGCAGGCCTGAGTCCGCCCAGACCCCGGCCGGGAAGCCTCGCTTGTAGGAGGGAGGCAGTTCCAGCCGAAACAGAGGTAGCGCCCGATTAGCTGGACAGAGGCTTGGGTTCCACTCCGCAGGCTGACTCAGGACGCTCGGCTGTGTGACCTTGGGTGGCGCTCTGCATCCGCAGCCTCACTTTCCCCACCGGAGCGATGCAGATGGAAGGGCGCTAGAGTCCATCAAAGCACAAACATCCACCACACGGTTCAGGGGGTGGCACCCGTGCTGCATGGGGGGACTCCTCCCAGGTCCCTGTCGCTCCAGCGCTGCTCCCTGGTCCTCAGGGGCCTCAGACCTTCACGCCTGTCCCTGGATCTGGGCCTAGCCCCCAAGCTAGACAGTCGGTGGGTGGGACATAGGGAGCTGCAATGCAGGCAGGGTTTGTTTTGTCATCCCCCCTCCCCCGCCCCCGCAAAGGGCAATTCAAAGGCCATTCGGTTCAACACCCCTGCCCGTTCAAAGCTGTGGTCGCTGCAATGGTAGAGAGAAGGAAGGACTGACCCTGGGTTCTATCCATTCATTATTTATTTATTGACACCGATGTTTATTGGGTGTCTTCTATATGCAAGCACTGTGCTCGGCACAGTGAAGACAAGGGCAGGAGTGGAGAAGACACCAGCCCTGTCCTCATGGAAGTTACATGCAGGGCAAACTGGTGCAGCCAAAGGGAACCTAGAACTTGACCTTCAGTCTCCACCCCAAGCCAGGTTAGGCCTCTCTTCCCTTTGTCTCTCTGAGAGACACAAGTAGAACTGACCTTAAAGGATAGCTAGACTTTGGACAAGTGGATATGTGGGAGAAGGGCATCCCAGGTGGAGGGGACTTTGGGGCAAAGGCACTGAGATTGGACCACGTGGGCCGGAAAGTCACCGGGTGTAACTGGACACTGGGAAGCTAACTAGAGGGAAGTCACGGAGGACCCGATCTTGCTCTCTAGAAAGTGGTGCCTGAGGACTGTCTCGGGGGAGGCTGAGTGCTCAGAAACTGGGTGGGGAGAAAGGAGGCCCGGGGATCACGAGTGAGGCTTGGGGGTGGGGGGTCTCACTTAGAGATGACCGCAGGGCCAGCGGTGACTCAGGTGTTTCAACAGCAGCACATCTCCATCCCCAAACAGGCTGTACCACAGAACAGGCCTGGTCAGGATCCTGTCCCAACTATACCATCCAATCTCAGGACCTCAGTTTTTCAATCTGTGTAATGGTGTTGGTGTGGATCGAGAGCCCAGGACCTTCCAGCAGCAGGCCACCGGCCGGGGTCTGCAGGATGGCGTCAGTGGCAGTAGACCATTTCAGCACCCGACGACGGACAGCACCCGCGCAGAAAAAGGGGTGGGAGGCTGGAGGAGGAGTCGGCATCTCCGGTTCGCTGGGCTGTGCTGTCACTGCCCAGTCCGGCCTCCTACCAACACCTCCCAGGCAGCCCGGGCTCCACGCCAGGACTCTGGGGGTGTGGGGGACGGGGGAGGAAAGCGAGTATGAGAGCGAGGGGCCAAAGACCAGAGGGCGGGGCTTGGCCAGAGCCCCATCGCCCTTCCCTCCTGGAGTAGGTGCGGCGAGTGGAACTCTGTTCCCGGACCCCGGCCGCAGCCGGTCTACGCCGGGTGTCCGCCAGGTGTAGTCGTGGCAAGACTAGCATCAAGTGCCCACTGCGCAAGCGCGGAAGTAACTCTCAACACCCTTCTACAGCAACTTGCCTATTGGCTGCTCCGGCCGAACCTGCAAATCCACTATCCAATCCGAGAGCACCTCGAATTGCTCCGCTTTCCGCCCCTCCCGGAAGTCGGCCGCTGCCGAATCCGCTTCGGTGACGGATTGGCAGCAGCCAATTGGAGGAGGGGAGGGACGGGCCGCCGCCGCCGAAGGGCCAATGGCAGGTGGCTCACGATGACGCTGCCGACATGGCGGCTGCGGTAGCACAGCCCGGGGACGTGTCGGGCTGCTCGGTAACTCCGGTCGGGGCTCCGGGAGCGGAGCAGCTGCCTCATTAGTATTCGTGCCCACGAGGCAGCGCAGCGGGCCCTCCGGGAGAGCGAGCGTCGCGGCCATGGCTTATCACTCCGGCTACGGAGCTCACGGTGCGTGGGGCGGGCGGGGCGCGGCCCGACCTGCCTCCGGAGGGTCGGCGGCACGGCCCTCTCACCCCGAGGGAAGGGGCGGCCTGACCGCTGCCCGGGGTGGCGGGTGTCGTTAGGGTTCCTGCCCAGCTCCACTCGACAACGCGTCCTGGACTTCGCCCTCTCGGCCGATCTTGCGATGGGGCAGTGACGGCACAGCTGGGATCCCCGTGCCGGACCCGGGCACGAACGGGGCCGCCTCCGGAACTGCCTTTCCCTGTCATGACGCTGCTGGGTCCCCGACCATTGCCCGGGGTCTTCGGGTGCCCAGCCGTCGCCTTTCCCACCTTTTTCATTTGGAGATGCCCTTGCCATTGTCTTCTCCGCCTAGCAAGCTTCTCACTGTCCCAGGCTGTTCGGAGATCACTTCCCTTGAGAAGGCCCCCGGGAACCCCGCGGTGGGCAGCCGCGTCCAGGCACTGCCCCAGCTCTTTCTTTGCCCACATTTAGCGCCTCTGAGAAGAACCCCTGGGGAAGGGATGGCGGTTTGGGCTCATGCTGGGTATTCCTGACACCTCCTCTGCTACCTACAAACCCACAGGCTCCAAGCACAGGACCCGGGCCGCCCCGGACCCCCCTCCCCTCTTCGATGACACAAGCGGTGGTTACTCCATCCAGCCAGGGGGATACCCAGCCCCAGGAGCCGACGTGGCCTTCAATGTCAACCACTTGCTTGGGGACCCAGTGGCCAACGTGGCTATGGCCTATGGCAGTTCCATCGCATCCCATGGGAAGGACATTGTGCACAAGGAGGTGTGGTGCTCCCCCAGGGCAAGGGTGGCAGGATCTCTGGCCAAGGCTGGGGCATCACGCAATCCCACCTGACCCTCCCAGCACCCCGAGGTCCGGGTGCCCTGTGCCCACAGCCTCCTCTCTCTTCCCTCCCAGCTGCACCGCTTTGTGTCTGTCAACAAACTCAAGTACTTTTTCGCTGTGGACACAGCCTATGTGGCCAAGAAGCTAGGGCTCCTGGTCTTCCCCTACACACACCAGGTGAGCTGGCAGGCCCCCTTGCCTCCCTCATCCTGCTCCGCAGTCTGGCCCCCACACCTCAACCCCTTCTTTCCTCTCTTGTCTTTTCCTCTCGACTGGGCTGCCGCTGCCATTGCCAGAATTGGGAAGTGCAGTACAGTCGTGATGTCCCTCTGCCCCCGCGACAAGACCTCAACGCCCCTGACCTCTATATTCCCAGTGAGTCTTGACCTGGGCGGGGGGATGTGAGGGGACTTGTGTCTTGCGGCACCAACGAGGAGAGTCATGTGTTGATTCAGTGTCTGCTCTTGGGGCTTTTGTGTGTGGCAGTCACGCAATACCAGGGAGACAGCG
This sequence comes from Myotis myotis, assembly GCF_014108235.1. Lineage (NCBI taxonomy): Eukaryota > Metazoa > Chordata > Mammalia > Chiroptera > Vespertilionidae > Myotis > Myotis myotis. The sequence goes on from NW_023416314.1 coordinate 78,222,576, forward strand.
GGGTGGCCAGGAAGGAGCTTCCTGGGTATGCCTTCAGCGACCTCAGGGGACACCCCTGTGACACCTTCCTGCCTCCTGACTCGGACTGTGTGCCTCCCCAGCCTGGAGCCTTGGATTTAGACCTCCTCCTGGCTACTCTCACTCTCCTGTAAAACAGTGCCTCCCGCAAAGGCGTGTGGTGGAGGCTCGGTGAGGTGGGGTGCACTCAGCACAGCACCTGGCCCGTAGGAATCATCCCGTAACGAGTAGCTGTTATCATCATTATTACTGTCCCCAAGGCCTGCTCAAAAGTCCCCTCCCTTCTCAGTTCCCAAACTGCCCGTCCACATGGCACAGGTCAGGCTGCCCACGCTTGGCTGTGGCTGGCAGACTCTACATCTGACTCCTCTGATCTGTGAGAGTGCCCCGGCCAGCCCAGGGCCCAAGGAGGGACATGGGTTCTTCTTCCATCCTTCATTCCATTTCCCTCTCGGGACCACCGAGTAAGGTGGGAACTCCACTCTCATGTTACATGGAGAAGCCAAGCTCAGAGACTTGAGTATCTTGCAGGTGGTAGAGCTGGTTTCCTGATCCCAAACACTGCCCTCTGGTGGACACATCAGTTCTGGTGCTTCAGGCGGGCAGAGGACAGGACCGATGAGTTACTAGTAAAGCTGTGAAAGCCCGGCTCCCACTGGCTCTGAGCTTTGGTGCAAACAGTTAAACGTGGAGCTCTACCTGGGCAGGGTGGCCAGAGCTGTAGCTGGCACCAATGTCCAGACTTAGAACTGGCTGCAATGAGGTCACCCCCATGGCCTGTACCCAGGGACAGCCTGGTTAGTCCATCCAACCTGCACTTTGGTCCTATGGTTTCTCCTGAGATCAGTTTGACCCCTGCCTGTGGGTCAAGGATGAGCAATAGCCTTGACCAGTGATGTTTCTGAGACACAGCAGGGAACTTTGGTGAGTTTCCTAGCACAGGGACAGAGGCAGATGGCTTGGTGGTCCTGAGAAAAGGATCGGGTGGCATTTACACGGGAGAATGGGCTGAGTGTGACAGTTGCCAAGTTGGGATGTGCAGGGAAGGAGGTATGAGGGGGAGGTAAGGGTGTCAGTGGCCTCAAATGCCTAGCTGGGGAGGGCTCTGGTTGAGGAAACCAGGCCTGATGGCGTCTCTCTGGCTCTTGGCAGCAATGGCCTTCATCACCTATGTATTGCTGGCTGGGATGGCACTGGGCATTCAGAAAAGGTCAGTGCCAGCCCCCTCCCCATTCCTGCTCTTCTCCACAGCAGCCTAGGGGATCTGTGCCAGGTCCCAAGCCCACTCCCAGCCCCCAGTCTCACACCTGCCCCCGCCCCCCTGGCCACAGGTTCTCCCCAGAGGTGCTGGGCCTGTGCGCAAGCACAGCTCTGGTGTGGGTTGTGCTGGAGGTGCTGGCCCTGCTCCTGGGCGTCTACCTGGCCACCGTTCGCAGTGACCTGAGCACCTTCCACCTGTTGGCCTACAGCGGCTACAAATATGTCGGGTGAGCACCTGGGAGCCCAGCGGGAGGCTGGCCTTGGGGAGGGCTCTGGGCCCTGGGTTCCTGGCCTGCACAGCGTAGCCTGGAACAGTGACCCTGGACGTGCCTCTGCCCCTCTCCGCCTGTCTCCTCTACTAGAGAGACTGTTTCCAGCAGTCGCTTCAGGAACGTGTAGTGTTGTCAGGTGGGGACTGGACAGTCAGTCACATGGGAGCACAGGGGAGAAGGGGCTGGAGCTGGGGCAGTGAGGGAGGTCTCAGATCCAGGTCCTGGGCTGAGTCCTGGGCCTTCAGGATTCATTCTGAGTCTAGGTCCCTGTGGGGACAGACGGGGGGGTGAAAAGTCCTGGGTGGTGGTGGGTGGGGTTTACGTTGGGCTCTGGGCCCTGGCTGGTGGGGCCAGTCTCAGGCCTGGACCCCTGTGGGGGTCTCCAGCCTGCTCCCCACCCTGGCCTTGCAGGATGATCCTCAGTGTGCTCACGGGGCTGCTCTTTGGCAGCGATGGCTACTACGTGGCGCTGGCCTGGACGTCGTCTGCACTCATGTACTTCATCGTGAGTCTGGGCTGCCCCCTGCCCCGTCCTCCCCAGGTTGGAGCTGGGGATGAGCCCTCCTCCGCCCCAGTCAGCTGCAGCTCTCCTTTCTTCCAGGTGCGCTCTTTGCGAACAGCAGCCCTGGGCCCCGACAGCATGGGGGCCCCGGCCCCCCGGCAGCGTCTCCAGCTCTACCTGACTCTGGGAGCTGCAGCCTTCCAGCCCCTCATCATATACTGGCTGACCTTCCACCTGGTCCGGTGACCCCTGGCCCCCACTGGCATTGATTTTTCCATACATTAAAGATTTGATTTCCTTGATTTTGTTTGACCCTTGTTTCTGGGGCCTGTGTGTGTTGGGGGGGGGGGGGGGCGCGGGGGCGGTTGCTGGCACCTTTGCAGTGTCCAGGGGAACAGGTTTGGGACTGTCTAGACCAGTGGTTCTCAACCTTGGCTGCACATTAGCATCACCTGGGAATCTTTTGAAAATCCTGATTTCTGGGCCTCATCCTCCGGAAATTCTGTTTCTTTGTTCTGGGGTGAGGCCACAACATTAGTAACAAAGAAACAGAATTTCCGGAGGATGAGGCCCAGAAATCAGGATTTTCAAAAGATTCCCAGGTGATGCTAATGTGCAGCCAAGGTTGAGAACCACTGGTCTAGAAGAAGGGGGACCCCAGGGAGGGCTTCCTGGGTTAGTGACCTTGATATTTCCTTGTAAGGCAAGTGGAAGGGTTTTATTAGGAACAGCTGTTTATGTCTGGGAACATGATGATGGAAGGGGACAGCTGCCAGGGAGACCTCTAAGGCCTCTGGTCCATCTGAGGGGGTCCCCAGAGGGGCCTGTGGGCTGGTGCACAAGCCTAGCGTGCTGAGGGTGTAGCTCATGGCTGTTCCTTCTATAGTCCCTTTGCCCCATCTCTTGGAGCCTTTCAGGAGCAGAACGGGCCCAGGTGTTTGCAGTAGTTTATTCATATTTTGTCACAAATGGCCGGGGAGGGGGTGCCGGACTCCTCCAGGCAACATAGAAAATAGGTCCAAGAGACAGGTGGGCTGGGTTGGGGCAAATGGGGACAGGAAGGAGTCTGAAGAGAGAGCCTGGGGAAGGGGAGAGGGCAGGCTAGGAGTGGGACTGCCCCCCTGCTGAGCCTGCTCATTCTGGGTGTGGGTACCCCCCCACCTGCAGGGGGAGCCTCAGGGTGGGGTTGAGGGGGCTGGCCCAGAACTTCCAGGGTCAAGCCCTGCCCCTTGGCAGGGCCCCAAGTCCTTCCCAAAGTTGGACAAGGCCGGAGGTTCCGCCCCTTCCAGGACTGACCGCCATGCCCACAGGCTGGCAGAGGAGCTCCTGCCCCTATTTAGAGCTCTGCCCAGCCCTAGTCCAAGGGGAGTGGGCTCTGAAGGCGGGAGGTCCCCGCAGCAGCAGTTTGGGGGGTGGAGAGGAGGCTGGGGGCACCAGTGCCCCTTCCCTCCTCAGGGCTGAGGCCACTGCGGCCGAGGAGCAGGGCTGGGGGTGCACAGGCGTCCGGTCCGTTCTGGGCTCGCTCCCTGGCCAGCTTCCCCCTTAGAAACTCACCAGCGTATAAACCATACTGTGGGGAGACGAGGCAGTAAGGGGAGACCTGAGCAGGCCCAGCTGCTGGCTGCCCACCCTGCCACACCCTGGCTTGCTCTCAGTCCTCCAGGGCAAAGGGCAGGAACTAGAAGCCCAACTATTCCTGGGGTTGAGGGCATGGTGCCTGGAGCACCCCTTCCCTGACTTCTGTGGGCAGGGCCTCACCTGTACAGATAATAGAAGAAGGAGAGCAGGTAGAAGGCGAGTTTGCACCAGGACTCCTTCTGGCAGTAGTTGAGGATGTCGGCATTCATGATGGAGACTGCATCATACATGACCTCAGAGCCATCCGCAGGGCGGTGGAAGTACCTGGGCGAGGGAGGGCCCTGAGTGCCCACCATCCCGGCTCCCACCCCCTCTGCCCAGCTCCCCCATCGCACCCTCCCCGGGGCAGCTGCTTCCCTCACCTCCAGAGGTGGTAGAAGAGGAGGGGGATGTTGAGGCCCAGGGTCACCCACTCCGCTGCACACAGAAACATCAGGCAGAAGAGGCCGTGGATGGAGTACTCTGGGACCACCAGCTGGGGGTGAAGGGGAGAGGTCAGCGGCCTGGTGCCAGGACAAACCCGAGCTTCAAGGGCATGGAGGGGAGCTGGGATTTGGGCACTGCCCACCCACCGTGATCTCTGGGAACTAAAAGGGCCTCTAGCCTCCCATTCCCTCCCCGGTGGCAGAGCAGATCAGACAGGCTCCAGAGGAGGAAGGTCACAGAAGGGGCTGAGCTGGGCTAGGAGCCTCCTGCCTCCAGCCCTGACACTGACCTTCCTCAGGAGGCAGCAGATGCGTTCGATGTTTTTTAAACGCTCGCGCTGTAGGGGAGGAAAAAGCCGTGGTGGGGATGGGGTGGTGGAGGAGCAGGTATTGGAGGAGCCCGCCGCCCTCCAGGGCTCCCGCACCGCCCCGCATGTGGCCGCCAGGGGGCACCAGAGCAGTCTCGGCAGGAAAGCAGCCACACCATCCCCATGGCAACCGTCACCATGGCGGGACTTTCACCCGCATCACCACGGCAACGGCCCGGAGCTTGGCAACGGCTGCCCCGCCAGGAGGAACCCGAGCCCTGAGCCCGCGCCAGGTGTTTTCACCTGGGGGGGGGGGGGGGACAGACAGAAGAAGGGGCAAAGCCACGGGTCCTCCTCCCTCCGCACATACACACCCGTCTTCCCGGCCCCCACCCCACTTAGCCCACAACAGATGGAAAGACAGACGGACGGACACACCTCGGCACAGCACATGTATCACTTACTGCCCGCGCTGGGTTCCCCTGGTCGATGGGGTTCTTAAAGTCGGTCCGCAGCTCATCAAAGGCTATGATCTGGGGGAGGGGTGTGTGCCTGTCAGGGTTGGAGCAGCAGCGTATGGCCCTCCACCCGTCCTTCTGTGGGACAGTAATTCATACATGGGGGCCAGACCAGACGGAGAAACAGGCTCAGGGAAGGGCAGGGTGTGGCCCAAGGTCACACGAGTCTGGAATAGAGCCCTAGTGATGCCAATACAGGCCAGTCCATGATGCTTCCATCCCAAACACCCTGAGGTGGTGTCTTCTCTGCCGAGCCCTGTGCCAAGCACTGGGGCCCCCCAAGGCCTGCGACACGGCTCCTGCCCTGGTGGAACCCCAGGCCTGGGAGAACTGACTGCATTCCAGGGTGATCGGGCTGCAGGGCACAGGGAGACCCTGAAGTGGGTGCCTGACCCAGTGTGGGGGTGATGCAGGGTTCCGGCCGGACTCCGGTGTTTGTCTGGTGAACAAATGGGGTGTGTGTGTGTGTGTGGGGGGGGCAGTCTGAGCAGCAGGAACTGCAGGTTCAAAGGCAAAGGGCTGAAAGAATATTCTGGAAGTTGCAGATTCCATGGGGCTAGAATGAGTGAGGTGAGTGAGAAGAAGAAACTGGGGAAAGATGGGCTGGAGAGGTCAGCCGTCAGCCATGGGTGCTCTGTGGGGCTGGATCAGATGTTTGGACTTGAACAAACAAGTAATGGGGAGCCATTTGAGGGGTATAATGCAGCAGAGGGGGGGAGCCAAGTTGATGACATAGAATTGATGGAGCAGGAGTTACAAACTGGCTAACAGTTTCAGCCAAGATGTACGTGATGCTTACTCTAGGCCAGCAGGCTTTATGTTTGTGAACTCATTAATGCTTGCAACAACCCGATGATGTTGCTATTATTTCCATTTTGCAAACAAGGAAACAGAGAAGTGACCAGTGGTTCTCAACCTTCCTAATGCCGCGACCCTTTAATACAGTTCCTCATGTTGTGGTGACCCCAACCATGAAATTATTTTCGTTGCTACTTCATAACTGTAATTTTGCTACTGTTATGAATCATAATGTAAATATCTGATATGCAGGATATATTTTCAGGGGTCGCGACCCACAGGTTGAGAACCACTGGACTAGTCCAAGACCACGCAGCTAATTAGTGGCAAGACAGGATTCTGATTCAGACTCTAGAGTAAAATCCTTAACCACCTTATCATACTCAGAACAGACCAATGAGGGGACTGTTAAAAGAGTGTTTGGTGTTGATGGTGACCTGAGTGAAGGGAGTGCAGTGGGATGTAGAGGTGTGGATGGATCCCAGAGTTCTTTAAAAGCCAGACCCCAGAGAGCCTGAATAGCATCGGAACAGAGACAGAGGAGCCCAAGGTGCCTTTGTGTGTTAGGGCACCTGGTGGGGCAGTATTCTCACTGGGATGGGAAACTTGGGGGGCGGGCAGGTGTTTGAGGGGATGATGGGACAGACCTTGGGAGAACTGGCATGGGAGAAGCCTTCTGGGGTTACCCCCCCTCAGCAGCAGCCCTAAGATGAGACAGCAGGCCCACCACACCCTAGCAGCCCAGACCCCAGACGGCTGGGAGGGAGAGAACATGGGCTTCCTGTGCTCCATCTGGAGCAGCACCCCCAACTCCCTATTGACTCTGGGCAGCCACCTGCCTGCCAGGCACAGAAACAGGGTCCAGCAGGGAGTGGAAGGGTGCTGTCTGCCTGCCCCAGAGCGGGTACCATCAGCAGGAGGCGGGTGTCTCGCCTCCTACCCCCCAGACTGCCTGGCGCTGACTCAGTCCCCTGGAACAAACAATCCCCCACGGTGACAGCTGACACGCGTCACTCACCATCAGGGTTGCCTAGCGACCAAGTGGGCTTGGGCTCAGGCTGTGGGGTGGGATCTGGGGTCCTGCCCTGAAAGATTTTAATTCTTACCAATTTGGATGTAGGACCACACCTCTTGTCCCCACCGCACCCCCTGAGCAGGCCCTGCTCTGGGCACTGTAATGTCCACACCACAAGCCCATTTTACCGACGAAGAAACAAACTCAGAATGAGGGATCTTTACTAGATCACCCAGCAAGATAGTTGAGCCAACACAGTGCCTGACATGGAGTAGGTGCTCAATAAATATTTGTTGAGAAAGCTTGGGCCTTTCTCCCAGCTTGGGAACCCCACAAGGGCAAAGCCTGAGTCTTATTCATCCTTGGCTTTCCCAAAGCCACCCAGAGCTGATTCTCAGGAAGCATGGACACACGTTAGTTGGATGGATGACTTCTCTGAGGACCCCCTAAGGACAGGGACTAAGGGGTGACCCCCCATAGGGACTGTGGGAGGCCTCTGGGTAAGGAGGGGCCCAGAAAGGGGCTTCTTGAATTCAAGGAGCCTTTCTCCCAGGAGCTGGTTAGCTCTGAGTTCCCAGTCTCAATTCCTTCCAGTCCTCAGGAATCAGCCCTCCTGCTCCTACCCCATAGCACTGTCCAAGGCCCAGATGAAATAGGGGACTCAGAGAGACCAAGATGGACCCCGGGGGGATGGAGAGAGGGGAAGAGAACAGAAAAAGGGGGAGGGAAAGGAAAAAGCAACTGCAAGGCCCAGAGAGAAAGACAAAGTCAGGGAGAGAGAGGGCTGGAGATGGTGTGTGTGTGTGTGTGTGTGTGTGTGTGTGTGTGTGTGTGTGAAGGTGCCTAAGGGAGCTCACTCCTTACACAGGAGAGACAGTTGAGTCCACAGAGTCCTGATACAAAGGAGACAGGCAGTGGGGGCAGCAGGGGATGGTGAAGGGAGACTGGTCAAGAGCTGGGGAGGACCACGGAGCAGGCAGGCAGCAAATCCCAGGAAAAGGAAGTGGGGAGACCAGGAAAGAGGCAGGTGAGACAATGCGGAAGAAGTGAGAAGGAAGGGGGGACAGGGAAGGGCTTGAGGGGGGTAAGGGTAACCCCCCCAGAGGAAAGAAAGATCAGGGCGTGTGTCCTGGAAGTGCCAGCAGAGCTGAGTGGGCCAGGGCCGAGATAGGTTGACTGTGTGATGGGGGCTGAGGAGGGACAGAGGAGGAGGGAAGGCAGCGAAGGGGGAGGGGGGAGCGCTAAAGGCCCCAAACAATGAGCTGAAAGGCTGGTTGATGGTTCTGTGGTGAGAGGAAGGGAGCCAGGCAGGGGCACCACCACGAGGGCCCAGAGAGAGAACAGGGGAGAGGGAACCTCTCTAAGGCAAGGTGATCAGGATAAAGAAATGAGAAATGGAGATTCTCAAGGGCCAGGTGTGAGGCCAGGCCACAGTGAGAGACAAACTAGAGGGAACAGCAGACAAAGGGGAACGCGGGGGCAGGAAGAGGAGGGAAGCTGGAAAGTGGGGAGGAGACCTGGGGGGTGGGGGGGAGGAGGGAAGCCCAGACAGGAGGGGTAGGGAAACCCAAGGTGAGCTGGTGGTGGTGGCCAGGTCTCTGGGGCTGCTTAGAGGCAATGGCTGCTGGGTCAGGAGGGGGATGGGAAGAAAAAGGGTTAATGGGCTCTGCAATCTGTGGGTCCTGTAAACAGATGCAGTTGCCATAGCAACCGGCTCCATCACTCAGGCTGGAAAAACCCACAAGGTGGTGGTGGGGGGAGCAAGCAGACCGACGGAAACGGGGGCACCTGGATGGTGATGGTAGTGGCGGGGGGGGGGAGAAGCAAGAACCCCAGAATCCCACCCCATACTCCAAAGCTGCTTGGGGCAGGGGAAGGGAGTCAGAGAGGCGGGGGCGGCGGAGGAAGGGGGGCCCCCCTGGGAAGGGAAGCCGACCAGAGGGGTATTAATGGGGGCCAACAGGAGCCGGTCGGTGGGGGAGAGCAAAGAGGAATCTCCAAGTTTCCCTGGGCCCAGAGACCATCCATCCTTCTGGTCCCCTCCCGCTCCGTGCGCCCCTTGCCCCACCCCGCCCCCAACCCCAGCCGGGCCTTACGTGCCAGATGACAAAGAAGATGAGGGAGGCGCACAGCACCAGGGTGAGCATGTAGCAGAACGCGGCGAAGGTGAACGCCATGGCCCCCCCGCCGGGCGGCGGCCCGGGGGGCGCCAGCGCGGGGCCCGGGCGCAAGGGGACGCCCCCCGGCCCGCGCTTAGGGCCGGCCGGGCATGGCCCGCAGGGCTCGGGCACGGGCTCGGGGGATGCTGGCGGCGTGGCCGGGGCCGGGGCCGCGGGCCGGTGGGCTCGGGCGGCGCGTCCGCTGCCGACTGCCCGGGCCCCGATCGCTCATCCTGCGATCCCTCGCCCGCGGCTCCCTCTCTCCAGCCCGTGAAGCCGGCGGGGCGGAGCCGGGGGCGGGGCCGCCGTGCCAGCGGCCTCGGGCGGGGCCGGGTCTCCGTGAGCCCAGCCGCCAGTGCGACCGGGTCCGAGTGCCACCGCCCACCCCAACCTCAGTGACTCGTAGGCGGGACGCTCACCTCTGGCACATGCGCCCCTCCACCTGCCCGGGTGTCAGACAACAAACCCACCAGCCCGACTAGGTCCACTCGGCCCAGCACTCACCCCCGCTCTCACCCACCGGCCAGAGGGAGTACTGAGGTCTTAAGCGGGAAGCACTGCCACCATCGGGGGCAGAAGCTTGGCTTGAAGCCAGTGAAGCCAGAGAGGGGGCTGAGCCACAGGGCTGGGCAGACATGGGCCAGGCCCAGTGGGGCACAATGCCTGGGGTGCCCCGCTATTGCCCATTCACAGCCTGTGTGCCGAGGGCGTGTTGGCATCACCAGGTACTCGCTGATGGCCTGCCTCCTCCCCTGTTGGAATCGTGCTGGGCCCCATGGGGACAGACCACAGCACAAGCCCGCAGCTCTCCTGGCTTCGGGAAGTGGGTCAAGGACTTTGGACAGCAACCCTGAGATACAGCCCACGCCCAGCCCCCTGTGCAGCCCACCAAGCCCAGGGCTCCAGTTCCAACCCCTACCTCAAGGGGCTCCCACCACAGACCACACACAGCCACCACAACTTCCTTGCAAAAACCCTCGGCTCACCGGAGGGCCAGTGGAAATTTATTTTTTTGTCCTTTCTGTCTTTTCCCCAAGTGGCTTTTCCTTGCAAAATGCCTGACATGACCAGAGGGGAACCTGGGAGAAGGGGGGCACCCTAAGAGGCAACCCAGGGACTTAAATACAAGCTGGAAGGCAGGGCACAGGTGGGACAGGCGAGACAGCACACGGGACATGGCTTGTCAGGTAGAGAACAAAGGTTTTTTTTGCAGGAAGAAGCTGTGCCAGAGGGCCAGGGGCTAGGATCCTGGGTGGGAGGGGGTGAGAAGAGACCCCCAACCCTGGGTTGCACCCATATTCCCCAGAGAAGTAGCAACAGAGGATGAGGATCTGCCCTTGTAGGCTCCAAGGAGGGGAGAGAAAGCCACTGCGCTGCCTCGGGGAAGGGAGGTGCTGGCAGAGTGAGGGTTAAGGCTGGTGCCCGGCCTCTGGCACAGTGTGCCTTCCACCTCCGCCTGCCTTGAGGACAAAGGGGCACGGTGGGCAGGCAGCACATGGGCCTGGTTCTGGCAGGGCAGGGGGTGGCAAGAGCAGGCTCCCTCTGGGCACAAGACACAGGCCCAGCTCGGCTGCCCGCCCACCTGCACTAGATGGGCTCAGACCTCACTGTGGCTGGACGGCTGGAGCTGTGAGTGTGGGAGGGGTGGGAGGAGCGGTAGGGAGGAGGGGAAAGGGGGGCTGTTGGGCCCCTGTAACCCCCATGCCCGTCCTGAAGTCCGACCTAGGACCCTGGATCCCAGGTTCTGGTCCCCGGTCCCATTTCTGGCCCCGGGCACTGACTTCAGCCTGGGCAGTAGAGGCCAGGAGGCCCTCAGTTCATGGGGAAGGGTTGGGCAGGGGAGAAAAGGACAAGGAGAGAAACCCACTGCAGCATACATGGGGGCCAGTGGAGGGAGACAGACAGAGGGGCCCTCATCCCAAAGAAAAGTGTATGGTGGCGTATCTTTTAAAGTTACCTAGAGGCAGCAGCAGAGCAAGGCCCACAGTGCCCCAGCCCCAGGTCCTGGGTGTCCTCCCTTGGGGGCCCTGGTAGAACCGAGGCTCAGGGTGGCAGGCAGATGGGCCAGAGGGAGATGAGGAGCCAAGGACACCCCAAAGCCACAGACTCAAATACCCCAGGAGAGGGAGGCACCTCCTGCCCCCTCCAGGAGCATCATCTGGAGAAGGTGCCCCTCCTGTCCCACCCCCGCGCCCCTTCTAGCAACAGCCGCCACCAGCTGGCTTCACGGGGGTGCTGTCGATCTTGAGGTTGGGTCGCTCACCCCCGGTGGCAGCCCCCGGGCCCATCCGCTTTTTTATTTCAGCAGCCATGGTCATGAACGCCTGCTCAACGTTGGTGGCGTTCTTGGCACTCGTCTCCAGGAAGGGGATGCCCAGAGAGTCTGCAAACTCCTGACAAGGGGAGAGAAGAGGAGAGAAGTGAGGCGTGAGAGGCAGTCGCCCCAGCCACCCTGGGAGGCCCGGCCCCGGCCGCTCACCTTGGCTGTGGTGTTATCCACCACCTTCTTGGTGGTGAGGTCACTCTTGTTGCCCACCAGGAGCTTGTTGACATTCTCGCTGGCATAGCGGTCGATCTCCTGTAGCCACTGCTTCACGTTGGCATAGGATTCCTAGGGCAGCCAGGGCCAAAAGTTACTCTGCTCCCCACCCCTACCCTACACTTGGAGAACAGGGGCTTTGAGGGGAAAGGGCTGCCCTGGACTCCTGAGAGAGCAGGAGCCCGGGACTCAAGGGACCCACAGGAAGCGCCTTTCTCCAGGCTCCACTGTCCTCCCTGGCCTCCTCCGTCTGAGACTCCAAAAGCCAGCCCCAGCCCCGCCCCAGCCGTCTGCCGACAGCCCCAGCACCTAAACAGTGTAGGCCTAAGGGCCTGCAGCTGCTTCTCTCTCCCTGACACACAAAAAAGGTTCAACCACCGTGGGGAGCAAATGGCATCAGGAGAGAGGCCAGGAAGAGAGAGAAATCGAGAGTAACAGGTTCGCAAGGATCACCAAGTTCTCCCAGTGGCCTTATAGTCCCTTTAAGGTTGAGGTCTTGGAGCCAGTTACAGGTGAAGGGTCCTTGCAGCAGAAGAGACCCTGGCCTATGAGGGAGACAGGTATCCTGGGAACAGAGTCTAGCGTGCATCCTACTTCTGGCCCCAACAGCCTCCTCACTCGGCTCAGGGGATTTGCCACTCCCGACCCCCAGCCGGCATGAGGGGAGGATGGAACTTTCAGGGTTGTGCTGGAGCCAGAGAGGACAGGTATCACCGGGGTTCACACTTACACCCCCCGCCATGTCCCAGGCTGGGCCCTGTGCTGAGCACTGGGGATAAAGAAGGAATGAGACCTGGACCGTGCCCTAAAGCACCGGGAAAGGAAGGACTAGACCAGGACACACGGTGGCGTGACAGGGCGCTGAGTGCTGCAGGGACGGGAGCTGCTGAGCTCCGGGACTACCACTGCCTGCGGAGGCTCAGCTGACCCACACCTGCAGGGACGAACTGGCCTGCGAGAAAGCAAGTGAGGGGACGGGGAAAGGTGCAAGGGGAGTACACGGCATGCGCTAGGTCACAGAGTGCGAGGGGCACGGTGCCTTTCGAGAGTGGGAGGAGCTGAATGTTGCTGGGACGCAGGCTCTGAGCAGGGAGAGGGCGAGGAGCAGGCTAGCGCCTGGAGGAGCTTAGCCTGGCTGCATCTTAGACAACCAGGAGCCAGTGGGGGGTTTTCTTAGGAAGGGAGTGGCAGGAACACACCTGTGTTCTGGGAAGACAGTCCTGGCAGGAGTGGAGGCCAGATCAGAGCAGCAAGATGGAGACCAACAGGGACGAGAAGCTGTGCCTGAGCCAGGGAGTGAGGCAGGGAAGAGCACAGGACCCAGGCAGACTGGCTCTGCCATTGACTGTGTGACCCTAGAGATGTCGCCTGGCCTGAGCCTGTTTCCTCCCCTCTGTAAAGCAGTACCTCCCAGTGGGCTGTGAGCATGAGATGATGAATGCAGGCCTGTCTCATAACAAGAGCTTAATTAGGAGCTGCTGGTACCCCATCACTGCGATTATGAGGAGCCAGATTTGAGAGAGAGGATGAGGGAGTGCAGAGGGGGCTGACTGTCTGGACGGGGAAGGGAAGAGTGTTCTTATCAGGCTAAGAGGGATGCAAGAGCTGGCTCAGGGAGAGATGGTGAGGCCAGTGCTGGACACGCTGAGTGCCACAGATGGGGCAGAGCTCAGGAGAGGCTGTATAGGAGCACGAAAAGGTGCACTCGGAAGCAAAAAACCCTGGATTCAAACAATGGCTTTGCCTTTCTGGGCTGTGAAACCATGGACAAGTTACTTCACACCTCTCCCAGCGTGTCTCCTCACCAGGAAAGCAGGGACCCACCATTTAGTTCACTGGGTAATATTGTGAAGATTAGAATACAGACACAAAGTACCAGCGGAATGTCGGACCAAGAGAAGATGTACAGTGAGAGCTATTCAGACATAGGAATCCCAGAACGTAAGACAGAAGCCAAACCACCAAGTGGCCAAAACCACGCAGGGAGTCAGAAGGAGGCTTGGGGCAAGGTCAGGAAGCACAAATATGGGGTTATGGAGGTCAGTACAGCGTGGAGCAGTGAAAAGCCACTGAAAAGATCATCTAGCACAGCAGGGGCTGGGAGAGCTGGAGTTAGCAGAGGACAGAGTTAAAAGCCACGAGAGGTCGATCTGGGCGAGAACTGAAGTGAGGTCACAGGATTTGGCAGTTAGAGGTCCTTGGTGACCTTTGTCTGAGTGGAGCACAGTTCACCCATAGTTTGTCCAGGAGGCACCACCATGAGTCCCTGCTGAGCCAGACAGCTCAGCTGCCCCTAAGAGCAGGGGCTCCTCCTGTAAGTAAGCATCTCCATGTCCCCAGAGCCCGGTCCCCACTAAGCAACGAGGTTTGGTAGGAAGAACGAAGTAGAATCAGCAGACTAGGCTTTCTGTCTCTGCCACGTGACCAGCTGCAGGACTCTGACCATCTCACCTGTGAAATGGGAACACGATGCAGACCTCTCGAGGGCTATGCACACCAAAGACGGACAGGCTCTGTCAGCCATGAGGAATGCCGTGACTGTTTCTATTGCTGCCAAAGACACACACCGAATGCTGCCGCAGCCGGCGCTGGGCTCCCAAGCCTCTGCTCACGCTCCGCCCAGAGTGCAGGGCCCCCTCGCTTCCTTGCCTAAAGCTCTCCACTGGCTTCTCTAGAGTCTTTACACAGGAGGCCATGGGCCCAGCACAGCGACCAATCAACTGACTTAACGCCCTCAAAACACAGGTGCCTGGATGGTCTAAAATAAGGTGGCAAGTTTGGCGGGGAGGGGCGGGGTCTGGCTCTGTGAAGACCCTGCAGCAGGGCCTCTGAGGATCTATTTCTGCTGTTTCCCTCTGGGTGAAATGGGTCCGGTGCTTTCCAGGCCACATCAGGAAGAGGATGGGAAGAGTGAAAAGAAGCCGGAGTCAAAGACCTGAGGCTGAGAAAGCAAAGCAGGGGAAGGTGAGCCCAAGAGTACCTGGTCGGTGACGTCATACACCACAATGATGCCATGAGCTCCCCGGTAGTAGCTGGAAGTGATGGTCCGGAACCGCTCCTGGCCAGCCGTGTCCCACTACAAGACAGTACGGGAGAGGGCAGGTCAGCCCTGGGTTCCATGCCCAGAGCCCCTGCCTTCCATGGCGGAGGCCCCTGCACCAGGGGCCTTAGGAAGAGCGACACTCACGATCTGAAGTTTGATGGTCTTGCCATCCAGCTCAATGGTTCGGATCTTGAAGTCCACCCCGATGGTGCTGATGTAGCTCTCTGTGTACGTGTCATCCTGGAAGATCAGAGGCCAGTGAACTGTCCTGAGTGGACAGGCCGGAGGCCTACCTAGAAAACCTCCCTCAAGTTTCCTGCCCCAGCAAAGCTCCTAATTGCACCCAGCTTGCCAGCCACCTGCCCTTGTTCAGTCAGCTATGTTGCTGGCAGGTCCTGCAACTTCATCCTTGATCCCCAGGTCTTGCAGCTACTGTGCTCTGGGCAGCTACTGTACTACTGTTGCCCATTCTCCCTCCAGCCACCAGCCAGAAACCCAGAAGGATGGTATGGGAGACTTCTTACTCACAGCAAACCGAAGGAGCAGGCATGACTTGCCCACGCCCGAGTCACCAATCAAAAGCAGCTTAAACAGGTAGTCACTAGAGAGAGAGGATGGGAAAGTGTGAAGGCAGGTAGGGAGCCCACCGCCATCCTCCTGGAGCCACAGGTACAGCGTTCTCCCACACTGACATGCCTACGGTGTTCACAAGATCCTCCCACAAGTCCGAGGGGAGGGAGAGCTGACCACCCCCATCACACAGCTGGCCAAAGGCATGAGTATGAATTCCCACTTTACAGAGAGGGAGACTGAGGTCCAGAGAGGGGCATGACAAAAAGTCAGGTGCCAGAGCTGGGTATCCCACCCTGACTCCGGACACACTCCATGGTCTGGAGCCCAGCAGGGACTGTCCAGGGAGCTGCCTGGACTGCGGGGGGGGGGGGGGGGGGGGACCGTCTTGGCAGGGGAGGCCCCAAAGTGGAAGCTGGGCCCAGCCTGGAACTTGTAGAGGGAACATCTGTGTGAAGAGCAGGGAATGAGGCCTCTCGGAAGAGGGGGCAGTAACAACAGTCAGCAGGTGAGATGTACCGACTTCCTACCTGTGCCTGACCCAGTGCTAAGTATTCCAAATGCCCCCTCTCAGTTAAGCCTCGCAACGAAGCGGGGTGTTCTTATTCCCAGTAAATGAGGAAACCAGAGTCGGGAGAAGGGAAGTGACTTGCCCTAAGTCACAATGCTGTTGACTTTGAGACTGGACACCAGGTTCAGGCCCCAAGTCTCCGTGAGGGCCGGTCAGTTCCCTCCTCTAACCCCTGACCATCCGCTCAGAGCCCCGCTCCCCAGGGAGACGTGAGGCCTGGGTCTGGAGGAGAAACGGGAAGAGGCAGAGGGGGAAGAGAGCGGACTCTTCGGGGCGCTGTCAGCGAGAGGCCGGCAGAGGCGGGCCCCCCACCCCCAGGGGAGTGACCGGGGCTTGGAGGAAAGAGAATCTCCCTGGAAGGGGAGCAGCCGCCCCGTTCATCTGAGCATCAGCGGTGACAGCGAGGGAAGGGGTGTGACGGCGGCGCTGGGGCTGCGCCGGGAGGAGCGGGCAGGAAGGGACCGGGAGCGGCGGGGCAGCCGGACCCACCGGGGCAGGACCCGCGGCGGGAGGACCTGCGGGAGAGCCACCCGGAGCGAGCGGCGCCTCGGGGCCTCCGCGTCTAACCAGCCCCGGGACCAGTCCCGGGAACCAGATTCCGGGAGAACGGGAAGAGCAGAAGGATCGACGGCCCGACCTTAAGGGCCCGAGTCTGGACCGAGACCGGGAACCGTCTGGTGAGAGACCATAACGCTGAGGCCACTGTCAGCACCCAGATCGCCACTTTCAGCCAAGTGGGGAAACTGAGGCCTGGAGAGGCCAGGGCTGCGGGGTCACCTGACCTATGAGGCCTGTTAGGGTCAGTCCCTCGGGCTCCCAGTAGTGTCCCTCGGGGTCGCAGTCTCTGGGCCCCGGGTGCAAGAACTAGGGGTGTGGAGCCGGGGTCCTGGGGGCCCCGGGGGAGGGGCAGGACCCGGATGTGGGGGGGGGGGTCAGCGGAAGAAGGACCCGGATGTGGGGGCGCCGCACAGTCCTGACCCGGGCCGGACAACCCGGTAAGCGCACAGCCCCGTACTCGGGATCGAGGCTACGCCGGACGGCGCAGGCGGGGCTCACTCACTATTCGGGGTTCATGGCGGCAGCGGCGGCCCGCTCGGTCGCTCCCAGTCGGCTCTGCTCCGCCTCCTGTTCCAAGATGGTGGCGGCTCCGCCCCAGAGGCCCCGCCCGCGACGCGCAGCCGCAAACATTCCTGACTGGGACCTCGCTGCGTTGCTTCTCGGGACTTGTAGTCTTCTTACATTGTCCAACACACTCCGTGGCGCAGGCGTAAACCGGGGAGCCCGAGCCTTCTAGCTCACCACTGCGCATTGCCTTCTGGGGCTTGTAGTTCACTCTCTAGACATACCTGGGCTTTTGGACAGCGCTTGGGAGGCTGGAGTTGGAAGCTCTATTGGAGGCTGGGGTTGACACTTTTCACATGTCTGGCAGAGGCAGTTATCCCTACCCTCCCGCCTCCGGAGTTGTATTAGTAAAAGTTTATTTCTTCAGGGTTCTTCGTGTCCTGGCGTTCCTAACTCACAGCCACAGGCCCGGGAGGTGTCCTCATCCACATTTTATAGATGGAAAACTCAAATTCCAGTAACGCGCTCAAGGTCTAACAGCTTACTAAGGGGCAGAGAGCTCAATCAAAGCCCACAGTTCTCTAGAACCTCAAAGATGAAAACTTAGATCTTGACCCTTGGGACCCCCAATTATTGGAAAGGAGAATATCTGGGCTCCAGTTGGAGGAACCGGACGTGAGCGACACACACACACACACACACACACACACACACACACCCTTCATTCGCAGCCTTTCCCAACCCCAACCCCAACCTAGACCCTGGGAGCCCTGGACTTCAGCCCCAAAACAAGCCCGGCTCAGATTCAAACCATCTTTATTTCTACAGCAACATTTGAAAATAGAGAACGACCACCTCACCCCACAACTGGAGCAGCCCCTCCTGCCACAGCAGGGACATCACTGTCCCTCGAGAGAAGCTGCAGGCGTGGGAGAAGGCGTGGCTAGATGGCTCACAGGCAGTGCCTGGGCGGGGGCGGGAGGGGCAGTGCATAAGGCCGGGATGCAGGGCAGGGCCCGGCATTGAGGGGGCTGGTAAGGGGAGGACTCTCCATCCTGGGGCATGGAGCGATGGCGGGACAGGACGCACCCCTCAGAGTCCGCACCCCTCAGAGTCGGGAGGAGCGCGACAATGCCCAGCGAACCCTTCGGGGAGATCCCCAGATGTGTTGTGGAGCCTGGGAGATACCACCGCGTGGAATGGGAGTGATTAAGGCCTGGGCGGTACCACTAGAGAAGGGCGGGGTGAGGGGAAGCCCAGGCAGTACGGTAGACTGAGGAGAGGGGCGCGGCCAATAACTTATTTCTCTATATACAGAAGCAACGGCCGGGGCAGGGCAGGGCAGGGCATTGACGGGAGGGCAGTTACTTAGTGTTCTTGACTCCGGGGTCAGGGGATGGCAGGCCACTGATCTCTACCTGGGAGACCCCAGCCAGCCTCTTTCACTGGCTCTGAACCTAGGGAGAGGGGGCCCTGCTGGAAGGAATAAATAAGGGGTAGAGCTGGGGCCGGGCAGGCCCAGCCTCCAGGGCTCAGGCTGAGATGACAAGGAAGGAGGTTACCCTGAGATTGAACAGAAAAGACAGGGGTCCTTGGGAGAGACAGGCAAGACAAGCAGCAGGCCCATGCGCAGGGCTGGGGTGAGGGCAGTGCCGGGTGGAGGCTGTGGCGACTGGCTGCCCCTTCAGGATTAGCCCACCAGGGAGCTTCGTCGGGAGAGGTCCATGGAGCTGGAGCTGAGGGCGCGGCTGTCAGAGAGGCCTGTGCCTCCAGGCTGTGGGCAGAGGGGCGGGTGGCTCAACCTTGTGCTGCTGCCAGTCTGTGCTTCTTTGACCAGAAGGGAAAGGGGCCTGACCAGCCAGAACCCCTGAGCCTCACCCAGGCCCCACCTGGTACTGACACCCTGTCCACCTCCAGTGCCTGTGGTACTGGCCACTTGCATGTCCACCCAAGCAGGGGCTGGGTTTCCCTAACTTGTCTCCCCAGTGTCCAGCCCAAAACCAGAGACAGAGACAGGTAATGCTGCTGGATGAAGACATGCTTGAGAAGCTCGTCAGGTACAGAGGGCCTCCAGCCCTGGGCCTGGGCCTCCACCCACCATACCTGGGCTGGCTCTTCCACACTCTTGTTGAGGAAGTTGAGAGAACTGGCCCGCTTCATCCTGAGGGGAAAGGAAGGCCAGGATGTGCCCATGGTGGAACTGGGGAAGGTGGGGCAGGGGATCGGGTTGGGGTTGGGGAGGGAGGCTGATGGGAAAGGCACAGATTTGGTGGGTAGTGGAGCTTGAGAGAGATGAGGAGCGCACCCTGAGTCAGGAGCTCATTTGGGTTGTTGGGTGGGGTCTTAAGGCTCACCCTGGGTGGTAAACTTATCAGGGCAGAGGCTGACCTGGGGTTTGGGGGCTCCTGGGGGCCACCACCCTGCAGCTTCTTCACCAGCATTTCACTGCTGCGCCTCAGAGCATCTCGGAGCTTCCCAAAGGAGCCGCTGCGCCGCAAGGAGCCACTGCCGTCCTGTGGTGTGGACATGCTTGTCTGTCATGCTGGCTACACAGCCTCCTGGCCCACCCCAACCCCTACTCACCCCACTCCACTCGGCTGCAGGTCCTGCCTCCTCAACGTCAGACTCAGACCGAGCCCCAGCACCCCCGGCCACATCTCGGCTGCCACGGCGGTCTCCCCGCCCACCACTGCCATCTTTCAGCAGTTCCACCACCTTGGTCTGGCTTGCAGGGTCCAGGCCCTAAGGAAGTGGAGGGCATATTAGGTGAAAAACAGGGCCAAGTAGGTCCCTGCCCAGTCCTCAGGTCTGTCGCCCACCTGCTTGCGGCTGCGGCTGGCACAGTCCTCCAGTGTGTGTGCAGCTTCCAGCTTGCCCTGGCGCCGGTACAGGGCCCCCAAGCTGCGCAGGGTGGTGTTGACTGTGGGGCTGTGGACAGGACAGCGGGACAGTCTCAAATTCTGTGTTCCCCAGGAACCAGGGCCTATCCTGGCAGTCAGCCCATACTGAGCTCTAAGGAACCAGCCGGCCAGCCAAGATCTCAACCCTCCTAGGTGTCAAGTCCTGTGATAGGAGACCCAACTGCACTCTCCATCTTAGAATCACCCCAGGGCTTGGGACCTGGCCCCAGGGACCTAAGTGGGATATTGCCACTAGGACTAAAAGCTGGGAGACTCAAGCCCTGGCTGAGTAGCTCAGTTGGTAGAGCATCATCCTGATACACCAAGGGGTATTTCGATTCTTGGTCAGGGCACATACAAGAATCAACCAATGAATGCATAATAAGTGGAACAACAGATTGATGTTTCTGTTTCTCTTTCCCTTCCTCTCTCTAAAAATCAATAAAAATTAAAAAAAGAAAAAGAAAAGCTGGGAGACCCACGAATGAAATAATCAAGTTTTCCCAGTACAGAAAGCCGTTTTGGGGTGGCCTGTGAGCCAGGCCTTGGAAGAGAAGCTGATAGAGAAGGGGTAAGCAGTATGAATTGTGCAGCCAGCCACAGCCCTCACCCAGGATACTGTTTCCCTGCGACCTGCTCTACCACCAGCCCTGCCCCGTCGTCCTCACCTGTCCACTTTACAGGCCTTGTACCAGCTGCCATATTCCCCATAGGCAGTGCTATCCCGGCGCTTATCCTGGGGGAAGAATGGTCAGGGGTGGTGGGAAGAGAAGGCCCTCCCCTCCACACCCCCAACTTTACCCTCCCTCCCTGGACATCCACTCCAGCCGTCCCGCAGGGCTTACTACCTTGGTCTCCTCCCGTTCCTCTGCGTGCATCCAGATGGGCTTGTTGTCCCCTGGGGAGAAAAAGGGGGCTGTCACCAGCCTCCCATATAGGCCTCTCCTGGCTGGGCTCGACACAGAACTGGGGTCTGGGGAGGGGGTCAGGGGAAGCCAGGAAGAATCAGGGTTGGGCTTTGTTGAATGAATGAACAAGAATCAGACCGAAAACATTAGTGAGCCTCCTCTGAAACAGATGACTGTGGCACAGGCTTGTGCTTGAGGGGCTTGGGGGAGCAGACCCTTAGTCACCTTGGGCCCACAACTGAGCCTGAATGATGGGCCAGGCTGAAGGGCCCAGAGCAGGAAATGATTGACCATCAGGGGCCAGAAGGCAGCTTCCCAGAGAGGGAGACATTTGGCCTGGGCCTTCATGGTGAGCAGAAGTTTCCCAGCAGAGAAAGGGGAAAGACTCTGGGTCAATGGCATGGGGTATACAAAGGGTGTGCATGGCACCGACAGGGCCCAGGAGGTGTGTGTACATGCTCACATGTGCACATGACACCCCAGGCATGAGGGTCTGCCTGCCTGCCCACTGTGGATGTTGATGGTAGAATGAGCCTGTTCTAGGTGAGCTGGGGGCGCATGGCAGTCATGGACTCACCATTGACAGAGCCAAACTCCTTCTCGTGAGCACGGGTGAGGATCTCCTTGTACAGGGTCTCTGCATCCTGGTACTTGCCCTGCTTCAGGTAGCAGGAGGCCTGCAGAGGCAGGGGTCAGAGGAAAAGCAGGATGCAGGGACCTGAGCCTTTTCCTTTCCTTCTCCCTCCCTCCCGCAGCTCCTCCTGGCCCAGGGTACCAGGTTGTTCTTGGTCTTGGCCACGTTGGGATCATCAGGCCCGAGGCGTGTGGCGTAGATTTCCAGTGCCCGCCGGTAGTAGTATTCTACCTCCTCAGCTTTGCCCTGGTTCTGGCAGAGCAGTGCCAGGTTGCTCAGCTGCTTGGCCACGTCTGGATGAAATTTTCCCAGGACCTGGGATGGGAGCAGAAGCCAGTGGCTAGGCTCAGAGCTGGCCTAGGCCCCCTGCCTGGCCTGCCCAGCCCTGCCTGCTCCCACCTTCTCCCGGATCTCCAGTGCCCGCTTGCACAGAGGCTCGGCCTCCTTGTACTTGCCCCGCTTGCCGTACAGAACTGCCAGGTTGTTTAATGTTGCAGCCACCTGGGGGGTTTGGAGAATAAATGGAGGCTCTGTGACCCGGGCCCTGCTGGCCAAGGGTTCTGAGACCTGGGAGCTGCAGAGAGCAGCAGCAGCAACCCAACCTCCACCCACCCTCACTCACAGCTGGGTGGTCCTTGCCCAGCGTCTTCTCACGAATGGCCAGGGCATCATTGAGCAGGTGAGCAGCCTCCTTGTACTTGTTCTGGTCCCTGGGGGAGGTGGAAGTATGGTGAGATTATCCTCCAGCCTGGGCCCTGCCCTTAGTGGTCTGAGATCCCTTGCTCACTCCTGTGTTTACTGAGCGGGCATGACTATGACCCAGAGCATGGGGAAACCTGGTCAGCCCGTCCTCCTGGAGCTCAGGGGCTTTGGGTAATTCACTCACAACTCACCAGGGCATACAGTGCTGGGGTATGAAACAGGCTCACCCAGATCCCACCCGCTCCGCCTCGTGCCCAATGCACGTTGTTCTGTATTCTCCAGTGCCCTTGCTCATTCTGCTCTTCCTGGTGGGAAACCTTTTCTAATCCTCTCATGTTCTGGGAAGATTCACCTTTTACCAAAGACCCTACTCTAGCCACAGCCTAGAGAAGCTGTGCCGACTCCCTGGTGCCCTGGGAGTCCTCATGTGCTGCCCCTTCCCTGGTTATTTCTAAACCTTTCTCCTCCACTAGCCCGAGGCTTATTCACATCTATAGCCCAGGCCCACACAGGCCCAGGCCCTGTGGGCTCAGCCCCCTTGGCACAAGCTCCTCTCTCTGCTGCCTAAGTACCTGGAGAAACCCAAGTCCTGGCCCATGGCAGGCACTGGGGGTTTGTGACCCAGGGAGGGAGCCTTCAGGAAAAACACAGGCACTGCCATGGATGCCTGTGGCCAGAGGAGCCTCACCGATAGACCAGTGCCAGGATATTCAGCATGGTGGCCACGTCGGGGTGGTCATGGCCGGACGTTTTCTCCAGGTCTTCCAGTGCCTGCTTGCAGAGGGGCACGGCCACCTCATAGCGGCCCTGGGAGGCATACTGGATCACCAGGTTGTGCAGGGTACGGAGCCGTGCTGGGATTTCATAGCCTCCATGCTGGGCAGCCACATCCCCTCCTCCAGGGCTGGGGGCTGCAAGGCCAAGGGTAGAAATTCAGATGTACCTAATTGCCCCCTGGGCTGGACTGGTACATGCCAACTATGCCTCTAACTTACCTGACATGTGGCCCTAGGCAAGTTACTAACTATTCTGCCTCAATTTCTTCATCTACAGAGTCACCCCCCAGAAAGAGCGGGCAATGTCCCAGTTCCAGTATTTCAAGCTGTGTCCTAGCAAACTACCTGCCCTCGGAGCCTCAGCCTCCTCAGTTGCCGGAGGAGGCTCTGAAATGCACAGGGCACTAAGCAAGGTGAGCACTGGCCCAGGGCTCACACTGCACTGGAACCCTCCTTTAACCCTCAGAGGAGGCTGAGAGGAAACAAAACTCTACCAGTGATCACAGAGCAACGAGTGGCACAATAGGACTTGAACCCAGGCTGGGCTGTGGTACCAGCTCCGCACAGAGCTTGGGGTCAGGGGAGGTGGTAGGAAACCTGTCAGTTACGCTCTAACATGCTGGGATGTGATGATCAGAAATGAGGCAGGAAGGAACATGGCAGCCATTTGATTCCTGTTTCTGGTGATCTCTGAGGACCAAGGACCAGGAATTTGTTCAGCCCTTCCTACCCCCACCCCCAGAACCAGCTGCCCCTCCGCACCTGAGCTCTGTTCCTCCTCGTTGGGGAACAGGTCATCCAGAGAGTCTTTGGGGACCTCCCCCTTCTCCTCCTGGGCAGGAAGACAGGGTGAGATCAGGGAAGAGGGGGCGAGGCAGCCCAGGTGTCAGTGGCTGGGTGGGAGCTGAGTGTGCTCTGTGCTGCCCCCTCCCTGCTCCCAGGCCCCTCTGCCTGCTGGCCTTTCAGTGGCTGTGGCAGGACTCACATTGGGGGAGGTGTCCTCATCCAGCTTTCGGATCTGGCTCATGAACAGCAAGTGCTGCTTCTCCTCCTCGAGCTGGGCCACAGCCTGCTCGCTGCGCTGCAGCTTCTGCTGCGTCCCCGCCAGCTCCTCTCGCAGCCACTGGTTCTCCTGCACCAGGCGCCGCACCTGAGCCCGCAGCTTCTGCTTCTCTGACTCCACGGCGCCCAGGTGGCTCGACAGTGCCAGGATCACCTGTGGCAGCAGCAGGAGCGGGTCAGAGCCCTCACCACCCACAGCCCGGGCCTCCTGGGGCCCAGGAAGGGCTGAGCCTGGCCCTGAGAAGCTGCAGGGCTGAGTGACTTGAAGTTCTCCTCTCACCAAGGAAGTTTTCTCTCAAGGCCCCAAATAGACCATAGTCCAAGACTGAACCCAGACGACTTGGGGATCCCCAACTCCTTCCCTCTGGGGTCAGAAGTCCTGGCTCCCAGACTGGCTTTGCCGGACTCTAAGAAAGTCCATCCCTTTTCCTGGGACTCCAGCTAGTCCTCTGCCTTTATGGTCCAGCTCCCACTCATTGGCTGATAGTGAACAGGGGGAGGTGGGGTGCTGTGCTTTCCCAGAGCTAGCCATTTTCTTCCTTTGTCTCTCTTGGGGGTTGTACTCAAGGCCCTGCAGCCACAGCCACTGTACCACTGCTTCCTGCCCCAGAAACCTTGACAGATGACTGGAAGACCCCATCCTGACTTCTGCCAAGGCTAGACCCTGCCCTTCTGCAGCCCCCAGGGAGGGATGCAGTACATATACCAGCAGATGGTCTGCGAACCACAGGGCAGGTAAGGAGACCCAGAAGCCTACTCTTAGCCCTACCCTCGCCCCAACCTCTGATTCCTTTCCTGAGCTTCCAGGCTCTTCCTGCCTTGAGGCCTTGCATATGCTCCACCCTTGTTTCCATCATTCACTTTCGGAGGCATTTCTGCAGTGAAGTTTCTTCTCTCTTATGCCCCCGGGCCCAGGAAAGCAGGGCACCTTCCACCCCCTCCCCCCAGCATCCTGTTGCCCGTCTGTGCCAGTGCCTGCACACACTGCGGGGGGGAGGAGGGGGGGGTTCATCTCTGTATCTGGCAGCCAATCATTGCCCTTCCAGAGGGCCAGGCAGTCTCGGACCCTGCACTTTCTAGTTGATTAGCAAATGACAAGTGTTCACAACCACTAGCTTTTTAAAAAACTCCCCTAAACAGCCTGAAAGTGTATACAGCAGATGGCATGATCCCTATTTTAAAGACAAGGAAACCAAGAGGATACCACCTGCTCAGGATTCAGAGCCAGCCAGTCTCTCAGCCAAGATTCGAGGAGGCCAAGACTCTTTCCCCCAGAGCCTGACTCCTTCTCCATCTGCATATTGTCCTAGCACAGTGGTCGGCAAACTGCGGCCCCTTGAGTGTGGCTCTTCCACAAAATACCACATGTGGGCACGCACATACAGTGCGACTGAAACTTCATGGCCACACTCAAGGGGCCAAAGAGCCGCATGTGGCTTGCGAGCCGCAGTTTGCCGACCACTGTCCTAGCAGCCCAAATGAAGAGGGCCAAAACAGAACTCTAATCATGCGGGATCTCTCATCCCCTTATCTCGCTCCAACCACGAACCTGGGAGTGACCCTGTGCCCCTCCCTCCCTCACACCATTCTCAAGTCCTCCTGGGCCTACCTACCTCCCGAACACCTACAACTGGCCCCTTCTCTCCACCCTCATGGCCAACCCTTTAGTCCAAGCCACCATTTCTCATTTGAATTCCAACAGTGGTTTCCAACTACCTCCATCCTTGACCCACTATAGTTCATTCTCCATACCTCAGCCCCACGGAGACTTTAAAACCTAAGTCATTCCGTGTCCCTGGACTGCTTCAAGCCCTCCAATGTCCCAATGTCCTGAGACTGAAACCCAAATGAGTAAGGCACAGCATGACCTGGCCCTGCCTTCCCCATAGGCCTTTTCTGACCTTCTCTCCTGCCCCATGAAGCTCCAGTCGTATAGGTCTTTTCTCAAGTCTCCCATTGCAAGATTTTTCCTACCCCAGGACCTTTGCACATGCAACCTCTCCCTCCTCCCTTTTCTGGAGACTAGTCCATTTCTTCCTTCGGGTCTTGGTTTAAATGCCATTCCTCAGAAGTCTTCACCGACTAATAGATAAGACTTCCCACTTAAAGCTACTACAAGATTTTGTTCTTTTCTTTGGAGGATTTATCACAACGTGTTCCTGTCTTCCAAATGGACTAGAGCAGGAATCTAGTCTGCATCCCTGGCACCTAACACATTGCCTGGCATATAGTAGGTATTTGAAAACTTACCTGTTAATGAGTAAATAAAAGAATGACTGGGGGAGGGAGTAAGGTTTTCCTGTGCCATTCCGTCTTTGCTACCTAGCAGAGAAGCTAGGAACAGGGTTCTACGCGGGGGCTAAAGGATGGCTGTCAGGCTTCTCCCGGGGCGAGGCCCCGTGGAGTCTCCAAAGCCCATTCATGTATCCAGCGGCTCTTTACTGGGGTCGTGCATGGAGCTCCAGGGGACAGACGCGTCCTGCTCGGTTCGGTTCCTACGGCGCCAGAATTCCTCCGGCACCTCCAACCCTCCCTCCTGTCACCTCCCCGCTCGCACGCCGCACAGGCCTACCTGGGCCTCCCCCAGCCCCAGCTCGATGGCTTCCAGGGAGCGGCGCAGGAGGACACAGCGTTCCTGCGAGCCGGGCTCCGCCTCGCCGGCTTCGGGGGCGACCAAGGGGGCGAGAAGGGCGCGATGCTCCCCGCGCAGGGTCTCCAGCCCCTGGATGACGGCCTTGGTGCCCAGCACGATCTCATCCTGGCTCAGCTTCTCCTCTCGCGGGAGCACCATCGTGGCCATGGCCTCGCCGCCTGTGAGGGCGAGGAGGGGGCGGGCAGGCAGGTGCGGGGCCACCGCGCCCGCAGCCCCGGGTTCGGTAAACACCTCCGTCCCCGGACGCCGGGGTCCCCGGGGCGCCCCGCTGCCTGGCCGGCAGCCCCCGCCGCGCCTGCGCTGGGCCTCCAGGGGGCGCGCTCGGCTCGCCTGGGCCCGGGAGACGCAATGCGGTGAGACCGGTGAGGCTGGACCCAGATTCGGCCCAGACCACCGGCTCCGGCCGGCGTGGGCGGCTCAGTCTCGGGGGAACCCCTCAGGCAGGGCGGGGCGCGTCGGAGGAGGGTCCTGCGGGGATCGTGGGGTCCCACTCCCAGGCGGGAGACCCCGGCCCCTCCCGGAGCGCCAGCCGCAGCCCCGACCGGCGGGCCGGCCACAGAGCCCCTCCTCCCGTCAGGCCGAGCCCGGGAGACCCTTCCCCGGGGAGCCCGGACCCCGGGTCTCCGTCACCCCAGCCCCGCCCACGGCGACCCTCCCCATAGGCCGGCGCCACCCGACCGGGCCCAGCTCCCGCCCCCGGCCCCCCAGGCCGCGCCCCCTCCACGAGGATGGGCCCGCGACGACCCTGCCCCCGGCCGGCCCGGAGCCTGGTCTCCCGGCCCCACCGGCCCCCGCGGACCTGCGCCTCCCGCTCGGGACGGCTCCCGCTCCGACTCCGGCTCCCGCCCCGTTTCACTCGGACCGGCCGCCGTGAACGGGTCCCACCGCCTCCATCCCGCCGCCCTTCCCAACAGTCTCCGCGCCGCCTTAAAGGTGAAGCCACTACCTCGGGCGTCGGAGGGGGCGAAACACGCTCTCCGCCGCCGGCCGCCTTAAAGGAGCGCGAGCCGGGCCTGCTCCGGGCCGGGGCGGGGCCACCGGGCGGGGCGGGGCGGGGCCGGGGCGCCGGGTCTCGGGAGCCGCCCCCACGCCCCCGCGGCATCGGCTTCCTCCTTATCAGCCGCGGGAGCGCGGGGCTCAGGAGACGGTGAGCCTCGGCCACCCCGTACCACGGCCCGAGAGGACGGCGAGAGGAACGGGGGCACAGGGGCCCGATCCACAGCGATAACGGCATCTGTTGGCGTTTATCGAGGGCGCTGCTGCTTTCTAGTCGCGGCGTCAGATGCTTCGGTGCCTTAGAGGGTGAAGCCCCTCAGCGCTCGCGAGGACCCGACGGAGCGGGCTCTGCTGTCCCCGCATCTCTCAGCGCTGACCCCCCACCCGACCCCTTCGGAGCTGTTCCTTTCCTTGCGGATTCACTGCAACTTAGGGCTGCCTCATGGGCTTGGGGAGAAAAGGGTGGCCAAGGGCAGCCGGGCATCTGCCAAACCGAAGACTCGTGGCCTGTGTGTGGACACAGCAGATGCCGTTGACCGGATGCACAGGACCAGGCGATGACGTCATCCGGGGCTCAGATGAAATATCGCCTCTTCAGAGAGCCCTTCCCTGACTCCCTGCCGCTCCCCCCACGTGGAGCGGCCCTGCAGTCCACCCCGTGCACCTAGGTCGTTCTCTCTCCAGCATGTATCCCTCCCGACATTTTTACTGTCGGTGTCCTGTCTCCTCCCCAGAACGCAGCCCTGCCGTCTTGCTCACTCCCAGAGCAGCCCCGGGCCAGCCACACAGCAGCTCGTTAAGTGCCGGTGTTTAAAAAGGGCAGAAGGGCGCACCTGTGGGCCTTGGCAGGCCCGGGCAGACCCAGGTTTTGGTCTGGTGCGCTGCAGCCCTGGATTGGTGGCCACCCTGGCCCTGCCCTAGGTCGATGTCATTCGTGGGTGCCAGCAGCATAACCACCCGACAAAACCTGCGAAGCAAGGCCTGGTGTCAGTACCAGGGATCTGGGTGTTCCTCCGGTCAGGGGGGCTCAGACTCAGATTCCACCAGAATCTCCTTGGCATCGTCTCTGACAGAGACCTGGCCCAGTGCCCCCAGCTTAAGTATGGTACGCCCGGTGGCAGGGAGCTCACCGCCTTCTGCTGAGAGGCTTCCCTAAAGGTTAAAAAGGTTTCCCTTAGACAGCCGGCACAGTGCCCTCCCGCAGCGCTCCCGCCACTCCGCAGCTCGCTCTTCTGGGAGAGCCACCTGCCGTCCTTTGCCAATGAAGATGTTTGGAGACAGCGATGTTCTCCTCACCCATTCCTGCCCCTTCTCATCCTGAATTCTCTTTTCAGAGTGTCGTTTAGCGTTTCTGTCCAGACACTGCTTACAATGTGGTGCTCAGTCCAGGGCCCAGGGATCCAGCAGGGAGTGAACTGCACAGATCACAGAAGGATGGTCCCCTCTTTTTCTTTTCTTTTATGTATATGTATATATTGATTCCAGAGAGGGAGAGAGAGATAGAACATCAACGATGAGAGAGAATCATTGACCAGCTGCCTCCTGCAGGCCCCCTACTAGGGATCAAGCCCGCAGGCCGACACTCTATCCACTAGGCCAGTCCAGCTAGGGCTGGTTCCCTCTTCATGAACCTGTCCACTGTGAAGCTACGAGTCAGGCTGACCTTGACAGCCACCACACCACGTCTGCCGAGGGTAAGCTTGTCAGCTAAAACCCTAGATTGGGTGTGTCCCAGCTCTATCCAGTTTCCTCTCCCCAGTCCTGTGCTTCTGCCAATGATTTCCCCCAGTGATTTTGTTGTTGTTAATTCTCACCTGAAGATGCTCTTTTCACTGTTTGTTTGTTTTTTCCTATAGAGTGGAAGGGACAGGAAGACAGAAACATCAGTGTGAGAGAGACACATCAATAGGTTGTCTCCCACATGTGTCCCGACCGGGGACCAGGGATTGAGCCTGCAACTAATGTAGGTGAACCCGAGATCCTTTTGTCTGAGGCAAACACTCTAACCACTAAACAACACAGGTCAGGGCCTCAGTTATTTTTAAAGCTAGTAATTAATATAGTCATCTAATGAAAAACTCAAAAGGCAGGCACAAGTTACGATGAAATTAAGTTCTTTTTTTTTAATCCTCACCTGAGGGTATTTTTTCCATTGATTTTCAGAGAGTGGAAGAGAGAGGGAAAGACAGAAACACATCAATTAGTTGCCTCTTGCACTCGCCCTGACCAGGGCCCCAGGCCAGGGAGGAGCCTGCAACCTCCGTACATGCCCTTGACCTTGACCGGAATCAAACCCAGGACCCTTCAGTCTGCAGGCCGACACTCTATCCACTGAGCCAAACCGGCTAGAGCTGAAGTTCTTTATTTTGACCACTGTCCTCAGCCATGCAGCTTCCCTGCCCAGAAGCACCTGCTGTTAGCAGTTTGTGCATCCATCAGTTGTTTGCAGAATTGTGTCTATCCTTGTCAATTTCCTTTGGTCAGTTCCTTCCGCGCTCTGAAGACAGGAGTCTTTGGCATTTGGGGTCTGCGGTCTTTCAGCCCTCACACTGGCCCCTCTCCCAGAGGCGCTCTGGCGCAGTGTGATAAGCCTGCCTCTGTTACGGAGGCCCCACAAGCCATGGCTGCACTCCCAGCTTGCCTACAAGGTCACAGGGAGGAAACAGAATCCGGAACCCAGGGCATCTTTGGTTCTTGACGAGGCTGGGTTTCAGAATCTCGTGAAGAAACTGTTAGAAGGCTCTCCTAGAGATGGGGATTTGGTGGTGCCAGGCCCTATTTTAAAACTTCAGAGGTGCCTGTGATGTGTACCCTAGGTTAAAAGCCTCTGCTTCATTTTATAAGGAATCAGGCCCAGAGAAGGGAAAGCAGCTGCATGAGGTGAGAGAGTGTGATGTCCCCGGGAAGCTCAGTGATCACTGTCCTTCCCTTATCTAGAGTCCAGGTCATTTTGTACCAGCGTGTGAGAGACAACACTGACCGCACGGAGTAGAGGTCCAGAGAACCGAGGTCAAGGTGCTTGTTCACACCTGCACAAAAGCACATCTGCACACAGCCTCAGGCAGTTTCACCCAGAGGCACTGCGCCTGCGTGCCACACGCACACCTCCATGTTTGTGGGTTTCTAGGCACTCAAGGTGTCAACTACACATGGCCGAGTGCAAACACATATCCACAAAACCTGCTTTCTTCCCTTGTGGGTTCTCTCTAATAAAGAAGCACTTTTTCTTTAATCATCTTTTTCCAGGTGGATGGAAAGAGCATTTTCTTTTTTTAAATATGTTTTCATTGATTTCAGAGAGGAAAGGAGAGGGACAGAGAGATAGGAACATCAATGATGAGAGAGAACCATTGATCGGAACCCGCAACCTGGGCATGTGCCCTTGACGAGGATCGAACCTGAGACTCTTCAGTCCGCAGGCCAACACTCTATCCACTGAGCCAAACCAGCTAGGGCTGGAAATGACTTTTGCTGGGCTCTTGTTCTGGCCTTCCCGCTAATTCCCTGCAGGCTTTGTGGTTTCTCTGAGATTCTCTCTGGGCACCTGGCCCTGCTCCTCCCTGCCTGCCGGCTGGAGGGAAGGCTGGGCCAGCCCTGCCAGCCTCTTATCTTGCTTTCAGTGCTTGACCTTGCATGTGTCCAAGCCTTTTCAAACCTCGGCTTTTTATCTTGTCCCTGAGGATTATACTGTGAATCTCGCACAGGAAGGGACTGTAACTTCATCTGCTCTGTTCTGCACACCCCTTCCTGCCTCCCCACTCCCCCGCCCCCCCCCCCCCCCCCACCAGACTGGTCCCCTGCCAGGCTGCTGATAGGTGCTCCGTTAGGGAGAGGAAAGGAAGGAGCCTATAGTCAGCGGTGATTCAGCTCCTTAAGCCATTTTCCACAGAGCTCATCGGCTCACCCCACTGGTCCCAAGCCTGGGGAAGTCGTTCTTGCTACTTTTAATATTGTTTCCTCCCTGAAAATCC
This sequence comes from Myotis myotis, assembly GCF_014108235.1. Taxonomy (NCBI): domain Eukaryota; kingdom Metazoa; phylum Chordata; class Mammalia; order Chiroptera; family Vespertilionidae; genus Myotis; species Myotis myotis. Next base: position 78,253,876 of record NW_023416314.1, read on the forward strand.
CTCCTTCTGCTTCCCCAGGGGAAGCCTTGGATTCTCAGAAGCACACACTTCACTGAAGTCTGCTTTCTTAAATTCTTTTCCCCTTGGCTAACTTCATGCCTTTATTTTTTTTAAATCCTCACCCGACGATATTTTTTAAAGAGAGGAGGAGGAGGAGGAGGAGGAGGAGAGAGAGAAACATTGACACATCAATTAGTTGCCTCCTGCACATACCCTGACAGGGGCTGGGGACGAACCTGCAACTGAGGTATGTCCCCTTGGCAGGAATCGAACCCTAACCCCTTCTGTCCATGAGTTGACGCTCTAACCGCTGAGCAAAACTGGCCAGGCCACTCCTTTTTTTGAAGTGGCTGGGGTCATCCCCACCCTGAAACATCCGGGAGGTCACTCATAAATGACCAAGACTGGAGTCTCCTTACACGGATTGCACATCTCACTGCTTCCTGAGGGGCCTGTGCCATTGTGAACACCTCTGGTTGTCAGTTTTTTCTGCTATTGAGTCTGCTCAGAGCTCCCGAGAGGCTCCTGGCTCCTGTCCTGGCAGCCACATGGCAAAGCTGCACCTCTCCTCCTGCGTCTCCCGCTGGACTAAAAGGGTCCCGCCTGCTCAGTGGGGTCAGATGAGCTAAGTTCAAAGCCATGTTTCTCCACTTGCCAGCTGTGCAGATTTACCCACATTATTACTTTTTCTGTTTCCTCATCTGTGGAATGAGGTTCCTAATCCCGTATCTACCTTGTTGAGTCCTCAAGAGAACAGTGGCTCAGTGAGCATCAACCTATGGACCAGGAAGTCACAGTTCAATTCCCAGTCGGGGCACATGCCCAAGTTGCAGGTCCGATCCCCAGTGTGGGGCATGCAGGAGGCAGCCGATCGATGATTCTGCCATCATTGATGTTTCTGTCTCTCTCCCTCTCCCTTCCTCTCTGAAGTCATAGAAATATATTTAAAAAAATAAAATTAAAAAAATGGCATAAGTAGCAGAGTTCAGATATTAATTTTATGTTTTGTACCTAGCAGACACTATTCCTAATAGTTATTATCACCACCTGTTCAAGCTCACTACTGAACAGATCCGGTGCTAGTGAGTGGACAGTGGGGAGAAAAATATGAAATGGAAGGCAATCTCTGTGTACAGTGGTGTTGGAGAGAAAACACATTCAGAACGAAAGTGAGCAGCAGAGAGAAAACAAGTCTGAATATAACAAGTTTGGTGCTGGATGTAGGTGCCCTACATGGTCAAGATGGCGGGAGCTCAGCCTGGCGGGGGGCAATCTCACCTCTGCCCAAGGTCGGCTCTCCCACATGCCAAGGAAGCCCAGCTCTCCATCCAGCCCCGATCACTCCCCTGAGCTCCATCCAGACCTAGATATTCAACTCCAGTTGGATGCCCACCTGTGAATAGCACATCACCTCACCCCAAACCTCTCACCTCCCAGGATGTCCCACCATCTGCCCATTTGCCCGCGGCAGATGGTCAGTCCCCATCCTCGGCTCTTTGTCCTGTGATTCTATTTCTTAACCAGCTTGTTGATTCCACCTCTTAAATAAGGCTCAAGTCTCCTTTTCCCACCTCTTCTACCCTGCCTTAGCCTATGTCTTGGCCACATCTTTTCTGAATTGCTGTCACTCCCTTCCAACTCTTCTGGTCTCCAGTCTCATTACCTTCCACTGTTGTAGCAGGTGATCTTTCTAAAGTCCATCGCCTTACCTTTCTGCCTAAAACCCTTTCTTGGCCCCGCACTGGTCTCAGGGTAAACTGCAGTCTATGCCATGCACAGAGCAGTAATGATCACAGCTACAAGGCTCCTCAGTGCCCTGGCTGCTTCCTGTCCCTCTGCCCTCTCACTATCCCCATTGCTTTTCAGCCACACTAACCACCTGTGGGTCTCAGAATGGGCCAGACTCTCTTATCTCTGGTTGTTGCAAATTTTATACCCAGAACATCCATCGTGTTGGGCATCTTTTGCTCAGGTGTCATTTCCTTTGAGACATCTTCCCGGACACCCCCTCCCCCCGTGGGCTGCCGTGCAACCTGCTGGCTGTGTGGCAATTGTCTATTTGTCTGTCTCCCCTGCTAGCCTCAGAGTTCTCCTAAAGGTAAGGACCCAACCCTGTGTCCATCCTGGTACCATCACACCTAGGACAGGAGTGGCCCACAGTAGGACTTCATACACATAGGACACAGGGATGGGTGGGAAGTTGGGATCTGAGTTGAGTCTTGAGAGGTGGTCTGGAATCTGATGAGCCGTGTTAGAAACCTGGCTCCCTCTCCCCCAGTCTGTGTGCCTTGGACAAGTGACAGAACCCCGACACGTTCTTTTAGCAAGCTAAGTGTCTGCCAGGTCCAGAGTGATGGGTGCTGGAGATGCAGCAAGAGTCAGCCCAGTCCCTCCCCGCCTGGAATCCGCGTTCTAATGTGCTACAAAGACATTATGGCAGGTGACAGCTTTGGGCTGGGTGGTCGGGAAAGCCTTTCTGAGGAGGTGATGAGTAGGTGAAGGGGGTAAGTGTGGGGCAGTGAGAGCACGTTAAGGCCCGTGTACAGGGAGGGGGGATCTGATTATTGAAATGTCAGTGTTGGCTGAAGGATGAAACATGCAACCCAGGGACATGCCCCTGACCAGGAATTGAGCCCGTGCATGCTGCTGACACTCTACCACTGAGCCATACCACTGAGCCATACCAGCCAGGGCTGATTAACATTTTAAAAGGCTCTTGTGTGTAGAACAGACTCCTGGAAGAGCAGCTGGAAGCCAAGATAATGCGGAGCCTTTGCAGTTTCCGGACAAGAGGAAACAGCCACAGTGAAAGCAGTGAGGACCCGCTGGGTTCTGGATCTGCCTTAAGGAAAGGCCGATAGGATCTGCTTGGGGACTGGCTGTTGAGTATGAGAACAAGAGGAGTCAAGGACAATTTCAAAGTTTCTGGCCTCAGCAACTGAAGAACGGAGGGAGAAGCCTGTGCAGAGGGAGCCTTTCACACCGCAGGGCTGGGAGGCCAGAGGTGAGAGCCCTGAGTTGTCCAGGGTTTCGAGGCCACTGGACAGAGCACCCTGCTAAGGGAGGCCGAGGGCGCAGCTGGCAAGTGGGAGGAGAGCAGTGCTGGCCATAGGTCAAGGAGAAAGTGATTCTAGCAGGGAGAGTGTGCGTGGAATGCTACTGATGGGCCACACAAGAAAACAGACCCTTGGATTTGGCAGCCCAGGCCATCAGTGACCTTGGTAAGAGGACTTTTAGAAAACAGCCAGAAGGAGTGGGGGGTGGGGAGGTGGGGAGGGGAGTGTGGAGAAAGGGAGAGCGAACAAACTCTAGGGGAGCAGACATGGTGTGACAAACTGAAGGGTATCAAGAATCAGGGATGTAGCTCTGGCTAGTGTGGCTTGGAGCGTACACCAAAACGGTTTTGGGTTTGGTTCCCGGTCAGGGTACATACCCAAGTTGTGGGTTCGATCCCTAGTCGGGGTGCATATGAGAGGCAATCAATGTTTCTCTCTCACATCGATGTTTCTCTTTCCCTCTCCCTCTCCCTTCCTCTCTCTAAAATCAATGAAAACAAGCCCTAGCCAGGTAGCTCAGTTGGTTAGAACATCGTCCCAATATGCCCAGGTTGTGGGTTCAATCCCTGGCCAGGGCACATACAAGAAGCAACCTAATGGATGCATAAATAAGTGGAACAACAAAACCATGTTTCTCTCCAGGAAGAGTTTCCCTAGAATGAACAAATAAAAATAAAAAATAAAATAAAATCAGTAAAAACATATCCTCAGGTAAAGATTAAAAAAAAAAAAGAAGGATCAGGGAAGTGGTTGCTGCCCTGTAAAGACACAGAACATGGCCCTGACTGGTCTGGCTCAGTGGATAGAGCGTCGGCCTGTGGACTGAAGGGTCCCAGGTTCGATTCCAGTCAAGGGCATGTACCTTGGTTGCGGGCACATCCCCAGTGTGGGGTGTGCAAGAGGCAGCTGATCGATGTTTCTCTCTCATCGATGTTTCTAACTCTCTATCCCTCTCCCTTCCTCTCGGAAAAAAATCAATAAAATATATTTTTAGGTCGGCGCTCAACCAGGGAGCCACGCAGCCCGGCAATAAAATATATTTTTAGAAAAAAAAAAAAAAAAAAGACACAGAACATGGTCATCTGTGACCGGAGAGAGCTGTCACCAGAACCCAACCTGCTGGCACCCTGATCTCAGACTTCCAGCCTTCTGAACTGTAAGAAATAAATACTTGTTTTTATAAGAAAAAAGAAAGAAAAATCAGAAGTTGTTTGTAACACGGGAGCTGTTACTGTGTGTTTGTGAAAGAGCCACAGAGAATGGGAAGGGCTGGTGCATGAGTGAAGCCCTGGAGGTGGGAGCAGAGGTTGATGGTCACAGGCAGAGGTGGAGGCCCTGGGTAGATGCAGGGAGGTTGCAGAAGTTCATGCCTCCTCCTTCCTCTCATCTCCCCATCACCCTCTTCTCAGCTCTGTGCTGGAACCTGAGAGGGTGAGGAGCTGGGACCCCAGTCCGCCTGCCCCACACCCCTCCGGCGTGGGACTCCCATAGGGCTCCCAGGTGCCCACCGCCTCCACCCCGCCTGTGCCCTCCGCTGCCTGCTCCCAGGAAGGCCTCCCGCAGGCCTGTTCACGCTGCCTGAGGAACACTCATGTTCCCTCGTCACCTCAGACACATCTGCGGTGTTCCTCTCCCTGACCAGGTTGTACACCTTGTTTGACAACTAATGTGCAGGTTGCATTCTGGGACACTTCATAGACCTCACTTGGTTGTCCCCCTGGGGAGGCAGGACTAGTTCCATTTTCTTTTCTTTTCTTTTTTTTCACATATGTATATACACATATATATATATTTTATTGATTTTTTACAGAGAGGAAGGGAGAGGGATAGAGAGTTAGAAACATTGATGAGAAACATCGATCAGCTGCCTCCTGCATGCCCCCTACTGGGGATGTGCCCGCAACCAAGGTACATGCCCTTGACTGGAATCGAACCTGGGACCCTTGAGTCCGCAGGCCGACGCCTTTTCTTTTCTTAAAATATATTTTTATTGATTTCAGAGAGGAAGGGAGAGGGAAAGAGAGAGAAACACTTATTGGCTGCCTCCTGCACACCTGCCACTGGGGATGGAGCCTAAAACCTGGGCATGTGCCCTGACCGGGAATTGAACCGTGACCTTCTGGTTCATAGGTCGATGCTGAACCACTGAGCCATGCCAGTCGGGCCTAGTTCCATTTTCTAGGCTGAGTTTGCATAGGGCCAAACCCCTATTAAGTCATCTGGCCACAGGAGCTTGGGGAGCCAGTGACCACCTACCCCACTTGGCCGCCCACCCCTCTGTGGTTGTGCTGCAGGGTGTGGATGCCAAGCCCCCCATCTGGACACTTGTTCACAAGAGGAGGCTTGGCGTGCAGGCCTGTCCTGGGAGCAGGGGCTAGGGCTGTTTGCCATGCTAAGGTAAGGGCGGCAGGCGGGCCTCAGTGATGGACCCCAGCCCCACCCCTCCACTTGCAGAGGCAGAGCCCTTTGACCTCAGACTTCACCAACAGCCAGAAACTAGGAGTCAGCCTGGTAGGGGAAGAAGCCAAGTGCTAATCTTCAATCAGAAGAGAACCCGCAACATGTTGCTATCTTGGGAGGTGGGTTTGGGAATGCTGAATCCCAGGGGAAAAGGGGACTTCAGTGGGAATGGTATTATTTCTGTTTCTGATTTCTGCTTGCCCCCTAATGACAAGACACCTTCCTGCCTGTTTTACAATGAAAAACATGGGATTTGCTTCTTTCCAAAGCCAGTTCCTGGTTGATTTTGAGCCAAGTTGGCTGAACTGTGCAGAGGGGTGGGGGTTGGACAGACTCTGTCTCACAGCGAGAGGCAAAGAAGTCCAAGGCTTGCTAGTTGGTAAGAAATCAATTTATTGAATGAAAAAGGCAGCGTCCACTCAGTCCCTCCCACTCCACCCTCTCGGGGCAGGACAGTGGCACAGCCCAGGAGATGCTCTGGGTAGCGGGGCTGAGCCGTGGCTAAGGGCTGGAGGAGTCTGAGGGTGGTATGGAGAATGAGAAAGACAGTTTTCAAAAGGAAGTTATGTGCAAACTTCTGGAAGGGGTGAGGGCAACAGTAAAGTTCTGGAGGTGCTGGTGGGGGATGGAGGGACTCAGTGTGCCTCAGCCTCTTTGGAGAAGGCTGATGGTCGAGGCTGAGGGGCTCAGACCCTGAGTCCCCAGTGAGGGAAGGTATGGAGCCTGCTGGAGGGACCCCGGGCTGGGAGGCTGGGGTTTCAGCCCAAACCAGGGGCCCAGGAGAGAGGCAGGAAGTACAGGACCAGAGAAAGGGAGACAAATGGACATGAGTGGGAACGGGGTGAAGGGGCTGGGGCCACAGACAGCACACTGTGGGGGTCTGTCTCCCAGCTCTGCAGAGTCCAGCATTTCAGGAAGAGGCAGAGCTGTGCTGGGTGAAGGGGCGGGAGCAGAGGGAGAGTCATCAACAAGGGAAGCCACAGGGCAGGGACCAGAGCCCAGGTGCGTCACATACACTACCGAGACCGGCGTGCAGAGGACCAAAGAAATGCTCAGGACACAGGCCACAGCTACAGGGGACTTGGGGGTGGTGAGGCAATGTGTGTGGGCAGACCAGGAAGGCCACTCCGTCGTAGAGATACACAGCATCGCCACAGAAATGCTGTCTGGGGGTGAGGGAGGGGTGGGAGCTGCCCGTGACTGGAGGGGAGGATCCCGGCGGCCAGGCTGACAGCTGGGCTGTAGAAAACAGGGGGACTGGACTCCCTGCTCAGGATTCCAGGTAGCCTATTTCCAGGAAGGGGACCAGTGCCACTGGGGAAAAGAGGTTGGAAGTCAGATGAAGGCAGGCCAGGAGGACTCAATTCCAGGGACTGGCACCAGAAAGCAAAATCAACATGCCTCGGGCCAGCGGGAGGAAGGAAGAGGTGGAAAAAAGGAGGGAGGGCTCGCCCAGGAGGAGCCTGAGCAGTGGGATGGGGGCAGCATCTCCAGTGGTAGTGTCCTTCAGGACTAGGCAAGGGAGATGCAGGCCCCAGGGCCAGGAAAGGGGGTGCTGGACCTGGGCCTGCTGGGCCCCCTGCCCGCAGGCAGTGAGGCGGGTGGCAGTGCCAGGAAACAGTGCCCTTAGGTGGTCTTGCTGCCACTGAACAGTCCCACTGGAAAGTGCTTGACATGGGTGGGCCACTGGGCCGCCAGCTGGAAGAACTTGATGTCACTCCACTCGACTCCGTCGATGGACACTGGGGTGACAGGAGAAGGGAGGTGTGACCAGGACCACTAAGCCATCTTCCTAGGGTCCCTGGCGGGGAGGGCAGCACCTCCCTGCCCCACAGTCCCTTGTCCCCCTTTCCCGGCTGTACCCACCTCTCAGCATGGTCTGCTGCTGCTTGGCAGAGCAAATGAGACGACTGATGCCTTCGATGACCTGGCTCTTAGAATCTACCTCCTTTTCTCGAGGTTTCTTGCTCAGGAAGATGGTGGGAACTGGAAAGCAAGCAGGAACCCATCTGTCACAGCCCCTGGTAAAGCAGCCAATCCTCTCCTCCCCCACTATTTCCCTTTCTTCTGTGGGAAGGGGAAGTGATTTGCAAAAAGCCAATCCTTCGTCCCAGGTTCCCAGGATCTTGGAGTTCCTGCCCTGTCCCAGCACGGGCCTCTCCCACACCCCAGGCTACAACATCGTCATGAGTAATGAGGAACTGGGCCCAGATGGCCTCTGAAGCCCCTTCCAGCTCCATATCCTAGGCAGCCTGGGGGGAGCTCGCAGGCCGTGCAGGGCTGGGCTTTCTACCAGTTCTGCTCGTGTTTGTACCAGCTCTGTCTGGGCTGTGGGCCTTGTTCCATTCCTGCTTGAGGAGTGGCAAGAACCGGAGGGCACTGCTGGGCCAACAGGCCTCCTGCCTCAGGCCAGTCTCGGGGGTGCAGATGCAGGTTTTGGCACAGCCCCTACCTACCGCCCCCTCAGGGATCTCTGTGGAACAGAGGTACGAACAGGCCTAGCTGCTTTGGGGTGGAGGGAGGGTCCAGCAGATGAAGGAAGCCTCTGTCCTGACTGCTGGGGAGGTGGGGTGCTAGTAGGGCCCTAGAGTCACCGGGCCACTGCAGGTACACAGCCAGACCTGCAGGTTTACAACCAAAACTGACAGCAGTGAGTGCTGCCCAGCACTGGCCTGGTTGTGTGGATTCCTGCCTGAGTCTCCCAGAGTGCAGTACCCAGGGCCACTCCAACTCTTCCACTGGTGCCTTAAGCCACCCCTCTTATCTGGAATGGGCTGTATTCTCCTTAAGTCTCCCCCCCACACCCAGGACATGTTTTTATTGATTTTAGAGAGGGAGGGGAAGGGAGAGAGAGAAAGAAACATCAATGTGAGAGAGAACCCAGGGATCGAACCCACAACCCTTTGGTGTATAGGATGATGTTCCAACCAACTGGGCCACTTGGCCAGGGCTCCCCTTTACTGTAAGGCTTGAGCGGCCTCCAGGGTGTGGTGTGAATGTGCTGCTCCAAGGGGTCACGTGATCTTGGGGCTGTTGCATGGAGGTGTCCTCCTCTGTCACCCCATATATCCCCGAGGGCAGTGGCCGAAAGGCTCCCTTCCTATGGCAGCACTAGCTGCCTTGGTCCCAGAGGTGCTGATGCTCAATAGACAGGGACCAATGACTCACTGGGGACCATTCCTTCGTTACAGAGGTGAGGCAGGACCCCTGGGGACCACATGATACTTGCACTGCTTCACCCTCATCCAAGGTCTCTCAGAAGCAGATTCCTGTCCAGACCCTGAGAGAGGAGACGAGTAGGTCTGGTGGCCCTGATCGTCCCTGGCCTCAGATGTCACTTGCCTTTCTTGTTCTTTTCTTTGGTGACCACGGTCATTGCCATGGTGCTGGAGAGCTGGGCCTCCCCACCATGGGGCAGGCGGGAAACCTGCACTGAGCGGAAGACACTCTTGAGGGTGTTCTTGGAGCTGGCATCTCTCTTGTCACCTTCCCTCCTCCGCTCGCCGGGGTGGCCGAGCCAGTAGTCCACCTGGAGGCCAATCACGTCCCCATATGGGCTGCTGGGGCTCCTGGAGAAGGGAGCAATAATGGAGAGTAGGTTCTGCCCTCAGTTCCCAACTACATGGCCAGGTGGGGGTGGGGGGCTGAGCGGGGACCGCCAGGCTGTGGGAGGGGTGAGAGGTGGCTGACCAAGTGGCTCCAGGGTCCCTCTAGTCTCACAGAAGTGGCTCATGAGGGAGTGAGAGGCTGATCTGAGGAGAAAGCCAGGAGAGGGCGAAGACTGGGATCACTGTGAGGGAAGCAATGAGGGAGGAGGAAACAGAAGATGCTTTATGGAGGAAAAAGGTGTGTGCATACACACACATGTGTGCACAGGCACCACACACCTGCACGTGCACACACACCAAGCAAAACCGGCCAGAGGTCCTAGGTTAGGTGGGGCAGAGGCGGCAGCACGGCTGTAGCAGCCCTGGGAAGCGGATGGAGGCTGACCTGCAGCTCTCTTGCTCCTGGCACTTCTAGCACAGGGATAATTTTAGCTCCAAGGAGAAAAAGAGTTGATGTTTTCTTGAAAGGAGGCGTCAGACACAATAGGAACAGAGGCTACAAAGTCATCTGACATTTCTCTCTCTTTTTGCCTGGTTTCAGCGGTGCTCGGAAGTATAAGCTTAAACTGGCAGGGGCTGATCCAGGCCCCCCAGGAAGCCTGGAACCCGGATCACTGGGACCACATGTGGGATTTCCTCCTTTTCCTGCTCTGGCCCTTCACGGAGGGAAATGAAAAGGGGGAGAGGGTGGAGAACAGGGTTAGGCAGGCTTCTCGCCATCTAAGAGCACCTCAGACTCCTCAGGGGCCACTGTCACTGGTGGTTCTGGAAAAGCCGCTGGCCAGGCCTACCCTCTCTGTTGCCACAAGGACCATCATCAGAGGGAGGAGAAAGAGGCGGAGGCTGAAGGAAGGGAAACGGAGGGAGGAGCAGCAGCAGCACCTTTCTGTTCCTGACCCAGGCCAGCTCCTCCCCCACCTCAGAGCCTGTCCCCTCGCTCCCCCGACAGAGCGCCTGCTCCTCTGCCCCGAGGCTCACGGGACAGCTGCCTGCAGGGGCCTCCCTGGCATGGGCTCTAAATTCTGGATCCTAAGAAATTCCTTCTCCTTTCTAACCAACCCCCTCACCCAACATACTTCCCACGGTAGCCCCTGCAGTCCATGCAGTTTGAATTTCTGTGTTGCTTTGACCTTGCCGGGGCCCAGGAGCCTGAGCTCCAGAACAGGGGACTGCCTGTCTCAGTCACAGCGACAGCGCCATTGCGCTGATGCACAGACTGTAAACATGAAAGACAGCAGCACCTCCCCTGTGCCAGGCACACACTGTGACCCAACTACTTCACTTCTCTCACAGGTCAGAAATGAAGCTTAGCAACTTGTCCAAGGCACAAAGATTCTTTGCTTGACCCAACTTCAGTCAGGCTCCCGAATCTTCTCTAGATCCACCTGTGCACTTCCTTATAAAAGTTTTAGCAAAAACCTTGCTATGTCACCTAGCAAGAACCTCCACCATCCATATCTGATCAGGTTCCACGCCCCCGCCCCCAGGAGATGTCAGATGCCTTGACTTGTCTCCATCAAGAGTCCTATGAGGTCAGGTTAGCCAGAATCTCCCACCCCCGATGCTTCCTCTAGTAACTTTCCACTCACTGACCCCCTCCGCTTCTTGGCTACAAATCCTCACTTGTTTATGCTGTATTTGAGATGAGCCCCATCTCTCTCCCCATCATAGTGATTCCGATCCCTATCAAGACAGCCCCCCTTTGAATAAAGTCAAAAAGGCTCCCTTACGGTGCTGTAAGTGTCACTGACTATAACGGAACCGCAGCTCAAACCCAGGCGGGTCCGACTCTCATGCTCACTCTTTCCACCACGCTGGGCAGAATCAAGACAAGACGTGCGCACAGCGCTTTACAGGCTACAAAGGGCCCCTCAGTCAACCCTGCAACTGCGAGGCAGACAGAGCTGTGTGATGAGTTGCCCAGCCAGTGACCTAAGTCTCTGCATTCTCACCACCATACTACCCTCTAAACTCAGTGTGCTGCCACTGTGCCACGATGCCGCAGGGTAGGGAAGTCCTGGACCCTGAGGGAGGGACACACAGGAAAGACAGGTACAGGTGAGAGCCTTACCCCACGACAGCGAGGGCACTGCTCATGGACGGGGAGGAAGGAGGGGTGGCCGTGGCATCTCGACTCAGGCCTGAGCTGGAGGGTGGGGACGTGGAGGGCACAGTGAGGCTGACCACAGGTGCGTCGTCCCCTTCGCCTGCTGGGTGACAAAACACAGTTGGCCAGAGGAAGCCACTCCTGACCAGTTGGTGGCAGTGGTTGAGGTAGCCTCTGTCTCAGTGGCAGCCTGCTCTCCTTTGGGCCTTAGATACCTGCCCTCCAGCCCCTGCCACCGCTTCACTGGGGAGTGAGGATCCCAGTGCTCCTGCTCAAACTCTGACACCCAAAGTCTGCACCTCTGGCCTGCTGGCCTTACTCCGTAGAAGCAGAGGGGTCCCAGCTCACCTGTAGCAGGAGAGTCTTCCACCAGCCCCACCTTCACCACCTGGGAGAAAAGGAGACACCAAAGCTGCACCCAACTAGAAGCAGATGGTTGAGAACAATAGCCATTACTATACACTATTTCCGTGGTCGGCAAACCGCGGCTCACCAGCCACATGCGGCTCTTTGGCCCCTTGAGTGTGGCTCTTCCACAAAATACCATGTGCGGGTGCGCACGTACAGTGCGATTGAAACTTCGTGGCCCATGCACAGAAGTCAGTATTTTGTGGAAGAGCCACACTCAAGGGGCCAAAGAGCCGCATGTGGCTTGCGAGCCATGGTTTGCCGAGCCGCAGTTTGCCGACCACTGCACTATTTGATTGTGGGCTTTTAAAATCTTTGCAAATCCAGAGCAGCCCAGAGCTGTGAGATGTGAAAATACCAGTTCCAAAAAAAGAGGTGGGGGCCCAGGAGACCTCACACTCTTCACTAGGGATGAGGGCCAGCAGGAACCATTTCCATGTCCTGATCTCCTTTCGTCTAAGAAAGATCACAAGGGTGGGAGGCCATCTTCTCAAATCAGAGAGAGAAATGAAGAGCCACCCTGAGAAAGCGGGGAGACAGTGTGGCAGGGGAGGAGCTCTCTGTGCCTGCCTGTTGCAGCAAGCCAAGGGAAGACGCAGCCATGTGACACCTGCTCCCTCCTTTCCAGACTTCCTGGAATCTGGAGGAATATTAATGAGGGGGGGGGGGTCCCAGCTTCAACCCCCGGGAGGCAGTGGGGTCCACTCCAGCTTCCCAAATAATTTTAGATGGCACATAGTGAATTCTGGGAAGGATAGAGGGCGCCCTCCAGTGGCCAGAAAAGAGCATAGCTAGAGACAGACCATTTGTCACAGCTGTGATATCAAGGGACTCAAGTCCTGTGTGCTGGCAGGCGGGGGGCCTACCACCTGGCAGAGGCTCAGCAGAACTGGGAGGCCACAGAAGGTAGACCCTGAGGACTGGCGTGAAGTGGAGATCATGCCCAGATGGTCCCCTTGAGGCTGGCTGCTTAGAACATAATGCTGCCATTCTTAGAATTTCCTATGCATTTAGACCCAGTAAGTAACACATCGATACTCAGAGCTTCCTGGATATGACTCCTTTTGCTTCCCTGGCATTGAAAGATGCTGTCACCAACTTTGTTTGAATTTTAGATTTTTTTATATCTCTCTCTTGGCTGTGATGATGTGAGTCAGACCGTCACCCAGGCTACAGGCCACGGTCTGGGGCCTCCAACACGACTATTGGAGCAGCTCCAGTGGCAAATGGGGACTGACTGGACCAGCCAGAAGGGAGGCTGTGTAAGGTATGAGAAAGGGCCAGTGAATATGCCTAGGGTCAGCCATCTCCCAAGACCCCTCAAGACATCTAGAATCTGGGCCGAGCAGAAGCTAGGAGAGTCCTCAAGGAGACTATGCAAAAAGATACAAGCTGATCTGGAAGGGAAATGTGAACATCCCGTACATGGAAACCCGAGTTTCAGCCATGCTTCTGTGGTATGGCCTGGCCCCGGCAGATCAGTTCTGTCCCCTCGGGGCTCCCTCTCTTGGTAAGTCTCTGTCTTGTGGCCCAGTCACACCAAATGAACCAAAGATCAGTACCACTGACACCAAAGAAGTCCATGACGTGTTCCGTGTGTTTTCAAAATCCAATGGTATAGAGATTCTCCCTTGACTACACAGGAAGGGACAGAAGAGACCCTTATTCTCAGTGGTCTATCTGACCCTAAAGATGGAAACAAGCTACTTCTCAGACTTCTCTTCAGAATATCATTTCTCATTCCTTGTATGGGGCTGTCCTGTGCACTGTGGGATGTCAGCAGCATCCTGGTCTCTACCCACTAAATGCCAGTAGCACCCCCACTCCCAGCTGTGAGAACCTAAAATGTCTCAGACATTGCCAGATGTCTGGGGGAGAACCGCCCCCAGATGGGAACCACTGTCTAGATGAGTCTGCTGTGTGTGCGCACGCGTGCATGTGTGTGGCGAGGATAGGCAGGCGTGGGGGATGGGTGGGGCAGAGAGGAGAGACAGTCAGTACTCACGCCAATGAAGGGGATAAACTTCTGATACGAGTCTTCATCAGGGCTGTTGGGAGAGACAAGAGAGCTCCACAGTTACTGCGTGGAGAGCTTTTCACGTTTTATGGCAGCGTTCAGGGATCCAGACACTACTACCTGACATCTTTCCATCAGGTTCCAGGATGGCACGAGGAGCCACAAAATGGAGGCAAAAGACCCGATTCTGCACACTAGACCCCCTGCTCCCACTTCTGAGTGTCAGTCCCTGGGATGGGCTTCTCTGTACTGAGGATGCCCAGATGGGTGTGGAGGCCCAGGGCAAGGGAGCACGGGCCTGAATGGGAGGCAGCAAAAACAATGACTCTCTCTATCTTTCACATTTTCCTGGGTTTCTACACCGGGAAATGGTAGGAAGGAAAATGTGAAAAAGCAAAGAAGATTCAAGATTGACCTAAGCCACTCCACCTGTAAGAATTGCCCCAAAGGGAAACTTACAACTTATGCCTGCAGGTCAGCATGGCTTCAGCCACAGGAAGCTGGTGCGTCACACCCGCACCGTTGATATACTGCATCACTCGCCCCACTACGTCCAGTTGCTCTGCAGAAAAGCCAGGAGATAACACCAATGGAGTTTAGTAGGCAGATCCAACAACCCGCTTAGAGAGACCCATGGGAAGACCTGGGAGTGGAGGTAGAAAAAGGGTTCCAAAGACCTGATTTTTTTTTTTTAAATCTATATATATAAAAGGCTACTATGCAAAGTGTCCCCTTGGGAATTCAACCAGGAGCCTGTGAATTAGATAGCTCGCTATGACGTGTGCTGACCACCAGGGGGCAGTGCAGAATGAAAGAAGGCCCCAATCGGCCCTGATCACCCGCCAGGTCTAGGGACCCTAAAGGTGCAAGATTTTGTGCACTGGGCCTCTAGTTAAATATATTTTAATTGATTTCAGAGCGGAAGAGAGAGGGAGAGGTAGAAACATCAATGATGAAAGAGAATCATTGATCAGCTGCCTCATGTACACCCCCTACTGGGGATTGAGCCTGCAACCCAGGCATGTGACCTTGACCAGAATCAAACCCAGGACACTTCAGTCCATAGGCTGACACTCTATCTGCTGAGCCAAACCGGCCAGGGCTGATGGTTCTGACTAAATGCACGATAGACCAAAGCACTGTCCTTTCTCTTCCAACCTGTCTTGCTCTTTCCCAGGCTAACCATGCTCCAGCCTCCATCTTTGCTCACACCAACCTCGTAACCCAAAGAATCCCCTCTTCTCTAGTAATCTGTGCCCATCACTTCCTTCAAGGTCTGAGGAAGCATTTGCCACCTCAGCCTCGCAGACCTCCATCTCGCTCCAATCCCTGCCACCTTACTCTGCATTTCAGGATAATATGGCTGGTGTGTTATTCATGTATCAACAGATAGCTCAGGAGCTATTTTCTGCTTCTATCTCATCTGTACAACTAGCATGCTCCCCCTCCCCCCCAGCACCCCCATGGCCCTCCTTATTTTTAGATGTACAGGAGCAGAACAAATAAATGGCAGAGACTAAAATCATCCAGGGTGGAAGGGCTGCACTTAACAAGCCTCCTCTTAATATAACTAAAAAGACAAACCTGAAGTGAGTGGGAGAGTTAGAGCCACAGGGGTATAGTAAAGCATACTCTCCAGCCTCCGTCAGCCAAGACCGGCCCTCTCTGAATCAGGCAGCATTCCGTCTCAATTCCTTACAGGGGGTTGTTACCTGACACTGGGGGCTCCGAGCGACTGAACAGGTCTCTCCAGCCAGAATCAAGGAAGGTGCTGCTATATCTACTGTCGACTGAGCCCAAGTATTTGGCCACAGGGTGAGAACCTGGTAGGTGGAGAGAAGGTGAACTGATTAGCGGACAGGATGTCGGCATGGCCTTTGGTCCCCGATTGTCCCTCCCTTGACCCAACCCACCACCCTGCTTCATGAGTGGGATCTGGCCTCTTTACCGAGGGGAATGATGAGAAAGCGCATGTAGCCAAGCCAATCGGAGGTCTTGCTGGCCAATGACTTGACGAAGAACCGGAGGATGGAGCTCAGGTAGGTCTGGCTGCCCAGTGCTGCCACCTTCACCGGCCGAGGCATGGAGGAGTTGCAGTTGCAGCTGGGGAGCAAGAGGACAGTCACCACCACTTTCCGGAGCAGCCTGCTCAGAGGAAGGCTCCAAGCTCAGACTTGACTGATCTCAACAACCCACAGGGGAGAAACAAACCAACAAACAAAATAGTACAGAGAGAGGCAATAAACCAGTGCTTTTGAAATTACGGAGACATCCCGGATCAGAGAGGATGGGCCACAGTGGGCGTGACCCCAGATGTCGGATGCCCGAAGTCTCCTTCCCCCGACAGGGACCCTGAGCCCCTGGGAGGTCCTAGGAGGGAAAGCTCTGACTCCAAATGCCAAGCAGCTCGGCACAGTTAGGGGTTGGAGTAAAGGGTCTCTGTAAAACCCTGGGTTCTCTCTTCCTGGCTTCTTCATCCTGGGTTTAAGAGGATGAGGCAGGTCAAGTGTGGCAGGTATCCAGGATGGGAGACAGGGAGGGCAGAGACATCAGAGCACCACGCCTGCCACTGCCTGACCATGCACCAATGTGGATTCTCGGTCTGACAAGGCCAGGAGGTACTGTCACCACTTGGGAGTCAGGGTGGGAGGGTGAGGTCAGAGGCACCCCAAAAGGCAGGGGAGAAGCCATGCCCTTACTAGCGCTGGATACGGGTGAGCAGGGCAGACAGTACAGCCTGGACCTCCACGGTGGAGCAGGTGCACACGACAGGCTTCCGCTGGTCCTGGAGCAGCTCTGCCACATACTGGGGTGGAGGAAAGGGGAAGAGACACTGGTAAGGCCACAGGGCAGAGACTCTGCTCCCCCACAGGAGCCAAGCTGCAGGGTCCTGTCCTCTGTCCTTCAGACCACTGAGGAGGAGGGATCTGGGCACTGGGGTCTAACTGGTTGGGCAGGGGTGAGTGGGAGCAGGCAGGGTGGGGGGTGTCACTTTGCCCCTCTGAACCACCTTCACAGACTATGGCCAACCACTGGATTTTACAACACTTTGCACTCCTCAAGGTACCGTCCTTCGCGATGCTCTCTGACACACACAACCCCCCTGGAAGAAGGTAGGACAGGTGATATTGTTGCCTTTTTTACAGATGAGGAAGGTGAGGTACCGAAAGTTAGTACTTAAGGTCCCATAGGCTGGAAAAGGACAGAAATAGGACTAGAACCCAGAGCCTGGGCTTGGTTCAGGGTAGGAGGGGCCTGAGGTACGGGGGTTATTTTCCTATTCTTCCAAGCCCTGCCTCTCATACACACCCCTGGGTGTCTCTTGCTCTCCAGAACCTTCCCTCCCCAGACCTGTGGTCTTCAGTGCTGTACCTGGCCCTGCCAATCAGTGGTGTTCACAAGGATGACATTTTCTGGGAGGGCTGCGTCTGACACCAGGATCTGGTTCAGTTGGTCATATACCACCTTTCTTGGAATCTGCAGGGACAAAAGTGTCTGTGAGGCAGTCCCCAGGGAGCTGGAGAGTGGCGCTGGGTAGGCTAGTGAGAGTTTGTGGAGCAGGGGTATTTGGAGACACTAGGACTTTATGGAGGAGACACAGTATCACACTGGCCAGACCAAAAAGGAAAGGAGGACAAAGAATAAGCAGAGTGCTCAGAGAACACTCGCATCCACAGGCACAGACCACAGCAGCCTCCTGACAGGGAGGGCAGGCCGCGAGATGCAGCAGGCATCCCACCACGGGAGCAGGACAGGCAGTGGAAGGACCAGGAGAGGAGGGGGGGTGGGGAGCAGGTGCTCAACAGGAGCGAAATGAGGGCACTGGGGAGAGGATTAATGAGTGGCAATGAGTGCTGTGCAGGGAGCCCTGCTGCCACAGGAACGAGGCATCTCAGGACCAGTGATTAACCAGAAAGACAACACGGCGCCCCAGGCGCTGGGCTATTCTAGTCTCTGGTTCATTTCCAGCTAGGTAAAACGCCAAACGCAGGAAGCCTCACTGACATAACTTTCAATATTTATCTGGTAAATAAGCAGGCTTGCTGCTAACTCCAGAACAGGAGCTGCATGAGGGGTCAGTTTAGAGCAAGTCCTTCCCAACCCCTGGTACCACTGACCTTCCAAAGGAAAACATGGTCCCCAAGGCCCAGTTCCTCTGTGCTTCCCAGTTTCGCTTAGGCCTTTCAGTCAAAATGCTTCACTCCCATTGATTTGGCAGCTTGAAATTAGAATAAAGGGCCTACAACAGGACTGAAGGTATCGGAGTTCAGGTTGGTGACGTCCAGTGAGATTGTGATGGCTGCCATCTTCTAGAACCGAGTCACCGCACAAACTAACGTCTGACGGAGGCAGAGGAGGCCAAACAAACCAGAGGGGTGGGACTGCCACCTGGGGCTGAAGGCAGGCTGGGTCAATGCTGGCATTTCTTGCCCCATCCCCTGCTCCCTAAAAACAGCCTGGAAGCCAATTCCACACTAGTAGTAATACAAGTGTGCTAGACTTCTCTAATTAGGTCTGTTTTCAAGACTTTTATTTAGAACATTTCTAAGTAGGCCTCCTTTCCTCTCAGCTAACTGCCCAGGAAGACGACAAAACAGAAACCATGGCCCAGCGGTGCTCGGGGGTACCTGTGTGCTGTGGCCCAGGTCAGGGGACCGCTCGCTGTCGGAGCTGTTGGTCCTCTCACTCAGGGGCTTGGAGAGCTGCCGCTCCTTCAGGGGTGTGCTCCTCTTCTGCCGGGGAGTGTGCCCCCCTTCCACTTTGCTGCCAGACATGTGACAAGGAGGAGGTGAGACAGCCCCTCTGACCCCAAGCCATCGCCAGCCCACTCTTCCCGGGCCCCGAGCCTCTGCTAAGTGTGGTCGCAGCCTTGTACCATCTGTTCGGCCTCCTTTGTTCTGCACCCTCTGACCTCCCGTTTTCAGAGTTTCTTCCCCTCATGAGTACCTGGGCGAGGCAGAGCCTTGGAGATCTGTTTTGCTGGACTTCATGGGAGTTTTGACTTTCTCTGGCACAATCAGGCTTGTACTCCCATCTCCAAACATGTCCTGGTCAGTGATCTCCTGCCATGGAGGAAAGGAAGCAGCGAGGGTTACTGCTCACTAGGAGCCTCTCGGGGTCCTGCCAGGGCCCATCACCTCCATGAGGAGAGTCAGTCATTTCCTCTTTTTCTAAAGCCCCCACCTCAGCCGGTGAGAACACTGTGGCTGTATGACTGAGTGCACCCACTGTGCTGGACAGCCTTGCTATGCAGTCTGTCCCCTACAGTTATGAACTATTTGTCAACACGCAAACCTGAACTGAGGTTCTAGCTTCTCTAGGTGGGAAGGAGAGAGTTTTAATCAGGAAGTAACATTATTAAATTTCATTTTTAAATGACCACTGTGCAGTATGGGCCAAAGTGGACAAGAGTGAAAGCTGGGTTATTCAGATTACTGGTGAATACAAAGTGCATGTTGTATAGTAAGTTTTAAATTAATCCTGAATCAAGCCTAATGTTTCACACACCAGGATCTTGAATGCAGTTTTAGTTACAAAAGGAAGCATAGCCTAAAACAATTCCTTCTTGGCCTCCACTAAACTATCAGGTCTCACTGTGAGGCTGATGCAAAGCACCCCCCAGATGGTATTTGGTAAAGTGCTCTGCTCCCTCCCACCAGGTCCAGCCTCCAGCCCCCCTGGATGAACTGCAGCTTATCCGGCGAGGCCCAGGTCAGATGTCCTCCCCCAGCCGGAGTCACTCTGTCCCTCAGCCTCTACATGGGGTATGCACGGGTTGGCTTTCCTCCTGCAGGGCTGCATCTCGAAGGCAGAGACGTGTTCTCATATTTGCATCTTCAGTAGATGCTAAGCACAGATGCCCAGTATATGTGTGTGGAATTCAATGTTTAATTGAATTGTGTACCCCAGCCAGTTCATTCCATTTCGTCAGGGCTTGGTCTGCTCTCCTGGACAGCTTTAGCATCTCTCAGAGCAAGGAGTTGACCAGAATTCCTTGGAAATTTAATGGCATGGCTGCCTAGCCATACATAGTAAGAGCAACAGGGGAGGAAGATATTTTTTTTTTAGGGTAAGATACTGGTCATCATCTCTCAGAAATAAATGAGGGCGACAGTGAGAAATTATCCAAATTAGCATTTGCTCAGCTATAATTAAAGGGCAAAATGGGGATATTTCTGGTTCACTAATTGGTGAAATAACCTGGTCTCCTGGTTACATTCCATGGGTAAGGATTTCAGGAGGAAGAAAACACAGGACATTCACAAGTCCACAGATTTAGGTAAAATTCCCATGGTGTTCCTAAGGGTCTTTTTGCCTTTGTTTCTAAAGATACAAAAACTACTTTAAACAGCTGAAACGGGAGGCTGAACCATACACACCAGGGTGTCTGTTTCAGTCAAGCTGTCATCTTGATTTTTAATCCAAGCAGATTTGACTTTTTCTAGAGCAGCCAATTCCATCTGTAAAAAAATATGATGATTAGTCATCACCAATCCAAATGATCACCACCAACTTGTTTCCTAGGTACCTTAGAAACGTAAACATTTCACTTAATCTAATGATCTAATGCAACCTTTGGGATTTTCATCTTATAACCATCTTATGAAGAGGTTATTTTGGTGAGAAGTAAGCCAGAGGTCATTTTTGTATCACTAAATCAACACAGTGAGACATGGAACCCAGAGTTTCTGACTCTCACAAGATGTCACCAAGGAAGAGAAGCTCGAAGTTAGGAGGCTTTGCTGTGGGGCCCATAAAGTCTTTCCCTGGACTCAGTAAAGCCCCTCGCCCAGGAGGAACATATGGGGCCCCTTCTGCTTGTCCGAAATTGCGAGAAGAAAGGAGGATCTTATAGTTCAGGTTCTTGATTTTGAGAGTGAAGACATCCATAATAGCCAAATGCTTTTGCTTGGTGTTAAACATCTAGAAAACCCTCAAACAGAACATACCAAACAAAGACAACCAATGGTAAGCCTTTTAGGTGTGAACTAATTATCCATTTGTTCCCAACTCTTAGCATTTCTCATAAATACTAAAAATTTATTTTGCCAATACAGATACACAGCCAGGATTTTCATATTTGCTAATATTGCTTCTGGTTATGCATGTACCAATATCAACATCATGAGCAGTTAAGAGTTATGGGACTTAGACACAGAAAAGGTATTTAAAAAACAAAAAACAAAAACATCTGTTATAAGAGTTATTTGAGGCAAACTGACGACAATGCCGGGAGCAAGATCTCAAATGCTCCAGAAAAAAGGTATTGGCCTCAGTGAATCTCTGATTCTTGTGGGGAAGCAGGAAGTCAGAAAAGATCAAGGATACCCTACTTCCTCCTAATCACCTCAAGTCCTTCCTCTGAGTAAATTAGAATATTGAAAAATATCAGATTAATAGGCTCAAGGGGTCATTTGCCAAACTAATGAACAAGGATCACAGAAGTAGGCCCCTGTGCCCTGGCTGGAAGGCTCGCTTGGTTGGAGCATCGTCCTGTACACCAAAAAGGTTGTGGGTTCGATTTCTAGTCAGGGCACATACCTACATTGTGGGTTTGATCCTCAGTCGGGCTGGGTATAGGAGGAAACCTATTGATGTTTCTCTCTCACATCAATGTTTCTCTCTTTCCCTTCCTTTCTATCTAAAAGGAAAAAAAAAATCAATAAAAACATCCTCAGGTGAGAATTAAAAATAAGAAGGCGCCTGAGTCATACTCTGAACCAGGGTTTCTCCATCAGGTGCTGCTGACATTGGGGCAGATCTTCCCTGAGGCTGGGCTGTCCTGGGTGCTGCAGGTTGGCCCCTGCCCACTAGACGCCAGTAGCAGCGCCTTATCCCCACCTGCCTCCTGTTGTGACAACCAAAAATGTCTGCAGTCATTGCCAAATGTCCCTTGGGAGATAAAAGTCATCCCTGGTTGAGAGCCACTGCACTAAGCCATCTGCAAGACTAACCCAACATACTTTAAACAGACCCTGTGACCCCAGATTTTGAGATGGTTTGGTTCAGAGCCATACACAATCAGCTGCCTCCAGATTGCACAGCTAGGTCATTTACACACTATGTAATAACCAATGTTAACAGAGTAGAATCATGGCAAAGTTCTGGTCAGACTTAACACTGAAGAGGATTTCACTCAATTTTGGGTCTCAGTGTGACAAATGATGGGTGATAACACAATTCTGCTGGAAGGTTTTTTGTTTTTGTTTAATATATTTTTTAAAAATTGATTTCAGAGAGGAAGGGAGAGGGAGAGATGGAAACATCAATGATGAGAGAATCATTAATCAGTTGCCTCCTGTACGCCCCCACCAGGGATCGAGCACACAACCCGGGCATGTGCCCTTGACCTGAATCAAACCTAGGACCCTTCAGTCCGCAGGCTGTTGCTCTATCCATTGAGCCAAACCAGACGGGGCTGCTGGAAGGTTTTAAAGTAGCATGCCCTGCAGCCACAGCATGTTTCCACAGCAAACCTGGCATACCCGACAACATCTTTAACTTGGTTTTGGGTTGGAGGGCACCTGTCAGCTATTTACTGACTCTCCTGGATGTCCCTGGCAACCCACTAGGAGCAAACTCCAACTTTCTGAGTTTCTATTCCTGCTCCTATAAATACTAAGGGTTTTTCTCTCCGCAGGACCCTGGGACCCTGGGACCCTGGCAGTGCAGGAGCCGTGTCTGTCTGATTGTGTGGCACTGGCGGCAGATGCTAGTAGTCTGAAGCACTGTGCCCGTGGGGCGATGCTGGCTGCTGCAGAGGTGCACAGGCTCCTGTGTGTGGTGGGAGGTGTACGGGGGAGGTTTTTGGCTATCACTGTGAGGAAGTACTAGTCTCCACCACCACCATGTACAGTGCATGGAAGCAGCAGTCTTTAGCAGCAGGCAGTCCTGGTTGGAGGGCTACATCTCCTGGCTGCCCCGGCGGCAGCACTGGCAGGGCCTATTGTCATCAGCTTGCACAGCAAATGTCGCTGCTGTGTGCGCAAGTCTTGGGAAAACTCAACAACTGTAATAATTTGTATTAGCAGAAATTCCTTCTGGTTCTAGTGATAAACGAAATCCTCTAAAATTTGGGGAACCAAAAGGAAGATTAAGAAAAATAAATAAATGGCAATGATAGGATATCAGGGAGCAAGGACAAAAGGGGCATCATATGTAGTCCTGCCTACGGAGCACAAGCTCAATATTTTTTCCTAATACACTTACAAGTTCTCCGTGTAAGAGCACAGCCTCGCTCTGTCCTTCCTTACCAAAGTGCCTTTTAAACAAAAGAATTCCAAAGTTCCACACCCACATCAAAACATATGGGCTCTTCAGAATAGAAACATCACAGAGAATCATCAAAGCGAGTTTGAAATCTAGCCAAGAAAACCAGAATTTGAAGGACTCACTAAGAAGACATCTAGCTTCTATTAGTTGCAGTGTATCAATCCGTCCATCAACCAGACACCACGCTAGAGGTTCTACCTGCATCCTCTCACTGTATCTTCACACTGCCTTGTAAGGCAGGCGCTTTATATTTTATAGAGCTACACCAATGAGGAACGAAGGTGTGGCAACTGCCCGAGTAGTTAGGGGACTGGTGAAGTCAAGATTCAAACTCAGTCTGACTCCAGAGCACATGCGCTCAACCCAGCCCTATCCTGCCCCAAATAAACGTTTTGCCTAAACAGGGACCCTTAGGCCATTATATTGTAAACACTGCTACTCAATTGACTTTTGAGCAACCTGGACTCCTATGCCAGCACCTTTTCCTTAAGAATAAGGCACCCGTGGCTCAGAGCACTAAGGAGATTTTTCTAAATGTTGTAAGCCATATAACAAGACTAAAGGAAAGCCTCTACACACATCCCAACAACCCAGAAACACTGTCATTAGTAGAAAAGAGTTCTCTTACTGACTTAATACCAATGGTCCTTAGCATTTACTGAGCGGTCACCCATTAGGTGCTATGTAGTGCTCCAGGCACTGACTCAGTTAATCATTTAATTGCATTTCGTTACAGCAGAGCCCCATTCTGCATTCCTAGGACACTGAAATGCCTTCCCTCGGCAGGTCCCAGGTTTCTCTCTCGAAGAGTCATCCCTTATATTTATATTTAAGATGGAATCTGGCTCTAGTGGCCAAGATCTGTCCACGTGGACAGTGACGGTTCAGGAGGGCCATCCAGCAGCCCCGGGAGAAAGAGCAGCCACCTCCTGAACATAAACAGTAAAGTGAGACCGCCTCAGCTCCAGATCACAGGAGCCTGGGCTGGAGAGTTGCTGAGGGCATAGGGTCTGCAAGTGGCAGGCCCGAAGTTTCTGTGGCGGGATTCTCAGTGATTCCTGGGGCTGGCTGCTTTCCCTTCCCTTGTTACCTCACTAACGCCACCTGGTGTCACCATCTAGGGCCAGACTGCCTGCTGTGCCTGTACCAGGAAGAGGGATTAGGTGGAAGACAGCCCCACCTGGAGGCAGCAGGCAGTAAGGCAGCACACCAGCTGCCCCACTAGCTAGCTTTTCAGGGGATGGGGCACCGCACATGCTTCATATTATTTCCCCACAATTAATATCTATTTGCAGGATGAATTTTGTGTTCCTTCTCTTAAAGCAGCAAGAATAGAAAGACTTAGACGATTCAGTTTCTTTGACCTAAGACAAGACATTGGGCTTTCTTAAATCATGCACAACGTCTTTTTGCCTTTAGTTGTAAACGGAGGGGAGAACAGCTTCCCAGGACCTGAGAGAGATACAGCACCAACCTGGGTCCCTGCCTCTGTCCTCTACTGGGAGAACCTCCCCAAGCAGGAACAGAGCACAGTCCAGGGTGATGCTGGGCTCCTGGGGTGCTACAGCAGCCAGCACCTTTCTCCTCTTGTCATCAGGCAAAACGGGAACCTGCCCACTAAATTTTACATTATTTGAAAGCACTGCCCCCTTTATAAATAAACCTACATATGTTCCGTGTCTCCTGAATAAACCTGTGGGCTTCCGGCCCACTTTGCACCTGTTCTTTCTCCAGCCTGGAATGCCGAATCGATTACCATTTGCCGGACGCCATGCTCCCAGCTACCATGCAACAGACAATGAGGGAGAGGTTTTGAGGCGCTGTGTGCTCTGGGAGGGAAGGCTCCAAGTGAGGGTGGGATCAGACCAAAAAGAACACCCAACCGGCTCCAGCAACGCCCTCAGACAGCTAAGCTCCCAGCTAGGACTGAGATGACAACCGAGGTTGAAATAAGAGGAGATGTTCTTCTGAGGTCACAAAATGAGCCAAGAGCAGAGGGCCCAGAGTGTTAAGCCCCAACACTCCCCAGGCCCCTCTCCCCTTCCCCACAGCCATTGGTCTTGCTCACAGGGCTGGTAGTGTCTTTGCCGAGACTGCCCTTGCTGTTGAGGCTGCCAATCTCCGTCTGCGAGCTGGACTGCGACATCCCCTCAAAGAAGGGCCTGTGGTGAGGAAGCACAGCCAGGTCAGTGGCCACCAGGGCCCAGAACAGCTGCTCCTGGGGAGCTGGGTAGAGTTGGTGCTCAAGAAAGATCAATGACCTGGCTTCAAGGACACCTGGTGAGGAAGGACACAGCAGAGGCTGGACAAGTAGGGACCTGGACTGAAGGACTTTTGTCAGTTAGAAGCAAACACAATGATCTTTATCCAGATAGCTGGAGGTTCAACAAGAATGAAGAACCGAGATTGCCTGGTAATGGGGGGAAGTGGGGGAGGGTCTAGGAAGGAGAGGCATGGGGAGACAATTTGCTAGAGGAGGTGGGGCCTCACTTAAGCTTGGGCTTTGGAGTGCTAAGGATGCTCTCCGTCTCCTCCATTTCAGGGCCACTGTCGCTGGGGTTGTACATCTCCAGACTATCATACAGTTCATCCAAGTCCTCCTCCACCTCACGAATCTGCTCCCGGGATACGTGTTCCAGTCCAAAGCCCACCTGCAGGGAAAAAAGGTCTTTAGTTTAGGGTAACCCCTATTTACAATTATGGTGGACATGCAACTCCTTCCTCCTAGACAGGTACCGCTGGCCTCCCTAGCTGGTCCCTATTAAGGGACAGGCCATAGCTCCACCCTCATCGGGGTAGTCTTGATGTCCTTGCTGTGATCCAACCCTGACAGCAGGGTGTGGGGAGGCCACCTTCCCCCTTCAATGCTTCCAACACTCCGCACTGTGAACCTGGTGTCAGGAAAAGTGGCAGTGCTGGCATCTCTCTCCCAAGGAACGGGCACAAGAAAACCCAGAAGCCATCACCCAGTGACACCTGGTACCAGGCTGGCCAGAGCCCAGGAAGAGACTGTTTCCCTTTCAATGGCCAATTCTTGGTTACTCAAGGTTTTGAGCATTGAGGACACCCCTGCCTCACAGCTATTGCTCACGATGTCCCCCTTGGAATGGGCGGGAAAGGGGACCTACAACAACAACTGGATTTATTGGCTGATCCCCTGTACCAGAGGCTGGATATTAAGCAATGGCTGGGTGTAACCCTGCCGACCCATCTCCAAATACCAACGAGCCTTCAGTGCTACATGTGAAGTCTTTCTCTTTTCAAGTAGCTTAAAGCCCTTCTTTAGCTACCTTCTGGCTTGGGGGTCCTGGAATCTTGACTCCCAGTGGCAATGAAGAGTGCACCCCAGGAATGACAGTGCAACTCAGGGAGATTTACTCACCATCAACCTTGAGAGTAAGGGGTCGTACCTCATCTGAAACTTTAAACCGCTTCAAGAGGGCCACAAACTTCTGTTTGATGTTAGGTTGCTGTAGGGACAAATGGCACAACAGTTCTTGAACAACACCCACTTGCAATGAAGTCCACAGAGGGATCAAGAGCCCATTTTGTGAGAAACTGTGGGAGGACACAAAGGTGGGAAGAGACAGCTTCTACCCTCTGGCACTTCAAACCTATGACTAATTCCAGGGCACAGCACTGGTCCCTGGTGCTGTGGGCACAGGTGCAAGGAGGAGGTCTCAGGGTCCCCAGGGCCCTGCACCACACTTGGCGCTGGTACATCACATGTGCACCTGCACTCATTACTTTCTTTTGTCCTTAGATCCATGGTGCCGACCACCTGCACGTACACAGGCATCTCAAACTCAGCATTTCCAAAACAGGAACTCACTGTCTTCTCCTTATATTCCCTACCCTGGTTACTGATGTCACCATTCATCCAACTGCCCGACTCTAAAGCTGGAGTCTCTCCCCTCTCCTTTCTGCCCCGCCCTGTGTTCCTTATCTGCTACCCCTCCATCTGCAACACACTGCTTTCCTCCAGGCCTTTCTCCTCGCCTCCCTGGGATCACTGCATCAGCCTCAGCAGGCACCTGCCCATGTCCAGCCACTTTCCAGTCTGTCCCCTCCAAAATCCAGTGACCATTCCAAATGCAGATCTAATCATGTTACGCTCCGACCTGGAGGTCTTAGTGGGCCCGAACTGCCTAGGGGACAGAGATTAAGTGTCAAACCAATGTCTGCCCTGAGGGCTAGTTCAGTCTGTCTCTAGCCTCATGTAACCCTTCAACCCCTCAACCCCACATTCAAGTGGAAACGAACTGCTTACAGTTCTGTGAAGAGCTGGGCCTCTCTGATGGTATCTTCTGCCTTGACTGAACACCCAAATCCACTTGGCAAAGTTCTATTTATTCTGAGAAACCCACGTCTCAGCATCTCCTCCCTGGAGCCCTCCTGCTCAGAGTTGGTCACATTTGCCTCTGCCACCTCTATCCCTTACACAAAGGTCTATCCTCTGGCACCCATCCCACTGAGCAGTTTAGGTGTGTTTGTGTCCCTAGACACTGTGAGCTCCTTGATGGTATGGACTGGCCCTCCTTATCTCTCTGTCCTCAACTCTGGGCACAATGCCTACCTTGTGGCCATAAGTACTTCCTGCCTGAATGACAGTCTCACTATTAGGGGATGGAAAAGACCAGCTTGCAAATAAGACTGAGCTACGCCTTCAAGAAAGGGCAGGGCTTCCAAAGGAGGGAAGGTCATTCACAGCAGAGAAAAAACCCGAGTTCACAGTGACAGAAGTATAAGACACCTTAAGAGCACAGCAGGTCGATTCGTGTCTAGAACAAAATGTTCTTGGAAGGGAGAGAATCAAGCATGTGCATAAAAGGACACAGAAACTAAAGAACAATTACCACGCCTCTGGAAATCTGACTGAAGTGCCTGCAGCTGATAACAAAGGCCTGTCGGGGAGTGGATAGTGTTAAGAGGAGCACTGAACTCTGGCCCTGTAGCGGGGAAGCTATGGCGACCACAGGAAGAGGTGGTTTCTAAAGCTTCAGGGGGCACCCTGTGGGAAGAAAATAGGGCCTCTGTGGTTACAGAGCAGGAAAAGGGAAAGCCTAGCAGAAGGAACTACATCAGAGAGCCACCCTCTAGCCTCGCCCACTCTCAGAGGACAGTGGCTCTGGTGACGTGCTCCCTGCTACTTCGGGGAGCCAATCAAGGACCAGCCACGAGGACTATGAAACCGGATCACTCTCTCTAGTCATTATTCCGCAGTGGAGCCAAGGCCACAGTCTTGAGGCCTCACATGGAAGTGGTACCTCAGGAGGATTGGAGATGACAGTGTCGTTCTGGGTGGAATGCCAGGCTCTGATACAACAATCCATCTGGAAGGTCTGGCCCACGTTATGTCACCCCTGAAGGGGATGGGAATCTCTGCATCCCTGCTCTTGGGATCCCTAGACTAGGTCTGCACTAAAGAGAATCAGGAAGCCTCTGGGGAAAAATGAAACTGAAATTCTCTTCTAACAAACTCCTAACACTTTGGCCGCTCCCACCTTTTCGCACAGGAACTCCATCATCAAAGTTAATCTAGAAATTCAGATATTAAGTGTTTCAGGACTCGAATTTCACCAAAAATAGTGACTCCTGAGGAAATCTTATGCAGGAGATACATAATTTGTCTCTAAGGTTATGGACCCATAAGGTATCTAATGTAATTAAACCTTTTCAAGTCCACAGTTCTAAGTACTAGCCGATTAGTTCTGGGTAAATCCAACAAATGACTAAAAACGGCGATACTCCTAGAGAGGACTGGCTTTCTCCATGAAGTGGACAGTACATAATGTGAACCAGCCATCCCCTGGAGGGGAGGTGGGGTGTCTGCGATGTTCTGCTCCTGGAGGAAGCATTACCTGTTCCAAAATTTCAAACAACAGTTCTCAACCTTTTTTCTATCCTAAGACAACTGTTACAACCATGATTCTTACTTAGGTGGTGGAGGAGGCAGTGCACAGGGGTTTATCAGAACCTTGAGCAGACCCTCTCAGCTCAAACATTCCCCAGACCTTGGAGGCTCACCCTTGTGATGGCAGAGGTTGAGGTGAGTTTCCTCCGGGTCTTCTTTACTTTCCGTAGATCCTCATCTTCATAGAACAGGTCCTAGGTTGGGAGAGGATAAAATGAAGTTGGGAAGCCCCAGGAAGTCTGGCCTTGCTTCTCAGACACTGGGAGGGGCTGTGGGAAGTTACCTGCCCGTGCAGTGGGTCATCACTGCCTTCCTGTTCTGAAGAGAAACTCTCTTCCTCTTCCTCAGAATAATTGTCAATATCAGGAGAACGATCTGGAAACAGACACCTCAGTGAGAAAACCTCGCAATGGGAAGGTCTGGCCCACGAGACTGGCGGAAGCCTGGCTCTCTGAGGATGGAATAAGGCAGGGGTGGAGGAGGGCCACAGCCATGGCGGGCCACGTCATATTTTCAGGGATCTCTAAACTTCTCCTTCGTAGGGACATTTCAGGCACTATCTCATTCAACTTCCCCACATGGAGATCAGGTGATGGGCTCCTTCTTGATCCACAGGGTCTCCAGACACTGCAAACATCTTACCAGACAGCTTGGATTTGATTCCTTCATGGTCAATGGGCTGGCTGGACAGGGAGTAGATCTTTATTTCTGCCACAGGCACCGAGACGTCCTTCACGTTGCTGTGCAGGCCCAGCACCAGTGCGCCTTCGTTAGGGTGCTGCATCACCTGAGGTCACAGCGGCAATGGAAACGCCTGACTACGGAGGGGTCCGCAGAGGTGTCCATTTCCATAAACCCAAGTGGATATGCAAGCCAACGGGAATGGCATTCTGCTAATACATTTCTTTTCTCACTATCTTCCAATGCATGGCTACTCTCCTATTCCTGTCAAGGGCTTATTTTAAAACGGTCTCTGGAAGTGCCAACCACCAGTCAGACCATGTGCTTAAAGATAAAAATCAGGGCCTGAGATTGAAAATGGCTGCCAAAGTCTAGGACAACATTCTAGCTTAGGTTCTTCACAGAGAAACTAGTTCTCCAGGCTGGGTGGGGCCAGCCTGCAGGTGGTGGTCACCTCACAATGAGGAAAAGGACCTACAGTACAGGAGAAAACGAAAGGGCATGACACAGCTGGGAACGCGGCATCCAGATCCCTGCACTGCCCCCAGTCCCTCGTATTGATACCAAACCTGAAGAGGACAGAAAGCTGGGCGGGACTATCCCACATGTTCTATTTATTATGGCCACATTTCCCCCTATTTAATGCACTGAAGTACAGAAATAAGTTGGAGAACTGATTTGTGGCCCCTTCTGCTTCCCCTCTGCCAGAGCTGAGAGGACCTGCCTGGCATGGAGAGGAGCTGCACAAGTGAGCAGGCACACCAAGGATCACAGGGGCCTGTTTCTCACTGCTGGAGAGGTAATCAGAAATATGAAAAGGCTAGAATAAGCCCTATGGTGCTGGCTTGGAATTGACTGGAATGTAGGTTTATGATCAGATAGGTAGGTGTAGACGGGATACATATGTGCATATGCTTATATGTACATGCACTTCCTGCCTCTGTTTAGAAGCGGTGATATCCCAGCTGGGAAAATGAGCACTCCCAGTACCCACATCTTGGTTTCTAAATGCCATATTCCACTAAAAGGAACCAGGCTCTTCAGAGGATCAGTTCATTCCAAGGCTGCTTCAGGAAAAGTATAAGATGAGCTTAATACTTTATATCAGAAAGTAAAGAAGTATGTGAAGAATAAAAAAGGATAGCCTGGCCAGCGTGGCTCAGGGGTTGAGCATTGACCTATGAACCAGGAGGTCACAGTTTGATTCCCAGTTGGGGCACATGCCCGGGTTGCCGGCTTGATCCCCAGTGTGGAGTGTGTAGGAAGTAGCTGATCGATGATTCTCATCATTGATGCTTTTATCTCTCCCTCCCTCTCCTTTCCTCTCTGAAATCAATACAAATATGTATTAAAAAAAAAAAAAAAGGATATAGGAGCTAGCCAGAAGGGGCTCTCACTGGTCAAATTTGAAATAATTTGAGCATCAAAGTAAATAATGATAGTAGCAGATTAGACTTCACCATAAAGCAGGAACCCATGTCCATTACGGATTCAAATAAATGAATCAATCAA
Organism: Myotis myotis; assembly: GCF_014108235.1. Classification (NCBI taxonomy): domain Eukaryota; kingdom Metazoa; phylum Chordata; class Mammalia; order Chiroptera; family Vespertilionidae; genus Myotis; species Myotis myotis. The sequence continues at coordinate 78,284,912 of NW_023416314.1, forward strand.
TAAAATGGGGAAGGAAGGAAAGCTCCATCTTATAACAGAAAGCCAACTAATAATACAGAAGGAATGGTGGGATTAGAAATTCACTCTCTGCAACTTTCAATGCAGTAACTGATTCAGGCAAGAATCACAGATGCTCAAACTAGTTGGTGAAAAAGATTGATCCATAGTCTCAAAATATTTCCCTATAAAATATTTTCTAAATTGGTAAATACGGAATACTTACTAGCTTTATATTGGAAATCTTGGCAGACACCATTTTAATCAAGCAATAAAAGTTAACATCACCAGTAATGGGACAAATCACTAGAAGAACATAGCATTAATTCTATGGTAATTCTGCCAAAAAATACATAATCTGAACCTAATCTTCAGAAAACATTAGACAAATCCAAATGAGGAGCATGAAATGCCCTTAAAAAATGTTAAGGGCATGAAAGACACGGCCTGTTGTAGTTGAAGGAGACCAAAGAGACATGACAACACATAATCCTAGGTTTAATCCTGGGCCCAGAAAGGATGTTACTGAAGCATCGGAATGGGGACTGTGAGTTAGATGATAACCTTGTATCAGTGACATTGTCCTGATCTTCATGAAGGTGTGGTGTTCACATAACTTAGGAAATTAACATAGAGCAATATTAATGTGCAATGGGGCATCATGCCTGCAACTTACTCTCAATAGTTCAGAAAAGAAAATATGCATAAATATATACATAGAGGAAAATAAGGCAAATGTGGTAATATGTTAACACTGGAGAATCTGGGTAAAGGGTATATGAGAATTCCTTTTATATTCTTACAACTTTTCTGTTAAGTCTGAAATTTTTTTAAGTTAAAGAAAGAACTTGATGTGTAGGAGAAAGTACTTGAAAAAAGAGGTATAGCCTCCATTTCCAATATAAGAATTAACTTATCAAATGAAACACCTGCCAGCAGGCTGGGAAAACCATTTGCTGGGCTTTCATGGCTGGGCCTGGTGTGTCTCTCAGACAATGGTTTAAAGGCTGACCGTCTCGAGACTGTGTTCCTCTCACCTCTGCCATATTGATGAGTCCCACGGCCAGGGTCTTATAGCCCAAGATAGTCCGGTTCTTGTAACGCTTTCTCCTTTGCAGCATGATCTGCAGTTTGTTGGCATCTCGCTTCAGGAAGTGAGGGTACTGCCAAGTACAAAATAGAGTCAAGCATGATTAATGGGCAACTGGGTCCTTGGTGGGATCGGTCCTGCTAGTGGGCACACAATCTTTCTGTGCTTCCCCATCTCCTGTCTGTTCATGGGGAAGTGACGGGGTGAAGGAAGTGTCATTGAATTGTTGCTGGGGTCTGATTCTGCTTGGTGTCTGGCTTCCACTCTGCAGCTCTGTGGTCCAAAAGAACAAAAATAGACCAAAGACAAGACCACTTGATGAAAAAGGCGTCAATTCATTAAGAAGACTTACTCCCACATGTTTATATACCTAATAACAGAGCTTCAAAATGCATGACCATGCAAACCCTGTGCCTCACTTAGGGCCTTCACAGTTTGTACTTACAGTTCCTTCTGCCCCCATCATCCTGTGACTGGCGGTTTCCTAATATCCAGCTCTCAGCTCAAATAGCTCCTCCTCCTCCTACCACCCAATCCTTCTCTAGCCCATTACCCAGTTTCCTCTCCTTCACTGTCCTCTCCTCATTGGAAATTATCTTGTTCTCTGATGACTATCTTGCCTGTCTTTTTCACTGCCGAGTCTCCACTGTCTACAGCAGTGCCTGGCAGAGAGCACATATTCAGAAAACTGCCTCTTGCCTCGCCATATGCTCAGGTGTTTTCTCCATGCATTCAATTTGGCCTACTGGGATTATGATGAAAGACAGACATAGGGAGGAGAGGGAATGGATGGAGATTACAAGATGAGGGCAAAATGGTCGTGTGCTGTGGATCATTAAGAGGTGATGGGGCAGAGCGTGGTAGGACAGGTGAGCTCACAGCCTTATCTAAGGAAAGGAAAGAGAAGAATGAGACACGGTGTATTTTTCAGCAGCCCATCTGAGTTTTGGCATCTTTATTGTACGTGGCTGGCTAAGTGACTGCTTTGGCCCTCCAGGCTAGCCATGGGAGCTCTAGGTGACTTTAATCCATTCCTGCTACGGCTAATTCACTGGGTGACTTTCATTCATGGGGCTATGTCTGCTCTTGGATAAAACGGTTTCCAGATTAGAGGGCTGTCTAGCGACTAGGACTGGACATGGCATATTAGTGAGCAGATTCTCACCTGAAGGGAGAAGGTTAACTGGAGTTCTGTTTCCACCAGTCCACTGGATGGAAGGATGATCTCATTGGAGCGAAGAATCCTTTTTGAACCCTGAAACCAAAAAAAAACTAAGTCAAAGCCGTGTCACTAAAAATCGGACTAAAAGAAATACTATGTTTGCAAACAACTTTAAAAAACTCTACACTCTTATCAGTCTTTGTTGTATTAGAATTAAGGCACCACCACAGGCATACTGTATGTTGTTACTGTACTGTATGTTTACAAAGGGTTTTCACATTAAAATGGTTTGTTATTGCATTTGAGTTTTCCCAATACTCTGGAGGAAGAGGCGAGCAGGTACCAGTCCCCCAGGGTGTGGAGTGACTTCTCCACGCTCACCTTAGCCTGCCTCTTCCTCTCTAATTGCCACTTCAGCAGCACTGTCCTGTCTGTGTGATTTTTTTCTCTTCTCAGATGCTCTTTCAGGCTTCTGTACACAGCAAATCAACTTGTCTTTCAGGTCTCAGTCCATCTATATTTTTTTTTTTCCAGGAAACTTTCCTTTTAGCCCTCCCTCCCCCTCCAACTTCAACTGTATTAGACACTGCAGTGTTTTTAGCTCTAAAAAAATAATATAGTTACGCAGGAGGATCTGAGGAATGCCAGTAAATTTCTATAAACGATTTTTTTTAAGTTGAGGTTTGATCTGAACACAGTGAAGTGCCCAGACTGATGAGTGGATAGATGCACACACTGTGTAACCCACATCCGTATCAAGATGTAGAACACTTCTATTGCTCTGGAAAATCCCTCTGAACCTTCCCAATCTTGCACCCCTCCCAGAGGCAGGTACTGCTCTGATTTCCTTCACAAAAGATTAGCTTGGTCTGTTCTAAAATTTCACAGAAATGCAACCATCAGTATATACTGTTCTGCAAGGGCTTCTTCTGCCCAACATAATGCATTTGAGGTCAATACAGGTTGTTGCGTGTACCATTCATTCCTTTTTATAACTAAGTAGAATTCTGTTCTAGGAACATGTGTACCACACCTTGTTTCCGCATTCTCCTGTTGCCGAATATTCACATTTGGGTTGTTTCTAGTTTGGGGTATTATGGCTAAAGCTACTGTGGGGACGTGTGTTTTGCTTTTTCTTGGGCAAACGCCTAAGAGAGGAATTGCTGGGTCTTAGGGAGATGCATGTTTAACTTTATGTGAAACCGTCAGACTGAGTTCCACTCCAGCAGCCCCACAGCTTCATTAGCACTCGGTAAAGGTGATTCGTGGATTCTAATGGATGCACTCAGTGGAATATCACGGGTTGGAATTTGCATTTCCCTGACAAGTAACAATATTGAGAACATTTTCATTAGTTTATTGCTCATTTGTAAATTTTCACTTATGAAGTATGTATTTCATCAAATGTCTTTGCCCAGGTTGCTTATCTTGTCATTAAGTTGTAAGTTTTTAAACTTATACATGACATTGTCAGATATACGTACTGTAAATATTTTGCCTATTCATTTTCTTAATAATAATTTGATGAATTATTTAATTCTGATCTAGTCAACTTTATTTATTTTTTTTCTCTTATGCTCAATGCATTCTGGGTCCCAGCTGAGAAATCTTTGCCTACTCCAAGGTTGTGAAGTTATTCTTCTGTATCGGAGCAGATATTCTGCTATTTTTTCCTTTAGAAATTAAAATTTTTATTTTTTATTTTTAGGTTTCTTATCCATTGCTAATTTTTAAAAATAAAATGCATTTTACAATGTTTTGTAATTAGAATAGCATTATACCAATTAAAATAATAAAGGAAACTGCTTTATCTGTTAGTCCAGGGGTGGGCAAACTTTTTGACTCGAGGGCCACAATGGGTTCTTAAACTGGACCGGAGGGCCGGAACAAAAGCATGGATGGAGTGTTTGTGTGAACTAATATAAATTCAAAGTAAACATCATTACATAAAAGGGTAAGGTCTTTTTTTTTTTTTTAGTTTTATTCATTTCAAACGGCCCCCGTGGGCCGTAGTTTGCCCACGGCTGTGTTAGACAATGCTTTTTGTAGAAACCTCTATTACAAACAAGAATTTTGACAAAGTTTTCACCTGAGTTTATTTAGGTTTTTAAGAAATCTCTGTAAAATGAATCTCAGAAATGCCGAGATAACCCAAAATGTGGTTTATATATATTTCTGCCAGGGGTAGAAGACATCTGGCATGATCTGGAGGTATTTCTAGTTGTTAGAACTGGTGTGTGTGCGCCTGAAGACCCTGCTTCCTGGTAGCCCTCTCAGATGGTGGCTGTTCTTCTCCCACAGCCCACCTATCACTGGGCATGGGGGTGGCGCAGTTATCCTCTTGCTCATCACCAGCTACAGAATGTTCTCCCTTCCACCTCCCTAAAAACTCCCCCTTTGAACTGATGTCATAAGACTATATTATCCTCTATTCCTTGCTGTTGCTGTCACCTAGAACTGCCAATCATTCCTGCTCATGTGATTGTGGCTCCTCACTCACTGTTTCTCTCCCCAACACTACTCCAGTCATAACTCTATGATTTCAATATACATATGATCTTTCCAACAGCCTGACCTCTAAATCCCAAGTTCTTCTCTTCCATTCATCTTGTCCTCACAGTTGTCCTAGTCACTCACTCACTCACTCACTCACTCACATGATCATATTATAAGCAACACTTAATCTCAGTTTTATGCATCCCACTCACTCTCTATTGGCACTTCCTATCTTTTCAGCTTATTCTCTCTAGTTTGTCAACAATGATAATCCTTCAGACTCACCAAAGTCTACAATCCATTGATCCTCCCATCCTTTCATTCCCCGTCATGTCCCTGTTGTTCCTGCTTTCCTTGCTACCCAGCTTCAATGCCATCATCAATCTTTATAAGCATGCCCTTGTCCATGCCCTTAACTCCTTTGCCTGCTATTGTTCTGAGTACTCATTTGGTAAATTACAACCCTGTTTAATTCCAACTGCACCAGCTGAACATGCCTGGAGAGAATCCTATAATCAGGCTAACTGTTCTGACTTTAAATTTATGACCCCAAATCTTCATGCTGCCTAGCAATCACACTGCATTCTCCAAGTCCTTCCATTTTCTAAGCCAATAACCTTGATTCCTGAGAAAACTGAAAACCAGGAAAAGAGCTCCCATAGCTCCCGCCACACCCACCCACTTCCTGACCACCTTTGTACTCACACCCTCCTCCCTCCTGGGACACAGATGAACCCCTGCTCCTGTCCTGTCAATCGTCCTCCTTGGATCTCATCCCTTCTCACCTACTCAGACTGTTCTAGCCATTCTTTCCTCGCCTACATAATCAACTTTCTTCTCTATTCTGAATCATTTCCCTTAACAATAACATGCCATTATTTCTTTTTTTTTAAGTCCTCTCTTGTCCCCACATGCCCTGCTGACTACCACCCCTACCTCACTTTCCTTTTATAGCAAACTCAAGAGTTGTCTATTTTTGCTGTCTTGAAGTCTTCTCCCATTTCCTCTTGAATGCATCCCAGTGAGCCTTCCTATTCCACCATTCCACCAAAACTGCTACTGACAAGGTCTCGGCTACCCTCCACTTGGGGGAACTGATGATCTGTTCTCCCTTCCGGAACCTATCTGCGCTTTGTCAGAGCCCATCACCCTCTGCGTCAGCAGCACTTCCTTCATTTGGCTTCCAGAACGCCACTCGCCTGGATTTCCTCTTACCCTCTTGCTGCTCTTTCTTGGTTTCAGGTCCTTCTTCCCCATGACTTTTTAATATTGGGGTGCCTGGCACCTCAATCCTTAGACCTGTCCTCTCCTTTATATGCACTCCACTCCCGATGATCTCATCTAACTTATGGTCTCAAATATGTCGATGACTCTCCAAATGACTTCTCTCCCCTTCTCTCTCCTGAACTCTAAACTCATACATTCGACTCTCTTTTCGATATCTCCTCCTGGATGTTTAATAGGCATCTCAAACATAGTATGATAACCTGAAATTTGGACTTTCCCTCCAAACCGGTTTCACCACAGTCTTCCCCATCTCGCCTAGTGGCATTTTCACCCTACCAGTTGCTTACTCAAAAATTCTGCCACCTCTTCAGAATCACTGTTGTAGCCTATTAACTGGTCCTCCTGGCTCCTCTTTCAGTCTACTCTCCACACAGCAGCCAGAGTGGTCCTATCGCTTTTCTGTTCAAGCGAATCGATTCAAGCAAAACCCTCCAATTCACACAGAATGAAAGCCAGAGACCTTGCAATAATCTGCACACATCCTCTCCCCCTACCTGTTCAACCTCATCTCCTACAGCTCTCACTTCTCCCCACCCTCACTGGCCTCCCCCTCCTTCTTGATTCTGCCAGACATGCCAAACACAAGCATCCCAGACACACTGCTGCCTGAGAGTCCTGTCATGGCGTTTGCCTGCTTGGAATGCTCTTCCTCCAGATATCTGCATGGCTCCCTTCCTCACTTCCTTCAAAGCCTTCTCAATGAGGCCTACCTTGACCAACACATATAAACTATAATTTGTACCCCCCCACTCTCACTCTGCATGCTCCATCCTCTTTCTCTTATATGATTTACTTATTTCCCCAACAGAACATATCACCTTCCAATAGCAGCAGTCCGCATTATCACTATCCAAATGTGTGCTATAAATACCTGTAAACATTTCTATCCTAAATGCATTATCTGGATTGCAAACCTGTTAAAATGAATTGCATATGCAGGTAACAGGACGTAGGATACAGTGCAGTCATGGCTCTGGTACTTTTATTTTTATTTATTTTTATTTTTTAAAAATATATTTTATTGATTTTTTACAGCGAGGAAGGGAGAGGGATAGAGAGTTAGAAACATCGATCAGCTGCCTCCTGCACACCCCCCACTGGGGATATGCCCCCAACCAAGGTACATGCCCTTGACTGGAATCGAACCCGGGACCCTTCAGTCCGCAGGCCTACGCTCTATCCACTGAGCCAAACTGGTCAGGGCAGCTCTGGCACTTTTAAAGCGTGATGCATTTCTGCTTCCATCTTTCCCACCCTCTCCAAAGACTAAGTCCTTCATGGGTCCCAATACTCGCTTCTTCCAGGTGCCTGGGATACCAACTTGGGTCCAATTTAAAAATTATCTTTAGTATCTTTATGTCTCATTTAAAATCTATATAATAGTATACCTTCATTTGCAGTATAGAAGCAAAACAATTTATATCTGATACTATAGGACCATTACTTACAGCACATAAAAATACCCATTAATGAGTATTAATATATTAAAAGTTAAGTCACTGGTGATTTATTTTTATTTAATTTTTAAAAAATTTTATTGATTTTGGAGAGACAGACAGAGAAACATTAATTTGTTGTTCCACGTATTTATGCATTCATTGGTTGATTCTTGTATGTGTCCTTACTAGGGATTGAACCCACAATCTTGGCATAAGGGGATGACACTCTAACCAACTGAGTTACCAGAACAGGGCATCACTGGTGTTTTAAATTCTTCTTTTTTAAATAAAACTATTCTCAGTGGATTGTCATATAGATATTTAAGAGTGCTCTAGTGGGGAAAAAAATGCTCTAGTAGTATTTCAGGAAGTAGGCTGAGGTTTTATTTTGTTTTAAAATATTTTATTGATTTTCCACAGAGAGGAAGGGAGAGGGATAGAGAGTTAGAAACATCGACGAGAGAGAAACATCGATTAGCTGCCTTCTGCACACTCCCTACTGGGGATGTGCCCGCAACCAAGGGACATGTCCTTGACTGGAATCGAACTTGGGACTCTTGAGTCCACAGGCCGACACTCTATCCACTGAGCCAAACCGGTCAGGGCTAGGCTGAGGTTTTAGATGTCTGAAAATGCATTGCTATTTTTCCCATTTAAATAATGGAAGATAGACTTCTACCATCCAAATGTTTTTAAGAATGGATTAAAGTTCAAGGAAAGCCTGGATATAAGTCTTTTATTTATTATGTTTATTGTCTCTTTCTTTCTACTACAATAATTTTAAACTCTTCAGTCTCAGTATCTTTTTAAACTCTTAAAAATTAGAGGACCCATCAGCAGATGAACGGATTAGAAAACTGTGGTACATCTACACAATGGAATACTACGCTGCTGTAAAAAAGAAGGAATTCTTACCATTTGCAACAGCATGGATGGAACTGGAGAGCATTATGCTCAGTGAAATAAGCCAGTCAATGAAAGAAAAATACCACATGATCTCACTCATTTATGGATAATAAAGACCATTATAAACTGATGAACAAAAATAGATACAGAGGCAGAGCAGCATTGAACAGACTGTCAAACTACAGTGGGAAGCCTAGGAAGGGTTGGCGGGGGGTAAGAGATCAACCGAAGGACTTGTATGCATGCATATAAGAATAACCAATGGACACAAGACACTGGGGGGTATGGGAGGCCGGGGGAATGTCAAGGGGAGGGGGGGGAGGAGACATATGTAATACTCTTTGTAATACTTTAAGCAATAAAACAAAATTAAAAAAAATTATTGCGGATCCAAAAAACTTTTGTTTATGTAGGTATTTCTATCCATACTTACCACATTAGGAATTAAAACTGAGATATTTAAAAAAATATATCAATTCATTTAAAATAACTATAATAAGCCTACTATATGTTTGCATAAAAATATTTTTATGAAAAATATCTTTTCCAAAACAAAAATAATTTATAAGATGGCATACAACTATACTGGGATATAATCCAAATGACATCCAATTCACCCATTTAAAGTATACAATTCAATGGCTTTTAGTATATTTAGAGTTGTGCATAACACAATCAATTTTAGAACATTTATCACCCCCAAAAGAAACCCCATATTCTTTAGCTGTTGCTCTACCAACTTAATCACCCCCAGTTCCTACCCCGAGGCAACCAGTCATTTACTTTCTGACACTGGATTTGCCTGTTCTGGACATTTCACATAAACGGAACCATAGAATACGTGGTCTTTTGTGACTGGCTCCTTCCATTTAGCAGAATGTTTTCAAGGTTCATCAACACAGCCTGCTGTTCAGTCATCCCTCACTAACCCCCATGCTGGCCTGGTCGCCCCACATAGCCTGCTTGTTCAGTCGTTTGGTGGTCTCTCACTAAGCTCCCTGCCAGCCTGGTCGTAGGCAGCCATCTTGTGAGGGTGTGAGGGTTAATTCACATATTACCGATTTATTATATAGGATTATTACAAAATATTCTGTTATTTCCTTTGAAGTGACAGTTCAAGAAAATATATTCTCAATACCCAAGTCTGAATAACCAGTTAGTCTGTAAGCCCTTCTCTCAAAGTGAAAATGGTTCCATGAAAAAGCAGTGACTTTAACTCGTTGCACAAGCACTTGTCCCTGAGATGACAGCATTCTTCGCTATAAAGCAGAAGTGCTTCATGCATATTACCCATTTTATCACACAGAATATTAGAAAGGCACAGAGTGCAGGGTTGAGATATAGTAAATTAGCCATTTTTACTATTTCTTCAAGGACATTCTTAAGCAAAACTGGCCCTTTTTCGCTTCCTTTGAGTGTGATGGTAAACAATGCAATAACTACTGGTACAACCTGGGGCAACTGCCTTGCTGTGCACTGAGGACCTGCTGCTTTACCCACCATTGCCCACTTCAATGCAAATGTCACCACAAGTGGAAAGAGCAAATAAGGCCACAGTATTATCATGAAGATCACTTCAACCTTGTGTCTCTCCTGAAAGGGGTTTAGGGAGCCCAGAGTCTGCAGACCTCATTTTGAAAACTGCTACTCTACCAAAACGCAAAGGTCCTTCAGGCAGGGATTTTCGTCTGTTTTGTTCACTGCTGTATCTAGCCCCTGGGCCTCGAACAATGCTTCGTGTGTAATAGATGCTTAATAAATATGTATTAAATGATAACATCTGTAATTACTTTCAACTGCTTAGAAATAAAGCAATAAAATTCAGAATATTTGCAGTTTTTTGGTATAATTTAAAATTTTATAGAATGTTAAATATTTAACCAGGAAATAAATTATTTCTTTTGGCAAAGGCATTTAACTGCAGGACGGTAAGAGCAGCAGGGAACTTTCAAAACCATACCAACAGTGTCTGCGCTAGAAAGCAACAGCTTTTAGCAAAGGAAACCAGCCCTGCCCATTCCCCCCAAAGTGGGACACTGCCTGTGACCTAGAAACGGGTGCAAAACCAGGAAAGGAGGGAAAGATACTGAAAGTTCCCACCTGCACGTACTTGCCCCACACTTTCTTTTCCGCCCCTCGTGTCTGCGTATGTTTCACAGAATTTGGAAGAATTATGCACAAAATGAACAGGGAGTAAGAGTATAAGGTGGGACACAAAGGAATTCATAATAAGTAATTTAAATGTTTTAACTTTTGAGATCTAAATGAAGAGACTTTTATCTCAGAAACAAAGCAAAGGACCTCAGTGCATGGTTTACATACATACTGTGAGTGCTATAGATGTGGATGTTAATGAAGCCAATGGTAGTACAAAAATTGCTGCATGATAGTTGTTCTAATAAAATATTCCGGTTAGTAGGGAGTTACCATATAGTACACTATTTTTTAATGACTAAGAATTAAATAAATACACCACTCTTAAGCTGAAGAATTCAATAACTATTTAATGACTCCAGAGGCATTTGAGAATCTCAGTAAACTGTAGGGAGTCGTCATTAGAGAAGACTTATCAGTTAAGAAGGTCTGGTAATGGTGTTTAGTGACCACGTAAATTACCAGCTCTTTAGTTTCTAGTCCTACTTCTGCCACTCAGTAATTAGCTGGCAACAGATAAATTCCTTAACTTCTTTTAGTTCACTTTTCCCTTTTTCCCAGAAATTCAGAAATGGTTAGAATATGAAGGTATGTGAAATATTTTGGGTCCTTTGAAGATACTGAGTCAAGAATAGGGAGTTAAATGTGAAGATTATCCAGAATATAAAATATCCCAGTAAAATTTTAATCTCTAATTCTGAAATAATAACCTATAAATTTCTCCTACCCTATAAAAAACCTCCAAAGAAAACCCCAACCCTTGTATCTGCTTGGCCTATAAACCCTGAGATAAAGGCCGAAACTGATACAAGCCACCCTAGCAGTTTCTGAATGGTTTACCAACTATGTACTTTAGCATCTGCATCACTTGGCCTTCACAGTAACTTTGTTATAGGCAGGGCAGAAAGAGCCGTTTTTATTCTCCAGATGAAGAAATTAAGGTTTAGAAAAATTTAGTGCTTTAACTTAAAGAGTCAGCACTGGGATTCGGGGAGGTCTCACAAGCTCAATTGTGTTTCCACGTTGCACTTACTTTTCTGAGTGAAGGGAGACAGGTGGTCCCCCCATCAGCATTTCTGAAGCCCTAACAGTGGGCAAAAGTTATCCAGCTTCTTCAAACCCTGAACAAACCATCCTGCTCAACTCACCTGTAGCTTCACAGCAATGACCACGGAGTTAAGATCTTTGTCCATTTCTTTGAGCATGACCAGCTTCTTCAGGGTCAAGCTGAATAGCCTGGACAAGTTTAGAGAAAGAAGATCCAGTCAGACGTAAGGAACTTATGAGAAAAGTTATTGACATTCTGTCGGGGAAACACGGCTTTATCTCAAGTAAAAATGTCAGAATGCCATTCTCAGTCCAAACTGTGTCTTCCTTTAGTAAATGAACACCCGCCCCTTTTATCTAACTGTTGTACTTGAGAAATGTCAAACAGGTACATTATCCCATCAACCTCCGGGGTGCCCATACACATCAAGCCAAAACCAACATGTATGGTATTGAAAGAACAGAAAACAAGATCAATGGAATAGACCAGAGCAGGGGTCCTCAAACTTTTTAAACAGGGGGCCAGTTCACTGTCCCTCAGACCATTGTAGGGCCAGACTATAGTTAAAAAACAAACAAAACTATGAACAAATTCCTATGCACACTGCACATATCTTATTTTGAAGTAAAAAAACAAAACGGGAACAAATACAATATTTGTATTTGCATGCGGCCCGTGGGCCATAGTTTGAGGACCCCTGGACCAGAGCATACAGAAACAATCCCACAATTATACAAAAACTTGATATAAGAAAGGGCAGTATTAAAATAACTGGGAAAAGAATAAACTCTGAAATAAGGAAATTTGGATCCTATCTCACACAATATATAAAAATAATCTCTTGGTGGATATTAAATATTTAATTGTAAAAGGCAAGATTTTAGGAAAAATATGGGCAATATCTTTCTGACTCTGAGGTAAGAATGGATTTCTTAAATAAGACACTGGCCGAAACCGGTTTGGCTCAGTGGATAGAGTGTCGGCCTGCGGACTGAAAGGTCCCAGGTTCGATTCCGATCAAGGGCATGTACCTGGGTTGCGGGCACATCCCCAGTGGGGAGTGTGCAGGAGGCAGCTGGTTGATGTTTCTCTCTCATCGATGTTTCTAACTCTCTATCTCTCTCCCTTCCTCTCTGTAAAAACTCAATTAAAAAAAAAAAAAAAAAGACACTGAAAACACTGAGAAATTCAATTATATTTAAGTTAGTGGCCCAGTGTACAAATTCATGCATACGGAAAGGAAATTAATTAGAAGAAATATTTTAATATCGCTATTTGCCCTTCCCTATAATAGAAGTGTCAACCAAATTCACGATCGATAATGACAGACCGAAACACACGTGTGTGATTGGTGCCAGCGAGAGCTTTATATGTATCGTGCATGTGCTAATCAACATATATATATATATATATATATATATATATATATATATATATAGAATAAACTTGCTTAATTAGACCTGCTTTCTGATGTAACTAAACTTTTTCCAGCTCAGTGAAGCACCCCAACTTCTCTTTCAGGTAATTGTCAGCAACACAGCAGTTAATATCAACACGAAGCAGATTATTATTATAGATCACGCAGGGAGAACAAAGGGTAAAATATTTAACTGCAGCAGTTTTTGACTATGTTCTGCACAGTGAGAAAGGTCCACCGTTTCTTACTTCTTTTCAGTTGGTCAAGGTCCACCGTTTCTTACTTCTTTTCAGTTGGTCAAGTTTCTAAACTTTGTAAATCTCGGTTTTCCGGCTAATGAAAAGAAAATAGGATTCTACCGAGTCTCCTATCTACCTACTCCAGGACTTCTGTGAGGATCAAATGAGAGGAGGCACAGGAAAACGCTTCACAGACATTTGGTAAAGTGTGAAATGTTTGCACCTGGCTATAAAGCAAGTCCTGTTCCTGGGCTGAAGAAACTGCAAGGAGGCTAGTGGTCGCTAGGGAGAGGAAGTCGGCACTGCTACGTGACATCATTACCCAGTGCCCACAGCGACTGTTTCCAGGCTAGGCTGGGCTGTGGGCTGCATTTTGCGCCTTGGGGTCTTGGCAGTGTCAGCTGCGATTTGGTGGGCTGTTGGCTCTGGGGTGATGGCGGGGCCTATGTCACACTTGGGGGAAGCTGAGTGTTGCTTTGTGGGCGACAGGTCCGCGGTGCCATTTCTCTGTGCGTGTAACAGCAGCTCCTGCATTGAGCGTCTGCCCCCTGGTAGTCAGTGTGCATCACAACAACTGGTCAGACGGTTGGACACTTAGCATATTAGCCTTTTATATATATAGACTGGGAATTTCTCTTCATATGGAGACACCACAGGATTAAAACACAAATCATGAACTTGGAAAAGATATTTGAAACTCATAATACTGATAAAGGATCTAGTATATAAAAAATTCCTATAATTCAATAAGAAAAAGACTGGCAAACCAACAGAAAAGTGGGTAAAAAGATATAAACAGATGTTTCATGTTTCCAGAAACGTCTAGCCACTAATGGCTAATAAATACTAGTATACAAAAATATGCTCAAAAAAAAATATGCTCAACCTCATTAGGAATCAGGGAATTGCAAATTGAAATCAAAATATCATTTTACACCCACAAACTTGGCAAAACTAAGTGTGGGTGAAGATGTGGTGTAATGGGAACTCATATGCTGCTAGTGGGAGTATCAGCTGGACATTTAGGCACTTAGGAAACTGTCAGGCATCATCTTGTGAGGCCATGTGTGAAATCCAGGATTCAGCGATTTCGCTTTTGGAGAATGCTTGCCCTGTGAACCAGGAGACATATACAAAAGTGTCCATAGTCTGCATGAGCTATATGACTGCGGGTAAGTTACATCATCTTCCCATGCCACTATTTCCTCATCTGTAAAATGAGGATTGTCATATCAACCCAGAGGGTTGTTGTGAGGATTCATATGTATAAAAGCACTGAGAATAGTACCTGTCCCACAGTAGGCTCTCAGTAAACTAGGTATTACTTGTGTTATGCGCATCAGAACCCAAATGTGCACTGTTAGAAGAGTGGGCGATAAACTGGGGTATATTCATACACTCAAGTGCTATCATCCTGCAGTGAAAATTCAACATGCATTAATCTCAAAACACAATACTTAGTGAAAACAAAGTTGCAGAAGACTACAAAGAGTACGATACTGTATCAAATTCAAAACCAAGCAAAAATAAACTACAAATTGTCTTGGGAAGTACATAGAGGGGAACCTGTAAAGAGCATGAAGATGAAACATAAGATGAGGTTGGCATGTGTGAAGGAAACAAAGAAGGTGAGTGTGTCTGCCCAGTGAATGGGGAGAGCAGTAAGATGCGAGGTTAGAAAGGCAAATGGAGGCTGGTTTTGATGGGAGGCCAGTGAAGAATTATAAACAAGTGAATGATATAAAATAATTTGTGCAAGCTCACTCTACTGCTGTGTGAATAATGGGCCATGGAAAGGAGAGGGTGGAAACAGGAGGACCTGTCGGAGGCTGTTGCTGGGGTCAGGTGAGAAGAAAGGAGGTTTGATCCGGGGCAGTAGCAGTGGAGATGAACAGAAGGGTGGAATTCAGGAACATTCTGGTAGAACTGATAGAACTTGCTGATAAACTGAATGAGGGTATGGGGAAAAAGAAAGCTCAAAGAGGTTTCTGAGTTTTTGGCTTGAGCAACTGAGTGGATGGATGGTGGTATTTATTGTTTACTGAAAGGAGGGAAACGGGGAAGTTTTTTGGTGATTAGGGCAGAAAGTCAGGTCATTATTAAGTTTGAGACAGCTTAAATATCCAACTGGGAAAATTAAAGTAGGCAGCTAGCTATGAGTCCTGAGATCTAGGGAAAGATTAGGCCAGAGACACAGCATAAAGATGTTTAAAGCAATGGAGATCGCTGAGGTCTTCACAGGAAAGTTCCAATTTTAAAAAAAAGCTAAGACCGTAACCCCAGGCGTGTCAATGCTTACAAGTCTGGTAGCAGAGAAAGGGCCAGCGAGAGACTGAGAAGCTTCCAGTGAAGCAGGGGAAGAATGTGCCCCAAGAACCTAGAGAAGAAAATGCTAAGATGTGTCAAATGCTTCTGAGAAGTAGCCAAGGTCAGAAAACTGATCATTGATTTGGCAAAACGGAGAATACTGGGGACCACAATAGGAGATGCTTCAGTGGAGTAGTAATAAACAAAAGCTTTGAAGTATCCCTTCCCCCTCAGAAATGTGAGCAGTTGCAGATGAAGGTGAGGACAGAGAACAAGATTCAAGCTGGCAAAAAAGAGCAGTGTGGTCCCGAGAGGGAGCTCTGTGGCCATGCTGACCAGCATGAGTCTAAAACTCATGTTTTCTAGCATTTGGCTGCTTATTAAGATGTCAGGACCAAATGGTCTTATCAAAGACCACTGTGGTTCTCAGCATTCCCCAGGGAAGAGAGAAATTTTTATCTGAGAATGTAGGGAAGAGAGGTGACTGGGGACCTGGATGGGTTAAGTCAACAAATATGTATATATTTTAATTTAAGTACCTCTGGTGTCACTAGAATGATATACAAGGAAAATGAGACGTAGCGTACAATTACCCAGAGTTTCAATTATGCCCTACCATATCATTATCCCCGGGTCATTGTACTGTTTTTCTTAATCCTTACCCGAGGATATGTTTTTTATTGATTTTAGAGAGAGGAGGAGGGGGAGAGAAACATCTATCAGCTGCCTCCCCAATGCACCCCGACTGGGCATTGAACCCAAAACCTTTATTTTATTTTATTGATTTTTTACAGAGAGGAAGGGAGAGAGATAGAGAGCTAGAAACATCGATGAGAGAGAAACATCGATCAGCTGCCTCTTGCACATCTCCTACTGGGGATGTGCCCGCAACCCAGGTACATGCCCTTGACCGGAATCAAACCCGGGACCCTTCAGTCCGCAGGCCGATGCTCTATCCACTGAGCCAAACCGGTTTTGGCCCCAAACCTTTTTAGTGTAGGGGATGATGCTCCAACCAACTGACCAACCCAGCTAGGGCTCCCTGTACGATTTTTATAATCACATAGATGAGGAGTTGATCCATTATCTCCTCCATAATGAGACTAGAATGATAAACTGAATAACACAAGGAAGAAATCTTTACTCTGCAAAGTTCAAAAAACGCACAGTCACAGCAAGAGGCTAGAACCAAAGATCTCTGATCTCATGTCCAATTGTGGAGGCATCACAGCCGTCCAGATCTTGGCGCTTCACAAAAACTGGAGGTTCAGGATGGAAACACCGAACTGCTGTCTGGCTCCCTTCCTTTTCTTTTCTTTTCTTTTTTTTTTTAAAATATATATTTTATTGATTTTTTACAGAGAGGAAGGGAGAGGGATAGAGAGCTAGAAACATCGATCAGCTGCCTCCTGCACGCCCCCCACTGGGGATGTGCCCACAACCCAGGTACATGACCTTGACCGGAATCGAACCTGGGACCCTTCAGTCCACAGGCCGACGCTCTATCCACTGAGCCAAACCGGTCAAGGCTCCCTTCCCTTTCTTATTTGCCTTCACTTTCCTTTATTCCCACCTCGCAACATCCAGCCTCTGGCAGATTTTAGAATGTTTACACAAACAAGAAAATTGGATAATTTGGATTCAAGATGTGTTTCTTTAGACAACATTTTAAAAAGTGGGACATGTTGGGGGCTGAAACAGCTTGTCATTTTACCTTTAAATTATACATTTTTAAGTATGGTATAACCACTGGCTTCTTTTTTTCTAGAGATAATTCCATCTTTCTCTGACCTCCCTATCCATCCCACTCCTCCAGACAGGACCCACATTTGCTTCCAGAAAAAAACACACACAGCTGCTATCAGGGTACAGGATAATCCCTGGGCATTCTTGATAAGGAACTTCAGAGAGAGGAACAAACGTCATCTTATTGTTTGAAACCACAAGGCTTCAAATAAGAATATGCTCCATACAGCTAGCTATTCAAAGACCTTCCACCTTAAAAAGGAGACCAGAATAAGAATGAACATTTTTTAAGTTCATTTCCTGGGACTGCAATGTATGAAGTACAAAATTTAGAACTATGATCTGAAAAGTAATTTAGCTGTAGATCAGAAATGTTAGAGACAATAGAATAAAAAATAAAATAAAATGAGCCTTATCTCAAAGTAATTATAAATGTTACATGGGCTTGAAATACTGGGATAAGAAGAACTTCAGGTCAGACTTTACCAATAACTATTTTCAAAGGAAGAAACACCATCATTTTTTGTATTAATTTGAAAGAAAACTAACTTGTATCATTTTTAGTATGGTTTTTAAGTTATTCTCTAATGGCAAATTTAATGGATATGCTTATACATTTGCCTAATACAGACACACACACTCTGTATTTCTGTGTCTCCCTCTTCAACTTTTCCAAGGGCTCCAAATAAAAAGGGTCATTTTATTTTGCTTTTTGGGATTATCTTATATAATAAAAGAGCTAATATGCTAATTAGACTGGATGGCGGAACAACCTTCCCGAACGACCTTCCGGAACGACCAGTGGGCAGGGCCGTGAGGCAGCCGGGGCTTCGAGGGCCAAGTCCCTTGCACAAATTTCATGCATTGGGCCTCTAGTATCTATATAAAATAGTATATTTGCCCTCCCCTCAATTGATTACCTATAAAATTTTAAGATTCCTTACATGGCTTCACACAATAGATGCACAAGTCTTACAAAATATATTTTTGTGAGTCTACATAACAACTTTCCCTCCGACAACTTCAAATATGCCTTATTTTCATCTCTGACTGTATTAATTTCCGAGGGCTGTCATTTGTTAATTACCACCAACTTGGTGACTTACAACAACAGTTTTATTCTCTCATAGTTCTATTGACTGGAAGTCCAAAATGAAGGTGTTAGCAGGGCTGTATTCTACCTGAAGCCTCTAGAGGAGAATCCTTCCTTGCCTCTTACACTCGGTGGCTGGTAGTCCCTGGCATTCCTTGGCTTATAGACATATCAATCACTCCAATCTCTGCCTGTCTTCCCATAACCTTTCCTCTTGTGTCTCTGTGTGTCTCAAAACTCCCTCTACTTTCTCTTATAAGGACATCAGTCACTGGATTTAGGGTCTACCCTAAATTCAGGATGACCTCATCTTGAGATCCTTAAGATCCTTAATTATATATCTGCAAAGACCCTATTTCCAAATAAGGTCACATTCACAGGTATGAGGGTTAGAACTTAGACACATCTTTTCAGGGGGCCACTATTCAACCCACTATATGGATGAATGTTCATCTGATGGGGGTCCTAAAATAAAGTGTTTGCCTCTCATAGACACTCACCATATTCTTCCTAGAATCCAACTTGACTTGGGGAAAGCTATCATTTATAGGAAGTCAACAGTGAATTGATGCTCTGAATGCTCACTTCCTAACTTATTTATTTTTATGTCCAAATAAGGATTTTTTTCTTTGGGAAGAAAATAAAGCAAATTGGATCTCTTCTTTCTTATCTAGCTGAGATTTCAAGTGGGAATTCATCCACTGTCCAATGTAATTAAAGGATCATTTTATTACTATTACCCACACTATACCATTCCTATTTCTACTTGAGTTTAAAACCTGCCACCTTTTGGAAAGGAGAGGAAGAGAGGGATAGAAACATAAATGATGAGAGAGAATCATTGATTGGCTGCCTCCTGCACACCCCTTACTGAGGATCGAGACTACAACCTGGGCATGTGCCCTGACCAGGAATTGAACTGTGACCTCCTAGTTCATAGGTCGATGCTCAACCACTGAGCCACACTGGCTGGACTTGGGCAGAGTTTTTACTCAGATGCTGGCCTCACCATTTCTGCAGTATTTTCTTGCTTCCAGGATTTCCATCTTAAATTTCCAGCCGTTCTTCTATCCCTGACCTCTCTTCTTTCTCACCTCTTACCCATAAGGCTGCAGTTTTTCATTGTCATTTCATTCCACTAAAGCCACCATGGAGTCTGGAGGAAACTCTTTAACAAAAAAAGCCATAATCTTTCAAGTTTCGCTCCTTCCAATTACAATTTTTAGGAGTCAACTTTCCTCTAGCATCTATCTGTTTCTGAACGCGTTTAGTAGTTTGTTATATTTTTCCAGATTTTCTAATTTTTATCTGTGGGAGGATTTGAGCAACCACTTCAATCTACCTTCTTTACTGGGAACTTCCTCTAATTCAACTGGGAATAATTTACAATTAAATGTACTTTTAAGGTTTTTAAGAAATAATATCTTATCTTTAAAGCATAGTGCTATAAACAAAAGATTTATAAGTGAATGTTTTAAAGTAATGGATATTAACATTTCAATGGTAAAGTCTTCATTGTCCTTAGAAATTTATTAAGTCAAGCAGTCCATGTGCCACATGTAATAAAGTCAAAGGCAGAAAAGGCTTTGGTCTGTTTTTCTATTTTAATGAAAAGGAAACAACATAAAACAAAATAGCCCAGGTCCCAAATTAAAGAAGCTAGAAACTGGAATTCTGATCCTAGAAAAATGAATCTTTTTCTCGCCTAGGAGTCACCACAACTCAGTCTGTTCTATATTTAGTAACAGGAGGACATGGGAAATAGAGCTCTTATTTGTTTTGGGTTTTGTTTTGATAGCCACAATGGTTATTTTGGGGGGAGGAGAAAGAAAGAATGTGGATTGAGTAAACTGTACCATAGATTACAGTATTAAATTCCAACCTTCGTATGAAATAATTACTATTTATATGACTCTAATAAAGTGTAAATATTTACAAATGTTCAATGCATAATAGGAACAGAAAAATAGGATGGGGAGAAGTGAATAAATATAAATAAGATAAGTTTTGCTCCCAAATCCTATATAATAAAAGCCTAATATGCAAATTGTCCTCTCAACTGGGAGTTCAACCTGGAGTTCGACTGCTCGCTATGACATGCACTGACCACCTGGGGGTGATGCAAAACATGGTGGGCTTGAGCGACATGGTGTTGGCAGTGAGCAGGGGCAGGGCTGCCACCGGCTCCTAGGCACTGAGGGAGCTGGGCGGGGGCCTGATCATCCTGCAGACAGCGACCTGCGGCGGTGGCGGGGGGTGGGGCCACAGCCTGGCTCCCAGGTGCTGAGGGAGCAGGGTGAGGGCCCAATGACTCAGGCATAGGGGGACACATGGGAGCCCAAGGGCCCAGGTGTCGCCCAGGGCCTCGAGGTCAGCTGAGACCTGCCCTTTCACACCAGACGCTCACACTTAGATCGCCGCCAGGCCTAGGGACTGCACCCGTGAACAAATTTCATGCACCAGGCCTCTAGTATTTTTATAAGGAACTAAATAGACATGTTTTAAAAAATCAATAGAAGAGGAACACAGGAAGTGGAATGGAGGTAAAAGTGTTGCTTATAGACCAGCCGTGGGCAAACTACGGCCCGTGGGCCGGATCCAGCCCATTTGAAATGAATAAAACTAAAAAAAAAAGACCGTACCCTTTTATGTAATGATGTTTACTTTGAATTTATATTAGTTCACACAAACACTCCATCCATGCTTTTGTTCCGGCCCTCCAGTCCAGTTTAAGAACCCATTGTGGCCCTCGAGTCAAAAAGTTTGCCCACCCCTGTTATAGACTGAGTACCTGATTCAGTAAACTTCACAATTCCAAATCACAGTGTTATGCTATGAGTAACTTCTTTTTTTTTAACCCTCACCTGAGGATGTGTTTTTTATTGATTTTGTGAGAGAGAAACATCGATGTGAGAGAGAAACATCGATTGGTTGCCTCCTGTACTTGCCCTGACCAGAGATTGAACCTCCAACCTAGGTATGTGCCCTGACCAGGAATTAAACTCCCAACCTTTTGGTGTATGGGACAATGCTACAACTGAGCTACCCAGCCAGAGCTGCTATGAAATGCGCTATGAGTAACTGTTTAAAAAGTGTCTCTGTGTGTGTGTGTTTACAAAGTATTACTGGTACACCGCAGAAAAAATACCTAATTTATTCTGAAAATATAAAGTGAAAAGAAACCTCTGGAGAGAATTATTGCTAAAAAGTCTGGGGGGGAAATGTGTGTATGTGGGTCCACCAACCTTTGAGCATATACTAGCTCTTTTGTGCTTCTTAACCAAATGGATATTTTACAATTTACATTGATTAAATGGACATCTTTCCATGTTAATAATGTTCCTGGACTAAATCTGAAGAATCTGTCTCCTCCATGGTATACAGGCATGATGTCTCTACTCAGTTGCCCTTTTTTTTTAAAAAAAAAAATTCTTGTTATTTTTAAAACTGACTTCTAAGGACTGCCCCTGCACCTACACAGTTTAGTGACCAGCCAATGATTCAAATCACACATCATGAGGCAGTTAGACTTCCAGCCTCTGCCCGTGGAACTGTGTAGGGGTTATGGAACACAAAGTTCAGGCCTGACCCAACTCTTACTTTCTGCTGGGCCCTCCTGCATCTCTGCACATTTATTCAACTTCCCAGCCAACGAGGGATATGTGGGTAACTTAAGACCTCTCCAGTCTTACCTGCATGTGTGCATAGGCTTCTAGTCGGTTGGGAATGCGCAGAGAGCTTTTCAAGCCTTTCTATGTCTGTGTCATTTCCAGGATCTCTGTTAAGTTTTAGCTCACGCACCAGTCTGTTACTTAACCTAACTGGGAAAGCTATTTAGGCTACCAGAACTGCCTTGTTCAGATGCCACGGAGATCATTACTCTTACTGACAATACCAATGGGCATGGGCTTTTCACTTTCTGCTCCAAATCAAGTGGGCTTCCTCTAGCAGCCAAATTGCTAATTTCCACGGTCTGCCCCACCCTGAGAGAACGACTACACTCATGGGGCGGTGAGTAATCCCAGGCCAGAACATAAAAAATTCCCACTGTTCTTCCTTGAAGGTCAGCAGTTTCTTATGGATAAATGCTTCCTGATTTGTTGTTTGCATTTGTTCTATATCCAGAGGACTGAAATTATTGTTTTTGACAACTCTGTCCAGCTTATTATTGTTTTTGGAGAAGTGATTTGCTGACTCCCTCACTCCACCCACCAAAGTCCTACCTCTGTCCTCAGCTACTTTTAAATCTTTCTTCAAGTGTGCCACTCTCACATGACATAAAATACATTATAAGTCCTGTGAGATCATAAAGAAAAATGACCATTCCTCATATCCAGTTGTCTTCCTACACTATTACATCACATACTTCTAGGACATGAGAAAGCAAAACATAACTTGCTAAAAGATGGTTTTAAAGAACTCTATCTGGTTTAAAAGTAGACCAAATGACAGTTTCTTTCAAGCCTTATCTAGGTATCAGGAGCAGGTTTCACCATGATTCATTTAGGAAAGCAAGCTGCTTGGCTATTTTTGTTTTCCTTTCCTATAAGTCATGCGTTCTCTCTATTGGTTCATATCTGAAGTCAACCATAAGCCACTGAAAGCTGGTTACCTGATTTCTATATTTATCTGCACAAAATCAAACACAAGAATTATTTCCCTGGCCCTAATATATCTGTTCTCTTCCTCACATGATACAGTTTCTCTTTGTAATAATAGAAATGGCTCCCACTGCTGTAACTTACCCTATTCAAACTGCAAAAATCTCACATGGCTGCTCTGGTCATTCAGCAAACTGGTATTATATTGTTAGTCTTCCCATTCTTTGATAAGAACTCAGGAAAAACTAAGTATAGTCAGTTATCAGAAAGAGGCAAACAGGAATCAAAGTTCAAGAATTTCTGACTCCTAGTTCTATGATTATAAACCTCCCAAAATTAAAAACATTTTTGAATCTTGCTGCTATGTTGATACTGTAAGTTTTTTTATTGCACACGTATATTTAACAATAGTTTTACATAGAATGCTAATAGCACTTCATATTATATAGAAGGATTTGAAATATTAATTTCATACCATATAGCACTTCTAAAATTAACTCCTAAATAAATCCATTACAATTTGTTTAGTTTAAAGTTTTAATGGCAATAATGGGAGGAAAAGAGTAAATCTGTTTTACATAACTGTATGAAAAATAAACTCAAAAACTAGTCAGTAAAGTTTAAAATGGCCTCCTGCTCCTGAAAGAAGGTGCTGCCCAATTCAGAGGGGTGATTTGACTATATCCAGTTAATCTCTGAACTGAAACTTCTGTGATGCAGGGTCATGGAATCATGGTCAGTCAGTCCCCTTTCTCCTGGACAGGGTACTGCCAATCTCCTTTACTCAGTAGCCAGGTCTTTTAATATCTGTAAAACAATTGCAAAATTCAAGTGTGTATTCTTTTTTCCAGCTTCCTGGTAGACTTCTTTTACTGAACTAATCAGTTATTTCAAGGCTGCATCCATCCAGGTATAGATCTGCAGCTCCCTGGATGGCAAGTTCCCATGGGAGAACTCATCCATGCAGTGGTGGCACCCATTGTTGGTGAAGACACAGCAGCAGTAGGCACATCTCCCAGTAGACTGGCTTCACCAGTTCCTTCCTAATTTCCTCCTGGGTGACATGTGACTTCACTTCCATCTTCCTTCTATGGCCCAGGAGATGCTCGCTGTGATCTCTGACCCCCGCAGCAAGCACAAGAATGAACTTGATACTGAAGTTTTTGACAAAGTATTTCTCTTACACAACTTATTCTAAATAAATTGCACACAGCTTTTCAACCTTCTTAAAATGTTTTTCACCCTAAAAATGTCTTCAACAGCTAATGGCTTCCCAAGCTGAGTATTACACATAAAATCAGGGCAAACCCCATAGCAAATTAAATTTATTCTTCATTTCTTCCCTTGGGTTAGCGGTACCACCTGAGAGGCACACACAAGGAGAAGAGCAAAACTGCACTAGCAAGGACTCTGAGGCCACCAGATCCAGTCCAGCTGAGTGTACACAGGGAAGGGTCAGCTGTAAGATGACCCCTTACAGGGCACTGCTCCTTGTGCCCAGCAGCTGCTCCAGGACGCTCTTCCAGCACCAGCCAGCCTCACGAGTGTTCTACTAAGGAATGTGCCACCTGGGGAAGGTGGACATGCCACAGATAATGTCTATTCTAGACAGCAAGGAGTTTTAAATAATCCACACCAAGTCTCTGGAAGCCAGCAGTCCATTACAAGTAGCGTTAACTGATAAGGCGGGATTGATTACAGGAAGGTAATTCAATTGCAAGGCTCTAGACAACACCATAATCTAATACTGCTTGGGAGGGAAATCACTTTTTCTTTGACATTTTCATTAACAGAACAACCTGAATGCAGTGTAAAAAGCTGCATCAGGAAAAATAGCCTCTTTACTAGACAGATGGACTTGATCTACCTGTAAATAATAGAATTTCTAGTCAAGCCATACAGCCAGGGTCAATGTAGACTAAATTTCAGTTTGTAATTCATTTTGTGTTCTCAGTGATGGCATGTCAGATGCAAATACCGCTCATGGCTTTGGGATTTTCCAGTGAAGGTGGCTAACATGTAAGGGGGCAGAATGTGAAAACCCCAGACACCACTGGCATCAACACACATCTCAGGGTTGCTCTACTGGGAAAAGCAACGTTGGATGGCAGTTTGCATGAACCTTCTCCTTTTTTTTCAGGAGTTCCATTTTTAAAAAATACATTTTTATTGATTTAAGGTAGGAAGAAAGAGGGAGAGAGATAGAGACATCAATAATGAGAATCATTGATTGGCTGCCTCCTGCACACCCCACACTAGGGATCGAGCCCACAATCTGGGCATGTGCCCTGACCAGGAATCAAACCATGACCTCCTGGTTCATAGGTCGACGCTCAACCACTGAGCCATGCCAGCCGGGCTTAGGAATTCCATTTGATTTGGTTAAACTAACAGCTCTGAATTATAGAAAGACCAGGTTTATATCCAACAGAAATTAATTTCTTCAATGAGAAAACACTTTCCAAATCCACTAAGAACCTAAGATATAAAAATAATAACATTGCATTAAATATATTAAAAGTTTAAGATAAATTGTAAGACTATAAAATGGAATCATACTGCTGTATAACAGATAACAAGACATATATTATACATAAAATACATGAGTATGACCAATTTATTCTTTGCAACATTGTCTGTAATAGCAAGACATTGGAAACAAGCCTCTTTCCTTGTTTACTTAAAGTAAACTTCATGAAGAACTTCTCCAAATGATTGGGAATATATGGGAAGGCAACTGTTTGATGCTTCTTTCTCACATCAATGTTTCTCTCTCTCTCAAATCAATAAGCATGTCCTTGGGTAGGGATTTTTTAAAATGAAGATAGGAAGGTCGTACCTCTCAGAAGTTCTATTTAATAGGTTTATCAATGGTGATTCTATCAATTGAAAAAAAGATACATGAGCCCTAGCTGGTTTGGCTCAGTGGAGAGAGTATCTGCCTGCAAAATGAAAGGTCCCAGGTTCAATTTTGGCCAAGAGCACATGCCCAGGTTGTGGCTTGATCCCCAGTAGGAGGCATGCAGGAGGCAGCCGATCAATGATTCTCTCTCATCATTGATACTTCTATCTCCCTCTCCCTTCCTCTCTGAAATCAATAAAATAAAATAAAAAAGACACATGATATCAAGGCTGGGATTGGGAGGCACCTGAGGGAAGCACTCACTCTCAGGTTTGTACAAGTGCAAGGCTGACACTTGTGCAAATCTGAGAATAAGTGCCTCCTTAAATACTGCATCCAGAGTCTCTTGCTTAACTCACCCTATCCTTGGTCCTGACTAATATATGTGGTCATATATTATACTCAGCAGCACCAGCATGATCTGGGGCCTTATTTGAAATACAGGCTCTCAGCCCAACCCCAGACCTACTGAATTAGAACCTGCATTTTAACAAGATTCTCAGATTATCCCTATGCATATTAAAGTTCGAGAAAGAAGGAACAGAAGGGATAAAGCCTTGCAATTGGTATTATAATTCTAAGCTCTTCCTACCATATTGCATCTCTGACATAGAAAAAAGTGAGTAGTGGCTCTCTACTGATGTCCAAAGGACAGCTCTATACTGGCCAACATTTTAAAAAAATATATTTTATTGATTTTTTTACAGAGAGGAAAGGAGAGGGATAGAGAGTTAGAAACATCGATGTGAAAGAAACATCGATCAGTTGCCTCCTGCACACCCACTACTGGGGATGTGCCGCAACCAAGATACATACCCCTGACCGGAATCGAACCTGGGATCCTTCAGTTGCAGGCCAACGCTCTATCCACTGAGCCAAACCAGTTAGGGTTGTCCAATATTTTTTAAAGATATTTTTTAATTGATTTCAGAGAGGAAGGAAGAAGGAGAGAAAGATAGAAATATCAGTGATGAGAGAGAATCATTGATTGGTTGCCTCCTGCACAGCCCCTACTGGGGATCAAGCCTGCAACGTGGGAATGTGCCCCTGACTGGAATTGAACACAGGACCCTTCAATCCACAGGCCGACGCTCTATCCACTGAGCCAAATCAGGTAGGGTACTGGCCAACGATTTTGTCACTTTTAATCAGGGGCCTGGATAATGACACAAAAGAGATGCTTACTAACCTGCAGGTGACACACAGCAAGAGGGAACTAATGCAAGAAG
Source organism: Myotis myotis (assembly GCF_014108235.1). Classification (NCBI taxonomy): domain Eukaryota; kingdom Metazoa; phylum Chordata; class Mammalia; order Chiroptera; family Vespertilionidae; genus Myotis; species Myotis myotis. The sequence continues at coordinate 78,312,025 of NW_023416314.1, forward strand.
TAACAGAGTCAAACCGTTTTGACAGGCTGAACATTTAACTATAAGCATATGTACAGTTTTATATTTAGGCAAAAATTTCAATAAAAGAGTATAAGATATGTGAGGGTTTGCTTGGCATCAAAATATATGAAAAATCCTGGGAATAAATCCAAAACGATGTCATGAACTTAATATAATGGCATTTCAAATCAACGGGAGAAAAATGAATAATTTAATAAGTGGTGTTGGGAGTAACTGGATGCTAGCTGGAAAGAAAATAAATCTGAACTCTTACCTCACATCTTATACTAAAAGAAATTCCAGAAGGATCAAAGATTTAAACATAAATCCATTAAAGTACTAAAGTAAATATGAAGAAAATATTTTTTTTAATATATTTTATTGATTTTTTACACAGAGGAAGGTAGAGAGATAGAGAGTTAGAAACATCGATGAGAGAGAAACATCGATCAGCTGCCTCCTGCACATCTCCCACTGGGGATATGCCCGCAACCCAGGTACATGCCCTTGACCGGAATCGAACCTGGGACCCTTCAGTCCGCAGGCCGACGCTCTATCCACTGAGCCAAACCGGTTTCGGCAAGAAAATATTTTTTAAATAACCTCAAAGTGGGTAAAGCCTTCCTAAGGATACAAAAATCCTTATTTTTTTAATATCTAAGAATATAAAATTCAGAGGCTATTTTTAAAAACTGATAAATTTTACTACATTAAGAAAAAAATCTGTATGGTAAAACACCACTGTAAACAAAGCCTAAAGACAAATGACAAAAGGGAGGGAAATTTTACAACTTATATAAAAGACATAGGGTTATTTTCTTTATTGTACAAAACTCCCCAAAATTATTAAGAAAAATAGACCAACAAGCTAAGAGAAAGCTTGCCTGGAGAGACTAAGGAGGCTAAGAGCTGTCCAAGCTGAAAGGCATTCTTGTGTTGGAGTGAAAAAAATTGAGCCATTTGTTGCTATAAATGGTTGAATCAGGCTTGATGGTGGAAATTCCCATGAGTTAAATGTCAACTGATCATACATAAGAACTTCCTAAGAATTAGAAGTCCATAAATGGATTCAGGCCAAGGCTAAACAGCCAACTTCCAAAGAAGTTTTGGGAAGAGAGGATCACATTAGATGGGAAATAAGCTACATAAAACACAAAGGTTCTGTCAAACTCTAAAACTATGCAATTCTATCCTAAAGAGCATGGAATCAAATAATGAATGATAGGCTCTCACAACACAAAAAGAATGAAAATACTCTGCCCCTCCCCGAGAAATCTCTGTGGAGATGCCCTGGAAGAGACTTTCTCAGGGCCAACACAAGCCCTCCCACGACCAGGAGGTAGCCCCACCCAGGGAAGAAATGGCTCCAGAGGCCGGGTCCCTCAGGAGAGGCACTCCAGAGCCCCTAGAACAGCGGTTCTCAACCTGTGGGTCGCGACCATCGGAAAACACATATAGCGTATCAGATATTTACATTACGATTCATAACAGTAGCAAAATTACAGTTATGAAGTAGCAATGAAAATAATTTTGTGGTTGGGGGTCACCACAACATGAGGAACTGTATTAAAGGGTCACAGCATTAGGAAGGTTGAGAACCACTGCCCTACAAGAAAAGACAACTCAGAGCTGTCGGGTCTCTTCCCAAAGTGCTGCTGGTCAGAGACCCCCAGAGCAGAGATGCAGGGAGGGCCAGGAACATCCCTTCCTGGACAGGCTTCAGGGATTGCCCCCTTCCCTGAGGAGAGAAATGGCCCAAGACTGGCATACCTTAAGTACTCCCAGGAACCCTGGGGGGAACGCAGGCTCCCCAGAGACTCCCAAAAGGAGAGATTGGGGCTGGGAGCCCCCAGAGGTGAGGGATGCTCTAGAGACCTGAAATATGTCCCCACACACCTTCCCCTACCAAGCTACATGCTCTGATGTAGGAAGACAGACTGGGTTAGGCTGGGTTTGAGGGGGTCTCCTCTGGCCAAATGTTTATTTGCACATAAAACTATGTAACACAAGGCACTGGGGAAGGGCTTCACGAAGCTAGGACCAAGAGGAGTGGTCCTCAGTGCTATCACCCTTGCCCACTTTTCATTTCACCTCTTAGTTACCAGGTGGTGACAGACTCAGTGCTAGATCCCAACCATGGAGATAGGGGCTCTGCCTTTACCAGTGAAAGGTCTTCTCCTCTGTGCTTCTCAGCCCTCCCAGCCATCTGGGCCACCCCTTCCTCCGGCTCCTCCATTGTGCAAAATGCTTCTCTGCCCTCCCACTCAGTGCTCAGGGGTCTCCAAGACCAGAGCATGATGCCTAGGCCACTAGGGGTTTCTGGGGGGAATCCACTGACCCCAGGAATGCCTCCTGTCTGGACCACCCACTCCACAAAGCAAAAGGGCCTCATACAATCTTCTTGCCAGAATCCTGACCTCCAGATCCAGGACAGCCCTCGAGACCACTGCCCCACCAACCACCACCTCATGCTACCAATTCCACCACTACTGTATCTGCCCCATTTATGCAGGGGGAAGGGGCTGTCTCTTTAACAAGCCTCAGTCACTACCTGAGCCTCCTCCAGGGAAAGGAGCCTTTAGCCAACCCCTAGACCTGGCTGCTGCCACTCCAGCCCACTCTACCCCCTACTCTCCATAGAAGGGCTGTGTATGCTGGGATGACATGAAAATGAGTTTTTATACAGGCCATCAGGGGGCACCATCAGTTAAGGACTACTTGGCTGTTGTCAGGGTATAGGGCAGTGGTTCTCAACCTTGGCTGCACAGTAGAATCACCTGGGAATCTTTTGAAAATCCTGATTTCTGGGCTTCATCCTCCGGAAATTCTGTTTCTTTGTTACTAATGTTGTGGCCCCACCCCATAACAAAGAAACAGAATTTCCGGAGGATGAGGCCCAGAAATCAGGATTTTAAAAAGATTCCCAAGTGATTCTAATGTGCAGCCAAGGTTGAGAACCACTGGTATAGGGAGAAGTAACTAATTGGACTGCCCTACTTAAAGGCTATTCCCAAGTTGGGAACATTATACATAACTAACTATAAACAATTAGAAAGGCTTTCTCAGCCAGGTTAAGGGGGGGGGGGGGGAAGCATTAAAAACAAATTAACAAAACCCGTTATCTGCCATCTATTTCTATATTTGCTTATCCAAATCAGAAAGGGCAATGATAAATAGTGCAATTTGGTATCCACAAGTAAGGCAGGCCAGGGAAAGCTGAAGAAACTCCTTCATGGAGTCCTTGCTGCTCTAAACTCAGCAGAAAGTCAGGATGGTTAGCTCCAGGTGTGCAGAGGGCTCTCAGGCCAGGCTGTGGTATAGGGCAGTGGTCGGCAAATTGCAGCTCGCGAGCCACATGTGGCTCTTTGGCCCCTTGAGTGTGGCCACGAATTTTCAATCGCACTGTACGTGCGCGCCCGCACATGGTATTTTGTGGAAGAGCCACACTCAAGGGGCCGCAGTTTGCCGACCACTGATATAGGGGAATTAAGTAAGGATTTCAGACCTGGGACAATTTATATACACTTCAGGAATAAGTATGTTTTATGGATATGCTGCAGGTGGTATTGTGCACATCTATCAGGAGATATCCTATATAATAAAGAGGTAATATGCAAATTGACCCTCATACCCTCACAAAATGGCTGCCTACGACCAGGCCAGCAGGGGGGTTAGTTAGGGACGACCAAACGACTGAACAGCAGGCTGCATGGGGCGACCAGGCTGGCAGGGGAGGGCAGTTGGGAGTGACTAGGCTGGCAGCAGGGGCAGTTGGGGGCAACCAGGCTGGCAGGGGGGTAGTTGGGGGCAACCAGGCTGGCAGGGGGGCAGGTGAGCGATTAGGAGCCAGTGGTCCAAGATTGTGAGAGGGATGTCCAACTGCCGGTTTAGGCCCGATCCCAGGGATTGGGCCTAAACTGGCAGTCGGACACCCCCCAAGGGGTCCCAGATTGGAGAGGGTGCAGGCTGGACTGAGGAGGAATGCACGAATTTGTCAAGCGGGGGCTTGCACGAATTTTATGCACCGGGCCTCTAATATATACATAATGTCATACATCCTCTCTTTGTCTCACATTTTGAAATATACAGTCTCTTCTTCAATTAAGAAAAACATTTATTATAGTGTACCAGACTCATTTAACCTAGAAAAGTGTAAAAGTATAGGCCATCGATCCCCATTTACCAGACTGAGTCTGGACTATGGTATCCCTACCAAAAAAAAAAAAAAAAAAAGTACTTCTTGAGTGACTGTCTGAAATACTTAGATGGCTCTATCCATTACACCTGCGTATCATTTGTTTTAAGTTATACACTGCAGTACTCATCTTTTTGTGCTGTCATATCTCCTCAAGTATATTTTTAGCTCATGAGAGAAGACAGGCAGTCTCACACCTCTACTCAATTCCTACCATAGGCAGCTCTGCACAGCCAGCACTCATGAGTGATAAAGACCATGCCTCTCTCTGCTGAGGAAGGTCCTCCTCTTGCCTGATGCAGTCCAGCCTCTTTTAACAGTTCTTCACAACCTTCCTCCAGAGTCAGTATATCCACAGTTTACCAACCAGAAAGAGGAGGTACACAGAGGAAATATGAACAGTGACTCAGTGGAAGGTTACAATGAGAACTCAAAATTCACTGGTCGTTCAGAAAAACCTGCTGAGTTAAGTGTGGTTCTACTTGGATGCTCCTCCTTCCCGTCAGGGAGACCTGTGAGTCTAAGCAATGAGTGTCTGGGAGAAAGGGCTGTGGACATTGCCTAGACAGAGGGCCTGGTAAAGTGACCTTCCTGCTCTCTTTGGCAAGTCAAGTCCCTGCTTGACAAGAGCTAAGTTATCACAAAGGAAAATAAGGATCAGTTCAGTTAAAGAGATGACCCAGGAAGTCTGGGATGGGGAAGAAGAGAAAAGCAGTTTAGTTCTAACCTCACGAGGAAGCCCAGGAGAGGCATGTTATCACTGAGCTATGCAGAGGAAGTTAGAGTCATTAGCAGAACACTGGGGCCTCTCTTTCTTCCTACTTTGATAAAACCCTCTGCCACCTGCAGCACAGTGCTGCTCTAATAGCTACAGGGCCCTCCACTGCCAGCCACCTCCCACTCATCTCTGTGCTTGGCTAGTTCTTTACTGCCTCCAGAAATAAAAGTTAGATATGATACTTATTATGCCAATAATCACCACCTGGTAACGTAAGTTCCAGAAGCATAGCCTCTTCTTACAAACAGCACAATCTTCAATACAAAAGGAGAGAACTCACCCTCATCCCTGCCCCCACCCCTGGACAAGCACAGATTAAATTAAGAATTCTTAAAATTCCCAATGGTGTCAAAAGCATTTAAAGTTGCCAGGTCAAAGATTCATTTTTGCAGCAGACAACCACAAAGGATTTCAGTATTATATACAGTGGAAATGATTGCAAGAAATTCTAAATATGGACAGACAGTAATTTAAATCCTTTTTCTAATGGCTAATACTATATTTTCAGTTCAATATCTGATTCTAAGTCAGGCTCCAATTAAGGAAAGCAAGACCCAGTTTTCTGGTTCCACTGGGATTTACTTGTTTAGGGATTACCTGATCTGCCAGTTGTGAATCTGTTTCCAGTCAGTTCTCTGCTGGAAACCCTGTCGTGACTAACAAATGTGTTTCAGAACAAGGAAACACCCCGATTACTAGGCGTCAAGGGGGAAGTAAAGCCCCAAACAAGCCACTCTCACTCCTGGCCTGGCCCTTACCCGCAGGTCACTGTCTCGAACCAGCTGTGGGAAGTTGGCAAATCAATCTACCTAGGTTTTGATTTCCTTCCCTCTAGTCCAAATGTCCATGATTGAGAGACATGAGGGAAAAACAGTCCCTCTTCTTCAGTTGGATATTCTGGTGTCTCTCTGTGATACCTGAAATTACAACAAACTACCTGAGTCCATGGGGACAAGCCAATGTAGTTAGGATGGAAGGGCAGGAAGAGAAAATGAACTCGGGTTCTGAGCTGCTGAATTAATCAGCATTGGAATCACCCTATCCCCAGACTTCTTGTTATTGGAAATAGTGTGTGTGTGTTTAAGTCATTGAGTTAGCTTTCCTGATTCTTGAAGGTGGAAACATTCTAACTGGTAACACTGACCTAAAAAGTTTGGCATATCATGAGATTTATGCAGCAATGAAAGGCAGAGTTGGATCTCTATAATTTAAACAAATAAACAAAACAAAATACCCTGTTCTTGTTATTAAAACATGAGAAAGGCTTTAGGACAGGTAAGGATAGGTTACAAGAAGTGCAGCCAGTGAATCCACACATTTAGCAATTCAATAAATAAACTTGGACTCAGAAACTAGCCTGGATAAACTAATGGTGCTTCATTTCAGAAATAGTAATTAGATGATGACTATAAAGACAGCCTTTTGTTTGTTTGTCTGTTTGTTAATCTTCACCAGAGGATATTTTTTCCATCGATTTTTGGAGAACGGAAGGAAGGGAGAGGGGAGAGAACCTGCGCGCGCGCGCACACACACACACACACACACACACACACACGCACGCACGCACACACACAACCCAGGTACGTGCCCCTGACCAGGAAATCGAATCTTCGACCCTGCGATGCGAGGATTGATGCTCTAACTACTGTACCACACAGGCCAGGGCAAAAAGACGTCTTTATGTTCACAACAATGCTATGAGGTGGTTACACTACTATTCTCATTTTACAAGCAAGAGAACCAACGCACAGAGCAGCTAAGTAACCTGCCTGAAGTCACCCCATCCAGGCACTTTCCTCTACCTGGAACTCTCTAGTTTTCACTAAAAACTGCTACACATAATTTGAATTTCAACTTAAATACATATCGCTTCCTTAGAAAAAGGCTTCCTTGATGTGTCCAAATAAGTTCCAAAGCTCCTATTATATCCACTGCACTCTGTGCTCTATTGCAGCAGCTCTGTGTACACTTGTGACTATTTACACATCTGTCTTTCCCAGCGGATGTACAGCCCCTGAGAAGATTCTGTCTTGCCCCCCACCATACAGCATTTCCAAAACTGAGGACCAATGCCTTGCCCTTAAGAGCCTCCCCAGTCTGAGAGACAGCAAGTTCCCTACAATGCAAAGTGGGAGGCAGAGAGAGGGATGCAGAGGATGAGGGAAGATTTTGTGGAGGTGTCCCTGGAACTGAGCTCTGAAGGATAAGTAAGTCAGGAAAAAAAGTAGTGAGAAGAAAGGTGTTCTAGGCAGACAGAGCACAAGTACATGTATAGAGAAGAAAGAGGTCATGAAACTTTAGGGAAACAACCACTAGCTCACTAAGGCTGGAGTTTGTATTAGGAAGCAAAAAACGAAACATGAAAAATAGGAAGATTCAGTCCACATTCAAAGATAGAGGTATGTTGTATATACCTTTAAAATCCTATCTAATAAAAGAGAAACATGGTAATTAGCGTACGACCGCTACCCTTCCCATTGGCTAATCAGGGCGATATGCAAATTAACTGCCAACCAAGATGGCGGCCAGCAGCCAGGCAGCTTAAACTGAACATGAGGCTTGCTTGCTTCAGTGATGGAGGACTCCAACGTTCCCTGCCTGCCTTGCCGGCCTCTGAGCCTGCAGTTTGAAACATTGTAACAAATATAGAAGCTAAACAAAACCCCAGAAACCAGCTTTCAGCCGGCTGGGATCTCAGAGCTGGAGTTGATACAGAGTTTCAATTATAGAACCTAAACAAACCAGATACCTGCTTTCAGCAGCTTAGGCCTCAGAGCTGGAGCCAAGCCTCAGAGCTAAAGCTGGCCCAGAATAAAAAAAAGAAAAAAGGAAAAAAGGAGCGGTTGGGAGCTTCAGTCTCAGCCCCTCACCCAGACTGGCCAGACACCCCAGTGGGGACCCCCACCCTGAAGGGTGTGTGACCAGCTGCAAACAGCCATCATCCCCTCATCCAGGCTGGCCAGGCATCCCAGTGGGGACCCCCACCCTGATCCAGGACACCCTTCAGGGCAAACCAGCCAGCCCCACCCATGCACCAGGCCTATATTCTATACAGTAAAAGGGTAATATGCCTCCCGGCACCGGGATCAGCATGACAGGAGGCAGCGCCCAAACCCCCTGATCGCCCTGCGGCTCTGTGTGTGACAGGGGGCGGGGCCACAACCTCCCTATCGGCCCTGCTCTGTGTGTGACAGGGGGCAGCGCCCCAACCCCCTGATTGGCCCTGCTCTGTGCCTGATAGGGGGGAGCTCCCCAACCCCCTGATCACCTTGCGGCTCTGTGTGTGACAGGGTGCGGCGCCCCAACCCCTCCACACCACGGGCCCTGCTCTGTGTGTGACGGGTAGAGCCATAACCTCCCCATCAGCCCTGCCCTGAGTGTGAGAGTGGCAGCGCCCCAACCCCCTGATCGGCCCTGCTCTGTGAGTGATAGAGGGCGGCGCCCCAGCCCCCCCCCCCCACGGGCCCTGCTCTGTGTGTGATGGGGTAGAGCCATAACCTCCCCATCGGCCCTGCCCTGAGTGTGACAGTGGCAGCACCCCAACCCCCTGATCGGCCCTGCTCTGTGGGTGATAGAGGGCGGTGCCCCAACCCCCTGATCCGCCCTGCTCTGTGTGTGACAGGGGGCGGTGCCCCAACTCCCCTATCGGCCTTACTCTGTGAGTGACAGGGGGGAGCTCCTCAACCCCCTGATGGGCCCTGCTCTGTGCATGACAGGGGGCAGTGCCCCAACCCCCTGATTGGCCCTGCTCTTTGCGTGACGGGGTTGGCGCTGCAACCTCCCCATCGACCTTGCCTTGAGTGTGACAGGGGGCGGTGCCCTAACCCCCCAATCGGCCCTACCCTGAGCGTGACTGAGGGTGGCATCGCAACCTCCCAATCCGCCCTGCTCTGTGCATGACAGGGGGCGGCGCCCCAACTCCCCAATCGGCCCTGCTCTGAGCCCGACCAGGGGCTGCACCTAGGGATTAGGCCTGCCCTCTGCCACCTGGAAGCAGGCCTAAGCCAGCAGGTCGTTATCTCCCGAGGGGTCCCAGACTGCGAGAGGGCACAGGCCGGGCTGAGGGACCCCCTCCCCCCCCCTGAGTGCACAAATTTTTGTGCACCGGGCCTCTAGTCTATAATAAAAGCATAATATGCTAATTAGACCGGACAGCCGAACGTCCTCCCAAACAACCTTCCGGACAAAGCTGGGGTTGCAAGGGCCAAGTCCCTTGCACGAATTTTGTGCATCGGGCCTCTAGTAAGCTAATAACAATGGATAAGATGAAAGCACTTCCTGTACATCAGACACCAGGCTAAACACTTCACCTGTATAATTTCATTTCATCTTCACAACTACCCTGAGTATTATTATGCCCATGAGGAAGTAAGATCACACACAGCTAGTACCAGTAAGTACATGGCAAAGCCAGGCTTTGAATCGCCGGTACATTATCTGATTCCAAAGCCTGTGCTCTTAACCACAGAGTCTAATACTTGTCTAGCTCACTATGCATTGATATAATCGTATATAGTTGTATGTAATTCAAACAGTAATTATCTTGATTCTACTGGGAAAACTTGCTATTTAAAGGAAGCCCATATCTTCTTCATTAAGCAAATCGTAAACACAAATATTTTATACACTGAGTTTTCTTGAAATAAAGTATATAATTAGGATTGAACTATGTTACCTCTAAACCATCAAAATTATGCTAAACAAAGAGAACTCATTGGTTTAAGTCTTCTCATCAAAACTAACCTTCTTAAGGAGAAGTAAAATGTTTCCTTAAACAACTCAATTATTAAAAATGGGTGTAAAGGAAAGAAAGTAGTTAATACAGAGGAAAGATGATATCATTTGCTTTATGCATGGTAAAAGGATAATATGACTGAATGTGTTTACAAGGCTAGATATACACTGTATGTGTCAAATAAAAACATGAGCTAGAAAATTTACCAGTTAGAGAAAGTCTTGATTCAAAGAACTCAGTGTTTTAAGAAGACAGTTATCAGCAAAAACACAAATGTACTAAGACACAGCTAATGGATTATAATAAATCATTAAAACAAACTATGGGGAGATCTTCTTTGCTTCCTAAAATGTCTCATAATACACAGCAAGAGTTCACAGACTGATAATAATGATCATAGTTACACTAGATTAAATACATATTAGTACCAGGATGTGTTTTTTTTCCTTCACTTCTTTATTATTGAATTTATTGGGGTGAAATTGGTTAATAAAATTATATAAGTTTCAGGTGTACAATTCTATAATACATCATCTATATATTATATTGTGTGTTCATCACCCTGAGTTAAGTCTCCTTGCTTCCCCATTTATCCCCCCTAGAATGTCAGGAGTTTTAAGAACAAGATGTCATTTTGTTCTTTTAAGGTCCTTCTCATAATCACACTTTCAGATGAGCTACGACACAGAGTTTAGATAAAGTTGCTCAAGGTCACAGGAAGAAGTGACACAGCCAGGATTCACACACAGGTCTGCCTGATGCCAAAGTGGGCGGCGTAGTTGGTTGGAGCATGGTCTGGTACACCAAAAGGTTACTGGTTCATTCCCTGGTCAAGGTGTGTGCAGGGGACAACCAATCTATGTTTCTCTCTCTCCTTAAAAAAATCAGTGAAAAAGTATATTCTTGGGTGAGGATTAAAAAAAAAAATCCCCATCCTAAATTCAAAATAGACAAAACAAGAATGATGTCAGTGCCTGTTACTGATGTGTGCACTGAGGTGTGTACACATTATGTTTTAGGGGGAGATAGGAAAAGAGAAGTCTCAAGCATTTCCTGTGCACAACTTGCAACCAGCCAACAGAAGGTAACAGGATTTCATGCATTGCTTTGGACTACCAACGTTTTTTCAGCCTCTTGCATTTCACTAGGGCATAAAAAGCATTAAAGCAGGAGTCGGCACACTTGTTCTGTAAAGGGTCTAAATATCTTAGACTGTGTGAGCCCTACGCTCTCTGTTCCAAATACTCAACTGTACCATTTTAGGGAGGGGAAAAAGCAGCTATAGACAATACATGAATGAATGTGGCTGTGTCCCAATAAAGTTTAATTTACGGACACAGAAATTTGAATTTTCACAAGTCACAAAATATTTTTTTTTTCAACTACTTAAAAGGTATAGCTGTAGACTACAGAAAAGCAGGTTGTAGGCCAGAGAGCATCTGCTAACACTGCATTAAACCAAAGAAGTACTGTCAGTGAGAAGAGATCAAAGGAACAGCAGTGAACAAAAAAGCAAGGCCATGGCCTTTTTCTTGACTCAGTTCTGGTGCTACTGATTCTGGAGACCTGCTTGGACCATCTGCCCACTCCTGCTTGGGGAAGGTGTCCCACTTTTGTGTTCTCACTAAAACTTGGGCCTATCTCTATCCTATCACTTACCATAATATATTCTGTTGATTATTCAATTGTCTTTATCTCCCCAAATCAAGAGCAAGGATGTTTGTTTATTTTTAGTCTATATTCCTAGCTGACATGGTGCTCAAGAAAACAAAAACAAAAGTTGGGAAGAGTGAGAAGGAAAATAAAAGAGGAATAAGCTCAGAAAGCCTTACCTTTATACAGACAATAGATATCAGAACAAGGGCTTGATAGTGATTCAGTGACATATCCCTAAGGAGTTAAATCAGTGGTTCACCCACTTTTGCCACCTGTCAATAATCTATGTTGTTTATGTCCCATAATAGGCACCAACCCCTTGATCTATTCTTTACTTTTGCCTCCCTCAAGGCCAGGCATCTGACTAATCTGGATAAGAAAGATTTAGGTATTAATTTAAAATGACCATTGGGTCTCTGGAAAAGCTTCAGAGTACCCTGGGGTTCTCTGAACACAAATGGAAAAACTACCATCCTATACTACCCTCAAAAATGAATGATGGCCTCAAATTGTTTAAAGAAAACCTGAAAAGCCACAATTATCATATATAATATGAAAATCAACATGGAGAAGTCTACCTTATCACTACATGAAACACAAAAGAGAAATAAACATATCTCAATCCCTCACGCTTGGATGGATGATCCTCTACTGCAGGGCCCTTAATCTTTTCCATGCCATGGTTCTCTTTGGCAGTCTGGAGAAGCTAGTGGATCTCTTCTCAGAACAATGTTTTTGAATGCATAAAATATTATGCAGTTTTAAAAAGGAAACCCGTGGGGGCACCGTGACACTGCGTGACATGCAGGTGTGATGGGCACCCCCTGTGGCTGGGCAGCAGGCAGTGGTGAGGGGCAGGACCCCTGCTGCTGCCCCTGGCCTGGGGCTGAGTGGCAAATAAATAGATAAGTCTATTATAATAATAATTAAGCCACATTACTGCCCCTATCACTTTCTGTCTTCTTTCCCTGCTTTATTTTTTTTGTTTAGCATTTGTTACTATCTACTAACTATACTATACATGGTATTTTACTTGTGTTCTCTCTTTTAGATGTCTCCCCAACAGAAACCTAATTTTCATGAGGGCAGGAAACTTTATCTATTTAGTTCATCACTCTATTCCCCAAACCTACAAAATGCCTGGTATATAATAGATGCTTAATAAATATTTGTTAAATTATTAAAGAAACTTCCTATGTCCTACAAACTAAACTCTAAGATGAATCAAAGGCAGTTGGAACTGTCATCCTTAAGAAAGATAATATACAATACTTCATATATACAAACAACTTCTTGGTAGACACTGGAATCCTTTTATAAACATAATCTCATTCATCCACAATAAACTTAATTATCTAATGACAGGACAAAGAAACAATGTGAGGTGAAGTCAAATGCCTTAAGGTTAGTCAATAAACAAAATCCATGAGCCAGGTCTCCTGCTTATTAACTCTGTCCCTTGACTTTACCCTTTGCCCTCTGAAGCTCTTGTTGCATTTCTTTAAAGTAGTCTCCTGCCCTAACCGGTTTGGCTCAGTGGACAGAGTGTCAGCCTGCGGACTGAAAAGTCCCAGGTTCGATTCCGGTCAAGGGCATGTACCTTGGTTGTAGGCATATCCCCATTTGGAGGTGTGCAGGAGGCAGCTGATCGATGTTTCTCTCTCATGGACGTTTCTAACTCTCTATCCCTCTCCCTTCCTCTCTGTAAAAAAATCAATAAAATATATTTAAAAAAAAAAAAGTACAGTCTCCTTCCCACTGAAGATATCTAGTTGCACACTAACAGTAAAAGATGCTTTCAGGATCTGAGCACACTCATTCACTGCAAATAGCTACACACTTCTTTGCAACAAGGTTCTAGAATTTCCAACTTCTTGCCAAGGCAATTCTTGAATAGAGGAAATAGTTTTCTTTTAAAATTCATCTTAATCACAATAAATTAAAAGGTTAATAAGAATTTAAGCCCTTAGACATAAAAGAATGTCTCATATAGTCCCCATAGAAGGAAGTTTAAAGTCAAGACAACTCAAACCACTAGAGAAATGTAATCATTTCTACCAACTCTGTAACACCACTCTATAGTGTGTGATAAATTGGAAAGGCAAACCAGAAACCAAAAAAAGAAATGGGGGAGGAAAGGCGAGGTTAATGATGAGGTCACTTAATGTGAAAGAAAACAGTGTCCTCAGACTGTTTCATAACTAAGCAAGCAGTCAAAACCTAACAGGAAGGCAGTCTGTCCCCTTCTTGTGGCTAAAACAAATGTCAGCCTGCTCTCCACCCCATTATTTGCCAAAATGCAGAGCTGAGGAAATGCGCTTATATCATGAGAGGTTTTGAGATACTGAAGCCCCTCTGCTTAAAATGTAACTTTGTAATTCTGCTTAAACATCAGAATTTTCCATATTTATGGATCTTCCTATACACAGGACAAGAAAATGTGAAGAAACAGGTTTTTTATGTATTTGTTTTTAATATTTTGAGTGCTAATAAACCAGCAATAGCTGGTCATCAATAGAGGATGACAGAAAGTTCCACAGCAATGATGTGTATTAATAGGATTTCAAATTGAGAAATAAGGGGGGAGAGAAAACATTTTTCACATATGCTTGACTCCAGCTCAATGGGAAAATATTAAACTAGAGCTATGGTCTGCAAACTGCGGCTCACGAGCCACATGCGGCTCTTTGGTCCCTTGAGTGTGGCTCTTCCTAAGCCACTTAATTAAGTTAATAACAATGTACCTACCTATATAGTTTAAGTTTAAAAAATCTGGCTCTCAAAAGAAATTTCAGTCTTTGTACTGTTGATATTTGGCTCTGCTGACTAATGAGTTTGCCGACCACTGGCTTAGAGCAAACATTATAACCAACTGCTGGCTTCTTACATGGTTCTAGTTCTAATCCTTAGAGGTGTATGCTTTTGAACTAATCAGGTAAAAACTAAAATAATTTTCTAACTACTTACAGTGCTATAGCTTTGTAATCATACCTAAGAGAAAGCGCTGACGATATTAGGATAAATAAAGGCCACAATCAGAGAACTTATATTCAACTTTCTCTTGCAAAGTTTTACAGTGTTGTTTCAACATTACAATATCAGAGAGGTACTTCTCACTTTAATAATCTTTTTAAAAATGCAGCATTAATTACATAACTGAATAAAAAGGAAATTTAAAACTTCACAAATTATTTACATTATTCTAAATTCACTTTCTGACTGACAGTGAAAATTAGAAGTAAACTAAATATTCATTTAGTGGGATTAGTTAAATAAACTGTGTTTTCTCCATTCTACGGAATACTATACAGTCATTAAAAAGAATGAGAGAGATCTCTAAGTACACAAATGGAAAAATTTCTAAGATACCTTGTTTGTTATGGGAAATGAGCAAGCTGAACAACTCTTAGTGATTCTGCTTATGCAAAACATTTCTTTGAATCTGTACATATATTGCTTTTAAATGTTTAGAACAAGATCTAGAAGAATATATGCCAAATTCCTAATAGTGATTTAGTCTAGGAGGGCAAGAGAAGTGTGGGAGCTTTGGGACGATATTCACATCATACACTATAAATGGCTTAAATGTTTTATAAGATTGTATTAATATATTGCTTATGAATTTAAAAGTCTTACTAAAGGAAGAAAGAATTAGATAATTCTATAAAGGGGGGAAAAGATGAACATTTGCTTGACAGATACTAAAGTCTATTAATGTGAGAAACAGATACAGAAAGAAATGAAAGTGTGTATGTATGTGCTACATATACATACTTACCTTTCCTGGCTTAGTCTGCTGAGAGCACCTGGAAGTACTGATATCCTATAGCAATGAGCACAACAAACTCCTTCAATAGAGAATATCAAATGTCAACTATATGTAAAGTATGCTGGGAAAGCTATAGAGATGAATATATTATAGGCCTGTCCTTGAAGAACTCACTGTCTTGTTGTAAACAGCTAACAACAATACCAAGTTGATTAAAACCAGTAAGAAATAGAGGTACATACTGAGGTGTAGTACAAGAGAAAAGGACATTAATTCCTCTGTAGAATCTGACATTGGAACTGGAATTTTTGTCTCCAACTTTTTGTTGTGGAAAGTTTTTTAAATATACAAAAATAGGGGAAATGGGTAAAATGAATCCCTATGAACTTATCACCCAACTTCATTATCAGCTCAAGGTTGTGTCATCTGTTTCCCCACTCCCTCTTCCCACTTTTCACGCCCAGATTATTTCGATGCAAATCTCAGACATCATAGCATTTCTTTGATGACAATTCAATATGTTTCTCTAAGAGATAGGGACACTTTTAAAAATACATGACAAAAAAACATGACAACAATACTATTATCCCTCCTAAAATAATTAACAGTAAATGCTTAATTTCTAATTTACAATCTGTTGAGTTGGACTTCACAGAGATGATTTTAATAGATGGTGAATGAGAGGAAGGGGATTCAGGCTGAGGAACAACATGTGCAAAGCAAAGAAATGTGCAAAAGTGAAAGGTAATAAACGTCTGATTCAGGGCTGTGGCAGTGGAAGTGGAAAGGAAATGGCAAGTATGAGTCATTGTGGAGGAAAATTCAACAGGATTTTTCCACTTGAGGATAGCATGTCTATCTTCCCTGCATTTCTGGTTAACAGTGTTCGGTCATTTTGAGCCATATAGAACAGCGTCAGCAAACCAAGTCCTACTCTCATCCAGCATCCTATATAATAAAAGCATAGTATGCAAATTGTCCCCTTGATCACCAGAGTTCTTCCAGTTCAACCAGGAAGTGGGCCAGCCAGGGAAAGGGAGGGAGGCCCCTGGCCGGCAGCCAGCAGCCACTAGGGACCTGTGCACTGGGCCTCTAGTTTGTAAATAAAGCTTTATTGGCACACAGCCATGAGTTCACACATTGTCCATGGCTGCTTTCACCCTACCGTGGCAGAGTTGAGTACTTGCAACAGAGACCCTATAGCTGCAAAGCTGCAAATATTTACTATCTGGCCCTTTATAGAAAAAGTAAGTTTCTCTAAGAATTTCTTTTTCTGTTTCATTAATATTTGGTTGTTATTTTGTTTATTGTCTTTTTCATCTCAAGGGTAAGGTCAGGGATTTTTGTGTCTGTTGTTCACTGCTCTATCCTTAGTGCCTGGATCAGAGCCAGACATTTCTTAGGCACTCAGTAAGTAACTGTTGAATGAGTGAATGCATTAGTCTTTTTGTTTCTCTTCTGCATTAGACACTAGAGCTTCTTAGGGAGACAAGGATAGGTGGCAATGATGCTATTTTCCCCCCAGTGAAATTTAGAAAATTTGTTTTTGCAATACAATGGAGCTTTAAGCAACAATTAAAACTTATAGTTATGATGAATAAACAAAAACTAATTATGAAGACCGTAGAAATGTGGGAACATGTTTATGATAGGTCAAAATCTTATGCACACTGCCTCTCTAAAACCTATCTGAATATGGACAAAGACTAGAAGATAATGCAAAAATGAAGTCATTGTTTTAAGATTGTGGATTTTTTGGGTGTTTTTTCTCTCCAAAATTTTTTTTAGTACTACAGGCATACTTTGGGGATACTGTGGATTTAGTTCCAGACCACCACAGTAAAGTGAATATAGCAATAAAGCCCGTCACAGGAATGTTTTGGTTTCCCAGTGCATATAAAAGTTATGCTTACACTATACTATAGTCTATTAAGTGTGCAATAGCATTATGTCTAAAATAAACCCTGTACATACCTTAATTAAAAATGCTACATTGCTAAAAAATACTACATTGCTGACCATCATCTGAGCCTTCAGCAAATTGTAATCTTTTTGCCAGTGGAGGGGCTTCAATTTGTAAAAAGTATATCTTGCCTGGTCTGTGTGCTCAATGGTTAGAACACCACCCCTCCCTTCCATTTTCTCTCAAGAATCAATGGAAAAAATATGTTCAGGTGAAGATTTAAAAAATAAATAAAAAGTGCAATAAAACGATGTATGACTGCGTTGTTTTCTCATATTTTTAAAATATATAATTTTTCTATGCCTTTTCTTCCCACCTCCCACCATGTCCAGAAATCTAATCTTTAGTGTGGATCACAAATAATGCAATAATCTAAAATTAGAGTTTATATGGAATCTCGGCATTGGAAAGATTGATGGGCATTATGGATCAATGTTTCACTTTATCCTATGATAAGCTGCTACAATATGCCTGTAAGCATCCTTGACTAGAGCCTAATTTGGATTTATAAGTTTTCATTTAGACAAAAGCCCTTTTAATTAGAGTATGAACAGGCTTGGTGGAAAGGAGTAGTTTGGGTGAGAACATCTTATAGTTGTGTTTTCTCAAAGCATTGTTCTTCCCTTCTTATTTGGAGATGCGTGTTCTGGTTAGCTTTTTCCATGGTGTCACAGAAAGGCAACATTTTCTCCTGGATTCAGTCATCTGGAGTAGTCATTTGGCTTTCTTCCCATTTCACTTTCAGGCTGCCTTTAAAAACATGGATAAGTGTATTCTTTGTACCTCTGTTTCTCCATGTACAAAATTGTTCTTCTCTCATCTCCCAAGGATGTGGTGAGTTTGCAGCCCTTTGATCTAAATAGACTTGTGTTTATTCTACCAAACTACATTTCTACGTTATACATAGTTGGATTTCCAGCCATTGCCTCTAGGCTTTATCTGAGCATCTTGTGGGGCAGCACAAAACACAATACAGAAAGATTCCAGTTTCAGAAGCTTCCTCAAGGGCATATTATCTCCCAGGTGCAGCAAATGGGAAGATGATGAAGTACCTTCTCTCATTTAATTTAAAGTAAAACCCAAAGTCCTTCCAGTAGTCACAAGAGTCTACGTGATATGACTCCCTGTCCCGCTTACTAATCTGACCACTTACTTCCTTGTAGGTCACCCCATTTTAGTCATGTGGACCTCTTGCTCTTTATGTCACAAACATTTTACTGTGTTCTTTTTTTGTTTTTGTTTTTTTACTGTTCTTTTAACAGCCAATGACTTTCTTCTTCATACCCAATGAAAGTTACTGATTTTGTGTGTATGTGCAATCTCTTTCCTTGAGTTGAACCTAGCTTTCTCCAAAGGCAATTCCTGATGTTAGGTAAAAACTTCCTGTTAGAGCCTGTTTTGCCAATAAATGATAAAGGATGTTGTCAGCTAATATTAATACTCTGCTTATGAAATTGCAATTGCTGGTGCCATATTTTGTGAAGTTCTTGCCATATAAATGGCACAAGTAATTTGGTAAGTTATGGCTCCAGAGAATTCTTTACATAGTAAGCCAACATTTCTTTTTCCTTCTCAGGGGAATATAT
Source organism: Myotis myotis (assembly GCF_014108235.1). Taxonomy (NCBI): domain Eukaryota; kingdom Metazoa; phylum Chordata; class Mammalia; order Chiroptera; family Vespertilionidae; genus Myotis; species Myotis myotis. Next base: position 78,330,707 of record NW_023416314.1, read on the forward strand.
ATAACATTAAATTAAGTTTGTCTTGGTTGCCATACACTTTAAACTGAGCTGGTTTTCCTGCCTGTGCTGAGACATATTTATGGGAATATAATTGATTTCTCTAACAGTATGGAGATAAGTAGCCTTTTCCTGCCTTAGTCTTGTTGATGACTCATGGTCTTGAAATAATTAAAGAGCACTTATCACATGCCTTATTGCTTCATGATCCTTTGATAAACTACCAAAACTCTTACCAAATGCCTTCAGATTTTAATGGCATGTGTTTACTACATAGCACATTCCACAAAATACTTAAAGTCTGATGCATATTCTCTTTAGTCCAAATTTCAATATTTTCCTGACCAACCATGTTCTTTTGATTCTATTCTCAAGCCTGTTTATCATGTTTCTTGTTTTTGGTTGTAAACTTCCTCAAACAGGTGATATGCTGATAGGTAAGTTGAACTCAGTTTCAATAGCTTTTATAATTATGTAGTAGAGGCTTTTAAATGTTTTTTTCCCCTATGAGCCTTCCTTTTTTCTTTCTATTACACATTTGCTTATTCATTCATCCATCTATTTTTGTTTTTCTATCTAACATTTATTGAACATTTATTAGGTATTAGTTGTGAACTTTCTTGGCCCTCTTCACTGTAGCCCTGACTTTAACATATTTCTTTTTGTTTTCTTGTTCCATTTTCCTTTTCCATCTTCACTTTCAAATACTCTGACAACTGTCAGTTCTAATTAGTAAAGTTAATGTCTTCAGTAGATGATTCTCTTTTTTAATGATAGAATTATACTTGCCCTGTTTTATAAATAGGTCTATTGCAAAGGTTATTATTCAAACAGGACATAAATGTGATTTTCTCCTTTTTTTAAAAAACATGTTTTATTGATTTTTTACAGAGAGGAAGGGAGAGGGATAGAGAGTTAGAAACATCGATGAGAGAGAAACATCAATCAACTGCCTCCTGCACACCCCCTGCTAGGGATGTGCCCGCAACCAAGGTACATGCCCCTGACCGGAATCGAACCCAGGATCCCTCAGTCCGCAGGCCAACTCTCCAACCCCTGAGCCAAACCAGCCAGGGCGATTTTCTCCTTTTTGCTACCTTTCTCATTATTACTGCATTGACTCATGGTAACTTCAGAAATGGAGAAACTGTCACTGTCAAATAGAAATACAATGTGAAAAACAGTTTCATTGAGATGTGGTTTGCATACCTAACGTATCATTAGGGGTCTTGTATAACCCAGACTGCCTGCTAAAAGCACAAAATTTCTTTGAAATTCTATGTTTAATCTTGAAAAAAATTTTACATTCAGCATTTTACTCATTATGTGTGTGTTCAAATATAAAATTTATTCATCCCTACTCCCCTGACTCCAATTCCAAGTAAAACTGTTCTTGGAGTGCTATTTATCTGGTGCGATCCTATTGCACTGAGTTATATGGGTACTACTTCTAGAAGCAAAATTCTGTAATCTACTTCTCAGCTTTAGATGCTATCCCATACACTACATATCCAGCACCTACTTTTCCTCTTAGCTCCAAACCCATATATCCAAGTGCCTACTTGACATCTGCATTTTTAAACTTTATTTTTATTGTTGACATTACACCCAGTACCCCACCAACATATGCATTTGGATGTTCTCTCAACAAATGGTATTGCCATATCTAATCCATTAGCAAGAGCTGTTGATTCTACTTTGAAGCTATCTTGAAACCATTCCCATTTCTCCTGTTTTCTTTACGTTCTCTGTAGTCCAAGCTGTCAGCATCTGCATCATGCAGTAGCCACCCAACTGGTCTGCTTCCACTCTCCCTTCTGTTCCCTATGGGGGCCAGGATCCAACCTACAGCACAGGTACAGCCCTTGACTGGAAATCAAACCCACAAGACCCTTTGGTGTGCAGGCCAATGCTCTAATCACATTTATGTCCTGTTTGAATAATAACCTTTGCAATAGACCTATTTATAAAACAGGGCAAGTATAATTCTATCATTAAAAAAGAGAATCATCTACTGAAGACATTAACTTTACTAATTAGAACTGACAGTTGTCAGAGTATTTGAAAATATTCCATGTGAAGATGGAAAAGGAAAATGGAACAAGAAAACAAAAAGAAATATGTTAAAGTCAGGGCTACAAAAGCCAGGGCTAAAACCTAAACTTTTTCTTCTTCTTTTTTTTTTGGGGGGGGGGGGGGGGACGGATTTCAGTGCTTTTATTTCAAGTTCACTGTTTCCCTTACATTTTCTAAGTTAGAACTGATAAACATGTCAGAAAAAAATCAAACCATGCATCAGAAAATAAAATTTCATTGATTTTTCAGTGTGATTAAGTATTATAGGAATACTAACAAAAGTGGGGGGAAAATCAGTACTTATATATTTCAAATTTTGCAAGTTTCTCCACTTCACTTTTTTTTATTAAATCCTCACTCGAGGATATTTTCCCATTGATTTTAGAGAGAGTGGAAGAAAGAGGGAAAGACAGAGAGAAACACTAATGTGAGGGAAACACATCAATTGGTTGCCTCCTAGTCTCAACCAGGGCCCAGGCTGGGGAGGAGCCTACAACCGAGGTATGTGCCCTTGACTGGAATCGAACCTGGGACCCTTTGGTCCACAGGCCAACACTCTATCCACTGAGCCAAACCAGCTAGGGCTCCACTTTACATTTTAATTGGTTTTTTAAATCCATACAATCACTATATAAAGTTAACAAGTAAATGATTCAGGATATATTTCTTTATAATGTCTGAAAATTTGTGGTGGTTGGTTTTCAATTACTAAACATCTATGAAGATTTCATCTGTGCTAACCACTTAATTAGAAAAATATGCAAAGTAACATTATGATGGAAATTTGAAAATCTATTCTATCTATCTATCTATATATAAAGAGGTAATATGCTAATTGGTCCTAACGGTGTCACAGTCACAACTGCTAAGGAGGAGGCTGCCTGTGCATGCATGGCAGGGCATTGCTCCCAGAGATGGGGTGGAAGAAGAGGGGTGCCCAGAGGAGGCCCGTGCCTGAGAGGGCAGGAGTGAGAGCCAGTAACGCCCCCCTCACCAGTCCTTCACTACCCACCACTCACACTCATAGAGCCCCACTGCTCACCTGCCTGGGGAAGGAGCACAGCAGAAGGGAGGTTTCCACGCCCTTCTCCTTGGGCACCATGACAGGGCAGAGCTGCCACATTGCTCCAAAGACTGGGAGGAAGCGGGGAGGAGCCCAGAGAAGGCGGGACCAGCCCAAGACGACTCAAGGGATAGAGGGCAGGGCTTGAAGTGGCCAGAGAAGGCCAGAGGTATCAGGGGGCTGGACCAGGTGCGCTGGAGCTCTGCATAGAGAGGTTCGGGTGTCAAGGCAGGGCGCTCGATTTCACACACTGGACTCCTAGTCCTATATAATAAAAGGGTAATATGCAAACTGACCCTAACAGCAGAACAACTGGGAATGACTGGTCACTATGACACACACTGATCACCAGGGGGCAGATGCTCAATGCAGGAGCTGCCCCCTGGTGGTCAGTGTGCTCCCACAGGGGGAGCTCTGCTCAACCACAAGCCAGGCTGATGGCTGCCAGTACAGCGGTGGTGGTGGGAGCCTCTCCTGCCTCCTCAGCAGCGCTAAGGATGTCCAACTGCAGGTTAGGCCTGCTCCCTGCTGGCAAGTGGACATCCCTTGAGGGCTGCCGGGCTGCCAGAGAGATGTCTGACTGCCAGCTTGGGCCCAATCCCCCAGGGAGCGGGCCTAGGCCAGCAGGTGGACATCCTCCGAGGGGTCCCAGACTGCAAGAGGACATTGGCCAGGCTGAAGGACCCCCCCGAGTGCACAAATTTTTGTGCACTGGGCCTCTAGTATATATATGGCCCCTTGAGTGTGGATTTACTTATATATACTTATATATAAAAGGCTAAGCAACCAGCCAGTATGTATGACGCGCACTGACCACCAGGGTGCAGACAGCAATTTTGCAGGATACTCTTGGGGGATATTAGAGAGCTGGTTTCAGCCTGATCCCCGCAGGCCAGGCCAAAGGACCCGACCTGCCGGAGGGACCCCGCTCACTCCACAGACGCCCTTCAAGCCACAGTGCCACCCCAGTTGCGGCCAGCCAGGGAGGGACCACAGGAGGTTGGCTCCAGGGCGTGTCCAGCCTATCTCGCACAGTCTCGCCCTGCCGGCCACCTTCTAATTAATTTCCTTTTAATGTGCACAAATCTGTGCACCAGGCCACTAGTATTTAATAAGAAGAAAAGTTAAAATATTAAGAATGGAGTATATCTCATTTAGTTAGAGTATGTGTTGCTTTCTATTCTAGCTAATATACATTTCAGTCAGCAGCAAATTGAAGCTGTATAGTATTAATGATCACTCAAATCACTCTATATAATCTGTGTTATATTATATAACCTTATTTAGGTAACTGCTTTAAACATTTTGTAGACTCCAGTACTTCTTAAAGTTTTCAGTTATTGATTTTCAAATCTTCATTGTAGGTATAAGCCTCTCAGAAGGGCAAGCATAACCACGTTTCCTGCCCAGTTGGTCTTTTCCTTTGATAACCACCCATGTTACCCTACAAGCCTGTCAATAAGCATGTAATGAGAAGGTGCTGTGGGGCTGGAGCCTCTACAGGGGCCTAGAAGCAAACAAAAGATTAAGTTTGCCTGGAGAAGCTGACAATCAGGTTGCTGGTTTTCATGAGCATAAGCCAGCATGGGTTTGCTTAATTTTGTTTTTCATCAGCAATGACAAAAGATGTTTTTTAAAAGGTGTACCATTAACTCTGACACTGCCCTTAAGCTGACAGAAAAGAAAATAGTTCCCATTAACTAATAAAGAATTTGTGACAAAGTTTATGTAGAATCCTGGGGTATAATAATCTCCAGAGGTTTTCATAACCACAAATCAGATTTACACTGTAAAGTACTCAGTAGATAGAGCATTGGCCTGCGGACTGAAGGGTCCTGGGTTTGATTCTGGTCAAAGGCACATGCTTGGGTTGCAGGCTCCATCCCCATTAGGGAGTGTGCAGGAGGCAGCCCATCAATGATTCTCTCTCATCATTGATGTTTCTATCTCTCTCTCTCCCTTCCTCTCTGAAATCAATACAAATATATTTTAAAAAATAAAAAAATAAAGAAATAAAGTATTAGATCAGTTCTTAATTATCCATACATTAGTAAAAATGGGTTCGCCCTAACCGGTTTGGCTCAGTGGATAGAGCATCAGCCTGCGGACTCAAGGGTCCCAGGTTCAATTCCGGTCAAGGGCATGTACCTTGGTTGCGGGCACATCCCCAGTAGGGAGTGTGCAGGAGGCAGCTGATCGATGTTTCTCTCTCATCGATGTTTCTAACTCTCTATCCCTCTCCCTTCCTCTCTGTAAAAAAAAATCAGTAAATTTTTTTTTTTTAAATGGGTTCTAATTTTTCATGTTTTAAGAGTAAAATGTCAGGACATTTTTATGGTTTCCTCTGACTAGTAAGACAGGAGGGAGGTTCTTTGTGAGGATTTCCAACCAAGCCATGTACAACCAATCTGATATACGGTAGATCCTTTTCTTGCCACTGGAAGGCTCAGGATTATGAGATTAGCAATGCTCCTGTAAGAGCTCATTCAGTCGAACTTGGTGGTAACTTTTTTTCTTGACTGCTTCCAGTTCTGCATCTGTGATCTTCTTAGCAGTTGCTAAATCTTTGTAGCTTTCATGGAGATGATATGGTTCTATCATCTCTTCAAAGACTTTCCAGCTTAGCACCTTCTCACACCCGCTTCCCAAAGAAGAGCTAAAAGCCAGACGTATTGTGACCTACAAGATTCTGTTGGGCTTGATTTCTACCTGCCTCTCCAGCCTCATTTCTTATCTCCCTTCCCCCTAGTTCACTACATTTCTATCACACTAACCTTTTTTCTACTCCATGAGTAGTTTCTTTTCTCTTTAAGGCCTTTGCACTTGCAGTTCCCTGACTGCAGTGCTTTGATCTCAGTTGGTTACTTGAATGTTCCCTGTGTCATTCAGACCTTAGTTCAGATAGGCCTTCCCTGGCTGCCACATCTGACTCAAACATGTACCTTCAGTTATTTTCTCAATTAATATATTACTTTTAACTTTTTTCTGTTACATACTCTATCTAAAATTATCTTGTTTATTTTTGCCCCCTTCCCCTCTAAAAGACTAAATTTTATAGAAGAGGAAGTATACTTTCTTATTCATTACTTTATCCTTGGTGCCCAAACATTCCTGGCATACAGTATGTTTTTAATATATGTTTGTTGAATAAGCAAACATTTTGTATGTTTTTTTATACAGAAGACCCTCCAGCTGTGAAGATTAATCATTTGCTAATTTTTAAAGTCTAGATTATATCAGTAGAGGGCAACATGTGAAACTATTGGCTTACTTTTTTAGGTTTCTTCCTAAAACAAACAAAAAGTCAAACACACTTGAGGACATTCGAGCAGTTTTACCTTTATGGATAATAACTGTAATAAAGGCAAAGTGTCTTAACAGTGAGTCTCAATAGAGTAATGGTAGTGGTAACGCCTCTAGGGTGCTTTCTGGATTGTCACAATGATCAGGGACTTCACTGACATTTAGTGGGTGGAAAAACAAGGATGCCAGGCATTCTACAACATACAATTCCTTTAAGTCCTGCACAATTAAGAAATAACTAGCTTCCTTCACAATTTCCAACATTCTTGTAAGTGAAAACATTCCACTTAGGGCAGAACCAGGTTTTGTAGAGCCTAAAGCTTATATAAGCTGGAGGGTCATCTATCTCTATATGAAAAAGCAGACAAAATTACAATTTCAAAATTAGGTCTAGGATTTTAAAATATCAAATATTTAGGAATACATCTAAAGAAAGATGTACAATAGTTCTTTGCCAAAAAGTGCAAAATCATTTAAAGAAGATCTAAATAAGTGAAGGGACACACTGTGTCCATGAAATTAAAAACTCACTATTTTTAAAATTTTCATTCTCTCTAAATTAATCCACAGAGTCAATGAATCTTAATAAAATTCTCCAAAAAATTTATGAAAGTTGAAAAGTTGATTCTAAAATTCTTTTTTTAAATGCAAAGAGCAAAAGCTCGTCAAGGCAATCATGAAGAAGCACAAAGTTGAAGACTTAGACCACCAGGGAACAGGCCTGTTACAAACAGATAATAGAGACAGGGGACAACAGTACAAATGCTGACAAACTGACCAATGGTACAGAACCGATAGTCTAAAAGGTAAACTGTCACATGACTGATGATCAACGTGACAATGCAGAGCAAGGGGAAAAAAGATCTTTTAAATAAATAGTGCAGGGTTAATTGAATATCCACATGGGGGAAGTCTATCTTAACCCCTCAGGCACATGCAAACATCAATTCCAGATGGATTAGATATAGATCTAAATGTGAAAGGTAAAACCATTCAGCTTTTAGAAAATATAAGAGAACATCTTCATGATCTTAAAATAGACTAAGATTTCTTTAATGTATCTTTATTGTTGAAAGTATTACAGCTGTCCCCTTTGTTTTTGTGGGGGTTTTTTCCCAATTGACCTCCACCCTACACCCGCTCCTCCCAGGTCAAACTATTGTCTGTGTCCATATGGCGGCTATGCATATATGCATGTAAGTTCCCCAGTAACTGCCCCCTTTCCCCACTCCCCTAACATTCCCCACCATAGTCCTCCACACCCCCGCCCCCGTAAAATAAGGTTTTTTTAAAATAGCACATAAAAGGCACTAAATAAAGGAGAAAATTGGACTAAACTAAAATTAAGAATTTCTGTTCATACTAAGACACCATTAAAAGAGTAAAAAAGCAACCCACAGAGTATGAGAAGATATTTGTAAGAAAAAAAACCTCCTACAAGTCAATAAGAAACACAGAAAACCCAACAGAAAAATGGGCAATGACCTGAACAGACAATTCATAAAAGAGGATATTCCAAGAGGCTTGTAAGTTTATGAAAAAGTACTCAACATCATGAGGGAAATGCAAATTAAACCTACTGGAGAAACTGATAGATCCTCCCTTCCCCCCAACTGGTGGGTGGAGTATGACGTAACCTGCAGCCTGGAAATACCTAAGTGACTAACCATGCACCTTATATGGACTATACATTGGACCACCAATCCACACCTGCCAAATACCCTAAGCCCTTGTCCTATATGGACAATGCAGTAAGCCACCAATCAGTGTGCGCTGAGTACACTCAGCCTCCACCCCTTCCCATTCCGCCCCTCAAAAGGCGTGCCCACCCCTGCATGTGCTGCTGTCCTCCCCTGCGAGACAGCCCAGGAGGTCCTTCTCCTCTAATAAAGCCTGTAGTCCTGGTTTTCGGCCTCTGTCTGATTTTTCAGAAACCATTTTACCTCCAACCGGAATGACTAAAATGAAAAAAAAACACAAAGAATACCAACAGTGGGTGAAGATGTGGCACAACTGGAACTCTCACCATTGCTAAGCTGAACATACTTATACCCCCTCATCCTACAATTCCACTCCTAGTTATGAACTCAAGGGAAATGAAATTAAATACATGAGAGTGCTTATATCCACCAATAGACATGTAAAAGAATGGTCACAGTAGCACTATTCATAATAGCCCCATACTGGAACTCTTCCATACGGCCATCACCAGAATGGTTAAATTGTGATATTGTCACACGTGGAATGCTATACAACAATAAGAACATAGGAACTGCAACTACATGCAACAACTGAATGAATCATACAAACATCTGGTTGAGCAAAAGATGTAAGATGGTCCCTGACTGGGTAACTCAGCTGGTTAGAGCATCATCCCGATATGCCAAGGTTTTGGGTTCAATCCCTGGTCAGGCCACATAGAAAAATCAAACAATAAATGCATAAATAGGTGGAACAATAAATCGATGTTTCTCTCTTTCTCCCTCCCTTCTTTCTTCCTTCCCTCCCTCTCGCTCTCTAAAAATCAATTTAAAATTTTTAAAAATAAAGTTAGATGCAAGAGTGTACATTGTATGAAGTACAAAAGGAGGCAAAACTAAGTAACGCTATTAGAAGTTAGGATACTAGTCATCTTTGGGGAGGGGAGAGGCAGTGATTAGAAGGGGGCAAGGCAATGTTTTGGGATATTGGTAATGTTCTATTTCCTAATATAGGTATATTCAGTTTGTAAAAATTCATCAACTGTACTTATTCTATGTGTACTTTTCTACGTATTAAATTTCAATAAAAAGTTTTCTTTAAAAATGAGGTATAGACCTTACCGGCATAGCTCAGTGGTTGAGCATCAACCTATGAACCAGGAGATCACGGTCAGGGTATATGTCCAGGCTGTGGGCTCCATCCTCAGTGTAGGGCATGCAGAGGCAGCTGATCAGTCTCTCATCACTGATGTTTCTATTTCTCTCTCCCTCTCCCTTCCTCTCTGAAATCAATAAAAACGTATTTATATATATATATATATAAAAATGAGGTAAAGGGCCCTGATCAGTGTGGCTCAGTTGGTCGGTTATCATCTGCGCACCAAATGGTTGCTGGTTCGATTCTAGGTCAGGGCACATAGCTATGTGGTGAGTTTGATCCCTGGTAGGGGTCATGCAGAAGGCAGCTGATCAATGTTTCACTCTCACATTGATGTTTCTCTCTCTCTCCCTCTCCCTTCCTCTCTCTCTGAAAATCAATAAAATTATTCTAAAAAAAAAAAAAAAGATGTAGGGTCATTAAAGTAGCCTGAGTACATGTGTACATGAAGGGCCATAAAGCTTACACTTCATAATAAATCTGCCTTTGATCCTGCTGAACACATACATATGTAAATAAAAAGCAGTTTATAATTATCTACGCCTAGAACTAAATAGATTTTTACACTGAAACTAAATTTTCCACCATGCAATATACACTGAATTTTCCAGGAATGTAACTACTATGTAAATAAAGGAAAGACTGTTTTAGTTTTATGTAGAACTTAAAGATTTATTCACCATTCTAGAAAACCATACATGGGTGGCATTGCCACATATCATGAGTCACCCATGCAATACACCTGTATCAGTCTCTATCTATGGGTCATGTTCACAGAGATAAGCCAGGTGTACCTGCAAGCACCTGACGGCTACAGTTACTAATGTGCTTTGAGCATTTACAAATGTCTTCTGGGAATTGACATTTGGAAATACATATTAGCCCTCCTTTCATTTCTCCTTTATACTACAATTAAGATGTTGTAGACATGTTGGTAAAGTCTATTGTCTGGGAATTTCGATTTAAGGATGGAAAACAGGCCATAAAGTCTGGGAATGTTGAGAACCAGTTACAAACCATCAGCCTATCAAAAGAACTGCAAAAGAATTCTAATTCTTGAACTCGGTAGCTATTCTTTTATGCTACTTGTGTTAGCCAAACGTAATAAACTTATCTAAAATGTAATAAAATTTAAAAAAAAGAAAAAGAAAGAAAAGAAAAACCCAGCTGCCATTTTCAAGAGCAATGACCTGAATATATCTATCATAAACTAGACGTGTAAGCAGAACAAGGGGAAAACAAGAGTTCAAATTACAAGATCTAACTGAGGCCTTTTCCAGTTAGACCCAATTTGGCATTCACAAGCAAAGGGCTCCATTATTTTTCTGTTCTCTTTCAAAAATAGCTCCACCTTCAAGATTACACAAATTAGCTCATTCTGCAGCAAGAGTCCTTACAGAGCAGCTCCTAGGAAGCACAGACAGGCTGTCTACTGTGGGAAACCAGTCATTTAAAAAAAATGAAAAACAAAAAAACATGTTTTTTACTTTTCAGTTTCACTGGGTTAGTGATAAAGGATATGTTCTATTGTTGGTAATAGCTACTGCAATATATCTCCCTCATCAAGAACCATCAAACAAGTAAGGATCACAGAGGAGATACCAGATCAAGCAATTATGAAAGCAGAATAATGAGGGATGTTAAGACTCAACTGCTCCAATAGCTTCAACATGGCCCACAGCATAAAAAAAATTCATCTAGCCTTGGCCAGTGTTCTCAATGGTTAGAGCACTGACCTTCTCACCAAAGGGTCTCGGGTTCAGTTCTGATCAAGGGCACATACCTGAGTTGAGGGTTCGCTCCCCACCCCGAGTCAGGGCTCAAGTAGGAAGCAAACAATTGATAGACTCTCTTAATTGATATTTCTCCCTCCCCACCCCCCACTTCCACTGTCTCTGAAAAGCAATGGGAAAAATATCCTCATGTGAGGATTAACAAAAGAAACAACAAAAAGGAATTCATCTAGATATTTAATACAATCAGTTGCCAAGCTATGGATTAGCATCATTCAGTAAATTCCCAAGGGAATTCCCAGTAGCAAAAGTAGAAACAAAACATCCTCAACAACTTTGAAGAGTTCTATTACACAGATCTCTTTCTCAAATAATGTCACTTAAAGAAATGACAATTATAATTTTTTTTGGTAAAAAACTTTGAAGTCATCCTTGAATCATTTTCTTCTATCATACCTCAAATCTAATCCATAAGCAAATTCTTTAATCTTGAAAATATACCCAGAATCTGAAGACTTCTCATCTCTCCACCTCTGCTATCCTGGGCCATGCCAACATCAGCTCCCACTACATCATCATAATACTCCTAACTGGATTCCCTGCTCCCACTCCTGTCCTTCTTTAAAGGCTATTCTACACATAGCAGCCAGTGGACATTTTAAAATAGAAGTCATGCCTGGCCACCAGGGTTCAGTGGTTGAGCGTCGACCTAAGAACCAGGAGGTCACGGTTGAATTCCAAGTCAGGGCATATGCTGAGTTGCAAGCTTGATCCCTAGTGTGGGGCATGCAGGAGATAGCTGATTAATGATTCTCTCTCATCACTGATGTTTTTATTTCTCTCTCTCTCTCCTTCTCCCTTCCTCTCTGAAATCAATAAAATTATTTTTTTAAGTAACTTGAAAACATCTTTAAAAAAAAAGGAAATAAATAAAATAGAAGTCATTACCATGCCTCTTTGCTGGCTGAAACCCCCTATGGCTTCCCATCTCACTCAAGGTCAGAGTCCTCTAATGGCCTACAAGATTTGGTCCCATTTACCTAATTTCCTCTTCCACTACTCTCCGCCTTGCTCACTTGGCTCCAGTCCACTGACTTCCTGGATGTTCCTGGAATCTACCAGTACTTGCTGTTTCCCTCTACTGACTTGATTAAATGTGTGCTCCACAAGAACTGCTCACCACCTGAGGTCTTCTAGATGTCCTTATTCGAAACCCTAAAACTCCCTGCCCTGCTAATCCCCCTTTCCCACTTTAATTTTCCCATCTTACATGCACTTATCACTGGCTCACTCATTTGCTGCCCACCCTGCCCCTGGAAGGTAACTCTCAGGAAAGCAGGAGAGTTTGTTTTGTTTGTTTTCTAGGTGAAAGTTGTTTGTTTTTTAAATTTATCTTTATTGCTGAAAGTACTACAGATGTCCCTTGTTGTTGTTTTTCAGTACTTTATTGCTGAAAGTACTACAGATGTCCCGTTGACCCCCTCCACCCCACCATACACCTCCCAAGCCTCTGATTTGTGTCTATTTTATTGACTGCTCTCTCCTCGGTCACTAGTACATGATGTGCAATGTATCTGCCGACTAAATAAAATTACTATTAGATAGAGGAAGAGTTACAGAGACTTATCCAAACCCACATGGTGAGGTAAAGCCAAATAAGAGACCAAATTCTAAAGCCAAAGCATTTTGGACTCATGATTTTAAAGAGATTATAGCAACTTGCTGATATTTTTCCTCCAGATATAAGAATAGGGGGAAATTCTTGAATGAGCATCAAACAAAACAAAGCAAAACAAAACAGAGCATCATTCCAGTCATTTTTCTATAAAATCATCTCTTAAATGAACTCAAATAAGATGATGCGTCACCACACTGAGACATGGCATTCATTTATCAGTGAGGCTGCCTGAGAACTAAGTAAACATATCACTTGGCCTAAGTCCAAAGCATACCAAACTAATCTTATGCCAAATCTTAGTTTAAAAGAGCATTTCCCATTTCCAACCAAAGTTTTTATTTATCCAATGAGATTCCTCTTTCTCCATGGAGAGAAAAATCAACCCAGAAGATTAATGGGTGGAGTGCTCTCTCTCCCGAGAGCACGCCCGAACTTTTCCCTTCTCCAACCCCTTCCCCCACAGGGATGCATTTCCTAAACTCTGAGGAAACCCAGGAGACCTGCAACCGAGGAGCAATGGGCAACAGCAGCCTTTCCCAAACCCCCTGAACCTGTCTCCAAGGCTCCCTTTTCTCTGATTTGCCAGTGAGTCAAAGCATCTCCACCTATGCTTGCCTATTGCTTCTTCCACCCTAAGCTCTTTCTTGTTTCACTGTCCCAGCTTTGATAAATGTACTCTCAAAATAAAAAATAAAAATAAATATGAATGGGCAATGTTTAATAATATTACAGCTATTCCTGCCCGGCTGGATTGGCTCAATTGGTTGAACATCCTCCTGTGCACCGAAAGGTTGTTGGTTCAATTCCTGGTCAGGGCACATACCTGGGTTGCAGGTTTGATCTCTGGTTGGGGTGCGGACAGAAGGCAACTGATCAATGTTTCTCTCATATTGATGTGCCCCCTCCCCCGGCCGCCCCATGCATTACCTCAAATGAGGATTTTTTAAAAAAATTAAAAATAAGTTATTTCTATTTATAAGTGTTGTTTTTGTTTTTTGTGTATATTGCGTGTTTTTTAAGGAAAGATAAAGTTATCTATAATAAAAACAAAGTGATAATGATATTACATACAGTTAATGAATAATTCTCCCCATTAAAAGCAAGGGCATAAACAATTTATTGCACATTTTGGTGGCAGAGAGGAAATACAATTAAATCCATTAATAGCCACAAGAGTTTTTATGTTCCCAGAGGACCTTGGTTTCTACAGTTGCTTATTCATTTTCATCCACAGCAAACATGGTGCATGGCAGAAATGACAGAATGCTGCAGACTACTTTCCACATCTTTTAATTTTGATGAGACAATTTTATTAAACAAAATACTTAAGGTAGCCCTAGCTGGTTTGGCTCAGTGGATAGAGTGTCAGCCTGCAGACTGAGGGGTCCCAGGTTGTGGGCTTGATCCCCAGTAGGGGATGTACAGGAGGCAGCCGATCAATGATTCTCTCTCATCATTCATGTTTCTATCTCTCTCTCCCTCTCCCTTCCTCTCTGAAATCAATAAAAATAAAAATAAAATTTTTAAAAAATAGTCTGCCTCCCCCTTCAGTCACCGCTGATTCCTTAAAAAAAAAAAAAAAAAAAAAAAGACTTAAGGTAGATAACACTGCCACATTCCACTGGATATGAACTAAAAATGCCAAACAAAAACCTACCTGTGAAGACATTGTAAATGATAACTCATGTGAGTCAGATCTACAAATATACTATCATATTCATAGCTTCACTGTAAAGATATTAAGGTAATATGTCTATGAATATAGATGCTTGCCCTAGCCATTTGGCTCAATGGATAGAGCACTGGCCTGCAAACTGAAAGGTCCTGGGTTCGCTTCCGGTCAAGGGCACATGCCTGAGTTGTGGGCTTGATCCCCAGTGGGGGACTTTCAGGAGGCAGCTGATCCATGATTCTCATCATGGATGTTTCTATCTCTCTCTCCTTCTTTCCTCTTTGAAATCAATAAAAAAAAAATATTTTAAAAAAAGAATATAGATGCTCAAATATTTTACAAACCTTTTATTTCTCTTCATAGCAAATCAACAAAGCAAAAACAAAACAAAACCAAAAAAACAAAACAAAACGGTATCCTTGCTGTTTCTTCCAGAAAGAAAAGTGACTTGCCCAGAGGTAATCAATAAAAATTAGCTATAGGGCTCTGGTGCTTTATTTACTAATACATAATACTCCAATCCAAATGTAAAATTTTACTTGTATCTCTAACTGTATATTCAACAGGGTTTCTGATTCCCTAAGACTTTAGAAGATTAAACTCCGACCCTAAACTCACCAGCAATCCTCCCTCTCTGGAGCACAACCTAAACCAAGTAAGGAGAATGTTTCTTCTTCACTCCTAAAACACCCAGCTGTTACTCTCATGTTCTCAGATTATACTGCCCATTACTCTTAGTCTTATATTCAGAGCCTATTCATTCTTGCTTAGTGGTTAGACAATATAGTTTACAAAGTGATCCCCCGATATTTCAAGTACCCACCTGGCACCACACATAGTTACTACAATATCATTGACTACATTCCTAATGCTGTATTTTACTGCCCCTTGATTCAGAGCCCATTCATTCCTTTTTTAAAAAATATTTTTTATTGATTTTCAGAGAGGAAAGGAGAGGGAGAGAGGGAGAGAGGGGGAGAGAGAGGGAGGGAGGGGGAGGGAGATAGAAACATCAATGAGAAAGAATCATTGCTCGGCTGCCTCCTGCACGTCCCCCACTAGGGATCTAGCTTGCAACCTGGGCATGTGCCCTTGATGGGAATCAAACCCGGAACCCTTTAGTCTGCAGGCTGACACTCTATCCACTGAGCCAAAACAGCTAGGGCAAGTCCATTCATTCTTAACATTTTTTATTATCCTGTTCTTCAGCCCATGGTATATTAGTAGAAGCAACAAAGCAGAAAGGAGGCATAGATAGCCATGGAGAGAAACAAAGACAAAAACAAAACTAAAACCACTGTGATTCAGTGGATGAATGCCGACCTATGAACCAGGAGGTCACAGTTCAATTCCCTGTCTGGGTACACGCTTGGGTTGTGGGCTCAAGCCCCACTGTGGGCTGTACAGGAAGCAACCAATCAATGATTCTCTCTTATCATTGATGTTTCTACCTCTCCCTCTCCCTTCCTCTCTCTGAAATCAATAAAAATTTTTTTTAAAAAAAACAAAAACCTAAAACAGCAAACATGAGTTTAAAAATAGCTACGCACCAGGTACTAGTCTGTACTCTTTATTTCAAGATCTGATGTTCATTATGAGGATCGCATTCATCATAATGATCCACACTTGAGGTTAATCTGTTTAATGTATTAAGGAAGAACTAAAACATATAAATATATTTTTAGATTTCCAACCGAAATGGGAAAATAAAGTCTTGAGTCTTACTAATGGAGAAAACTAACATATATACAAAGATCCAAATGTTTCACGATAGGCCTTTAAATGTATTATCAGGTTTCTCCTGTGAAAGGACAGTACAGTTTCTCTATAATCTGAGACATAAAAAGGAAA
This sequence comes from Myotis myotis, assembly GCF_014108235.1. NCBI lineage: Eukaryota > Metazoa > Chordata > Mammalia > Chiroptera > Vespertilionidae > Myotis > Myotis myotis. The sequence continues at coordinate 78,346,939 of NW_023416314.1, forward strand.
GCTTAAGGAGACAAGAGAAAAATATCAACTCTATTTAAACCCAAACCCTCAATTTTCCTTAGAGTCGGTCAGCTTTTATTGGTGACACATGGCTAGCTATAAACCGGTTTAGTTGCTCTTCTGGCTGCCAAAGCAGAGCTAAAGAAGTCAGCAGGTGGAATAGGGAAGCTGTCAAGTCAAGTCAGCTCAAAACAAAGTTGTGGTTTGCAGGCGGGGCCTGCACCATCTCTTCCGTTCATATAAGCTGGCAGGATGTAGAAACAGGATCCCAACTCAGCCACTGCGTCAGAGAACCAAAATATTTTGCTTTGACTTTCTAATCTATTAAGCTTAGGGTTTGGCAGGATCTGTATCTAAAGCGAACTCAAGACCTTGTAATCAGAATATCAATAGAACTGCCCTAATTCTAGAAAGAAAGCAGTTTTTGGAGGGTGTGGAGGAGATAGAGAAGCTGAACTGGAGGTAAGATAGCAGTAATAGCAGCTAATATTTTTAACTATTTCCTATATGCCACATAAGCACTGAACTTTACTAATCTCATTTAACCCTCAAAATAAATGAGGTAAGGATGATTATTATGCCCATTTTACAGATCAGAAAATTGACGCATTAGAGAGATTAAATAATTTGCCCAAGTCACTCAAATGGTAAACAACAGAGTCAGGATTAAAATCCTGGCTACTGGCTCCAGAACTGATACCCATAGTCACTATGCTATGAATCATCTCACTATCTAAAATCTAGTAATAGAGCAGCATTCTGTAATTCCAACGTGATAACATATAAAGCACTAGATATTATGGGTCAACTATGAGAACCAGACAGGACTTGGGGGACACCAAGTTTAAAAAGAGAAATAGCTCTGGTGTCAGACAATCATGAGTCATGAAGACAAATCCCTGTTCCACCTACCTCTAAACTATGTAGCCTTGCAAAACGCCCTCACCTCACTGGACTTCAATTTCCCTTTCTGGAAAAGGGATCTCAATACCTGCCTCTGAAAGTTCCTGTGGTACCTGGTAAGTGCTAGATTAGTCAGGTTCACGTCATTCAGGCATCAGACCAAATGTTGCCTCACCAGAGGTCTCTGACCAGCCTATCTAAAACAACCTTTCACCCGGCTGATATAGCTTAGTGGATTAAGCATCATCCCATAGACCAGGAGGTCTCGGGTTCGATTCCACATCAGGGCACATGCCTGAGTTTCAGGCTCAATCCCCAGTCTCTTTCATCGATGTTTCTATCTCCTTCTCCCTTCCTCTCTGAAATCAATACAAATATATATTTTAAAAATAAGTAAATCACCCTAGCCAGTTTGGCTCAGTGGATAGAGCATCCACCTGTGGACTAAAGGGTCCCAGGTTCGATTCTGGTCAGGGACACATGCCTGGGTTGCGAGTTTGATCCCCGATGCGGGGCGTGCAGGAGGCAGCCAATCGATGATTCTCTCATCATTGATGTTTCTCTCTCTCCCTCTCCCTTTCTCTCCGAAATCAATAAAAATATATATTCTAAAAAAAAAATAAGTAAATATAAAATAAAACAGCCTTTCTTCCAACACTCTCAATGCCCAACTCTGCCTTATTTTTCATCATGGCACTACTCACTACCTAATTGTTAAAGATCTAGTTATTTGTTTATTATCTGTCTCTCTTCACTAAGATGTACACTAGGAGATAACGAACTTTGTCAGCCTGTTTGCTGCCATTTCCCCAACACCTAGAGCAGTGCTTGGACATAGAAACATTCAATAAATATGTGTTAAATGAATGAATTGTGTAAAATAGAATTTCACTCAATAAACATTATAAATAAATAGGCACTGTTCATTCAACAAATGTATTTATTAAGCACCTACAAAGTAACTACATAAATGAACAGGATTATTTCAAATGATAACTAGTTGTGAAGACTTATAAACCCCCAGAACAGACTAGGCAGATGAGGGCAGCTTTCAAGGTGGCAGGTCAACTGAGTGATGACCTTAATGATACCCAGGAGCCAGCCACATGATGATCTGGTGCAGAGCATCCAGGTAGAGAGAACAGCAAGTGCAAAAGCCCAAAGGCATGGGTGACAGTGCCTACGCCCAGCTTGCCTGGAGCCAACTGAGCACAGGGGAGAGTGATAAAAGATGAGGTCAGGAGGACGGGGCCACAACAGGAAGCATCTCCTAAGCCATAAAAAGGAGTTTTATTCAAAGTATGATGAAAAGTTATAGTATCTCTTATCTTCACCACTAGAATGTATACTCTATGAAATCAGGATATGGTTTGTGGCACATACTAGTAGGTCTATAAACATTTGCTAAATGAGTGAACTGGGAAGATTATGAAGAGGAGAGTGACATGATCTGATCTTCATTTTTAACTAGCACTCTGAACTGCTACCAGGGGTCACCTTCTGGGAGGAGACTAGAGTGGCAGAGGATGGGTAGAATTACAAACAGTACAGTGCAATATGTTTGAGGAAACAAGCTACACTCTAAATCTTGAAGCCATTTGGTGTTTTTAAAGAAGAGACAGGAAAAGGTAAGGAGGGATCAAATAAATGACAAGTGGCTCCTAAGCCTTTTGTGTTTTCTAAACTATTAAAAAAATAAAACAAAACACTTGCTACAAAGAATATCTCAGGTCAGAAGAAGAACCAAAGGAACTCAAAGACAGACAAACACACAAAATGCTTTGGAAAGAAAAAACACCTGCCTATATCTAAGCACAATAACCAGTCTAAATTTCATATGCCAATTATATCCAAAACTAGAGGCCTGGAGCATGAAATTTGTGCACGGGTAGGGTCCCTAGGCCTGGCCTGTGATCAGGGCCAATCTTCCCACCCCTCTGTGTGTGGGGCGACCGGTGGAGCGATCAGGGCCCCTTACTTGCACCCGCTTTGGCCTGGCGCTGCCTGCATCCACTGCCACCCAACCCTGGTTCCCCGTTCCCCGTTCCCCATTGGGCGAGCAGAGCCTGCCGGCCAGGGGGAGGCACTGAGAGGTTGGCCGACAGGCCTTGATCAGGTGTTTGGGGCCTACTGCCTGGGGGCAGCTCCTGCACTGAGCAGCTCCTGGTGATCAGTGTGTGTCATAGTGATGGTCATTCTGCCGTCAGGTTGATTTGCATATTATGCTTTTCTATATGTCTTAATAGACAAACATGTAAATTGACCATACCTTCGCTACGCTAACCAGCCAATCATGAGAGTATGCAAATTAACCTAACAAAGATGGCGATTAATTTGCATACATAGTCTCCAAGCAGTGGAGCGAAGCCTCAGCCCCGAGGCCGGCTCCAGCCGGAGCCCGGCCAGAGCGAAGGCCTGGGTGCTGGGTGCCAGAGGAAAACCGGTGCCAGCAGCCAGGGAAAAGGAAGGGCTATTGCATGAATCTTTTCATACAACAGGCCTCCAAAATATATATATATAAATAACCTGGGGGAAAGCTTGTTCACAATAAGGTTTTGAAATACAGACTGTCATTTAGGGAAGTTTTACAGCAAGTTTAGAAATCACCAAATAATATAAAAGGACAAAAATTAATATCACACATACTCCTACCATCTAAACACCATTTTGGAGTTAATGCTTCCAGGTAGTTTTCTCAAAGATATTAAGATCAAAATTGTGGTGAACAAATGGCAGGGAGGCACCAGGAAGACATGAGCAGACTTAGAAGGTAATATGGTTTAGAGGACAAAAACTAACAAAGGAAAACTAATGAGTCCTTAAAAGAGGGGAGAGGCATTTTAAAATAATCTGGAAAAGGACAAAAGTATTCAGTTTAAATGAATAAGAAGAAACAATAAATATTAATACTAGAAATGCCATATTTATACAATTTTCTCCCTAAAACGAATAGAACTTTCTGGAAATGTCTAGATCTGCTCTGTCCAATATAGAAGACACTAGTGCAAATAGTGTAACAAAATATGGCTAGTGCAAATAAGGAAGAGAGCTTTAAATTTTTTAAGTTTTAATTAATTTGAATTTTAATTGCCATATGCAACTAGTGGCTAATGTATTAGGGCAGCTTTAAAGATAAAACAGCTTATGACATAAGACATAACTGAATGTGGAATGGAATGTTTTAAGGAAGGGTTTTCTAGAAGATATATGTAAAATATATAAGATAAGTAACAATGTATCATTATTTACTGGCCTTTTCTACTTGTGTTACTCAAGTTAGAGGTCAGGTACTGACTGGTGAGCTGTGACTACAGCTATTCTTTGGTTTTAATAAGATAAAAGATTGGAATGTAAGTCCAGCAGGCTTTCAAACCAGAAAACTGGTGTATGAATGGCAGTAAGAGGGAAACACTCTAGAGTTGGTACCCAGGCACATCTTGGTTTTCTAAAACCCTCAGAGGCTTTGCTGCTTATTCTTCTAACTAGGCCTAGAGAAGGGAGGATTCTGTCAGTGCTTGCCAATCTAGAACCCAACAACGTTGCTCAATTCCAGCCCAATGGGCCTCTGAAGGATGCTATAACTTCAACCCCTGTCTTTTCTCAAGAGCCCTTGATACCACTCCAAAAGCAGTCTGGGGGAAAACCAGCTCTTGCAATCATTCCCACATCACTCCCAGAATGTGATGCGGCAGATGCAAGCCAAGCTGACTCCAAATTTCAGAGGACCCACTGAGCCGTCAAGTCCAGGCCAAAGCAGGATGAGGCTTCCTGGGGTGAAGGAGTGAATAGCCCACACATTTTCTGACTTGCACCTCCCTCATGCACACCCAGGCAAGTACCAATAATAACAGGTGGCTTACTGGCTCAGCTAAGAAAATGAAAAACTGGTTTAAAAAGAAATCACATAACCACTAATGTGTCCAAAAGATCTGTAAATCAATCCATGTAAAACGGACTCTGTGAAAGTCATTCTCTTTCTGCCTTAAGGAATCTGAGCTTCCACAGGGACGATGGATAATATTACCCCACCAGAGAAGATATCCTATTTCAAGACTCAAAATGTGACATTCAAATCATCGAAGGTACAAAGACTTTTAATGCTAGGGAAATAACAGAAATTTCACCAGGTCTCCCTCATTTGATCAATTATATTTATTTTATATCTAGCATTTAAGTACTTTCTCCTGTGGATCTACAAGTCCTATTTTATATTTATTTCCACCACATCTTAGAATAGATGGTGAATAGAAGTATTCCTAATCAATGGGTGAAAAATCTAAAGTATGGAAAAATTTTCCCTATATACAATAAGAACACAGAGGAGCATATCCTGGCTTGCCTAGTGCCGTGGTCGGCAAACTGCAGCTTGCGAGCCACATGCGGCTCTGTGGCCCCTTGAGTGTGGCTCTCCCTAAGCCTTAGGACAGTGATGTCGAACCTTTTGAGCTCGACGTGTCAGCATTTTGAAAAACCCTAACTTAACTCTGGTGCTGTGTCACATATAGAAATTTTTTGATATTTGCAACCATAGTAAAACAAAGACTTATATTTTTGATATTTATTTTATATATTTAAATGCCATTTAACAAAGAAAAATCAACCAAAAAAATGAGTTCACATGTCATAGATTCGCCATCCCTGCCTTAGGAGTACCCTAATTAAGTTAATAACAATGTACCTACCTATATAGTTTAAGTTTAAAAAATTTGGCTCTCAAAAGAAATTTCAATCGTGTACTGTTGATATTTGGCTCTGTTGACTAATGAGTTTGCCGACCACTGAGCTAGTGCTTTTTGGTTAGAGTGCCTTCATAAAACATTCCTACTGCAGGCCAGTCATGCCAACTTAGTCATGGCCACCTCCTTCGGCTCTAACGCTTTTGTACAATAAGGTTTAACTTCAGTACCCACTAAAAAGAAATAAAAGTCTAAGGAGAAATTGTGACTAATAACTACTGAACTCTTTCCCTAAGTACACGTACAAATAAGGATATGCAAATGTGCTTTGCTCAAAGATAAATGTGATATAGTCTATAAGTGATGCAGCAGAGCACTTTTTGACTCCTAATAATTTACACTACCGAGAAAATGTTGTATACTTGCGAAATTTAATAATTTTTTTGCCTCTCCTACTTAAGCAATTCAAAAACGGAAAACATCAGGAAAACTTCACAAAGACCAAAGAGAAGGGATAAATGTGTTACATGGTGTCACACCACTATACATACCATAGATGACAGGTAGAGAAGTACTACTTACTATGGAGGGAAAACAATGCCAACTTCAATAGCTGTAAATTTCATAAAAGAACTATAATAGACCTACCTGCTCATAAAAAAGCTCTAATCTTATCTCGGTTCTCACTCTCTAGAGGTGATCACTGGGAAATACAGTTGACTTTTATGATTTAAAAAATTACTATAGGATCTAAGGGAATTTAGTAAATGTTAAATAAAGGCAGAGTATGTAACTGAGAAACAACTACATTGCTCATTTTGATTTAAATCTCTAGCACCCTAACTGGTTTGGCTCAGTGGATAGAGTGTCAGCCTGGAGACTGAAATGTCCCAGGTTCAATTCCAGTCAAGGGCATGTACCTTGGTTGCAGGTACATCCCCAGTAGGGGGTGTGCAGGAGGCAGTTGATCGATGTTTCTCTCCCATCGATGTTTCTAACTCTCTATCCCTCTCCCTTCCTCTCTGTAAAAATATCAATAAAATATATTTAAAAAGATAAAAATTAATAAATCTCTAGTAAAGGAAAAGGGATTTTTTTCAAAAGCAAGTTATACTTCTGTAGGAATCAAGAAAAGGAGCATGACCACCCTAACACTCAACTTTCCAACTCTTCTCTGGACTAAATAGAGAATCACATTTCACAAGACTGAATCCCACAAAATTCTTATATATAGTTAACCTTAGATCCACAATCATGTTTACAAGTCTTAAGTGCAGATATCTCACGTTTGTCTCAGTGAGTTGCACGAGACAAGAATGTAATTCTAGGCTATATACAGAATGCACACTGCCAGTATATTCTAAACAACATGAAGCATACCGAGGAGACTTCAAATTAACCATATGACTCTAATAATTTGAAGGGCTATTTTCTCCCCACTGGGTGTTATTTGCCATCCTGCAGATAAAACAGCATGCTTCAAAGAGCACAAGTGTTCCACAAGGAGCTGGGAGGCACAAGGATGTCGGCTGAAAAACAAAGCCAGAGCAGGACAGCTGACAATCTCAAGGATTGGTCAGTAGACATGACATACTGCAAACTCCCTGCAGGTGAAAACAAGGCAGCCTGAGCCTCTCATGCCAAGTCAGCATAATAATTACAGACTTGATCAGAACGTCTGGCTGTTTCTTGGGCTAGTAACTTAAAACATGAACTTTTCCGTGACTAAATGGAGCAGGTCAAAAATCAAAAGCAATTGGCGATTTTATTTACATCTCCCATCCTCTCTCACCCTCACCTCCCACCCCCGTTGCACAGCAACTTCTTTCCAATCAGCTTATTCCTTTCCATCTAACCAGCTAGAAAAGGCAGCTGTCGAAATATCACTAAGCATAGTGATAGATGTGAAGGAAGCACGGGCAAGCAAGTACTAACACACTGGTTCCATGTGGGAAGGGCACAGACAATGCTTTTGTGTTTGAAAGACGCAGATTAGAATACTTCAGCTAGAGATGGGCCTATAAAAAAAAAAGAGAGAGAGAGGCCTGCTTAGGACCAAGAGACGAACACTTGAGTTTGGTGTTGTGGTAGGGTGCTGGCCAAAGCAAACTAAACTAACGTGGCTCCTTGATTACCCCACAGAGAAGAAAAGTGTAAATCAGTAAAGTGAATCAGTAAAGCTCAAACACGAAGGACCTGAAGAGTAGAGTGGGGCAAATGGAAAACAAACTCGCATAGTCATTAAAAGTTCCAGCTGTATGTGCCCCGCGAAGACATTCCATCCCTACATATGAGGACAACTGAAAGAAACTTTTGCAAGGAGCACCAGGTGTCCTGCACAAAAATATTTAAGTATGACTGTTCATGTAAACAAACAGGAAACAACCCAAATGTTCACCAAAAGGAGAGTTATGACATATTCATATAATTAAATTCTACCCATTAGTGAAAATATTTAAACTAGTTACCTTAAAAGTGATTCTCATAAATCTGATGTTAAGTTAAAAAAAAAAACAAAACCTCACTAAAATAGGTCACAGAACACATACAGTATGATGGCATTTACATAAACTTCAAAAACATTCCAAATTTGAAAGCATTATTTAGAGGTGCATAAATATAATAAAATTAGTTTTAAGAGACAAGGGAAATGATAAACACACAATTCAGAATAATGTTTAGCTTTGTGGGGGAAGAAGAGGATGTGGTCAGGAAGGGGCATCCTGAGGCTTCAACATACGTGGTAATAATGCTCTATTTCTTAAGCTCAGTCAACTATAGAGATGTACTCTTCATCATTTTTTAAAATATATTTTTATTGATTTCAGAGAGGAAGGGAGAGGGAGAGAGATAGAAACACTAATGATGAGAGAGAATCATTATCAGCTGCCTCCTGCACACCCTACACTGGGGATTGAGCCCAAAACTCGGGTATATGCCCTGACCGCTGTGACCTCCTGGTTCATAGGTCAACGCTCAACCACTGAGGCACCGGCTGGGCTCCTCATCATTTTTTAACAGTCTATCTAGGGTGTGTGTGTGTGTGTGTGTGTGTGTGTAATTTTGTATGCATGAAATAATTCAAAATAGAGAGGGGGGTAATGGGCTAACAGTAAAAAGTGAACCCAAGACTCCAAGGCACAGAATCAGCTCAGAGGTGACAAACAGATCGCCTCCAGGCACTGGCGGGGCTTACTGAGCAAACCCAGCTCCAGTTCTATTCAAGGGGTAAACTCCAAGACACTGCATACTGGCCCCAAAGGGTTGTAGAAAGATTCCCTTGCTGATACAGAAATAAAATATCCCAAAGTCGGGCAAGTTCTACCAAGGGAAGGAAAGTCCCAGATGGTTTCAACAGATAGGAATGGACTGAATTTAGGAACAAGGCAGTCCTCTGATGTAGCCCTGCAGGGCTAGGAGAATATGTGACCAGTTACTGGAGGGGGGAGGAGGGGATGAAAAATACACTTCCAGGCACACTAAACAGAGAGGACTTTCACAGGACCACAGAGGCAGGGGCAGAATGTGCGCTGAAGACTGACCAAAGGCCCCTCGGGCTAGCATACATGGGCTTTACCGGCAGAAGGTGGCCGCCGGGTTTGGCAGATGCTGGGCATATCGGGAAATATCGAGAGACCGACACCACATGTATGTAACGTATGTACAGCCCGCGGGCACCGGCAAGGCCGGGAAAGAGTCTGACTGGCGCGGGGAAACTGACCGTCAGGGAGGCCGGATTCGGTCAGTCGGCGGGAGGGAGGCCCGGCTGCGAATCCAGGCCCTGCCGAGGGAGGGAAGAGGGTGGTCCCGGCCAGAGGCGGAAGGTGGGGCTGCCAGGAGAGGGCGGGGTCCCGGCAGGAAGAGCCTGGGAGGCCAGGCCCGGGCCGGGCTGGGCGGCGGGCAGCTGGGGGAGCGGAGGGAGGGGGCGCCCCCTTGGGCGATGGGCCGGGGGAAGGGCAGGGCGGGGGCTAGCACAGTCCGGCCCGGCGGCCCCAGGGCCCGTCCCCCGTCCCCTCTCACCTGGGCACGCAGCTGGCCGAGCTCCGGTCCACCTCCCAGGTGGCGTACAGGTTCATCTGCACCGGGGCGGGGGGGCGGCCTGGCCCCGGGCCGCCGGGGGTCGCGGAGCCCGAGGCCACCGCGACGGCCATGGAGGTGGACGTGGACGAGGACGAGGAGGAGGCGGCCACCGCCGAGGTGGACGTGGACGACGAGGTGGCCTGGGCCAGCTTGGGGGGCGTTGGCTGCTGTGGCGTCGGCTGCGGTGGCGTCGGCTGCTGCTGCGGAGACTGGGCGACCCCAGAGCCTCGCTGGCCGCTACCACCCCCCGCGCCTCCGGGACCACCGCCCGCCCCTCCACGTTCCGCCATGGCCCGGCCGGGGGTGAGGGGCGCGGGGGTCACAGGAACCGAAGCGACGACGAGAAGACGCCCAGGCTTCTCCCCGGCGGCGGTGGCGGCGGGGGCTCGACCGGTCTCCTCAGCCCGCCCGCCGAGCGCGCGAGCGAGCGAGAAGCTGCACGCAGGCGCGGGGCCTCCCGGCGCGCAGCCCTCGCGCTCGCCCGCCGCTGCCTGTTGCGGCTCGCGCCGCCGAGACAGTGAGTGGGCGTGTCCGAGCGGCCGGCTCCGCGGCCCCACCCAGCGCCGAGGGGCGGGGCCCGGGCTCGCGCGGGCGCCTCGCTGCCCAGGACGGGGGTCGGCGGCCCGCGCACCGGCCGGCCCCTCTCCTCAGCTCCGCGGCGCGTCGGCCGGCCGGCCCGGGCCCCCTCCCCCGCCGTCCTTTCGGCCCGCGGAAACCCCGCTTTTCCGGGGCGCGGCCCCGGCCCGGAGAGGGCTGTGGCGGGAGCGCGCCTCGGCCCCTCCGGTCTGCGGAGCCGGCAGAACCGCCGCCCTCCCAGCCCGCCTTCCCGCCGCGGACCTGGCCGGGCTTCTCGGCCAAGACCTGCGCAGGGAGGTGGGACCCAGCGCCGGCCGCCGCCCGCCCCTCTCGTGTGGGGAGGACAAGGGACCCGAGTCCAAAAGGCCCGGAGGATTCTAGCGAAGCTCCGGCCCAGCTGCAGCCAACCTTTCTTCTGCCCCCACAGCCCCACTCGCCCAAAGAGCCATCACAGAGGCCAAGACCCCAGCCTGCCCTCCATTTCCCTCTTGGAATGCTTTTTCTACGTCACCACTGAGGAAACATCTAAACTTCTGCTCCTCCCAAAGCCTGGCTCAACTGGCACATCCTCCGAGGGGTCTCCCACACTTCCCGCCCGGGAACCATCTTGAAGCGCCCGCACGCCCGCCCCTGTGGGTGCACTTACACCAACGCCAGGGGCGCATTCGAAGCAGACATCTCCCCGGCGCTCTCGGCAAATGCCTGTAACCCAGCCGTGCAGCCTATGGGGAGGTCCCTGGGGATGGGGAGCTAGAACCCGAGAAAGCAAGCCCGCCCTCCCCCCACTGCAGACACACCGACACCTGCAGGCGGGCGGACCGGGCGGACCGCCACCACCCCGGGACCATACAGGCTCAGGGACCATTTGGGTTGGGAGCTGTGTTCTGTCAGGTAAGGACGTGGCCTCTTCTGACCACAGGCCTGTTAGGAAGCCTGACCTGGCCACTTCCCCAGCCCACTGAACCTCCTCAGCCCGGCCAGGGCTAAGTGGCTATTTTAGCCCAAGGACAGAGCAGTAAGGTCAAACCCGGCCTCCTACAAAGGCAGGCCGTGGGAAAACCATTTCTGCACGCCTTGGCTGCATCACCGTCTCAGCTGCAACACAGGACCCAGGTGCCCGCCCTGAAGGTGTAGAAAGGGCTGTTTTAGTCCACTTGCAGGGGGGACTAAAAGATGAAGGAAGATCAGGAGTGTTACATATTCATCTCTTTCCTTGGGAAACAGCTTTATTTACAAAACAGGTCTAAAATAAGAACATGAATGACAAGCCCTTGGGAATGTGGGAGCGCTGGCTCTTGGGGACCCATGTGTGAAGCCCAGGCAACCAAGCAGAGGGCCTAAAGGAGGGCGGATGTGTGAGGGGGACCTAAAATTTGAACTCCTTGTATTTCTTGCTGCCTCCACGGCTGTCCTGAGGCTGAGCTTTCCGTTTCTTTTGCTAGAGAGAAAGAGAAACAGGTTACAACAGGTTCAACCACCCACTGATCCCCAAAACAAGGGTGGACAGCCTGACACAGCCACATACGCCTGTGGAAAAAGTGCTGAAACTGGATTCTCAGACTTGTATAAGTTCCTTCCCCTCCCTGTGCCTGTTTCATCATCCTCGAGGAGGACAGCCCACCGGAGCATTTCCAAGGTTTCCAGCACCAAGGAAGCTTAGGGCAGCAGGCACTGAGTCCTCCCTCACTCTCACCACTAGAGGACGCCACTCCACCGAAAAAGGAGTCCCAGTCCCCAGCCCAGGCTTCTGGTGTGAGCTCCTACCTTCTGTTTGGCAGCATGCTCAGCCACCATGTCACTGAAGTCTTCCTTCTCCACTTGTGCCTGCTGCTCCCTTACATGCTCCTCATACTTCTGGGTCATGGCCATGGGGTCCAGCTCTAACTCTTCAGGTGCCAGGGCCACTTCCACACCTTGTAGCTCAGGGGCCGGGCCCTTACGGCTCATAACCTAGAAAAGGTATTAGGAAAAAAAAGGGATCAGAGCTTTGTCATCTCCAAAGAGAGGCTCAGAAGCCCTCCCTTCTGCCCCCTGTCCAGTCCCCAAAAGCAGTGTCCTCCAAGTTCTCACCGTGGACATGTCATAGATGTGGGTCGATCCCATTATGGCTCCCCCAACGGTGGCCGTTCTCTTCTCCGGTAACACAGTGAACAGCTGAGGTGTCTCGCTTCTGCAAAGTACAAAGGGGTCAAGCCCAAAATGGAAGGGATAAAAGGGCCTCCTGAAGAGGAAGCAAAAGGAACACCGACAGCACCTCCACCCGGCACCCTGGAGATACTCCGAGACACCCAGGGGAGAAAGTTATGCACAAGCTGCCCATGAGAGGATAGAACTGGGTTGGTGCCAATGCTGGGAATACAGCCTGGAAGGAATACAGTGGCTGAGTTAAGGGACCCCCAAGTTTAGGGTATTAGAGACCAAGACTCCCACATGCGAAGGGCTAAGGGTCAGAGGCTGAAACTTTCCAAAAGATCGCTGGTATAGAGAAGCTAGCAGGGGGAAAGAGGTCACAGCAGTTCCTGCCCAACGCTGTGCCTGGAGCTTTTACATACAGAACTCAAACTCCCAGCCCTTCCACTGGTGCAAAAATGATCTATAGCCAGTCTTACCACCTATTTAAAGGATTACATTTGAAACACAAGAGCAAATCTACAAACATCAACCCAGACCTAGCTTCATCCCTACTTCTCCCCCGGAAGAGGTGACAATCTATTCTCACACAGCAGCCAGAGCTAATGCCTTAAAATGGAATTCAGATGCTGTCCTTCCTTTGATCAAAACCCACTGAGGCTTTTGATTGTGATTTGAATAAAGTCCAAACTCTTTACCATGGCCTAAATCCATGGTCGGCAAACTGTGGCTCTCGAGCCACACGCGGCTCTTTGGCCCCTTGAGTGTGGCTCTTCCTCAGCCTCAAGAGTACCCTAATTAAGTTAATAACAATGTACCTACCTATATAGTTTAAGTTTAAAAAATTTGGCTCTCAAAGGAAATTTCAATCGTTGTACTGTTGATATTTGGCTCTGTTGATTAATGTGTTTGCCGACCACTGGCCTAAACAGTTCATAATCCAGCCCCTTAACTAAGCCCTGCTCACTATACTCAACCACAGTACCCTACTTTCTTTTTCTTTCTTAAATATGCAAAACTTGAGACTTCTGCTTTCTGACAAGGAGCAATAAGGACTAGATGTATCCACCCCCATGAAACAACCCCCCAAAATGGGGAAAATAGATGTAAGGTTCTTAATACCATCTGGAAGCAGTACAATAGTGGACACGGGACAATAAGGGACAGGGATTCCTGAGAGACAAGTAACAAATGAAGTGAATCCTTCAATTGCCCAGCCTACTACATGGAGAGTCTGCAGAGCACAAAACATGTAACCCATGTAGAAACCAGAGGTCTCCATGAGCTGAAGGGATGAAGCTGAAAATGCAGGGAGACCGCGGCAGCGAGAGATCATAGGTCAGTGTCCTGGAGAAGAGAAAGCAGCCCAGAGACTGGAGAACTCAAGAGGCCTACAGAGGGTCCCCCCTCAAGTTCTCAGGTGAGTACTGCATGTGAGGAAACTACCCAGGCCAGGGAGAGAACCACCTGGAAGGATTAGCGGTAACAATACCTGCCATGTACTCAGGCCTGGGAATAGTGCCTCGTCCCACTAGGCAGACTAAACCTGATTAACAGGGCACTGAGCAAAGCATGCAGTGTCTTGTGCTCAGTAGTGCAGAGGACTGAACAATGCTTCCATCTAGCCTAAGGAACCTGACAAGCAAAATCTGAAAGAATCAAACTGTTTCCAAGTACTTTAACTACATCCCTGAACAAAGCTAAAGATTTACAAGAATACAAAAGTATCCTGTATCTAACAAGGTACATTTCACAGATTCTAGCATCCAATCAAAACCTAACAGGCATGCAAAGAAGCAGAAAAATAGAATCCTTAATGAGAAAAATAATCAATTTACATCAACCCAGAACTGGCACAGCAGGCACATTTGGCATTAGCCGGTAAGTACATTAAAGTGTTATTATTACTGCATTCCATATGTTCAAATGTTAAATAAGAGGTACAGAAAATACAAAAAGACCCAAATCCTATGGCGAGAGATAAAGACTACATTGGATGTGATTCAAGTCAGATTAGAAACTGCAGAAAAAAAATATTAAAAAACATATAAACAGAAATTTTCTAAAAGGAAATACAAAGAGAAGACATATTTGTTAAAATATTAGTAAGCAGTGGGACAACTTTAAGAGATCTAAAAGAGATGTATAATTGGCGTTCCCAAAGGAGAGAAAAGACAAAAATATTTGGAGAAATAATGGCCACAATTTTCCCAAAATTAATAAAAACTATAAATCCATATCCAAGATGCTTAACAAAATTCCAAGAAAAAAAAAACATGAAGAAAACCACATAATACTCTGGCCTACACTGCACAGTATAATCGAATTGCTCAAAACAGCGAGAAAATATCAAAAGCAGCCAGAGAAAAGTAACATGGACAGAGGAAGAAAAGGATGAAGATAGATTTCACATCAGAAACAATAAAAGAAGACACTCGAGCAACATCTTTAAAGTACTTGAAAGAAAAAGACACTGTCAATCTAGAATCCTATACCTGGCAAAAATCTTTCAAAAAGGAAGGCCAAATGAAGACATTTTTAGACCGCGAGAGCAAAAACAATTCATGACCAGCAGACTCACAACAAGAAATGCTGAAGGAAGATTTTCACGCAGAAGGTAAAGGATACCAGACATCAACCTAGATATATACAAAGAAAAGAAAGAACACTGGAAATTACATAGGTTAGTAATACATGATTCTTGTTATTTAAATCTCTCTAAAAGATAATTAACCATTAAAATAAATTTAACTAATAACCATGTAGTGTAGGATTCATAACATATGTAAAAGTAAAATGTGTGACAAGAGTGCAAAAGTTAGGAGGGAAAAATGCAAGTACACTTTTGTCAGGTTCTTAATATTATCTGAAGTGGTATAATATCACTTGAAGATAGATTGTGATAAAGACAGATATTCTAAACCCTAAAGCAACCACTAAAATAATAAAACACAGTTGCTTAGTCAAAAAAGGAGATAAATGGAATCATAAAAAATGTTCACTTAATCCAAAAAGTGGGAAAAAGTAAACAACAGAGCCAAGAGATCATTTCATGAAAAAAAGGGTCAATTCATCAAGAAGACTTACTCCCACACGTTTATATACCTAATAACAGAGCTTCAAAATGCATGACCATGCAAACCCTGTGCCTGGCTTAGGGCCTTCACAGTTTGTACTTATAGTTCCTTCTGCCCCCATTATCCTGTGACTGGCTGTTTCCTAACATTCAACTCTCAGCTCAAATAGCTCCTCCTCCTCCTCCTCAGTGAGGCCTTCCCAAAGGCCTCCCACCACCCAATCCTTCTCTATCCCATTACCCAGTTTCCTCTCCTTCACTGCCCTCTCACATCGGAAATTATCTTGTTCTCTGATGAGTCTATCTTGCCTGTCTTTTTCACTGCTCAGTCCCCACATCTAGAGCAGTGCCTGGCACAGAGTTGGTATTCAATAATTTTGTATGTGAGTGTGTGTATGTGGGGGGGAGGGGGGGCGGTGATGACAAATGTCAACCAGTCAGCCTAGAAACTGAAGGAAAGAGAAAGTCCTCCCTTCTCGGTCCTGCCTGATTCCCTTACCCATCCATCGCTTCCTCAATCTTCTTCTTCCTCAGCTCAATGAGTTCAGGAGTCTCCATTCCAGCTGGCACTGACGAGAATCCTCCCGGAGTGATGAGGCCACTGTAAAGAGAGGAATGGGGCTTGGAGTAAAGAGCAGGTCCCCAAAGAAAGACAGGCTAGTTCAGGAGGCAGACTCCGCGTCCCCACCTGTCTGCAGGGGTAATAAAGCCTGTTTCATCTGGCTTGTCTTCATCACTTTCCTCCTCTTCCTCTTCTTCTGAAGACTCCTCATCAGATGGCTCCAGCTCCCCCCAAGGAGTCCGATCAATCTCTTCTTCCTCAGTCTTGGTCTGAAAGAGATCACTAATCACTCAACAGATGTTTACTACCTATTATCTTTAAAGCTGTTGTAAAAGGAAACTAATACTGATAGAAGAATAAACAGATAATCTCTGCCCAGAGAGCTCATATTCTGGGGCTTGTATTTGCCTCACAGCTGAGAAAAATACATGCCATTCTTCAGATTTTGAAAATTCACAACACTTAGCTCAATGATAATGAAACTATAAACTATCTCTAAACTTCATGACCTTAAGACCAAGCTTGCCAGCCATGGCCCGTACCTGAAATTCAGCGGCATTGGTTCCAAATACATCCCCATAGAGTGGTTTCCCGGTTTCATCTACTGGGGGTTTGCCCCAGCCACCAGCATGGTACCCAAAGGAACAGCTCTGCAAGAGAGTAAGTGCAAGTCAATTCTACTCCTCAGCTCCTAAAGAAACACTGAAGCCCTAGAAAAAAGTCTACACTTTGGGAACTCTGGAAATTATGATTTCAGAGAGGAATTACTGTTATCAAAGCATTATATACTAGTAGAAGCAATAGAATGGGGAGATGGGAGTCAGAAAATACGGGAATAACCTCAGCATTTGTGGTAGAATCCATATTGTCTGAAACTGAAACGTGTTCTTTAAAACATATGACTCCCACTTCTTAGTGATTTTCCTAACTTTTGGAAAGCTTTTAGAATATATTTCTCTTAAGAATTTCTGAAGCTTAATAATTACTTCTTTTTACTTCAATTACTTTGTCTGTTAATTTTTTAATTTAATGCTTTTACTTAAAAATAAGAATGAATTTAATGCCATTCCTGACATAAAATTATTTGTATGTCTCCATCCACATATAAACCAGAGAGACACCTGGAAACACATTCACCGAGTGTTAATCCACGTACTTCTGAGTGGTGGAATTGTGGGTGATTTTTCATCTTTGTACTCTCAATTCTGATTTTATATGAGCATATAAGATTGTTTGGTTTGGGATTTTTTTTGTTGTTATTTTTGTTAATCCTCACCTGAGGATATTTTTCCTTTGTTTTTTTGTTTGTTTGTTGTTTTTTTTGAGAGAGAGAGTGGAATGGAGGGGGAGAGACAGAGAGAGAGAGACATCTATCTGAGAGGGACACATCCATTGGTTGCCTCCTGCATGTGCCCCGACCAGGGCTGGGCCGAGCCTATAACCTAGGTACGTGCCCTTGATGGAATCGAACTGGGACCCTTCAGTTCACGGGCCAATGCTCTATCCCCTGAGCCAAACAAGTTAGGGTGATGTCAGGTTTTTAAAAATACAAAACCCATTACTTTTTTTCTTGAAACATTTTTTTCTTTAAACAAAAAATACAAATGGTGGAATGAGAGAGAAAAATACATCCTCTAGTTAACAGCAGAGGCAGCTAAGAATGAAAGAAAGGACAGTGCTCACCTCAGGGATGGGTGAGTTCAGCCCAGGGATCTTCAAGTTTGGGTACGACGGGGGTGGTCCATATCGCTGCATGGCAATCAGCCACGGGGGAGGAACTTTGTGAGCATTCTGCAAGAAAAAGAGAACAAAATACCATCTACCCAGCCCTATCTCTTCCGCTCCAATTCCCACCCTCTTCTCTGCTGCCCGTCACTCACTGGTCCTACTGGCATCCCCAAGGAAATCCTTAGCTCATCGGACAGATCTCCTGGCTTCTTCTCCTTCAGTCGTGTCTCAAACTCCTTCCCCTGAGGAAAAAGCAGGGCATGCTGCATTATGAACGCCAGACACACACTGGGAGCTCAATGGCAAGAGGACATGAGAACAAAGATGAGAAGTTTCAATTCACATCAGATACACAACCCCACTGAGGGCTGCCTCATTCCCACTCTCATTCTCATTGCTTCCTTCCCAGCTAAAGTAGCTTTAGGAATAAAGGCCAGGAAGGAGGAGGAAAAGCAAGACGCCCAGTCCTATTATCAACCCACAATGAAATCATGGGCAAATTCCGGACCTGCTTTCTCACCTATAAAATGAAGGCATTTGACCGGATAATTGCCAAGATCCTTCCACCTCAAAAATTCCAGGATATCATAGTCATTAATATTTTAAGGATCAGAAACAAAGTTTTCTCCGACCCCCAGTATTAAATGTTTCCTATAAGCATCTGCCCCTGTCCCTAAACCACCCAACGTAAATATCATTTCAAAGATATGGTCTGCACCTCTCCAAAAAACTGCCTCATTTGAAGATTTCAAATTCCATCTCATTCAAGGAGAGTTAATGAACAATGAACAACTCCGAGGCGGAGGGGAGAGGCCACTGTACCGGCTTCAGAAGTCCTTACAGCCCAGCCGATGTGGCTCAGTGGTTGAGCATAAACTAATACACCAAGAGGTCACTGGTTTGATTCCCAGTCAGGGCACATGCCTGGGTTTCAGGCTCAACCCCCAGCAGGGGGCGTGCAGGAGGCAGACAATCAATGTTGATGTTTCTCTCTCAGCGATGTCTAACTCTCCCTCTCTCTTCCTCTCTCTCTGAAATCAGTAAAAAGATGTATTTTTTAAAAAGCCCTTCCAGCAGAGCATTATTCCAATACGTTGAGATTTTGCTTCCTGGCAAGTATCAACAGTTTGGCTCAAATAAACTCATAAACTCACAAAAACTCTTGACGGGTAAAAAAAAAAGCTCTTCCAACCAGGAGTTACAGAGCTGTGAGCTAAGGCCCAGCCTTGCCTCCCTGGTCCCCACTCCCAAACCTCATAGTACAGGTCCCCGTGGATGGTCAGCTTCGGCTTGGTCTGCCACTTGAAGAAGGCATCATGCAGTTTCTGGTAGTCAATGTCGATCTTCCCCATCTTAGGCCGAACCTTCTCTCGCATTTTTGACTTCATAGTCTTCTGTTCTTCCTGTGGAGAATGGCAAGACACACCTTAAAAGGGATTTAGCAAGTCCAACTCAACAGATCTGGCTCCCTACTCCCAAAAGAGCTAAAGTGAAACCTCATCTATCTCATTCAAAAAGTCACCAAAATCCTTCCTGCTCAAACCCTTAGAATTACAAGATTCATTAAACAAAATATACTTACTATATGAAGTTATGCTCATATCAATACTTTTTAAAGCTATTTCATCCAGAGACTGATCTCATGAGTTGCCCCTGGAAAAAACTGGCAGACTAGAGTCTAACTGGAAGGCAGAGTTTTCACCTGGTACTTTTATGCCTCCCGAATTTTTGTCGGACATGCAACTGCTGCCTACTCAAAGTATTTAAAAATTTCAAATTTAAGAAGTCACACAACTACCATGAATTTCTAGCCACAGAATGTATCAGGCTCACACTGGAGGCAGAGAACTACAAAGTCAGAGCAACCTGTGGAAAAAGGAGGCACCATGTGCAGATCAAAGATAGGTGGCCAAGTGCAGGCAGAGGGGACGAGGAGACAAGGAAGAAAATGGAGCAACTCAGAACCAGAAGTCTCTGGGTGGGGCAGGAGAGCTAGTTCTGACCACAGAGGTGGGCACTGCCCTTCTTGCTCTGTGTCACACACAGTGCTGACTTCTGTAAGTGGAGAGCGAATAATTAGACAATTAACAAAAAGGTAGGTTTTGGGAACCAGATCCCAGGTTTGAAGTCGGCTGCTATTAAGGACATGGCTCCCCGATGGCAGACCTGAGCCCTAGCCAGACCCTCACCTTCTCCTGCAGGGCCTCCCGCATCTCCTGGATGCCTGTGCGTTTGATGAAGTCCGGCAGCTCAAAAGGGGGTTTCTCAATGCCTCGTTTGCCCTGCAGGTACTTGCGCTTAAAACACCAGTGGCGTGGCACAGGCACAGAATTCCGAGTGGCCTTGAGGTGGACCAAGAGCTTAGGGTCCTGTGCTGTCACATCATGCATCTCCACAACATCGGGCCGAGCCACAAGCTGAAAAACAACAGCACACCTCAAGAAAGCCCCAACCTCTTCGGTCTGCAGCTTTTTACTTCTCTTTCTCCAAAGTCCCATCCAGGCCTCCTTCAAAGCTCCTCCCCCAAGCAAAACTCCATCAGCTCGGTCTCACCTGCTTGAGTTCAGCCACAGTGAAGCGATTCATTCGGCGCAACTTCTTCTTGGACAGCTTAGGGGCTTCTGGCTTCTTTTCCTAGAACAGAACAAGTATCTCTTTTGAGCAGGACTCTTCGATGTCAATCAGACTGCCCGGCCTACCCCAAACCTTCAGCCGCCAAAGGGGTTCTCCTCTGCCAGGGTTCACCATGGTCCCTCCCTGGAGTCCTTGTGTCCTGACAGGAGGGTGTGGGCCTCACCAGTTCATCATCGCTGCTATCGTCATCGCTGTCCTTGTGCTCCTCCTCAAAGCCCTTCTTCTTGGGGGCTGCAGAGTTCTCCAGTTTGTCGAGTTTCTCTGGCTCCTTCTCTTTCTCCTTCTTCACATCATCGGTGAGCTGAGGAGGCAGGCAATGTAGAAACCCCAGCCCTGGGCCCCTCCCTAGTTTCTGAACCCGGCCCTGAAGATGCCTCCTTATCCCACCTTTCCCCCTCCATGCCCCTTCCCTGCTCAATCTGTCCCCTAAGAGGACTGCTCCTTGTACCTTGAAAGCCTCAAAAATCCTCTTGAAGAAGATGAAGTTGGGCTCATAAATTTCAGGTTCTTCAGTCACATATTCAATTTCAACATCAGCAGCTGAGGACTCAGAGCCACGGGACCGGGCTGGCTCTTTCTCTCGGTCCCCAGAACTCTCAGATGACACCCCTCGTACCCGCTGGGGCTTTTTCTTCTTCTTTCGGTTCCGACGCTTCCGGTTTTTCTGCCAACACAAGTAAAACCAATGGGTCAGGGAATCCAACACCATGCCTGCCCCACCTCTAATCTCCCCCTATTTCCCTAAGAGGCTGAGAACAAAGGTTTTGAAGTCAGACTCCAAAATTCTGTCCCTCCCCAGCTGTGTGCCTCTGGGTGAACTACTGTACTTCTCAGAAACTCAGTTTATCTTTAAAATGTAGGCATGCACTGTCCTCAGAACTCAAAGGACTTACGGCAATCAAACAGAAACTACCTACACGCAGGGGATAGAAACTGTAGCAGCAGCCACTGCTTTCTCAACACTTAGAATGGAAGCTGTTTTAGTGCCCAAACCCCATCTCCTGCCATTCCTTCCAGACCCAGCTCCATCCCATACCTCTTTTTTGGATACGGACACTGAGTCCTCCTCAGTCTCTGATGCTGACTGACCCAGGGATGAGCGTGTGTCTGTTTCCATTTCCTCTTCCTCTGTAGGGGAGGAAGGTGGCCATCAGTGTCCTCTCAGGGCCGCTGCCCTGCTTACCTGCTCACTGTAACCCCTCTTTACCAAGAGCCAGTTTCTCCCTCAAACCCTCCTCAGCAGCAGCCACTGCAGGCTCTGTGCTTGCAGCCCTCAGGGCGACAGTGCACTCACCCTGCTGAGAGTTCATCTCCTCCTGGCGGCTCTCTTTCAGCTGCAGGATCTTTTCCAAAGCCTGGGGGATCTTGGGGCCCACAGAGGGGTCGTCCATCTGCCAGAGACAAGCCAGGCAGAGGGAGGTCATCTCAGTGCCCCTTTCCCCAACAATTTCCACTTCTACTAGAAAAGCTACTGCCACAGGACATAAACAGCAGGGAGAGGACACCACCAACTAGACCAGGGGTGGGCAAACTTTTTGACTCGAGGGCCACAATGGGTTCTTAAACTGGACCGGAGGGCCGGAACAAAAGCATGGATGGAGTGTTTGTGTGAACTAATATAAATTCAAAGTAAACATCATTACATAAAAGGGTACGGTCTTTTTTTTTTTTAGTTTTATTCATTTCAAACGGGCCGGATCCGGCCCATAGGCGTAGTTTGCCCATGGCTGAACTAGACTCAACCATCCCTCAGCATCCCGCAGAGTGGAGCACAGAACCCTGCCCCAGAAACGTCTTCCTGCCCTGCCTAAGCCCCCCACCCTCACCCCCACCCCCAGAAGTCCTCCCATCTTCTCTCAGAATCCTTTTCTAAAAATCCAGAAATAGTCCCCTTCTAAACCACACTCTCCTCTATCTAGGAAGAAATCAGCAATCTCACCTCTCTGTTTTCATCTCCAGGGGGTGGTGGGGGACCACGAGGCCGGGGAACCGGGGCCCCCATGGGCAAAACAGTAGGAGTGGGGCCCACTGGAGCAGCAACTAAGAAAGAAATCCAAAAATCCAATGTGAGAAGAGACAACAACAAAAAAAGAGAGAAACACTCATTTTAAAAACTACCTGCCTTGTGTGCTAAAAGTTAGAGTGATGGTTACCCTTAGGGGGAGAGGGTGGCTGGAAGAGAGCCAGGAGGGCTTTTGGGGTGCTGGTTGTATGGGTGTATTCAGTTAATGAAAATTCACTTTTGACACATCGTTTTTAAATGTGATATATACTTAAATAAATAAAATTTTCATCACCTTCCTTTTCCTTTCCTTCCATTTCTGAGGTCTTACCTCGAGGACCCAGAGGAGTGCGAACACCGATTTGGCCCATGTCTTGTGGGGGCCGAGGGACTGGGCTGCCCATCTTGGCAATCTCCTGCTGCCGTTCTTGCTCCAGTAACACAGCTGCCTATGAGAGGGAAGTGGAAGTGGAGACACAACTTGGAAATCCACTGGGCAGGCAGCTCCTGGCAAATGCATTCTTTCAGCCAGGTAACAGGACCAAGGAGAACAAACAGGTACCACTGGAGTTCTGACAGCCCCACATCCCCCCTGCCACTTCCAGGATACCAATCCACACGGAGGAGCCCCTCTCACCACAATACAAAACCCCTGGAAATAATGCCGAGAAAAAGCCCAAATTCCTAGCAGAGAATTTACTATTTAGCTTAAACACTGACTTCTATTTTTAACAAGAGTTTTCTTCCCAAAAGATTAGTTATCTCTAAGAAACAGTGAATTCTTTTCTTATATCTACCCCTCAAGATCTAGCACAATCTGGGCAAAGACAGTTCTTCATAAATACTTCCGTGCCTGGTGCAGTTAATGCCTATTTTCTAATTCCCCGAGTAAGCTATTAGTAACTGACACAATGCACCTGTGGGGCCACCGCATTCAGTCTGATACAAATGACTACATTAGCCCAGAGTCCCCTCCATGGCACCTAAAACGACATCATGTAAGACTAGAAGGGATCAGCGAATGTTTCTGTAATGGGCCTAGAGTAAATACTGGGCCACTGTACGGACTCCTTTGTCTACTCTTGGGTTTTATTTTTTTATTTTTTAACAATCCTCTAAAAATATAAAAACAATTCTTAGCTTGTAGGCCATACAAAAAACAGACTGCAGTCCACAGTTTAGCAACCCCTCAGGTATCAGAAAGATGAAATTATTTGGGAAATACTGAAATTTAGTTGAGGGTAAGGTAATGTTGAATGGTGCATCTTGTTTTGGACACAAAGCACTAGAAGTGATAGCCAAGGAGTTGGAACATGGGGTCAAAAATTAAAATGAGGGGCATTACCCGCTTCTGTTGCTCCAAGAGCTCATGTTCCTTCAGTGAATGATCTCCCTGCTAAAACAAGAAAACAAGCTCATGCTGCACCGAGACCCCACAGGTCAGTCTGTCACAACTCTGCTCCCTGAAGTCCGCTTCCAGCCTAGAACCTAAGTGCCAGTCTTTGGTCCAGACCTTCCCAGAAGGCTTGGCCCCAGAATCCATCTCTCTCTGAGGCTCCACTCCCCCTTCAAGACCCAGGCCCAGTCTGCCAGATGCCCTCCTCACCTGCTTGGCGCGCTCCTCTTGCTGCATCAACAACGCTGCCTGCTGCTGGGCCAGCTTCAGCCGCTCCTCCTCTGACAATGCCACAGGCTCTCCCACACGGAGAGGAGGTGGGGGCCCCAAGTTTGGTGGGCGGGGTCCAACGGCCATAGGAAAACCAAGCCCAAGGCCTGGTGGAGGTGGTGGAGGTGGTGGAGGAGGCTGCAGAGGGGGGAGGCCCATGGGTGGCGGTGGCATCGGAATCCCAGTGAGCTGTGGAAAAAATATATGATCATAATCTAGGAAGCATTTATCTACTGCAGACATTTGCTGGGGATCTACTATCTGGCAAGTGCTGGGATTCAAAGTCAAATGACACAGTTCTTAAACTCAAGACAATACTCTACAGCAGTGATGGAGAACCTTTTGAGCTCGGCCTGTCAGCATTTTGAAAAACCCTAACTTAACTCTGGTGCCGTGTCACATAGAGAAATTTTTTTATATTTGCAACCATAGTAAAAGAAAGACTTACATTTCTGATATTTATTTTATATATTTAAATGCCATTTAACAAAGAAAAACCAACCACAAAAATGAGTTCGCGTGTCACCTCTGACACGTGTGTCATAGGTTCGCCATCACTGCTCTATAGCAATACCAAGAAAAGATGTTAGCTTTGGGGCACCAACCAATGAAAGCTATCGATTTTCTCCTCAGAAAAATATCATGAACACACATTTTAAAAAATAGATTTTTATTGGTTTCAGAAAGGAAGGGAGAGGGAGAGAGAGAGAAACATCAATGATGAGAATCATTGACTGACTGCCTCCTACGCTCTCCCTACTGGGGATCAAGCCACTCGTGTGCCCTGACCTGGAAATGAACCCTGACCTCCTGGTTTATAGGTTGACTCTCAACCACTGAGCCACACCAGCCTAGCGTAAACACAGATTTTGCATGCAATTTCAGGAGATTCAGGGACACCGCTAAAGGCCTTTCTAAGGACTCCTCACCCCACACACAGAAATCAATGGATCCCAGGTCAGAGCCACTGCTCTAGAGAAAGTAAAATCCTGGATCAGAAAGAACATGGAAGGTGAGAGAACTGAGATAAACGGGAGCCAGTGTCTCCCAATGGCTCAGTAAACACAGAGGGTACGAAATCAAATCAAGGAGTGACCCCTAATGTCTCAAAGAATACAGGAACTATGCCCAGGAGAACAAAGAAGACAGCGATTACTTCCAGCTGGTTTGGAGCGGGTGGGGGTAAATCAAGTCAGGCTTCCAAATATTTGCGCTAAATCTTAAATAAGTAGAATTTGGAGGAGCAGACCCTGGGGAAGGATGCAAGGATCAGGAGCAAGGACGAACTGAAGAGCTAATTCTGTCACTGCAGCACCTCCCTGCCCAGTCTCCTAGTTGCATCCTGCCTACACTACATGTGAGAAGGACCTTTTTAAGCAAAAGGGACCTTAAAAAGTGGAACCACCATCTCACCTGTGCTGACATGGGAGGCGGAGCTGCTTTGTCCCCATCTTCACCTCTCAGAACCGGCCGATTCAGTACAATACCAGTCTGCAAAAGAGAAAGGGCTCTAGGTCAGTCCAAGAGCAGCTGTTCCACTAGCAATGGTTCTCAACCTTCTGGCCCTTTAATTACAGTTCCTCATGTTGTGACCCAACCATAAATTTTCATTGCTACTTCATAACTGTAATGTTGCTACAGTTATGAATCGTAATGTAAATATCTCATATGCAGAATGGTCTTAGGCGACCCCTGTGAAAGGGTCGTTCCACCGCCCAAGGGGTCGCGACCCACAGGTTGAGAACCGCTGCACTAAGGGATGTTCACTCCTATCCATGCAACAACATTTACCCAGGCCTGTCTGCTGGAGCTCGGCTGGGCACTGGGGAGACCAGGTATATAGAAACGGTTACACGATTGCAGGTAAAGACAACAACACGCAAAAAGGGAAAGCCCCGCTAGCTGTGCCGAGGAACACAAAGAACCAAGACCGAGTTGAGAGGTCATGATAGGCCTCCTCCCGCCGCCAACACTTACCTGGCGGGTGTAGCTCTGCAGCCGTTCCACTAGCTCCTCGCGACTCCCAGCTGTGCAAAGCAGAGGATCATCCGGTAAGTCACGCCGAGCCCGAGTCAGGCCCGCCCGCCCAAGTCAGGCCCCAGCGGCCCGCCTCCGCCCCCCGATCTCCGGGGTAACCAGGCTCCGCTTCCCCGCAGGCCTACGCGGCTGGCTCTTGATCTCCAGTTCTCCTTACCTTGGATCGGAGCTCCGATCTCTGCCAATTTGGCCTGAAGCTCCTGGACAGCCCAGGCGCCATAGTGACCAGGAGGTGGCGGCGGCGGCAGCTGCAACTCTCCTTTGGGAGGCTCGGGATGTTCGGCCGCCATCTTAGCAGCAGCAAGGCGCGCGACCAATACGGAAGCTCGCACCAGACTCGGGGCCCACTGCCCGGAACTTCCGGCAGCGCGGTACGCCACGTCCCTCCCGGGTTGGCAGGCTACTCGGATAGAGGCCCACCCCGTGTCGTTCTCCCTTGGTCGCGAAGCCTTCTGGGAGTTGTAGTACGATACCCGGCCACTGCACCGGGAACACTGGGAACGGGCGCAGGGGCGGGGCTGCGGGGACAGCGGGTCCCTCCCGGAGGGCTTGCTTTCAGCGCCTGGCAGTCCCGAGCGCAGACCGTAGCCTTCCGACTCCCGGAGCCATTGTGAGAGGCCCGGGCGCTTATGTTCCCGGGAGTTCCGAAAGACTAATTCCCCGGCCGCCGCGCGTTGCGGGCGCCAAAAGCAGAAGGTTGCAGCCGATGCCTGCGATAAAACCGCGTCTGATTGTCTGCCCGCCCACCCCGGCGCAGGTGGGAATGAATGAGCTGAAAGGGGATCGGAGCCGGGAGAGGAGCGGACCCGCCCGGGCTGAGCTCCAGCTGCGGACCCGGGGGAAGGGCCACACTTTAAGCCCCTTTTCCCGTCTTCCAGGCCGGCTCAAATGTCGTCTCCGCTAAGCCCTCTCCCGTTTTCCGTTGCTTCCTTGGAGCCCTCATAATAATACATGCAAACCTCCCACCTTTTGTTTTGAAGTCTTTCTTGCCCCTTCTACCCACCTCTATCCCCAAGAACGTGAGCAGGGGCCTGGCGTTCGATAAATAACTGGGGAGGGGAGGGCAAGTGGAGCAGTCTTTCCAGAGACATTATTTACGTCTTTTTCAGTCTCCAAAATAAACTCAGGATCTTTTCTTCCCTCATCCCCACCAGCCTCCTGGAGGACCCACCCTGCCTCCTGCCTCCTGCACCCCCTAACCCCCACCACTGGCCTGTGCGTCTGAGGGAGAAATGGGCAGGTACCGCTTACCTGCCCAGCTTCCACCTCTCCCTGTCCTGACCAGTCAGTTCAACGTGTGTGGGTGTGTGTAGAGCCAGGAAACTCAAGTGAAATGGTCTCATTTCCCCCACACACCCACACCCTTCATATCTCTAGCATGCTCCATTTCACTGGCTGCCTCCAACAAAGAAATAGCTGGGAACAGTGAAAAAAAATAGGGTGTCAGGTCCAGGGAAGGTGTGAGGTTTATAACAGACAGAGAAGAGGACTGGGCCAGGAAAAATGACTGGCTAGGAAATTCTCTTTGCTCCTGTCCAAACCTTGACCCCTTCCCACTTCCATCACTACCACCATCCCAGTCTCCTGACACTCCCAGAGGAGAAGCCAAACCCAGAAAGGACAGAAGAAAGAACAGTTCGCCCTCCCCTTCAGCTTGTCAGCCCACTCAAGCAGAACCATTCCTGACACAAAGGAAGTGCCTTTCTGCTCCCTGTAACTGGAGAGCCAATGGCGGGTCATCTGAGGCTAGAGGCCCCAAAGCATGTGTATGTGCTGGGGAAGAGGTTGGCGGTCTCAGGCAGGATAAACTGAGGGCTGATGGGTGAGGAGGTGGTGTAGCTTAGGCCAGAAAGCAACAACCCTAGTGGGGCCCCATTTTATCCCAACAGCCCTGGGACCCAGGCAGGGTAGGTCGTCCATTGTTCAGAGGGGAAGACTGAGGAGCCAGTCTGGGACAAGCAGTTCTCCTGATCCTGAGTGTCCCCATTCCCTCCTCCTCCTTAATAAGGACCCTCACACAACACCTACCTGTGTGGGTGTAGAATGGAATCTAGTCCCTTCCAGTCCCAGCTATGGGTGGCTGCCTCAGCTCTGGGACCCTTGCCATACCAGGCCAAGAGGGCAGGGGAAAGCAGGGCTCCAGGACTCCGTGAGAGCCAGAGAACTACGTGTGTGGCTCTTGGTGTCTGGTGTGACTTTGGGAGGTGCTGCTGCCTAGCTCCTGGAACAGCAGTAGAAAATTCAAGACTACCCCCCCCCCCACACACACACACACAGGAGCTCACAAGTATCATCTTCACGTGTATCACCTCTGAGGGCTCAGAACAGCTCCCATCCACTAAGGCTCTGGTCAGGGGTGAGTGGGTCTGGGTCCTGGTGGAGGGTGGGAGTGGGTCAGCAGCAAGGGCTGCTTCAGGGGCTGGAGGAAAAGGGTTCCCAGGGGTATGAGGGCAGATAGGGCCAGACTATGCTTCTGTGCAACTATGCTTCTTATCTGGAGGTGGAAAGAGGAGAAGGAGAGGAGGGAGGGAGCATGTGGGCGCCTGTAAAGGTACCTGTGTCTCTGACACACACACACACACACACACACACACTCCCACCCCCACCCCCAGGACGCTCCAGCCCAAGGTTGACCAGTGGGGCCCAGGAATGTCCAGCAATGCCACAGTGTCCAGATACTTTCCGAACCTAAATGTCCCCTTCTGTAAGCGAGGCAAGGGGCTGGCCACCTTGGTGTCCGGACTCAGCAAGGCTGCCAGGGAAAGATGCCCGCATCAGAAGATGCCGCCCGGAGAATGTTCATCGGCAGCCTCCGAGTCAGGGCTGCCCCCTCCTCTTCTCACTCCCCTTCCCCTCCTCCTCCCCAGCTCCGCCGCTGGGCCCCCGCCCCCGCCCCGCCTCCAGTATGCGATGGGGGGCGGGCAGCGGGCAGAGCCGTGAGCCGAGCAGCCCAGCGGACGCCGCCACCTGATCCCATCCAGGCGCGGAGCGACGGGTGCTCGGTGCGCAGGGCCCGGCGCCCTCGGACCCACAGCGGATTTCAGGAAAAGGGTTGGGAGGCGGCGACCACCCGCCACCGCCACCGGGGACGGAGGCAGAGCCCGCGCGTGAGTCCTGCGGTCTCCAACCTGGGCGGGGAGGAGGGGTCGACCAGTCCCGGACGGGGGGCGACGGATGGGCGGGAGCGTGTCCTAGGGGCGCAGTGCCTGGAGAGCATGAGGAGGGGCGCGTGTCTGGGGAGCGGGAGAGGACTGGGTGAGAGGGCGAATCTGGCCTCTCCCCTAAGAGCAGATGCCGGTGACAGATCCCTGGGGGAGGTTGGGATGAAACTGAGGGAATGGAGGTGGGGGAGGTAGATGGTGATGGAGAGAGCAGGGGAGGGGAATTCGGATACACGGATGACGTTGGGGACAGGGAAAGGGGGCTGGAGGGACCTGGTGCAGGCGGAGGAAAAAGGAAGGAAAGGAGGGAGGTGGAAAGATACTTGATCTCCTGGGACACTCATTTGCAGCCTCCTTAGCCTTTGGCCCTTCTCTCTAGGGAGAAACTGTTTACCGGACTGTGCCATCCTCAAGTGAGGATGGAGTCTCCAGGTCAGCCAAAGGTCAGGTCCTCAGGTCTGGGTGGTCCAGGCCAGGGCGCCCTCCTCCTCTAAATGCACCACTGTTGGCCCTAGAGCTTGGAGGACAGAGGAGGGCTTGCTTGGGGGTGGGTGGGCACCCAGGCCAGTTTGCAGAGCTCTGGCTAGCTGTTCCATTTCTTCTTTGGCTCCCTGGAGAAGGGAAAGCAATTTGCAGCAGCCTGAGGTAGGTTGTGCTGACTAAAATTAGCCCTGATATTCTGATGAGGTTGGGCACCCTGGCCTGTCTGGGGTGGCTCAGGGAAACTCTCCATGGAGAAGACAGAAGGGAAGCCGGGAAGTAGTTTGAAGCCTATGAGGGGCCTGGCCCCAGCAGACCCTCCCCACAACAGCCTGGAGACCACAGAAGCGGACAGCCCCTCCCAGGTGTCCGGACCCTGACTCCATCTCCAGCAGAGGCACCAAGGATTGAACTTGCCACGGGAAGGGAGGCTGCCTCTAATGTGCGAGCAGCACTCTCTTGGGACCTGGAATGTTTATCCTGGCTGAGTGCCCACCCCAAGGAGACAGGGGTACTGATTTCAAACACCTGCAGGTATCATGGTCTGTGTGGTCTAGGAGGGTAGAACTGGCCACATGCAGAGCGGAAGGTGTAAGGGGACAAGTGAGGATCCTAGCTATCCCAGAGAGAACTTCTGAACAGCCAGCGCTGCTCAGAAATGGACCAGGCTGTATATGAAGGTGATGAGCATTCTGTCATCGATGGTGGCCAAGCAGAAACTCGTGCCTGGGGAATTCTTGTGCTCATGATGGCTGGTTCCAAGTGAGCCTCACATAGGGTCTGGCTGGCTGGCTCCCCGGGGCTAAAGGGAATGGCACGGAGGGAACCACCAAGCAGCCCATCGCCCTCTCATCGCCTGTGTGACCTGGTTGAAGCATCTCCCAGAGAAAATTCCACCATAGCTCCCTCCAGGCTTGACATGTTTGGCTGACCCAGAGTCCTCTGAAAAATAGGGTGGTTTCAAGGAGTTTAGCAAAGATGGGAATAGGCTGGGCCCTCACTTTGCCCCTTTGGGGAACTCCTGCCTGACCACCAAGTCCTCTAAGCAGGATAAATGACAAAGGGAAGGCCTCCATCCTGCAAGGGCCACTGGCTCTGACTTCCTCCTGAAGGTTGCCCACCCAGACAGAGCCAGCCCTCCTCTGCCCCAGCAGGGGTGGGGGTGGACTTGCTCCTTGGTTGTCCTCTGTGGCTGGACCCTTCACCGCCCTTGGCTCCAGGTGGATTAAGTCTGTCTGCAAGCTGATGGAGGAAACAAGGTGCTGGGGCTGGGAAGGAAGGGAAAGACATAACCAGACATCTTTCCACCCCATCAGGTTTCAGTGTAATCCAGGATTAATTGTGTGCGGGGAAGAAGAGGGACTGGAAGCCAAGCCCAGGGCCCCCAGGAAAGGTGATGGTCAAAAGAGTTTTCACATTACCTCACCCCTCCTGGGACTCAGGTGTCCTAGTTCCACACATGCACATGCCCGTAAGGTTCCAGGCTCCCCCTCCCTTTTGGAGAGGAGGGTATATGAGGCTGAATCTGAACCAGAACCTGAAGACTAGGCCGCTGGGGCAGAGACCCCACCCTACCTGACAGGCATTGCTACTGAAGCTGACTTTCCACTGGAGTTGCCAAGGGCTGTGCTGCCCTTGAGCCAAAGCATTCATGTGTGGGTGACTGGCCGGAAAGCAGGCTCCTCTGGCTCTCACACCTGTCACTCACCTGGAATGCAGGCCCACCTCCAGATTCTCAGCAGGGCAATGAGCAGGAGCCCCTCTGCATCCCCACACCCTGCCCCACGCCCAAGCTGCCATCCACTGCCTCTCACTGTAGAGGAAGCTGATGGGGTGGCCAGGGTTTCAGGTGTCTGGGGATGGAATCCAGGTAGGGTTCCAGGATTTCAAGTCCCTCGTGGATTTATTGGTCTTGAACCCTCAGAGCAGGAGCCCAGGTGGGAGGGCTCAGGGCTCAGAAGCGGGCAGAAGTGCCAGAGTTCAGGGCAGGCTGGGGAAACCAGTTCTTTTTGGAAGCAGCACACCTATCTAAGGGTATGGACTCTGGAGCCAGAAAGAGCAGGTCTGATCCCGGATTCTGCTAATACCAGCTCTGTGGCCCAGCCAAGGGGCTTCATTTTTAGAGCCTCAGTTTCCTTGTCTATATAGTAGAAATAATATGTTAGGGTTGATGTGATTAAACAGGATTAAGTATATAATAGCATAGTACAAACAGTAAGTCCCTGTGTCAGAGACTTGAGAAGGTGAAGGTTTGGTCAGTGTTTCTGAGGAGCTCAGTTTCTGGGGGGTCAAGACCAACCCTTGGCCGAAGCCATCAGGGAAGGAGGGGAAACCTTGAGTTGAGACTTCTGTGACCTGAGCCAAGCCGCGGTGCCAAGGCAAGTCTACTGGGTAGACAGATACAAACGGCCACGAGACAAAGAGGAATTGGGGGCACAGAGAGAAGCAGAGACAGGGCTTAAGGGAGTGGCTATAGCCTGAAGGGCTGGCCACACCCCAGAGCCTGTAATTCCACCCAAGGCTAAGTTATCTGGAGCCCTGTGGAGATAGGGTCTTGGTGACGGGAGGCAGGAATCTGATCTTCCCTGGCCTCTCTGCTCACCCCACTCTTGGGAGCTCTCCTTTGCAGCAGTCTGCGGGGGCTGAGAGCCCATCTCTTCTGCCCACCGCAAACCTGTTTGCCTTCTTCCCCTGCCAGGCCTCTCCGGAACACTGGCCCTGCTACCAGAGCCTCAGGAGCCCCCATGAGTGCCAGCAGCGGGTGTCCTGGATAGCAAGACCCTGGCTAGTCCAGGGGTGGGTACGACATCATGCCACCCATCCTCCAGCGCCTGCAGCAGGCCACCAAGATGATGAGCCGCAGGAGAATCCTGCTGCTGGTGCTAGGGTGCAGCACCTTGAGCCTCCTCATCCACCAGGGTGCACAACTCAGCTGGTAAGGGGCGGGGCCTCGGTGAGGGGGCGGGGCCCAGGGCAGTTTGGTATTCAGGGGGCCAGCTGCCTGGTTAACACCAGAACCGAGAGCCCTTCTTCCCATTCCTTGCACCTGCCAGAAGTCTGTCTTCTGCTGGGCTTCGTTCCTTCCCTCAATCCCAGTGATGGCGAACCTTTTGAGCTCGGCGTGTCAGCATTTTGAAAAACCCTAACTTAACTCTGGTGCCGTGTCACATAGAGACATTTTTTGATATTTGCAACCATAGTAAAACAAAGATTTATATTTTTGATATTTATTTTATATATTTAAATGCCATTTAACAAAGAAAAATCAACCAAAAAAATGAGTTCGTGTGTCACCTCTGACACGCGTGTCATAGGTTCGCCATCACTGCTCTATCCTGAAGTGCTTTCCACACATCTCTTTATTTTTTAAAAAAAATATATTTACATTGATTTCAGAGCTGAAGGGAGAGGGAGAGAGATATAGAAACATCAATGATGAGAGAGAATCATTGATCGGCCGCCTCCCACATGCCACACACTGGGGATCAAGCCCACTCCTGGGCATGTGCCCTGATCAGGAATCGAACCATAACCTCCTGGTTCATAGGTCGATGCTCAATGAGCCACGCTGGCCGGGCACCATACATCTCTTTAGATCCACACACCCTCCCGGGGCATGGATTGATCTTCATTGAAATGGGAGTGACTTGCTCAAAGTCAGAGTGAGTCAGTGACTAAACTAGGACTCTAATCCAGTCCGAATCCAGTGCCTCCCCAAAGGACTGCAAACAACTTCTCACTACTTCTGTTGTGCTGGGCAAGTCTCTCACTTCTCTGAGCCCGTTCCCTCATCTGTAAAATAGAAATGATGTTATGTGTGATCCAGCTAGTCACCCTGACACAGGATACCATGTGACTAATAGGAGCCCCGACCCTACTCCTGGCTCACGTGTGAACCCACCAAATACCTGCACCCCTCAGAGCCTTAACTTCCCCATTTTCTGCATGGTCTGCCCAGGAGAATGACGTGAGTGGGCCCGATCCCCGTGATTTGCTGGTCTTTAAAAGGGCGTCTGTGTAGACATTATCCTGAACCCAAATCAGCCACAGATAGGAAATCTCAATGGTGTTCTCAAAGCTGCTTAGCCTTTCCTCATTCCATTAGGACTAGGGCGCAGAAAAGAAACAGGAGAGTGGCTCCAAGTCTGAAAAGATCTCACCGGTTTACCTGTAAGCCCAAACATCCTTTCAGGATCAGGGAAACAAATGAAAGCTTCATGAAGGCTAGGACTGTTATCTGTTCTCTATACTATCATATTTCTTGAGCCTAGAACAGTGCCTGGCACATAGGAGATGATTAAAAAAATATTGGCCGAATGAACGAGTAAAGCTCCAGAGGTCTTAACAGAATCACATGACAAATGGTTTGCCTCAAAGCCCTTGCCTCTGATCCACAAGGCGAGGAGCCAGTGAAAAAGTAAAAGTGAAAAACAAGAGAGAGCAAGAAGACTTGGCGACTTTATCTGGGCGGCCAGACTTATGTAAATGACTTTTTTCTTCTAAACCTCCGTTTCTACATCTTTAGAGTGGAATTCCTCAAGGATCTCCAAGGGCCATTCTCCCTCTATTAGTTATCTATTTCTGTGTAACCAAATTACCTCAAAACTTAGCAGCTGAACACATCAAACATTTATTATCTCACTTCTGTGGGTCAGGAACCCAGGTGGGGCTTAGCTGGGTACCTCGGCTTAAGCTCTCTCATGGGGCTGCAGTCTCATCTGAAGGTCTGATTGGAAGGGCTCCCCTTCCAAGCTCACTCATGTGGTTGTTGGCAGACTTCAGTTCCTCAAGCAGGGTGATGGACTGAAGGCCCAGTTCCTTGGTAACTGCTGCCATGGGATGCCTCCCCATAGGGTGGCTCACCACCTACAGGAGTTGTCCTAGATAAGACACCGAGATAGAAGCCATAGTCTTTTTATAGTGCAATCTCACAAGTGACATCCATCGTTTCTGCCCTATTCTATTCCTTAGAGACATCAATAAGTCCCGCCCTTACTCAAGGGGAAGGAAATACACAACAGCATGAATACCAGGAGGCCAGCAGGGATCACGTGGGTCATCTTAGAGGCCGCCTACCATACCCCTCTACTGCTCTGTGGGTAAAGCCCAAAACGGGCTGCTCTGTAGCCCACCCCAACCATCCTCGGGCAGGGGCAGGGCTCACAGCCTCTCACACCCTCCTCCCTGCACCCCTCCCTGGACCCTGCAGGTACCCCAAGCTGTTCCCTCTGAGCTGCCCGCCTCTGCAGGACTCCCCACCGCGCCCCAAGCACATGACCGTGGCCTTCCTGAAGACGCACAAGACGGCGGGCACCACGGTGCAGAACATCCTGTTCCGCTTCGCCGAGCGCCACAACCTGACGGTGGCCTTGCCGCACCCGCGGTGCGAGCACCAGTTCTGCTACCCACGCAACTTCTCGGCGCACTTCGTGCACCCGGCCACGCGCCCGCCGCACGTGCTGGCCAGCCACCTGCGCTTCGACCGCGCGGAGCTCGAGGGCCTCATGCCACCGGGCACCGTCTACGTCACCATCCTGCGGGAGCCCGCGGCCATGTTCGAGTCCCTCTTCACCTACTACAACCAGTACTGCCCGGCCTTCCGGCGCGTGCCCAACGCGTCCCTCGAGGCCTTCCTGCGCGCGCCCCAGGCCTACTACCGCGCGGGCGAGCACTTCGCCATGTTCGCGCACAACACGCTGGCCTACGACCTGGGCGGCGACCACGAGCGCAGCCCGCGCGACGACCCCGCCTACCTGGCGGGCCTCATCCGCCAGGTGGAGGAGGTCTTCTCGCTGGTCATGATCGCCGAGTACTTCGACGAGTCGCTCGTGCTGCTGCGGCGCCTGCTGGCCTGGGACCTGGACGACGTGCTCTACGCCAAGCTCAACGCGCGCGCCGCCGGCTCGCGCCTGGCCGCCATCCCCGAGGCGCTGGCGCGGGCCGCGCGCGCCTGGAACGCGCTGGACGCCGGCCTCTACGACCACTTCAACGCCACCTTCTGGCGCCGCGTGGCGCGGGCCGGCCGCGCGTGCGTGGAGCGCGAGGCGCGCGAGCTGCGCGAGGCCCGGGAGCGCCTGCTGCGGCGCTGCTTCGGCGACGAGCCGGTGCTGCGGCCGGCGGCGCAGATCCGCACCAAGCAGCTGCAGCCCTGGCAGCCCAGCCGCAAGGTGGACATCATGGGCTACGACCTGCCCGGCGAGGGCGCTGGCGCGGCCACCGAGGCCTGCCTCAAGCTGGCCATGCCCGAGGTCCAGTACTCCAGCTACCTGCTGCGCAAGCAGAAGCGCCGGCTGGGTGTGCGGACCCGGCCCGAGCCCGTCCTGGACAATCCCCCGCCGCCTCGGCCCATCCGGGCGCTGCCCCGCGGCCCCCAAGGCCACTGAGCTCCGGGAGTCAGGCCTTGGGGCTGGGGGCTACCTCCAGGTCCTGCCGCATCAGGACCCCCTCTTCCGAGGGGCTTAAGCCCCACGCTGTACGGGGGGGCGGGGGAGCCTTCTGAGCCCGCCTCCCTGGGCTGGGCTGAACCCCCTCCCCCGGGAGGGAGCTGATAGGCTCAGTGGAGCCCCAGGCGTCCCCTCCTCCTTCCGGGGTGGGGGTCTGAGACCTGCCCGGAGCCGCCCTCCCCATGGCTGGGCTGAGCCCTCCGCCAGTTTCCAAGCGGGTGGGCCGGGCTGCAGCGAGGAGCTGCGCCGCCGGCCTCCCGGAGCCCCTGCTTTTCCTCACAGGGGCCAGGGGTCCCCACACCATCTGTCTTCCAGGTTCCACTCTCACCACAGACCTAAGCTGCTCCCAGACTCCCAGAACCAAGAGTTCTTGGGTTGGGCTTTTTGTTTTGTTTTGTTTTGTTTTTTAATAAAAATATCTCTCAAATGTGCAGGTTAGATGGCAGTCATTGAAAGCCAGATTCCCCACATTGGCTGAGGCAGGTGCCCAAGGGTAGCTGTGGTCACCAGGAGGATCAGGACTCCGCCTCGGGCTTCCCCTGCTCTTCCCGGAGGCTCACCCTTGATTGACTGAGCCACCTCAGCCCACTCATTTCCTTTGAGAAAATGTAAATCATTTTCATTCAATTCAGCGACATTTATTGAGCATCATCTCGAACGAACAGGGATGCAGATGAACAAGGCAGCTAGAGCCCTTCTCCTTATGGGGCTCATGGGGAGACGCTGAAACGAGCAGTTACCTAAGAGGAAGGACTGTGGGGAGGCGGGGGAGGGGGGGGCCACACAGCAGCTCCTTGGGCAGAGTGGAGGCCAGAGGAGGATCTTTCCAGGTAGGGAGGTGCTGAACTCAGAATTTCACCTCCTCTTTTTGAGTCGCTGACTTTACCACCGGCCTTCCTTCCCACAAGGTCCAGATGTAAATGAGGACCATTCCCTGCCCCTGATGTCCTTTAGTATAGCAAGGCGTTCAGCACCTTCAAATGACACCTCTCTTAAAACTAGCAGAGAATCAGGACTTTTTCTGTTACTTTCTTTTCTACTTTACAATGGACAGCTACATTGACGTATCTGGACAAGTAAGCATAGCTAACATGGTCTATGTGCCAGCCACTGTTTAAAGGATTTATATATATATTACTAGAGGCCCAGTGCATGAAATTCGTGCACTGGCAGGGGTCCCTCAGCAGATGTCCGACTGCTGGCCTAGGCCTGCTTCCTGTGGGTAGCGGGCCTAAGCCGGCAGTCGGACATCCTTAGCACTGCTGCAGAGGCCGGAGAGGCTACCACCACTGCCGCTGCGCTTGCCAGCCGTGAGCCCACCGATGCATGATTGGGGCTGGGGAGGGATGTGGGAGGTTGGCCAGCCAGGGAAGGACCATAGGAGAGCTCCAGGGCATGTCCAACCCATCTCACTCAGTTCAGATTGGCTGGACCCCAGTAGCAAGCTAACCTACTGGTCAGAGCATCTGCTCCCTGGTGGTCAGTGCATGTCATAGTGAGCAGTTGAGCGACCTTAGCATATTATTAGCATATTACTCTTTGATTGGTTGAATGGCCAACTGGACGAATGGACACTTAGCATATTAGGCTTTTATTATATAGGATGAGATAGGTACCATTTCATGGGTGAGGGAACTGAGACTTGGAAAGGTTATGTGACACTCAGGGTTACACTCGGGGATAGAGCGTCAGCCTGTGGACCGAAGGGTCCCGGGTTCAATTCCAGTCAAGGGCACGTACCTCAGTTGCAGGCTCCTCCCTGACCCTCCAGCATGTGGGCTCCTTTATAAACCTGCCCCCTTTCAGCAGAGAGCACGACTATGGACTCAGAAAAATCTGGATGCAGGGACTAACTGGGAACAACAGGCACTGGGAGACGGTTTCTCCTTTGACGTAGGAGCAAGGACAGACCCTAAGTAAGCGCCGAATTGAATGTTAGCCTTCAGTGGCTGAGCAAGGGGCCCCTGGGACACCTTGGTCCAAACATCTCCAGCTTCAGCCACATCCCGGGGGAAGAGGCTCTAGCCCCTGGAACCCCAATGCTCTGCCAAGAGGCTCCTTCCATCAACACACGTGACGCTGCTCAGTCTGTGCCCGCCCTACAGGGTTCCAGAGCTTTGGCAGCAGGTGAAATGTGGTCCCTGCCTGGAGGAGCTCACGATAACCTCTGGGCAGATGTACAAGTAGCAGCCGGGGTGAGGGCTCGATGGAGGCTGTTGCTTCCACAGGTGCTTTGGAGCTCAAACTCTGGCTCTGCCACTTACTGGTTACATGACTTTGGTCTTAGTTTTTGAGCCTCACTTTGCGCGCCTTTGAAATGAACCATTTCCCTGGTGGGGAATGAACAGTGTTTGACATGAGGCGCCCAGCACAGTGCCTGGCACATGGAAATGCTCCCACAGCTCTGCTGTTGTCAGGGTTCCTCCAGGACTGACACCCTCCACATTGTAGATGCTACTGGCAGGCACATCAGTTCTTCTAGTAAAAGTTTCCCAGCAGGTGGAAGAAAGCATTTTGAAGTAAGGGTGTCTTTTCTCACTTTGCCCAAAGGCATTGTGCGGGCAAGCAGCAGTCTTGATGCTGGTGGTCACGGAAGGATGTGCAGAGTGAGGTGGGAGCAGAGAGGAGGATAGGGGTGTCTGGAGAGGCTCCCTGGAGGAAGGATGTCCGAGCTGAGAACAGGACGGGGAGGGTACTCCAGACAGAAGCACTGACATCAGGTTGTGAACGGCCTTGAATGTCATGCTTAGAAGTTCGGGTTGTTCGGCATGGGACACTGGAGTAAACGGAATGGCCAGAGATGACCAGCAGGGACAGAGATGCCCGACTGTCCCCAGAGCAGAGGGGGTCACCATCAGCCCATCTGTAGCCCATCCCTGACCCAGCAGCACCCGAGGTAGGGACCTCGGTTGGAGACGATGGGAAGTCCCTGAGTTTGCAGGAGAAAGGCCTTTAATAAAGTGCAAATGCTGCAGGGAGAAGGCACATTGACAAGAGCAGTGGCACCAGCTAATGTTTACTGAGCACTGCTATGTGCTAGCTGCTTTTCTATGTGCTTTATATATTTTAACTTCATTCTTACAACTGGTGAGATAAGGGTTATTCTTGTACCTCTTTCACAGAAGGGGAAACTGAGGTACAAAATAGGTGAAGTGCCCAGGCTTACCCAGCTGGGAGAAGCCGCGCTAGGACAGAGGCAGAGCAGAGCGCTGGGGCTCCCAAACCCCAGTTTCCACCACTGGGATATATTGTCTCGCCCGCTCTCACACACCCAGCAATCCCTGCAGGCTCATTATTAAAGAGCCTTCTTAGATAAGCCCCCTGGGCTTGAGTGGGAGGAAGGAAGGCAGGGCACAGAGAGAGGAAGGTGGCAATCTGCCAACACAGTTGGGCAGCTTCCCAGGAGAAGCTAGTGGAGTGGAAAGGGGACTGGAGAGCAAGAGGACAGGAACAGCCTCCTCCACCCCCATTCCAATTTCATGGGGTTTTCACAACACTGGCCGGGCACTTGAGTCACAGTCCGATACCCCATTACAAATGGGGGACTGAGTTCCAGAGAGGGGGTGTGGCTTCCAGGGGTGGCCTAGAGCCAGACCAGAGGCAGGAGTGAGGACACTCCCATGCACTGGAGCCACAAGAGGCAAGATCCTGGGTCCTCGATCCCACTTGTGTCTCCAGCTCTGTCTCGGTACTGGCACCCCCATTCACCCCAATTCTTGGTGTCTCTTCAGTGTCTCCCTCACCCTTTCCCCGGCGTCACCGTGTCCTGTACCTTCCGAATAACTGACATCTGCCACCTCTCTTTCCCCACAACGTCTGCCTTCGTCCAAGCCATCAGTTTCTCCTCTGGTTACATCAGCAGCCTCCTAACTGACCTACTGCCTCAGGCTCCCCACACAGACCCAGTCTCCTCTCCGTGTGCAGAGCGACCCTGCTTGAAGCCACCTGATCCTCTCACTCCCTTGTTGAAACACCGCCCTCCCTTACCAGGCCCACAGGGCCCACCCTAGCCTGACCTGCCCCCCCCCCAAAAAATAACCTTTCAGCTGCACCTCCATTGTCCCCCAGCCACACTGGGTGACCCACCATTTTCCTGAAAGCTGAATTTTACCAGCCAGTGGTTGAACACAATGAAATTACATGAAACATTAAATTAAAGCTCATGTAAATTAAATTATATACACTGACCATTAATCAATTATAGCAACAACAAAGGTAATAAATGCTCATAATTCATTACTTTCTAATTAGCTTACTGGATTTTACTATTATTTATATCTTAAGCGTATCTATAGCTATTGTATGTATCTGGTGCAAATCTTGTGGAACGGTGTGCTGCTTACACACATCTCATACAGACGGCGTTCAGTGACTTACATTGGCAACATGCAATCAGCCATGATGGGAGTAGCTACGCTACAGATCATCAAACACTGCAAATCAGAGACTGACCTATTGTTTTGTTGCTCACCTAGACCAGGGATCAACAAACTACAAGCCAAATCTGGCCCACCACCAGTTTTTAATAAAGATTTATTGGAACACAGCCACACTCATTCATTTGCTTACTGTTCTGAGGCATTTTGTACTACAATAGCAGAGCTGAGCAGTTGCAGTGAAGGCTGCCTGGCCCCCAAAGCCTAAAATGTTTACTATTTGGCCCTTCAGGGGAAGCTGGCACACTCTCAGGGAGCTACGCATGCACCTGGAAGAGGAGTGACAGAGACTGGAGGATCTGGTGAAAGCGGGAGGGAGGAGCGGTGGGCCCAGCTGCTGCCCCCGCCAACAGGGTGAGCTGGCAAGTTAGGGTCTCCGTGAGTGAGCTGCAACTGCTCCTGGCGGCCCTGCGCCCACCTTCCTAGCGGAAAAGGATACAGCTCCTGTTTCATGCCCACTCTCCAAATCTTGCACAAAATGTCACCTGTGGCCCACGCTAAGTCAGGACCGCAGGGAAGAGAATTCTGGGAAACATAGTTTCAGTTGAGCGAAAAGGACACTGCAAATTCCCTGCAGCTCCAGATGTTAACTTGAATATTATACCCATGGAGACCAATTAGCATCCAAGACTGTTAGCGATTGAAGTCCACACTCCGGAGGCCCTCAGACTTGTGCTGTGGTTATTCCGCCCGTCCCAGAATTTATTGGGAGATGAGTGCTCAGTAGCTGGCAGAATCCTCCCCAACTGGAAATCCCTGCAATTGTCCTCCCACACCTGCCAAGTTACAAACCAAAAGCAATACCAGAACCCTGTAGAAACTGCAGAAGTGAGTGCCTCCATCCAGGATGTGAGCGATGCAAGGGTAGCGATTCCAGCCACATATCCTTGTAACTCACCTTTTTGCAGGCGAAAAAGGAAACTTAATGATGTGCTGAGGCCAATCACAGCCACAATTCTTGGTTTGATATCTTTACTGGAGAAAATCAATAGAAACCCCAGCGCCTGGTGTGCGGCTATTGAACTCACGTTTTCTCTTACAGGCCCATGAGTATGGGAAGTTACACTCCGTTTGCATTTACATGTCTTTACTGCCTTGCCCCGGGTTTTGAAATTCTTCTGCAAACTGCAAGGTCCAGAGTCATGATCGTCTTAACAACACAGAGAACACTATGCTGATACATTCAATTGATGCCATGATGCTAACTGAACTCTGTGAGCAGGAAACAGCAAGCATCGTAGGTGCCTTAGACATATGTGTGCCAAAGTCAGAGGTGAACCCTGTGGAAGTTCAAGGGCCTGCCATATCAGGAAAGTTTCTAGGGGACCAGATTCTTGGGAATGTCAGATATCTTCGTGGTTTTTTTTTTTTTTTAAATTGTTATTGTTTCAGAGAGGAAGGGAGAGGGAAAGAGAGAAATAGAAACATCAATGATGAGAGAGGATCATCAATCAGCTGCCTCCTGCACAGCCCACACTGGGGATCAAACCCGCAGCCCGGGGCACATGCCTTGACTGGGAATTGAACCGTGACCTCCTGGTTCATGGGTCGATGCTCAACCACTGAGCCATGCTAGCTGGGTTGTCAGATATCTTCTAATGTGAGAGACAAGATCCTGTCCCCTATACCATACACCATAAATAGGAGCAATGCATGGTATGTCTTTTGGGTTTCGGAGCCAACATATATCACCTTTAGACAAGGTGCTTTGACTCATTTACTAGGTAGCATATAAATCTGACTATGTTAGCTCTGGGTCTAAAAAAAAGGCTCTTCAACAGTCCAAGCTGTGATACAAGCTGCCCTATACGTGGGCATTCTGCCTGGTAGATCCACGTGCCTGACTTAGGTGTCAGCCAAAGATGCCATGTGGTGCCTCTGGCAAGTCCCAAGAGGAGTGTCACAGCTATGACCCGAGGAGTCGTGGCCTTGCCAGCCTCTGCCAACGATTCTTCTACATTCTGGAAAGCAGCTTCAGGCTTGTGACTGAACCTTGATAAGGACCGAATGCCTGATTTATGGACACCAAGTGATTATCAGACCCAAATGTTCCTCATGAAGGAGCATTCTCTGAGCCACGGAATCATGAGCTTGGATTTGCACAGTTGCATCTCACTGGAAACTGGAGTGGTGTATGCATTGCTGGGCCCAAGCACATCCAGAAGGCACAATGGACCACCAAAGCGGGTGCTGGGAGTCCCCATGGCATTTGTTTCTATGGCTTCACCTCCTCTCCCTTAGTTTACACTCAATAGCTTCAAGGGGAAGAGGCGAAAGGACAGGCCTGATTTATGGAAGGCTTTGCACAGTAAACCAGTGCCAGCCAGCGTGTACAGCTTCTGTGTGCAGCCTATTTCGAGGGGTCCCTGAAAGATGGTGGTGAAGGAAAGAAAAATCCTCCCCGTGGGCAGAATATCAGGCAGCACGTGTGTTACCCACTTGGTGCGGAAGGAAGGGTGGCCTGTGGTGCAGACCGATAGGAACTCATGAGCAATATCTAATGGACTGGCGATTTGCAGAGACTTGGAAAGAACACAGCTGGGAGCTTGATGCCATGATAGTCTAGGAGAGAGGCCTGTGGCTTCTTAGAATGTAGCACGGAAGACATTCATGTCCCGTGTAAATGCCCATCAGGAAGCAATCGGCGGAGGAGTCCTTACTAGATAAGATGGCCCAGCCTATAGATTCGATCAGTCTCTTTCCCCAAGAAAATTGGTGCTTTCTCTGTGAACCCATGGGAAGGGCAAAACCACAAGGTTTCTGTAGGTGATAGGAGGCTTCTCTGCTCTTTGTCCAGCTTTGCCATTGACCTGATGGCTCACGTTGGACCATTCCCTTCCCTTTTCTTGACCTTGGTTTCCTAATTTTACAATGAAGGGTTTAGACGCAACGATCTCTGATTCTGAACTATATAGCCCAGCAGGAGACATTGGAAAATGAGGCCTGGGAGGGGGCCTGCTGGTGACATCATAGAGGGGAGAATTCTGTGAGAAGAGTCGGGCTTTCCTGGAAACCCCATTGTCACAGGTTAGGTGAGAAGGACAAG
The DNA here is from genome assembly GCF_014108235.1 of Myotis myotis. NCBI lineage: Eukaryota > Metazoa > Chordata > Mammalia > Chiroptera > Vespertilionidae > Myotis > Myotis myotis. The sequence goes on from NW_023416314.1 coordinate 78,390,575, forward strand.
CCAGGTAGGATCCTGCCAGGCCTATGTCTTGAGCTCTTCTTGTTCAAGGGTTCCCAGCATAGTTATTGATTAACCTTCGATGGCAGCAAAGGCTCAAAATGAGACAGACACCAGTGACTTGGATGTGCCCTCTCACCCCGGCTCATCAACCACGCACCACAGACCAGGTCATAGTGGAGCCAATCACCATCGTAGGCCCCATGATCACCATCGCCATGGTGTGTCCCATCATCACGGTGGATCTCACCTAGACTCCCCTGACAGTGCCTTCTCCCGCCACTCCCCCAACCCCTCCACAACCTTGGCCTCCACTGGGTCTCATGGCACTGTCCTCTCCCACCAAACCAATGAGAAGGTACCCATTCGCGATGAGCACCACCGTGGTGGCAGGAGACATCATGGTAGGCCCCCCCACGTTAGTGAGTTTCGCCATCATGGTGGGCTCCATCACGAAGGTGAGCCTTCCCATTCTAAAGATGGTGCGTCCTCCGGGTCCCATCACTCTTATGCTTACGACCACAGCAAGCGCCGTCGTCATGTAACCCACCACCACAGAAGGCCTCTTCATCATGGAGAGAGCTCTTCCCACCATGGCATATCTCGCGACCCCAGTGAGCACCACCATGGCCACCGTGGCCATCCTGGTGAGCACCACCGCAGAGAGCACCGCCATGGGGAGTATCCTAGTTTCAGTTCCAGAGACTTGCACACAGGCTTCAGCGTCGCCAGAGTCAGCTCAATCTTTCAACCTACCACGGCACACAAGCAGAGCACGGCCATTAGCTTGACGCGTTCCCGCAGTGCAGTTCGCTCACGTGCCTCCAAGAGCTCCAGAGTCCATCCTCTGGAATCCTTATCTAGAATCTCAGAAAGCTGGCCTGAAGATGAGCCAGTTCAGATGCAAAAAAGTGAGTCTTTGCCCACCCCCCACCACCACCACCACTCCGGTTCCAACTCCCACTGCCTGGCCCAGGTTGCAGATCTGACTCAGGCCCGGCACCAGCCTTGCACAGATCACGAGGCTTGACTCTCGCCTGGAAGGAACTTTTCATTGGCTATTCACTCAACTGACTGTTCATCAGCCCATCTTTTCTTTGTAGAATCAGGCACCTCTTCAGGCCGCCGGTGGTTTGTTCACTCAGTCACTGCTTTCTTCACTTGCACGTTCACTTGCCCAACATTTCCTCTTCTCTAACATGGGCACCTGGGCTACTCGGGCCCTGGCAGCACAAGGAAGACCAGCCCTCAAGGGGCTCCAAGGCTGGGGGTGGTTACAACCAACCAACCCAGATCATCCAGTGATGGAGGCCTATCCTTCATGTCAGAACATTTGTGGTTTCTATTTGTCCATATTTCCCATGCTAAGCCATGAGGGAAATGACCTCTTCTTGAGGTCAGAGTCTGGGGAGCAGTGCCTGAATGAGGGCCATTTGAGGGCAGGGGGGACCTTGGCTGTTAATGCACAACCCCCCCCCCCCAAACTTGGCCCCTAGTAGCTCAGCAAACATGGCAACAGCCCCACAGACAAGCAGAGTGGAATGAATGTCTAATGGAGGGGGTAAGGAAAGTAGCCCAGAGAAGATGTTTCAGCAGAATCTTAAAGGGAAGGGGAGAATTTACCAAGAGGATGGGGTGGCGTCGAGGATCGGGCTTTCCACACCTAAGTTGCCATGTGAGTAAAGAAAGGCATGGGGGTGTGGGAACATGAGCCCTCAAAGCATGTTCCAGCAGACCCCAAATCCCCCACAGGGGGCCCCTACCATGGGAGGAGTTGGGCCTGTGGCCCAGTATCAGTTCATAGAGGCCCCTTCGTGAGTGGAAGGCAGGCAAGCAGGCAGGCATGAAGAATCCCAGCCCGGCTGACAGGAGGCCTGGCATCCCCGAGCCCCTCCTCACAGACTTGACTTTCTGGCCCCCTTATAGCCAACAAAACCTCGCGGGGCCACAAGAAGGCGCACAGTGAGAACATCTGCAGTAAGCTGTTCGGAAACTTTTGCTCCCTCTTTTACGGCCTCCGGAAAATGCTCAGTGTCCTGACCCAGTCCCTGTTCTTTGACGCCTTCATCTTCATCGTTGTCTGCCTCAACATCATCATGCTTGTGGCCCAGACCTTCGCTAAGGTTGAGGTCCGGGGCGGTAAGACCCGGGGAACCCCGTTCATGTGGAGACGATGTTTCAGACCTGCTGTTGGCTTGGCCCAGTGCCCACTGATTTTATTTTTTTAAACACTTTTTAAAAAATTTATTTTTATTGATTTCAGAGAAGAAGGGAGAGGGAGAGAGAGATAGAAACACCAATGATGAGAGAGAATCATTGATGGGCTGCCTCCCGCACATCCCCTACTGGTGGGGAGCCCGCAACCCAGGCATGTGCCCTTGACAGGAATCGAACCTGGGACCCTTCAGTCCACAGGCCAACGCTCTGTCCACAGAGCCAAACGAGCCAGGGCTGCCCACTGATTTTATATAAATTAGTAAAGAGGCTCAGAGAGAGAGAGCTGAGGTCAGCTAGGCAGCCGGGGACAGAAAGGCCAGCTAAACCAGAGGATGTGCTGTTTGTGGCTATTACCACTAGAGGGCGTGTTTGCTCTAAATATGCTTTGCTGGGCAGCGTGGTGGGAACCCAGGTGGGCTAGAAGGGCCAGAAGATTCTGAGGAGACCCAGGAGGGGTGAGAGTGGAAAACCTGAGAAGGCAGCCCTTAAAACCCTGGGGAGCAGGGCGAAGGAAAGCGCAAAAACGAAAGAGAGAAGTAAATGGCTGAGGTTACTTGCATGGTCACTGGGTTGGCTCCATTTTAAGCATTTTACTGTGTTAAATGCCTTTCATGCTCATGAAAAGTATCAGGCAGGCTGTTGTTATCGCCATTTTACAGACAGGAAAACTGAGGCACAGAGCAGTTAACACACACAGCTATTGGGGCAGAGTCAGGCTCTCCCTAAAGGGCTGTGTGTAAGGTTCCCGTGGGGAGGAGGAGAGAGGGGCCAGGGCTGCTGGCGATGAGCCTGAGCAAGCCCCTGGCGTCCCCACAGCATGGTACTTCATGGCCTTTGACTCCATCTTCCTCTCCATCTACGTGGTGGAAGCTTTGCTCAAGATCATTAGTATGGGCCTCGACTATTTTTATGATTCCTGGAACATTCTGGGTGTGTAGAAATGGGGTGTGTGTGTGTGTGTGTGTGTGCGCGCCACGGAACTGCCTAGGAGAGGCTGAAAACAAAAGGGCTGGGCAGGGGGTGGCGGTGTGGGAGGGCTGTGGGTCTGGGCTAGGGCCCTGGGCAGGAGCCTGTGACACTCAGGCACGCTGTGCCTTCAGACTTCTTCATCGTGGCCACGGCTGTGCTGGAGTTCACACTCGTGCAGTTCAACTCCCGCTCCTTGCAGCGCACCGTCTACAACCCCAACTTCTTCAGGATCTTCAAGGTCTTCAGGAGCCTGCGGGCCCTGAGGGCCGTTCGGGTGCTGAAGAGGCTCAGGTGAGCTGGGCCACAGCTGCCCTCCCTGGAAGAGGGGACAGAGGCCTGGACTCCTGGGGGGGCGGGGTGCTGTGACCTGTTGCAGGGATGGGGGGACGGGGCTGCAGACTCCAGCCTGCTTCTGGCAAGCCTCCTGCGGGTCCGTTCTCTTCACTTTCCAGAGAGGGGCTGGGACTCTCCCAAGTCACCAGCAAGTCAGGGACTCCTGTGTTCACTGTCAGCTCTGGCTCCCGGGCACAGAGCCCCACCTCCACCGACTCAGCCTCCCTGTCCACCTCTGCCCACAGCTTCCTGACCAGCCTCCAGGAAGTGACCGGGACCCTGGTGCGGTCCATGCCATCCATCACGGCCATCCTCGTCCTCATGTTCACCTGCCTCCGTATCCTGAGCTGTGGGGCTGGGGTGGAAGATGGCGGTAGGACCCCGGGCCGGGGGGCGGGGTAACGTAGGCCCCGCGAGCCTGGTTCGGCCCTGAGCCCCCAGTCCTCTTCTCGGTGGTGCTTCGGGGACTGTTCCGCCAATCTGACCCCAAGCGTTTCCAGAACATCTTCACCACCATCTTCACCCTCTTCACCTTGCTGACCCTGGACGACTGGTCCCAAATCTACGTGGACAGCCGGGCCAACGGTGGGGCAGCCCCAGGCTGGATGGTGGGCAGGAGGCTGGCTGGGTGGGCAGACCCTGAGGGCTGGTTACCCCACCTCCAAAGTGGGGCGTTCGATGCTTGCTGGGCAATGCTGTTGAGGGCCGGCAAGAAACTCACGGTTCCAACTGCCCGCTGTCTCCCAGGCGCCTGGTACATCATCCCCATTCTCATGATTTACATCATCATCCAGTACTTCATCTTCCTCAAGTGAGGGTGCCGCCCCTGCTCCGCTCCCCGGCTTCCCCCCTTCCCCCCTCCCCCCCGGGGGAGCCCCTCCCCAGCCCCCTCACCCAGAGAAGGGTGCTGCCTCTCCTCCAGCCTCCTCCAGAGTACCCCACTGTCCCCCCTCCAGTCTGGTGATTGCTGTCCTGGTAGATAATTTCCAGATGGCACTGCTCAGAGGCCTGGAGAAAGTGAAGCAGGAGGTATGGAGGGGATGGCGAGGGATCCGTCAGAGAGACGCAAGGAGAAGGCACGGAGGGAGGAGGCTGCTCCAGGGCCCTGGCAGGACCGAGCCTCCTCTTCCCAGAGGGCCGCCCAGATCCAGGAGAAGCTGCTGGCTGAATCGCTGACGAAGCTCAACGAAGCAGGTATCGGCCCTCCCCTCCCGCAGTCAGGCCCGGGATTCCAGGCTGGGCTTCGAGTTTTAGAATCTGAGACTCAGGAGAACGTTCGGAGCTTAGAACTTTGGTCGAAAGAGCACCGAGACCACCCTCCAAAAGCCAACTAAACTGAGAGTCAATTCTTGAAAGACCCGTTGGTGAAATGGCTTGATTAGCCAAATGATGATTTACCACTCGTTTCTGTTAATAACTTAAGTTTATAGCAGTGGTTTTACATGCATTGGTTTCAGCTGCCTGAGGGCTTTGTCAAGGTCAGATACACACTTGTCCAGGGTCACTGTGTGTAGCAATTTTGTTTAGAATCTGAGCTCCAGGACCCCACTCTGAAGATCATTAACAGCAGAGGAATAAGGGTCCTCAGGGGTCACCTGGTCCTTCATCTGCCCACTCCATCAGGGACAGACACTCAATGAAAAAGAGATCAAGCAGAAAGAAAAGTTAATTGGTTCAGATTGTTTAGCAAACGGCGAGCGCAGGGGCTTTTAGGCGCGGCTGGGTCCGGGCCTTGAATGGCCAGCAGGATTTGGTCCCTCCATCTCTCCGCTCTTCAGCCCGCTGCACGGTTTTGTGCTTAGAGCGGCCGCTACCTCGTGGTGGGAAAATGGCCACGTGCAACTCCGATCTCAAACCCTCAGCTTAGCCATGTCTGCACTCCCAGGGGAGCCCTCTTCTCCGGAAGCTCCAGCAACGTCCAGAAGTGATCATCTTTTGCTCCAGTTGATCACCTGCATATTTCTGATCCAATCCCTGTAGCCGGAAGGGCAGGCTGATCTGATGGGTCAGGCCTGAGTCTAACCAACAAGCTTGCTACACACTCCACGCCTGGAGAAGTGGTTTCTGCGAGGGCATCCTGGGCAAAAACTTGTTAGCCCTGTTTGAAAACCTCCCTGACACACGGGGCTCCCTCCGCTCCCTCTGTCAGGCGTCCCCTTGACCGCCCCTCTCTCTGCATCAGAGCCTGAAGAGGTGCTGAGTGAACACACTAAACAGAAGCTCCTCATCGAGAAAAAATTTGGGACCATGACCACGAAGTAAGGAGACCTGCAGGGAGGGGAGGCCGTGGGTCTGAGGGGCGAGTGGTGGAGCCTGAGCAGTGGGCTGGCAGGGAAAGTAGGTTGCCCACCTCTGTGAGGCCCTGTGAGTCTCCAGGACCACAAATAGGACACAGACTAGCGCCTGTGCAGGAGGGCCCTACCCTTAAAGAGCTGTGCAGGGCCATGGAGGGCGGGTGGACTTCAGCCAGGGGGGGGGGGGGGGTGAGGAGGATGGGCCAGGAAACAGGCTGGTGGGTTTCTGTTGACTTGCGTGGTGAACTGGGGCAAGACAGCTGGGGGTTCGGGGCTGTGATTGTGGCTGGGAGATTTCGGCACAGACTCCTGCTGCCTGGCTCTCGGGCCTGGCTCCCAGAGAGCCTTCTCTCTGAAAACTGGGCCTCACCCCCCTCATCCGGACTGGCTCCAAAGCAGCGGACAAGGCGCCTGCCTCCGGGCACCCTCCCGGCTCTCCTCAGCCACCAACACAGGCCAAGTCCCAAAGGCCTTCTGTGACCCAGCCTTTGCCAACCTTGTTCGCAGTCATTGCAGCCACTACCACCCCCTGGCATCCTTGCTTCGCCCACACTGTTTCCCAAGCATAGCACATACTTCTCCACCTCCGGGCCTTTGCCCCATCGTTCTCTCTCCTTGGAATGTTCTCTGGCTGCCAATGCCAGGCTCAGGTGACCAGGGGCTGGGAGAGCTGAGTTCCAGTCCTGCGCACTTCACCTCCTGGCCCCAGGCTACCCTCCACGCTCCAGCTCCTGGGCCCTTTTCTTTCTTCCTCTGATTTTGAAACCCTACGAGGGCTCCTGCCTCCCTGAAGATGAGGCCTGGGCACCTTGCTTTGACCTTTCCTGGGTGTGTCCACCTCCAGTCCATCCATTCCCTACCCCCCTCCCTGCGGCCTGCCCCCGCCCCCCAGTCTACGCCCTGCTGTTCTGGAAAAGGGAACCGGGGCCTGACTGAGCCTGGCAAACCATCACATCTTTCCGACCCAGCTCAGTGGCACTCCCTCCGTAAGCCCGTCCTCACCCCCACGGGCCGTGCCCTGTGTCAGGTGCATGGGGTACACACACCAGGTTTGCTTTTCTGGCTCTGCCACAGACTGCGCTTTTGCAGGCAGGGGCTGTTCTTGTTTGTTTCTGTGTTCCTGGAGTACCTTGTAGTGTAATTGATTTCCGTGTGATTTTGCCTGTGGATTTGTTAGACAGGCGGGCGCTGAAGGCGTTATGAATGGGCAGTAGGGTAGGTGAATGGGTGGGGGGTTAGGTGGATGACTGACTGCACAGCATGGTGAAGGGGTGGGTTGGGTTCAGGGCAGAGCAGGTGGATGGAGGGATAGGTCAGTGAGTGAAAGGGGGGGCAGTGATCGGATGGCAAGTGGATGGCTAGGCAGATGGGAGGCGGGATGGAGGGATGGAGGGATGAAGGGATGGAGGGATGGAGGGATGGAGGGTTGGAAGGGTACACAATTAATACCCTCTGTGGTACAGGCAGACTGGGATGGGGGGCAAGGCAGAAAAGTTGTGGCCATGCTGGAAGTGGAGGTCTAGAGTTCTGTGTGTGTGTAAGGGGGTGGGGCAGGCAAGAAGAGCCATCTGGCCTAGCTAGTGTGGCTCAATGGTTGGGCATCGACCTATAAACCGGGAGGTCACGATTCGATTCCCAGTCAGGGCACATGCTCAGGTTGCTGGCTCGGTCTCTAGTAGGGGGTGTGCAGGAGGCAGCCAATCAATGATTCTCTCCCATCATTGATGTTCTATCTCTCTCTCTCTCCCTCTCCCTTCCTCTCTGAAATCAATAAAAGATATAAAATAAACAAGAAGAGCCATCTGGGGGTCTCTGGGGGCCAGAGGCCCAGCCAGGCAGGTTGGCCGGGACTCACCGCTGCCCCCCACTCTCCTAGGCAACAGGAGCTCCTGTTCCATTTCCTGCAACTGGCCACAGGGGTAGAGCATTATCAGCAGAAGTTCCGTTCCCAGGCATCCGTCATTGATGAGATCGTGGACACTGCGTTTGAGGTGAATCAGGCAGGACCAGAAGGGAGGGGCCGGGGGTGAGGTGATGCTGGAAGGCCAGACGGGGGGACTGTGCCCAGAAGTAGCCCTGAGTGACAGTCCCATGGGCGTTGGAAAAGGCAGAGGCTGGCGGCTCAGCCACCCTCCCATCCCACCCCGCAGGCTGGCGAAGAGGACTTCAGGAAGTGATCCCGGGACAGGGACAGCGGACACAGACTGCAGCCTCTGGCCAGCTGCCCACGGGGTGGGTGGGACAAGTCCCAGACCTGCTGCAATGATTGTCGAGGCCTGCAGAGCTGGACCGCAACAGAGTTTTAAAACCCCAGCAGGCTCTGTGTCCTCACTGTGTCCTCATGGGCACGAGACAGCAGAACGGTGTGTTTGCACGTGAGTGTGCACACCCAAGTGTGTGCGTGCGTGTTGCATGCGAAAGGTGCTGTTCGTGGTCTCCTCCAGCCCCGCCAGGGCCTGGCATCCTAGCTCAGCCCAGCAGTGTATTGGCAGCAGCCAGCGGGGTGACCTAGAAAGCGGGCCAGGCTCAGTGCTGGAGGGAGAGTGGGCGCTCTGCCTCCGGGAGGAAGGCCTTTCTGGCCCAGGAGTCAGGAGAGAAAAAACAAGCTGGAATAGCCCTCTGCTGTCAGGGCATGGGGGACCAGTAGGCTCCGGAAACAGGGGCTCCGAGCTCAGGAATCGAAGGCCACCGGCACCTTTAGCGTCCGTTAGGAGGGTATCATGAACCCAGAGGTCCCCACGCGCTTGGGCCGGCGCTGGGTGCTGGAGACCTAGCACTGAGTTGAGCACAAGCCCCACCCTGGCTCTTCCACTATCTACAACTCCCCCCTCCTCTCCACTATCTTCACCCCCTAAGCACAGTGAAGCCATCATGCAGTACAGGCGGAGGGTGTCAGGGGTGGGACTCCAGAGGCGAGGCTGAGGGTGACAGACAGCTCTGCCAACCAAACCTGTGCCTCTAAGCTGGGCGTGAGCGTGGCGAAGCTCCAGGCCCCTGGACAGAGGAAGCATCTCCCCTCTCGGCCTGGCCGAGGGCGGGGCTGGCTCAGGGCCCAGGAAGAGGCTGCGCAGGGGAAGTGCCATCTGGGATTTGCGCACAGATTCCGGGGATGGGGAGGCCACCGGGCAGATAGCTCCAGGCCTTGCCTCACTCCACCACCTCCCACATTCATTCAACAAGCATTTCCTGCCGCCTGCCCTGGGCCAGCCCCATGCCGGAAGCTCCTGCTTGGCGACACGTGGGAGACCCTCCAGCAGCAGCCCCACCACATGGCCCTGGGCTGTCGGAGCTGCCGCGTGTGACAGGCTGGAGCAGCTGCAGGACGGAGTTTCTCCGGCATCCCTAACGCCTGTCAAACCCAGCCCTCAGCGCCTCAGCCTTCCATGTGGGAGTCACGTCTACATACCACCTCCTCTACCACCTCCTCGTCCCCACCTCTGAGACAGAGGGCAGGGCCTGGGAGCTGGGACAGTTCCTCACTAGGTCCCAGCATTGGGCAGGGGACCAGGCAGGCACAGCCGGTGTGAGCCCTGGCCTGCAGGGGGCGCGCTCCACAGCCACTGCATTCCGTCCTGCCTGGGCCCGATGGTGCCCACACTAGTGCTCCCAAGGGACCCGGTCACTGCCCGTCCTGTCCCGGGTGTGGGTGTTGGACAGCTCTGGGTTGGAGTGTGAGGGTCTCTGAGGTTATGTGTGTGGGGGTCCGTGTGTACATCTCCGGGTGGTTTCTGGGTGGGAGCGCTCCTGGGTTGCCCGGCGGTTCGTGGTTTTCTGGATGTGTGTGTGGTGTGTCCAGGAACATCCGAGGGTGCGTTTTGGGTTTCTCTGTCCGGTGTGCTAAGAGTTCTGGTGTGTGTGTGTGTGTGTGTGTGTGTGTGTGAAGTATGACTTGTAGCTGCAAATTCAGGTGTGCATGAAATATTGCAACTCCGTTTGCTCTAAACAGTATCCGCCCCTCTTCCCTCCTGGAGGCAGATTTCACCTCAGCCCCTTGGAGGTCCTTGTCCAGCCCCTTCCCGGAATCCTGCTCAGGGAAAGCACAATGTGTACCCGAGAGTCCCTGTCCCAGCCCTCCCGGTCTCTCGGCCTGCAGGGGCTCAGCTGTCTCTGGGCCACACGTGGGTAGAGAAATCTCACAGCCTGGGAGCTCAGAGTCCTGGGGCCCTGCTGGCTGCCCCGCCCCCCCCCCCGCCCCCGTCCCCATGCCACCCAGGGGGCTGAGAGGGAGGAGTTCTCAGGTGCTCTGCAGAGTACTCATCGACTCCCCTTTCCTCTCGGAGGCACCATCCCTCTCCTGTGACTCTGTCTCCGCTGCCTTAACTCTGAGAACACTGAGACCCTGGAGCTTTGCTCCTCTACGTCGGTGATGCTGGGTGTTTGGAGGACCCCAGATTTGGAGCTAACCCTGTACCCCTCGGCACTGTCTGGGCTGGGACAGCAGCTCAGCTGGGGGGGGGGGGGCGGGGTGCTCCCAGGAGTGGGAGTGGAAGACGGGGGAGAGGGAGGAGTGAAGCACTCAGAAGAGATCGATGCAAGAAGCAGTGTTAGCGATTTATTGCAGCAGACATGGCCCATGGACCTGAAGCGCCCTCCACCGATGGCCCCGCTCCCGTGGCCGCAGGGGCCTCCTACACGGGCACGCAGTGGTGCTTGAGGAGGCTGGAGGAGTTCTCCCAGGGGACCACTAGGATCTCAAAGTCGCAGCGCAGCTTCTGCAGACAGAGTGTGGGGGGAGAGGGAGGTGAGCCTGGCCCAGGCCTGCCTCCTCCCGCAGTCAGTGCTGGCCCACCATGAGGGGCAGTCACTGGCCCAAGAGACAACAAAGCTAGGTCCCAGATCTTCCCAGTCAACTCTCCAGGGGGAACCCCCATCTCCTCTGCACCCCACCCTGACCTGGCGCTGAGTCACCCAGAAGGCAGGGACGGGTTCAGCCTGACATCAGTCTGGCCGGCCAGACCAGTTCAAGCTGGACAACCTGAGGGCCCGGGTGCCGGTGGGCAGGGCCCAGTGCAGGGCTCTTACCTCCTCCTGTGCCCCTGCGGCCAGGGGGCAGGTGGTGAGGTCCATGCGGTCTCCGGTCACCGAGCTCTTGCGGCAGGCTGTGCTCCCCATCTCCACGGTCAGGTAGTACTTAATGCCCGCCACCAGCTGGGACGGAGGGCAGGGGCAGGTCAGGGTGCTGGGACACTCCCTCTCGCCTCTCTCACCGCCTCCCATCTCCCATACCCTTCCCCTGGGCACCAGCACACTGGCCTGGGGATTCAGACCTGGGGCAGGAGCATCCCGGAGGAGGTCCCCGGCGGAGAGGCAGAGGCCCCCACCAGGCAGGAGGCTGCCCGAGCGCACACCATCCTGAAGCCCACTGCCTCGTCTCCCCCACCTCCCTTCCCAATTAGCTGGGCAGGAAAGGGACTGGTGAGAAGCTGGTGAGGTAGCTGAGCAAGGTCAGGGGTAGATTCTATTTGAAATTTAGATATTTGGTTCATTGTGAAATTTTGGCGTTAATTCAATTTTTAAAATATATTGGTGAACTATCCTGATTACTCTTGTGACTCCTCCTCAATCTGGCGCCCGGCTGGGCGCCCCACTCGCTCTGCCCCGCCAGCCCTGACGCACCTGACTCTGCGCCTTGAGGATGCGCGTGTCTCGGAAGTAGTAGAGGCTGTTGCTGCCCATGTTGTAGCTGGCCACGGCCGCCTGGGCCGCCTTCTGCACCTGTGGGTCGTTGGGCTTCAGGTCCGTCACTCCTCCTACCATGCGCTCCCCGGGCCGGGCGCGGGCATCGCGGGGCAGCGCCAGCAGACAGAAGGCGAGCAGGGCCAGGCCCAGCGCCAGCGAGAGGTTGGGCTGCGCCATCGTCCTCAATGCCTGACCCAGGTGGCTCCGCCGCTTTTACGGGCTCCGGTTCTCCCAGGCTCCGCCCGACCACACCCGGCCCCGCCCCTCGGCGCGGTGCGCCCCCGCTTGGGGAGGGGGAGGGATCGCTGGGGCTGGGACCTCTGGCCAGGCCCCCTTCCAGCACCAGCAGGAGCAGCAGACAGGCCCCAGCACACCTGTGTACCCCACGCTTGCCCCGCCCTGCAGGGCACACCCAGTCCTGGGAGGGAAGGGACAGTGGCAGCCCCCAGCAAGGGCCACCATCCGGACAGTTCACAGGAGGCCCACCCAGTGTGAAATACCAACAGCCGCTATGAGCAAGCTCTCACTCTCACCATTTACTAACTGTAACCTTGGACCTCTCGCTGCGTGGGTATCCTCCTCTGGAAAAGGGGTGCTGTGAGGGTTCCGTAGGTAAAGTGCGTGGAGAGGCCTGGCACTATGTTAATGAGTAGCAGGTAAGTAGGGGCCTTGCTGGGCTGCGCTGCGTGCTGTATGGCCCTCACAACCAGCATGAAGTGGGATCCACATGTCCACTTAACAGGAGACAGGAGGCAGGAGGCAACCGACTTGCGCAAGGACCCCAGCGGGTGAATAACAAATGGTGATGCTGGCTTTTGACCCCCAGCAAGCTGTCGAATCTTTGTTCTTAAGCCAAACTGAGACCAAAGGATGAGAACTGCCAGGAGGGGTGTATGTCATACCAGCTCTGCCAGTGACTAACTGGGTGACTTTTGACAAGTCCCTGGAGCTCTGAGAGCCTGAGTCCTCATCTTAAGAAAGGGGACAATTATCTTCTAAGGCTATTCTATTAATGGCCTCAGGCCGGGTCACCCATAGGCAAGCTGAGCGTGTGCTGGAGGTGCCAGCACAACCGGGCACTGTAACTCTTGGGAGGAGTAATCTGATAATGCATAAAAAACACTGACGCGACCATGGGAGAAGTCTGGATTTTGTTGAGATTCTTCCTCTGTATTACAGCAATCAGTACGGTCTGTGCATTGCTGGGGAGAAGCAGGCCTTTTGCCCTTAGGACACTAAGATTTGGTCAGTGCTTAGGGTCCAGGATCTTAACTGAGTCTTGGAAGAGATAGTATGTGACAAACAGTTGGTGCTTAATAAGTGGTAATTAGAGTTGGCCCTTGAATGACTTGGGTTTGAACTGCATGAGTCCACTTACACATGGATATTTTTCAATAAATACTGTAAATGTATTTTCTCTTATGATTTTCTTAACATGTTTTCTCAGGGAAATTTCTCAAGTGTAAGAATATAGCAATATATATATATATATATATAACAAAATATGTGTTAATGGAGTGTTTATGTTAATGGCTTCTGGTCAATAGTGAGCTATTATTTGGGAAAGTCAAAGTCATATTCTTTTTTTAAAAAATCTTTTTTTTTTTTTAATATATTTTATTGATTTTTTACATAGAGGAAGGGAGAGAGATAGAGAGTTAGAAACGTCGATGAGAGAGAAACATCGATCAGCTGCCTCCTGCACATCTCCTACTGGGGATGTGCCCGCAACCCAGGTACATGCCCTTGACCGGAATCAAACCCGGGACCCTTCAGTCTGCAAGCCGACGCTCTATCCACTGAGCCAAACCGGTTTTGGCTAAAAAATCTTTATTGTTGGAAGTATTATATAGGTCCTCCTTTTCCCCCCATTAACCTCTTCCAGCCCACCCCATCCCCCCTTCAAAGGCCTCACCACCCCACAGTCTGTGTCTCTGGGTGATGCATATATGCATACAAGGTCCTTGGTTGATCTCTTCCCACCCACCCTCCCCTTCTTCCCCCTGAGGTTCAACAGTCTGTTCATGTTTCTATGTCTCTGGGTCTATTTTTGATCATCAGTTTATTTGGTTCATTAGATTCCACATAAGAGTGAGATCAGCCCTAACCAGTTTGGCTCAGTGGATAGAGCATCGGCCTGCGATCTGAAAGGTCCCACGTTCGATTCTGGTCAAGGGCATGTACCTTGGTTGCGGGCACATCCCAAGTAGGGAGTGTGCAGAAGGCAGCTGATCGATGTTTCTAACTCAGGGGTGGGCAAACTTCTTGACTCAAGGGCCACAATGGGTTCTTAAACTGGACCGGAGGGCCGGAACAAAAGCATGGATGGAGTGTTTGTGTGAACTAATATAAATTAAAAGTAAACATCATTACATAAAAGGGTACGGTCTTTTTTTTTTTAGTTTTATTCATTTCAAACGGGCCGGATCCAGCCCGCGGGCCGTAGTTTGCCCACGGCTGTTCTAACTCTATCCCTCTCCCTTCCTCTCTGTAAAATATCAATAAAATATATATATATATTTTTTTAAAGAGTGAGATCATGTGATACATATCTTTCTCCGACTGGCTCATTTCGCTCAGCATAACACTCTCCAGGTCCATCCATGCTGTTGCAAATGGTAAGAGTTTTCTTTTTTATTGCCACATAGTATCCCATGGTGTAGATGCACTCATCTGCTGATGGGCACTTAGGCAGTTCCCAAATCTTAGCTATTGTAAATTGCGCTGCTATGAACATGGGGGTGCATATATCCTTTCTGTAGAGATAGATTTTTAACGGGGGATTGTCACTGTTCCTAACCCCAGCTTGTTCAAGGGTCAAGTGTACTGTGAGGAATGAGTCAGCACCCAGCATTCCCCAGGACCAGTGTGGTCACTGCCCAGTCCAGCTGCTACCCCACCCCCTCAGCCCAGGTGTGAAAACAATCTTGGGATTCCAAGGAGCTGTCTCAAGTTTGTTGTGGGCTCAGGTGTCTGCCTTAAAGAGACAGACCGAAGTTTGTGGGAAAGCTGGCTGGCTTGATGAGGAGGCCAAGGCCAGGCAGGAACCTGACCTGAGAGAAGCCGGGAGGGGGGAGAGTAAACACAGGACAGCAACACAGGGAGATGGAGGAGAGGCAGCCCCAAGGGGCCAGGAGCCTTCTCAGGCTCTGGCAGGTCTGCTCTCCTGTTACATCAGGTTCAGCCATGACCACGCTTACCCCCAACAGCTCCCTGGAGCATCAGCCAAGGCCCAGTCCCCAGCTCACTTGCCCCTACCTTACCTGTCACTCACTCCTCCGATGCACCCCCAACCTAACAATGGCCAGGCCTTTCACCCACTGGGCTGTTCTCACAGCCGCAAAGCAATAAGCATCACCCCCATTCTGCAGACGAAGACAGTTAATCCGGGGTCAGGACACCTGTTTAAGGTCAGGCAGCTACCCGCAGCGTAATCATGTTGCTGGGGGGAAGCAGGCCTTTTGCCTTAGGACACTAAGATCTGGTCAGTGCTTAGGGCCAAGGATCTTAATTGGGGCTTGGAAGAGGTAGTGGGGGAAAGGATGGGGGAAGAGAAGTTAACAACTACTGGGTCCTCGCTACGTGCCAGGGACTCTTGTTCATTCATCGTAACAGTTCTGCAGAGGCAGTGAATATGTCCTCTTTCTAGAAGGAAGAAATGGGGGGTCAGGGGGGAGGGTCAGTGGTGGAGTCTGGGGTGCCACCTGTGTCAGCATCCGCGAGTGAATCCTGGATGGCTCCACCAGAATATGAGGTCTACTGTGCAGGGGAGCACCCCTGGAGGTGGGGTACCCGGGAGAAGAGCCCGGAGCCTGGACTCCACCCTGTCTGGACCACTCTGGCTTCCAGAAGGGGCCTGAGCCAGGTGTGAGCTTGGTCGGGGTTGGCCATCCCCACTGGCCGCAGGGCACAGCCTCCAGTTTTGCAGTGGCCCAGACATCCCAATCGCGGCTGCCCGTGGCACCACTCTCTCACCCCTAGACAGTGGGTCTCACTGCCCAGGATGGACCCTTGCCATTCCCTTCACCCTGGGATCAGGCCTGCATTCTGTGCCCCAAACCCTCATTGAACCCTCACCCTTTATTCTCCCCTCCCCAGGGCTCTGCTCCCCTTTCCCTGTCGGACCGCATCCTGGAAAGGATCCCACGGCAGGAAAGCTGTGAGCCAACAGCGATTAAACTCCCCTGGTGCAGGGGCTTCCATCCATTGGCTGGTTGAACCGTCACCGTCCTGCGCAGCTGAGGGGAGGCGAGCTCAGGGCAGCAAGGCACCTCGCTGCAGGCCACACAGCAGACAGGGGAGGAACCGAGACCAGAACTGGGCCCACCCGGCTCCTTCAGGCACCACCAGTCAAGGTGAGGAGTAACAGTGGACAGAGCCCTGGGTCCCTGCAGGGAGGCGGCGATGTGGAAGGGGGTGGACAGTGGAGAACACACACTGTGAGCTTTTCACACTCTCGGGGCTGCCACCGGGCAGATGTCTTGGGCTTGGGTTCATCCTGTAGCCCCCCCGTTTCCTTTCCAGGGCCAGCAGGATTCCTGCAGGACCCCAGCGTGCATGGTTGGGCCCAATCTGAGTCCTCAGGACTAGACTGGCTGAGGGGGTCAAGCTCTGGCTGGGTGCAGCTGCAGCAGGGGTGGCTGGGACAAAGTGTGAGTCAGCATTTGCTGACACCCAGGCCCACCCATGCTCGCCAACAAAGCACGTCCTGTTGGGCAATGTGGGCTGACATTTAGATAACCTGACTGCTACCCATCCCCACCTCGGCCTGTTTCCTCCAACAGCCCAGGCCTGGAGCCTTTTGTCACGCTGGCTGAGTTGGGGCTGGTTTCTGAAAGGCCAGTCCCAGCGTACGTTCTAGACGCCCTGTGTCTCCTGCTGCTCCAGGACCGACCCGGGAAGCTGTGTGGGAAGGGACCCAGATAAGGAGCGTGGGCCTTTCCCACCTGCCGCAGGTCCTGCCCAGCCCCAGGGAGAGGCGAGAGCAGGTTCCGGCCCCTCAGAGACAGAGCCTGTGGGCAAGGAGGGCAAGAGCCCACAAGGAAGCAGAAAGCAGCAGAGCAGCCGCACATCCCACTGGTTTCTGCTGAGGCCCCAGTGCCAGAGCCACGGGCGGCAAACCGGGCAGGCGGTGGTGAGGGAAGAGCCGGTCTCCATCACCGCAGAGGGCCAACGCTCTGGCAGGCTGGGCTGAGGCGGGGGAGGCTGTGGCCCTGCCGGGCGCTCCAGGCCCGTGTGGCAGCCTCACAGCACAAGGGTCGGGGGTCCCTGGACGCATCCAGGAAAACAGCAGAAACACAGCATGGCCTGGAACTCCTGGGCCAGCCCGCATGACCACCTCAGTCTGGGCTTCAGACTGGCACCCTCCCGAGTGGCCTGTAACACGAGCCGGGCCCTGCTCTGGCCTCCTGGTGACTTTCCAAGGGGCCACTCGGGCCCTGCTCTGGCCTCCTGGTGACTTTCCAAGGGGCCACTCGGGCCCTGCTCTGGCCTCCTGGTGACTTTCCAAGGGGCCACTCGGGCCCTGCTCTGGCCTCCTGGTGACTTTCCAAGGGGCCACTCGGGCCCTGCTCTGGCCTCCTGGTGACTTTCCAAGGGGCCACTCGGGCCCTGCTCTGGCCACCTGGTGACTTTCCAAGGGGCCACTCGGGCCCTGCTCTGGCCACCTGGTGACTTTCCAAGGGGCCACTCGCACTTCCCAGAGCCAGCCCTGCACCGAGCCCTCACCCCTACCAACCACCATAGCTTCCAACTACTCGCATAGTCGCTCTACCCCCGGGTCTGGATCTTTGTTCCCCTTTGCTTCTGCTATTCCGCGGTGCAGCTAACGCACAGAAAAGGACACAGAGCATATCTGCTCCCTTTAACAAATCGTTAGCCAATGCCGGTATTACCACCACAGGTCTGCAGTGGAACCTGCCACTCCCACCCCCAGGCTTCCTATTCATCACACCCACCTCCTCCCCCCAAAGGTGATCGCTGTTGATTTCTGCAATAAGTTTTTCTAGTTTTACCACCGAAGCAGAGATTCCCAAGCAAGAATTTACTTAACTTTACAAGAATGGAGTCGCATTACTGGATGTTTCCATTGTTTGCTTGGTTTTGAGATTCTACCCTTGGACACAGCGAGTTCATGTTCACTGGCACTGACAGCCATTAGCTGCTCCGTTGGGGGCTGTTAAACACAAAACTGCTGTCCAGGTTCCCAGAGGTGTGGGAGTCCCTGGTCATAGCCCCCGGGAGAGTTGGACCATAGGGTGGGTTTCCAGTTTTGCTAGAAAACTCTTGTCTTTCCCCAACTGTCTTTACATCCCCACCAGCTGGGTATCAGTTCCTGTTGTTCCATTCCCTCATCAGCCCTTGGTAATGTCTGACTTAAAAATTTTTGCTAATCCAGTTTAGCAAAATAGCATCTCACTTGTATTTCTGACTCCAAGTGTAAACACCTTTCCACGGGTTTATTCATCATGTGGGTATCCCTCAGGGCTGCCTTACAATATATTTTTATTGATTTCAGAGAGGAAGGGAGAGGGAGAGATAGAACATCAATGATGAGAATCATTGATGGGCTGCCTCCCGCAGGCCCCACTGGGGATCAAGCCTGCACCCCAGGCATGTGCCCTGACCGGGAATCCAACTGTGACCTCCTGGTTCCTAGGTTGGCGCTCAGCCCGAGCCACGCTGGCGGGCCATTTGCTTGTCTTCACTGCAGTTTAGTCTGTGCCCTGGGGAAAGCCCTTTCGTTTCCGTGCTGCAAATATCCTTTCCCACTTGGCTTCGTCTTGCCCTTCACTGTTTACAGTATTTTTAGATGAACAGTTTCTATTAATGGAGTTGACCAACTTTTACTTCTTAAATTTTCCCTGAGATCATGAAACTCTCTCATATTATCCATTTTAGTATTTAATATCTGTCCATCTCTCCTGACCAGACTGTAAGTCCTCTTGTGACAGCAGAGGGGGTAACATCTGGACTCCGTTTTGACAGAAAGAACTCACCTTAGAGGCCCATTACTCCTTGCTTTCAGTAAAATTCCATGGTTCAAATTAACCGAACCACACCCTTAAAGGAAAGACTGTACGATAAAATAGTGGGGTTTTCTTTTCTTTTTTTTGGGGGGGGGGGTTCCCTCCAGTTGTGCCAATGAGTTATATAACTCAGAGTATGTCTTCACACATTGCGCTTAAAATATTCATGGCTTACCCTAGCCGGTTTGGTTCAGTGGATAGAGTGTCGGCCTGTGGACTGAAGGGTCCCAGGTTCAATTCCGGTCTAGGGCACAAGCCCAGGTTGTGGGCTCGATCCCCAGTAGGGGGGATGTGCAGGAGGCAGCCTATCAGATTCTCTCTCATCACTGATGTTTCTCTCTCTCCCTCTCCCTTTCTGAAATCAATAAAAATATATTTTAAAAATATATACTCACGGCTTTTTTTTTTTTAATATTGCACTTTGACCCAGCAATCACACCATGAACCTCTGACACAGGCTGGGGCAGAAAACTCGGTTAGTATCAGTGCTATAACATCCTTTCTGAACATCACATCCTGCAAAATAATTGTTCTGTCAAATGGTAACTAGAATATCTGCATAAGCATTATTTTATAGGCCCTTTGAGTGGTCCACTGACCCCGAAAATACCTTGGAATCAACCGTTGCCAGGTGACAATGGTGGGACAAGTGCCTCACCCTCATCCCCCAGCCCTGCACCCACGCCAAGGCCCGACATTAGCCGTCCACAAGGACCCTCTGGGGCTCGACTCCTCTTTTCTGCTCAACTCACTCGTGCACAAGCTCTTTTCAATAAACTCCATCTGCTTGATCGTGCACTGAGTTCAGTGCTCATTCCGACGACATGAGACTCAGGAACCTGACAGTGACGCACTGAGGAAAATTCTGGAAGCAATAGTTTCTCCTGTTCTCCTGAAGGAGAAAGTCGAGCAGGGCTGGGTGCTGCACAGCTAGCATGCCTTCCGGTCATTACCACAATCTCCTTTTCCAAGTGGGGAAACTGAGGCTCAGAGAGGCTGAGTGACATGGCCAAGAAACACAGGGCTCTCTGGTACATGGGGGTCCAAATGGTTTTGAGGGCCAGTCTGGGTACTTCCTACCAGTACGTCCATGAACATATTAGTCTCTCTGAGCCCTGGTTTCCCCCGATCCGTGAAAGAGACAACAGCTACTTATTGTGGAAGAAAAAGTGGTTGGAAAAATCTGAGCTGTGGGTCCGGTTCAGTGTTCGAGAACAGGATGGAAGGGCACCAGCGTGTAACTCACAGCCCGCCCGCTCTGCGACCCGGGTCTTCGCCTCCCTGAGAGAGCAGGGCAGAGGGCGGAGCCCCGCCCACTCCTCCAGAGGCCAGGACGCCGTGATTAACCCGTGAACTTCTACCCGTATCGGCTCCCCCTCTTCCTAATACCTCTGACTCCCACTGACTTTTCCACCAGGTGCTGCCTAGCCCAGCTGTTGACTCAACCGACATCTGGAACACCACAGCCCATCTGGATCCAGGAAGGGAGCAGCCCACACGCTCCCACGTTACTGAGGGACTGAAACACCCCAAGGCACCTGTCCGAGGCTTGCGTGACGAGGGTGGCTGTCCTCTGGAGGAGGAAGCTGCCAGTTTCGATCTGCACTGATAAGAGGTACGCAGACCTGATCAGTCCCTGGGAAAGTGGCGACTTCCAGCCCACCTGCTTTCAAACCACACAGCCCAGTCTTGGAAGGCCACTGACTTTATTGATTTAAAAAACTTTATATGGACAGTGACTGTTTTGCCAAAAGAGAAGCCAAACGTCATTAAACAGACCAGGGGGAGGGTAGGGGCCAGAAATCCACTCAGCAAAGCTGATTATTGACCTGAAACTGGCAGGGGAAAGAGGAGGGAGATGCATGCAAGAGTGAGGATTCCAAAAAAGTTGAAATGGTGAGGGGAGAGAACTCCCCCGAGACCCGGACATCGGTGGTGAGCAGACAGCAATCGCTTCCTTGGTAGAGGACAAGGGAGTAGCCCCCACTCAGCTGCAAACTCTGAAGACTCAAGGCTGGCGTTAGGGACGGGGGGCTCCCCAGAGAGCATCACAAGAAGGCGTCACACCACTCTCGAAGGCACCCAAAGCAGTCCCGGGACTGCTTGGCATTGGCGCCACATGTGTCCTTTAGCCATTCCCGGAAGAGGTCTTCGTCTTTCTTCAGCACCAGAAACTGGCCAAGGACCACGTAAGCCTGCAAAACAGGCAACGCACAGGGCGAGCTGCTCAGTGATCCGTGAAACTCAATCAAACCCCAAGAGCCCAGGACAGTGGTCGGCAAACCGCGGCTGCGAGCCACACGCGGCTCTTTGGCCCCTTGAGTGTGGCTCTTCCACAGAATACCACGTGCGGGCGCCCACGTACAGTGCGATTGAGACTTCGTGGCCCACGCGCAGAAGCCGGTTTTCGGCCTGGGCGAGTCTATTTTGAAGAAGTGGCGTTAGAAGAAGTGGGGGCACGTTCGCTGAGGTCGACCCCTCAGATTGAGGACGTTTTTGGCAAAGGCCAGCTTGGGAGTACCCTAATGAAGTTAATGACAATGTACCCACCTATACAGTTTAAGTTTAAAAATTTGGCTCTCAAAACAAATTTCAGTCGCTGCACTGTTGACATTTGGCTCTGCGGACTAATGGGCTTGCCGACCGCTGGCCTAGGAGGAAGGGCAGGCTCCGGGTCCCCTCCGCAGATTCTACGCCACTGCCCACCCCTGCGGGCACCTCACTGTCCTCCCTCCCGCCCCACCCCCAGCCCGCCCTCTCCCAGGGGCGCGCAGCCTCCCACACCTTGTCAAAGCCCCTTTCCTCCAGCTTCTTGCCCAGGACTTCGCCGATCCCGGCCAGGCTCCCCACTGGCTTTTCCCCCATGGGCTCTGCCACGAAGTCTCGGTGCTTTTGGGAGGTTGTCATCTTGATCAGGATTAATCTGGGAATCCCAAGGAAAGGTAGGTTAGGGCTGAACACCCGGAGGCCGAGGGCCCACTGGCCCAGGTCTCCTATTAGGAGAACGTTCAGCCCTGACTGGTTTGGCTCAGTGGATAGAGCGTCGGCCTGCGGGCTGAAGGGTCCCGGGTTGGATTCCGGTCAGGGGCATGTACCTTGGCTGCGGGCACATCCCCAGTGGGGAGTGTGCAGGAGGCAGCTGATGGATGTTTCTAACTCTCTCTCTCCCTTCCTCTCTGTAAAAAATCAATAAAATATATTAAAAAAAAAAAGAGAGAGAGAGAACGTCCAGCCAGCCACACGGTGGCTTACTCGATTCCCCTCATTTCACGGGTAAGAAAACGGAGGTCCAAGAAGAGTCTTCCCCGTCTCCCACTCTTCGAGAGAGCGCCCCTCCCCTGCCTGCGGGAAGTGTTTGGTGACTCGCCCCAGAGGAAAGGCTATCCTGCCTATGAGGTGGCGCGCGCGGGGCCGCGGGACAGTCCCCCTTCAGCAGCCGGCTCGCCCCGAAGGTGTCACTCCCTCTGTGACCTTGGCTGGGAAATGAGGACACTGACTGACCGGAACGGCCACAGGGCACGAAAAGCACAGAAAGGGTCCCTCCGCGCCCCGCCGCCCGGCTGCTCACAGGCGCCGGCCGCAGCGCGCACCAGCTCCCGCCCCGCCGGGTGCACGCCTGGCCCCGCCGCGCCCGCCAGCCCCGCCCCCAGCGCGCCGCCCCGCCCCCTCCACGCGCCGCCGCACCCACGCGCCGCGTCCTGCCGCCAAGCCCTCTCCAAGGGCGCAGGCTCCAGCCGGCTGCACCGCTTGCGCCCCCTCCCCCCTCCTCCGTGCACCTCCTCTGTTTCCCAGGCTGGGCCCTGCTCCGCGGCTGGCGCTCACCGGCAGTTCCAGCTCCCGTAACGGCTCCTCCCGCCGCCGCCGGCTGCTCCCGCCGATACCTCAACCCACTAGAACTTTCTCCCACTTCCGCTTCCGGGTCGCCTCAAGAGCCGCCTAAAAAAATTAAATTTGGCACTTCTAGCTGCTTAGAGCCATAGAGTTGAGGCGCTCTGGACCTCCACTTCAACCTTAGTAGACGCTCCTTTTCGGTCGACTCGCGGGAAGCCGGGCTGCCTTGTTTGATTTCTCTTCTCGGGCAGCATTTCCGGTCTCAGAGAAGAGGCCTCGGTGAAGAAAACTTTTTTTCCCCCGCTGCACGGCATCCGGAACTCAAGGACCCAGCGTTGGCCCACTTGGCGGCAGGAAGAGTTAGAGGGACGGACAAGAAAGGAGGAGGGTGGCCGGAGGCCTACGGCAGAGCGCCGGAAGTACTGCTCTTGGAAGGGTCCGACTCAGGCCGAACCGTGTCGGGCTTTTAGGAGTCGGGCAGGAACCGGAGACGTTGAAGACCTGAGTCCTAGCAAACTCCGCCGTCTAGCGCACCGGCAGGTTCATTTTCTGTGCTTTCATCGGCTCAGCCGCGAAGTGAGTCGTGGACCAGCCACTCCCTGCGTCCAGCCTCGAGAACGAACGGGATCGTCCCAGCGGCGCCGTTGGGAGAAGAGGGCCAGCAGGTAGGCGTGGGTCTCTCTCGGCGTCTTTTCCTCCGGGATAGGGGAGGAAGGCAGAAAACAACCGGAAGTAGCACTTGGGAGTTTTCCTTGGTAAACCGCCGGTGTTGGCGGTGCCAGTCCTTGTCATCTCAGAACTCGTCAGAAAGATAGCAGGTGCCCTGGACCGAGACCGCTCCCCTCGCCCTTTGATGGCCTCGAGGCGCTCCTGGCTGGACCTTGGCGGCGCTGTCCTCTCTGGCCTCTGCCTGTATTGTGTTGAGGCGGCGAGCATCTGTGTTGTGTGGCTGAGCTGCACTGGGGTGCACACGCATATCGAGGACGATACCGCTTAGTTTATCTCTTCCCGAGCGATTGCCAGGATGATTTATTTAGTTTTTATGTTATGCCAGTACTTAAGATAACATGAGTTATTTTTATGTGCCATACGCTGTTCTGAGTCCTTTGCTTACATCCTCTCATCCTAATAAATGTTCTGGGTTAGCTGTTATTTTTCTCGGAGGCCTAGAGAATTGAACAGTAAGGATTGTCAACCTGAAAACTTCCAAACCTGTGGAGAATTTTTTTTTTAATCTTTTTTAAAAAATATATTTTATTGATTTTTTACAGAGAGGAAGGG
Organism: Myotis myotis; assembly: GCF_014108235.1. Classification (NCBI taxonomy): domain Eukaryota; kingdom Metazoa; phylum Chordata; class Mammalia; order Chiroptera; family Vespertilionidae; genus Myotis; species Myotis myotis. Next base: position 78,414,204 of record NW_023416314.1, read on the forward strand.
AAAGGGATAGAGAGTTAGAAACATCGATGAGAGAGAAACATCGATCAGCTGCCTCCTGCACACCCCCCACTGGGGATGTGCCCGCAACCCAGGTACATGCCCTTGACCGGAATCGAACCTGGGACCCTTGAGTCCGCAGGCCGACGCTCTGTCCACTGAGCCAAACGGGTTAGGGCAAAAACCTGTGGAGAATTTTTATAAGCATTTATTTGAGCCAAACTGACAGCAGATGCCAGGGAGCAAGATCTTAAACCCTCTGGAAGTTAATAGGTTTGCAGTTTCACTTATAAATTTGAACTTAAGGATGAAGCTAAGGAAGATTACAAAAGGGTGGGAGAAAGCAAGGTGGGGATTGGGTTACAGGATCGTTAATGAGATTATATGCTCTCTTGAGGGTCAGGACTTAAAAACCTTCCGTTAAAGAAGTTATAGGCCTGGGCCCTGGCCGGGTAGTTCATTTGGTTACAGCGCCGTTCGGACACACCAAGAGAGTGGGTTTGATCTCCAGTCAGGGCACATGCAAGAGGCAACCGATGAACACACAGCTAAGTGGAACAACAAATCGACATTTATCTCTTCCTTCTCTCTCTAAAATTAAAAAAAGTTACAGGCTTGGGGCGTGACTACCCACCATGACCTGCCCAGTTAGGAATTTATTTTTATTTTTATTTTTAAACATATTTTATTGATTTTTTACAGAGAGGAAGGGAGAGAGATAGAGAGTTAGAAACATCAATGAAAGAGAAACATTGATCAGCTGCCTCCTGCACATCTCCCACTGGGGATGTGCCCGCAACCCAGGTCCATGCCCTTGACCGGAATTGAACCTGGGACCCCTCAGTCCGCAGGCCGATGCTCTATCCGCTGAGCCAAACCGGTTTCGGCCAGTTAGGAATTTATTATCAGATCACCTTGTGAGGTCACTTTCCATACAACCCCCTTTTTTTTTGTTCACAGGAAATAGTCAAACTAAGATTTCAATCCACGCAATTAGATTTTAGAGCCACGTTCTTAACCAGGACACAGCCACTCCTCAGTAAAAGGTCCCAGCCCATCTTCAAAACAGTCCTGGGTTCTGATCCTGCCATCCGAGGAACTCAGGAGAGGGGGACAGCCGCTGCCTCTCACCACCCTGGCACAGGACCGGCATGTCTCAGGCCACCAAGAGGAAGCATGTGGTGAAGGAGGTGCTGGGGGAGCATATGGTGCCCTCTGACCACCAGCAGATCGTGAAGGTGAGTAGCATTGGGCATAAGCTGCTCTGCCCCGACCCCTCCACTCCTGTTGGAGCCCTGGGGTGGGGGAGAGGGCAGCCAGCTCAGTGGGTCTGTGAGGTGGCTGATGAGGCCAACTGGTTCTCGGTCTCCCGGACCAGGTACTCAGGACCCCAGGGAACAATCTGCATGAAGTGGAGACAGCCCAGGGGCAGCGCTTCCTGGTAAGCATGCCCTCCAAATACCGCAAGAACATCTGGATCAAGAGAGGTGAGAGGGGCAGCTCTCTAGGAGCTAGAACCATTTCCTGCGGCCTTGGCTTTCGCCACTGCAAGCTGGACTGTCTGGCCTCTCCTCTCTGCCTACAGGGGACTTTCTCATCGTTGACCCTATTGAAGAGGGAGAAAAGGTGAAGGCTGAGATCTCCTTCGTGCTCTGCAAAGACCATGTGCGCTCTCTGCAGAAGGATGGGCTCTGGTAGGTGGTCCCCTGGGTCATTGGCTGCAAGATTTCCGGGAGGGATTGACTTAGCTGTGAAATTAGGGGCGGAAAGATCATAGCATCCCAGGCAGGGACAGCTGGAAACAGCTTTTATGCTGAGAGATTTCTCTGTTCTTTCTGACCCTGGCTTTTCTCCTGATACAGGCCTGAGGCCTTTGAGGTGGCTGAGAAACACAATAACAACAGGAACAGGTGAGGTTCAAGCCTTAGGGTCGAGAAGACAGGAAAGGGGGTTCAAGCTCTAGTGCCTTGGGGAAATAGAGCCTGTCTTTCTCCCTGGTGAGAGCGCCTCAATATGTGACTCTGTGTGTGGGTAAATTCCGTGGGTGAAAATCCTGGCTTTGCCACGTGAATTGGGGACTGTGCACAGGTTACTTCATCTCTTAAGCCTGCATTTCCTCCCCTGTGAAATAGCAGCCTTGTGGGGATTAAAGGAGCGAATGCTCATAAAATTTGCTTAGTATAGTATTTGTATGCAGTGTGGGTCCATTGCATGTTGGTAAGTAGAACCCTTATTATTAAAACCAGTGGCTCTAGTAAACTTTTGAGGGTGGGGCTGGGGGTTGTCTTTAACCTGTTTTCCTTGGCCAAGTTCTCCTGCTGTTTGCTCCGACTGCCTGTCTGACTTGCTGAGCCCTGACTACGTGGCCACAGGGTCCTCCTTTTTGTGGGGATTTTCGTTTGCAGATCTTGCTTTCCCAGAAGGCACTGGGCTAACTCTGTCCTTTTCCCCCATGAAGACCAACTCAGCCAGAACTCCCAGCTGAGCCGCAGTCATCGGGAGAAGAGTCCAGCTCCGAAGATGACTCTGACCTCTTTGTTAACACCAATCGTAGACAGTATCACGAGAGCGAGGAGGAGAGCGAGGAGGAGGAGACAGCCTGAGGCTGCAGGGCCCACTTTTCCCCCTCTGACCTTGGACACCTCCAGGGTGCTCTGCAGATCTTCCCCCCAGTGGGGACAAGGCAGGATCCTCTCTGAACTGACCTTCTGACCCAGGAGAATTAAACCCCTGGTGGGTGGTGACTTGTGCTAGTGTCCGAGTGGCTCTCTGGAGGGAGAAGGGACCTGTGGTACAGTTAAAAACTGCTCCTTGGTAGGTCTCATGGGCAGGAAATAGGGAATGGCTGGACATTTTGAATGAATTTAAATTGAGGGAGCTAAGGTTTCCTAGGCTCTCCCTCTCTCTCCTCTCTCCTCTCTCTCTCTCTCCGTCTCTCTCATTGGGCACTTAGTCAGTGGCGGGCCCTGTGCTGTCTCTCCTTGCATGTACTTGATAAGTGGGAACAGTCCCACTTTATTGCCTGCTCGCAGCCAATCCTGATTCAGGCTTTCAGGATCACAGCCATAGGACTAGTCCCCCGTTGCCTCTAAGAAACACTCAGGATGAATTTCATATACCTCGTGAGCTGATTTCCCTGCATTTCTAGTCACCATGCCTGCAGGAGTGCCCACCTCCCTGCTGCTGTGTGCATCCCCTGGTTGCTGGACCCTTGTGGCAACTTAGACCATCATTCCTCAGCCCTCTTGTAAAACACATCATCCCACTTATCTCTCTCTCTTTTTTTTTAACCTCTGGCTATACGTTACTCCTCATTGCTGGCGTTGACCTTGTAGTCTCTCCTCAGACTAGAAGAGTTTATCTCTTGGCTTAGAGTCTTTTACCTCTGCTTAGTCATTTTCTACATCCCATGGATGGGCCTGTTCAGCACTGTGGCTCTTTAGTTCCTTGATAATCCCCATTACTAATGCGGGTCTTCTATTCCAGGCCTGCTGCCTACATCTCTACTCCCTGGACCCCTGATATCAGTAGAAATTGTAGTACCTTTAGAAGTCAAATACCTGTACAATCACCGCCTTCTGGCTTACTTATTTACTTGCTCAACTACCCCTTCTGCAGAAATTCTTTATTTTTATCCTCCAGCTCCACCACATTCCCACCATTCTATCTCTGCTTTCCTCCTTCTGCAACTTGGATTCCATGGCCCACACCCTTCACTCCCTTGTCTTCCTTCATTGTATTCAGCTACTAAAACCTAACCCCAGCCAATCCAATCATTCACCTCTGTGCCTGTAACTATTAGAGAAAACCACCAACTGGGCTCACTTGTTTTACCTTAAATTTATAATTGTAAACCTCAAACAAACCCTCAGCACTGCCTAGCAGATCAACTCTGGGGTGCATTTTGAAACTTCTTATCTTGTCTACCTATTCCCTCTTCCCCTGCTAGTTACCACAGCTTATACTTCATTAAGAAAGAGTGGGCCACCCTGACTGGTGTGGCTCAGGTGGTTGGCGTGCCGTACACCAAAGGTGGTGGATTGAATTCTTGGTCAGGATACATACCCATGGGGCAGGTTTGATCCCCAGTCGGGGATTGAGGGAGCTAAGGTTTCCTCCCTCAATCCCAACTGATCCATGTTTCTCACATGGATGTTTCTTTCTCCCCTCTCTCTAAAAATCAATAAAACTATATGTATCTCTACATATAAAAGACTAAGCGACCATTCAACCAGCCATTAGGTATGACATGCACTGACCATCAGGGGGCAGACGCTCAACATAGGAACTGCCAGCTGTGGTGATTTGGCAGCAGCGGTTCTTGGGTGAAGTACCCGAGAAATACGTTAATAGCAATATTAACATATTTCTTCTAATTAATTTCCTTTCAATGTGCACAGATCTGTGCACCGGGCCACTAATACACACACACACACACATTTATTATTTATTTTTCTAAAGAAAATAAGAAATAGTAGGCCCTTGGTGAGAATTCACACCTCCCCTTTACCAACCCTACATTGTCTTCATGGATCTTCCTGTCTTTTTTCCTTTCCATTGTAATCCAATGGGACTTCAACCTTTCCACATGTATCTGCTCCTCTCCTCACTTTCTATTATGTTGCTTAGTCTAGCTTTAAATATATACACATATATATGTATTTGTGTGTATGTGTACATACAGATGTTTAAAATATATATAGAGAGAGAGCCCTAGATGGTTTGGCTCAGTGGATAGAGCATCAGTCTATAGGCTGAAGGGCCCAAGGTTCGATTCAAGTCAAGGGCACATGACTGAGTTGTGGGCTCGATCCCCAGTGTGGGGCATGCAGGAGGCAGCCAATCAATGATTCTCATCATTGATGTTTCTATCTCTCCCTCTCCCTTCTCAGAAATCAATAAAAATACGTTTTAAAAAAGAATGAAAAAATGTATATATACACACAAAGAGTAAACATCAGATGAGGTAGAGATGTGTATTAATTCGTTTGAAGTTTATTTTTTATGGGAGATAGCTAACTTTTTCCCCTAAAGTTGTGGCCACTTGTCCCTCTATCATGTATTGAATGGTTCATTCTTTCCTCATTGCTTTAGGATACCTTTTAAAATAAACTCTATTCCTGCATATATGTGGGTCTCCTTGGAATTTCTAATCTGCCATGTTTATCTGTGTACAGAACACATTCTGTAGCATGATTGATACAGCTCCCTCACCCCTGCCCCTGTTCCTGGAACATTTCATAGTTTCATGTCTTTTCTGACATAAGAACTTTAGAGTGGATTGTCAGTTTTCATTTCAAAGTCCTGTTGAGATTTTCATTGGCATGAATTTAAATCTCATAGTTTGATTTGGAGGAAAGTACTATCTTAAGACTTATGAATCTTCTTATCCAAAAATGAGGTTATGTTTGTCCTTTTGTAAAGTGTTATTTTCATGTGGGTCTCTAATGTTTCCGGTTCAGTTTAGTCTCAGGAATCTGAGAGTTATTTGTTGTTATGAATAGGTCTTTCAAAATTACATTTCTAACCGTCACTGGTGTGTAGGAAAGCTGTCCATCTTTGTGGGATCACCTAATCTAAATGAATTCTGATTCTCTTGCTGACAAAAGAGTAAAAATCTGCTAGAGGTAGGTTTACCTGATCCTTTATGCTCATTTCTGTTCTTGAATTGTAGAGGCCAGGACCTCCAGTATAATGTTGAGTGGCACCCTTATTTGTTCCTCTCTTAGCAGGAGTAGTTCTCGTGTTTTCTTGCTTTAGGTTTCTCACAGATAACCTTCATTAGGCTGAAGGTATCTCCTTCCGTTCTAGCTTACTGAGGGGTTTTTCTTCACTCAACACATCATGATGAATTTCTACATCTATTGAGATAATCAAAAGATTTTGTTTTATTGTATTGATTTTCATTAATAGATTCCCTAATATGGAACCATTCTCACATTCTGATGTAAACCCTGCTTGATTTTATAATATTTAGTTAGGATTTTTATATCTTTCAGGCAAATTTCACTTTTTTTAAATTTTATTTTTAGAGACAGGAAGGGAGAGGGAGAGAGAACATTGATATGAGAGGGAAACAGGGAAACATCGATCCACTGCCTCCTGCACACCCCCTACTGGGGATTGAGCCCACAGACCGGGCTTGTGCCCTGACCTGGAATAGAACCAGCGACATTTCAGTGCACAGGATGCCCAACCAACTGAGCGACACCAGCCAGGGCTCACCTTTTGTTTTAACGATCTGAGCTCCCTATCCCATTGGAGAACAGTTACGCTGGCATTTAGAACTGGTTTAGGAACATTTCACCTTTTTCTTCAGGTTTGAATTTGTAGAAAAGGAATTATTTGTTTCTTCAAAATTTGGTGAAATTTATTTATAAAAACATCTGCACTTAGGCATTCCATCCAAGTTTTCTATCCTGGAGTCAATTTTGATAACTTTTTTTAAAGAATCATTTTATGTATAGTTAAGGTTTGGGGAGGCAAAATGTCATGTGTAGTAATTGGCATAAGTGACAAAATCTCACTTGCGTTAGAATCAGACAAGCTCATTGGCCTGCGATCTGAGAGCGGAGCTTTAGGCAGAGCTGACCCAGGGCCAGCGTGGTTCCTCGGGGCTCTCATTGTTTCTCTGCTTCTCTGGTTGATGGGTCCCTTACTGCCTACAGGAGGCTCCCCTTTCCACTCAGTCCTTACAAAGAGTTCTTTCCTCGTGATTCATGTATTTCCAGAAAGAACAGTTGTCTTGCTCAGTCACCTGCCCTCTCTTGGGCAATCACTGTGGCCAGGGCTGAGGAGGGAGTTAGGGAGCTGAGGGGAGGCAAGATGAGCCACCCCTGATCCGTATGACATGTTTCCCATGGAATAGAGGTTGTCCCAGAAAAAGGGAAAGGAGGGAGAGCAAATCAGACCAGCAGGTATCCGTCCCGGTTTCTGTATTTTCTTTGACTAGCTTTGCAAATGCCTACTTTATTGGCCTCTTCCTGTTTCTTTGGGTTTATTTTCTGATTTCTATCTTCTGAGTTGTATGTTTTGCTAATTTAATTTTTTTTCTTTTTTTTAAAATATATTTAGATCTGTAAGTTTTCCTGTGACTGCTGCCCACTGTGTGTGATATTTTTGGCATTGTGTCTGTCAGCTTGGCCTTACGTTTTCTCCAGTTCTCAATGATTCTGTAACTCACCTAATAGACTCTTTTTTTCCTCTGAGACCTTTTCATGTCTACTTCTCCATCTATTAGCCACTTAGCTCCTGGGGATTGTAGCTCAGAATCTTGATGGAGGTAGAGTCCTTGTATTCTGCATGCTTCTCCCCTTTTCATTCTCTGAAGCTGAATTCCACCCGTTTCTCAACTCTGGTAGAATCCGACTGTGTGAATAGACCTTCCAGAATGAGCTGAGTGTTGTAAGGGCCCCCTTTCCCTCCCCAGTGCCATGGACAAGCCTCATGACTGGTCACCTCACAGTATTGACCCCTCCTGCAGTCAGGCTTGCGATTTGTGGCCCTCAGGCTCTGTACCTCTGTCCCTTTAGGACCAACCTTCTCAGCCAGGCTATTTCCACTATTTCTCCCCGCAGCCTGGCTCCCTTTCTCCCCGGTCATCCAGCCACCCATATACAAGGTGGGCAAAAGTAGATTTACAGTTATGAGTACACAGAAGTTTATTCTTGTATTATTATTTATTAATTGCATTGTTTTCCATACAAACAACTGTAAACTTACTTTTGCCCCATCTTGTATGTGTACCAAGGAGCACACTCGACAATCCAAGTTAACCACATGGGTTTTCTCCTTTAAATCTGAAAATGTGGTGACATCTGTGTGTGGGGGGGAGGGGGGGGGGGAGATACCTTGACACAGTTTCCCACATTAAAACATCCTTGCATTCCTGGAATAAGAATCATGACATTTTTTCAGTATGTTGCTGGATTTGTTTTTCTGATATTTGGGACACTTTTGCACTCAGGTTCCTAAGTGAGATGGCTTGAGCTTTTCCTTCCTGTGCTGCCCTTGTCTGGTTTTTATATTAAGGTTATGCAAACCTCCTAAGATAGACTATTCTCTATTATTTATTTTCATTACATGTGTTCATGTTAAGATTGGAAGTTTGCATTTCTTAAATTTTTGATAAAACTTTAAAACCAAAGTGCCTGATATTTTGGGGATGATGAGTAGATTTTTAACTCTAGGTTTTTATTAATAATAGATTGCTCTGTTCTTGAGTCAGTTATTTTTTCAAGGAAAAATATTTTTGTAGTTTCTCATTTTTTATTTGTGGTTTCAAATTTATTGACACAAAATTGTTTATAGAATCGCTTATGTTTATAGTCTTGACTGTACCCAGGTTATGTTTTCTTATTTACATGTAATATTATTTATTTGTTATTTCTCTCTTTTTTATCCTGTCAGCCTTGGCAGAAGTTTATTAGTCTACTAGTGCCCTGGTGCACGGATTTGTGCACATTGAAAGGAAATTCATTAGAAGGTGGCTGGCGGGGCGGGACTGGGTGACACAGGCCGGACATGCCCTGGAGCCAACCTCCTGCAGTCCCTCCCCTGGCTGGCCACACCTGGGGCCACGGCTTGAAGGTCGTCTGCGGTGTGAGTGGGGTCCCTCTGCCTGGCCTGCAGGGATCTGGCTGAAACCGGCTCTCCTACATCCCCTGAGGGGTTCCAGATTGTGAGAGGGTGGTTCTTGGATGACACCCCAAAATCGGGCTCCCTCCTCTCTGGTTCCAGGTGCACCTGAGAACCACAACTGCAGCTCGGCAGCTCCTGCGTTGAGCATCTGCCCCCTAGTGGTCATTGCACGTCATAGGTACCGGTTGGACTGTCACTTAGGCTTTTATATATATAGATTCCAAGTACCAAATTTTTGTTGCCATTCCTCTTTACTGTTAGCTTCCTCATATTTTTAAAATTCCTGCTCTTGCCGTATTTCCCCTATACTTATATTCTTTGGGTTTATTCTGTGGTTTTCTAACCTTTTTGGTAGGTTACTTAATTAGCTCATTAATTTTCAGCTTTACCTCCTTGCACACCCCAAACTAGAGGGAATTTTCAAACTTAAAGAAAAGATTAAAATTGTAAAATAAGTACCTGTAATACCCTTCATGAGGGCCCCTGTGAGGAGCCGGCACGACCATGGCATACTCAGCACCAGGGCACCTTATATGCCATGCCAGCTCAGCCTGGTTCAGTGACCCTGAGTGGGGGTGGTGAAAGGCTTAGAAAAGACAGACAAGAGAATGAGCTGGGTCTCGGTGGGACGCTGCCCCTCTGATGGACAGCGCCCGTGCCCACAAGCCGTCTCTTTATTTTATAGCAGATGCCACGAGGCAAAGTAGGGGAGTGATCAAGATGTTTACAACATTCTCGTGGGTTTCAATCCTACTCAACTACATGCACCTGAACTCTATCAAGACCACATCACTCAGGCATGTGGGGCCACATGTTCGGACCATAGGTTCAAGCTCACAACTCCAGCTGTTGGCTATCATTGTGCTGGGAAGGCTCTGCCCTCCAGCCGGGACTTGCACGTGGCAACGAGAGGACTGTGCCCTCTCCTCAGTCTAAGGCTTGAACCTGTCCAAAACTCTGTAACCGTGCCCCATAGGCCCCGATTTATAACATTTGCCATATTCATTTTTCTGTAAACACAACACACATAGCTTTTTGGGGGTTTTTGTTGGTTTTTTTTGGCTTAAACAACAGCAGTTTATTTTTTTCTAATTCTGAAGGCCAAGGCCTAAAGTCCAAGATCAAGGTGTCAATAGGTTTGGTTTATTCTGAGGCACAACGCACATAGTTTTAATTTAATCATTATATCTCTTTAGTCTCAATTTAGAACAGAAGACACCTTAATGTTTTCTGTTCTTTATAAAATGGACTCTTGGCAAGTTCAGGCCAGTTATGTTATAAAACTGTCCTGCGATTGGGTTTGTGTGATTGCTGTTGTGTGCTCAGATTTGGGTCCATTTTAGCAAACAGCCTAGAGCTGATGTGTGCTTATTGCAGCTCCCGAGGCGTGTGGTTTCCTCAGTAGGAACCACTGTCATCACTAATGTCACGGAAGTCAGGACACCAGCAGTGGCTCACGTTGGTACAAGACACGCCAAAGGCCCTGTGGAAGTTGTAAAGGCGCATTGCCTGCCTTGCCTGGTGACACGGGAAAAGGCATTAGCAACGGCTGGCGCTGTCTCCTGAGTGCCAGCGCTGGCGGGCTTTTTCCAGTCGCTGCCATGATAGCCTGACGACGCTCAAGTACCCACTCGGTTTGTAACCCTTGCTGGTTCACAGTGAGGCGCCAAGTACCAGAAACCGCTGTTACTAGCCATCCGGGTTGTTGAGCATGGAACAGTGCTGGGTCTGTTCTCATTCATTCCCAGAGAAGCCCACTCTTCTCCTCTTATCCCGGGTGTGCCCTGTGGTCCCGCCGCATGACCTTGGCGGGTGTGAGGAGTAATCATTCCTGGCTCCATGGTCAGCAGACATTGACAGAAGCTTCCGCCAGGGGTCGCAGTAAGCACGCTCAAGCGGAACCTCAGCCACTGTCCCCGCGCTGCACACCCAAACCACCATCCCACTTCCAGTCTAGGGCAGCAGTCTGTCCGACCAAAGGGTCCAGCAGCAATTGTGCCTGGTCCACCGCTGGTAGCACAGGTCCACGTCCCCACCGGGCCGTCACTCACCAAGGCCCCTCAGCCCCTCCCCCCAGGCACACAGACTGCTCAGGGACCCGGGAGAGGGGTGGGAGCTGCCCTAGTCTTTCCCAGACCAGGTGCGGGGGCCTCACACTGCACTGTCCATGGCTGAGCGTATCTCACCGCCGCCGCCACCGCCGGAAACACTGCTTCAGAAAACAGCACGGGGCTCAGAAGGCTGTGGGACACGAGTGGGCGGAGGGGCTGAGACCTCAGAACTCGAATCGCTGAAGGGTCTTCTCCCCGGGGACCGCCTCACCCTCTATGTCAGTAGCTCCCCTTCTAGAAACTGCTGAAGCTTTCGGATTCATCCCTCTTTGCTTCATCTCTGAACTTCCAAGTGCCTTCCTCTTTCATGTAGGTCCCATAATTCAGCATTTTACTCCCATAATTTAGCACTTCGGCAATCAGGTCTCTTATCAATCCTATATATTACCTGTGGCCACAGATAGCTTTGTAGAGGAGGCCTCTGTAGTAAGGTCCTCCCCTTTTTTGGTCCCCCTTTCTGTCCACAGCTGACATTTTGGGGGGACCCCTCCTGTCTCTCTTCCCTACTCCCCAAGACAGTGCATATATTGGTACAAAGGGAAATTGGCTTCTCTAAGTGTCCCCTAGAGCAGGTGCACAGAGGACAGAAAGGCCAGGCATCTGAGGAAGGGAAGGTAATGTGGTGTGTTAAGTCTAGAAGGTATGGGGCCTGGAATGCCAGGCTAAGGGATTTGGGGACCAGAATCCCCTGAGATGGCAGGAACTGGTGCCTCAAGAATCAGGGAAGGGGTGTGGCCCAATTGGCTGGGACCCAGCCTGCTAGAGTGGAGGCCCTGGGTGAGGCCAACTCCATCTTCCTAGGGTGTTCGAGTCTCAGAAATGCCCAAGGGGGAGCCACTTTGAGTCTGACCACAGCCCTGTGAGCGAGGTCAGCCACCCCATCCTATACCAAGGCAAAGATATTCAGACCAGCAGCATATGGGAGTTTATCACCAACAGACACAAGGGGCTTCTGGAAGATGGACCTCAGAAAGAATGAAAATGACCCAGAGGAGAGAACTAAAAAGCAAGAAGGAACGAGGAGCAAGGTCATTAATGATTATGCTAATTTGGGGGTGGTCCTTAAAGTCAAGAGATGAATATCCACCATTTATCCTGTCTACTGTTGATGGACATTTGGGTTATTTCCCGTTTGGGACAGTTATAAATAGTGCTGTTCTGAACATTCCTGTTTGTGTCTTTGGCTGAACATATGTACATTTTCCTGTTGCTAAGCCAACATTTTTTAGCTCTCCTGAAACCAAGTTTTATAATGGAAATTTTAAAACACTCATAATGAGATAATGAACCCCTGTACCCATTACCATCTTCAATAACTATCAACATCTTGCTAGTCCCTTCTCCCCATATTTCTTGATTTTTTAAAAAATATATTTTATTGATTTTTTACAGAGAGGAAGGGAGAGAGATAGTTAGAAACCTCGATGAGAGAGAAACATCGATCAGCTGCCTCCTGCACATCTCCTACTGGTGATATGCCCGCAACCCAGGTACATGCCCTTTACCAGAATCGAACCCGGGACCCTTCAGTCCGCAGGCCGAGGCTCTATCCACTGAGCCAAACTGGTTTCGGCTTGATATTTTTTAATATTGGAGTAACTGAAAGTAAATCCCAGATCTCATCACACCCTTCTATTTGTGTATATATGGTAATACACATATATATGTATTTATTGAAGTAATGAATGTTCTCAACTATGCTATACACCAGCCCCGGAAGTCTGAGATCATGCCCCCATTTTGCAGATAAGAACACCGAGACTCCATGCTAAGTTACTGCCCGAGGTCAGCCAGAGTAAATGGAAAAGCACCCAGCTGGCTCGCCCCCAGGCTCCAGCAGAGTTCACTGACCCTCACTCACACCACCCTCCTTGGAGGCATTGCTGCCCCAGTTCCCAAGGGTCCGGGAAATACTGCTGGTGGGACCTCACCACTGAGCAGCAGAGCTGAGTGCACCTTCTCCCTGGGGGCTCAGGCCTCAAAGGATTCAGGGGTCCCTGACCCTCCTACCTCCTAGGTGCTGAGCTGACTTGTTGCTGCCTCCCTGCCAGTCAGGTGGGCAGGCCGTCTGGGGAGGTGTTAGCATGCATCAGGGCAGGGGAGGGCAAGCACCTGCCTGGGCGTCAGCAGCCACAGGACAGAAAAGAAAGCAGGCAGATGGTACCAACCAGGAGGCCTGTCTCTGAAAGACCTTCCAAGTTCCCGGTTCACCATTTACTGTCTACCCAGTCGCTAGGGTCAGAACTGAGAGGAATTCTGGGCCAAACCTGGTCAGGTCAGGTCGGTCCATTGTTGCTGTAGACATTTCTTGCTCCGACGAGGGAGACAGCCTCTGAACAGGCCATTTCCTGCAGCAGATGAAGCATGAGCTTTGACGCAAGCTTAGCCAGGGCCAGCGCCACAGTGCCAGGGACCCTGGCTGCCTGTCAACACCAGACGGGCCTCAGGCTTTGGGAGAAATAGACCGAGATCCCCAAATCCTACACCCAGTCTAGACACCCCATGGACACCTCCCTGAGGGACCTGCGGAAGCAGCCGAAATTACATCAGATCCAGACCTCAAAACAGGAGAAAAGAGTGACTGCTGGGTGCCATCAAACACTCGTCAAAAGCAATTGGTTAAGGCAACTGTATTTTGTTCTTTGCTTACATTTTTCTACTTCAATTACTTACAAAATTCATTTTGCTCCTATGTATTTTTTCATTAAAAAAAATCTGAAGCATCTGGAATGTATTTGGGTATCGGTGGAGGCAGGACGCAGCTTCTGTGCAACCCCCATGGGAGCCACTTGTCGTCTTCCCCTTCCAGGGCTCTGGGGCGTCCACAGAGCGGGCTCCAGCCTCCTCGAGCTCACTGTCTTCCCTGCTGCAGCTGCTCCCGGACAAGTCTGGGAGGCGCTCTAAGGAACGCTGCCCTGAGCACTCTCTTCTCCACAGGCCAAGGGGGTCAAGGACCATGGGGTGGCCCCTCCACCCTGCGCACAGCCCAGGCCCTGCCCTGCCAGGCTGGGCAGTCCTGGGCCCTGGAGGGCAGTGACTCGTGTAGCACTGGAAGCCAGGGCCGACCAGGAGCCCGAGTCTCTAAACATCTTCCATTTCTTACCGGAACGCCAGCCTCGCAGAGGACAAGGCCTGGCCGACAATGTGTCGGGAGCTATGCTACCTCAGCTGGGGCGGCGGGGGGGGGGGGGGGGGGGGGGGGGGTGCTGAGAGGATGAACCACTCCCGGCGGCTGGTGCCTAGGGCGGGAGCGGAGGGCCGCCTCAGAGGCCCAGGCTCGTCCTCTCCGCCCATCATGTTATTTGTGCCATCAGAGACCAGGTCTCACCCAGTGGAGGCCAGACTCCAAGCCAACTCAGAGGGGCCTCGCTCATTTCTGATTTCCCGGTGGATGAATGAATGAGCTCATTTCGTTTTCACAGGACATCCTGCACAAATGGCAGAGCTAAGGCTCAGAGAGGTTCAGTGACTTGCCTGAGGCCACATAGCTGACCACTGAGCCTGCCGGCACCGCCTGCCTCTCCTCTGAGGTCTAACCCTGGAATCTGCACCATGACGAGGGAGGAAAAAATAAGGAGGGAACTTTATTTAATATTAAAGTTGGGGAGAGGACCGGAGGGGAGGACGGCTTCACTTGGTGATGGTGTTCCTGTAGAGAGAAGAAGGGCGTGAGGCTGGAGTGCGGGCACCCAGGCCCTCCGCCCGCCCATCCCATGGCCCCGGCCACTCACGCATTCATGCTCTTGCCGCTGCCGCTGAGCACGATGTACGGTGTCTTCTGGGCCTTTTGCTTTTCCTGGAGCAAAGCCACAGTGCCCAGGGGTGTGTCGCTGGAGCTCATCTTCTTCAGGAGCTGTGGGGTCACGGCCAGTCAGCACTAGGAGGGAGCACCGCAGCCCACCAGCCACCCCAGAAGCAGCAGATGTAAAGCCACCCCAAGTCATCCCATGGGCCACCCACCGCCTCCTCGTCCAGCTTCTTCATCCTCCGCTCTGTCTTCATCTTGCCCGAGCCTTTCCCGTGGAAGCGGTGGGACAGCTGTCGGAAAGCCTGGGGACACGGCAGGAACACGTTAGAGCCGCCTGTGTCCCACCGGGCGAGGGGGGGGGGGGCACCTGAGCCGGGGTGGTGGGCCGGGGATGAGAAGGGAAAACGGGCTCAGGAGAAGGATGTGCTGCGCTGGGGGCCTCAGGATTCCAGTGACACCTGCTGGGCCGAGGCCGGGCCAGGACACAGGATGGAGGGAGGCAGCTAGCAAACCCGGGGAGTGTGTGAGCAGAGGGCTGGGGGTGAGGATGGGACACAGGGAGGAGGCAGGAGAGTCAGGCCAGGGCTGGCGGCAGGAGCGGGTGTGAGAGCACAGGGGCAGTCCAGGGCCTGGATATGCCACCAGAACGGTGGCCCTGAGGGCACATCAAGCCACTGAGGGGGCAGGTGAGCAAAGGAACCAAGGCACCTGTCCCCCCACTCCTGCCGGGCCTGTGAGGGGGACTGCGATGCCCACCAGAGAGAGAAACAAAGGCACAGAGGTTCGGACAGTTCTCCAGGGCCCCCAGCCAGTGGTCAACTGAGCCCAGACCCCGTGGTACCCTGAGGGCCCCGTGCCAGAGGCCTCTCACCTCCTTGGGTGTGAGTTTTCGGCCCGTCTCATCCACATACTCGATCTTAACATCAGGCTTATAGCCGTCCTTCTCCTTGAAGTCCTGGGTGAAGCCCCGGTACTCCTCCCGCCGGCTATACTTGTCATCGATGGCCCTGGCGAGAGACGGGGGGCCTCAGGGCCAGCCACTGCCCACCCTGCCTGGGTGCCCACCCTGCCTGGGTGCCCACGCTGCCTGGGTTCCGGCAGTCCCGAGCTGGTGCCCGCCCCTGGCCTTCTGCCCACCCCTGCTGTGCTCACATCTTGTCCTCAATGCAGTACACCGCTGACGGCAGGGACTTGTTGGGCGCCTTAACCCGGGCCACCTTCTGCACTGTCGTCTCCAGCAGTCCTGGGGAGAAGGGTGGTGAGACTCCAGGATGTCCACCCCACAACAGGGGCCCAGCCCCAGGGCAGGCCTGATGTCCCCACCTGCACAGAAGGCGCTGTGGAACCCTCACAGCCGTGCTGTGGGAGTAAAGGCATCAGGCCTGTTTGCAGACAAAGGAAAGAGACTCAGAGAAATCAGGCCCTTGTCAAAGGCCACCAAGTGAATGGCACAGCTGGGACCCTAATGCCAGGGCTCTGTGCCATAGCCTGGACTGCTTCAAGTCCCCCATTCTTCCTCGGGAGACACTGAGCCTTGAGGGATAAGTGATGCTTTGTAGAGGGACATGTGAGCACAGCCATCAAAAATGGGGTGATGTAGCCCTAGCTCGTATGGCTCAGTGGAGAGAGCATCAGCCCAGGATAGAGGGTCCCAGGTTTGATTCTGGTCAAGGACATGTACCTCGATTGCAGGCTCAATCTCCGGCCCTGGTTAGGGCGCATGCAGGAGACAACCAATCAATGTGTCTCTCTCACATCGATGTTTCTCTCTCTCCCTCCTTTCCACTCTCTCTAAAACAATGGGAAAATATCCTCGGGTGAGGAGTAACAAAAAAATAAAAATAAATGGGGTGATGTAGAGCAGGCCAGACACTCCAACGACTGCCCCACAACAGGTGCAAAGGAGTAGCTCCTGGGTCCTGGGGGCACTGAGAACAAGAGACACATCAGAGGGGACCAGGGGAGCCACGCAGCACCTGGCTGTCACAGCACCAGGCCCCGGCAGGGCTCATGGTGCCCGGAGCCC
Organism: Myotis myotis; assembly: GCF_014108235.1. Lineage (NCBI taxonomy): Eukaryota > Metazoa > Chordata > Mammalia > Chiroptera > Vespertilionidae > Myotis > Myotis myotis. Next base: position 78,430,726 of record NW_023416314.1, read on the forward strand.
TTACCTTTGTTCTGACACAGGAGCAGCGCGGCTGCCAGCCCTCTATTCACGATGGGCTCCTCGTCCAGGATGGTGGTGGAGGAGGCAGAGAACTGGGGGTGGCACACGGTGGTGAGTGGGCCACATGACACTTCTCACCCCTCACCCAAAGTCACCCCCACCACACCCTGTGAGATTTATGGACCCCATCTATGGGGGAGGAGACGAAGGCTCTGAGACACTGAGTAACTAGCCCTGGATCTCAGAGCTGCGCTGGAGCCCAGGTGGTCTGCCTCCAGCCCCAGCCCCCAACCCCACACCCCACAAGGCTGTTCCCTGCCCTTCCATCCTCCCAGCCCCCAGCTTGCTCCTCCCTCAACTCACATCCTGATGCTGCTTCTCCTCATCCAGGTTGACTGTGCTCCAGCCAATGTTCTCCTCCCCGTCAGACTCAGAGCCGCCGTTGGCTGAGCGTTCCTCGTCCCGTTCGAAGTCCTGGAGGACAGAAGACCAGCGTCAGCCCAGGCAGCCCATCCAGACACAGCTCATCACCGAGGCCCACTGGGCCCGACACTGCTGTCCACACCGGGCCGCCGCCAAGAGCAGAGCAGGTCAGTGAGGGGAGCTGCCTGCAGACTCACCATGAGCTCCTCCTGCTCCTCCCGGTTGCCGGCCAGCCCGTAGGTGGGGATCTCCCCCAAGGTGCGGCAGAACTCGGACGTGGCATTGAACACGATGGTCCCCTTCCGCTCCGGATCCTCATCCTCCTCCAAGCCCCGCTGGCGGGACTCCAGCTTCTTCACAATCTCCACCACCTAGAGGAGGGAGCAGCTGTGGGCAAACCCAGAAGTTCCTGGGGCGGTGCCATTGAGACCCAGGAACCCAAGATCCTCCCTGGTGGTAGCAAGACAAGCCATTCCTACTGCCTGCAGCAGCCTGTGCTGGTCTCCATGCCCTCCCTGACCCCTACCACTCTCCACCTGCACCTGCATCAATCTCACTCTGCTCCAAACCATCAATGGCTCCCTACTGCCCTGTGAATCAAGATCCAAAAGCCTACATGGCCCTGGTGACCAAACCCTGCTCCTACCTCAGGCCACCCTCCTACATGGCATGGCACCGAGGCCCCTCAAAACTCCGCCCCTGACATTATCCCCCCGACTGCACCCACCGTCCTCTCTGTTGTGTCATTGCCATCAGCACACAAGGATTATCTGGGATCTCCCCTCCTTGAAAACATCCTCAACCCCACAGCCCCTCTGCTCTGCCCAACAGCAACCTCCTCAGCGAAGTTTCTAGAAACCACATCTACTTCTGCACCCCTTCCCTTCCATTTTATTACCTTCCTTTTTTATTTGGAGAGTACGTTTATTAAAGCTAGGCACAGTGAAGCAAAGGGCTTAGGATACAAGAAGCAATAGGAGAGAGCCTAGGCCGTGTGCTGCTTCCACTCTCTAGAAACATATAGGAAAGTGAGCCACCGTGAGGGCGCATGCAGGGGGCAACCAATCAACCTGTCTCTCTCATGTTGACGTTTCTCTGAATACCCAGCCCAAGATACCAACGCGCCAAGTATTCTCTCGTGTCACCTTGTTCTGTCCGCCTGTCTAATCACTATCAGAAACAACTGCTTGCTCAGTGTTCGCTGATGTCTCTCCCCCACCCCCAGTTAGAAAGTCAGATCCATGCGCACAGAGCCCCTTGGCTGCCTGTTCCCCAGTGCCCTCCAGCCACGAGGGCGACGCCTTACTCACAGTGGCATGCAACATGTATTCACAGAAGACAGGGAGGGGTCTGACCCTAAAACATCATACAGCAAAAACACTACAGAAATCTAAAAATCTGCAAATAATATGTTATTAAACAAAAAAGAAAATCAAGATTGGAATTCAGGCCCAGCCAGCGTGGCTCAGTGGTTGAGCATCAACCTATGAACCAGGAGGTCACGGTTTGATTCCTGGTCAGGGCACATGCCTGGGTTGCAGGCTCAATCCCCACTGTGGGGTGTGCAGGAGGCAACAGACAATGATTCTCTTTCATCACGAGTGTTTCTCTCGCTCGCTCTCTCCCTCTTCCTTCCTCTCTGAAATCAATACGAAATAAAGACTGGGATTCAGGTGCAGCCTACAAGGGCACAGGTGCCTGTGCTCCTAAGAACCGGCCATCACAGGCCACCTGTCATTGTGTCCTGCTGAGGCCCTCACCCTCCTGTGCCCGCACCCAGCCTGAGGGTCCCTTACCTTCTCGCCGCTGTCCCGCAGCTGGTGTAGCTGCTGCAGCTGCCGTAACCGGCGGCCCTTCTCCAGCTGCTTCTGCAGCTCCAGCTCCGCCTCATCCTCCTCCAGCAGCTCTGGGGACCCAGGTGGTGGTCCGCCTTCCTCTGGACAGAGGAGATGCCCGTTCAGATCCTCCTCCTGGACCCTAGGCCTTTTCCCTGCCCCTCCCCCCACCCTCAGGGAGCTGGGGTCCCCTCACCCTCGTCACTGATATCCATGTTTTCCACTCGAGTGTCATCGGACGGTGGGGGCTGAGACACAGGCTCCTTTTCTTCCTCCTCCTCCGGGGCCTCCTCATCTCCCTCGGGCACGCGGCGCCGACCCCGGCCCCGCAGTCTGGGGGAGGAGACCTCTCCAGTGAGCATCGGCCCCTGGGTCAGCCCAGCCCTCAGACCCCACCTGTGTCCATGCCCACCTGGAACCAAAGTCCCCATCTTGAGTCTGGTCCCCAAGAGGCAGCAAGTCGTCAGCCCGCACTACCACCTCCTTCTCCTTCTTTCGGATCTTCTTCACCTTCCGCTTGGTCTTTTTAAAGGTCACCTGAGGGGCGGGGAGGAGAAGAGACATGAAGGAGGAGGGGGGAAGCGGGCGGCCACAGCCCACGAGAACGAACACTTCTTATACAGAAACAAGACGTGAGGTGCATGCGAGTGTCGTCCCACCATTGAGATGAGGAAAACAGAGGCACAGAGGTTAAGTAAGTGCCTGCCCAAGGTCACCTCGCAGCTAAGGAGAGCTGGGCTTGTGGCTCTTGGGATTGAGGCCCAGAGCCTGCTCTCAGCCATCAGCCATGCAGTGTACTGAGCCAGCTGTCGGCCTGTGTCCATTCAGTCATCACAAGTGCAAAATCCACATCCAGCTGTAACACGGCCGCTCGCCAGACCGCTAACCCTGGCAACAGCCCTTAACAGTGGCTCCTCCCACCCCACCTCAGGTGCCTCAGACGCACAGTTAAGCGGCTCACCCCAGGCACAGGCTGGCTACGTGGCAGAGCCTGAACATGAAGGCAGGTCCACCTGGCCCACAGCCCTGCTCTGTCTACACCCACCACCTCCCTGGCATCTCCCCAGGGCAGCCAATCACTGCTCCTCCACAAGGACCAGCACCGCTGGCAGCCTAATCGCCCTCCTTAGCTCACTGCCCCAGTGACAAGTGTGGGCAGTAGCTGAGGGCTCACCATCTCCTCTGGCGTGAGGTACTCGGAGGCGAGCCGCGGCCCGACCATGCTCAGGGACTGAGCTTGCAGCCGCAGTTTGGTGCGGATCTCTTCCAGCTCACGTTCCCGAAGGCCGTCGGCAATGCCGCCCTGCTCCAAACGGAAGGAGTGGGGCCGCTCGCCCTCCAGCTCCTCGTCGTACTTAGCCAGGATAGAGCGGGGTTTTTGCTGCAAGGCAAGAGGTACAGGTTGGGACCCAGCCTGGCTCATGAAAAGCCAGAGCCACCCATTCCTCATGGCCCCACTGCCCAGGTTCCCTGCTCCCGCGCCCGCGGCCCGCCTGCCTGTGCCAGGTCATCCACACTCTCCTCCTCTGCATAAGGCAGGTAGTCAGGCTTCTTCTTCCGCAGCTCCACGTTTTTCTCTGCCCGCTCCTTATCCACCAGGTTCACGTTCACCAGCACGTCTTCCTCCTCCTGCAGCACGCCTGGGGACAGGGCAGAGGCCACTCACACTTGCCCCCAGATCAGCGGTGCCTGTGTCCCCAACCAGAGGACCCAGCTCAACCCACCTTTGTCCTTAAGGGTAAGGATCATAGTCTGCCCTTCTTGGAAGGAGTCAATGGCATGCTCCACAGTGAGGCCCTGCAGGTCCCGGGCACTGTACAGGTCCTAGAAGGGAGGGGCAAGTCCGGCGGAGTCAGGAGCCCTGACCCACCCCACCCGGGGATCCCAGCACCGGGACAGCAGTGCCACCCCAACCCCACTGCCCCAGAACCTCACCTGCCGCCTCTGCCCGAACTCCTCCTCCACCAGAGTGCTGACACCAAACTCCTGGTCCATCTCCTCCAGCAGCTTGGCCTACAGGACAAGGCAGGGGGGGGGGGGGGGGCGCCTATGACCTCAGGCCATCGGTTCACCAGAAGGCACTCCGGCTTTAGCAAGTGGGAGTGCAAAAAGGGCAGGCCGTGCAGGCGAGCCACTAAGAATCAAAACAGACTCCACTGACCGCAAACCTCCTACCTCTCTGAGCCCAGCCTCACCTCCCAGGGGTCAGCCTCCTGCCTCACCAGCTGGTCAGGCCACCAGAGGCACTGGGCAACCACCCCCAGCTGCCCAGGGCCTCACCCTCTTCTCTGCCAAGTCCTTCTCCTTCTGCAGCTGCCGGCTCCTCTCGATCCAGGCTGCAGTGTCATCCAGCCAGGGGTCATCCTCCCCCAGAGTCTTTATCTTCCTGAAGGGAAAAGAGGGACCTTTTGGGGGCCCAGCTCCAGTTCCCCCGACTGCAGAGCTCCTTGGCAGCTCCTCGGGCCCTTGCCTTGCCCGCCCTGGCTGAGACCCCCTCACCCCAGCTTTTGGTTCAGGAGGCGCTTTTCTTTGGCAGCTGCCAGCTTTTCTCGTAGCTCCTCTCGCTGTCGCAAGGCCATAGGGTTGATGATATCGGCTGCCACGGGCTCCTCCTTGGTGCCCGCCTCTGGAAGGGGGGCCCAGACGTGAGGCTATGCCTGCCCATGGCTGGTGGGGAGAGGAGGGAGCCACTCACCCTGCCCCCTTCCAGCTCAGGGGGCCAGAAGGGGCCAGGAGAAGGGGGAAGGACCCTTTACCTCCCTACTGCCACTTTATCCCCACACTCCCGTGTCACCCCACACTGCATGACGGGACCCTCCCCGTGCCTTCCCGAGCCCCTCAAATCATGCTTAAAAAGAGCCCCAAACCCCCAATCAATTTGTAGCCACTGTGCACATCTCTCAGCCCAAATAATGCTACCTCACGGCCAGAGTGAGGGGCAACGCCAACTGTTCAAACGTAAATAAGCTGAGCTGCTGTCTGTGGAGCAGCCACTCTCAGTCTCACTGTTTCACTAATAAACTCTCTTTCACTTTAAACTAAGGGAGGAAGGGAGGATGGAAGGGAAGGAGGAATGGGAGAGGATAAGCTGGCGCCATTATGAAAGCAAGGAGTCCCATGCCTATCAGCAAGTACACACCCACAAGACCACTAACTGGCCCTGAACCTGCGCTCCAACCCCATTTTCCTCCATCCAAACGCCCTCCTTCACCACCATCCGCAGCCACACACTCACCCTTCTTGACGGCATTGACTTCCAAGGGTTTCAGCCCCAACTTTGCCCGGAGTTTACTGAGAATGAGATGAACGTATTAGGAGCTGTCCAAAAGACGGGCACCAAGTGCATTTCTAGACAGACGGGGTGAGAACAGGAGGGGCCTGAATGGTCCCAGGGGTCCCAAACACGGTCTGACCCAGGCAGTCAGGGCAGAGGGAAGGGCACTGGCCTCCAAATCAGGGAGCAGGGGCACTGGGCCAGGCCTGCCCTAACCCATGGGACGCCGTCCTTCCTCTTGGGGCTCAGTGGCCTCCTCTATAACTCAAGTGGTTGCTACCTGATTCACGTGGCACCTCCAATTCCAGCCCGAACGTGTGTCTGAAAGCCCCCCGAAAGCAGCTGCTCCAGACCTACTCGATTCAGAGCAAAAAGGGGGGCACGAAGGAGACAGTACTTACTTGGTCTCCTCGATGCTAAGTGACGAGGCATCTCCTGAGCTGGTTTTGGAACTGGCAGCTGGAACAACAAGAAGTGCGGCTCAGGAGCTGCTCACAAAGCCAAGAAGCCATGTCTTTGGCCCCAGCTGCAGGCCAAAGACGAGGCCCTTCACCAGCACCAGGCCTGGCTGAGACCCCGGAGAGCAGCAGCGTTCTCCCACCCCAGTAACTCCTCCTACCCGTTCCAGCCTCTGAGAAGCCCACCTCTTCTACATGCCTGCCTTTCTTGACCCAAAATGCCCAGCTTTCTGGAGTCCTCACTTTGCTACCCTTCCCTTTTCCGGATGCTGTGTGTTCAGCCCATGTTGCCCTCTCTGGCCTCACTCTGACTTGACAAATGACACCTCCCCGAAGTCCTGTTCAATTTTGATCAGAATGAACTGCTCCCCCCAAACTCCATAGCACGGCTGGTCATTTCTGGGCCAGTTACTTCCCAAAGGCAGGGGCCGCGGTGGTGTGTGACCGCGTCCTCTGCAACTCATGTAGCCAAGACATGGACTTAGTGGTGGCTGCCCTGTGCGGGACGTTGGGAACACAGACATAAAGATGCATTTCAGAGGAAAACCAAGATGGTGGCATAGGTAAACACCAGAGATTGCTGCTTAGCACAACCACTTCAAGAATACAACTAAAAGACAGAACAGACATCATCCAGAACCACAGGAAGGCTGGCTGAGTGGAAATTCTACAACTAGAAGGAAAGAGAAAAGCACACTGAGACTCAGAGGAGGCGCATGCAGAGAGGGCTGGCGGCTGAGGACACGGTTGTCTGTTTCAATCGGGAGGGAGTCTCAAGCTCTGAGCTCCAGTTCCGGGCGAGTCTCTGGGGACCCAGACTCATACGGGAGAAACTGGACTGTCTGGCATCGGTCGGAACTCGAGGGCAGCTTTCTCTCAGAGGAGCTTGCAGCGATTGCCAGGACACTGAGAAGCGGGGCCTCTGAGGGCAGCCATGGCTGCTTGCTCAGCCCTGTTGATCCCCTGGGACCAGACCCCGCCCAAGCCATGCAGGGAGGCTTTTGCATATGAAAGGCCTGGCCCTCTGCAATCTGAAAATTACCTAACAAACTGCAGCTGGCCCAAGGCCCCAGGGCAACTCCCATTGCTTCACAGCTGGCTCCTGCTGAGTAGCTTCAGGTAGAGGCTAGATTAGCACCTCCTTAGAGATCCAGGAGCCAGTGTGCCCGGTGATCAGAGTGGGACCATCCAGATTGCAGCTCCTCAGATCCATAAAGGACACACTCAGGGGGCAGACTCAGTGAGCACCAAAGCCCCACTGAAGCAAGTCTTGCCCCGGAGGGGTGTCTCCAGCACAGAAGTTCTCCCACTGCAGACACAGCTGATTCTCACAGCCAATTGGCCTGGAGGTCAATTCCTCCCAGTGATCCTACAATAATCAAGGCTTAACTACAACAAGACTGTGCACAAAGCCCACAGGGGGTGCACCAAGAGTGTCCACCTCAGGTAACTGGGGAGGCTGAGCCACTGGGCCCTATAGGACACCTATCACACAAAGCCACTCTGTCAACATAGGGAAGCATAAAAAATGCGGAGACAAAGAAACAGGACACAAATGACAGAAATGGAGGAAAGCAAACTACTGGATATAGAGTTCAAAACCACACTTTTAAGGTTTTTCAAGAACTTTCTAGAAACAGCTGATAAATTTAGTAAGACCCTCAAAAAGTCTGGTGAGGCCGCCGATAAATGTAGTGAGACCCTCAAGAAATCTAGTGAGACCCTCGAGGTTATGAAAAAGGACCAACTAGAAATTAAGCATACACTGACTGAAATAAAGGATATTATGCAGAGTTCCAACAGCAGACTAGAGGATCACAAGAATCAAGTCAAAGATTTGAAATACGAAGAAGCAAAAAACACCCAACCGAAAAAGCAAAATGAAAAAAGAAACCAAAAATAAGAAGATAGTGTAAGGAGCCTCTGGGACAGCTTCAAGCGTACCAACATCCGAATTATAGGGGTGCCAGAAGAAGAGAGAGAGCAAGATATTGAAAACCTATTTGAAGAAATAATGACAGAAAACTTCCCCTACCTGGTGAATGAAATTAGACTTACAAGTCCAGGAAGCGCAGGGAACCCCAAACAAAAAGAATTCAAAGAGGACCACACCAAGACACATCATAATTAAAACGCCAAGAGCAAAAGACAAAGAGAGAATCTTAAAAGCAGCAAGAGAAAGAAACTCAGTTACCTACAAGGGAATACCCATATGACTGTCAGCTGATTTCTCAACAGAAACTTTGCAGGCCAGAAGGGAGTGGCAAGAAATATTCAAAGTGATGAACAGCAAGAACCTACAACCAAGATTACTTTACCCAGCAAAGCTATCATTCAGAATTGAAGGTCAGATAAAGAGCTTCACAGATAAGGAAAAGCTAAAGAAGTTCATCACCACCAAACCAGTATTATATGAAATGCTGAAAGGTATCCTTTAAGAAGAGGAAGAAGAAGAAAAAGGTAAAGATACAAATTATGTACAACAAATACACATCTATCAACAAGTGAATCTCAAAATCAAGTGAATAAATAATCTGATGGCCCTAGCTGGCTTGGCTCAATGGATAGAGCATCAGCCTGCGGACTGAAGGGTCCCAGGTCCGATTCTGGCCAAGGGCACATGCCTGGGTTGCAGGCTCGATCCCCAGTTGGGGGCGTGCAGGAGGCAGCCGATCAATGACTCTCTCTCATTGATGTTTCTCTCTCTCTTCTTCTCCCTCTCTAAAATCAATAAAGAAATATATTTTTTTTAAAATCTGATGAACAGAATGAACTGGTGATTATAATAGAATCAGGGGCATAGAAAGGGAGTGGACTGACTATTCTTGGGGGGGGGGGGAAGGGGTGAGGGGGATGCGGGAAGAGACTGGACAAAAATCGTGCACCTATGGATGAGGACAGTGGTGGGGAGTGAGGGCAGAGGGTGGGGTGGGAACCGGGTGGAGGGGAGCTATGGGGGGAAAAAAGAGGAACAACTGTAATAATCTGAACAATAAATGCCGTAGACCAAAAAAAAAGAGATGCATTTCAAACTCCCTCTGCCCACCTCACAGACAGCAAATAACTTCACTAATCACACAAACAAGCTAGACACCCTCAGACGGAGGGCCCCAACCAGCTGCCACCACATGCTCCTCCCCCCTGCGTTCCCACCCCACAACCCACCTCCTCTTACCCCGGCTGGACCCTGGACATCCACCACTCCAGACTCTTCAAGGTCACCAGCCCCCTTCTTTCTAAACCCAGTGGATTCTTTCCCGGTTTTGCTGGATCTCCTGGGGTGCCTGACCCTTGGCCATTCCTTCTCCTGATACACTTTCCACACAGATCCCGACACAAAGTTCCATGGTTTTCCTTTCGGGCTGTTCTACCTCGTTTTCTGTAGTGTCCTGCTCCGCCCACAACTAAAATATGAGCATCGCTCAGGCTCCACTCCTGGCCCTGGCTTCTCACGCCCCACTCTCTCAGGGGGCTTCGTTGGCCACCTCACCGCTCACCTCTCCCAAACTGCCCCACCCGGCCCGAAGCCTGGGTTCTCTACAGGTGTCTCCCGTTCACATCCGACGCAACGCTCTCCTGAACGGGGCTCATTATCTTGCCCCCAAAGCCTGCTTCCCTCCCCCACTCCTCAGCTGCAGTGGATGACGCCACCGCCCACCCAGCTGCTCAAGACATAATTCCACTCGTCCCCAATTCCTTCTTTTCCTCCCCCATCACTGAAGTGTCCGTCTGTCCGAGTGTCTGCGCCCACTGCTGCTGCCCGGGTGCAGGCCACGCCTGGCCCGGCCCGACTACCCCCGACCCAGTTCTCAGTGCGTGATCGCCGAAAAATACGCATACGATCCACTCGCTCCCCAAATCAGATCATGGCTCTCTACCACCCTCAGGGCAAAGTTTCAATTTCCTAACAGGGCCCGGGGGCCCTTCGGTTTGGAGCCCTACTGGCCTCTACCTCTGCTGGGAGCCCCGCCCGATTCGCCGCCCCAATGCCAGGTTTTCTCTTGCCTCCGTACACCCGGGTATCACGTCATTCATTCATTCATTCATTCAGCATTCATCCACTCATTCACCCGTTCCATTTCCTGAAAGCCTGTGATGCGCCACTGAAAACAAAGCTCCTGCCCTCAGAGTTGAGTAGAGGGAGACAACCGTTAACCCCAAACGCCCTGAAGAAGCCCTTTCAGTCAGTGCTGCCAAAGCCTGCGGACGCCCCCGCCCGGAGTGCTGGGCGCTCAGTGCCTCCAAACCCGGGCCCCGGCCGCCCCGGCGCAGGCCCCGCCCTCACCGGCCTCGTAGCCATCGTCCCGCTTCTCCCGCTTCACGCGCCGCTCGGAGGGCTCGGCCTGGCTGCGCTCCCGCCCGTGCGCACCGCTGCGGGCCTCGGTCTCGGACCCGCGCCGCCCGCCCCCGCGCTCGGCCCCCCGTTCCCGGCTCCGCTTCCGTCGTTCGCCGCCGCTGCCGCCGCTGCCGCCGCTCCGGTGCTTGTGTTTTTTGTGCTCTCGGTGTCGCGGCGGCTGCTCAGTGGCGCCCCCGGTGCCGGCCGCCGCCGTGGTGCCGGCCGCCTCCTTCTCCCCGCGGTGCTTCTTTGACGACCCCATGGCGGCACGTCAGCCCCGAGCCCGGCCGCCACCGAGCCCCGAACAGGCAAAATGGGAAAACTTCCGGGTCGCCCAGCGGCCGCTGTCGTGTTGCCGGAAAGCAAGAGCGGCTGCTTCCGTAGTTCGCTGCGGAGCCGGCCCCAGAGGCTCATGGGAAAGCCGGGGTCGGAGCCCGAGCGCGCAGTCGCAGCTGCCTCGGGTAGAGGTCGTGGAGCGGATGGTCAGACTGCGCGCGGGCTCCTTCAGGTGCGCGGACCTGGGATGGTCTTGAGATTCTGGGGTCCCACAACTATGGGGACCTAGAAGGCATCCCCAGAGCCGACGGCGCCTCCCCGGCCTCCCTCCGCTTGCACACCCCCAGCCACGGAAGCTGTCCCTCACACAGACTTTCCCTGGACAGCTCCCGCTGCTCAATGAGACGTCCTGCTAATGGACTCCCTGGGACGTCCCTCCTTCGGGTGCTGGACGACCCAGTGAAACGGAATATTTGGACTGGAACCTGGGTTCTTTGTCCGCTGGAGTCGAAGAATGAATCCACGGACAGAGAGTAGTATAGCAAAGGTGATTTATTGAAGAACTAGCGGCCCGGTGCATGAATTTGTGCACCGATGGGATCCCTCGCCTGGCTGGTGATCGGGCCAACTGGGGGTCTGGCCAGCCTGGGGGAGAGACTGTGGGAGATTGGCTGTGGGAGTGCACTGACCACCAGGGGGCAGCTCCTGTGTTGAGTGTCTGCCCCCTGGTGGTCAGTGAACATCATAGCAACTGGTCGACCAGTCATTTGGTCGTTAGGTTGCTTAGGCTTTTATATATATAGGTAAGTACAGACTCCCATGTGCGGAGAGGGAAAGAGTCCCACAGAATTGACTCCCAATGGGGAGGGGGAACGGGTCCCGATGAGTTCTTTTTCCCTATGGCTTATAAAGGTTGCAGATCCTGATGCCTTGACATCCCCTCTGATTGGTCACTATTCCCTTACCGTGGTTGGCAAACTGTGGCTCGCGAGCCACATGCGGCTCTTTGGCCCCTTGAATGTGGCTCTTCCTAAGCCTTTGGAGTACCCTAATTAAGTTAATAACAATGTACCTACCTATATAGTTTAAGTTTAAAAAATTTGGTTCTCAAAAGAAATTTCAATCGTCGTACTGTTGATATTTGGCTCTGTTGACTAATGAGTTTGCCGACCACTGACTTACACTGATTACTATAGTAACTCCTGAGCTCAAAGGTCCAACCTCACATGGGACACATGAGGTTCTATGTGGTCCATCTGATATGGTGTGATGGGCATGCCCTTTAAAGGTCCGCCCTACTCCCCCATGGGACTGGGATTTCTCAAAGGCAGAGGCCATCCTGTCCTATTCACTCTTGAATTTCTGGGACCCAGCATACATGCTGGAAACTAGGAGTGGGGATCACAGCTGTTGCTCTGTGAGATGCCCCACTTCTCCGGAGCACCCCCAAGGCTGTGTGGCTGGGTGCTGGTGGCTGGGACAGTCAGGGGCGGGGGCGGTGGCGCGGGGTTGGGCCGACAGGCTAAACCTGCTACCTGTCCACCTGCCATCTCCTACTCCCAACTGCAGTCTCTTCCGTCCACCACCAGAAATCCCACACTGGCCTGGCCAGTGTGGCTCAGTGGTTGAGCGTCAACCCATGCACCAAGAGGTCGTTGATTTGATTCCTGGGATTCCTGGTCAGGGCACATGCCTGGGTTTTGGATACAGTCCCCAGTTGGGGACAGGCGTGCAGGAGGCAGCCTATCGATGTTACTCTCACATCGATGTTTCTGTCCCTCCCTTCTTCCTCTCCCTTCCTCTCTAAAAATCAATAGAAACATATTTTTTTAAGAAAGGAAATCCTACAGTGTATTTTCCATAAAGCCTTTAATTTTTATCTATGGGCCTGGGATCCTCAGTCCAGGCTTGGGTCAAGTGCCTCTCAGGCTGGCTGCCAGTGGTTCCTGTCTCGGGGGGGCTCTGAGAAGAGTGCTCCATTCTCTCCCCTATTGGTCGTTGGCTCCTTAAAGACAAAGACAAAGATAGAAGCCACTAGACCCTGTAGCCCCCCAACCCTACACCCGAGCCCACCTTGGGCTGTAGGAAGGGCAAGGCCATTGTCACTGATGATACGGGTTCAAATCTGGCTCCTATGCTGTGTGACCCTGAGGAAGGACTTTGAGCCTCTGCTCCTTCTGTGAACTAGGTCTGTAAGCCCTGCTCTGCTCAGGTTGCTCTAGGCCAGCGGTTCTCAACCTGTGGGTCGCGACCCCTTTGGCGGTCGAACGACCCTTTCCCAGGGGTCGCCTAAGACCATCCTGCATATCAGATATTTACACGACGATTCATAACAGTAGCAACATTACAGTTTTGATGTAGCAACGAGAATAATTTTATGGTTGGGTCACAACATGAGGAACTGTATTTAAAGGGCCAGAAGGTTGAGAACCACTGCTCTAAGGGGTAAGGGACTACACGTGGGAAGCCTGGCCGGGCACCAGCCCACAATGGAGGCCTGGCGTGTGCCTTCAGGTGGGCGCAGATTCCCAGACGGGCTCTGCTGCTTATTCACTCCTGTGTCCCTGGGGGAGACCCTGCCTCAGGCTTTAGTTTCCTCGTTGAGAAGTGAGGGAATAACCCTGGCCTCACCTTCCTCGGGGACATGGGGGACAGAGCCTGGAAGTACCTGCTGACTGCTGGTGTCCCAGGCCATGGAGGCGGGCAGGGCAGGACTGAAGCTTAGATTCAGGGCGGGTCAATGTGGCTGCCCACAGAGTTCCCGTAACCTTTCCCAGACCCCCAGCACAAGGTGAAGGGGGCTGAGGAGACCCTGCGGGGCCCAGCGTGCTGGTCATGCACCCGTCCTCACATCTGGGCAGGGCCAGTTTCATGGCCAGCTAGAAGGCCTCACCTGGGTTTCCGGGAAGTGCCCTTGGCATCCCCCTTCCTAGCCTCAGCCAGCAACTCTTCCTCATCCAGCCCCAGTGCCGACAGCACCTGGGAGAAGCGCCGGGTCGCCGTGAGCCGGGCATTGGTCTGCGGGGAGAGAGAGGGAGTCCCACTGTGCACCAGGGCCCCAGAACAAGTGGGGCTTTGATTACTGAGGGCGTCCCAGGGCTTCCAGATGGGCAGCAGCCTGGGATGCCGTCTAAGGGGCCCAGCCCCACCTCGCCTCCCTACCCACTCGGCCGGTGGAGAGGCGTGTTCTCGGGGAGGCCGCCTGCTGCCCGGGCGCTAGCTCTCACCTGCATGGCCTGCTGGAACAGGAAGGGCCGGGCCTGCACCCTGTGCTGGATGCCCTGCAGCTCAGCCTGGTACTCGGCAAAGCGCTGCCGCTCCTGGCGCCTGTGGGGAGACGGGCCTGTGGGCAGCTAACCATGGACACAGCCCATCCCCACTGGTGAGCTGCTCGTCTTCACTAAGGACTGTATGCCCTTCCCTTTACAGAGCCTTCCATGCCCCTCCTCGCCCTGGCTTCCTCCTGAGCTCAGTGGGTGGGAATTAGTGGTTGTCCCATTTTACCCAGGACTCCCCTGAGGCTCCGGAGGGTTGAGGGACTTGTCCAAGGTTGCACAGCTGTGACATGAGACACTGTGTCTCCAGGCTGTGCAGCCAGGGCTCGCTCGTCCCCCCAGTTACTCCCAAGGGAGAGGGGCCAGTGGTGGCTTCTGAGCAACTGGGTGGCTGCTCGCACAGCCTGTCCCCTCCGAGTCCACAGGCTGCACTTCTCACACCACCCCCGTGAGGAGGAAGCTGTGGCTGTGGGCATGGCTCTGGGCTCTTTTCTCTGCTATAGCAGCGGTGGGACCAGCTTGCCAGCTTCTGCTGTGGTTCTTATAAGCAGACAGCTTAGAAAACGGGACGGAGTAACTAACAACGATGTTGCAAATAAAACACATTCCAGAAAAATCAAGGTTCCACTGGAGAAGCACAAGTCTGGGTACAGAGCCCAGTTCGTGCCCTCGTCACAAATGTGTCTGCTCAACCAGCCGGCCTCCGGCAGCAGGAGGGTCCTCTGGCCGCCGTGCACTCAGGTCCCGGCATCCTTCTGTGAGGCACCTGAGAGAGGCAGGGGATGCGGTGGCAGCACCCAGACAGTACGGAGGGAGAAGACTCCCGCCCGTGCCGGGCCCTCCGGCACGTCTGCTGGGCCTGGACCCTTGTCTGGGAGCCAGGGAGAGAATCTTCCATCCAAGAAAAAGAGATGGACTTGAAAACCCATGGCCGGGACAGAAGTTACTGCAAAAAGGAGTCGTCGCCGTTCAAGGGGGATTTACAGCCGTTGCAAGGGGCTGGGGGGAGGGACAGGAGCTGGCCTTCAGTCTCTGTCTTGCCCGCGATGCCATGTACATTTTCCTGCTTGGTTCTCTAAGCTATTTCTGTTCGAATGGAGAGAAGGCACAGGTCTGTGAGCCGCCCCCCCCATCCACCCCCGTCCTGAGTGAAAAGGAAGCATGTCAGTGGATGTCAGCTGTGTCCATCATCACTGGATGCAAGGAGGGCACATCACCTCCCCACCACAGGGCAACCGTTTGTGCCCGCCTCCTGAGCAGGGCAGAGTCTCCCGTGCAGCTCAGAGGAAAGTTCAGAGGCTGTGAGCTGAGAGACCCCGTGGGAAACACTACTCCCAAGTAGGAAATGAAGGCTGCGTGTTTGAAATACTCCTCTCACTGACATCTGCCCCTTGGGGTTTGAAAACTTACACTTTCTCCCGTGGTAAAAACAACAACAACAATGAACTTAAGGTCTGGCAAGAAGACATCTCCCAGGATGAAAGGAGACGAGGCATGGAGAGGGCTGCCCTGGGCCAGCTGCACCCAGCAGGCACGCAATGGCAATGGCACCTGTGAGCAGTGTCAGCTGTGTCACCAGGTCAGGCTGGGGGAAGATTCTGGGTAGTGAGCCCTCCCAGGCAATGTAGCAGGGTGGCTCACCGGCTGCCTGGGTTGGAATCCCAGCTTCGCAGCTCGCGCGGGAAAATGATTTGAGCTCTCTGAGCCTCAGCTTCCTCATATGTAAAATCAGGGGAATGGTGATAATGCCTACCTCATGGGCCTATTATGAGTCTAACAGTGATTTTCCTTTAAGGATGCATTTGTGGGTTGGTTTTTCTTTTTATTAGATTTGTATTGATTTCAGAGAGGAAGGGAGAGGGAGAGAGAGAGATAGAAACATCAATGATGAGAGAAAATCATTGACTGACTGCCTCCTGCATGCCCCCCACTGGGAATGGATCCCAAAACCCAGGCATGTGCCCTGACCAGGAATCAAACCATGACCTCCTGGTTCATAGGTTGATGCTTAACCACTGAGCCATGCCAGCCAGGCTGTGGATTGGTTTTTTAAATGGTCAGAATATAGGAAGAGAATCAACCCACTGGCCCACAAGCAATGGCTGTCTCCGGAAGGGGGGGGGGGGCGTGTGGGAGGGGGACATAAGTGCTGCTCACGTTCTACATCAGCTATTTTGGTAACATCTGAATTTTTATAGTAAGCATGCCTAGCTTGTGAAATCAGAAAAACAAGATTTGAAAGTGTGATGAAGCACGTGGAATATTTAACCTGAGCATTTGACAGCTTCAGAGATTGTTATTTACTGGATGACCTTGGCCCAGCCCCTCCTCCTGAGCCTCATGGTCTTTATCTATACGGCCTGCCGGCTGGAGGATGGCAGTGCAGGCTCAGCCCAGAGGAAGGCGAGGGCTGGGTCTGCTGGGTCCTGCTGGCTGACCCAGCACTGCCTCTGCCCTGTCCCCACCAGGCCCTCCACAGCCCAGCTTCCTACCTCAGCTCCTCCAGCTTGCGTTGGGCAGCCCCCAGCCCTTGACTCCTGGGTGCATAGGTTGCCAGGCAGCGGGCCACCTGCTGCTGTACCTGCTGCTCCCGGGCCTTCCGCTGCTCGGCCTGCTGCTGCTCGGCCTGCTGCCGCCGCTCCCAGCCCTGCAGCATGCTTCTTAGAGGGGGAGAGGGGAGAAGAGGATGGGAGGAGCCTGTGGGGAACAGGCGGCTCACAGAGGGTCAGGGGCCAGGAAGGGAAGACAGGGCTAAGTGGATGCATGTTGACTTGAAGGACAGGCAGGTGGATGAATGGAGAGAAAAAAGAAACAAAATGGTGATGTGATAATGGATGTACGGAGGGATAGATGAATGGTGTGGATGGCTCAATAGTCAGCACCTAGATCGACCTGGGACATTTTCCCCCAGGTCTCACGGCCATCTCATCAGTCAGGTCTTTGCTCAGATATCAGGGAAAAAAAGACTCCCTGACCACCTCACCTACCTCTCAGATATTTTCCAGTTCTAGCTATACACCTTGTTTTTTTATTTTTTAAAGATTTTAAAAATTGATTTTTAGAGAGAGAAACACGAACGGGAGAGCAACATCAACCAGCTGCCTCCTGCATGCCCCCTACCGGGATTCAAGCCTGCAACCTGGGCATGTGCCCTGACAGGCAACCTTTCCGTGCATAGGACGATGCCCAACCAACCAAGCCACACTGGTCAGGGCCGCCTTGTTCATTTCTTTCTTAATTGTCCTCTTCCCAAGTAGGATGTAAGCCTCATAGTGCAGTTTCTTGTCTATTTTGATACATTCATCAACAAGGTATCCCTGGCAGCTGGAATAGTGCCTAACATGGACAGAAACTCAATAGTAGTGAATCAATACATAATTGAATCATGGACAGATAGACAAAGGGGGAGATGTAGTTACTCAATTAGCACATATTTATTGAGCATCAATATGTGCAGGTCCTGTGTAGGGAACCGGAGAGGCCGTGATCAATAAGATCAGGCACCTGCCCTCAGTCTGTGCGCAGGGACAGACACGCCAGCGGCCCACGGCAATGTGGTGTGGCAAAAGCTATGATGGCGGCGAGCACAGAGCAGAACTTCCTGAAGTGGCCCTTGACTTGAGAGTTGAAAGATGCATCTAAGTTAGCTGGGCGGCTGAGGAAGGAGGGAGAGCATGAGCATTCCCTCCCACTCTGACCAGCTGGCGTGGGAGACAGGAGCCTCCTTAGCAAGGAACCTGGGCTTGGTCCCAAGGGCACAGGGAGGCATGGAAGGACCTTGAGCAGGAGGTGACAGGGTAAGAATTGAGGGGTACTCTCAGAATGCTGAAAGGATTCTCACCTACCACTTCTAGCTGGTCACTAAGACCCACTGAGCCAGCCTCCAAATGGACCCCTGCTCTCCATTCCCATGGCCACCTGGTTCAGGCCCTTACCATCCCTCACCTAGACGATGCCAACAGCCCTCCATCCCCACCCAGTCTTCCCATCTCCTCCCATTATCTCTTGTTCAGCCCCAAGTACAGCAGTTATCTAACTCTACTGCCGTTATTGTTGCTTTGCCCATCTGTCTCCTTTTCCAGCAGACCTTGAGCTTCTTAGGTTGGAACCAAGTTTTTTTATCTTTTTTTAAAAATATATTTTATTGATTTTTTACAGAGAGGAGGGGAGAGGGATAGAGTTAGAAACATCAATGAGAGAGAAACATCGATCAGCTGCCTCTTGCACACTCCCTACTGGGGAATGTGCCTGCAACCAAGGTACATGCCCTTGACTGGAATCGAACCTGGGACCCTTCAGTCCACAGGCCCACGCCCTATCTGCTGAGGCAAACCAGTTAGGGCAAGTTTTTTTATCTTTATATCCTAAGGACACATGAGTATATACTCAATATGTGTTGCATTAATCACTCAGTTTATAAATTATTGATGGCCCACCCAGTGTGGCTCAGTGGTTGAGCGTTGACCTATGAACCAGGAAGGTCACGGTTTGATTCCTTGTCACGGCGCAAGCCCAGGTTGCAGGCTCGATCCCCAATGTGGGGCATGCAGGAGGCAGCTGATCAGTGATTCTCTCTCATCATTGATGTTTCTATCTCTCTCTCCCTTGCTCTTCCTCTCTGAAATCAATAAAATTATATATATTTTTTAAAGAGTAAAAATATTTTTAAAATAAAAATAAATTAATTGATTATTGATGGATAGAAGATTGGAAGTGAATGAAAAGTTGGTTGTGTCAATAGACCATTGGCCAAGCCAGTGGTTCTTAATCTTCTGGCCTTTTAAATACAGTTCCTCATGTTGTGACCCAACCATAAAATTATTTTCATTACTACTTCATAACTGTCATGTTGCTACTGTTATGAATCGTAAATATCTGATATGCAGGATGGTCTTAGGCGACCCCTGTGAAAGGGTCGTTTGACCGCCAAAGGGGTTGTGACCCACAGGCTGAGAACCGCTGGGCCAACAGACAGAGATGGATGGATTGCTGGATCAATAGATGATTGGATAAATGGAGGAATGCATGAGAGGATGAATGGTTAAGTATCTCTTGGAGAATGGGCTCCTTTTCTACTCCCTGCCCTGGGCCCCCACACTCCTTCCTCCGCCTTACCTGGTGGCCTCCTGCCGTTTGTGGACGGTTCGGGTGGGGAAGTTGGCGAACGGTGTCTCATCTTCTCTCGAGGCCTGGGCCTTCCCACTCCTGCTGCAGTTTTGGATAGCAATCCGCCAAGCCTTCCAGGGGTGCTTTTGGAGGCCTGTCCCAGTGGGAGAAGTTACCTCTCCCGGCCCAATGGGCAATCCCACCTAGCACCTGGGGCCCAGGCCAGCCCTGTCGGAACTCCTGGCCCAGGCCGCTCCCCAGCTCTCTCCCCCTGTGCAACGTCCTCGGGAGCCCAGGTGTTGAGCCCCACACTCACCACGGTCCAAGTTTTGCTCTATCTGCTTCTTCATCGTCTCCAGGTCCCACATCCCTTCCCGCTCCGTGGCCCTTGCCTTCCTCCTCTGTGGTCCTTGGGGGCCATTGGAGCTGGGATGGCTCCCTTGGCCCTGCAGTTCACTCTCCTCGGAGGCCTCTGCGCGGGAATTCCACCCCTTTCTCCGAGAACCCGCCCTCCTTCTTCGGGGGGCCTTGTGCTCCTCCTCCTCCTCAGCCTCCTCTGGCTCCTCTGCAAACCATTCATCCTCCAAAGTCGACCTCCTCCTGGGAGAATGGGGCAGTTCCCCAGAGCTCAGACCCCTCTCAGCCTCCTCAGCAGCCTCCTCAGACTCCGACCCTGATCCTGACTTCTTGCAGGGTGGCTGGAGGCCACACTCACTGGGCAGCTCCAGCTCCCGGCCCTCCCCTTGGCCAGAAGGGATGGAGACGTCCCAGGCCTGGAGCTGCCGTCTCCTCTCCAGGTGTTGCACCTTCATCTTCCAGCAGAAGTCATGGGCCTCTAGACAGCTGTCAGTGCACTTCGGGCTGAACTTGTGCTGGGGGGCCGCTGGGGCGGAGAGGGAGCCAGGCCGAAGCGGAGCCTGACCATCTGTGGTGTAGCTCTCCCAGGCCCACTGGAAAGGGAAGGAGGGTTTCCGAGGAGAAGAGGGAACAACACTGAGGAGGGAGAGGGCAGGGGGCAGAGGTCAGGGTCAAGACACTGACCCCCAACGGGGCCTGACACCCAGCCTCGCTCCCGGCCCTTCCCACAGCTGCTTACTCCTCAGCCTCCGCAGAGCCGTGCCCTTTCTTGTCCCAGCTTCGGGGCCTCTGGTTCTTCTTTGCCGTCTGCCCTCCACTCTGAGCTCTCTGCCGCTGTCTCCGAATCACACTATTACCACTCCCAAGCCTCCCCTGCGCGAAGACAGGAGAGAAGGCCCAGGTCCTAGACCACATCACACCTCCACCAGGGGGCCCTCCACTTCTCTGCACCTTGGCTGGCCCCTAAAACTGACGGACAGCGACCTCAGTTCATAAGATTAAAATAGCAACAACTCAGGAGAGGCTGGGACTTTAACCTTCCCAAGCATCCTGTGAGGTAGGTACTCACTATTACACCCATCATGCAGATGAGAACACTGAGGGTCCGAGAGGTAAAATCATTTGACTAGGTCACACGGCCAGTAAATGGAGCCAGGACCTGAACGTGTCGAGTCTGTCCCCAGAGCGTAGTTTGTCACCATTGCACTATGCTGCCTCGGGGTCCTGGACCGCTCTTCTGGCGGCCCCATAGGGCCCTGGACTTGCTAAGCCAAGATGGAAGAAACTCATTATCTTTCCCAAAGTCCTGCTCCTCCCACAATGTTCCCTAAATCACTCCACTGGGAGCCTGGGAGTCATCTCCTGGCATCCTCCTTGTCTTCAGCCCATCCTTATAAGCCTCCCCACAGCCCCTTCCTCCCTCGAGCCTCCCTGACTCTCCCCTAGGCCTCAGCTCAGTCCCATGGCTTCTCAAGGGCCTCCTTCAACCCTGGCCTCCCCTGGCCCCGATAGCCAGGCTGCCCCTGGGCAGTTGGAAGTCCCTCATGGGGCCTCCCTCACCTGCTCAGCCTGGTCGATGCCTGACAGAAGCTCGAGCAGCCCTGTGCCCATCCCTGGAGCCTGGAGCCTGGGGTCCTGCCCTGCTGTCCTGGTCCTGACCAACTGTTGGTGGGTGTTTAGCATATTGGTGTCCT
Source organism: Myotis myotis (assembly GCF_014108235.1). Classification (NCBI taxonomy): domain Eukaryota; kingdom Metazoa; phylum Chordata; class Mammalia; order Chiroptera; family Vespertilionidae; genus Myotis; species Myotis myotis. The sequence goes on from NW_023416314.1 coordinate 78,451,760, forward strand.
GCCCCACCCCCACCCCCATCTGCCAGCCTTGGAACTGTCCTCTCCACCATCTCTATGGCAACCAGTCCTCAGCCAGTCTCCAGGAAGGGTCAGCCAGGTATGTGAGGCTAACTCCCTACTAGAGGGAAGAGTTCAGCAGGGTGCTGAGGAATAGTCCAAGCCTAGGAGCCCAGAACCCCGGGCCAAGTCCTGCCTCTGCTCCTGCCTCTACAGGCCTCCTCGGGGACCTGGTGTGAGCCCCCTGCCTTTGCTTGGCCTGTGTTTCCCCATCTTATCTGTAAACTGGGCCTCAACACTCAGCCATCTGGAAGGGCCCTCGCACTCTGTGAAGATGGCCAGGGGACACCAGAGGCGGGCCCTCTCCCTCTCCTGCCTCCGGGGCTGCTCCCCAGCCCTGGCTGAGGCCCTGTGGGAGCCAAACTGAATTCTCACAAGGTCTTGTCCAACCACTGGCCCTCCCAGGCCCTGACAGGGCGGGAAAGGCCAGGAAGCTGAGTGCCGAGTCCAGGAGCGAGGCGGCAGGCACGCCAGAGCCCGGAGAAGGCTCTGCGGGCGTTAGAGCATGTCAGTCCTGCCTCCAGCTTCCAGGCAGCACCGACAAGCCTGGACATGGTAAAACCCCGTAGGACCGCTGGCGGTGACGCTGCCACCCGCTGCATGGGGACAGGGTGCCAACCCGAGGCCCTGGGCGGCCTGTCATCAGCTCTGTGACCGCAGCATCAGTCTCTCTGGTGTTTATTTAATCTCACGCTGTTTTGCACAGTGATGTGCTGCACAGGCTTGCAGCCTAGAAGCAGGAAGCGCTCCAGAGCCTAGGTGTGTAGCGGACTAGGCCGCCCGCGTTTGTGTAAGCACCTACGATGTTCCGACGACGACAGAAATCACCGAATGAAGTATTTCTTGGAACACATCCCCGTCGTTACGCGATACATGACTGTATATCATTTCTCTACAAAAACGAGATCATACTTGTTCTGCTTAATAGTATGTTCTGCCCAGCCTTCCATGCCATACATGCAGAGCCACCCTCACTGAGTGTTATAGTCTGACCAGCATAATGTACCAAACCCACCCCCTACTGTCAAATATGCACATGGCTTCCGCCAGCTTCACTGCTACACACGTGGCCACAGTGACAACCTTGTAAATGAGCTGTTGCACATTGGGCATTTCTGAAACCTAAGTTCCTATAAGCAAATTTGCTGGCTCTAAGCAACATAACTTTTTTAAAATTCTCACCCAAAGATATGTTTATTGATTTCAGAGAGAGAGTGAGAGAGAAGAGAAATATCAATAGGTCAGGATCAAACCCACAACCTAGGTATGTGCCCTAACCAGGAATCGAATCTGCAATCCTTTTGGTTTACGGGATGATGTGCCAACCAACTGAGCCACCCGGCCAGGACAGCAATATACCTTTTAAAAATATATTTTTTAATTGATTTCAGAAAGGTAGGAAGAGGGAGAGAGAGATAGAAACATCAATGATGAGAGAGAATCATTGATCAGCTGCCTCCTGCATGCCTACACTGAGATACGTGCCCGCAACCTGGACATGTGCCTTGAAGGGGAATCGAGCCGTGACTTCCTGGTTCATAGGTCAATACTCAACCACTGAGCCACACCTGCTGGGCATGACTTATGTTTTTAAAAGATCCCTCTGGCTGCTGTGTAGAGATTAAACTGGAAGGCCAGGGTGGAAAGAGGGACTGTCGTCCAGGAAAGGGTCTGTAGGACTTGGGCCAGGATAGGAAGAGAGAGGGAAAAAGGGGAGAGGTCTGGAGACTGGGCCTGGGCCTGGGCCTGGGCCTGCCACCACTTAGAGGTCAGGAGAGGTCAGGGAGACACAGCCAGGGAGACCAGACAGAGGCCGGTGGGGAGGAAGTGAGCCAGGAGAGTGAGGGCTGCCGGTCAAGTGAAGACAGTGTTGCAAAGACAGGGGAGTGGCCAACTGTGATAAGAGCTACTGAGAGGTCAAGGCAAGGTCGACAGTTAACAACTAAATTTGGCAAATGTACTTGTTCCTGGGCCCATATTCCAAGGATCAAACACAGGAGGCTCCCTGCAGACTCTGGTGCCTCCGCCACAACGCCCAGCACCTGCTCACAGAGCCCCGTCTGAAACTTCCCCTTTGGAGCTAAAAGGAAAAGTTTAGGAAAAAATTAGCTAAAGTCTAGGGGAAATTTTCTTTCGCTTGAGGAACATACAGTATAGGCTTTGTTTTTTCTGGAGGTGGGAAGGGGAAGCTAAGTTACTATGTCTCACATTTTTTTGCTTTGGCTGCCAAGAAGCTCGGAGCCAAATTTGATATTGAAGTAATAGAGCATTTTCATTTTTTTAAATTATATTTTCATATTCTTGAGTTTCCATTTCTATTTTTATTTTCTCTTCCTGCTCTCATAGGAAGCAATCTTAGCTGCATTGCGAAAAAGGCAGGTATACAAGTTAATTCCACTCATTCAGCAAATATATGAAAATGCCTTGTACTAGTCAGGTCCGTTTAGTTAGCAAATGATATAAAATAAATAGCTGGCTTACGTTACTCAATCATAAAAGGTCAGGGACGTCTGTTCTCAAGGAAGTGCAATATCTGGGAATGAGGCACAAAGCTGGCCCTCCGAATCCAGTGACCAGTAAGTGACTCTGGAGGGGGCAGGACAGTGCTCCCGGAATGGAACGGGTTTTCAGGGGCTTAATACAGCTCTTGCCCTGATTTCAAAGCCCACAGGCAGCTCTGTCAGGGTTGCAGGACAGTCCAGTGTGAGATGTCCCCATGGTGAGGACCATGTGGGGTCCCTAGGCTCATGGGCCCCCATGGCAGTCCTAAAGGGGGGCTGGCGTCCCCCTTCTTGCTGCCCTCCTTGCTAGGTAGGAGGCAGCCTGTGGGCAGAAGGTGATCTGGGGCTGTGGGTGTTAGGCACTTAACTCAATTTCCAAGGATTGGGAAGTCCATCCCTCTGCGTGAAGAGCAAAGCCGCCCGGCCAATGTGGCTCAGTGGTCAGGTGAAAAAGGGGGTGGGGTTTGGGGAACAAGGGGGAGGGTCCAGGTGACCAGACTCAAGTGGTCAAGTGAACAGGGGCCAGGTGAACAGTGGGAAGTGGTCAAGTGGATAAGGCAGGGGGGGCCACCTGAATGCGGAGGAGGGTCAAAAGAAGACAAAAAGGCCACAGCTTCCTGTGGTCCAGACTGTGGAGGGCAGCAAGAAGGTCCCTGTCCTCGAGGAAAGGCGTTCCCTGTGAATGAGGCAGAAATCTGGCCCTCAGGGCTGGGGACCTGTGACTCTGGAGGGGGCAGGACAGTGCTCCCAGAATGGAATGGGGTTCCAGGGGCTTAACACAGCTCTTTCCCTGATTCCAATGCCCACAGGCAGGGCTGTCAGGGTCGCAGGACAGTCCAGTGTGAGATGCCCCCATGGTGGGGATGATGTGGGGTCCCTAGGCTTATGGACCCCCATGGTTGTCTTAAAGGGGGGCTGGCGTCCCCCTTCCTGCGGCCCTCCCTGTGGGTGTCACTTTTGCTGACCTCACTTTTGCCTGGATGGAGGAACTTGAGTCCTGTACTCCTTGTGTGTGTGTGTGTGTGTGTGTGTGTGTGTGTGTGTGTCTTAGTCTTCCTCATTTTATCGCCATTTCTGTCTGCTTCTTTCTTTCTGATAGGAATGTTGGCTGCAGGCAGTGCCAGGAAAGGGGCAGCTAGAATTTGTGGGGTAGACTATCTAAGAGGAGGAACCTGTGCAGAGAAAGCGCTCCAATGCTGCAGAGGAGCCCCCCTGAACTTTGGGGGAAATATCATCTGTGCAGGCACAGGGTGAAACCCCACAAGCTGGGCAAGATGCCTGCCAAGAGAACCACCACTGCCCCGGCCAGTGTGGCTCGGTCCTTAGGCATTGTCCCGTGCACCTACTGGTTCTCTCTCCCTCTCCCTAAAATAATCAATCTTTTAAAAAATGTGTTATATACATTAATATAATATCTCTCAGCCTTAGAAATAAAGAAAAGTATGCCTGGCCAGCCTGGCTCAGTGGTTAAGCTGTCAACCTATGAGCCAGGAGGTCACAGTTCGATTCCCAGTCAGGGCACATGCCTAGTTACGAGCTTGATCCCCAGTGTGGGGCATGCAGGAGGCATCTGATCAATGATTCTCTCTCATCATTGATGTTTCTATCTCTCTCCCCTCTCTCTTCCTCTCTGAAATCAATAAAAACACATTTTAAAAAAGGAAGAAAATTATGACACATGCTACAACATGGATGAACCTTGAAGACATTATGCTAAGTAAAATGAGCCAGATGCATAAGATAAATATTATATTACTAGAGGCCCGGTTTATGAAATTTGTGCATGGGGGGGGGGTAGTCTCCTCAGCTTAGCCTGCACCCTCTCCAATATGGAACCCCCCAGGACCACTAGCTCCTAACTACTCACCTGCCTGCCTGCCTGATTGCCCCTAACTCCCCACCCTGCCAGCCTGATCACCCCTAACTGCCTCTGCCTGCCAGCCTGATCACCCCTAACTGCCCCTCCTGCCAACCTAGTTGCCCCCAACTGCCCCCCCCCGCTGGCCTGGTCACCCCTAACTGCCCCCCTGCTGGCCTGGTAACCCCTAACTGCCCCCACTGCCGGCCTGGTAGCCCCATGCAGCCTGCTGTTTAGTCATTTGGTCATCCCTCACTAACCCCCTTGCCGGCCTGGTTGCCCCACACAGCCTACTGTTTAGTCATTTGGTCGCCCCTCACTGCCCCCACTGCCAGCCTGGTCGCCCCCAACTGTCCCTCCTGCCGGCCTGGTTGCCCCACACAGCCTGCTGTTCAGTCATTTGGTCGTCCCTCACTCACCCCCCTGCTGGCCTTGTCAGCCCACACAGCCTGTTGTTCAGTCATCCGTCCAGTAGTTTCGGTCATGATGGACCCTGGCTTTTTATACATTAGGATTCCACTTACCTAAGATACCTGGAATAGTCAAAGACATAGAGACAGGAAGTAGAACAATGGTTGCCAGGGGCTGTCAGAGAGAAGAAGGGGGGTTAGTGTTTAATGGGGACAGAGGTTCAGTTTGGGGTGATGAAAAGTTGTGGAGATGGTGGTGGTGGTGGTGGTGGTTGCACAACAATGTGAAAGACTTCAGGTCACAGGGCAAGGGGATTCAAACTCAAGGAGACAAGGACAGTCACAAGATTAACTTTGAGCCTAGAAAGATGGATCTGGCCCCACAGCAGGGCCAGAGGCAGGGTGGCCAGTGAGGAGTTTGTTGGAATAATTCAGGCAACAAATGATGGAACGAGTGTTGACAGAGCAGCATCATTTACTGGAGGCTTCGGAGCAAGGCACCATTCCGAATCGTTTTATGGTTTCTACTAGCCAAGTAGTTCTCAACCCTGGCTGGGAGGCTTTCTGTACAATGCCTGCGCCTCGCAGCCAGTTAGCTCAGAATCTCTGGAGATGGGCTCGGGTATCAGTCACCTTCACAGTTCCCAGTGCTTCCAGTGTGTGGTCAGGGTGAGAACTCCTGCCCGCACCAAAGGTCAAAGACAGGGGGCCCGGGACTAAGTCCATTCACAGCCAAACTGATCCTGTCACAAAATCAGTGGTCAACAGATCCCTGTAAGTATCAGGTAACCCTTACAAGGACCCTGTTATCATGTCCATTTATAATAAGGAAACTGAGGCACAGAGAGTCAGGTTATCTGTTTAAAGTCCCAGGCTGATGGGTGGAGGGTGTGTGTGCGCTAGAATTAAAATACAGAGTATCACCCCAAAGCCCACACTCAGGTGGGTGCTCTGTTCCCTTGGGTGTAGCAGCGAGGTGAATCCCTGGGGGATCAGACCAAATGGGTGATGAAGTGGAGCCTTCTGAGGAGGAATGGAGGGCCCAGGCGCCCACAGCATCATCAGTCCCTCCACCCCCAAGCTGATGGGCTTTCCTGTAACATGAGAGGTGACTCCAGACAGAGGCGGTGGGCAGAGGCAGGAAACCCACAAGGCTGAAACAAAACTCAGAACTTAAGGGCAGGGGAAAGTGAAACCAGCCCCCCCTACACACCAGGGCAGGAGGTGGGAGAGAATCTGTGGCTGGAAACAAGAGCAACACCACACACACACACACACACACACACACACACACACACACACTCTCTCTCTCTCTCTCTCTCTCTCTCTCTCTCACTCACTCAAATGGCCCAAGCCCTGGCCGCCTCCCTGCTCCTGGAACTTCCCTGTCCCCTACCCGTTTTCTCTTCCTCCATAGTCCGACATTAAGCGGATGTGCATGTGTTTGCTGTCTGCCCGTTACCCCCGCCCCAACTAGCATGGAAGCCCTGTGCGAGCAGGTTGACCAGTTCTTCCATGCTCTTCTCACCGAGCCCAGTACAGCGCCTGGCACAGAGGAGGTGCTCAGGAAATATTTGTTGAGTGAGTGAATCAAGAAAATACATATGGCCGAACCGGTTTGGCTCAGTGGATAGAGCGTTGGCCTGCGGACTCAAGGGTCCCAGGTTCGATTCCGGTCAAGGGCATGTACCTTGGTTGCGGGCACATCCCCAGTGGGGGCCGTGCAGGAGGCAGCTGATTGATCTCTCTCATTGATGTTTCTAACTCTCTATCCCTCTCCCTTCTTCTCTGTAAAAAATCAATAAAATATATTTAAAAAAAAAAAAAAGAAAATACATATGACCCTATGCAGGCCACTATTTACCTGTTCTTATAGGCCACCGTGTAGGTACAGTGGTTCTCAACCTTCCTAATGCCGCGACCCTTTCATACAGTTCCTCATGTTGTGGTGACCCCCAATTTCATTGTTACAAATTGAACATAATTAAAGCACAGTGATTAATCACAAATATGTAATTATATATGTGTTTTCCGATGGTCTTAGGTGACCCCTGTGAAAGGGTTGTTCGACCCCCAAAGGGGTCGTGACCCTTAGGTTGAGAACCACTGTCCTAGCCGGTGTGCTCAGTGGATAGAGTGTCGGACTGTGGACCAAAGGGTCCCGAGATCAATTTTGGTCAAGGGCCCATGCCTCGGTTGCAGGCTTCTCCCCAGCCTTGGCCAGAGCAAACTCAGACCACTCATCTCACTTTCAGAGCCGCAGTAAAATGGGGGCGATGACAGCTCTCCTAGAAGAAGGCAATGCACTCGCCCTACCCAGAAACCCCGCAGGAGGGGGTACCAAAAGCCCCCCCTGACTGATGTGGTGAAGCCACAGTCACACTGGTGCTGAAGCAGGCCATCTCACACCTCCAGGCCAGTGGATGGCAGGCCAGGTCACTCCATCCTCAACTCTCCTCCCCCTCCCCAGCCCCTGGGGCAGGTGTGGGGGAGGAGTACCTCCTACTCGGACCCTATTGCCTTCTTCCCCTCCACCCTTTTTCCTTGTGGCTTCTGGGGCCCTGAGGCGCTGCCAGTGCCACAGGACACCCCTCAGCCAAGGCAGGCCCAAAAGAGGCTGGCGTGGGGCCCCTGTGTGGTGCCTGAGGAGATGGGAATCAGGGGAGCCCAGAGGGAAACCCGAATAGAATCACATCAAACCCTCCAGGCGTTTGCCCTCAATGCCCCTCCCTGGAGCCCTCTCCCCACAGACAGTTTTCTGGCCCCCACAATCCTCCCTTAATGGGGTTTTCTCCTTAAACTTCACTTTATCAGTCTCCCCGAAACCCTGTATAGACTGGCTGGGGCCACTTGTCCTGCCCGGGACTCCCCACTCCTCCCTTATGATGCTTTATTTTCCCCAGGACAAGTATCACCTCCGACACACTATTTAACTTCCTTATTGTCTCTCCCCCATCAGAAATAAGCCCTGAGAACATCGCTGCCTAGAAGTGTCTCTATAGATTAAAAATTTTATGAGAGTATCATAAACATGCATGCATCTAAAGTGTGCAGCTTAATATATTTTTCTATCAAACCACCACTCAGTTCAAGGTATAGAACATTTCCAGAAGGCTCCTCGTGCCCCCTCCTAGTCAACCCCCCTTCCAGAAGTAACCATTTATTATTATTTTAGTCCTCACCAGAGGATATTTTTCCATTTTTAGAGAGCGTGGGAGAGGGAAAGACAGAAATTTTGATGTGAAACACATCAATTGGTTGTCAGAGCCTCAAGTAACTATTATACTGAATTCTATTCCCATGAATTAGTTTCACCTGTCCCTGAATTTCATGTAAATGAACCATGTCTCAGTGTGTACTTTTTATTTTTCTGGAAGGACTTTGGCAAAGGGATCGTTGACAGGTGTAACAGCAAGGGCAGCCAGCCAGCCAGGGAGGTGGCACCCTGGAAACAGACCATCCAAGGTCTCCACGGTGTGTTCTCGTGTTTGGCTTCTTTTGCTCAACATAACATCTGCAGGATTCACCCAGGATGTTGTAAGACTGGTTCTTTTTTGTTGTTGTTAATCCGCACCCAAGGATATTTTTCCATTGATTTTTTTTAATATATTTTTATTGATTTTTTACAGAGAGGAAGGGAGAGAGATAGAGAGTCAGAAACATCTATGAGAGAGAAACATCGATCAGCTGCCTCCTGCACATCTCCTACTGGGGATGTGCCCGCAACCCAGGTACATGCCCTTGACCGGAATCGAACCTGGGACCCTTCAGTCCGCAGGCCGACGCTCTATCCACTGAGCCAAACCGGTTCGGCTCCATTGATTTTTTAAAATATGTTTTTACTGATTTCAGAGAGGAGAGATAGAAACATCAATGATGAGAAACAATGATCTGCTGTCTCCTGCATGCCCCCTACTGGGGATTGAGCTCGCAACCGGGACATGTGCCCTTGACTGGAATTGAACCCGTTTGCAGGCTGACTCTATCCATTGAGCCAAACCATCTAGGGTTCCCCCCCCCCCCCACCTTAACACCCCACCCCCATTGATTTCTTTAGAGAGAGTGGAAGGAAGGGGGAGACAGAAACATTGATGTGAGAGAGAGACATCGATTGGTTGCCTTCCGCAGGCACCCTACCAGGGCTGGGTATTGAGTCTGCTACCCAGGTACATGCCCTTGATTGGACTCAAACTCAGGATCCTTCAGTCCAAGGGCCGATGCTCTATCCACGGAGCCAAACTGGCTAGGGCCTGGCTCCTTCTTTATTGCTGTTCGGTGAAGCAACATCCTACCACTGACTTACCCGTGCTCTTGCTGATGGGCATTCGGGCTGGTTTCCACTGGGGACTATGAGCATGCTGGTGTCTTGTGGTGGACGTGTGCCCGGGGCACTGCTACATGGCAGGAAAGCGTGTATTAAGACTCAATGAGAAACCGTTTTCTAAGGTGGTTGCACCAACTGATATTCCCACCAACAGCTTGAGTTTGGGAGTCGCCACCTCCTCTGCAGCACTTGGTGGCGTCAGACTTCATCGTGTTGGGTGGGAGACCGCATCCCATTTCCCTGCAGAGTGATGGGGTTGGTGCTCAGTGAACGTTTGCTGGATGAATCCTTAGATGGGCTGCGGAGGGAGGCTCTCCACTCGGCAGGGACAGTGAGATGATACCCTTCACATGACGGTCAAGGCCCCTGACTCCCACACTGGACTCAGAAGCTGCCCCATTTCACACACTAGTCACACTTACACTCTAGCGTGCAGCCGAGGCAGACTGAGACATTCAGACAGGACTTGGCTCTTCGATGATAGAGAATAAAGAAATACATTCATCTGGTTCCCAGGTGGAGCTCTGCAGATGGGGTAGTCACAGGCTGCCCCATCAGTGCCCAGTGGTGCCCACAGGGCAGAGCCATCTTTCCCCACTCCCAGGAGGCACTCAGAGGCCAGACCCAGCCTGGAGCACTGTCTGCCCAGCCCCTGTCCTCTGACTGCAGAGGCTGCACTCCTAACACTTGGCCGAGGGCGAGTCAAGCCCTTCCCAGCTGCCCGTGAGGTCCTGCACCAGAACCTGGCTGGTCAGTCACCCAGGTTGGCTAGACCACCTGTCCTAGCCTCCGCCAGAGAGAACCGTGTGACCGTTCCAATGGGAGGTGAAAGTGGTGACAGGGTCACTCCCAGTCCTGGGCTAGAAAAACCACCGTGGGTCTGAGCTTTCCCTTTTCACAGTGACCTTGGAAGTCATGGGTAGAAGATTATGTGGCCACAAGATAGAGCGAGCCTGGGCCCTCAAGTCCCTCTTGGAGAAGTACTACCCACCGATCAGATAAATCCCACTATGAACCTTACATGAACACAAAATAAGTTCCACTGCATCTGAGTCTGTATTTTGAGTTTGTTACATCAGCCCTTGTCCCTAACTAATAGGTACTACCAGCATAAATAGTACAGTATATGTAACTAACAAAGTTAACAACTAGCCCCATTTTACAGATGAAGAAACTGAACACAGAGAAGCTACAGAACTTGTTTGAGGTTAGTAAGTGAAGAGGCCAGGATTTGAACTTGGGGCCTGGTTCTAGAGGTTCCACTCCTAAGCACTCTGCTAAGGCGGAACCCATGAGCCCCTGGCCACCTCACCCCCACCCGCGCCTCCTTGACACTTTTGCCCATGAAGATGCTACACACACCGCAGGTTGAATAGAGGAGAAATGGTTTCCCAAAAGAAAGCAGGGGCACTGTGCCCAGAGGGCGAGCCGATGAGAGGCAGACAGAAGCCACACGCCCCCATACTCCAGCGGCCTGGGCCTACCCAGGCCAACCAGCAGCCTCCCATTTCACACAAGTCAGACACTTCTGGGAAAAACTCAATCCCGCCATCCTCTTACCTAAACCGCACTCTCCCTGTCAGGCCGCGGTCCCCTGGACACTCACTCCATTAATTCTCCCCCATCCTGTCCCTTCACCCCTCCCTCACTGCAAGCCTGCATTTCCACCATCCTAAAAAAACAAACAAAAACTTCCCTTCTCCTCCCTCTGAGCCACTGCTCTCTCATCTCTACTTCATAGCCCTGAGCAGTTGCTTCAGCTCACCTGCTTCTCACCTCCCGCTTCCCTGCCGCACCACACCAGCCACCGAGGCAGCTCTGGCAGAGGCTGGCCTGCAGCCTGCAGGGGTCCTGCGATCCACAGCTGGCCTCTCCTTCCTCCCAGACCCAGGGGTGGGCACTACCAACAGATCCTGTCTCCTTTGATGGAGCGAGGTCACCTACTCTCTAGGGCCCTACACCCAGTACCACTCCACACCTCTCAGCAGCTCACAGGCACCCCAATTCATCAGAGCCGAACTGGTGACCTTCAGGCCGAACCCTGCTCTTCCTCCTGTGTCCCCAGCTAGAAAAGGCCCCTGCCCGAGTGGCGGCAGAAAGAAACATGAGAGTCCTTAGGGTCCCCACCCTCTCAGCACAGGTCCAGGCGACCATCGGTGCTGAGTCACTGCTGACAGAGACGTCAAGTCTGCCCACTGCTCCCAGGCCTCCTGCCCACCTCACCGAGCCATGGCCCCCTCAAAGCACATCTGCCCCAGGGACACGGCAGCTCCGGGTGCAGAACTGACTGCAGACCGAGCGACTGTGTCACTGTCCTGCTCGCAGGCCTTCAAGGCTCTCCCCAATCTACCTACCTACCTCTGCTCCCAGCGCCCCTTCCCCCACCCTTCATGGCACCAGGCATAGCTCTACAGCGCCTATTACTCAGCCTGTCTATCCCTTTGCAGTAGCCCAGAATGGGCAGAATGGTCTCCATCAGAGAGATAAGAAAAGGCTGCTGCCCTAACCGGTTTGGCTCAGTGGATAGAGCATCGGCCTGCGGACTGAAGGGTCCCGGGTTCGATTCCAGTCAAGGGCATGTACCTTGGTTGCGGGCACATCCCCAGTAGGGGGTGTGCAAGAGGCAGCTGATAGATGTTTCTCTCTCATCGATGTTTCTAACTCTCTATCCCTCTCCCTTTCTCTCTGTAAAAAATCAATAAAATATATTTAAAAAAAAAAAAAGAAAGAAAGAAAAGGCTGCTCAGAGAAAGGCAGGAACCTGCCCAGGGTCATACAGTGTAAGACAGGTTGTCCCTTGGCATGACCAGCACACTCCCCCCACCTTCCTTCTATCAGCACCCGGCAGATGCATGCTCCAGCCCCTCCCCAGCCCACCACTGCTCAGTGTGGGGAAGTCAGGTGGATGGATAGGAAGGTGGCCACAAAGCCCTGCACAGAGGCTGGGATAAACACTGATGTTCCCTTTTATTTTTATTAATAAATTTAAGAACAGCTCTATCGTCTCTCCTCCGCCCAGAACAACTAAAACCAACTAAAAGGGGGTGTGGCCTGGGGGGCAGAGGGTGCTAGGAGTCATAATCCTCTTCGTCCTCTGCATCAGGTCCTGAGGGGCCCGGGGGCGCTGGGGGCGGGGGCAGAGGCAGAGTCGAGGTGAAGGGCGTGAAAGGTGTTGGGGGGCTGCAGGGCAGAAAGCAGGAGAGGAAGGTCAGGTTACTCTCTGGTGCCCACTGAGCCCCACACAGGAAGCATGGAGCCCACCACCCTCTGTACCAAAGGGGGGCCAAGCCCAGAAAATGGAAGGGCCCAGAACAGGTCTCTCAGCCCCGACCCAGGCCCCACTTACTGCCCTGCCCAGGGGAAAGGAGTTCTGAGACACCGTCTCTGTCGTTAAGCCCTCCTCAGTGCCTCCCTTCCCATTCCCCAAATCTGCCACCATGAGCCCAAGCAAGTGGCCAGAGGCCTGGAGGAACAAGTCCGCTGGTGTCTTCCTGGGGCCACTGCTTACCTCTGAAAGTGGGCAGCGGGGTGGCTGGCCTGGGGTGGGGCCTGCGGTGTCTCCTCTTCCCCATCAGTGTCAGTGTCCTCGGACTCATCCTGGGAGCAAGACAGGGGTCAGAGATGACAAGAACGGCATGGGCCCGTCACGGGAGAGCCCAGACCCCGGGAAACGGCAGGGGCGGGAGGCTGACCTCACAGCCCCCATTGACAAAGCGGCCACAGGTGAGGATGGGGTCCGGCCTTCGGCCAGCGTGGAGGGGCAGGGCAGAGGGCTGAGGGCCTCCCTTACCTCCTGCTCCGAGTCTGTCCCTGATAGCTTCTTGTCCTTGCCTTTGCTTCCCATCCCACCATTCTTCCGGCTGCTGCTGCCTGGCTTCCGGCCCCTGTGGGGAGGTACAGTCCATCTCCCCGCTCCTTCACCAGCCCCCACCCACCTCCAACCCCTGTGGCCTTGGCCTTCTACACCTGGACGCTTGGCCCTGGCTCCCCACCTGCGGGCACCCTTGTCCCCGTCCATGTGGTTGTCTTCCCCATCCCCCTGCATGTCAGGCACAGACGCCACCAGGTCCTTCAAGAAGTCAAACTGCTGCTCCAGCTCAATGCACTGCTTCCTGAAAGGCGGGAGGGGATGGCCTCTGGCAGCGCCCGGCTGCCTGGGCTCCCGGCGAGGGGCAGTCAGCAGCTCAGGATGTCGGAGGAAGGGAGCCCGGAACACCTCCACCTTCATCTCCACCAGCCGACCTCGCCCCTTCGCGGTAACACCCCACCTTTCCCAAGTTCGAACCCACCGGCCTCTACGGCCTCGCTGGTCTCCCAGGAGCCTCCCGCCTGCAGCCTCCGGGCCGGGGCCCTCCGAGGACCCAGCCTCTCTTAAGCGTGTGAGCTCCGGGGACCGCAGCCCACAGGGCCCTGCGTCTGCACGGCCACTCACAGGTGGGATGTGGTCATGGTCTTGGCGTTCCGGGACTGGGTCACCTGGCAGGCCTTCTTCAACAGCGACTCCAGGAACAGCTCCAGGGCCCGGGCTCGGGAGCGTCAAGGAGAACCCCGCGGGAGCACCCCAGGCCCACCCCCCGCCCCCACGGCCCTCGCCCCGGGCAGCCCCGACAGGATACAGATGATGACGGGCACCGCCGCCGCCACCTTCCCAATTTCCTCGTCCGTCTGCATGATCTTCTTGATCCGCGCCTGGGAAGGGGGCAGAGAGCTCGGACCCCATCGCTTCTGGACCAGAAAACGGCGCTGGGGGAAGCGAGGGGGTCTCCCTGGAGGAAGGGGGCGGGGGGCACCGAAGTGGGGAGGGTAAGAAGGGGGCGGGGCGTCGGGGCCCAGAACACCGCGAGACGCCCGCCCCCCAGCGGGGCCTGGGCCCGAGCCTCCCGGGAGCCGGGCCCTCTCCTCACGAACCCGGCCACGTGCTCACCGGCGGGAAACGCGCGTTGTACTTCTTCTTCTTGCTCGGCATCTCCGGGCCTCTCGCCGCGCCGGGCCCAGCGCCGCCGCCCGCAGCCTCCCGGCCCGGGGCCTGCTCACCGCCCGCCCGCCCGCCGAGGTTCCCCCGGGTCCTGGTGCCGCCCGCTCCGCCCCCGCCGCTCCCCACTGGGTCCTAGCGCCGCCGGTGGGGACGCCGCCCTCAGGGCCCAGTGCCCTCCCTCGGAGCCTCCCGGGCGGTGCGCGTCAGGCCTTGGCAGCACCGCCGCTCCTGCCGGTCCGCCGGCCAGAAGAGCGAACGTTAGCCACGCCCTGCAGGCCCACCACGCCCCTATTTCCCATGGCCCCGCCTCCGAGGTCACACCGGCCACGCCCCTCCCTGGGAGGCACCGCCCCCTCCCTGCAGGCCCCGCCCCGCGCTGCGCTTGTCGATAAAGTTGTTGTTGAGACGGCGGAGCGCTAAGATGGCGGCGGCGGCGGCGGCCGTGGCGGGGGCGGGGCGCGGCGGCGGCGGCGGCGGCGCGGAGCCCAGGCAGGAGCGGAGCGGGGCCCGGAGCTGGGCCGGTGCCGAGCGCAACGAAGGCCGAAGGTGACGGCGGGGCGGCGGGAGGGGAGGGAGGGAGAGGCCGGGCCGGGGCCTACCTCTGGCCGTGCACGCCAATGCGGGGGGCGGGGGGCGCGGCGGGCCGCTAGCTGGCCTTCCCGTGGGCTCTAAAAAGCGGGAGTTCGAGCCCGGCATCGCCCCATGGGCCTCGGACCCGTCATTGGCCTCCCTGGGCCTCAGTGTCCTGATTTTAAGTGGACGGATAACGCCCTCCGGAAGGCCTGGCCCCGCAGGGCCTGCCTCGGTGCTGCGCGAACGAGGGCTCCTCCGCCGCCCTGCATTAATGCCCGCGTTCCGGACGCCTGCCCGTCACCGGCGGGGCCCGGAGGTGCAGCTGGGCCCTTGCTCCCCCACCAGAATTCACATTTCGGCCCAGTCGCTCACTACAGGTGTGACCTTGGGTAAGTCTCTTCTCTGTGAGCTTCGTTTCCCTGGAAGTCAGGCAGAGGAGTGGAGACATGAGCCCAGCATTAGGTAGCGCTCCTTCCACCGCAGGCATTTAGTGGTCAGCAGCACTGTGGGCCGGGAACGGTTGTTATCCATTGTCAACATGCGGCAACGAAGGCCCAGGGACACTGAGCCTTGCCCAAGGCCACGCAGTGTTTAGTGCGGTGCCTGGCACCCGCGAGGGCCCAGCGAGCTGCAGATCTGTTATGAGCCCTAATTCGGTTCCTCACACCAGGGGAGAGCCAGGGGAGGAGCTGGAGGAGGAGGACTCTCCAGGCGGCCGTGAGGATGGCTTCACTGCTGAGCACCTGGCTGCCGAGGCCATGGCGGCTGACATGGACCCCTGGTTGGTGTTTGATGCCCGTACCACACCTGCCTCCGAGCTGGATGCCTGGTTAGCCAAGTACCCACCGTCCCAAGTTACCCGCTATGGGGACCCCAGCTCACCCAACTCTGAGCCTGTGGGCTGGATTGCAGCGTATGGGCAGGGCTACATCCCCAACTCCGGCGACGTGCAGGGCCTGCAAGCAGCCTGGGAGGCACTGCAGACCAGTGGGCGACCCATCACCCCGGGTACCCTTCGCCAGCTGGCCATCACCCACCACGTGCTCTCGGGCAAGTGGCTGATGCACCTGACACCTGGCTTCAAGCTGGACCACGCCTGGGCTGGCATTGCTCGGGCCGTGGTCGAGGGCCGGCTTCAGGTGGCCAAAGTGAGCCCACGGGCCAAGGAGGATGGGCGCCAGGTCATCTGTGTTTACACGGACGACTTCACGGACCGCTTGGGTGTGCTGGAGGCAGATGCAGCTATCCGTGCGGCGGGCGTTAAGTGCCTGCTCACCTACAAGCCTGACGTCTACACCTATCTGGGCATCTACCGGGCCAACCGTTGGCACCTCTGCCCCACTCTGTATGAGAGCCGTTTCCAGCTGGGGGGCAGTGCGCGTGGCTCCCGTGTGCTGGACCGCGCCAATAATGTGGAACTGACTTAGTGGGGCCACCTGTGGAAGACCACCCTCTGCGCCCCCTGCTAGGGATGGGTCCTCCTGTCTTCCTCCTTCCTGTCCCAAGGGGGCCAAGTCCCCCAGCTCTGCGGACTAGGTCACGCTGGAACTGCCTGCATCGTCAATCCCTTTGAACTTCCGCCCTCTGTTCAGGGCTGACTTAAGTCCCCATCAGCTGGAGGCTCTGGCTCTCTGAGGGCCGGACCCTCAGACTCTGCTGCTGCTCCCCTCTGCCGTCCAGGACCACAGTCTGCGGCCAGACCCCCAGGAGGAGAGCCCTCCTTGGCCATCCTCATCCTCGGTTTTACCTTCCCTTCCTGCATCCCTCCCCGTCTTATCTTCTCCCTCACAAGAGAGAAAACTTAGTGCTTCCAGCCCCTCCCTGGAGCAGAGTCCCCGCAGGTCCACGCATGCCGTCTTTTGGAGGGGGGGGGGGGGTGATTGTACCCACTCAGCCCCTGGCAAAGAAAGGGGATGCCAGGGCCATGGACATGGGGTCCACCCCTCCCTGTCGCCTCACAGTCTGCACCACCTTCCCCCCTTCCTTCACTACCTTGTCATGTGCCTGCTCTTGGCATCTCAATAAAACCCAGCTTGGGTCTGTGTCTTGAGTGTTTTTTAAAATACCGTTAGTGGTTACCTGCTGTGGTTGCTGGACCAGGCAGGGCCAGGAAAGACTGGCCCTCTGCCCTGACTTGGCCCTCCTAACTGCCCCCAGTAATAAGATACTCCTGGCTGCCAAGGCTGGGAACCGCTCTGAGAGACTCTGTCAAGCCAGCCCTGCTTCCCTCCATCCCAAGAATCAGAATCCGTCTCTCAGTGGTTTCCCATAAACACGGGTGGTGTGTGTATGCCTGTGAGGGAAGGTACCCTCTTGGTCCTGGCAGCTCTAGGTCAGATCACATGGTCTGGTGAACAGAGGACGGGCCGGACATCCTTGTGCAGAGAACAGCCTGCGCAGCCCTACGCGGCTCTGGAAACCCATTTATCTCAGCTCTCCACCACCCCGGCCGTCACGGGGGCACTGGACAGTTTGCAAAGCACTTCTATGTGCATGATTTCACTCACAACCTGTTTAGAAGGAGATGTTGGCACTAATCTGGTCAAGGAAATTGAAGCCCAGAGGGCAAGGGAGTGCCCTCAGGCCATGCAGTGAGCCAGGCAGAGCGAGGACTTGTACCCCGTCCCTACTTCCTCGGTCAGCGCAGTCCCTGGCCTCACCCACAGTGAGCTCTTCACACTCACTCACATGATCCTGCTGGGCTACACTCGGCTGAGGCTGTTGTAGCCTGAGTCTGGCTCTGCACCCTCCCAACCCCATGCCTGGCCTTGGCTTTGGTTGGAGGCCAGGGTGTCTAGCAGCAAACCCCTTGGGACGCTGCTCTCGTGCCGGAGCTGACTCAGCCTCCAGCATCCTCACCAAATTGGAATTTGGAGCAGGGGAGCGGAGATGCCACTGGGCTGACTGGGTGGAAGTGGATGAGTCATGAGATGCTGCCTTGGCCCCCTCCCCAGCTTCCTCCTCACCCCCAGCTTCCCCAGGTCTGAGGCCCCCCTCAGCCCAGCCCTGGGAAGTCCCCAGAGCTGGGTGGTCTACATATTGGAGCCTGGTGCCCTGCCTCTCAGACCATCAGTGCTTTGCACTTGACCAACGTGGGCCAAGGCTTGTGGGAATCCTGGCCAGGCCCTCAGGGGTCCCACAAAGATGACAAGTAGTATCAATACCACCTGGTTCTCCTGTAACTAAGGATTTCACACCCTCATCCCTTTTCCACCCTCATGGCCCTGCTTTAGCCCATTCCTCCCAAACCATTGCAGCTTGCCTCTGCCCTGTCCCCTCCTACTTCTCCCTCTGTCCCGCCACAGCCAGCTCTCCTGCAGAGCTACCTGTGTCCCTCTCCTACTCAAAGCCCTTCTGTGGCTCCCCAGCCTGTAATATGGAGTCTACACTCCTGAGCCAGCCACAGCCTAATCCCCACCACCACCACCACCGAGCTTCCCTTGGATGCCTCTTTCTGCCCATGCTCACCCCACTGGAGCCAACTGGCACTTCTCCGCCCTCCCCCTCCCCCCAGCCCTGAGCCTCCGGCTGTTCCTGCTGCCTGAATGCCTGTCGTGCAGCAAGGATGGAGAGGTTACTTATGTAATCACTTGGTTAATGTCTATCTCCCACTGACCCCTAAGCCACATGGCCAGGATGTGGGCCCAGTGAAGGCAGGAGCAATGTCTAAATCTCAGCCTTATCCCCAGAGCCTAGCACAGTGCTTGGCTAGAACAACCTCTCCATACGTTATTAACCAGTTAACTACCACGTGTCCAAACAGAAACCATCCCCACGCACCATGATATTTTGAATTTAATTTTAAAAATCAATTTGCAATGAATATTATAAAAATAAATGTTACAATTCGGGTGTTCTTGAATATTTTCAGCAGAAAATTATCACGAAAAATGATTTTAAAGTTGGTCAGGGCTGCCACTTAGGGAAAACAATTCTTTTATAGACGCGCGTGGCTTGTGGGGAAGGTCCGCTGCCTGCATCTACAGACGCTTACGGTGTACAATGGGTTAACTGAATGGATGAGTGTACAGCCCAAATCCAGCCCCTGCCAGTCGCTCTAGCCCCATCTCTCCACTCCCTGCTTCACCCTCTTGTTCCAGAATCATGAGCTGCCTCCGGTTTTCTTGCACACATTCTGGCCTCACTTTTGTTTTTGCTCACAAGCTGTCCCCTCTGCTTGGTGGCCCTGCCCCTCGCCTGCTTTCCTGGCTGACTCCACTTCTCAGACCCACAAGCTCGTTTTCTGAGAGGTTTCTCCTCCCCCATCCATCTGCACTTCAGGCTCCCATAACGCACACACACACACACCTGGGGCTCTTTGTGTGTCTGGGGCCCCTCAAAAACAGTGGCTGCACTTTATCCCTCAGAGAGGCCTCTGTCCAGCACAGGAACTTGGCCTCCCACAAGTGCCAAATCAACATTATTGAATAAATGAGTGATTGAATGAAAGTGACTTCTGTGTCTGGGCAGTTTCCTCATTCTCTTCATAACACGAACCAGGCACTGTACTGAGTTTACATGCATTGTCTCATCTAAGCCTCACCTGTCTCTTGTTACTGCTATTTTGCAGAAGAGAAAACTGAGGCCTAGAGAGGTTCAGTAATTGGTTCAAGGTTACAAAGCCATCAGTGGCAAAGCCAAGGTATGAAGCAGGTACTCTGCCAACTCCAGAGTACCTGATGCGTTGTTGAGCCCGCTCTATAAGACCCAGCAAAGACTTGGCTCTAATTTGTAAAGCACACAGGTTGGGTCCTCAGAACCACCTGAAAGGAAGGCTGGGCTAAGACCAAGATTATATATTTCAGACAGGAAGGGAGTGGGGAGAGAGAGAAACATCAATGATGAGAGTGAATCATTGATTGGCTGCCTCCTGCACGCCCCACACTGGGGATTGAGTCCACAACCCAGGCATGTGCCCTTGACCAGAATCGAACCCAGGACCTTTCAGTCCACAGGCCGATGCTCTGTCCACTGAGCCAAACCAGTTAGGGCCAAGATTTCCATTTTTTACTGGCAAAACTGAGGCCCACAGAATACACTGACTAAGCCGACCTTGGCAGGAAGGATCTCCCAGGCCTACTATGGAGATTGCTGCCCTGCCAGGCCAAGGGCTCCCCATGACCCACCCCCTCAAGCTGGCAGCATCCTGTCCTGTTTGGCCGGCCCCTTCTAACATGGGGGTAAGGAAGTAGCCCAGTCCAGGGTGGGATAGGCTGGGTGAATTTGGACAAGCCCCTGTGCTCTGCTCCCTTTTATAAAACCACAGGAAGGATGGCTGAGGCCAGAGAGAGGAACCCCCCACACACACACACTCCACCTTCTCTCGCAGGCACTGCGAACCCCCAAGTCCCAGGGAAGAGGGTCAAACGGGGCTGGCCAGGGAATGGGGAGAATCTCTGTCTGACTCCCCATCCCAGCTGGGACTGGGCACTGACTCAGGAGAAAGCTTCATTCAGCCAGAGCTTTGGCAAGGTTTTAGGGATTTTCCCAGCAGGGCTATTGCACCCCAATCCTGCCTGCTGGGAGGGGCCCTGGCAGGGACGGAGGTTTGGGTCACACAGCTGATTCATCCAAGAAGGGAAACTCCCCACTTCTCTGACATGCATCCCCCATACACTGAGGGGTAACCTGAGGGCACCCGGCCCAGAAACCCATCAAGCCCATCTTTCCTTGATGACAGGGCATGAAAACACCCCAGGCTAGGCAGAGGGACAGAGTTGGGAAGGGTGGCGGGGCATAGGGGCAGCTTCCCTAGGGATAACACCGGAGACGGGAACCAGAGTGATGGCTGGACAAGGGCCCTCACCCATTTTTTAGATGAGAAAACGGAGGCTCAGATAGTAAGAGCAAATACATACACAGACCTCCTCTGCACCAGGCACTACTCTAAGCAGTTGGTTCTCATTCTGGTCCTCACAGCCCTCCTATTACTGAGAAGGAAACTGCAGCAGAAAGAGGTTAAGTAACTTGGCCATGGTCAAGGCTAGAAATGCTCCAGCCAACTGCACAGCCCCCAAGAGCGCGTGTACACACCACGGTGGCAGGGAGCTCTGTCCCCATCCTGAGCAGCTCTGGCCCCTGGAACCCTAGAAGACCCAGGGTCCTAGCTCCTCCCAAGCTACAGGGAGAAAGCTGGCTCCTGGGGAGGGCCAGGGGGAGGCCAGGAATCGGCTGAACCTGCAGAGGCCAGGAGAGGGCAGCGAAGCATTCCCGCCAAAATTTTCTTCTCTAGGGCTTTGACTCCTTTCCAAACTTAATCCTTTCCTCCCAGAACCTCCCTTTCCTGTCTGCCCCTCCCCGTAGACGCCACACGCTCTCAGGCACGCACACACAGGCGCACGCATGCACACTGGGAGTTCAGCCTCCAGGCCCTGCTGAGGCCTGCTGGGTATTGGAGGGGAGCTGAGACTCCATGAGGCATGGCCAAGGGCCCCTGGCAGGCAAATTCTGTCCCATCTGGCTCCCACTCACAGGCTGCATGAATCACCCCCGCGCCCCCCATGACTCAGTTTACACGGGTGCCCAGAGGTCCTCCCAGCGAGGGTGGGGCCGTTTACTAGCCCAGCCCAGGCCCGGCAGCCTTTCATCCCAGGATGAGTATTTCATGCTGCTCCTGGCCCAGGGCAGGAGCTGGCACCCTGGAGCCCAGGGTGGAGGAAAGCCTCAGGTCTGGGAGGTTAGGGAGAGCCCAAGAACTGGGTGACAGGCCCCAACTGCCCTAGGTCCAGGTCTGCAGGGAACAGGAGCTGCTCCAAGAAACCTGAGGGTCAGGCTGAGCGGGCAGAGCCATCCTGGGCACAGACAGAAGAGCCCTTGATGCCTTCCATTCAGAGGGAATGGCCTACAAGACACAAAAATAGGAAAAATCTCACCGACATTTACTAACTTCTGACTGACCAGTCCTGTGCTGAGCACCATCCACCCCTTATCTCATTTACTCCCACAACAATCCTGAAAACAGGCACAATCATTATCATATCCTTTTTACAAATGAGGAAACTGAGCCCTAGCCGGTTTTGCTCAGTGGATAGAGCCTCGGCCTTCATACTGAAGGATCCGGAGTTGGATTCTGGTCTAAGGGCACGTGCCGGTATTGTGGGCTCGGTCCCCAGTAGGGGGCGTGCAGGAGGCAGCTGACCAATTATTCTCTCTCATCCCTGATGTTTCTCTCTCTCTCTGAAATCAATAAAAATATTTTTTAAAAGCATATAAAAATAACAAATGAGGAAACTGAGGCATAGAGAGCTTAAAGGAATGGCCCAGATCACACAGCCAGGCAGTGGCTGAGCTGGGACTCAGGCCATCTAACTCCAGACTTCATGTTGTCCCCTACTGCCTCCGAGAGCTGTGCTGGCCAAGATCCCAGCCACCTGCCCCTGCCCTGGTGGATCTCCACTGAAACCTCTGGTTTGAAGGATCACAGTGTGTAAACCACCAATCTGCAAGAAGGGGAAACTGAGGCTCCCAGAGGGGAAAAGGCTGACCTGAGATCGAGGAACAAATCAGAGATGACCTGGGCTGGGACCAAGTCTTTGATGCTCCCCAGCTGCCCTGGGCTGGAGAGGTGGCTGGTGAGGGGAGGAAACTCCAGGGAAGGAGTGGGGAGATGGTAGTCCAGCTCCTTCTGCCCAAGTCCAGCTCCTCAGCCTGGCATTCAAGGCCTCTGGCTTAGGCCTCACTCAGCTATCCTTCCAGCTCAGGGTCCCAACACACATTCCACCATATGCCCTTGGACCACAGCAACATCCAAGTCTCCCCTTCCACCACCACTTGCCTTTGTGCCCACTGACTCCAACCCTAGGAATGTCTCCCCAACCTCAAATACTCCTTTACCAGGAAGCCTGCTCCCCACCCCTACCCCAGTGGAAGAATAGTTCTTTCCTGGGGGCTGCAGAGGCTTGAGAGAACTTTCTGGGGGGTGGAAATCTTCTGTATCTTCTTGGAATGTGCTTACATGGGTGTATACAGAAGTCAAATACGTGGTCAGCACATTTAAAAGTGAATTTTTTTAATGTAAAATATATTTCAATGAAGCAATTGGGATTTTTTTGGTGGGGGGTAAGTGGGGAAGATCTATATGTACTTAGGGGAAGGATTTCCAAGGTATAAGAAAAAAAAACAAAAACAGGGAGCAAAACAGGATGTAGAGGAGGCTGCCTTCTGGGCAAAAAGATACGAAAGACACTGGCACAGAGAGGGAGGCTTTCACTGTACGCCCTTGTGTAGCTTCTGGATCTTGAAGCAGGGAAATGGATTACAGTTGAAGAAGAAATTAAATGGCAAATTTAAAAATATAAGGCAAAGCAAAAAATAAAAATAATGGGGGGTTTTTGTGTGTGTTTTTTTTTTAAATATAAAGATGGCCCTTTTTTAAAAAAAAAAATTGATTCCAGAGAGGAAGGGAAAGAGATAGAAATATCAATGATGAGAGAGAAACATTGATTGACTGCCTTCTGCATGCCCTCCACTGGAGATCAAGCCCGAAACGTGACCTCCTGGTTCATAGGTTGACACTGAGCCACGCCGATCATGTTTTAAAATAATTTCTTCACCTGCCTTTCTGGCTCAGTATATATATATTTTTATTTTTTTTTAATATATATTTTATTGATTTTTTACAGAGAGGAAGGGAGAGAGATAGTTAGAAACATCGATGAGAGAGGAACATCGATCAGCTACCTCCTGCACATCTCCTACTGGGGATGTGCCCGAAACCCAGGTACATGCCCTTGACCGGAATCAAACCTGGGACCCTTCAGTCCGCAGGCCGACGCTCTATCCACTGAGCCAAACCGGTTTCGGCTTTATTTTTTTTTCAATGGGCAAAACTAATCTCCAGTGATAGAAGTTAGACTAGTGGTTTCCTATGGGTGGGGTATGGGTGTGGGAGGGAGTAACAGGGAGCTTGAGCTTCTGGAAATGTCATATGTCTTGATCAGGGAGGTAACTACATAGATTTACATACATGTAAAAAGTCATTAAGCTGAACATGTTGGGTGAGTGCGCTTGTATGTTAAGCTTCAATAAAGCTATGCAACTATTAGAAGAAAATATAGAGGTAAATGTTCATATATCTGATAAGGATTTGGTACTCAGAATATATTTTAAAATTCATAAAATTCAACAACAGAAGCAAACAATCCAATTAAAAATTGGCGAAACACCCTGGCCAGTTTGGCTCAGTGGATAGAGTGTTGCCCGCAGACTGAAGGGTCGAGGGTTCAATTCCAGTCAAGGGCATGTACCTGGGTTACAAGCTCCATCCCCAGCTCCGGTTGGGGAGCATGAGAGGCAACCAGTCAATGTGTCCCTCTCACATCCATGTTTCTCTCTTTCTCACCCTCCCCCTCCCTCCCTCCCTTCCACAATGGAAAAAATATCCTCAGGTGAAGATTAACAACAATGAAAATGGGCAAATGACTCAAATAGACATTTATCACACCCAGCAAGCACATGAAAAGATGTTCATTGATCATTAAGGAACATGACTGGTTTAAGGAAAAGCAAACCAGACACAATGAGATGCCACTTCACACCTTTAGGAAGTCTTTCATTTTTAAAATGGAAAATAATCAGTGTTAGCAAGAATGTGGAGAAATTAGAACCCTCCTGCACGCTGGTAGGAATGTAAAATGGTGCGATCACTTTGTAAAACAGCCTGCCAGTTCCTCACAAGGTTAAACAGAGAGTTCCCATATGACCCAAGATAAATGGAAACATAAGTCCTCACAAAAACTTGCATGCAGAGCATTATGCATAAAAGCCAAAAAGCAGAAACATCCCAATGCCCATCAACTTATGAATAAATAAACAAACTGGTTATCCATACAATAGAATATTATTGAGCCATAAAAAGGATGCTGATACCAGCTACAATACGGATGAACCTGGAAAACACCATACTAAGTGAAAGAAACCAAATGCAAAAGGTCACATCTTGTAGGATTCCGTTTATATGAAATGTCCAGAATAGGCAAAGCCATAGAGACAGCAGATAGTAGTTACACAGGCGATGGGGAGGAGGGGGGTTTGGGAGTGATTAATTAATGGGTATGGGGTGTTTTTCTGGGATGATAAATAAAAGTTTTGATACTCCAATTTTTTGGGGGGAGGCAACCTATTTTTGGAGGCCTTGCTTTGGCAAGCTGGAAAAAAAAGTTTTGAGACTAAATAGAAGTGGTGGTTGCACAACATTATGAATGCACAAAAATCCACTGAAGCGTACACTTCAAAATGGTTAATTGCATGTTATGTGGCTTTCACCTCAAATTTAAAAATAAATAAACTTCCATTTTAAAAGTGAATGGAAACTGAAAAACTAACATCACCTCCAAGGCCCCGGGGGCCCTGACAGAACCAGCTGGATGCAGAGCACCCCCTCCAGTGCCTCCTTCCTCCCCTCTGCAGCTCCAGGACGTGGGGACTCTCGGGGAAAGTGACTGAGCCCAGCTCACAGGGCTGCCAGGAGACAGGACCAGGTCTCTCAGACGTCCTGGCACCCAGGCTCCCCCATAGACCCTGCCCATAGCCCCTGGGATTCTCCCCTGGCCTCCCTGGGTGGGAGCTGTGAGGTCAGGGGCCAGGAACGTTGCTGCAGCCACAGGCGGGAGTTAGTGACTGAGGAGCTTGGAATGTGCTGCCTCTGAAAGGACCTCCTTGTGGCTCCACCGACGGTTAGAGCAGGAAGGGACTTTCAGAGCCATGTAGTCACACACACACACACACACACACACACACACACACACACATGAGACCTGAGCCCTGCTCCGTCACTGGCCCAGGCTGCTTGGGGAGTGGGCAGGGTGGTGTTTCTAGAGCAGACAGATGGATGTAGGCAAGGCTGACCTGATTCAGGCCTTGCATGTGCCACTACTTGGCTCCCTGTGTCACCCTGACCTGCCCAGCTTGGACTCAGCCAAGGAGTCCAGACATGAGTTAGTGTGTGCTTGCGTGTGTATGCTGTGTGAATGCCTTGGCGTGAGATCGGAGCCCCAGGGGCTCCCAACCCTGGGGCTTTTTATCAACGCATGTATTTATTTTTGCTATTTGTCAAGGTTCTTACTATATGCTGTGCTAAGCACGTGGCATTGTGTTATTTCTATTCTCCAGCCACCCTGAGATGTAATTATGATTATGCCTCCAATTTACAGATGAGCGACAGAGGTGTTGAGAGATTGTGCCTCATCAAGGTCAGAGCTGGTGAGTAGCAGAATTCAAACTCAGAACCCGGAGTTGTCTGATTCCAGCATGTGTGCTCTTTTCCATGGGTCACACTGCCTAAAAAAAATCTCTCTACTCTCTCTCTCTCTCTCTCTCTCTCTCTCTCTCTCTCACACACACACACTCACACACACACACACACACACACACTCACACACACACACTCACACACACACACACACACACACACTTATATCATTCATTGTAAACTGCTGTTGGTATCTTCTTTTTACGGAAAGATGCGCATTGAGTAGAACAAGGGCAAGGGAGCGGCGCCCGGCTGGTAACCACCTTCTGAGTAGCGGCAATTTACAGCTTACAGAGCACTTTCGCATTTGTGATCTCATTTGATCCCACAGCAGCCTCATGAGGTCAGCAGGAGGCTCAGTTCTTCCCACAGGGACTGGGACTCAGGGGGAAGGTCATAGAGACAGAAAATGGTAGCTGTAGGACAGGAAGCCCCGGGCCAAGCTGGCCTTCTGGTTCTAAGTCCTGTGTGTACCCACAGACCCCGCCCGGCCCTCTGTCCCCAAGGAAGACCACCTAGGACCCCCCACCCCTGAAATTTTCCACCCCTGAGGACAGAGCTGGAGCTGATCACATGGAGGAGCCCCCGTGGAAAGCGGGAGCCCAGCTCTCTTTCTGTGGCTGTGACACTGGCAGCTCCTTACTCTTCTCTGGATATGTTTCATGAGTAGATGGGAGGAAGCAGAGAAACTTTGGGGTGGTCCTCGCAGCCCTGACATTCTGCATGTGTGAGAAAATGTCTGTGAGAGCTTTGAAAAATCTTGCCTGAGCTGGGCTTGGAGCTCCCACCGCTCTGATATGTCAGCCTGCTTCAGCCACTCGCTCATTGATCCTAGGTGCTTCGTTTTAACCACTCCCAGCTCAGTTTCCCTGTCTGTAAAATGGGATGATGATGGTGCCTACCTCCCAGGGTTGTTGACCTTTGGTTGTTGACATTTAACCCTGGCCTCAGTGACACAGACCGTTTTTATGTGTGGGTTTTTTTGTTGTTGTTTAATGATAGACACATACTTCTCTCTTTTTTTAAATTTTAGCTCTTTTTGTTATTTCTATCAGAGAGAGGGAGAGGGAGAGAGGGATAGAAACATTGATGAGAGAGAATCATTGATTGGCTGCCTCCTGCATGCCCACACTGGGGATCCACTGGGGATTGAGCCCACAACCCGGGCATGTGCCCTGATGGGGAATCAAACTGTGACCTCCTGGTTCATAGGTCAACGTTCAACCACTGAGCCACGCCGGCTGAGCTCTCACTTTTTTAAAATTGATTTTAGAAGAGAAGGGAAAGAGAGAGAGAGAAACATCAATTGGTTGCTTTCCGTATCTGCCCCCAATTGGGGATCAAACTCAAAACCTGGGTATGTCCCCTGACTGAGAATCGAAACTGCCACCTTTTGGTGAATGGGACAAAACGCCAATCAACCGAGCCATCCCGCCGGGCAGTCACAGAGACCTTTGACACAATCTCCAAACAAGGCTGTTGACCACGCAGCCCTGGGAAGAGCACAGACAGTATTTAAAGATGGTGTTTTCAGGCCAGGGGACCCCTGAGCCCCACAGCAGGTTCCCACTGCCTATCGGGGCTCTGAATTAAAACTTGTTATAGCTCCTGAAATTTCCTGTGAGTAGCATGATTATTTTGCATTGGATTTGTGGGTAGTTCAAAGTATTAACTTGTTCAATGTAAGCATTTAAAATAACCACCATTTTTGTAACTATGGTTCGTCATTCATTTAGTCACTTTTTATTATTCTTGAACCTTAAAACAATGAGCGGAAAGGCTCCACGCCACGACGCGAAACCTTGGTCGGTAGCAGTACGGTTGCTGGCATGAAATAAGCACCCAGTTTAATAATAATAAGTAATAATGATAATGATAATCAGCGACATTTATAATCTACTTGATAGTTTCCAACCCCTTTCACACTCTTCATTCCAGCTCCCACGCGCAGTAGGGTAGCTATGTGAGCATTTCGTCCCATTTCACACATATAGAAACCGAAGCCCGACCTGGCGGTGAGCCGGCCGGGGGCGCAGGCCGGGAATGGGGCGCGGCCTCGGCGGGCGGGCGGGGCCGCAGGTGCTTTAATCACGCGGAGGGGAATCCTCGGCTGCACCTGGGCGGGCGCCGCGAGGAAATTGCTCCATGTTTGGGCTGCTACGTCAGAGGGGGCGGGCCCGGCGCTCGGGCTGGGGGACGCCAAGTCCGCGCCTTCCCGCACGAACCCCTCGAAAAGGCGGCTTTGGGGCCGTGGCAGGCAGTCGGGGCGGACAGGCCAGAGTGGCGCGGCGGGAGAGGCGGAGCCCGAGGTGACCCGCGCAACGCCCCACCCCCTCGCTGAAGTGGTTCAGCCCGAGAACTTTTCATTCATAAAAAGAAAACTCCGCGAGGAGCGGGTGACTCAGAACCCGAGCTGCCGACGCTGACCCACCGAGCAGCCAGCCCAGGGCATGTTCCGAGACTTCGGGGAGCCCGGCCCGAGCTCCGGGCCCGGCGGTGCGTACGGCGGCCCGGCGCAGCCCCCCGCGACCGGCCAGCAGGTGAGCGGGAGCCGGGGTCGCGGGAGGACAGCGCCCGCCGGGACGGGGGCGGGAGCAGGAGCAGGGACCGCACTTGGGGCCGTGGCGGGTCCTGCCCACTCCCCGCCGTCCAGGGGCAGGTTTCCCCACAACCCAGGGGCATAACAGAATTCTGACAACCTCTCTCTCGCTCTTTCTCTCTCATCCCCTTTCCCCTCGCTGCCTGCTGTCTGTCTGTCCCTCCGTCTTTCTTTCCTCCTGTCCTTACCTTTTTTATTCCCTCCTGTCCGCCGCTCATGGCTTTGTCCCATCTGAGCTCCAAGGGGGGCGGGCACCTGCGTTGTCCCAGCCCAGACGGGTCTGATTCATCCGGGACTACGTTCCCGGGGTGGGCTTCCGAGTCCCGACTGCGACCCAGACGTCCCCACACCGGAGGGAGGAGGGGCCCATCAGCTTTTCCCTACCGACCGGGAATCCTCGGCCCCGTCTGTGAGCGTCTGCGTGTCTGTCCGTTTGTCTGTCCCGCTCTAACCCGTCTCCAAGCCCCTCTCCCTTCTGGCGCAGTGCGGCCGGCCGGGCGGGCTCCTGGAGACCGGTTGGTGACCCCTTCCTTCACAGGCTGGGGCCAGTCCAGACCGGGAGGTGCCGGGCCGTGCGCGGGGTCGTGCAGCGGGCAACTCCCGCACCCCCGACGATCGGCACCGAACGGCGCCCGCTGGCGGCTGGGGCGACCCGCGAGGCTGCAGGTGCCTATTTCCTGTCGAGGGGCTGGGAGCACGTGTCGCCAGGGGAGGGAAGGAGCGGCGTCCGTTCCGCCGAGTCACGGCGGCCGAGTCACCGTGGCTGACTCACCCGGGGCGCCCCTCCCTTCCTGGCCCAGAGCGTCCGGGGCCCCGACAACCTCGAGAGAGCGGGAGATGCCGCCAGCGCTCCCTGGATCCCGGAACTGGGGTCACTGGGCCCCCAGAGCGGGGCCAGGGACACCACTGTATGGGCTTGCCTGGGCTTGAGCCGGCTCTTCCCGGAGGACTGGGCGCCCACACCCAGAGCCCAGCCCCAGAGCTTGAACCCAGTTTTCCCGAACACTGAACCCCATCTCAACCCATTCCTCCCATTTCTGGCTGTAAGAGACCAGTGGCAGGTAATTCCTGGAGCGCATGCAGTACAGCCAGGCATCGTGCTGGGCAGTTTTCAAATCATTTACCGAATTTCACAGAATCTAAGACTCCAAATGATTTTAAAACCCAGCCACCAATTCTTTTATTTTTTAAATCTTTACTGTTGAAAGTATTACATATTCCCCCCTTCTCCCCCAACTGCCCCACTGACCTCTTTTAACCCGCCTCCACCTCCCAATTCTTATTATTTTTTAAATTCTCACCTGAGGATATTTTTTCCATTGATGTCTAAGAGAGCAGAAGGGAAAGAGGAGGGAGAGAGAGAGAAACATCAATGTGAAAGAGACACATGGATTGGTTGGCTCCCATACAGGGGTGCCCCTACGGGGGCTCGGGAACCCACAACCCAGGTACATGCCTTTGTCCAGAATCCAACGGAGACCCTTCGGTCTGCAGGCTGATGCTCTAACCATTAAGGAGACCATCCAGGGCACCACTTTTTTTAAAGTCACCAATTAAACTGAACTCAAAGCTACTAAAGGGTACTGGACAGCCTGGGCACTCTCCCTCCTGGGAGCGTGCCACACCTTTCCCTTCCCCCTCCCTCTCCCAAACCTCCCCAGGCATTACCATCAGCTTCCTCACTCCCAAGCTCCAAGGCCCTTTACCTAAAAATTATAATAATAATAATAAATAACTGCACAGCCTGGACCGAGCGCAGTGGCTCTTGACTTCCACAGCCTTCCCCGGGCTCTGTCACACACATTCTCTCACCTGATTCCCACAGCTACCCTCAGAGTTAGGAGCTATAATTATCCTCTTTGAAGAGTCTAGCTGCTAGGGCCCAAATCCTGCCTCCCACTTACTGGCTGTGTGTCTGAGGACAACTGTTTTCCTGTCTGAAAAAGAAGATACTGTTGTGCAAATTATATGAGTCAGTATTTATAAAGTGGTTGGGACAGGGCCTGGAATTCACACTTTATAAGTATTAGCTCTGATGGGGAAGTGGAAGTTCAGAGAGGTTATGTGACTTGCCAAAAGTCACACAGCTCAGGAGCAGTCCCTTTAACTGGGGTGGGTAGCAGTGTGGCTTTTATCCGCGGGAAGCCCCCAATTCACACAGACCTTACCCCTGGCCTTCCATTTCTTGTCCCTCAGAAGTTCCACCTGGTGCCAAGCATCAATGCTGTGAGTGGCAGCCAGGAGCTGCAGTGGATGGTTCAGCCTCACTTCCTGGGACCCAGCAGCTACCCCAGACCTCTGGCCTATCCTCAGTACAGCTACCCACAGCCCCGGCCAGGAGTCATCCGGGCCCTGGGGCCACCTCCAGGGGTGCGTCGCCGGCCCTCTGAACAGGTAAGCAGAGGCTTTGCACTGGTCTGATTCCCACAGGAGGATAGCTCTTGCCCAAAAGGAGAACACAGGCTTAGAAGCGGGGAGAAGGTAGCACCACTAGCGACTATTCGCCAAGGTGGACTTATAGGCAATAGTAACTATTGAGAGGAGACTCTAGGAAGACCCAGGAGGCAAAGAGGTCACCTTTGGATCAGGGAATGCTTCCTGGAGGTGGAGGCCTGTTAGTCTAGAAAACTGGGTAGGATTTGCTTAGATATAGTTGAAGGAAAGGACATTCCAGGTAGAGGGGATGGCAGGAGCAAGAATGGAGGTGGAGGGAGAACTTGTAAGGTGCATGTGGAAAGGTACGTGGACAGTAAAGGGGAGCCACCTGCTGACATGTGCGGAGAGGGTGGGCTGATGCTGTCTATGCCTAACAGCTGGGAGAGAACAGGAGACAGCTCCCTGTAGCTACTCCCTGAATCTCAGTTTCCCTGTCCCATTTAAAACCCTCTGGCGAATGCACTCTGGTTCTCCCCCGTATGAGAGCCCAGGAAATGGAGGCACAGAAAGATAAAGTCACTTGCCCAAGATCACACAGGTAGTGAGTAATGAGACAGGTCTGTCCAATTCTAAAGTGAGATCCTAACCACCACGCCACACGGTCTCACCCAGATCTAAGAGAAGGTTTGAAGAAGAGTGAGCTGGGAATTTTTGCTTCCCCAGTTTTTCCTACCCACACACTAATAAAGCCCTTACCAAAATAGAGAGAGAGAAAATAATAAAGAGATAGTCTTTAAGGGAGTGGTGCCCCTTTCCTTTCCCTGGAGCGTTTTAGTATAAGAGACTGTAGCGGGTGAGGTTTGCACATGAAACAGACTGCTCTGCCAGGCAGGGTAGAGAATGGGGAGGGAGCTTGGGATCCTAGGAAAGATGTGCTATTGGGAGGCTTTCCCAGAAACAGAATGGCTGGGCCCCCAGAGGCAGGCTTCTGGACTTTCTTCCTTCAGCCCTGTCCTGAGCGTGATTTGATCCTGGGTACTCTTAGACTGGGGCTGTGAGCTATAAGTGGGTTCCTTTTGCGGGGAGATGCTTTTCATCAGCTGGCCTCTCATTCAACGTAGAATAGAGTGGATTTTAATTTCTGCTCTAGGGGCATAAACAAGTTATTCATCTTCCCTGGGCTTCAGTTCCTTACATGGAAAGTTGTGTTAAGAATCTAAGAAAAGCACTTTGCTGGCACACAGTAGATTCCCAATAAATAATTGCTTAGCAAGCCCTAACTGGTGTCACTCTGGATAGAGCGTCGGCCTGCGGACTGAAGGGTCCTGGGTTTGATTCTGGTCAAGGCCACATGCTCGATTTCGGGCTCGATCCTCAGTGGGGGGAGGCAGCCAATCAGTGATTCTCAATCATCATTGATGTTTCTCTCTCTCTCCCTCCCCCTTCCTCTCTGAAATCAATAAAAATATATTTTAAAAAATTAACTGCTTAGCAGCATTCATTGGCCCCTCCTAGTGCTTACAGCCTATGGAGAAAAGGAGACTTGGCTATCAAGAGACTGTAAAGAATAGGGGTTCTTCGAAAAAGAGTGGCGGGTTCCCACCAGCTCTAAGGAGGAAAGGCCACTTCTGGCTGGGAAATGAGAGGCAGCTTCTTGGAGGCAGATGCATCTTTTATTTTGTTGTTGTTAATCCTCAACCGAGGATATTTTCCCATTGATTTTTAGAGAGAGTGGACGGGAGGTGGAGAGACAGAGAGAGAAAGAAACATCTCTGTGAGAGACATATCCATTGGTTGCCTCCTGCACATTCCCCCGCCAGGGCCGGGGATGGAGCCTGCAACCCAGGTACATGCCCGGGGCCCTTCAATCCGCTGGCGAAGCTCTATCCACAGAGCCGAACCGGCTAGGGGGCAAGGCAGAGGCATCTTAGTTGAATCCTGGGACTTGAAGAGGATTAAGATTTGTAGAAGGGCAGAGGAGGGCATTCTGAGAAGGTAATCGTAGGAGGCAAAAGCTGGGTGCAGGGGGGAAAATTTAACTATTGCAAGTTTACTAAAGCGTGAGTTCCAGGAACCGGGCTGGGCTTGGTGGTCCTTAAAGTGCAGGAGAAGGGCGCCCCCGCGCTGCCATGCCCTCCACCAGGATCCTACCACTGGGCCACCCAGTGACTCACTAGGCGATTGCCAGGCAGCCAGTGGCCCAGGATCCACCTCACTGCTTCCTCTATTCCCCAGATCAGCCCAGAGGAGGAGGAGCGCCGTCGGGTGAGGCGCGAGCGGAACAAGCTGGCCGCGGCAAAGTGCAGGAACCGGAGGAAGGAACTGACCGATTTCCTGCAGGCGGTGAGCATCGGCCGGTGCGGAGGGCGCCCAGGCCCCGGCCCACCAAACCTTCGGAGGGCCTCGCCTCCTGTGAGCCTGTAGGGCCCAGGGGGCGCTGGAGAGACAGGCCTTCGGAGAAAAGGACCAGGAAAAAGTACTGAGCACTGCACAGCCGAGCTGAAGCTCAGGCAGACAGTCTCCTAAGATGCCCCGGGGACCTGATTGGAGTCCGGCACATTTTTCTCCCAAGGGCTCATGGGAATTGTAGTCCAGACTTGCTGAGGACTCCTCACCCTACCTCCAATTTCCTAAATCACCACCACCACCACGGAAGGCGAAGCGGTATTCGGCCCTCATCTTCCTGACTCCTCTCCTGACCTTCTCCCTACAGGAGACCGACAAGCTGGAGGACGAGAAATCAGGACTGCAGCGAGAGATTGAGGAGCTGCAGAAGCAGAAGGAGCGGCTGGAGCTGGTGCTCGAAGCCCACCGCCCCATCTGCAAAATCCCGGAAGGAGCCAAGGAGAGCGCCACTGGTGGCCCAGGCGGTGCCAGCAGCCCAGCAGCCCCCTCCCGCCCTGTGCCTTGTATCTCCCTCTCCCCAGGGCCTGTGCTTGAACCCGAAGCATTGCACACCCCCACGCTCATGACCACACCCTCTCTGACTCCTTTCACACCCAGTCTGGTTTTCACCTACCCCAGTACGCCTGAGCCCTGTGCCTCAGCCCATCGCAGGAGCAGCAGCAGCAGTGGGGACCCATCCTCTGATCCCCTAGGCTCCCCCACCCTCTTGGCCTTGTGAGGCACTCTGGTTATCCTCCCTGGCCAATATCTCCCCATCCATTGGTCCAGCCGGCCTGGGCTAGATACCATGCTCAACCCCAGCAGGTTCTCCATCCCTCCAGATGAGACTGAGCCTATTTGGCTTCCTGGCAGAGCCAGCTTGGGGCCACCAAAGCTGCTCAGTTTCTCCAGAGCTCGCCTCTCTAGCACCATTTGCATTAAATCAGAGACAAACTAGTTCCCATTTGTGCAAGAGAACTCCTGGCAGCCCCAAAGGACTTTATAGACCTCTAGAGGTTTTCTGGAGCCCTAACCCCCTCCAGGCCTTCCCTAAGTCTTCATTACCCTCTTCCTGTGATCCACCCAACCATACCCCCGGACAGAAGGTGATATGATACCAGCCTAGAACACTAACTCACCCAGCCCCACTGCCAGCAGCACCCGGTGATTGAACCAGGGCATTCTGCCATCCCCTCCAGAAATGGCACAGTTCAAGAGTGCTAGAGACTTCTGTGATGAGCTGAGCTGCAGCCCCTGGCTCTGAGAAGACTTTAGCTCCAGGGAATCTAAGCCTCCACTGCAAGGGCAGCTGCTATTTATTTTCCTAAAGAGAGTATTTTTATACAAACCTGCCAAAATGGAATAAAAGGCTTGAAGCTCTGGCCTGGTTTCATTGGATTCAGAGGCTAAAGGGAAACCATTTGGATCCTCAAAACATTTGGCTCAGGTCTCAGCTCCACAGACTCACTGCATGACCTTGGACAAATTATTTGAGATTTCTGGACCTCCATTGTGTCTTATCTGACAAATGAAGCTACATCTGCTCTGCCTCATCTCCAGGATTGAGAAAAAGAGTGCTGTGGGATGCAAGCCAAGAGGATTACCATCCTCCTCGGGGTGGAGGCCCACCTTGCTCCTGGGTACCACAGGAGGGCGCTGTTATGCCCTTCCAGCCAGAGAGGAGGCGGCTGAGTGGGTTCTAGGCCCCCAACACCTGCTTCCTGCCCCATTGTCTTGGGCAGGAAGGAGCCGGGAAGGGAGCTGGAGCCACTTCAGCGGCCGGATCACGGCTGGTCCCGGAGCTTGCCGGCGGACGCGTAGGGGGTGGGGAGTGGTAGCCAGCGGCTTTTCACGGTCTCACACCGCTCCTGACTTGAGGTAATGAGGGGATATCAGACACCTTAGTTCTGCAGCCCCTCCGGATAGGAACCATACCCCGTCTCAGCGTCCCCGCCCTTGTCCTAACCCCGGCGAGTCCCAAACAGACGCTGCCATGGACTCTGCTTCCGTCCCAGTTTATTAGCCCCCACCCAGCCCCCTGCAAGTCCCTCCGCTCCAGCCGCCAGTCCCCCCCGTTGCCCAGCCAGCGAGAGCGAAGGGCGCTCCTCAGTGCCAGGATGTCTAAGTCCATGCCAGCGGCCCTTCGCGTGCAGCCGGGCGGCTTCCATGTTCCGAGGTCCATCGCAATCCAGGCGCTTGGGGAGCCATCCGGGCGGGCGTCGGCGCGAAGGAAGCGATGCCCTCAGTCATCTGGGGAGCAAGCCAGGGGCAACTGATCAGGGCTGCCCACGCTGCCGGTGCTGGAGCTTCCATCGCCCAGGTCCCGGGGTCCGCAAGGGGGCAAGGCGAGCTCCGGTGTCGGACCAGCGCCTGAGCCCCCCGCGCCACCAGGGCCGCCGCGGGGGCCCCACTCCTCGCCCAGCGCCAGGCAGAGCTCCTTAAGCGCTAGATTCTCCCGCAGTAGCTCTTCCTGGCGGCCCTCAAGCTCGGCCAGCTTCTGCCAACAACCGCCCAGGTCCTCGCGCACCGCCCGGGATGCTTGGGTCCCGAAGAGCTGCCACTGGCGCGCGGCGCGCCGCCCGCGCTGGCGCTCCGAGTCCAGAAAGCAGCAGAGGTCGCGCAGCTCGCGGTTCTCGGCCTGTAGGCGCCGGTTGAGCTGCTTGAGCTCGCGGATCTCGCCTAGGTGACCCTGCAGCTGTCGGTTCACCTCCTGCATGAGGCGGCCGCGCTGCACCAGAGCCGCCAAGCGCGCCGCCTCCTCCCGCCGCAGGCGCCGCACCAGCTCCTCCTTGCCCAGAGCCGCCATCTCCTCGTCGGTCAGCTCCTCCAGGCCGCCTGCCTCGGCCTCCATGGCTGCTCAGGTCTCTGGAGCATCGCCTGCCCGCCGCCGCGGTCCAGGTGCCCCACGTCGAGCCCCGCGCGACTGGGGCTCAGGACCCGGCGTCGCCGGCAGCGGGCTGTGGCAGGCTAGCGTAGGCTGCAGCCGCCGCACGGGGGTGGGCACGCGGCAGGGCGCGCGCCGGGGCGGATCGCCTGACGTTAAGGAAGGACAGCCAATCCGGAGTCGCCTCCCTGGAGGGGGGCGGGGCCTGAGCTCCGAGAGCCCCCTTCCCGGCCCGCCCACTCCCGACCGAGGCGTCCCTGACCGTCGGGGACACTGGGTCCCTGCACCCGCTCCTGTCAACCCGAAACTAGGCGCTTCGTGCGTCCCAGTTCCAAACTGCCTCAGGTGCGAGCCTAGGCCTCTGGGCTCCTTCTGAGAACCAAGGCTGCCCTGGAATTGCCCCCCCACCCGCATCCGACAGAGCCGGGACGATCTTTCCATCCTTCCCAGGGGTGGGGTGCCGGGGGAGAGGGGGTGGGGGACACATACAAGGGATTCTTTTGTTCAGGAAGCCTTAATTGTGTGTAAAACCCATGCAGAATAAACTTGATCAAGAGTCTTTAAAGAAGCCTTAATCTGGCAGGGGAGACAAGTTGTTTAAACAAGAAGCAAATGGAGGAGGGATACAGTCTGAGGGACGCCCCCCACCCGGGAAAAGGTTTCCCGAAAGAGACCATATCTGAAGGTCCCGGAAAAATGCATAGGGCTTTGTCAAGTAATGAGAGAGGAAATAACATGGTGAACGATGCTGGGGCCTGCAAGGACCTAGCTGCTTTAGGAACAGTGAGAGTAGCTTGATTTCTTTTTGAAAGGCAGGTGCGTGGAGAAAGGGCTAAGAGAGGGAGACAGGGAGGAAACAAAGGTGGTCGGAAGCCAGATCCTAAGGACTTTCACTACTAGGCTGGCACATTTTCACAGGCCAGTAAGGATTTTAATGAGGGGAGTAACATTTTAAAATATCTATTTTAAAAACGATTGTTCAAGCCCTAACTGGTTTGGCTCAATGGATAGAGCGTCGGCCTGCGGACTGAAGGGTCCCAGGTTCGATTCTGGTCAAGGGCATATACCTTGGTTGGGGGCACATCCTCAGTAGGGGTTGTGCAGGAGGCAGCTGAATTGATGTATCTCTCTCATCGATGTTGCTAACTCTCTATCCCTCTCCCTTTCTCTCTGTAAAAAAATCAATAAAATATATTTAAAAAAAGCAAACAAAAACGATTGTTCAGGCTGCTCTGTGTGAGATGGACGATGGGGAGGGGATGTAGGCGGGGAGATTAGTAAGAACACTGTGTCAATGGGCAAGGAGAATTTTGCGGAAGGACTGGGCTGGGGCCGTGCCAGTGAGGGCGGAGAGAACAAAAGAGATAATAGAAATATTTAGGAGGCAAATCAGCAAACTGAATGTGGAGAGGAGTCTGAGAGAAAGCCCAGGTTTCTGATATGGTGGATGTTGGAGCTGTCACAAATAGGAACATAGGAGATAAACACAGGGGAGACTGACAGGCCTATCTAGCTGGGGCGGGGGGGGGGGGGGGCCTGTGGGGAGAGAGTTTGGAAAGACTCATAGATAGGCTGCCCTCCTGATGTGGACTTCCAGGCAGAGCTCTGAGCTGCAGAGTAAAAGGTCATTAGTTAGTGGCCAGGCAGGGGGATGGGAGGGGTGTAGCCCTGGCCGGTGGCTCAGTTGGTTAGAGCATTGTCCTAAAACACCCAGGCCGCCGTTGGATCTCTGGTCAGAGCACATACAAGACGCAACCAATGAGTGCATGAATAAGTGGAACAACGCATCGACGTTTCTTTCTCTAAAATCAATAAATTCAACAAACAGGCACAAACATGGGAGCAAGTGTAGCATCCCAGGAGAGAAGCTTAGCGGCAGGAAGAACGGAAGGGCTCCCAGCAAAAGGCTTTGGAAGTCGGCTACACACCTTCATCTGCAGAAAAAAAATTTAGGACTGAGCCCTGGGAAACTCCCACCTTTAGGATACAAGCCAGTAAGGATTTGAAAAGAGCTGAGAAAGCGGGTGATGGGGCAGAGGCAGTGACGGGGAAGGGTTCCAGGGTCGGGGAGACGGGCGGGGCGGGGTAGGGGTAGCGGTGGGGACCGGGGAGCCCGGGACTCCCCGTCCCGCGAAGTGGTGGGGCCGCTCCACCACTTCCGCCTCTTCCCTCGCCGCTCCTGCCCCGCCCTCTCTGTCCCGGAAGTGGTCCGTCTGTGGCTCCGGGTGCGGGGAGCGAATTTCGGCGCTCCCGGAAGTGGCTCGCCGGCGGCGCGCCCGCCGGGGCAATACTCGCTCCTGCTGGGGCGCGGCGACTGCTCCCGGGTCCGGGCGTCGCCATGACCAACGAGCTGGATATCTTCGTAGGGAA
Source organism: Myotis myotis (assembly GCF_014108235.1). Taxonomy (NCBI): domain Eukaryota; kingdom Metazoa; phylum Chordata; class Mammalia; order Chiroptera; family Vespertilionidae; genus Myotis; species Myotis myotis. Next base: position 78,490,320 of record NW_023416314.1, read on the forward strand.
CACGACCCTCATCGACGAGGACGTGTATCGCCTCTGGCTGGATGGTTACTCGGGTCTGTGAGGGGCCGAGCGGTTGTTTGGCTGGGCGAAGGGGCGGAGCCTGCACTTGGCCGTCTGTAAGCGGGCGGAGGAGGGAGGGAGGTTTGCAGGTCGGAGCTGGAATCCCTGCAGGGGCTTTGCGGGCGGGGCGGGGCCTGATGCCGGTGCCTGCTCCCCAGTGAACGATGCGGTGGCCCTGAGGGTGCGCTCGGGAATCCTGGAGCAGACGGGCGCCACGGCAGCAGTCCTGCAGAGTGACACCATGGATCACTATCGGACCTTCCACATGCTGGAGCGCCTGCTGCACGCACCGCCCAAGCTGCTGCACCAGCTCATCTTCCAGATCCCGCCCTCCCGACAAGCGCTGCTCATTGAGAGGTGGGGATGCCAGCCACTCTGGCCATGTACCCATTTTGCAGACTGTAACCGAGGCCCAGGAAGGGACGGGACTCACCCGGGCCCTGAAGAAGTGGAGAGCACAAGGGGCCAAGCCCAGGCTCTGCCAGCCCCCTTTTCCTCTCCCTTAGGGGAAGTCAGTAGTGTCCTCTGCCTCCATGCAGGTACTATGCCTTTGATGAGGCCTTTGTGCGTGAGGTCCTGGGCAAGAAGCTGTCCAAGGGCACCAAGAAAGACCTGGATGACATCAGCACCAAAACCGGCATTACCCTTAAAAGCTGTCGAAGACAGGTGGGCACTGCAGCCTCCTCCTCACCAACACAACATTCCATCCACAGTCCACCCCTGTGGCCACTATCCCAACTCCAACCTCCTCCTCCACTTCTGATTGTGGCAGCAGCTTCAGACCCAGTCTCCTCTCCCCTGTTTTTGTCATCTCAAAGCAATCCCTGCTCTTCAGCCAGAGTGACCTTTCAGAATCCCAGATCTGACCATAGCTTTCTTCTGCCCATAAACTTTCATTGGCTCCTACTCCCTTCTGGGTAGTAGCCACACTCTTTGGCCTTGCCCTTCATACTCTCCCGTGAGCTGGTCCCTGCCAGCCTCCCTAGGCTTGCATTTCCCCAGAGTCCAGCTTTCTTTGGCTTGTGCTGCTCCTGCCTGGAGGCTACAGTTCTTGGCCATGTCTACTTGAAATCCAAGGCAGCGTCAGATGCCACCTTCTTCACAAGCTTCCTGGTGGTGCCAAGGAGAAGTAACTCTTCTTCTGGAACTTTAGTATCTTTTCTCTGCGTCTCCTGTGAACTCCCTGTATACAGCTTAGCATTTGCTCATTTTTTACTTTCTGAGCCTTAGGAGGGTCAGCTCCAGCGCCAGCTGGAGAAGAGCTGTAGAGCGTGGTTCTAAAAAGCGGAGTGAATTCAGTGGTAGGAGCTGAGTAAACGTTGATCTGAGATGGCAAAAGCTAATAGACATTTGTTGAATTGATAACTTACTGAAGGAATAACAGATCAGCATCTGTTGACAGAATAGATAGATAGGTGAGGGATGGTGTTCAGTAAACAATTTATTGGGTGAGCGACCTCTGACCAGTCCTTGCTCCCCTACCTTCCCTGCAGTTCGACAACTTTAAACGAGTCTTCAAGGTGGTGGAGGAAATGCGGGGCTCCCTGGTCGATAACATCCAGCAGCACTTCCTTCTCTCCGATCGGCTGGCCAGGTGAGCGACCGGGCGAGGAGCCGTCTGTCTCCTGCATCGGCACAGTCCTTCCCTGGGCCCTGAGTCTGGTCCCCTTCCCCCTCCCCCCAACCCTTGGCTGTGTGGGAGGATGGTTATCTCATTCCTGGTCTATAAATTGGGTCAGACTGGCCTGGGTTCAAATCCCAACCCGGCCATTCACCAATTGGACTGTTGAGGTGTTGCCTGGAAAGCGGATGGCACAGCTCCGGAGGTCGGCAAGTGCTCAGTAAATGGTAACTGTTACCCCTGTGGTCTCCTGCTACATCCCTTAGGAGACCTGGTTTGAAACCTTTTCACAGATGAGGAGGCCCAGAGAGAGGTGACTTGAAACATGTCACACAGTGAGTTAGGGCGAGAGAGGCCAGAGCTCAGATGCCTAGTAGATGTTGCAGGTGGGAACTGCTTGCTCAGAAGGAATGCCCAGCTCTGACAGGTCTCCTTTCCCCTCCCTGAAGAGACTATGCAGCCATCGTCTTTTTTGCCAACAACCGCTTTGAGACAGGGAAGAAAAAACTGCAGTATCTGAGCTTTGGCGACTTTGCTTTCTGTGCTGAGCTCATGATCCAGAACTGGACCCTTGGAGCCGTCGGTGAGGCCCCCACTGACCCAGGTGCCTGGACACCTCCCCACCCTCTCAGGGCCTGCTACCCCACCAGCCACCTCTGCTCACAGTCCCGTGTCCCCATACACACCTTGTCTGCAGACAAAGGGCCCACTACTTCTCTGTGGTCCGGGGCAAAGCATTCCACCTCCCTGACACTCTGCTTTCTCTTCTGTCTTATGGGGGTGCAATGTGGTGGGTGAGGAAGGCTTGGGTTATCACAGGAAGGCATTTTGTCGTCCCCCCGCCCCCCAACTCCCTTCCTGGGCCTTACTCAGACTCCCAGGTGGATGACATGGATGTGGACTTAGACAAAGAGTTTCTCCAGGACTTGAAGGAGCTCAAAGTGCTGGTGGCTGACAAGGACCTTCTGGATCTGCATAAGAGGTGACTCGGGGGGGTTGTCTGTGGGATGGGGCCTGAAGTGGGGGACCCAGGCAGCTCTAGGCTTGACCTCGTCTTCCTGCAGCCTGGTGTGCACTGCCCTCCGGGGAAAGCTTGGTGTCTTCTCTGAGATGGAAGCCAACTTCAAGGTCTGTGGCCCAAGCCAGCCTATGTCCCTTGGGTATCTCCAGCCTCCCGTGCACTGTCCCACCGGGTGACTCTGTTCATGCCCTAGGTTGACCAGCAGGTGGCGCTGTGGCTCCCTCTGCCCACCTGTGCTGGGGGAGCCAGCTCCTAAACATTGGGGAGTTGATTGAGGGAGGTGGATAGATTTGGAGAGGGGCCTGCCCCTCCCCTAGCCTCTGGGGCAGAAGACAGAACTCCCAGGCCCCCTGCCCCACAGAACCTATCCCGGGGGCTGGTGAATGTGGCTGCCAAGCTGACCCACAATAAGGACGTCCGAGATCTGTTTGTGGACCTGGTGGAGAAGGTGAGCTGTCCTGCCCACTGTCCACTCGTCCCCGCCCTGGCCTGTCTCTGAGCTGTACCAATGCCAGATGTTCCCTTGGGCCCACAGTTCGTGGAGCCCTGCCGCTCTGACCACTGGCCGTTGAACGATGTGCGACTGTTCTTGAACCAGTATTCAGCGTCGGTCCACTCACTGGATGGCTTCCGGTGAGTTACTCCGGCCTCCTGTTCAGCGGGGCCTCGCCCCAGCCAGCCTCCTGCCAGGGCCTGGCCCCCCTGCAGACTCAGGGTTCCCTGTTCTGCTGCCCTGGGGAGACTGTCTCTGTGGACCAGAGTCCTGGCTTCACCTCTAAGAAGCTGTGACTTAACCTTGGGCAGGTTCCTTGATGCCTCAGTTTCCTCACATGTAAGCTGGGGGTGATGATGGTGAAGGTCATAGAATATTGTGAGGATTCAAGAGTGACGGTGCATAGAGCACTTAGAGCAGGGCCGTGACACGGTGGGTTGTGGTAAACCTCGGCCATTACTGTTACCATTATCATTGCAGGCACCAGGCCCTCTGGGACCGCTACATGGGCACCCTCCGTGGCTGCCTCCTGCGCCTCTATCATGACTAAGGCCCCTCCCACCACTCTACTCACACTGACAATAAAGTTGCCATGACTTTGGAGGAGCCTATGCCTGGGTAAACACAGGGTCCGTGTGTGGAGGGTGTATACGCGTATGTATCTAAGTGTCACGGTGTATGAGGACCTGTGTGTACACTGGCCCTGCAGGGACTAGGATGTGTTCAGGAATGGTGTCTATGCTCTCCCTCTCCATTTCCCCACCCAGCGGAGTCCACTGAGAATACAGAATCTTGTCTTTGTTTATTCAACGCATAGCAAGAGGATTGGGAGGACAGGAGAAGACTTTGGGGGTGGCCAGCAAGGATGCAGCAGGCATAGCAGGCGAGAGCGAGGGGCGGGCTCAGGGAGGGCAGGAGACCTTCTTAGCTGGTTGACCCACTCGGGCAGTAATCGGGTACTTGGTGATACCACAGGCATTGCTCCCGCGGTGCAGCCGGAAATAACCCTAGGAAGTCAGAGGACATCAGGGCAGGGCCAGAAGGCGGGGAGAGCCCTGCCCTGTCCTGCCCCAATATCACACTCACCTTCTCACCCCAGTTGGCCCCCCAGGAGTTCTTCAGGATCCAGTATGGGGTGGAGCGACGATGAGAATGGCCTGAGACGTCCTTTGCCTGCCTCCCCTCCACCGACTTGGTCTTACCAAAACCCACCAGCAGGACAACATGGTCCACATTTTGAGGGTCACAGGTGGTGCGTGTGGCCTTGATCACACCATTCTTGTATTGCTGCAGGGGCAGGGGCAGAGGGGCTGAGTCTGGGGCCACATCCCCTATATGTTCTTCCCCCCATTCTCTTCCCTGTCGCACCTGCAATAGCTTCTTGTTGATGGTCACAGTGATGGGGCCCTCAGTGGCCAGGTACTGGGCAATTCCTGGGGGTAGAGGTGCCATCAGGCCATGCCTGCTCTGTTTCCCCTGCTCTCAGCTCATGGTTGTCTCCATCTCTCTCCCTCCCACCCCCATTCCTCCATCTCTGTCTATAGCCCCATCTGTCTGCCTGTGCTGGTTTGTCTATCCCTGTCATCTCTCCTCCCCCCCACATCCGCCTGGGTCTCCACCCTGCCCGCACTCTGCTCGTTGTCCGACAGCATGATGAAATCCTGGATCCAGGCCACCTTTTTGTGCTTCTTAGCCTGGCACTTGGCTCTGACCGCCCCCTGGAATGGGTAGTCCTTTTCGCTGGCCAGGCCACCTGGAAGTAAGCAAGGCCAGGAGACTCAGCCCCAGAACATGCCCGCCCTCAGCCCCCCAGAGAGGCCGGCACTCACTGTTGTTGAGGACAGTTATGAATGCGTCCCAGATGAAGCCGCCACTGCAGCCATCCCCACAGCGGCCACAGTCGAGTAGTTCTGGTGCAAGAAGGGACAATTTGGGTGACTGATCCCCAAGCCCCCTGCCCCCATTGGCAGACATGCCCCCTCTCCCAGCCGTACCCTGCACAGAGACTTCCACAGACTGTCTGGTCTTAATGCCCCACTGGGCTTCGATGTTGCCTGCAGCCGCCATGGCCCAGCAGCACGAGCAGGTTTTCTAGTGGGGAAAGGAGTGGGGGCTGGTAAGGGATCTGGGCTTTGACCCCTCTCCTCTCCTCTCCCTCCCACCACTGGGGCTGGACCGCGCCAGGCTGGGTGAGCAGATACCTGGTCCTTGACAGGTGACATGACACCGGGCGCCTTCCGCCAGTCACACGTGGAGGGCACTGACTCTTCCCACTCATCAGATCCTACCTTTCTGTCCACATTGGGGGCCCTTCCAGCTGCCCTCTGATTCCCATACAGCTGGTCAAACTCCTCCTCTGGGGGACAGATGGGACCACCAAGATCACAATATTGACCCCTCCCCATATTCTGCTTCTCCCGCTCCAGCCATCCACATCCTTGGCCATTTGAGTCCCCGTAATACCCTGAGAGACACAAAGGCAAGGATGCGGAGGCACAGAGACCCAGTTCCTTGCTGCAGTGCATTCCCCTGCACCTGCTCTCAGCCTTGAGCTGAGCTGGGACACAGGCCTCCGGAGTACCTGTCCCTGCCCTCAGTGATTTGGGACAAGCACCCAGGCCCCTGGTCCTCGGGGTCCCTCTCTGGGAAATGAATGCCAAAGGTCCACCCTGTCCATCTGCCAGTACCCCTGGACAAGCTCTGCTTCCCCACCCAGTACCTGTAAGGTCACTGAATGCAGTCACCCCAAACTCGGCTGTGCCTAAGTCCTCCTCCTGCAGCTGCTGAGCCTGGGCCAGGTTTCGGGCAAAGATATCCAAGCGGCGAGCATACTCTGGACCAAAAGACAGGTCTTCCTAGGTTGGCTCCCAAGCCCGTGGGGGCAGGAAATGCCAGGTGTCCTCTCACCCAGATGAGCACTGGCTTCTTTCCTGTGGCCCCTGCCAGCCCCACTGCAGATCATCTGGGCAGAGAAAGTGGCCCCCAGCCCACTAGGGTGGGTTTTCCCAGGAGACGGGAAGGGGACACACTGCCCACCTGGGGGGAGCCAAGTAGAGGGTCTGAAGGCAGAGTGATTCAGAGAAAGGTGGGTGGTTGAGGATGGGCTTCCTGCCACCAGATCACCACCCTCACACTTCTGACCACAGGTGTGGGGCTGGAACATGGCAGGGGTGGGGGAGGATGGGGTACAGGCCCATGACAGGCTGAAAGGCACCCACAGGCTATCCCCCTCAGGGAGATGAGATCCAGAGAGGGGGCGGGAACAGAGCCAGGTGGAGAGGGAGTCCCAACTTGAGGACAAAAGGGGTGTCTAGGTGTTTGCTGAAGGAACCCGTGACTAGATGGTGGTTTCCTGCTCGCTGCCAGGAGGTGCGGGAAAGTGGCTGTGGAGCTGAAGGGCCCTCTGGGCAGACCCCCAACAGCCACCACCTCCCTCCAGGTTCATAGCAAAGAGTGACCGTGTTCAATGCACAGGAATGATGTGCGTTCAAGCAGTGGGGTTCACCTCAAGCCCAGTGTCCACCCTGAGCCTGATTTCATCATTGAGTAAATGGGAGAAGTGGGGCTGGACCAGAGACGAAGGGGTCCCATGATACCTGCCGGGTTCGAGTAACTTCGGTTATACTGGATCTGGAACAGAGTGAAGACCTCTTTCAGCTCCAGCGGCCCCGCACCTGGGTTCTGGAAGGAACCAAGGGTGGTGGGGGAGGGGGTTGGGTGAGGAGTCCTTGATGGGACTGAGCTAGGGCAGTGGTCGGCAAACTCATTAGTCAACAGAGCCAAATATCAACAGTACAAGGATTGAAATTTCTTTTGAGAGCCAAATTTTTTAAACTTAAACTATATAGGTAGGTACATTGTTATTAACTTAATTAGGGTACTCCTAAGGCTTAGGAAGAGCCACACTCAAGGGGCCAAAGAGCCGCATGTGGTTTGCGAGCCGCAGTTTGCCGACCACGGACTAGGAGGTCAGTCAGTTAGTCTGTTCTATCTCCCTGGGTGAGCTTTGGCATATCAATCACCTCTCCAGCCTCAGTTGCTCCCTCTGAGAAATGGGAACAAGTCAGTTTCTGAAGGGGTGAGCCCCATACATGGGGCTTGCAGAAGGAAGGGTTTGGGGAGCAGGTTGCGGGCACTTACCTGGACTCTGAGGGAGTCCTTGATGCCTTGGGCTAGACCTGCCACCAACAGGACCTGGAAGCAGGAGAGATGGACAGTTAGTGCCATGCTGCTGCAGACCAGAGTGCTGGGGACAGGAAACAGACCAAGCTGGAGGTGCTCAGAGGGCGGAGCTGGAGAAACCACTGAGGGGAAACCGGGCTGGGAGGGGGAGGTGGACCCCGCAAGCAAGAGGCTTTCAGGCTTTTATCTCTACAAGGCCCTCTACCTGTCTACTCACACCCCCTTTTCTTCTCTTTTTTAATTTTTTAAAATATATTTTTATTGGTTTTAGAGAGGAAGGGACAGAGAAAGAGAGAAACATCAACAGTGAGAGAGAATCATTGGCTGCTTCCGCACACTCCCTATTGGGGATTGAGCCTGCAACCCAGGCATGTGCCCTTGATCAGAATCGAACCCAGGACCCTTCAGTCCGAAGGGCAATGCTCTATCCACTGAGCCAAACCAGCTAGGGCACACTTTTTCCTTATTCCACAGCTGCTCTCAGCCCACCCTGTTTGGGGCAGTTCTTAGATGGATCTGTCCCTAAGGAGACAGGTCGTGAGAGGGCAGTGACATAAGGCCATCAGCACTGTGAAGGGTAAGCCCAGGGGACTATGGGAGCCACAGCCCCCTGACAACTGGGTGTGGAAAGAGGGTGGTCAGTGGCTCCTGGGAAAACTTGCTCATCCTACAAAGTTTCCTCAGTTCAAGTGTCACCTCCAAGAAGCCTTCCCTGCTCTCATCCTCTGATGTAACCTACAGCCCCTTGAGCCCCTGCCGTGCCTGAGCCCACTTGTGTCTTCCTTCCAACTGCACCAGAGGTGTCAGGCGCCTGCGTCCACAGTGCCCAGGATGTGGCTCGGCTCGGAGCAGGCTGGGTGGGTGTTGTTGACTGAACCATTTGTTGTCATGTTGTTGTTTCCCATGGGTTTTAAACAGGAAAGTGCAGGTGGCAGGAGCGTGTCCAGGGGACAGCAAATAGCAGCTCCTGCCTCCTTTTGTTCTTCATTCCTGTCACAACCTGAGGGGATGTGGGAGCAGAAAGACAGCAGGGTTGACATCTCAGAGCGAGGCCGAGGCCTGTGAAGTCAAGTGCCGGGGAGGGCTGTTGACAGCGGTTTGAAGAGGTCCCCAGGCTGGGGCTCTCCCCCATGCGCCTCCAGGCGGGAAACCAGTGCCCAAGACCAGAGATGGGGGGAGAACTGGTTTTCTGGGGATTGATACCCCAGAAAGGGAGTATCTGAGAGGGAGCAGGAGGAGGGCTCTGGTCCTGGGGTTCATTTATATGTGTGCCTCACTACCTCATTTTTTCATTCATTAGGAACCTGCCCCATGTTGCTGCACCACCCTCACTCCCACTCCAGACAATAACTCAAGGGACTACTCTATTGGGGAAAAAAGAGCCATGCTGTCTTTATTAAAATTCAGTAGACAGACCATCCATAGAGGGGCACCTGGCTACGTGGTTGTAGACCCCTTCACATACCCCAAGCTAGTCTTGGATTGTGTGTGACCTATGACTAAGGCCCCATGTGTCAGCCTCAGGGCTAGAGGTCCCAGTGTGGGCATAAAAGGGGATGAAATAAAATCCGTCTCTGTGGTGGTGGGGGTTGTGGAAACTTGGGGGAGGAGAGACTGGGGGTGTGGAGCTGGGTGACCTTCCTCATTGATCCACTTTTTCCCTCCATTGAATGTGAGCCCCACGAGGCCAGATTTTAGTCATTTTTGATTGGTGCTGTGTCCCTGGTACCTAACACAGAGCCTGGTCAATGGTGGCCACACTGAGCATTTGTTGAATGAATGAATGAATGAATGAATGAATGAACTTCCCCACTCACTCACTTGCACTCATCCTGCAGCTCCTGGCTGGCAGCCGGTGAGGGCTGGGCCAGGGGCCCAGCGCCCTCAAGGGCTCACTGCCTCGAGGAACTCCTGACATCAACCAAGATGAGGCTTTGGGCCCCAGTGCCAAAGGGCAGAAGGCGGGGAAGTTGTTAGGGTCATAGAGGTCAGGAGACAACTCTGAGTGGCAGGTGCACTCAGGCCTAATAGTGCAGATGGAGGCTTGGGTCCAAGTTCGAGACGCCAGCTGTGCAGCCAGCCATTCCCCTCTGGGCCTCTGTCCCTCATCTCCAAGTGGCAGTGACAGTTCCTTTGTCTGGACTGACACCGTGGGGCACCTTCCACCCTGGCTGGCACAGAGCAGCAGTTCAAATGGTGGCTCCTTCATGCTCTACTGTGGGGCAAGGAGCCCAGAGTCTTGTTTTCTTTTTTGTTTGTTTTTTCCTTTTTGGTTTGTTGTTTTTATGTTTTATTAGAGCCCAGAGAGTCTTGGAGTCAGAAGGACTTGTGTTCCAGTCCTGTCCTTAGCACTCTGGCTGTGCCTGGACAGATCTTAGCCTCTCCTCTGTGAGATGGGGTGATAATGGCGCCCCTTCCCTGGCTTGGCAGGAGGGTACATGCTGATACCTGGAATGGTTAGATCTTGATAATCCAGTGCTAACATTTTATTATTATTTAAATAATGGCTTGCCCTAGCCGGTTTGGCTCAGTGGATGGAGCGTCGGCCTGCGGACTCAAGGGTCCCAGGTTCAATTCCGGTCAGGGGCAAGTACCTTGGTTGCAGGCACATCCCCAGTGGGGGGCGTGCAGGAGGCAGCTGGTCGATGTTTCTCTCTCATCGATATTTCTAACTCTATCCCTCTCCCTTCTTCTCTGTAAAAAAATCAATAAAATATATTTTAAAAAGTGGCTCCATTGAGGTATGTAATTCACATACCATAAAATTTACCCTTGTAAATTATACAATTCAGTTGGTTTTTAGTGTATCTATATAATTGTGTGGTCAACACCACTATCTAATTTCAGAGCATTCTCATCATCCCAAAAGAAACCATAACTATTAGCAAATATTTTCAGGATTTGTCCATGTGGCAGCACATATCAGTTCTTTATTCCTTTTTATGACTGAATAATATTCTATCATTTTTTTATCCATTCATATACATTTTGTTTATCCATTTGTAAGTTGATGGAAATTAAACTGTTTCTACGTTTTAGTTCTTATGAATAGTGTTGCTATGAACAAGGTGTACAGATTTTTTTGTGTGGACATGTTTCAGTTCCCCTGGGTATATTCCTAGGAGTGAAATTGCTGTGTCATGTAACATTTTGAGGACCTGCCATAATTTTTCCAAAGCTGGTGCCACAATTTACATTCCCACCCACGTTGTATGAGGGTTCCAATTTCTCCATGTGCTCATCGACACTTGTTAATGTCTGTCTTTTTGGTTTTAAACAGCTATTATTTTTAGCCTCCTCACCCAAGCAGCTGGGAAGGATCTGGGGTGGGAGAGACACTGTCCAGTTCACCCTGCACCCAGGGCTCACCTCGGGACCCTTCCTGGTCACGTCCCTTCCGGGGCATACCCTCCCGGGCAGGGTTGCGTTCGGGGAGATCGCGAGGATAAAGTGGGGTGGCAAAGGGAAGGGAGGGCTCCGCAGTTCCCGCACGTGGTGTGCCCCGAGGCCGGGGATCCCTGGACACGCGGCCTTTCCCGTCTGGCTCCGCCCTCAGACGTGGGCAGGAGAGGCCCCGCCCCTTCCTGGGAGCCGGCCCCGCCCTCGGAGGCGCTCCCTCTGCTTGGAGCGGGGGGAGGAGGCGGAAACCCCGGACACACGGGTGGGAGGAGGGCCGGGGAGACGCTGGCGCGAACCCCTGGCGTCCTGCGCGCCCCGGTTGGGTCCTGCCCGCCTTTTCAGGGGCTTCCATTCATTCTGGGCCAAAGGGGAGCTGCGGCCCCCGCCCCCGACAGCCCTGGGGACGGAGGGGAGCGGGGCCGAGAGGAACGGTTCAGGGCCTGGGAGCGTCTCGCCCCGGGCGAGGGTTCGGGGCCCCGCAGGAAGTTTTGGTGTTTCCAGATGGCTGTCCGGTTCGCAGAATAACAGAGGGTCTAGCTGGCTGAGGCCTGGTCGTCCCAGGATGCGGTTAGGCGTAGGTGCCCAGGACGACGTTCGGGGAGGCGCAGAGTCTGGGGCCCGGCATGAAGCTGTGGGTGGGTGCCCAGGATGGAATTCTGGAGGCGCGGGTTAGGCAGGTCGGGTGTGCAGTATGACATGCTGGGGCGCACAAAGCGAGGGCCGGGGGCTCCCCGGGAGGCCCGGGGGCCGGGCATCAGGATCAGTGCCCCTGGAGCTCGCTAGGGATCCCAGGGGAACAGACCTTGGCCCAGAGCCCGGAGGCGGCTCCGGACGGCGCCGCGGGGGACCGGGCGGGGGCCTGCGGCTGGCCAAGGGCGGAGAAGCGGGGGGTCGGGGTCCCTCCCCCTGGCGCGGGCTCAGGAATCCGCTCAGGGGCGGGCGGAGGCGCCGGGGTGGGCCGCGCCGCGGCGGGCGGGCGGGCGGGGGGCGCTTCCTGGGGCCGCGCGTCCAGGGAGCTGCGCCGTCGGGCCGTCCGTCCGCCCGCAGGCGCTGCCGGAGCCAGCCGAGCCGCCGGAGCCGTGGGCCGCGGGGGCGCCCGGGCCAAGTGAGTGGCGGGCCGTGGGGGGAGGGCGCGAGCCGCAGTCTCGGCCCAGTCGCGGCTGCGAAGAGCGAGGCCCACGCTCCTCCGCCCGCGCCGCTTCGGGACCGGGCGGGGGCGGGGCGGCCTGGGCGGTGGGCCCGGCCCGGCCTGCGCGAGGGGTCGGCTGCGGAGGAGTCCCTCCCTCCCGGGAAGCGCCGGGCTCCTACGTGCGGGCCGAGCGGGAGGCGGCGGGGCCGGAGGCGCTGACCTCTGCCCGCCTCCTCCGCCCAGGATGCTCCCCTTCGCCTCCTGCCTCCCCGGCTCCCTGCTGCTCTGGGCGCTGCTGCTGCTGCTCTTGGGGGCAGCGTCTCCCCAGGATTCGGAGGAGCCCGACAGCTACACGGTGGGGACCGTGGGGCCACTGGCCTGGGATGGGATGGGCAGGGACACAGACCAGGATCCTGGGGGGCTGCTGTTGGGGAAGATCCTCCTCTCCCCTGGTTGGTGGAGCCGCCGGGGCCATTGTTTGGCGCAGTCCCGGGAGGGTGGCTAGGCTCAGGACCCTGACCTTGGCCTGGTCAGTGGAGGGGACAGGAGATGAACACTGGCCACCGCTGGTCCCCTTGTAGGAATGCACAGATGGCTATGAGTGGGACCCTGACAGCCAGCACTGCCGGGGTGAGTGTGCCTGGGGGACCGACCCACCCCCAGGAACCGGGAAAGGGTTTGCAACCCCAGCTCCAAGAGCTGCAGCAGGAGGCCAGTGGCCTGTCCTCTGCCCAGCTCTGTTCTGCGGAGGCCGGCTCTGGTTCTTTGGGGGCCAGCTCAGCTAGGGGTGGGGAAGCCATCCAGGCCCCTCCTTCTCAGGGAAACCCAGGACACCCTGCCCCCACCTCTCAGTTAGCTGGAGAGCAACAGGGCACTGCCCTGAGGAGCACCTTCTGGAAGCACTCTCCTACTCAGCTGTGCCCCATTTCCCCGGAAGGCAGTGTCTGCGGGGGTGGGTAAGGAGACTGGCACCTCACTCTTGGGCTGAGCCAGGGCCAGAGCTTTGGGGAGGGATAGACTCTCTTAGGGACAAGAGACTGGAGGTGACTGTGGGAACAGCCACCCCATCAGCCCTGGCAGGCCCTGGGGAGGGGTCCTGGGCAGGCAGCCTTAGCGTGTTGAGTAGAGAGGGCAGGCCCTGCTGGGGTCACACAGCTTAGAGAAGGCCAAGCTCGGCTGTTGCCTCCCACCCCCTCCACGGCCAGCCCAGGAAGCTGGCTGTGCCCAGCAGGCCCCTCTCTGCAGATGTCAACGAGTGCCTGACCATCCCCGAGGCCTGCAAGGGGGAGATGAAATGCATCAACCACTATGGGGGCTACTTGTGCCTGCCCCGCTCAGCTGCCGTCATCAACGACCTGCATGGCGAGGGACCACCGCCGCCAGTGCCCCCCGCTCAGCACCCCAACCCCTGCCCACCAGGCTACGAGCCTGATGAGCAAGAGAGCTGTGTGGGTAAGAGTCACCCTGGCACGGGGGCCTCCAGTCCACCTACCAGTGTCTGTCACTCATCTTAACAACTCAGACCTCTTGTTCCTCCCTTGCTCAAAAGCCTCCTCAGAGTCCCTGGAACAACACCCGGACCCTCACCCAGACCCTCACTTTGTGTGGGGTCTGCCACAGACGGCCCCAGCTCCTGTCCCTCTACCCTAGCCAGCCTGCGGGACCCTCCCCTCCACTGCTGCAGACACAGTGCAAGCGCTCTGCCTCACAGCCTCTGTCCCCGTACCCCCTTTCCGATCTGGCCCCATCCCTGGGCACCATGGGCCTTGGAGGAAGGCCCTGGCATCAGTGCTCCTAGGACAGGGCCTTGTTTCCTGTGCTTCCCTGGCACGGGCTCTCACAGCTTAGGGGTGCCTTTCCTGCTGGCTCCCAGGCTGGCGGGCTGTTACTTGTGCTGTTGGGAGGGTCTAATCCATGTGTTCCTGTTTTGGGGTACCTCACCCACGTGCCATGTGAGTGGTTCCTGGCCTGTGTGTCCTCCAACATTGTGGTGTCTGTCATGAGGGGTGGTGCAGGGGCTCCCAGGCAGGGGCTGAGTGGTGTCTCCTGCAGACGTGGACGAGTGTGCCCAGGGCCTGCACGACTGCCGCCCCAGCCAGGACTGCCACAACCTGCCCGGCTCCTACCAGTGCACCTGCCCTGACGGCTACCGCAAGATTGGGCCTGAATGTGTGGGTGAGTCCAGGAGCGGCCTTGCTAGTTTCTGCTCTGTGCCCCTGGCCTGGCTCTCGCCCTAGCACCTGATCCCCATCCCAACCCCCCTCCCCCCAGGCCCCTGCCACCTCTGTCACCAGACACAGCACATGATGGGTGTATGTGTGAGTCCTGCCTGATCTGGCCCAGCCCAGCGCCCAGACACAGACAAGACTGTGGGTGGTGAGGCTTTAACCCCCAGCCAGCTTGAGTCCCACCTGACGTCTGCCCTCTGCCCTCCATCCCAGATATAGACGAGTGCCGCTACCGCTACTGCCAGCACCGCTGCGTGAACTTGCCTGGCTCCTTCCGCTGCCAGTGCGAGCCAGGCTTCCAGCTGGGGTCCAACAACCGCTCCTGTGTGGGTGAGGCTGGGCCGGGCTGGGCCAGGCTTTGGGTCCTGGCAGGGTGATGTGGGGTGGGGAGCTAGCTCCCTTCCTGACCAGACCAGGTGAACAGGTGAAATGGGGCCTCCTGGGGCTCTGGGCTGCTCCTGGGCTTTCACTCCTTCCATTTTCCTGGCACCCCTAGATGTGAATGAATGTGACATGGGGGCTCCATGCGAGCAGCGCTGTTTCAACTCCTATGGGACCTTCCTGTGTCGCTGCCACCAGGGCTACGAGCTGCACCGGGATGGCTTCTCCTGCAGTGGTGAGAGCTCCACCCCAAGTGTTCCTCCATCGGCCCCCCTGTGTCACGCTGTGCCTCCTGCCACACGGTCCTCCATTTGAGGCCTCCATGTCCCGTTCATGCTGCACCCACGTACCTACTAAATACTTCACCCCCAGCTGGTTGCATTGCAGGCTCCTGCAGACCTGCCCACCACGACTCCCAGCCTGGTAGGGAAGGCAGAGGGGAGCAGTCAGGTCAGGGGGCAGACTGAGCAAGGGTGCAAGTGGCCTCCTCCCTTGTCGTCAGGCTGACTTGCATTGGAATCCAGGATTATGACAAGTCACTCTTCTCTCTAAACCCATTTATTCATCTGTAAAATGGGTTGTCTTGAGAACTAAGTGGGAAAATGACAGGCTTCAAGTCCCAAGCAGCAACACTTTAAAGTGAATGCCATTCATCCAGAACTTTCCCTGTGCGGGGAAAGTTCCCTGAACTTTCCTTATATACTTGACTTTATTTAATCCTGCCAGCAATCCTATAAGGTAAGTATAATTTTTTTTCCTTTCTCTGCAAAATGAAGACATTATCTCCTTCAAGGTTTGTTGAGAGGCTTACAAGAAAAACATAAGCATAAAGTCCTTCAACAAAGAGGGGTTAAGTGACTTGCCCAAGATCATACAATTAGGAGGAGATGGGGCCAGTTCTCCACCCCAACTTCTCATTCCATGTCAACTGGCCACATACCCTGTTCATATGATGCTTTGCTGCCCAGTAAGGCCCCATTGGTCCCTGGCTCGGGGCACGGCAGCATCAGGGAAACCTGAGTAGAAAAGCTGGTTCCTGCCTGTGCAGATCACAGTGGCAGGAGGTGGCTGTGGGCTGGTTGTGGGTTGCAGGAATTGGGAACCAGAGCCGACTGGGCCCTCAAGGCTCAGCTAGTCTAACTCACTCATTTTATTGACAGCGAAATTGAGGTTTCCCAAACTCAGTCAGAATAAAACCAAGCCTCTAGTGCTTTCATTTAGTTTCCTCTTACAGTCGGTGAGCTGGGCGGTCTGGGCAGACCTTTCTTTGAATTCTCTGTACCCCTGCTGTGCTTGCATGGCTGTCTCATCCCCGTCTTCCCACACTGGACCTAACGGGGCTGCGCTCTCTCAGTAAACGTTTATGGGGCTGAATTGAGAGAATTGCCCTGATCCAGAGCCCTGCTCCCTCCTCCCGCAGATATTGATGAGTGCAGCTACTCTAGTTACCTCTGCCAGTACCGCTGCGTCAATGAGCCCGGCCGCTTCTCCTGCCACTGCCCACAGGGCTACCAGCTGCTGGCCACGCGCCTCTGCCAAGGTACAGGTTGCCCAGGTGGTGGGCAGGGTGCTGTCAGGGGTTAGTGGCCTGATGTCCAGGTTCCAGCCCCTCTCCCCTGGCACAGACATTGACGAGTGTGAGTCCGGTGCACACCAGTGCTCTGAGGCCCAAACCTGTGTCAACTTCTATGGGGGCTACCGCTGTGTGGACACCAACCGCTGCGTGGAGCCCTATGTGCAGGTGTCCGACAAGTGAGTCAACTGGAGGCCACCCCCTCCACACACAGTGCAGCTCCCATTGGGCTCTGCAGCTGGCCGGCCACTTTTGGGGCTGGCAAGTGCCCCGGGGGTTGACGGGAGTTGCAGTCCTTCATGACAACCATGCGCACTAATTTTGGGGGTGGGCCAAATCGGGGGAATGGACGAGGACCTCATTCGTATCCCCTTCCCGTGGGCCCTAGTCGCTGCCTCTGCCCAGCCTCCAACCCCCTGTGCCGGGAGCAGCCCTCCTCCATCGTGCACCGCTACATGAGCATCACCTCGGAGCGGAGCGTGCCCGCCGACGTGTTCCAGATCCAAGCGACCTCCGTCTACCCCGGCGCCTACAATGCCTTTCAGATCCGTGCTGGAAACTCGCAGGGGGACTTCTACATTAGGGTAAGGCTTTCCCCTACCTCGACCCCTACCCCTCAAATGACATGCATAATCCAAAATTGGATTCCAGGAAACCTTAAACGGGAGATTCGGTTATGCCACCATGCCCCGCCCCGGGGGGCGGAATTTCTGTAGAAAGGTAGGGGTGTTGTAAATTCCCTTGGAACAAACTAGATTGTTACATGTACTTCTAAGGACACACTGGGGTGTGAGTTTCGTACCTGGCCCCCGGTTCTTCACCCTTAGAACAAGTGACTGACAGGAGAGGACTTCCGAGGTTACAGGCAGAGTCCGTGAAGGACAAGCCGGGGGCGCTGGGCCTGAGACGGGGTTGGGGCAGTGGCCTGGGGTCAGAGGATCAGCCCTGCCAGTGGAGCTGTTAGGAGGGAGGGGTCCAGGGGTGAGTAGTGAGAGGGCGCACAGGTTTGTCTGGTATCCGTCCTTGTTTTATTTCTGAAATTGAAAGCTTTGAAGGAGAGATGCTTGCTCCAGGTCACCAAAGGCCTCGCCACTCCCCGAAGTCTCACACCTGGCCCTGAGTTACAGTTGACCCTGGTTAGACAGAAGAACTAGCTGGAAAGGGCGGGAAGAGCACCAGTGAAAGATTTCTGAGGGCGGGAGCCTGGGTGCAGGGGATGAGATGTCAAGGGTGTCATGGAACCTGATGACAGCCTGGGACCACAGCCTGGCCAGGGCTCTCTCCCCACTTCACAGACAGCTGGTTGTGGGTGCAAGACAGGGGCAGGGAGGTGATGCTGGCGGAGGGTCCTGGCACGAAGGTTGATGCAATCTACATGTCCCCCCCACCCACTGTGCCCTGCAGCAAATCAACAATGTCAGCGCCATGCTGGTCCTCGCCCGGCCCGTGACGGGCCCCCGGGAGTATGTGCTGGACCTCGAGATGGTCACCATGAACTCCCTCATGAGCTACCGGGCCAGCTCTGTACTGAGACTCACCGTCTTCGTGGGGGCCTACACCTTCTGAGGAGTGGGGAGAGCCCTCAGGGGGGAGGTCCCTGTAGCCAAGAAGCCCGGGCTCAGGGATGACCGCGTTCTGCTAAAAGGGAAGATGCTGTGTGAAGGGTAGAGAGAGAGGCAATAAAGGGAGAAAGAGGAGTCCTGGTGGCTGAGAGGGCGGGTAACACCGTAGTGAACCCCAGGCTGGGGAAGGGCCAGGCTTGTGGGAGGCGGGGGTTGGCTCAGGTTGAGGGGACCGCTTTGGCAGAAGTTGGGAGCTGTGTCCCCAAGGCTGGGATTGGTCTATGTACCATGGGCATCAGAATCGCCCTGAGAAGGAAGTAACAAGGCTGCAAGCCCGCAGCAGAAATGTGGGCTTGGCTGGTTTGCAGGGAGCCTGAGAAACCCTGTTCTCGGCAGTGCCAGGAGGCCCTGGTTCCAATCCTCCCTTGGCCTCAAACTATCAATTGGACAAACCCTGGTAGCTCTCTGGGACTCAGTTTTCCAATCCATAAAATGAGGCGATTTGACTGTTAGTGCTTCTTAAACTTTTCTTTTCCAAGCTACAGAACCTTTTATCGAAGGAAATTTTATTTGATCAGGGATCGTCTGATGACATACACTAGATTCAAAGTTGCAGCAGCTCACCGACTCCGTCTCCCTGCCAGTCTCAGTGCTCCCCCAGGAAACTCCAGGCCCTGCGGAGCTCAGTTAAAACCACCTGGATATTTCACAAGGCCCTGGGGCCTGCCATCTCCGTAGCACATAAAGCTGTAAACACTTAGATTTTTATTGAAGCCCTAAGATGCTGGTTAAAGGCTGGCTAGCCTAGATTATGGGTGCTGGGGTCCGTCTCCTGGCCCAGCTCAGGTCAAGGGGCTGTAGCTGCAGTAGAGCTGGGACAAGGTCCTGCTCAGAGCGGGTCCCAGATTCCTGCACGAAGAGAGAGGCTAACGAGGGTCAGGTCCTGGACCGCAGCCACTTCGGCCCCAGCCATTCCCTCCAGGTTCTGTCCCTGCCTCACCTTTGCAGCTGCCCACACTTGACGGTGCTCAGCAGCATCTCCTGCTCCTTGGGGGTGGCACAGGCATCATAGGCGGCCAGTAGGCTGGAGATGGGGTGGGGCATTTACAATGGCTGACGGCTGGCCCACTGAGCAGCTTGGGCCAAAGTCATGGGAGACAGGTAGGAGGGGTCTGCACTGGCTAAAGGAGTCAGAACCACTTCGTACTTCCTGAACCTGGCATTCAAAGCTCTGCTCCATCCCACTCACCCTCCCTTCCTGTTCTCCAAGTTCTTGCCCAGTTTTCGTGGCCCAGCCCCTGCCCTGCGCGCCCCCGCCGCCAGCCCAAGATGCCTTCTCTGCTACACCAGGTGGAATGAAACCTCCCTCTTGTGGGCTCCCCCAACACCTGAGATACTGTCTGGTCCTGCCTGCACTGTCTTCCTTACTACCCAACCTCCCCAAGGTTCAGCTGAATCTGTCCATCTCGGGGCCTGTACAGCCCTCACAGAACCAAACCCTCCACAAAGCATTGGCTGAGCTGAAATCCATGCTGGGGTGCAGGGCAGTGCACCCCAAGGGGCTCTGTGGAGGCCTACCTGGCAGGGGTGCTGTACCGATCCACCAGGGCTGCTGCCTTCTCCCCACTCACTCCTCGAACCTGCATCAGCTGCCGGGCGAAAACCTCCCTCACAGATTGGGCCTGGGGTCAGGGGAGGACTGTATTAGGGGTCATCTGGGGCTGGACCACATTGAGGAGGATATGGGCAGAGGCAGTACCTTGTTTTTGATGGCTCCTGCGTTGAAGTCATTGAAGGTGAGGAGTGAGCAGAGAGGATTTGGGGAGGGCCCAGATCCTGATTCGGGGTCCCCTGAGGTTCCCCAGGGGCGACTGCGTAGGGTATGGCCCTGAGGGGAGAGGGGACTGAGGCCAGGCCAGAGCTCTAGGGAAAACCCCCAGCCAGTCCTTGCCGGATCCTAGGCCCCAGTGGGCCAACCGGAGAAACAGGGATCTCGCTCACCTTGCTGTCCTGGAGGGAGCACAGGGCCCAGGAAAGGGACCAGTGCAGACACATGCACCTGCTCACCTGGTAGAGTCTCTCCAGGCCCCGTGTCAAGAGGGCCAGGTAGGCAGCTGACTCCTTAATGTCTGCCGTGCGCTTCACGAAGAAGCCATCGATGACCTGGGGAAGAGGACCCAGCAGAGGGAGGTGGCTCCTGGCCCGAGCCACAGACCACAGGGTCCCCTGCTAGTCTGGCCCTGCCCTCTGAGCTCACCTGAGTGTTGGTGACAGCCTGCAGCAGCGTGCTCTCGGGAAGGCTGAGGTTGTGCACTGAGCCATGCTCCTCCACGAGGTATACTCGGCGCCCCAGGCCGCAGCGCTTTAGCCTGAACTGGGGAAGCAGAGGGGAGGGGGGCGAGGGGGTAGGAAGGGAATGTAAGGCCTGGATGCCCCTCTGCTGGCCCACCCGTCATGTCACTCAACATCCCCATGGAACCCTGATCCCAACAATTCATCTTGTCCTCCCTAGTCTTTCTACTTGTCTCAGAGTGACCTCCACACTTTTGTTCATGCTGTTTACTCTTGCATGGAAAGCCTGTCCACCATCTTTAATGATGCCCATTCTTCCAGCCTCCCTCAGCCTATACGTGGTCTCTCTAATTATGGGGTCAGCCCAGGAGCCAGTACCGAGAAACAGCGGCTCCACTTCTGGAACTTAGGGCCTTGTTATGCCAGACTGAAGGGCCTGGACACTCCAGGGGTCTTTAATATGCTCCTCAACCCAGCCAGACACCTGTGCACCTGCTGTGCCCCTGGAGGGGCCGAGGGGCAGCTCTAAAAGGGTGTGGCTGGAGCTGTGGGAACTCTTCCTTGAGGCTACCCAGGAGTTGCCCCTAGATTCCTCATGGCTGAGGAAACCCCAGAGCAGGCAGGAAGTAGTGGGTTCTGTGAGGCTGGTAAAGGAACCTTCTGTTCCCGGAAGCGGCCATCGATGATGCTGCTACACAGGTCATCCAGCCGCTTGCGCTCCACGATGTGGTCCAGGACTAGTTCCCCAGGTCTTGCTGCCGAGAGGCCAAGAAGGGTCCCATTGGCTCATGTCCCCCCACCCACCAGGCCCTGCCTCTGACAACCACCTTACTGTCCACACCCCTTACATGGGTCTCTGGGCCTGGTCTCCTGTGCCACCCACACGAAGTCCCCAACATGCAGTTTGCGCACCATGTGGGTCACGTGCAGCCGCTGCAGCTGGCGGAGCAGCTCGGGCCTGTGCCCGGCCCTGGAATTGCAAGGTGGGAGGCTTAGGTCAGGGCAGGCCAGTGACAGCCCCCGGCACCCCCTCCCTCACTTCCCCCACCTCACTCACCCCTTGGCCTCGCCAACATCCACACACAATAGCACCCTGTACTCTCCAGGCCTCAGCTCCAGCGGTGGCTGCTGGACACTGCCTTCACTGGCGCCACTACAGGGAGGAGGGGGTTGTTGTGTGAGGCCAGAACCTCAGTGCCAAGGCAGTTTCCCTCCAAACCCAGTGGAAGTGGTGCAGCCACAGCTCAGCTGTAGGCGATGGGGACAGGGGTGGGGTGTTGGCCTCATTTCTGGGTCTCCTCCTGCTTCCCTTTTCTTCCCATCCCCCCTCTCCCTGCTCCCTTCCTCACAGCTCAGCTGAGGCCGATCCTGGCACTTCTGGCTCCTCCCCAGAGGGCTCCTCTGGCCCACTGCGCACATTCAGTGAGCTCAGGCCCTCTGACTCTGCCAACTTCTGGGCCAGCTCCAGACCCTGCGGGGTTAGTGAGTACCTGGTAGGCGGAGGAGACAAACACAGATCTCCCTTCTTCACTCATACCTGGCAGGCTCTCCTGCCTGCTGCCGGCTAGCTGGTCTCACCACACCCTGGGCAACCTGTACAAATAAGTCCAGTGGCTTCCCCCCCCAACACCCCAGGCTGTGTTCTTGCCCCTCAGATCAGCTTCCTCTGGACCTGCCCAGGGCCATTTCTCAAGTTAAGTCTGCAATGCGCATGTCTCAGACAGACTTTCCTTCCTCCCAACTTTGTTTATATTGTTCCCTCCTCCCTGGAATGCCTTCCCTGCAGCTCTACCCTCTGAATTCTAAGACCTGTCAAATGCTATGTTCTCAGCAAAGCCTTTCTGCTTGTCCAGTAACCTGTGGCACCTCACCCTCCCTGCTTGGTCTCTCAGACCCTCCTGGTCCCCCCCCCCCCCCCCAGCTCCCAGGCCTTCTGGAGGTAAGGCCTCCCCCAACTTCAACATTATGAGACCTAGGAATTGCTAGGTGACTGCAGGCCCCACTCAGAACATCATGCATGATCCCCCTCCCACCACTTGGTCCTGCACCGCCTGTAGTTGACCCCACCTGGCTGGTTGGTGTGTCCTGTAGACCAGGTTCCTATGGAGAAGGGAGCGGAGGGCTGGCCAGGGTCCAGTCCTCCCAGGGGCCACCTGTCCACAGAACAGGAGACCCTTAGAGAGCCCCTGGTGCTGCCGTGTGTCCAACTCCCTGTGCCCCATGCCACTTCTCCCAGGAAGGGCAGCCCCTGGCAGGCTCAGGGTTAGATCCAGAGCCACTGGGCCCCATCCTTCCCCCCTCAGTGCTCACCCTAGGAAACTCCTGGGCACACCTCTGCAGCAGCTCCTCCTTGGTTAGGCAGCTGTGGCCACTAGGATTCTGTAATCAAGGCAGAAATGTAACCAAAGGAGGTTCGGTGCCTGCACCAGGCTCCTCCGGGACCTCCCGCCCCGCTGCCTTGGTTCCCGGCTCCGGGTTCAGCGGCCCTCACCAGGTGTTCTCTATAGAGCAGCAACAGTACTGCTCGTGCTCCTGAGTGCCGAGCCGGCCAGTAGCTGCTAGAGCTTCCCACTTCGGGCTGGGATGGAACCTGAAAGGTACAGAGCGGCTTTGAACACAAAAGCCAGAGAGCCATGCATTGCAGACTTAATTCCTGGCTGGGCCGAGGTCCAGGTTTCATCTCAGCATGGCCCTGGATAAGTCACCCAGCTGCCTCTCGGGTTCCACATCTGTAAAATAGGCCAGATGGTGGGATGACCCCCTGCAAAGCTGGGATGAGACAGTAGAACAGTGGTTCTCAACCTTGGCTGCACATTAGAATCACCTAATCTTTTTAAAATCCTGATTTCTGGGCTCATCCTCCGGAAATTCAGTTTCTTTGTTATGGGGTGGGGCCACAACATTAGTAACAGAAACAGAATTTCCGGAGGATGGGGCCCAGAAATCAGGATTTAAAAAAGATTCCCAGGTGATTGTAATATGCAGGCAAGGTTGGGAACCACTGCAGTAGAGGGTTGTGGGGAGGTGGTGTAATCCACCTGGTGCCGCCTCAGTTCTACCACCCACTGCAGGGCAGAGGTGGTAACACAAGAAAACTCAGTAACAGCAACCCCCACAATTTACTGGGCGTGGCCTCCCAAATAGCTTGATCATGGAACTCTCCCAACGGACTCTATTATCAATCAACATACTCATCTACAGATGAGAAAACTAAGCATCAGAAAGATACTCATTTGCCCAAGGCTAGGCATCACCGGTGGGGAGAGCTACACGTCTTCCTTCCATCCGGTGCTCCCACTTCCCCGTTCCCCATCCTCACTGGCATGGAAGCCTCCGGGACTTCGGCAGGTGGCCATTCCGGGGCTGGACTCTTAGCTCCAGATGCATCTGGGGCACGATCACCTGCGGGAGCAGAAGAGAATCAACCCCAGACCCCACGGAATCCAGAAATCCAGCAGGTGGGAGGGTTTCGGACACTGCCAGCTCGTCCGGTAGCTGAGAGCGGTGCGGCTCTGAGAGAGCCAGCCACTAGGCCAACGTCAAGCAGCAACTGGCACCGGAGTGGGGAGTTAAGGTATGCCAGGTGGTTGCGAAGGCTGCACTGTGGGAGGCTCCGGGGACCACCGACCCCTGCCTCCAGCGCTCACCGCCCGAAGATCGGTGCTGCTGCAGCCGCTGGTCCAGCATCCGGCAGAGCCCGTCTCCGAAATGCCGTAGGATCTTAGCTTCTTTGCCGCTGCGCAGGGGAAGCGGGTAACGCCGGAGGGAGCGCAGCGCCTGGCGGGGGTACAGGGAACCGTAGCGGGTCAGGGCGGGCCTGGTCGTCTGGCCCCGCCAGCACCTGCCCCATCTGGCCGGGCCGAGACCCACCTTTTGAAATACGAATTGTGTGCGGCGCCCCCTGCTGGCTGCCTCGTCCCGCCACTCGGTCAGCCAACGTACAAAGAGCGGGTTGGGGCAAACCGGCAGCGGGCGTTTCCGGCCCAAGCGGACCGGCGCCGCCATGAGCTCCAAGGCTGGTCCTTTGGTGCCTCAAGCCGGTGGGACTGGGACGCCACCAGTTCTAGACAAAGGATTCGAACACCTGGCTCAGATGGGCGAGGGCGGGACCTCTCCCAACACGCTGTCCGACGAGGGTCACTAACTAGAGAATAGCCTCCCGCTGCCCTCCCGCCCCTGCACTGTAGAGACTTACAGTGCTCTCCCTAAGGTCTTCCAGCCACCTCCCCCCACCCCCCGCCCCTACAGTCTTTTGGACGAGTCCCACCCCGGCCCCCGGAGCCTAAACCCGCCCCTTCTCCCTCTACGGATTCTAGGGCGGTCTTTGTGCAGGCGATGGAGAGAACAGCGCCCCCTTGCGGCCCGGAGGGCTGGCTGGGGCGGCGCTTAACAAGTAACCCGAGGCTGTCAGTTTCAGCCTCACCGTAGCGGAGGAGGCCGGAGAAAGAAACCGGGCTTGGGAAGGGCCGGACCGGTGCGGGGTGGGGGACAAACAGGTGCAGGTATGTTTTCAATAGAGATGTCTAGGAAGGTGTACAGGGCATAAGGACACAAAAGTAACGCAGCAGGAGCTGAAGGACCCTCTGAGGAAATGGTGATCCCGAGCTGGGGTAGAGGAAACGACACAGGGCAATGGGGCAGGGGTGCGAAGTCGAGGACGTGCAGGGAAGGCCAAAGGACTGTGGGAGGGGGACAGAGGGCAAGTAGAAGGGGAACAAGTAAGAAGTGCTGGGCATCCTGGCAGGTGAGGGGGTGGTGGCCGGGATCAGCAGGTCGTTAGATTTGGAGGAGCAGGTAAGAAGCAAGACATGGGTGGAAGGAAACACTTTGACGATATGCGATTCATTGGACCCTCGGTGAGGTTTCAGATGAAATCTATGCAGAGAGGTCCCATGTTGAGAGACAATACGTTCTTGTTGGAAATGTTTAGCATATTCACGAGGAGTTAGAGCACCAGGGTATCTATCCGCCAGGGAGTGGGAGCAGCCCCCAGCAGCAGCACTGGAAGTCACGAGGTGCTGGCCCGGGTCAGCCGCCCCTTCAGACTCCGCCCAGCCGCGACCCTACTCCTCCAGCGGACTCAGAATTCCCGCCTCCCTCCCGACGCTGCCTTATAAGGAGCCTCCAGCCAGCTTTAGGGTTGGTCCCGCCCCCTCTAGTCTCTTGTCCTAATAAGGACATCTAGGGCATCCCGCGGCTAGGGGCGGGCGGGAGCGTCTCCAGGGTAACTGCGGTATCGCCCTTCCCCTCCCCGTTGCTCTTGGAAACTCCAAGACTTAAGAAAGGTGGAGCCAGCTTCTTCAAGCTGGGTCGCTAGCAAGAGTCGGGGGTCGAGCAGCGGCCTTCACCTGTGGCTCCGCGTAGCTCGGTTGGTGGGCGGTGCGGCGCAAAGTCCCTGACTACAACCCCCAGCATGCTCTGCGAGGTACCCCACTCCGGGCACTGATCCCCAGATAATGAAAACCCGGCTTCCACTTGTGACTTCAGTAGTCCTAGTTCCCCTGTTTGCGACCCTGTTTTCTCTGTCTGTACACTGAGGCCATGGTCATTGTTCGAGGCCAACAAAATCTTCCGGAGCCTCCGCCCCAGTTTCTTTTTTGTGAAGCTTATGTTCCTGCAGAGCTTGTCTCAATTTTTGTACGTTTAATCATATTCCTGGTTATCAACTGGAGAATAAGATTTAATACCTATTTCCTCTGTTGACTGTCTAGCAAAAGGCACATAATCCTTGAATTGAATGCACAAACCCCTGCCCTTCTCCTTTTATTGCCTCGTGAATTTGCCAAACACTTAAAACAAAAACAAAGCTATTTATAAAATTTTCCTTGTAGTCTTTCCCTTATTTTTCCCTCTTATTTTGCTTAAGTTGCATATGGTGTCTTCTCAGGAGACAAGACTGTCTTTGCACATGGAGAGTGCCCAATGAATGTTTATTAGATTGAAGACACCTTATACTTGACGATACTCCTTAAACAAGGACTGGATTCCAAGCCAATGAATAGGTGCTTCAATTCAGAAAAGAAAATGGTAACTCACTGAAAATTTTCAAACCAAGGAACCTAAAAGTACCAACATAGTTCTTAAGAAAAACCGTTTCGCAAAATTCGGGAAGTCTGGGCTCCTTTTCGGGTCTATTAAGGAACGCCGACACCTTTCTCGGTTCATAATGTTTCCTGGGAAACTCGACCAATAGGCGCGCGCTCCGCGCTATAGCCCCGCCTCTCTCGGACTACATTTCCCAGTATGCAATGTGGCCGATGGACGGTGCAGCATCCTCGGACTTCATTACCCGTCGGCCAGCAGTGGGAGCGCCGGAAGCCAGCCCCGCCCCTCATTGTGCGGTTCATACTAAACGGAAGGGGCCGGGAGAGGCCGCGTTCAGTCGGATCCCGGCAGCAGCTGCAGCGGCGCTCGTCTTTCCAGGCTCTTCTTGCTATCTCCTTTAGCTTCCGGAAACATGGTGAGCGCTAGGCTACGGTGCCTGAGGGGAGGCGGCTGCGAATCGGTCGGCTGAGCGCGCGGGAGGTAATGGGGCGGGGGGCGTCATCGGCACCCCCTCCCCCAACTCCCCAAGCGGGATGAGGGTCTCGCTGAGGGGCGGTCGGTGTTGGGATGCGCGTGCGCGTCCGTGGGCGCAGGGGAGGGCCGGCTTCAACGTCGCTCGCGCGCCCCCTGGGCTCCCTTCCCCTCCCCCACCCCGCTGGTGCGCCCGCGCGGACACCGGCCGTGGGGGAGGGGTCCGGGGTGCGCGCGTGCCCGCCCCTCATGGAGCAGCTTGTGTTGCGCGCCGCGGCGGGGCCGAAGTGAGTCGGTTCACGGGAACGCGCGCTCGACGGGAGCACGCGGTATCCAAACTCGACCCGGGGGCGGCAAAGGAAAAGCGCGCGAGCGGTCTTGGCGCGCGCGCGCCCCACCCAAGGGCTGTTCCTGTCTCCGCGTCACCCTCCCGTGGCAGGCGGGTCTGCCCGAGAGCAGGTGGTAGGGATGCCCGCGCCCAGGAGGGACTGGGGCGGCGGGGTCCGGGCGCGAGCGCCTGGGATTAGGGGATTGCTGGCCCGCGCTTCACTGAGCGTACACCACGGAGGCCACGGCCCTGCCTCAGAGCGAGCGAGCGCATAAAGCGAGCTGGGCTCCCCGCCGTATACACCCTGCAAAGGCTGGAACGGCGCTGTCGGTTGGCGCGTGCGCACACGCTCAGGTCTGGCCGCTCGGCCCAGAACCCTGGACGAGCGGGGCCCTCGGCTTTCCCGGATGGGCCCTGAGGGTGGAGCCTCGTTTGGGGAAGTGACCCAGGCGGGCACCGCCCGGAAATCTCCCCGCCCCGTGTTCGGCCCCAAGGCTGCGAGAACCGGAGGTCTTGTAACTTGTCAGGGTGGCTGATATGCCGGCCGGCAAAGGCGAGTCTTTGGGGTTGAGACCCTGTAAGTGCTGCCGCCTTTGGGTAGGGTTTCTCTCGGAGGAGGCCGAGCCGAGCTGATGTCTTTCCTCCGCCTACTCCGGAAGCGGCTGAGTCACGTGGTCCACTTCCTCTGCAGTTCCGGGAGGGGGGCGAGGCCGATTTCGCCTTGGACAGCCCGTTCCGGGTGTCCCCCAACACGGCCCACCATAGAAGTTTGGAGGGCTTTGAAGTACCGTGGGCCCTTAGCTTGGCCTGTTTACTTTTATCGACGGCCTTTGGGCCTGTATTTTTTTCCAGAGGACAGGGAATTGTCGGGTAGGGCCGTAATTAGGGGTTGTAATTTTTGCTTTGGTTGAGGAAAACCCCAGCAGAGAAGAGGATAATTTGCGTAATAACTGTATTGAGCAGTTCTGATGAACTTTTCAGAACTGTTGAGCACATTTGGTGTCCCATCTAGCATTGTGGTGTGTCTGTGGCCCCTCCGTCTGTCTAAATCAGCACTTTCATCCAAAAGCTGAGATTGAGTACTGTGAGTAGGAAAGGAGTCAGTAGCCTGTGGAGTCTTGATCTTGATTCTGCGCTAATGTGTCAGCCAGGGCTCTGCTTCCCACAGGTCTTTAATGGTTAGCCTGTAAGATGTCGGGGAAGGAGTGGTGCTGAATTAGGTGATCAGAATTCTCCATGGCTGCTGCTCTGGCGTTGTGTCCCATCTGGTTCTTTGATAGTGGCTTGGGTGGGAAAATAGGGTCACTTGTTTTGGGAAGGGGATTAATGACCTCTTGGGGCTGAGGACTATCCTATTTTGGCACCCAGACGGAACTAAGAAAGCAAAGGAGGGACTTCAGGGGGAGTCCCAGAAATATTCCTTATGAGATGTGTGTGGCTTGCCCCCCCCCCCCCCCCAGGCCTCTGGCGTGGCTGTCTCTGATGGAGTCATCAAAGTGTTCAATGACATGAAGGTACGTAAGTCCTCAACACCAGAGGAGGTGAAGAAGCGCAAGAAGGCGGTGCTCTTCTGCCTGAGTGAAGACAAGAAGAACATCATTCTGGAAGAGGGCAAGGAGATCCTGGTAGGTGATGTGAGCCAGACAGTAGACGACCCCTACGCCACTTTTGTCAAGATGCTGCCCGAGAAAGACTGCCGTTATGCCCTGTATGATGCAACGTATGAGACCAAGGAGAGCAAGAAGGAGGACCTGGTGTTTATCTTCTGGTGAGCTCCTCAGTGCAGGCACTTCTCTGTGTCACCTGTCCTAGCTCTGCCCTGCCCTTTCTCAGGATGGGAAATCTGTGGCTCCTGATTAACCAGAGGTGTGTGTTTTGGGGGAGGGAGAACACTTGTCTATGAGGAACTTGATAAAAGCTTGAATGCTCGGAGCTAGCCCAAGTGTTTTCTGGAAGTCCTCTATAGTTTGAGGACACTTCCTAGACTCGGAGGGGGTTTTGCTGCAAATTTTCTATTTCCCTCCAGGGCTCCTGAGTCTGCGCCTCTTAAGAGCAAAATGATCTATGCCAGCTCCAAGGATGCCATCAAGAAGAAGCTTACGGGTAAGGGCCACATGTGCTTCTGCTCGTCTTGGCTGCAGGGTGGGGTGCCTGGCATGGCAGAGGTGGTTCTGGCCCCTCTTTCCTGCCTGTTTGGAAAGTAACCTTGTCCCTTCCCCTTCCATCTGTTCTGATTGGCTCCTTCCCGGCCATAACATTCCCCCTTTTTCCCCACAGGGATCAAGCATGAATTACAAGCAAACTGCTAGGAGGAGGTCAAGGACCCCTGCAATCTGTCAGAGAACCTGGGGGGCAGTGCTGTCATCTCCCTGGAGGGCAAGCCTTTGTGAACCCCCTCCAGCCCCCTGCCTGGAGCATCTGGCAGCCCCAGACCTGCCTGTGGGGGGCTTGCAGGCTGCCCCCCTTCTGCCAGACAGGAGAGGCTGGAGGGATCCCAGCAGGGGGAGGGCAATCCCTTCACCCAGTTGCCAAACAGCCCCCCACCCCCTGGACCTTCCTTCTCCCTCCAGCCCTGACGGTTCTGGCCTTCCCAAACAGCTTTTGATCTTCTGATTCCTCTTGGGTTGAAGCAGACCAAGTCCTCCCTACCCCAGGCACCCCAGTTTTGGAGAGGGCCTGTATTTTTTTTAACGACACCCCTACTTGCAACCTGTTCCCCCCATTTCCCATGCTGCCAACTTCTAACCGCAATAGTGACTCTGTGCTTGTCTGTTTAGTTCTGTGTATAAATGGAATGTTGTGAAGATAACCCCTCCCCGTGCTGCCTGGTTCCCCTCCCCTTTTCCACCTGGTCTCGGCCACTCGTGGAAGCAGGACCAGTAAGGGACCCTTAATTAAAAAAAAAAAAGGAAGAAAAACCACAATAAAAAGCCTCACTTAATTAAAGGTTGTTTGTTTCAGGATTGGGGTCCAGGGGATCTTGGGGCAATAGGCTAGGAGAATGAGCAGAATCTTTTCTATACCTCTGCCCTGGCAGGTTTGGCTCAGTGGATAGAACATCAGCCCTTGGACTGAAGGGTTTAGGGTTTGATTCTGGACAAGGGCATGTACCTCGGTTGCAGGCTTGGTCCCTGACCCTGGTTGGGGTGCATGGGGGAGGCAACCAATCTATGTGCCTCTTGTATCGATGTTTCTCTGTGTCTCTTCCCCTTCCTTCCACTCTGTCTAGACATTAATGGGAAATATATATCCTCGGGTTAGCATTAACAAAAAATTTTTTTATTTTTTTTTTTATTTTTTTTTTTTATTTTATTGATTTTTTACAGAGAGGAAGGGAGAGGGATAGAGAGTTAGAAACATCGATGAGAGAGAAACATCGATCAGCCGCCTCCTGCACATCTCCTACTGGGGATGTGCCCGCAACCCAGGTACATGCCCTTGACCGGAATCGAACCTGGGACCCTTCAGTCCGCAGGCCGACGCTCTATCCACTGAGCCAAACCGGTTTTGGCAACAAAAAATTTTTTTAAATAATCCTTACCTCCAACCAGCCCACACCCTCATCTGGCCTCCGTTACTGGCCAAGTCCCTTCTGACAATTGCCACTCATGCTACAGGTGGTGTCACAGCTGGTACCAGACTGGCTATTTAGGAGGTACCTGAGCCAGGATATATCTGCAGGGGGCCTTCCCGCAAAAGGGGCTTTATGCCTGAACTGCTTTCTTCTATAGCCTTGACCCTGGTGGGTAACAGGGCAGTGAGGCTCCTTCTCTGACCCCGTGCTCAGTCCTTCCCAGATGTGGGCTGTGAGATGGCAAGTCACAGGTTACCCTTTGAGGTACGTTCTCCGCCTTCAGGATTATTTTTGCTGTTTTCTCTCCCTTCTTCCCTGAATGGCTGACTTATTTATGAGGGCTAGGTCTAGTGGCTGCTATGAGTCAGAAGCCAAGTTGAGCCTTTGGCCTGCTGTAAATGTGGCTGGAGTCCAGGGTGGGGCTAACCAGGTGGAGCTCAGGACTTCAGACCCAGATGTCTTGGGCTCTGCCTTTCTGTTTAATCAAGGGGGGTGTTGGCTAGAGGTTGAATCCTTTTGCCAGCAATGCTGTGAGTTCTCCAACCTGTAATTTAGGCTTTAACCTGCCCAGCAGGTAAAGGTATCCTAGAAGTCCTAGGTGTGGTAATGTGGGATTTATACCCCCCTCCATTTCAATCTAAAAACCTAGAGTTGGACCTGATTCCTTGGAACTTGCCAGTATCCGTGGGAGGCAGGAAGGGGTAGTTCCATTTTTACTGTTCAGAAAATGGGTATAGAGGATTTGTCATCTGTGGTCCATTCCTTGACTGGCCCTGGATTCTAAGTACTGGGTCTTGCACCTTCCCATGGAGTCTGTTGGTTCTCTGGAAAATGGCTGAGGATGCTTGTGGGGTGTTCCCTGTGTTCCCCCAGGATCTGGTCTCCATAGTGCCCTGGTAGAGGGTGTGCCTGGTGGTCCCTGAAACTGGGAAGTAAGGGTAAAAGCAGGCCTCTTTGTTACAAGACCAGGCTCTCTTTATGAACAGGCTGCTCTGCTTGCTTGTGGACAAGTATGATATGGTACCCACGCTGCCCTATTCTCTTGCAGGGCCTAGCACCTGGCATGGGTGGGGCTTGGGCTTGCCTGCCCTGGGAGGTTATGGGCATGGCCAGTGGCTGCTGTGGGTGGGGAAGGAGGCACCTTGCTGGGGAGGGAGGTCTGGGAGACTTGTCATTAAATGTCTCAGAGCAGGATCTGGCTGCTCTAAGGCTTCCCTTTGAGGGTGACAGGGGTGTTCCAGAGAACAGTGTGATAGCCTGTGCCACCATGCTCCCTGAGACAGGGTGTTGTCTTCATGTACCTCAGACCACTCCCCTCATCCCTGTCCTCAACAGTAACAGTTGCCATTTATTGAGGGCTTTGTTGTTAAGGGCAGGGTCCTGGCCCCAGATTGGGAAACATGGCCCTGAACCTCAGTTGGGACTGCTCAAGGCTGCTCTCAGACACTTGGAAAGAACTTGGAGGGTTGGAGGTGAGGTAGCAAGAAGGCTCAGTGAGGCTGGAGGGCTCACCTTGGTATGCTTGAGCTCCAGCTCCGCCAACTTTGAGGCAAGAGGCGACACAGAGGGACTTGGTGTCCATGTCTGGACAGGGGCGGGGAGAGGAATGGCATGGCTTTCAGTCCCCATCCCTGGTTCCTCGTGCGTGCCTTGGCATTCTCAATTGGCCAGGACCCCCAGCCACCGGTACAGCAGGTCCTGGGGCCAGCAGGCACACAGGGTCACTTGCTCACTGCCCTTCCCCTCCTTGGCTGCTCTAGTCCCACTGGCCTCTAGCCCTGAGGTCTGCTCTGGGGCCATCTCACCTTGGCTGCCTGTGAGTCTCCCATGTATCGCACCATGTCTGACAGCTTCAGGTTCTTGTCTGAGGCCACTTGGCCCTCTATCTTGTGAATCAGGAAGGTGACTGGAGAGGGAGCTTGCTGAGGAACAGCTAAGGGTTGGGGGCTACTACTCATAAATACCCATCATCACTTGATAACTATTAGGTGAAACCCTGATGTTCAGGGGAGCAGGCCAGGGAAAAGGCTTCACGTACGAGGTGGGATCTGATCTGGATCTTGGGGGTTGAGTAGGAATGAGACAACAACCAAAGGTTTTGCAGGTGTGCAAATCTGGTATGAGCTTGGGTAGCAGGAAGCTCAGTGGGAACCCTTGGATGGCAGTGGCCAGTTTGTGCTTTATGTCTTGGGCAGTTTCTGGAAGGGACAGGGTCACTGAAGGGCCTTGAGCAGGGAAGAGATGTGGTCCAACACATTTTAGAAAGACTGGCACACTCCAGTGACTCTTGGAGAAGAGTTCAGAAAGAGTAGATCTGGGGCAGGATGTTGGCAGCACAGTGCAGACTGCCAGAGGCACAGGCACATCCATGTAAATGCCTCGCCAGGCCCCGTTCCCATCCTCCATCACCACACACACTTGAGGCTGGATCTCTGTCTCCACTCACCTCTTTATTAAACTAGTCTGGAGGATAAGTCAAGAAGTCATGAAGATTCCAAAATTATCCTGGAGCTTTACCCATTCCCAGGATTCTTCCCTGCAAGGGATCTTTGTGTGGCCTTTCAACGTAGAAGGCAGTACTCACACTTAGTCTTTCAAAGAATTCTGCCAATTTGAGGCAGCTCCTAAGAGGCAGTGGGGAGGAGTTAGGGCAGGGGCCTTATGTGGCTGCTTAAAGCTTCCCAGTCCTTACCCCACCCCTGGGGAAATCTCCCTCTCCTGTTTCCCAACTCCCACCTAGAGCAGATAGCTAGGTTTCCACAGATGAACCTATAGAGAAAGGGCAGCAGGGGGGTGAGGGAATCCTCACACTTGTTTATATATATCTTTATTGACTTCAGAGAGGAAGGGATAGAAACATCAATGACGAGAATCATTGATTGGCTTCCTCTTGCATGCCCCCTACTTGGGGCCAATCCCACAACCGGGGCATGTGCTCTGACGGAGAACTGAACCGTGACCTCCTGGTTCATAGGTCAACACTCAACCACTGAGCCACGCCAGCTGGGCATTTCTCACCTTTTTTAAAAAATATATTTTATTGATTTTTTACAGAGAGGAAGGGCGAGGGATAGAGAAAAACACCGATGAGAGAGAAACATCGATCAGCTGCCTCCTGCACACCCCCTACTGGGGATGTGTCCGCAACCAAGGTACATGCCCTTGACCGGAATCGAACCTGGGACCCTTGAGTCCGCAGGCCGACGCTCTATCCACTGAGCTAAACCGGTCAGGGCCATTTCTCACCTTTTTAGCTGGTTGACTTCCTGTGTTCCCAGACAACTTAGTGAAGGAATAGAATAGGAATAGAATTGTCTGCCAGGCCTCCATCAGAACCCATTGGTCTGAATGTCAAGCCTCACCTCTGGTGTTTGTGGCCATGGACAGACACAGGGCATTCCCACTCGCTTCTCTCCTGGGGAACCAAACCACCAGGGGAAGGGGGCAGGGAATCCAGGGCCCCTTGGGCCCTGTGTACACTTGTGGGGGTGCATGACTCAGTCTTCTCGCAGGCAGGCATCCCGGACGTGGGTGTGGTATTCCAGCAGGAAGGTCCTCTTGGTCAAAGTCATCCACCTAAGGGAGTAAGATAAAATCCACTGTGACCAAGAGCATGGCACCACAGACAACCAGGAGTGGCACAATCTTCCTCTAGGCCAGGCCCCACAGTGGCTTTCCTCCCACTGCCATCTTTAGCTTCGATCTTTCCTGTGGATCTAAGGCCCTGGGGTGAATCCAGAAAGCAGCCCCACGGGTCACCCTGAGCCCTGACATGCCAGTGATGAGGGCTTCATCTGCAGACTTCACAATACAGTAGGACCTTGGGTTACCTCAGAGATCCGTTCCTACAGCATGACATAACACGATTTTCGCCGTAAGTCGGAACCCACCTACCTAAGCACCTACGTCACTCACATGGAGCACATACACAGCCGTAATGAAATGAAACAGTAACAAAAATTTAAAAGAAAGATAACAATTCCTGACCTTTACTTGTGGTAAATCCTATATAATAAAAGCCAAACATGCAAATTGTCCCCTCAACCGGGAGTTCAACTGGGAGTTAACCAAGTGGAGGCGGCAGGCTGCCAGGAGAAGGGAGGCCCTGGCCGGCAGCCGGCAGCTGCTAGGGACCCTACCTGTGTAAATTTAGTGCACTGGGCCTCTAGTAAATAATGAAAAAACATAAAAGCACATATGTACATACGTTGAAACGATGGAACTTTTTTTTTTAATAAATGGGGATGGCAACGTAACCATGAAACGACGTACGTCAAATCCGACATAACCCGAGGACAGCCTGTATTCCTCAGAAAACCCCCAAGGATCTCCTTTCTGTTCTTTCCTCCGATACTCAGCTGAGGCACACGCAGGGAGGGTATGATGTTGGAGAGGGTATTTGCACCTCCCACCACAGGCACAAGCCACTGGCAGAGCTGACGAGAGGCTTCAGCCCGCCTAGAGCCCTGCCTCTCACCCCTAGGGGTGATCCCTGTGCTCTAGCCCAGCTCACATCCTGGCTGTATTCCAAAAAGTCAAAGAAGTGGTTTTGCGGCAGGGTGGGGTGGGCCTCCAGGTGCTGCAGAAACACTTCCATGCATCACAACTGTCACAGGCTTTGGCACACATTGGGGACCACTATTCTAATATCGCCATAGATCTTGAACTTCATAAACATGTAATTGTACAGTATATACCTTTTTGTGTCTATGTTCTTTGTGAGACACATAAATGTTGAGTGCAGCAGTTTTTTTTATTGCTATGTAGTATTCCATTATATGAATATCTCATAGTTTATGTATCCATTCTACATTTGCTCAAGTTTGTGGTTATTATGAATAAAGCTACCATGAACATTTTTGTATGTCTTTTGAGGGACTTAAGTACTAATTTCTATTGGGTATGAGAATTGCTTGGCCATAAGGAAGTCATGTGTAAAATGCTTTCATAGATAATCCAAAAGAATTTTCCAACAAAACTGTACTAATTTATACTTATGCCAGCACTGTATGAAAGTTCCAGTTGCACCACATCCTTGCCAACACTTAGAGAACTGTTAGTCCTTTTTATTTTAGCCATACGAGGGTGGTAAGATAATAGCACACTATTATCCCTGGGGAGGAATGACCTTGAACTTGTAATCCCTGGGGAGAGATGACCTTGAACACCACTTTAGGTTACCCGTTGGCCATTTGGATATCTTCTTTCCGTAAAATGCCTATTCGAATCTTTTTTTTTTTTAATATATTTTATTAATTTTTTACAGAGAGGAAGGGAGAGAGAGAGAGAGTCAGAAACATTGATGAGAGAGAAACATCGATCAGCTGCCTCCTGCACATCTCCCACCGGGGATATGCCCGCAACCCAGGCACATGCCCCTGACCGGAATCGAACCTGGGACCCCTCAGTCCGCAGGCCGACGCTCTGTCCATTGAGCCAAACCGGTTTCGGCCTATTCGAATCTTTTGTTCCTCCCCTAACCTCCTTTATAAAATGCTATTCTTATTGATTTGTAGGAACTCTTTATATATACTAAAGACAAGCCCTTTGTCAGTTATATGTGTTGCCAATATTTCCTACTTGCCTTTTTACTCTTTTAATGACTTATAATTTACAGGCTCAATATATCAGATTTTTCTTTTATGATTAAGGATTTTTGTGTACTCTTGAAGAAACTTTTGCCTACTCCAAGGTCATGAAGATATTCTATTTTTTCTTCAAAAATTAATAGTTTTAGCTTTTATATTTAGGCCTATGATCCATTTTCTATCAATTTTCTATGTAATTTAGGTTATGATCCATTTTTGCCATATAAACAACCAGTTATTTTAGCACTTTTTAAAAAAAGACTGTGTTGCCCTGGCTGGTTTGGCTCAGTGGATAGAGCATTGGCCTGAGGACTGAAAGTCCCGGGTTCGATTCTGGTCAAGGGCATGTGCCCCAGTGGCGGGCCCAAGCTTCAGTGGGGGGTATGCAGGAAGCAGCCAATCAATAATTCTCTCTCATCATTGATGTTTCTATCTCTCACCCTCTCCCTTCCTCTCTGAAATCAATAAAAATATATTATAAATAAATAAATAAATAAATAAATAAATAGACTGTGTTGCCCTCGCCAGTGTGGCTAGGTTAGTTGGAGCATCTTCCCGTACACCAAAAAGTCAGGGCACATACCCAGATTGCAGCTTCCATACTCGGTTGGGAGCCATTTGGGAGGCAACCGATCAATATTTCTCTCTCCCCCTTCTCCCTTTCTTGACTTTTTAAATCATTTTTTTCCCTCCCTCTCTTTTTTTAAAAATATATTTTATTGATTTTTTACAGAGAGGAAGAGAGAGGAATAGAGTTAGAAACATCGATCAGCTGCCTCCTGCACACTCCCTACTGGGTATGTACCGGCAACCAAGGTACATGCCCTTGACCGTAATTGAACCTGGGGCCCTTGAGTTTGCAGGCTGACGCTCTATCCACTGAGCCAAACCCGTTAGGGGTTTTCTCCCTCTCCTGAGATATCACTTGGATTTTCCTATTATTCTGTGTATGTGCTTGCTGGGGTCCAACCCCAGCAGGTCCAGGGGTCCCCAAAGGTGTGGACGGAGTCGGCGAAGAAGGAATGACATGGAGACAGCGTTCAGTTGATCAGCAGCCTAGCCAGGATCTCCAGCCAAGTTCTGGTCTGGATCTCCAGCCAGGTTCTGTGTCCATGTTCTCTTGCTAGGTTCTCCAGCCAGGTTCTCCAGGTTCTCCAGTCAGGTTCTGTAGCCATGTTCCCTCCCTAGGTTCTCCAGCCAGGTTCTGTCCAGGTTCTCCAGCCAGGTTCTGTAGCCATGTTCCCTCGCTAGGTTCTTCAGCCAGGTTCTGTTCAGGTTCTCCAGCCAGGTTCAGTCACCAGGTTCTAGTCAGGTTCTCTTGCCATGTTCTATCCAGGTTCTGTAGCCAGGTTCTGTCTCTAGGTTCTTCAGCCATGTTCTCTCGCTAGGTTCTGTCTCTAGGTTCTGTGGCCAGTTTCTGTCCAGGATCTTTTGCCATGTTCTCTCCAGCGAAGTTCTTCTGTCTCTAGGTTCTGTGTAGGTTCTGTGTCTAGGTTCTGTGTCTAGGTTCTGTCCAGGATCTTTTGCCATGTTCTCTCACTAGGTTCTGTCTCCAGTTTCTGTGTGTCCTGTTGTCTTGTTACATTTGTATTTATACCAGTTGATGCCAATCCTATCAATCTCTATTCCAAAGGTTAGGGCGTTTCTTATCTCCATTCCAGGGAGTAAAGATTATGTAGCTTAAGCACGATTGTTCGTAGTTAAAGTGATTAATTACCCGCCTGGCACTTAGTTAAGGGGTTTTATTCCCTCCCTAACTTCAGGGGAAAATCCCTACCTGGGGAAACAACCTTTCTCAGAGAGGTGACCTTGGTTAAAACACATAGTGCCAAGAAAGTGAGCAAACATATTAAGAACAGTATGCCATATATGCCAGGTCCCTTGAAACAGCAAGCATGGACCGGCTCCCGGCATGTGCTGAATTTCCTTGATTGATTTTCAGATGGTAAACAACCTTGCATTCCTGGAAGAACACTTTAAAAAAAAACATATATATTGATTTCAGAGAGGAAGGGGGGGGGGGAGAGAGAGAGAGAGAGAGAGAGAGAGAGAGAGAGAGAGAGAGAGAGAAACATCAATGATGAGAGAGAACCATTGATCAGCTGCTTCCTGCTCATCCCCCACTGAGGACCGAGCCCACAACTGGGGCATGTGTTCTGACCAGGAATCAAACTGTAACCTCCTGTTTATTGGGTCAATGCTCAACCACTGAGCCACACTGGCCAGGCAGAACACTTTTGTTATAAAGTACTAGAAGCCCGATGCACGAAATTCATGCAAGTGTAGGCCTATCTTCTCCCAGCTGCCGGCACCGGCTTCCCTCGGGCACCCAGGACTCAGGCTTCCCTCACAGCCCCAACTTCGTCCAGAAGGACATTTGGTCTAATTAGCATATTATGCTTTTATTATTATAGATTATTTATAAAATATTTTGCTTATTCAACTTGATAATATTTTGTTTGTGATTTTTGCATTTATGTTCACAGAGAGATTAACCTGCATTTTTCATTTCTTGTAATGTTTGTGACAAGCTTTTTGGTAAGATATACATAACATACAATTTACCATTTTAATCTTTTTTTGTTTTGTTAATCCTCACCTGAGGGTATTTTTCCCATTGATTTTTAGAGAGAGTAGAAGGGAGGGGGTGAGAGAGAGAGAGAGAGAGGAGAGAGAGAGAGAGAGAGAGACATTGATGTGAGAGAGACACATCATTTGGTTGTCTCCTGCACTGGCCTGACCTGCAACCCAGGGATGTCAAGGATGGACCACAAATTTAATTTCGAAATAAACTGATGAACAGAGAGGATCCAGAGACATGGAAGCATGGAACAGAATGTGGAATCTCGGAAGGTGGGGGAGGTAATCAACCAAAGACTATATATATATATATATATATATATATATATATATATATATATATATATATATATATATCATGGAGGGATAGAGAGATAGAAACATCGATGAGAGGAACATCGTTTGCCTCCTGCACATACCCCTACTGGGGGATTGAGCCCGCAATGACTGGGAATCGAACCAGGGACTTCATGGTTCCTGGGTCGACGCTCAACCGCAGAGCTCCACCTCCCAGCCCCTCGGTGCTCCTCCATCACTCTCCTCAGCTGCTGCGCACAACGACCCCGCGGCTGGCCACGGCCCGCGCGCTCCCGCAGCTGGGTCCCGGCTTACTAGCCCCTAGAACCCGCCAAGTGGAGATACTATCAGCTGATGGAGACGCTCTTCCCTCGCTGCCAAGGAGTCACCTGGAGTCGGGCGTGGCTCCCCCCGCCCCCCGCCCGCAGCCTTGTCTTTGATTGGGTATCAGGTTTATCGTGCGCGACGCCATTGGCTGCAACGCCTGTCGCTTCCTGTGTCCAGACCTCAGCTTTTCAGGGGAATCGCGGAACTGAGAGGGCCCGGAACCAGCGACGGCGTGGGCGCTGGGGTGCGGGGCTCGGGCTGTGGGGCTCAGAGGTCTCGCGCCACGTCAGCCCCGCCCCCAGGCTGGCCGCTCGCCGCCGCCGTTTGGGTCTGCGCCTGCCGAGGGGCTCGCGTGGTCTGCGCGTGCGCGCTAGCCCATTGCGCCCCCCACCCCGGTCGGTGGGTGGGGCGGCGGGCTAGTGGGCGGAGTGGGAGACTAGCTGGGGGTGGGAGGTGGGGGGTTGGGGGGAGGTAATGGGGAGCTGGGGAGGGAGGGCAAGGACTAATGTCTGTGGAGAAAGGGTTTCCGTTTGGATTTCCGCTCTGGGACCCGAGGGAGCAGCGGGGAAAGCCGCACTGGGAGGCGAGGGGGCGCGGCAAGGCCCGCGGCCTGGGCACCCAAGGCCAGGCCCCGGCCCGCGTGTGCTTCTTACCGGAGCTGGGAAGCAGAGGGTCGCCGGTGCGAGAAAAAATGTGGATCCCCTGGAACGGGCTCATCGTGATTGGGAAGAAAATGGAGCTTCTGGGTAGAAACAAGCCAAAGCCTAGGAAGCCGAAGCCTGAGACGAAGTCCCAGGGACTGGAAGACGAGGAAACGGTCCGGAAAGCGAAGTCGGGCCTGAGTCAGGAAAGGAGCGTGCGGCTCCTGCACCGGATGGCCAGCGTGTTGCACTCTTCGGCGGGCTTGGTGACGGAGAGCCGGAGGGAAGCGTGGGCGAAGCCAGAAGTCAGCCGCAAAACCAGGGTTGACGTTGGGAGCGCGGGGACTCCCACGGGGTCGAGGAGGCCGTCCGGGCTGAAAGAGGCGCCGAGGTTTCCCGGGGTGGGGACCAGCAGAGAGGACGTGAGATCCCGAGGCTACAGACCAGGGCGGGATGCGGAGAGGCTGAGCATCAGTGGAGGGAAGCTGAGGTTGAACGAGGAGAAGAGGCGATCCAGAGGGGAGAAGCTGGGGACTGATGGGGAGGATGTGAAGGGCTCAGGAACAGGGAGCATAAGCGAAGAGAAAACGGAGAGAGTGGTCGTGAAAGAGATACTGGCGCTGAGATAGAAATTCCTTTTCAAAGGGTGGAAGGGAGTGATGAGCGAGGAGCCTGAGGACGGGGTGGAAGTTGAGGAGGATGTCTTGGTGGAGCGAATGATACTACGGATGAATCTGTTCCTATGGGAAAGGAAGGCTATAGAGGAAGTTACAGGTGAATGAGGCAGATGAAGGACTGGAGCTAAAGAAGGGAAGAGAAGCAGTTAGAGGAAGTATTGCAAGTCAGCGAGGAGAAATGAGGGCCCAGCAGGATATTATTGACCCTGAGAGAGTAAATGTGAGAGAGGGAAGGCGGCGTCTAAGCCTAAGACAACGGGAATGAAGAGCTCCCGGGCTTGAAGGCAGAGACCACGACCAAAGGAAACAAGAGTGGTGAAGGAGGTGGGAACATTTTGAGGAGAAAGAAAATATTTGAAAATGTGTTAATACGTAAAGAAAAATTGGATATTATTAGTTTCTTGGAGAAGAGCTGTAAACCAAAGAGCTTGTGGAGAAATATCTGAGAAATGGATTTAGGATGGGCTCTAAGGATTTGGTTTGCATAGTAAGAATGCAGTGAGAAAAAAGGAAAATTACAGCACGATAAAGGATAAGTAATGAACATTATTGGAGGAACATAAATGGACGTTATGGAGGAAGATACAGGCCAGAGCAAGCAAAGAAAATTTCTGAACGAGGATCCTAAAGATGGACGAGGGACTCTACAGAGACAAAAGCAAGAAAAGAGAGAGATAAGAAAATAAACAAATGAAGAAAAAAAAGTAAGAAGCCAAATCTCATAATAGTGATTATGTGTGTTGGGTTTTAAAGTCATTTCGTTCACTGTTTCTGTGCCCTTCTCTCCGATGTAGCCAATTTTATAATGTAGTGGAACAGGCCTCTCACAGGGCCTGTATATCTGGACCAAGCCCATTCTCATTGGTCTTCCCTCTCATTATTCCCCACTATCCTATAATTTCCAAGTTGTTGCTGTTTATAACTGCAGTTTTGAATAATTGCTGGGCTCCACTATTTTAATCACTTCACCATGATCGCTATTTCCACAGGTTTCCCTCACCTCCACAGCAAATTTGAATTGCTCATATTGATTTGAAGTTGTCTCAATTATTTGTATTGTTTCATCTTTGATTTTTTAAAAAATATATTTTTATTGATTTCAGAGAGGAAGGGAGAGGGAGAGAGAGATAGAAACATCAATGATGAGGAAGAATCATTGATTGGCTGCCTCCTGCATGCCCCGCAATGGGGGTCGAGCCCACAACCCGGGCATGTGCCCTTGGCCGGAATCGAACCTGGGACCCTTCAGTCCGCAGGCTGACGCTCTATCCACTGAGCCAAGCTGGCTAGGGCACATCTTTGATTTTTAATTATTCACATAATCACATGGACTTTTCCCCTTGTGTTTGTGTACTTTGGGACTTTTTTTTAAAAAACTTTTTTTTTTTTAATATATCAGAGAGGAAGGGAGAGGGAAAGGAAGATAGAAACATCAATGATGAGAGATAACCATTGATCAGCTGCCTCCTGCACACCCCACACTGGGAATCAAATCTGCACCATAACCCAGGCATGTGCCCTGACCCGGAATTGAACCATGACTTCCTGGTTTCTAGATTGAGGCTCAACCACTGAGCCATGTTGGCCGGGCCTTTGGGACCTTTTTATTTATTTTATTTTTTAATATATTCTTTGATTTTTTTACAGAGAGAAAGGGAGAGGGATCGAGAGTTAGAAACATTGATCAGCTGCCTCCTGCACACTCCCCACTGGGGATGTGCCCGCAACCAAGGCACATGCCCCTGACCGGAATCGAACCTGGGACCCTTGAGTCCGCAGGCTGACGCTCTATCCACTGAGCCAAACGGTTTAGGGCTGGGACCTGTTTAAATGTCTTGCCCTGACAGTTTTGCTCAGTGGATAGAGCGTCAGCCTGTGGACTGAAGGGTCCCGGGTTCGATTCCGGTCAAGGGCATGTACCTTGGTTGCGGGCACATCCCCAGTAGGGGGTGTGCAGGAGGCAGCTGATCGATGTTTCTTTCTCCTCGATGTTTCTAACTCTCTATCCCTCTCCCTTCCTCTCTGTAAAAAATCAATAAAATATATATTAAAAAAATAAAATAAACGTCTTCCACATGCCACCCATTGTCTACTCTCATTCCAGGGAAGAGAGAAGACTCCCCCAGTGCCTACTGTCAAGACATCAATGTCAAGATTTAGGCTCTTACATCTGTTGTCTCTTGGATAGGACAACAATCATGGATAGTTAGGACGAAAGGAATACGTAACCCATTTTTCTCCAGGTACTTTTAAAAGTCTATAAAATATCTAAGGAGTAGAAACTTCATATAACATAACACAGATATCATAATACAAATTTATAATAGCCTCATGTTTTTTGTTTTTTTTTTTATTAGTTAAGGTATTACAAATGTGTCCTCATCCCCCCCACTAACCCCCAACCTCCCCCCCCCACACAAACTCATGCTCCCATTACCCCCTTTGTCCATGTCCATTGGTTTGGCTTATATACATGTATACAAGTCCTTCGGTTGATCTCTTCCCCTTACCCCCGCCCTCCCCTACTTTCCTTCTGGGGATTGATAGCCTGATCGCTGTTTCTCAGTCTTTGGGTCTGTCCCTTTTCATCAGTCTATGTTGTTCTCTATAATCCACAAATGAGTGAGATCATGTGGTATTTATATTTCTCTGACTGGCTTATTTCACTTAGCATAATGCTCTCCAGTTCCATCCATGCTGTTGCAAAAGGCAAGAGTTCCTTTTTTTTTTACCACAGCATAGTATTCCATTGTGTATATGTACCACAGTTTTCTAATCCACTCATCTGCTGATGGGCACCTAGGCTGTTTCCAAATCTTAGCTATGGTGAATTGTGCTGCTATGAACATAGGGGTGCATATGTCCTTTCTGATTGGCGTTTCTGGTTTCTTGGGATATATTCCTAGTAGTGGGATCACTGGGTCAAATGGGAGTTCCATTTTTAGTCTTCTGAGGTAGCTCCA
Source organism: Myotis myotis (assembly GCF_014108235.1). Lineage (NCBI taxonomy): Eukaryota > Metazoa > Chordata > Mammalia > Chiroptera > Vespertilionidae > Myotis > Myotis myotis. Next base: position 78,533,752 of record NW_023416314.1, read on the forward strand.
TACTGTTCTCCACAGTGGCTGCACCAGTCTGCATTCCCACCAGCAGTGCAGAAGGGTTCCTTTTTCTCCACATCCTCTCCAACACTTGTTGTTTGTTGATTTGTTGATGATAGCCATTCTGACAGGTGTGAGATGATAACGCATTGTCGTTTTGATAATGTTTTTTTTTTTTTTAAATATATTTTATTGATTTTTTACAGAGAGGAAGGGAGAGGGATAGAGAGTTAGAAACATCGATGAGAGAAACACCGATCAGCTGCCTCCTGCACACTCCCCACTGGGGAGGTGCCTGCAACCAAGGCACATGCCCTTGACCGGAATCGAACCTGGGACCCTTGAGTCCGCAGGCCAACGCTCTATGCACTGAGCCAAACCGGTCAGGGCTTGATAATGTTTTTTAATTGTTAAGTTTCCTACATGCCCTTTACTAATTTTCCCCAGTCTCCAAAAGATATGTACACCCCATGCAATATTTTCGTTTATATGGTCAAACCTAACAGATAATGTATCAATTCAGTTTTGTCCACTGGAATTTTCTTTTTTGGAGTCCTTCATCCTTTGGGTTTAATGTAGAGTGGTTGCGTCCTAGGCTTGCTCCATAGCTGCTTTCCTGACCTTCTTAAGACTTCTCTTGTGGGGAGACAGGTGGAGAGGTGGAAGCATGTATAGCGGGGATAAATGGTGGTGGAAAAAACAAAACAAAATGAAATTTAAAAATAATTTAAAAAAATCACCCTTGCCAGTCTGGCTCAGTGTTTGGAGCATTGGCCTGAAGACTGAAGGGTCCCAGGTTAGATTCAGGTCAAGGGCTTATGCCTTGGTTGCAGGCTCCTACCGGGTCTGGGCACATGTGGGAGGCAACCAATCGATGTGTTTCTCTCACATCAATATTTCTCTCTGTCTTTCCCTCTCTCTTAAAAAAAAAAAAAAAAAAGGAAAAATATCCTCAGGTGAGGATTAAAAAATAGTAATAAAAAGTACAAATAATAATAAAAATAAAAGTAAGCTATAAAAAAAATTCTCTCTGTTCTGTGTTGAATCTCCTACTGCCTGGATCTTAAACCTTCTTCCTCTTTCTTGTTTTACAGGATTATTTTGGTCAACCACCTCATCTAATAGCTTCCAGAGAAAGTGACCATAGGAGGTAAACTTTGTGACAACTTATCTGTCTGAAAATGTTGACTCTTCGCTCATAGTTTAGCTGGGTATGGAATTCTAGGTTAGAAATACTTTTCCCTTGGAATTTTAACGGCGTTGCCCCACTGTCCTCTAATTTCCAAGTGTTGCTGTTTATAAATGTAGTTTTGTTCCTCTTTTTATTTTTCTTCTATGTTTTCCCCCTTATGTAAAATACCTGTTTTCTACCACTCCATAGTTCAGTCTGCACTTTTATCCCAATTTCTGTGGCTCTACTACAGGATATTGGAGCCTGAATTATAGCTCTTACTTTTTTCTACTTTTGTCCCTCTCTTTCTGTTTATTCTCTGGAGGACAGTTCCATTTTATCTTCTTATCCTTTCTATCGAATGTTTAATTTTAACTCTCTTGTTCACTGGTTGCTTCATATATATATATATGATATATAATATATATTATTTCTGTTTTATTTCATGTTTTCTTATCTTTCCAAGGAATTTTCCTATTTTTAAGTTTTCTTCTGCTTTTCATATTGTTTCCTCTGAACTCCCCCATTATCTGGTGTACTAGTGTATGTGTGTTATTGTTCTTGAAGGTTTTCCTCAAATGTTGGATCTTTGATTATTTGTATTTAAGAATAAGGCAATAAGCAGAGTTCATTGGAAACTCTTTGTGCACAGATGGGGCTTGCTAATTGATGGCTTTCGTTCTAAGGTGACTAGAGTAAGCAGAGTGTTTTTATTAGGTACCCTCAAATGTCAGGTTCTATAGGTCACATTGCAGGGCCGATACAGTTTCTCCAGAGAAGAATTCTCCAGCCTCTATCTGGGGAATATTTGCATGGCCACCACTGTTGAGGTTCTAGTATCAGAGTAGGGGGAATAGAGCTGTGGATCCAACATTTCGCATGCGTGTTTTCACCCAGTCTTTTTGTTTTCAGCTCAGTGCTCACTACTGCCTTCAGCTGTGCCTGGTGTCCCTGAGATGATGTTTTGCAGATTCAATTTCTCCCTCTGGTATCCTGCAGGGGTTGTTACCAGGCTAAAAAGGGTTGGAGAGGGGATATGTGAGTTTAACTGCTTTATATACATACTTTTAAACAATTTCCCTGTTTTCAGCTACATGCCTTTCTCCTTCCACCTCCAGGTTCTAAAGTTTTGGAGGGATAAATACAGTGAACATATTAATCTTCTTGTTTATACTCTCCTCTCTGAGCATTCAAGTCCCAGCTTCCTGCACTCTGCTGAGTTCCCACTTCATCTCTTAAAATGTTTTGACCTCTCTGATTCGCTGTTGTCTGCTCTCCTGTCCTCTTTGTCTTTATAGTTTTATACCATATTTGTTTATTTATTTTCATCTGGTGGTTTTGGAGATAAACATTGTGTGTTCAATCTTCCACGTTTGACAGAATGTCTCCTCCATTATATTTTGATTTTTCTTAATTGAATTCTGAAGAGTAACCCTCTTTTTCATCATGAAGGTAACTTTATGAATTTTTCTGTGTTAAAGTGGCTAACACAATGAATAAATACACTGTACTACTGCACTACTACTATAGTGTACAACAAACTCTACTAAATATTACTATACACATGTAACTTCTCTCATTTTTAAAAAACTGAAAATCTCTCTTGACCCCACATTCCCCTCTACATACTGCCCTATTTTCTTGCTCCCTGTGGTAGGCAAAAAAGTGGCCTTCCAAAGATATATTCACTTTCTAATCCCAGGACCTGTGAATATAACCTAATTTAGCAAAAGATGTGATCAAATTAAAGATCTTGAGAGGAGGAGCTTATTTTGGATAACCTGGGTGAGCCCTAAATGCCTTCACAAGTGTCCTTATCTGAGAGAGACGGACCAAAGGAGATCAGACATACACAGAAGAGGAGGAGGCAGTGTGACCCCAGAGGCAGAGGCAGGAATGATCCAGCCACAAGTCTAGGAAAGTTGACAGCCACCAGAAATTGCAAGGGCAAAGAATGGATTCTTTCCGAGAGCCTCTGTAGGGAGTGTGGCCTCCGCCAATATCTTGATTTTTGGATGTCTGGCCTCCAGAACTCTGAGAAAATACCTTTCTGTTCTTTTCAGCCACCCGATTGGTGGTCATTTGTTAAACAGTTGTAAGAAACTAAGATCCTCCCTTTACAGCAGAATTCCTCCAAATAGTTGTCATGCTTATTTTTTCTAAGTATTCTCCTCTATTCCTTTCTATCTAACTTTTTACATTGGACATTTTAATATACACAGAAAAGTTGAAAGATTAGAGCAATGAACAACTAAGTATTCTCTACCTATATTCAACAGTTGATAACTTTGCTCTATTTACTTTATGTCTGTTTATTTCCTCACATACCTCCTAAGAATGTAGATATTCTTCTGCATATCAATAATACCTAAATAAATTTAATTTTAAAAATTTTTTAAATTTAATAGATTATAAACAATTCTCTTATATTATCTAATATTCAGTTTATATTCAAATATCCTTTCTTGTCCCCAAAACATCTTTTTTTAAAAAAATATATTTTATTGATTTTTTTACAGAGAGGAAAGGAGAGGGATAGAGAGTTAGAAACATCAATGAGAGAGAAACATCGATCGGCTGCCTCCTGCACGCCCCCTACTGGGGATGTGCCGGCAACCAAGGTACATGCCCTTGACTGGAATCGAACCCGGGACCCTTCAGTCCGCAGGCCAACGCTCTATCCACTGAGCCAAACTGGTTAGGGCCCCAAAACATCTTTTATAACTTTTTTCCTTGGCTCAAGATCCAATCAGGACTCATATTTTCAGTATGATTGTTAACTCTTTTAGTCTACATTAGTCTCCCTTTTATTTGGTTTTAACAACTTTGATATTTTAAAATTTTATTTTTTAAACACATTTTATTGATTTTTTACAGAGAGGAAGGGAGAGGGAGAGGGAGAGAGAGTCAGAAACATCGATTCAGCTGCCTCTTGCACGCCTCCCACTGGGGATGTGCCCGCAACCCAGGTACATGCCCTTGACCGGAATCGAACCTGGGACCCTTCAGTCCGCAGGCCGACACTCCATCCGCTGAGCCAAACCAGCTAGGGCTGATATTTTAAAAATTTTAAGCCTGTATTCTTATACATGTCCAACATTCTGGAATTATCTAATTGTGTCCAGATGGATTTATCTAATTAGCCCATGCTTCTATCTGCTGTAGTCTCTGTACACTGGAAGTTAGGGTGTGGGCCCTGGCTTCTCTTTCTCTGTAGCACTCATCACTCCCTGCCGCAGGGTTTTCCTCCTGCAGTTTATTATCTCTCTTCTCCACTAGAATGTAAGCTCCATGAGGGAATCAGTGTGTGTCTGCTGGGTTACCTGGCTCAGTCGCTGTCCAACCCACATATAGCAGGCACTCAGATATATTTGTGGTATGAAACAATCCGTCAGGTTCAGTGATTTTACCTGGCTCAATACTATTAAACACCTGTTGAGGAATTGCTGTAATAATTTACCCTGTTCTTAGATTATCTCAAACTTTTTGAAGCCTCAAATGCCTAAAAAGTCTCTATTCCAGCCCTAGCTGGTTTGGCTCAGTGGGTAGAGCGTTAGCCTGCAGACCAAAGGGTCCCAAGTTCGATTACAGTCAAGGGCATGTACCTCAGTTGCAGGCCAGGGCCCTGGTCGGGTCTCTTGCAGGAGGCAACCAAAGCCAACCAATTTGATATTTCTCTGTCTTTCCCTATTCTTTTTTTTAATTTTATTTTTATTTTTTATTTTTTATTTTATTATTATTATTTTCCCCCCTATTCTTTCACTCTCTAAAAATCAATGGAAAAATATCCTCGGGTGAGGTACAGAATTCCCCTCAGCAGTTTGAAGGCATGCCCCTTTGTTTTGTCCCTTCAAGCATGGCCATTGAGAGTCCAGATCTATTTTTATGCTTGAGCTATTGTACATGACCAGGTGTTCTGTATATGTGGCCTGTTTTCTTCTATTTGTCTCTATATTTTTGTTTATTTATTTTATTTATTTTAAATATGTTTTTATTGATTTCATAGAGGAAGGGAGAGGGAGAGAAATATCAATGATGAGAGAGAATCATTGATGGGCTGCCTCCTGCACGCCCCCTACTGATGATCGAGCCTGCAACCTGGGCATGTGCCCCAACTGGGAATCAAACCCTGACCTTTTGGTTCATAGGTCGATGCTCAACCACTGAGCCACCACGACCGGACTGCTTATTTATTGATGTGAAGTTTATAGCTTGTGCTTTCTTCCATTCTCAAGGAACTCTAATCCCATAGTTGGACAATAAAGTAGAGATATTGGGTATGGGCAGAGTTGGAAAGAGAAGCTAAAGAAGGCTCAACTCTCGTAGTAGGAGCTCTTTGACAGATGATGATAGCCAACACTTACTGAATTTATAATAATCAGAATAATTTCACAGGCATTATGCTAAGCACTGTACACGTTCTCTAGCATTTAAGCTGCCCAGCAACTCTGAGGTAGGAACTCTTACTCTATCAACTGTCCCAACTAGAAACTGCAAGGGCCAGGCTTGAGCCCAGGCAGCCTGACCCCAGAGCCACACTCTGCTAGATGACCACGTCGGTTTTGTAGGTTTTGTAACCTGCCAAAGCCAGGGCTCTGAGCCGGGGGCAGGGAATGAGGCTGCAGCATCCCTCCCATTCATTCAGTGAGTGCTTGTTGAATGAGTGCTTCAGTGGCAAGTTTTTAGGACCATAAATGCCAAAAAACAATGATGTTTATTTTTTCCCCAGATCTCTGCCTTCCCGAGATCATCCACTCCTAGCCTCCTCTGGTGGGGTTCTCTGAGCACCGAGAACTTGTTGCCTCTCGTAGAAGAGGCCTGCACATGCATGAGGCCAAGATGGACACTTTTCTGTTGTGTGGGTCTCAGATTGCACTGCACAGTATATACATTATGAACCAAACAACCAGACTTTTTCTTTGGCTGCATTACATTTTCTCTTGGGATAACGGATGCATTTCACTGAAGCTGCAGAAAGAAAAAGTGAAGATCAAGAACCTGTGGGAAATGGCAGCCGCCTTATAGGTATAGACATTTTCCCTCACCCAGGTGGCTAGTACTTTATCATATCCCTTTTGACTAGAATTAACCAAAATGCACACAGTTCAGAGAATTGAGGGCTCCTGAGTGATTTTTTAACATGTTTATTATCCTACTTTTTCTTTGCACATTCTCCCAAATCCCTGTTTCTTGCAACAGGATGTGTTTAAAGTGACATTATTGTTTGGTTTTATTAAAATGTCCTCTTAGTCTGTCCCAGTCATTCATTCAGCAAATACTGAACATGCACTATGTGCCAGCTGGGAAGGCAGCCAAAGTGCAGGGCTAGGCCTTACCCTTGGCCTCCTTTCTCATGTTGAGACAGATGTCTCAACAAGTAGATCACCATGCATTGTGAGATGGGTTAGCAGGGAGCTATGCACCAGGTATGGTGGGAACCACGGAGAAGGGAAGGCCCGACCCCAGGGGGGCTAGTCAGGGAGGTGATCAGGGAAGGCTTTGTGGAGATAACCATTTTAGGCTGGACTTAAAAGGGTGAGAAGGTAACAATGGGTGAGAAAAGGACACATTCTAAGCAGAAAGAATAGTGTTGCCAAGGTACAGTGACCGGAACCTGCATGGCTCATTCAGGAAAAGGAGTAAAGAGGGTGTTCTAGAGACTGTAGGATGTGAGCTCGGGCAGAGCCTAGGGACAGCCTTGATACAGGATGAAGGAAGTTAGCCTTTGTTCTGTAGGGACAGAGAGAATGACAGCATTTATGTAAAGCATCAGATCTTTGCTTTACATAAAGTTCCAAGCCGAGAGATCTAAATCAACTGGGGACAGCGTGGGAGTGGGTCAGAGGGGGCCACCGAGTGGTGCTCTGTCTGGCACAGAGAGGTGCTCAGTAAATCAGGAGGTGCAATTATTAGCTCCTAATGAATAGGGCAGAGAGCATGAGGCTATGAACTAAGGCAGACAAATGGAAATGAAGAGAGGATAGATTGGAGAGGGTTTTAGATGTCCTATTTAGCAGGATTTCCTGACTCTGAACGGATGGTGAGGAGGGAGGCACCAAGCTTAGAGATAATAGTAGTTGCTCTATATCTTCAACCTTACTCTGCAGTTAGGCGCTTCGCACGCAGTGTATCATTTAATCCCATAATAGCCTTATGGGAGGGCTTGTATGATTATCCAGATTTTATAGATGAGGAAGTTGGAGCCCAGAGTGGTCAATCAGAGTGACAAGGCAGGTATGTTGTGATGGTAGTCAGGATATGAACCCAAGGGAACCGGCACCCTTAGCCGCTACTCAGTGGCTTCTGCAGCTGACTGGGTTTCAGTGCCAAGTGACTGGGAGGTGAAGTGGCCACCCTGAGAAGCAGTTAACAGATGGCAGATTCAGGCCTGGATCCCTCTGGAAGCACCTCCTACTTCCCAGAGCTCACACACAGGCTGCCTGGGTGCCATCAGAATACAGATGTGTTGTGTTTGGTCCATAGAGTTGTTCTTTTTCCTTTTTCTTTCTTCTTTTTTTAGAGAGAAAGGAAAGAAGAAGGAGAGGGGGTGGGGGGGGATAGAGAGAGAGAGAGAAATTGATCAGCTGCCTCCTGCATGCCCCCAACTGGGGATTGAGCCTGCAACCTAGGCATGTGCCCTGATCAGGAATCAAACCAGTGACCTTTTGGTACATAAGATGATAGATACTCAACTAACTGAGCCAAACCAGTAAGGGTTGTTTTTTTTCTTTTTAAAATTACAATTGATATTCAATATTATTTCATACTAGAGGCCCAATGCATGAAATTCATGCAAGAGTAGGCCTTCCTTCCCCCGTCTGCCGGCACTGGCTTCCCTCTGGCACCTGGCACCCAGGCTTCCCTCTGGCCGGCCGCCGGCAGGCACCTGGGACCCGGGCTTCCCTCACAGCCCCAGCTTCATCCTGAAGGTTGTCCGAAAGGACGTCTGGTCTAATTAGCATATTACACTTTTATTATTATAGATTAGTTTCAGGTGTACATGGCCCATAGGAAATTTTAAACAGTTTTTAGAATTAATTGCTAACATTTAAACATCTACAAATTCACATTAAAACATGGGTTTCTGGCTTTCTTAAAAAGCAGGGAGGTCGGGCCACACCGGCCCCATATTGCAACCCTTGTTGCCTCTCCGGGTTTCCTACAGCGGGGACCTGTGCTCCCAGTTGGCCAGAGCCCACCAGCATGCCTAGGGTCCCTGCCCACCTCCACAGGTACCCGGGTTTGCATCTCTTGGTGACAAGCTGGTCCAGTTGATGCCAAGCTGTGCTTGTGCATTTATTCTCGTGTCAAGCCCAGGCCTCTACTGATGGCTAAAAGAGTTGTTGTTTTTTAAGTATATTTTTATTGAGTTCAGAGAGGTAGTGAGAGGAAGAGAGAGATAGAAACATCAATGATGAGAGAGAATCATTAATCGGCTGCCTCCTGCATGCCTCCCCATTGGGGATCGAGCCCACAACCTGGGCATGTGCCCTTGGCTGGAATCAAACCTGGGACCATTCAGTCCGCAGGCCAACACTCTATCCATTGCCAAACCAGCCAGGGCTAAATATTCTTTTTGAGCTTAGGGAATGCAGTATAAGATAAAAACTGTGTGTTTTGTTTTGTTTGTCTTTTTCTAAATGCTGTGGGAATTGAAAAAAACTACATACCTACCCATGCTTGAGTGCCCACAGGGAGCAGGCTTATGTGCGGTAGTGCAGGACAAAGGTGAATGTCTTAGTTCCTGAAACCAGCACCGATTAAAATGAACCATCAGTCTTACCATGGAAAATGGCAAAAGTAGTGGCAGCTGTACAAATTATGCTGTGATGTTTTTCTGTTTAATTTGTTTTGTAATAAGTCATTGGCTTGAATTTTGAGTTGTGTACTTTGGGTGTATTATGAGGAAGCTTTTAGGGAAAATACGTGTGCATGTGTGTGTGTGTACTATAGCTTATATAGCTTGAAATTTTCTGCAGAAATTCCGTTTCAGAACATTTTTTTAAAAGTTGTGATTTAGCCCTAACCGGTTTGGCTCAGTGGATAAAGCGTCGGCCTGCGGACTGAAGGGTCCCAGATTCGATTCCGGTCAAGGGCATATACCTTGGTTGCGGGCACATCCCCAGTGGGGGGTGTGCAGGAGGCAGCTGATTGATATTTCTCTCTCATTGATGTTTCTAACTCTCTATCCCTCTCCCTTCCTCTCTATAAAAAAATCAATAAAATATATTTTAAAAATAAATTTTAAAAAAGTTTTGTGATTTATCAAATGTTGAAAACCTGTTTCTGTACCATTAAGTTAAAATGTGAGGCACAGGATGGGAAATAGGCATTTGTTCATATTAAATATTTTGTTACATTTCAGACATAACAGTCCCCCATGGTGTCAGTGGTCAGGTTGGCCAAATAACGGAATTTATTATAAATTGCATTTAGAGACACAGGTTCCAACAGGTGTAAGAGATAGAGCTGATGTCCTGGCCAGCGTGGCTTAGTTGGTTGTAGTGTCATCCTGTACGCTGAAAGGTCGCGGGTTCAGTTCCTTGTCAGGACATATACCTAGGTTGTGAGAGGCAACCAATCGATGTTTCTCTCCCGCATCAATGTTTCCCTCTCTCTCTTTCCCTTACCCTCTCTCTAAAAAATTAATAAAAAACAACAACACATATCCTCAGGTGAGGATAAGAGAGAGAGAGAGAGAGAGAGAGAGAGAGAGAGAGAGAGAGAGAGAAAGAAAGAGAAAGAAGGGAGGGAGGGAGGGAGGGAGGAAGGAAGGAAGGAAGGAAGGAAGGAAGGAAGGAAGGAAGGAAGGAAGAAAGGAAGGAAGGAAGAAAGAAAGTGAGTTTCAGGAGTTTGACACCTACTCTAGGTTCTTGTGTGACACCAGTTTCCCATCATGCCTGGCCCCTGATTTAGGAGCTGGAGGAAGGTGGTGGCTGCTGCTGGGCACAAATTTCTTAGAAGCCACTGGGCACTATTATGGGATGGCCACTCGTCTCAGAAGCTCACTGTCCACCTTGTAAGAGTGTTCATCCTGCCAGATCACACTGACCCAACTCTCATGAGCCAGCCCTGCCCGCTTTTTCCTGGGAGTTAGAAATAATTGTCTAAGGTTCACAGTGCAGAGCCATTTCTACGTAGAATACATGGGCTTGCGAGGCCACACTCTGCTGCTTGGACTCTGACCCTTGCCCAGCACATTCTCCTTCCTCCTCCTCCTCCTCCTCCTCCTCCTCAGAGACGCCCCACCCCCAATGTGCATGCCTAGGGTGGGACCTGGACGTGTGTCGTGGCCGATTCTGTTCGTGTCTGTATTGCTCAGAACCCATTGTTTCTTATTGATATATAGACAAATGCCTAATACTACGTGATCAAAACCGTGCTGAGAGCCAGGGACACAACAGTCAGGTGCCCTGCCCTGAGGACAAGAGCGTGCAGGGACTGATTTGTGAACAAGGTACCCTTTGTTACAGTACATTAACAACTGGTATTTTATCTCGGTCACATTGTAATTTTATTTTTGTGGTGTGGCCCAAGAAGATCCAGCCAAGTTCATGGTAAAATTCTACTACTTATTCACTTAACAGATATTTAGTAAGCACCTGCTATTTTCCAGGCACTATTCCAGATGTCAGGATTTTAACAGAGAACAAACTGACAAAGCTCCCTGATCTCTTGAAGTTTATGCTATTGTGGAAGGAGACAGAAAAGTGAGGACGATATGTAATGTGAGCTAAGAATTTTGAAGGAAAGGCAAGCAGGGCAAGGAAGAGGGTATGGCGGTGTGCGTGCCCTTTTAAGTGGGGGAGTTGGGGAGAGCCTTTCTGATGAGGTGACTCAAAGCAGGGCCCCCAAGGAGGGGAGGGAGAGGCAGCTGTTTGGGGGAAATCCTTTCCAGGCAGGAAGGCAGCAGGGACAGAGCCCGAGTGGCAGGTGTGCCTGGCCTGTTGGAGGAATAGGAAGTCACTAAATGAACATCTGCGCTCCTCATTCTCCTTGTGGGCAAGTCCATGTTGGGAGGAGCAAATGAAATCATTTATGTAAACCATCAAGCATGGTAAAAAGTTGACTTCATCCCGTATTTGTAGAGTGTCTAAATCATCACAGATCATAACGAGTATATTACAATTCTGTCCTTTCATTTTTTTATGATTGAGGTGAAATTCACAAAACATATAATTAACCATTTTAAAGTGTACAATCCAGTGGCATTTAGTGCATTCACACTGTTGTGCAACCACCATCTCTGTCTAGTTTCCAATCTTTTCATCACCCGGCCCTTTTATTTTTAATATTAGTTTGTGTTGCTGCTCTTGAGAAAGGGTTCCCCGCCATATCTGACTTTGCCCTTTCTGTTTCTGGCTGGCCTTCCCCAGTTCCTATGATTCATCCAGGTGCTTATTCAACAGATAATTATCAAGCATTTACTGTGCAATCGGCACCAGGTTGGGTAGGTACTGGGAATGAAATGCTGACAGAGGACACACTAGTACAGGTCCCCACATAATCTAGTGAGGGATTTAGCCACTGAACATATCGTTGCCAGAAAATGGATTTAAATTATGATAAATGCTTATAGAAAAAATGCTTTGAAAATTGTGTGTAAAGCTAATAGAAGTGGAGAAGCCACTAGCTTTTAAGGCTCAGAATAACATGATTATATATATTTTTTTTAATATATTTTATTGATTTTTTACAGAGAGGAAGGGAGAGAGAGAGAGAGTTAGAAACATCGATGAGAGAGAAACATCGACCAGCTGCCTCCTGCACATCTCCCACTGGGGATGTGCCCACAACCCAGGTACATGCCCTTGACCGGAATCGAACCTGGGACCTTTCAGTCCGCAGGCCGACGCTCTATCCACTGAGCCAAACCGGTTTCAGCTGATTATATATTTTTTATAATTTGCTCCGTAGTTCAGAGACACTGGAGAGAAAGACTCAGGAAAGTGACCTGGATTATGTGAAGGCAGGAGGTAGGAAGGCAGGCAGTTATTTCATTCATTTCCTCCTGATGACAGCCCTTTGAGGTACGCAAGGACAGATGTTCTTACCGTCCCTCCCATGTTATAGATGTGGACACTGAGACGTAGAAGGCCGTGCCTTGCCTGAGGTCACTTGGTGGGGCTTATCACTAATATTTCACTTTAGCCCTCTGTCTGGTAAAGCTGAAAAGCATGTGTCCAATAGGGGGCAGTGGCACACCTGTTTGGAAGACTCGCACGTGTGTACCTCAGGGTTTGTCTGCAGCCGCCCAGCCCAGGAGAACTCCCAGCTTTCCAGGAGAGGGCACTGCGAGGCTGGCCTCAGAGTCACCTCACAGGACCTCTTGGGTCCTGCCTCCTCCCTCCCCGCTCCCATCCGCCAGAGACTCATGACCCAGCAAGCTCTCAGCTCCCTTGGGCCTCTTCTCCGTATTGGGTGATTGTTTCTTAATCAGGCTGTGGAGCAACAAATCAGGGCTGGTAGCCCAAGTCAGCTCAAGCGATGAGCTGGTGATCACCAAAACATAGGTGCGGCGCAGGGCGGGGAGCTACAAAAGCTGCTAGCGCGCGCCTCGGCCTCGCGGCCACCTGGTGCCGCCGCTGCGGCCGCCGCACGTCGGTCATGTAGGCGCGATTGTCAGGCTTCTCTAGGCAGGATGACCTGGCAGCGTTTCCACCCCACCCACAGCTAGTTTCGCTTTCCTAATGTCGTTAAAAAGTGCCTTCTAACTGAAGTAGGGTGGTTGAACAGGTTCCAACATTTTACTTAATTTTTTTAAAAATTTATTTCAGCCAGGAAGGGAGAGGGAGAGAGATGGAAACATCAATGATGAGAAAGAATCATTGATTGGCTGCCTCCTGCACGCCCCCATTGGGGATTGAGCCCGCAACCCAGGCATGTGCCCTTGACTGGAATAGAACACAGCCCCTTCAGTCCATAGGCTGACACTCTATCCACTGAGCCAAACCAGCTAGGACAGTGGTCGGCAAACTGCGGCTCGGCAAACCGCGGCTTGTAAGGCACATGCGGCTCTTTGGCCCCTTGAATGTGGCTCTTCCACAAAATACCGACTTCTATGCATGGGCCACGAACTTTCAATCGCACTGTATGTGTGCACCCGCACGTGGTATTTTGTGGAAGAGCCACACTCAAGGGGCCAAAGAGCCGCATGTGACTCGTGAGCCGCGGTTTGCCGACCACGGAGCTAGGACTTACTTAATTTTTTTATGTGATCAGTTGTTGAAGATTTCTTCCTTCTAGTAAGTCGCTTTTGTTTCCTCTCAGGGTGAGGCCCAGAACTGGTCTCTTTGGCATTTGTCCAAAGTCCAGGTTCTAATAGCTCTTGGACTGTGGTTTAATTTTAACCAGAAACTCTTCTTTTGGAATAATTACTTTTTAATCTGAAAAGAGCCAGTTTGATCAGAGCAATAACACCTCCTGCCTGAATCAGTAGACAAAGTTATGTCTATTGCTGACATATCCTTTTTATTTATTTATTTATTTATTTAAATATATTTTTATTGATTTCAGAGTGGAAGGGAGAGGGAGAGAGAAATAGAAACATCAATGATGAGAGAGAATCATTGTTTGGCTGCCTCCTGCACAATCGGGGATCGTCGAGCCTGCAATTTAGGCATGTGCCCTGACTGGGAATCGAACTGTGACCTTCTGGTTCATAGGTCGATGCTCAACCACTGAGCCACCTCGGCTGGGTATGACATATCCTTTTTAAAAGGGGAGGCTGATTTGGTGGGAAAACTGAAAATGGTGGATAGGTCCATTTGGAGGCCTGTTTGAACATCTGCTTTAATGAGTGTAATAAACTCCAGGCATCTGGGGAGAGAACTGATGGACATGACAGAGAGTCCCCGGAGCCAGCCACATGGCATCAGTTTCTGAGACAATCTCAGCTCCTTTGCCAGCCCATACCTGGCACCACGTCTCAGTTCTGAAAGTGTGGCCATGGACAGGCCTGTCAGCAACGACAGGCCTTATCGCCTTAGGACTGACCTTCCCAGGCAGGGAAGCAGAGCTGGTTCCCGGAGCTCCCTGCGTTCGTCAACATTTCCCATTTCCTCGTCTTCCCTTACAATGCAAGTCCTTCAGGAACGGGTACTTGTATTTGTAGGACCTTAGAGAATTTCTGATGCAGTCAGACAGAAATTGGTTTTTACCTTTTTTTTCAGTTTCGGTGACAATGGAAACCATTTCTAGAAAAAAAATAGATTTATGCCAGCCCCAGATGAGGCAAACGAATTTGGGAAAACTTCCTTATTTTACAGAAATAGTCTTCACTTTGTTGGAGATTCATCCTTGGGCTTATTTAAATATGAAGCTCGCCCTGGCCAGTTTGGTTCAGTGGTTGGAGCGTCGGCCTGCAGACTGACGGGTTCCAGGTTTGATTCCAGTCAAGGGCACATATCTGGATTGCAGGCTCCATCCTCAGCCCTAGTTGGGGTGCATGCAGGAAGCAACCAATCTATGTGTCTCTCTCGCATCCATGTTTCTCTCTTTCTCCCCACTCTCCCTTCCTCCCTTCCCCTCTATCTGAAAGCAATGGAAAAATATCCTTGGGTGAGGATTAATAATAAATAAATAAGAAGCTCTCCTAGAGCACTTAAATAGGAGAGAGGACAGAAAAACTGGAAGCTAACTGTTGAAAGCTGTCACCAGTGGGAGATGAGTCTTACATGAAAATAAAGGCTCTGATTACCGGTGAGTCAGTAAGGGCTGAGGCTTCCATGTAGGAAAACCTGACCTGGCGCAGACTTTTCTAAGGGCAGGTGTATAAAGGCAGGTGCAGTCATGCTGGCCTGATTAGCCCCCACAAAAGCCCCTGAAGGCACAGACTCCTCACAGCTCCTCACTGCCACGGCTCCTTGTTCAAAACACTCACTGAATGTCAGATCACCATAGTTATCGGTTAGATTTGATGTGTGTAAGGACGGCCCATCCGCTCACGACCTAACCTGGCATCGAATCAGAACCTGTTTCTTCTCCCTCCTCTTGCCTCTGGAAGAGGAGGGAGAAAGAGAAAGCGCAAGTTTCCCATGCCCAGAGGAAAACCGATGCTACAGAGATGCATTTTTTTTTAAAGAGAGCAAACCGACCTAATCTGGGAGTTTGATCACCACTGAGAATGTGTTTCTGTTTCATCATTTAGTTTCTTGCTCAGTCTTCCAGCTCAGACCTGTGCAGCAACGTGGCAGGCAGCGCCTTCATTTCTCAGGCCTTTCCTTGCCCGCCGGGCACTGTTACTCTTTCAGACCTGGGCTGCTACCTCCAGGGACACCCCTGCTTCCTGCACCCTCCCTCTGTACCTGCCAAAGGCAGCGGCACTGGGGAGACACTCTCAGGGTGATGCCAGGCTTTCTGAAGGGCACTGTCACCTCCTAGGAAGGACTTCTACTTGGTGGTGTCTCTGAGGAGCCCTGGGACATACCAGTTGGGCACGGATTCAGTTGGGAGGGAGAGAGCACAGACTGTTGATGCCTATCTAAAGCAGCCTGGAGAAGGGCGGGTCTGTGTCTCCAACTGGTTTGGGGTGGGACAGTGGCGCTGGGAACTTTTGCACCAGGAATTCTTTAGATGTTGTAATGGTTTCCCCAAGATCCCTTTATCTGAAAGTTTTCGCCGTCAACCAGCATACACAGGATTAGGGTTTCTCTTTCGTCCTGGTTGTGTCATCAGAAGCCCAGGACAACCCATGAGAATGACAAATCTGAGAGTCAAGCTCACATGGGAGGCTCAGGCATTTTGAGGCAGATGCCAGAGGCGTGGGCTATCCGGGGGTGGCTGCAGATGAAAGACTCAGTGAGTGTTTTGGGGTTTGAGGAGAACACTGCTATGTTATTGCCAGTGAGAAATTCCCTCAAAATAGTCCCTTCTTGGAGAGAAAGGAATGGAACCAAGGGCTTACATCAGCGTATAGGTAGTTGCCCTGGTCAGAAGGTTGTCTGTCTGTTTAATTAATAGATAGCTCCATGGTGTGGGACGGCAAGATCACGCATAGCCCTGAACGTGAGCAAGGCTAGCGCAGGGCTCTGGAAAAGTGGCGACAACGTGTCCAACTGCAGGCTTGCTCTGCCTTAGTCTCCCGGCTGGCCTGGATCAGAAAGAGAATAAAATATTGGGGTGACACCCCAAATATTAGTTCTAAAGGACAAACAGACTGGAAAGGGCGAGCGGGCGCCTGCAGATCCAGCCAGAGTGGCCCAGCCCTACGTGAATGAGGTCACCACGTGTGCCTCACAGGGGCCCGTGCGGCTGCGTGGGAGTTGTCACCTGCGAGACAACACTGCTGACTGCATGGCTTCCTGCGTTGGACTTAGCCTGTCAGCAACACGCTGTTTACATTATTAGCTTGCCAAACTATGCTACACGTACAATGTCTTTTAAGTTCAGTTAAGTTAAGGTTGAGAAATACTGTAACAGAAAAGGCTAGAACAGCACTACAGCAAACAGTGACTACTGAGATTAGAGTGCTTTGAACTTAGCACGAGAGAACCTTGTGAATTTGTAGGAATTAACCGGGACAGGTACCCATCTCTTAGAAGAAGCATGCAGGTTCCTAAAGGGAGTAAGCAGTATTTAGGGAGCAACTAAAGAGGAAAGGAAAGAGATCAAACATCAGAAGACATCTTTGAATATCAGAAGTTGTGATCTCCCTCTACAAAACACTGGGGGCTGAATTGTTTGGGTCAGTTACCTGGGCAGAAGGGTAAACTGAGGAAGAATTGCATGGAGCGGCCTCTGGAAGAAGTGTTCAGGGATGAGGGTCCAGTGGCAGCCTCTTTGATTTCAGAGGTGAAATAGTTTAATCCCAGACTCTGTGAGATGTGAAGAGTCACTCCAAATTTATAAGCTCATTAAACTCGTATTTTTGACTGTCTACACATATGGCTTTAGGGAAAACATGCTTCTAGCCACGCCTTCTCAAACCACTTAGCTATTTTGTCTTCTAATTTCTTTAGTGAGTGTCTCTGTTATTTACAAAGTTTGGGTAAGTCAAGGCAGGGGATTTGCATCTTGGTATCCTTTCAAGAGGGGTCAGTTCAGCCTTGAATTCAGTCTGAACACACACATACAAAATCACCCATCTGTCTGATTTGCTATGGCCATGGGGTCTGGGTCAGGGTTTTAGAGTCTGTGCTTCTTTTGTTATTGTTAATCCTTACCCAAGGATTTTGCATTAATTTTTAGAGAGAGTGGAAGGGAGGGGGAGAGACAGAGAGAGAGAGAAACATTGATTGGTTGCCTCCCACCCATGCCAAACCAGGGTGGGGGATTAAGCCTACAACCAAGTATGTGCTCTTTTTTTTTTTTCTTTTTTAATACATTGATTTCAGAAAGGAAGGGAGAGGGAGAGAAAGAGAGAAACATCAGTTATGAGAGAGAATCATGGATCGGCTGCCTCCTGCACACCCCCTACTGGGGATTGAGCCCACAACCCAGACACGTGCCCTTGTCTGGAATCAAACCTGGGACCCTTCAGTCCGCAGGCCGACGCTGTATCCACGGAGCCAAACCAGCTAGGGTGGGTTTATGCTTCTTTATTGACTTTCTGGCTAGTTCACCTAAAGGCTCCTCCTCCCCATTGTTGTTTTTTGTTTTTTGTTTTTTAATTAAAACCAGAAGACTTCTGCCCATTCCTTTTTTCCCTTCCTTAGATGTTGGTAAGATCAAGATCATGGTCATACAGTACTTTGTTGTTGTTGTTGTTTTGCGGGCGCCAGGACCGACGATCACCAGCTGCCCAAGTTCCAAAAAATTATGCTTCTGAAATCTCTTGATGTCGATTCCACATGTAGAGCAGTCAAGCTGCTCTAGTGTGCCCCTCACGACAGGAGCCCTTTTTGATGGTCGTACAGCGCTTTGAATGACTTCAGGAAGAATGCAGCCTGACTGGCCACTCCCCTGGGGCAGTTCACAAAGCCCCAGGCCAGGGCTTCCCGACAGAGATGCTGTTGACACAGTGCCCATGGCACTATGTTGTTCCTGACCTTGGCATCCACACTCTTATCTCCAGAAGTAGGATAAGCGGTAGTTCAGCCACTTGAGTCTCCTCACAGGAGCCCTCTGTCATCTCCAGCATGACTTGTCGGGCTGGAACTTTGCAGGTCCAGGAACTAATAAGAGGTAGAATGAAGATTTCTTCCTCTGATGCATGTTTACAAGATGTTTTCAAAGATGAGGCTGCAGGGAAGCGGTGACCTCTGCTCCCTGGTGTGTCAGGCGTCAGAATTCTGACAGGAGGGCAGATGGAAGCTCCACCTTCCCGGAGACCTCTTGCTCCGGACAGCCAGTTCCATGCCAGGGATCAGGGAGCATCAGTTGACCAGGAGCCCATAACCTAGATATTGTTGTGCTAAGTAGGCTGGTGCAGTGGGCAGCAGCTGGTTGAAGAACAGCTGTGGCTTAGGCAGGCGGCCTTTTGCACACAGCTCTTCCTGGCTAATGGCTCTTCACTAAGCCTGTGCTATTGGGGCTGTCAGACTTCACCCTGACGCACCTGGCCTTGTGGGTGGGAAAGGAGTTGGATTTTGGGTGGAAGGATGTTAGGTCTCTGTGCCCAGAGGAGGAACCACTATGTCCATGAGGATTAGTCACCCACAGGAGAACCTCAAGGACAGAGACATGTTCTAGAGCAGAGGTTCTCAACCTGTGGGTCGCGACCCCTTTGGGGGTCGAACGACCCTTTCACAGGGGTCGCCTAAGACCATCAGAAAACACATATATAATTACATATTGTTTTTGTGATTAATCGCTATGCTTTAATTATGTTCAATTTGTAACAATGAAATTGGGGGTCACCACAACATGAGGAACTGTATTAAAGGGTCGCGGCATTAGGAAGGTTGAGAACCACTGTTCTAGAGGCAATGTAGAGGGAGGGGTTTGCAGAAGGAGACTCCGGAGTGAGCCCAGAGCCTGGTGGGAGCTCATTAAATCCTTGTTGAGTGAGGAAAGGGAACAGCAGAGGCCGGGAGGGATTGGGAAGGTGGGGCAGTGTCCGTGGAGCATGACAGGAGGAGGAGCTTAGTTATGCTAATTATTAGACTAACTACAAGGGACTATAACATTCATATGGTTGCCCAAGGTGTTCTTAGTAGAAAAAATGTGCTCTCCTGCACTGGAGATTGACAAAGGCTTGGTAAGCAAGTGTTGAAAAGGAGACTCACAGCAAACCTTGCAGCTATAAATGGATAGTTTCTATGTTTCCATCACCAGAATTTGTCAATTTGATGTCAGGTGACTCTTAGTGTTTGGGTGTGAGTGTTTGTGCTATGAGATTGCCTTGTGAGCAATTCTGACTTTTAAGAAAATGGTGGTGAAGTCAACCACCAACAATTCCAGGAGCCCAGGCTCCACCCAGGCCTTGCTCAGGGAAGATGAGGCCCTTCCTCCTGCCATTCGATGTGTGGCACTCCTGTCATCCTTCTACCCGGACACTTCCCCTTCCTCCGGGAGAGCTGGGCTAGGCCCTGGCGTGTGTGTGTGTGTGTGTGTGTGTGTGTGTGTGTGTGTGCAGTGAGTGTGGGATTGAGGACAGAGCTGTCTCCTCTGTAATGATGGCCACTAGTCTGAAGGCTTTGAGCTGAGTCAGGATGAAGCAAGAGTGACACCAAGTGCCAAGAACAGGAGTTCGCCGTGACATCGGGTGTTTTCTCTCAAATCAGAGGAGAGGAGCGGAGAGAGAGGCTTTGTCTCGGCCCACAGCGTTCACCTCAGTGAGGGAGCGACAGCCTCCGAGGCCGCTTGGCATCCATGATCTGCTCTGTTCATTTGCATGAAGGGATTGGCTCTCTGGGACTCAGATGCAGAACTGGGCTTTGAGTCGATTTTAAAAAAATCAAGGTGAAATGTCTTCTTGGCCAGAACATGATGCAGAGACCCAGGTTGCTATTCTCCCCCAGGCTGGTCCTTCAGCTTCCCCTGGAGGAGGAGCAGTACCCCAGCAGGGCGACCCTCCTTGCTGGGGAGCGCTCTCAGGTTACCAAGGCAGGTAGTGAGTGGGTCACCTTTGTATGCAGAGAACAACCCGTTTTCCTTTGTTCAAAAAAACACTGACCCACTTCTCTGTGTTTGTTCCAGAGGCTGCTCCTGGCTCAAGGTCCCTCTGGCCAGAAATCCACCGCATTAAGCCCTGGGCGGGGACTAAGATTCCCATTCCTGTGGAATCGCCCCCTGAGAGGGACTGGGCACTTTTGGGGGCAGAGATTCTGTGGGCTGCTTGGAGAGGGTCACCCCCCTGCAGGCTGGACCTGCATTTACAGCGAGCCCCCAGCCGTCTCCCCAGGGGAAGAATACGGCCAAGTTGGTACCTGCCTTCCGGCCAGTTCCTGTTCTCAGCTTGGAGCCTACTTGGCTTCTTCCTTCACGGGAGATAAGGAAGGAATGTTTGTCCAGGTGTCACTGACTATCTCGGGCACAGGAGTGTCTTCAGGGCGTAGTGTCAGAACCGGTCCCCCTGATCTGGGTGTGCTGTAAACAGCAGGTTGATTCAAAGCTGAGAGGCGTTGGGAAACCCCTTGGGCAGGAGATTTCGAAATGAGATTCAGATTAGAAAAAACATAGTTGGGCGAGTTCTAAGGAACGAAGGAGACAGAAAAGGCTTCCATCTGGCACTTGGTGGGTAGCGGGGATAGATGATGAGCCTGGGAGGCCTGGAATGGGAGGAAGCAGCTGAGCTGAGCACTGCTCCCCTCCCCACTGCCCACAGGACAGGAGGCCCGCTGCGCCTGTCCACCAGGCGAAACCACACCCGGAGCGCAGCGCAGCGCAGCGCCCAGCTAGGGCATGTCAGCACCAGCTAGCAGCTCCATCAGAGGCTCTGCAGAGAGGGAGGGGCCTGGGCAAAGGAGCACGGTTGGCAGGAGTATTAGGAGAAAAACTTAGTTACAAAAAGATTTTAAAAGATGTGTTGGATAATTGAGGAAGGGACTGGTGAGGAAACGAGGAATAAAGCTCTGAAAGCCAAAGCCTTGGTGGCCGGCGCAAAGGGACAGCCCCGCACCGCTGACCAGAGCTGTTCCGCCTGCGCCCTCATCACACAGGCCACTGTGCTGTAGCTCAGGACACCTGCATCGGCTGGCTCCCTGCGGTGGGTGCCTGCGACATGAGGAGCACAGAGGGGGTGCTGGCCGGATCTGGAACCAGCGAGGGGACACGAGGAGAAGGAGAGGGAGACTGAGGAACAAGGGGAGGAAGTAAAGGGCAGGAAAGGTGGAGGAGGAACAGAAGAGTGAAGATTATGCTTGTCATCTGAGGCGGGTGGCCTTGGAGCGGTGCAGTCAAGAATGAGTCTCCAACATGATCAATACTTAGAAAGCTTGTCACCGCGTCACTAAATCCCTCTCGTGTAGTGGCATGAAGACAGTAGTGCTCTTTGGGGACGTTAGGGGCCATCCTGCGTGAAAACGGCGAGTGGCGCTGTAAAAGGGGCTCATATTCACGAGCGTGCCTGCCGCCTCCGCCCTGAAGCCATGACTTCCCTGTCTCGTGCAGAGTGGGGACCCATCGAACCAGAACCCCACCCAGCCTCTCCCCATCTCCTCAGATGGCAAGCTTTGGCATCCTTGGTCCACCCAACTCACCCCAAAACATTTTGCCAAAACATCAGTAAACAAGTATAGGTGAAGGGGGCACAGACCTCTGCCTTTTATACCATTTTCTCCTTCCCAGAGCTCAGCACATGACTAGCCAGGGCTTTCTCATTACAGGCTAAATAGTGTTTCCTCAAAGAGTAGTCAGAAGGCCCCCAAACACCTTCCTCTGAACTCACAGTAGGTGTATTTTGTTTTTATTTTCCATACTATGGACCAGGAAATCCAAGACCTTACCTGAACACGGGGAAAATGTGTCCCTCCCTCCAGCACATCCAGAAATCTCTCAGCCAATGCAAACTTGGCCACAGCCGCTGGCCACCTTTCTTGCGAAGGTTGAATCAGAGATGAATGTTATTAACTACAACATCTAATGTTTGTTTGGGGCTTTATACCGCACGAAGCAAACAATTGTCATATTTAGTTCCCACAGTAATTCTGCATTACTATATTTCCCTTTATAGACATTGAGTTTCAGAGAAATAAAGCATCTTCCTCAGTGTCAACCAGTAAACCTAGGATTCACTCACGTCCTCTGACTCCCAGTCCTCTCTGCCTTCTATGCAAGGTCATGGGCCCCCTGTCGATTTCAGAATATCATCAGAGTTGGGATTCCTGGGTCTCCTTCCTTATCCCATCTCTACACCCCAAGTGACCTTAGACCTCAGCCTTCCTCCCACCTATTCCCATCTCACCCCGACTTGTAAGATTAAGGGGGAGAAGAATCGCCTGGCCGGTGTGGCTCAGTAGTTGAGTGTCGACCTGTGAACCAGGAGGTCACAGTTCGAGTCCCAGTCAGGGCACATGCCTGGGTGGCGGGCTTGATCCCCAGTGTGGGGTGTACAGGAGGCAGCTGATCAATGATTCTCATCATTGATGTTTCCGTCTCTCCCTTTCTCTTCCTCTCTGAAATCAATAAAAATATATGTTTTTTAAAGAGGGAGAAGACTCCATTTCTCAGTGAAGACTGTACACATAATGCAAGTGATTCTCACATTTATTCTGCCAAGAACTCTTTCAAAGTCACCAAGGTTTCTTTTCATTACAAAAGCAATGGGGGGGGGGAGGGGTTATTATAGAAAAAAAGTACAAAATATAGACAAAAAAACAGATGAAAATAAAAATCATAATTCTGCCATTGAGTAATAACTTAGTATTCTGAGCATTGTGGAATTTAGTCTTCTTTAACTTTTATGATGTACACACGGGCTTGTGTTTACAAACATGGAAAATGTGCCCACTCATAACAGTGTTTGGGACCTGCTTTTGAACTTAATGTATTGTAAACATTTTCCTGTTAGTAAATATTTTTATTACAACATATTTAATGGCTACATAATATTTCCTTATTCTAGAGTTAAACATTTTGATTTTTCCTATTTTTTCATTATTATAATGTTTTATGATAGATTTCTATATCTTAAGATATAGAATGAAGTTGAATTTTTTTCATATGACTTTGATCATGTTGAATTTCTTTTATAAATAGGTTCTCCACACTATTTGTCATGGTGTTTTTTTAAAAAAATATATGTTTATTGATTTCAGAGAGGAAGGGAGAGGGAGAGAGAGAAACATCAATGATGAGAGAGAATCATTGATCAGTTGCCCCCTGCACACCCCCTACTGGGGATTGAGCCCACAACCCAGGCATGTGCCCTTGACCGGAATCGAACCCAGGACCCTTCAGGCCGACGCTCTATCCACTGAGCCAAACCAGCTAGGGCTATTTGTCAGTTTTTAATGGTATATTTTATTCTTATTGATACGTAAGAACTCTTTATATTAAGGCTAAAAATTTACCTGCCAAAAACTCATTTGGACATCACATTTTAATGCACCACATTGAATTTGGATACATATTGATTCTCCCCGACTCTCCCACCGAGACCACGAGACCAGGAATGCTTTGCTCTTTTCCCTCTTCTTGCACTTTAACAAATCCCCCCAAACAAAGCAGACTCAGGAGAGGGCTCTGCCTCAGGCCTCACCCTCAGAGCACCTGGGCCTCCTAAGGGCAGCTCCCATCCCTTCTGTCCTGACCTCCAGGACCTCCTCTCCTCCCCTTACCCCCGAGGCTGCCAGGGCTGGGGCGGGGGATGATGGTGGCCCTAGAGGTTCCTGCTCACGGCTGAGACATGAGTGTCTAGAACTCCTGGGAGATCGTGGAGGAGAGGGGGGTGGGTATTAGCATTAGAGGAGACTCATCTTGTTGGGGTGGGGAAAGCCTGTCAGGTCTGTCATGGCAGGAATGTAGAGAACCCCTCTCTCCAAGGGCCCCTCTTCCAAGCACGGCCCTAATGGCAGGGGCTCTGGCATGGCGGTGGCAGCCAGCCTGCCCTCCTCTTCCCAGGCGGGTCCGCTCCTTTGCCCTGTTATTACCGCTGGCAGGTTCGTGTGTGCCTCTGGCAAAGGGGACACAAGTTCTACCAGTTCTCCTGGGTTCCTTCAGCAGCTCGCCCGCTGCGTGTGGGGAGAGGGAGGCGCCTGGGCCTGTTACCTGGAGTCCCCCTCAAAGGCGGGGGAGGCGGAGAGGGGCCGGCTGGAGCCGGCTGGACTGGATGGGCCTAGGTGGTGAGGACAGGATGAGTTTCTTAGCGAGATCACTACCTTGGAAAACTGGGACTGTGGGGAGGAGGTCAGGTACACGCGGAGGCGGATGCTGGGAGTTCCTGCGGAGCTCCTATGGGTTTGGGACGTCCTGACCCACTCCTGGTCCCTTCGCCCTTCCTCCGGTTTAACAGGAATATTTAAGACGGCAGCGGCTGCGACATTCGCGGGAACAGCACACCTGGCATTTCTGGGGCAGGAGCTAGACCCCCAGCTCTTGGGCCCTGGCTCCCCGCCCCCCCCAATGGCTTTCCCCTACAGTTGGGCTTAGGTCCTTCCAGAACTCTCTCCTCTTGTATTTCTTGGGAAGACAGTGTGATGGCTACAGAGAGCCAGTCCGGGCGTCTGCTGCCAGGTGGCCGTGGGGGCTTTGGCAGGTGGTCGGTCTCCTAGGCGTCTCTTTCCTGCCTGGAGAGACGGTGATAGGGACGGTGCAGGAGGCAGGCAGATGGTGCACGCGCGGGCGCCCCCTGCCAGGGTTTCTCCCTCCTTTCCCTCTTCTCAGCTCTGTCACATGGGTGACATTTGGGGGCTTCAAGATGGCTGCTCAAGGGTGGGCCCCCTTCCTGCTGTCCTCAGTTCTCACCCGCTGCTGCTCCTGTCCCTTCACCCCCCACCCCCGACTGGCCACGTCCGTTTCCCCCGGGACGGTGAACTCAGGAGCTCGGGGCCGGGCCTCGTTCAGCTGTGTCCCCGCCTCAGCACAGCGCTTGGCACAGAGCAGGTGCTCAGTGTCAGTAAATGAAGAACCGAAAGGAAAGGGTCCCCCGTTCCAGTCATTGCTAATTTGAAAGTCAAGAGCCCCAGTTGAGTCCAGCAGCCCTAGGCCAGAGGCTGGCTCCCTATCCCCTGACCTTGAGCCAGGCACTGCGTCTCCCCAGCCTCAACTTCTCTGTCTAAAAATAGGAACAGTAATGACTACCTCCCAGGGTGGCTGTGGAGGTTAGCGATGATGAAGCCCGGGATGCAGCATGTATAGGGGAGCCATAAACGGAAGGGGTGATTAGCTGCTGTTCTAGGACTGTTTACCTACGTGCCGAAAGCCAAATGCTTGCCTCAAGCACTCGAGGGTTAGCAGGGCCCGTGGCCCTGCATCTCGGCGCCCTGGGAGCCTCTTGGTATGGTCTCCTACCCAGTGCGTGGCCCCTCTGCTCTGGGCAGAGACCTCTGCTGCGGTGCTTGCGGGCAGGGCGGCCAGCAGCTTGGACAGAGCGGCTGAGTGGTGGCACTCGTGGCTCTGCCTGGGGCAGCTCGGCCAGGTCTCCTCTCGGCCAGGTCTCCTCTCGGTGATGTTGGGGCGGGTTTGCTTCCCCTCAGGTCTGGAGTCAGAAGTGGGGGCTCCCGTTTGACATTGAGGCCGGGTGTGCAGTGCCACCAGCTCAGCCCGCACATCGCTGAGCAGTTTTAGGCGCCTGATTTGTGTTTCTTTCTGCTTGGAAGGCCAGTCAGGGGAGAAGTAGTACTCCACCGTTTTATGTGGAGAGAGCAGGGGGAACCACTGACGCCAAACCCAGCTCTTACATTCAGGACGCAGACCTGGCGGCTCGCTCAGTGCACCGCCCCCTCCCAGGACCAGACTCTCCACACCTAACTCAGCCTCCCCTCCAGCGCGGCCCTGCAGTGGTGTGGGACCTGAACCGTCCCCCCCGCACCCCCCCATCTCGTGTCAGCGAGTCTGCTGCCCGGGAGGAGAGCTGCCAGGCAGGGAGGGCGATCTCAGGGGCACGGAGAGGAGTGGCTGGTTGCTTACAGGGAGGGACTCAAAGAGCTGGGCGCATTGGCTTGGGAGTTGGGAGCTAGAGTTTCAAAACAGACTCCAGAAACATGGGAGGGGGCTGGCAGGAGGAAAGGAGGAGGGCGGTTTGTCTGGGACATGAAGAGTCGGGGACATCCTGGGTCAGGTGGCTGCCGTCACCTGAGGGAGTGGACTGGTCTTGGGAGGCCCCAGAAGACGGGCCAGAGCCGGTGGTAGCGAGAGGGGAGCCCCTGCCCACTGCGTGTCCACATCCTCATCACCCCAAGCCCAGAGGACGGAACAGCCTCCCAAGTCATGTCACTCTAGCTGGTGGCTTCCTCTCCATTTCATTCTGTTCTCTGGCTCTGCTTCCTGGCTCTGCTTCCTGGGGAATGGCGATGAGGCCTGGAAGTCCTGACCATGCGCTTTGGCCCGTCCTTGTAGAATCCTGTGGGTGGAAAGAGCCTGGAGATAGTCGTCAGCCTTCAGCCCCGTGACCCAGTCCCTCTGGAGGCTCCTAACAAATGGCCCCCCAGCCTGGCCAGCAACCCCGAGGTGACCATGCCCGGGCTCCTGCCCCCAGCAGCCACCCTGTGGTTACGCTGTGCCAGGGCTCCCTGCAGTGGAGTCTGTTCCCCCAACCCCCTCTGGCCCAGGGCCTGCCCCCTGGAACAGCGGAATAAGCCGGTTCCTTTTGCCGGCAGCCATGTTTCCACTCGGAGCAGCGTCTCAGCCTTGGGGCCTCCTCACCGCCACTGCAGTTTGTCAGTTTCCTCGTGGCTTTTATGGAAATGGGGTCCTAGCAGCAAAGTCTTTATAACAGAAAGGGACTTTAAAAATATTTCTTTTTCATTGGTTTCAGAGAGGAAGGGAGAGGGAGAGAGAGAGAGAGAGACATCAGTGATGAAAGAGAACCATTGACTGGCTGCCTCCTGCACGCCCTACACTGGGAATCCAGCCTGCAACCCAGGCATGTGCCCTGACCTGGAATGGAACCGTGATCTCCTGGTTCATGGGTCGAGGCTCAACCACCAAACCATGCCGGCCGGGCAGAAAGGGACTTTTGAACGTAGGAACTCACCTTATTTTATAGATGAGAAAACTGAGAGGTTTGGCCACTTGCCGAAGGCCACGCAGACAGCATGAGGCAGGGCTGGGCCTCCACCCGGTCTCTGCTCTTCCCGTCACCCACTGACTGCTGCCTAGCCCAGGGCAGGGAGGTGGTCTTGGTTGCCACATCTCTGTTATTGTCAAAGATCACATTAGCTTTTCGGAGGGCAGCCCCATCTCCCTGTTGACTTGTTGAATTTCAAGTCTACTAGCACCCTAAATCAGTGGTTCTCAACCTTCCTAATGCCGCGACCCTTTAATACAGTTCCTCATGTTGTGGTGACCCCCAATTTCATTGTTACAAATTGAACATAATTAAAGCATAGTGATTAATCACAAAAACAATATGTAATTATGTATGTGTTTTCCGATGGTCTTAGACGACCCCTGTGAAAAGGTTGTTCGACTCCCAAAGGGGTCGCGGCGCACAGGTTGAGAACCGCTGCCCTAAATTGTTTTATAACTTTATTTTCTTCTCATTGTAAAAATAATATATGCCATTGTAGAAAAAACTTAGGAAATACATGAAAAATATAAAGTATAAACCTTTATAGCACTTCCTGTTGTAAAGTTTTCCCACCTTGCACTTGGTTGCCTTGTTTTTCGTTATGAAAATAGAACTCTACCTTCATCCTCAATGAGACCCTCTTGCTAGGTCCCAGTCAGCTCTCCTGTCTCTCGGAATCTTGTTTTGTTACCAGTTCTTATTGGCACCTGGGCAGGGCTCAAAAAACACCCGTGCTGTGGCTGACGGACCGAATGGTGCAAGCATCCAGATTGTCGATGGAAATACAGACATACCTCGTTTTATTGTGACCTGCTTTATTGCCCCTCATAGATGTTGCGGATTCTGTTGTTTTTAATTCATTCATTCATTTTAAATATATTTTTATTGATTTCAGAGAAGGAGAGGGAGAGAGAGATAGAAACATCAATGATGAGGAGAATCGCTGAGTAGCTGCCTCCTGCACACCTCCTACTGGGGATTGAGCCCGCAACCTGGGCATGTGCCCTTGACCAGAATCGAACCCGGGACCCGTCAATCCACAGGCCAACGCTCTATCCACTGGGCAAAACCGGCCAGGCCCTGACCCTAAAACACCTTCCCTTTTCTTTTGTTCTGTTCAGATCCTACCATTTTCCCAGACCAGCTGGATCCCACCTCTTCCAAGAAGTCTTTATTGTTTCAGATACAAAGACTCTTTGGGGTTCCAGAGCATCTGTAGTGCAGCCATACCATTTGTCCTTAGTTATAGAATGACTCGCACTGATCACTTCCCTCTCCTGCTGGGCCTAGTTCCGTCAGTGAGGGACCCGAATCGCTCGTTTCCCTCATGGTATCCATCCTACGAAGTGGAGATCAAGATGAGCCCCCAAATGATCTGGCTGGGGAAAAAGTGACTGGCCGTAGCCTGCTAGGGAAGGTGTCCGAGCCTTGAGCTTCTCTGAGGAATGGGAGAGTAGAGCTCAGAGGCGCCCCGGACCCTCCCCACACCCCACCCCTGGCTTCCTGGAAGCCTGTCTGTCCTCAGCTCCTCCAGTTTACATAGCGGTTAATCATCTGGGTTCCAACAATGGGCTCTGCTCCCGGTGGGGCCTGTGAAAAGGAGATTTGGTTGGTGTTTCACATGGGGGCGCTTGAGATAAAGAGGATCTCTGTGCCTCGATATTTAAGGAGACACAGGAGGGTCAGTGGCCCTTTCCAATCCTCGGGGCTTCTCACAGGGAGCCTTGGAGGTCAGATCAGTGTTTTCCTTCCTCCTCACAGCACCAGAGCACTGACCCTTCCGCGCCTCCCAGAGCGTCACGCCAGGGGCCCAGCCTGGCAGCTCCCCTCCCCTCCTCGTCCACCTGGCGGGGCGTGACGGGAGAATACTGACCTGGGACTCGGTGACCAGGGCAATAAGGTCCCCCGATGATCCTGGGTCGGTGATGGGAAGACCAGGTCATCTCTAGATTTGCCGTTACTTTGCATTTCCTTGAGGTGCCACGAGGCCTCCTGGTCTCTACACAGCAGTGTGCAGTGCTTGCAGGCATAGACCTGAGCCGGTCTGGTTTGTGCCCAGCTCCATTACTGGTTAGTCGGAGACTGTGGGCCACCTGACCTCTCTGCCGGGTGGCGACAACCTCCTGCCTCAGAGGGCGGCTGGAAGGTCCAGTGAGCTGCTGCGTACAACACACGAATGTGCCTGGCACAGACTACATCACGGTGTCTGACCCGGAAGTGACATGAACTGTGTGCCCTATTATTTGGGAATGTGGCTTTTCCTCCTGTGGTCCTGGCAGGCTGTTGGGAACAGACGCCAGACTGTACCCGCCCAATGGAAAGCCTTGTATCAGGATGTGGGAGCATCAGGCAGGCAGAGAGCCCTGGGCGAGGCCCCGCCAGTCTGGGGTCTGCAGGTACTGACTGCAAGACCAGAGGCAGGCCACCCAATCTGTCTGGGTCAGGCCTTGTCTGAACCCACTAGTAACCGTAAGAGGATAAAGCTTTTAATAGAATGCATCAATTGTTTTGATTAATTTCCTGCAAGTGGAAATAGGCCTACAAGACAAACAACAACAAAAAAACACAGAAAAAAGTTTCTTTTATTTTAATAATTGGAGAGAAAGTTACAAAATAGACAACACAGAGCCTTTTGACTCCCTCAGATTGGCAAGGAACACGGGGATACAGACATGTAAACAAACAGAGCTTCCAGATGTTATTTTGTCCTATAGAACTTCCAGAACACAGCAGCGCCCATGCTCTGCAGGCAAGTAAAGCAAGTCTCCATGCAGAGGGCAGCGAGAGGCTCCTTGCCCTCAGCCGGGCTGTGCAATGCTGCTCTCTCTGGGCACGTCTTCAGGGGTGGCCCAGCGGCTGTGTTCTGTGGACCACTTTCAAGTGTGCCTTCTCGCTCTTTTTCAGCCCCTGCCCAGCTCTCCCCTCTGACCCAGGCCCCGTTCCTGTTACTAGCAGGAAACCTGCCAAGCTAAGGGAGCCTGGCGAGTCCCTCAGTTGGAGCCACTGGCTCGAGACCCAGCCTTGCTACTTGAAAAACAGAAAAAAGGCTACAAATATAACTTATTAGCTATCTAATACTGTCCTCCTGCTACAGGTTTCTGATGTGTCCCAATTTTTGGCTGTTGTTCTCAGGTTTTTGACTCAACCAGGAAAAGAGCAGGCCTTGTGGCCTGACCTGGACTCTTCTGTGCTTCAGGCCACAGCTCTGGGCCTCTCAAAGATTCTCCCCACCTGGCTCACCCCTGAAGCTAGACCCAGACAAGCCCTCGACCTCCAAAACCGTGAGCTGTTACGCACAAGTCTGTTATCTGAACAGAAGGCCCTTGGTCGGCCCAGGCTGCCTGGAAGCAGTGGGAGGGAGGCAGAGCTGTGGGAGGGAAGAGCAGATGGGATGTGCTGTCCTGGTGGCAGGGGACCAGACAAGGCCCGAGGAAGGACACAGGTAGCAGGAAGCTTGGGGCGTCAGGGTAGCCACCCCAGAACCACGGCACAGAGCACGTGAAATGTCCAGGATAAATAGAACCTCATGGGAGAGAGATAAGCCAGCTCCATCCTCTCTTAAAAATAGTCGCCATCAGCACCAAAAATATATTAATATCTATACATTTGTCATCTTTTAAAAAAAGGGAATAAAACCTCCTTGGCACCTTGTCATTGATTTTTTAAAATGAGGTGATATGTGGAAAGGCCTCCCGTGTGTGCAGGCGCGCACATCTTCAGTGGTGCACACGCGCCCCGCAGAGGGCAGAGCCCTGCAGCCTTGGGCGTCAGAAGCACTGCCAGGCAGGTCATCGCCAGGTCATCGCCAAGCGCCACGGCCGTCTCTCACAGGCTGCTTTTTGCAGGTGCTCCTGGCCCTGCCACCCACAGGGGACCAGCAGCCCCACCCTGTGCTCAGAGGCAGAAAGGTCACAGGACCACCCTCCTCCGGGAAAGAGTTCCTGGCTCTGCAGGTGTGCTGCTTCCTCAAAGGCAGTCCTGGCCTGGCCCCTGCCCCAGACGTCTGCCCGTCTGCCCAGAATACAGGCTTGGATCAGCCTCCACCCAAAATACAAAAATGCCGACATGTGCAGAGGTCAGTGCGGGGCCGAGTGAGCACACATCCTGGGGCTTCAGTCCCGATCACCAGCGTTCCAGCAGGAGGCCGCAGGAGGTGGACTGGCCAGGCCGCGGGGTGGTGGCCCTTCCTGGGCCGGACGGCGCACTCAGAGGTGGTGGTTGCTGTGCAGCAGGGAGTTGACGGTGTTCTGCAGGGCCACGGCCACCTTCTTGGAGGTCTTGCGCAGCAGCGGGCTGTCAGGGTGGTGCTCCTTCAGGTGCAGGATGTGGCCCTCCTGGCTCTCGGACGTGCAGCCGCACTCCTCGCACACATACAGCTTGGCCCGCCGCTCCTTGTATGCGTACTTCTGCTGCACGCCATGGATCTTCTTGAGATGAGACTCCAGGGAGCAGCGCTGCGTGAAGGCCTTGTCACACAGGCTGCATTTGTAGGGCCTCACGCCTGCGAGGAGGACAGGGCTGGGCGTCAGGGACCTGACAGCAGCTTCCCGGGCACAGAAAGGCCCGGCCACCTAACTCTGGGGAAGAGGAAGGGACGGAGGCCTGTGCATCTCCAGCTCCCCGAGGGCCCTAACTGCTGAGCTGAGGACGGCTTCTGCCCTGAGCTCCGGTGCCCCTCCCAGCCCCCCACCCCCAGACAGCAGGCCTGCCGAGTGTCCCATGTGGCCTCAGGCAGGCGCCAACCACGGGGCTCCTCTCACCAGTGTGGGTGCGGACGTGTCTCTTCAGGTCGAAGGTGTCATTGAAACCCTTCCCACAGTAGGTGCAGAGGTGCCTCTTGACGTCGTTGTGACACTTCATGTGGCGATTCAGCATGCGCTGGTAGGTGAAGGCCTTATGGCAGATGTGGCAGGTGAAGAGGTCTCCACTGGGGCTGTCCCCCAGCGTCACCTGTGGGCAAGGACAGTCTTTGTGACAGATACCCAGCAGTTAGGACTGCAGGTTGGCAGGACACAAATGCCAGCCCCCAGACCCCCTGAGGAAAGTGACACCACCCGAGGCCACACCTCTGTGCTGCTGGCTCACAGAGATCAGTGGTGACCGGAAAGAATCTCTGAGTCAATGTCAGCCTCCTGTGAGCTTCCCAAGTCCTCTTTCAAGGTTGCCAGCCAGCCCCTTCTTTTCTGGAGACGGGCAGGGAACTCCCTATATAGACAGCCCATTCATCCTCAGCGATTCTACCTGCTAGAACGTTCTCCCCTTTGCCGAGCCCAAATCTTTCCCTGTCGTTTCTGCTCTCCGTCCTCATTCTATGCCTTGGGACAGGGAAAAATGTCCACAACACTGTCTCCTGCACAGCCTTTCCCGGCGGAGACACTGCTGGGAGCCTGGGCCCCTCCAGGTGAGCCCTGCCCCTGGTTTTACTTGAGCCAGGCCTGACATGATATGGTTTGAGTCCCTTTGCTACCTGATGACTTGCTTGCTTATAAGCATTTTTCGTTTTGTTTTTTTGTAATGTGGAAAATCTCAAATCTATTCCTAAGTGGAGATGTGGCCTCAATGCCCCACCTCTGTTAATGTTCTGAGGCTGCCTGTACTTGGTGGGTGGCCATCGCCGGCAACTTCTCCTGAGCTCCCTGTGCACTGGGTGCACCTGTCACACCGCAGCTCGTCCTCTGTACCCTGGCCCCGGGTAAATGCTCCTTATTGCCAGCTAGTCAAGATCAGGATTCGCCCTAGCCAGTTTGGCTCAGTGGATAGAGCATCGGCCTGCAGACTGAAGGGTCCAGGGTTCGATTCCAGTCAAGGGCACATGCCCGTTGCAGGCTCAATTCCCAGGCAGCCAATCAATGATTCTCTCTCATCTTTGATGTTTCTGTCTCTCTCTCCCTGTCCCTTCCTCTCTGAATCAATAAAAATATATTAAAAAAAAAAAAAAGACCAGGACTCATTCCAGCACCTGCTCTCCGGTGCCCTCTGCTTTCTCTGCATCCCTCCCTACCTACTGGGGCCCCATGCTGGGAGGAAGTGGGTGTGGGGATCAGGGGCGCCCCGATGGTGCTGGCTCTCTGGCCAGCCCAGCACACATCTGGGTGGTTCCCCTTTCATTACAACACACACTTGGCCTCCGCAGGAAACAGAGGAAAGAACAGTATCCACTGCCAGCTTCTCCAGTCTTTTGGCACGTGGACAGCGCTTCAAGAACGCTTCCACTGGATCAGCGCTGCGGGCGCCTCCCGGCCTGGAGCTTTCAGGAAGGAAGGCCCGGCCAGGGCAGCCTGCGCAGGTGCGCTACCTCGAAAGCCTGGGGCATGTACCACTCCCACTGCAGAGCACAGCGGGGCGCCCACCAGGCCTGCCCTAGGCGCAAGGCCTCGAGTGGCACTGGGTGAGGCGGAGACTGTTGAGCACGTGCCTCAGCCGATAGCCAACCACCAGGCCGACTCCAGACCTCACTCGCCTCGTTGCCGATGGGCCCCAGGAGGTGCTGAGCCGGCCTCACTTCTCCCTGATTTTCCTAGGACTTCGGTGTGAACAGGCTCCCCTTGAGGCCAGAAATAAAACTAAACCCCCAGATGGACTCCCAAGGCTTAAATGTCCTTTGAACCCAGCTACTGCTTCCCCACATGACAGCCTCACTTTAGAGCCACTTTTCATCTCTTCCAGCCCCTGTCTATGCCCAGCGCAGGGTCACCTCTGCAGAAACCTGGACCCAGACCTGAGGCTGGTCTCCACTTAGGTCTCATTTGTGCCACATCTCCTGGGCTGTTCCTCAGAGACAGTGCGAGGTCAGTACCTTCATCTTGGTGCGCAAGAAGCCGTGGTCTCTGCTCTGGGGGTCTGCCAGGCGGCCCATGTCTTCAGACGGCAGCTGAGCCACCACACAGGGTCCAGAGGCCACGCTGTAGCCAGAGCCTCGAAGGCTCATGTCCAAAGCCAGGGGGCACGAAGGGGGCTCAGCCACTGATGGCTCTGGCTCTGGGCAGGGCTGTGGCGGATAGAAGCCCAGGCTGACTGCAGAGAGAAGAATGGCCAGGTGAGGGGCTTGGTGGAGAAAAGGGGATTCAGTGGGATTTCAGGAAGGCTCCCTGGCACTTAGCTGGCTGGACCTGGAGCCTCCATCCCACCCCTGGCAGGCATGTGGCAGAGCAGGGCTACCCCCAGCCCACTACATACTGCACCTCCCTCCTGCCCCATTAAGGTAATTACAGGTGACGCCAGCCAAGCGCCTCGACCCACAAGCCTGCCCGCTGAGTAATTTGTGTCTTAGCGGAACTGGGAGGACCAAACCTGCCCTGCCAATTATCCCTCCGGAGCAGTCTGCCTGCCCCACCTGGGCCAGTCCCTCTGGATTCCAGGCCTTCATCCCTGCTCCTGCAAGGACAAAGGGCAGCCCTGGAGGCCTGCGCCCAGGGACTCATCCCTGCCCCGGAAGAGTTCCTGGCAGCCTGAGCCACCCTGGGCCTCTCCTCTAGGCAGTTTAGCTGCTGACTTTAGGGCATTGGGTGCTCCTAGCCCCTTCCTCCTCCGATTGGCCAGTCCCTGCCGCTGTAGCCCAGAAGGGCTCCAGGGACCCCCCTCCCACTGGCCCAGCTTGGCAGGCAAACAGGCCAGGTGGGGTGGAGCAGGGAGGAGGTCAGGGAGCAGCAGGTGGATGCTGCGTAACAGTCTCCCGGGCACCTGCCCAGCTGTTGCGCAACCCTCCCCCACGGCAGGGACCGCTCGCTGTACAGTGAGGCTGGGCTCCCGCCCCCCTGGGCACCACCGCCCTCCTCGGCACCGATACCTGGCAGCCTTTGACATGACCGCTCCCCATGACAGACACCTCACACTGAACGGGGCCGGGGAGGCTTGGCCCTGGTCCCCACTAGGGAGGAGGAAGAGTTCTGAGTGACACAGGAAACAAGCCTCAGGGCTCGCAGCTGGGGCAAGCAATCTAATGTTTCAGTTTAGTCAAGAATTTTCTTCCAAAAAGGAAAGCTCTGTACTTAAAACCCACACGTGAGGAGCATTTTCCAAGCCACACAAGGAAAAACCCAGAGGGGCCAAGAAAGAAAGGACAAGTGAGCTTCAGGGAGAGGGACTTAGAAGGTTGAGTTGGGGTGTCAGGCCCATGACAAGGCCCACTGCCCACAGCTGGTGAGACAGAGGGACCCAGGCAGGAGGGCTGCTGCCCTCACCTCCTCTCCAGGCCACTGCGACGAGGCAGAGGAACGTACGGATGGAGGGTGAATGTGAGACACCGAAGTTTCGGGAGAGGCCACGGCTCTCGCCCCCTCAAAACACAACAAAGGTCTGACAGAGGAAGAATGCGCGGCCTGCCGCCCAAACCCGTTCTGCTGGCACTGGCGTCCGTCTGTCCGGGGGACTTTAATGAGCCACCTCATTCCGGGAGTTGATTCACCAGCGCCTGGCCCTGGCCTGGCCCCTGAAGTGGCGTGGCACCTCCCCAGGCCCTGGAAGGCTGGCCAGCAAGCCCAAGCTGGGGGGTTGGGGTGGGGGGACACGACTCCTGTCTTGCTGCAAGGGCAGCTGTCTATATACACGGGCTGGGAGTACTGGGGGGCACAGGGGCGTGTCTGAGTGTTGGCAGTTTAGCAGCTATTACAGATCTTGGCCAAGAATTCAAAGCTGAATGACTATTTCCATTTCTCAGTCCAGGTAATGGAACCTCTACCCTCTCCTGTCTTTCGGTGTCGGAGGCGTGAGTGAGGCTCCGGAGAGTGGGAGCCGGGCGCACGCGCACATGGAGCAGCAGAGGGAGGAGGGACAGCAGGTGAGGCAGCCGGTGTGACTCGCGGTTCCCTCTCTAATAGATGGGCCCATGGGTAGTGTTCCAAGGATCCACGCCAGTTTGGGGGGGACCCCGTGCCTGCCTCTCCCATTACAGAAACCTTGGGATGCTGGTGCTAAGGAACTGGGGACGCGCGCCCACCCGGCCTGGCCTCCTTGCTCCTCTAGCTCCCCCGAGGGCAGCCTCATGGCCGCCAGGGTGGGGATGTTTGCCTCATCCTAGCCACCTGCCGAACCCGTCCTCCTGCCACCCCCACGAGCGTGTCCCTGATGCTGCCGCACGCACAGGGAGTGCTCATCGGCGTGCCGCTGCTGTCACTGGGTGTCACCGAGTGTCACTGAGTGGCAGGAGGCAGGAAGCAGAACTGGTTGGGCCCGCCTTGTGCACCTCTGTCCCCTAATTAGATGTTTCCGGCAAGGCGGTGGCCGCTGTGGCTATTCACTCCCCGCCCACAGCTGTGGCGTGTGGCAAGGCCAAGGCCAAACCAGCCTGGCCCTCTCCCCACTCCCTCAGGAGGTTTGCGGGTTCCCCTTCTGTTGCCCAACTTGCCTCCACCTGCATGGCATTGAGGGCAGAGGCCCAGAGCAGCGCCCATCTGAGGGCCTTCCCCTCCCTCACCCTCAGCAAGTCCTGTCTTTCTTGGATTGAAAACTACTGGGCCCTTCCTGGCCGGTGTGGCTCAGTTGGTTGAAGTGTCGTCCCACATACCAGAAGGTTGCGGGTTCGGTCCCCGGTTGGGGCACATATGGAAGGCAACCAATGGATGTGCCCTCTCACATCAATGTTTCTCTCCCTCCCCTTCATCCCCCGTCTCTAAAATCAATAAGCATATCCTCAGGTGAGGATTAAATCTTTTTTTTAAAGCTACTGGGCCAAATACTGGACAGAGTGCCAGGCCCTGCTCCGTCTAACGCAGCCGTGGGCAAACTACGGCCCGCGGGCCGGATCCAGCCCATTTGAAATGAATAAAACTAAAAAAAAAAAAAGACCGTACCCTTTTATGTAATGATGTTTACTTTGAATTTATATTAGTTCACACAAACACTCCATCCATGCTTTTGTTCCGGCCCTCCGGTCCAGTTTAAAAACCCATTGTGGCCCTCGAGTCAAAAAGTTTGCCCACCCCTGGTCTAAGGCCTCAGGCCAGGGCTGGGCACGAGGTCTGGTCTCAGCTCTCTGGGGAGAGAGAGCAAGTGAAGCAGATGCGAGGATGCACAGCCTCTGAGCCTGGGGCTGGGGCTGACCTGGGGGGTGGGGGTCCACTCAGCTCTGAATGGGGTGGGGGGAACCCACTGCGTCAGTACATCCCAGGTTGGTGTTAGGCCACCTGACACCCTTATCAGCAAGGGCAGGGGTCTTGTGCCGTCTCCTCCAGCCCCAGCAGGTCAGTGAGCAATGCCTGAAAGAAAGCCAGTGCCAGCCAACTGGCAGAGGCCGCAGCCCCGGGAACACAATGGGTCTGTCCCTCAGCCTGGCGCTTCCATTCTGTGAACGCCAAGTTTTTCTCTCAGGTAGTGTCTTTCCCCGCTCCCCACCCACTTTTCATGCCACGTCTATAATGAAGTTGAAACTGTGCACTCAGCCCTCACACTAGGTGGACAGCCCTGACCAGGAACTACGGCCCGTTTGCATCCTTCCTACCCTCCCGTTCAGCACAGGGCTGGGCATCCTGCAGGATCCACACAAGACTTGTTGGAAGTGAACAGCGTTAAAAAGAAACCCTGATATCAACAAAGCCCATGCTTCGCTCCTGTCCTCCCTGTGCCCTCACAGCTCTCCTGCTGGGACAAACAGGTTGGCAGCCTGGGTGACGGCACCCCACGGGACAGGTAGGAGTCCCACCTAGCCCACTGCCCAGGCCCAAGTTGCTCTCTGTCCCCATCCACTGTCTGGCTGTCTGCTCTCCCAGCCTTGCTCCCTGGAGAGCTTGGTGACAAGTCGTTCACTGTCGACACTTCCCAGGAATCACAAGAGTAATCATCACCAGCCCCACGAGGGTAGCTCAGTTGGCTAGAGCATTGTCCCGATACGTCAAGGTTGTAGGTTCGATCCCCATTCAGGGCACATACAAGAATCAACCAACGAATGCATAAGTAAGTGGAACATCACCTCCCCCCGCCCCCCCCCCTTTCTTTCCCCCACTCAAATCAATACATTTAAAAACATCATCATCATCATCATCATGATCACCAGAGGCCTAATCTCTCCCCACCCCCACACGTGTATTCTGGGACCCAAAGCTGACTTTCGTGGCCTTCAGGGCCAGGTGAGGAAACACCAGTCTCCTGCACAGTAGCCTGTCTGCCTCCTCGGGGTGGGCATGTGCTGAGGAACTGGCAGAACAGGCAACAGGGGCTCGAAGCAGAGGAGGGGGTGGCTGGGGACCTGCAAGAGGCCCTGGGATGCCCATGTCATTCCAGTTTCCCGGGGCCATCTACCTTCAGGAGCCTTTCTGGCCTCCCGAGATTGAGAGAGACTGAGGTCGCACCTAAGGCCTTGGAGGACTTGCTCCTTGGGAGCTTCCCCTTCAGACCATGAAATGGAATTCGGCCCCTGGGTACAACGGGGGGGGGGGGGGGGGGGGGGGGGCATCCTCAAGAAACCAGCATTACTCCCAGCACTGCAGTCAACATTGACATAACAAAGGAGGAACGCCAGGGGAGAGGGGAGAGGGGAGTGAAGGGCACCGCGGGTAGCATCTTAACCTTAACTGCAAACCCTTTCACCTCCCAGCGTGCGTGCAGCCATCTCCCACCCCTGTGGCCCCCAGCCACTCCTGGGCTTGTCCTTGGCTTTGGGAGGAGAATGAGGCCCAAGGGAAAGGTTCTGCCCTGGGGATGTGTGTGGGGGGAACCTCTTTTTTTTTTTAAATATATTTTATTGATTTTTTACAGAGAGGAAGGGAGAGAGATAGAGAGCTAGAAACATCGATGAGAAACATCGATCAGCTGCCTCCCGCACATCCCCCACTGGGGATGTGCCCGAAACCCAGTCACACACCCTTGACCGGAATCGAACCCGGGACCCTTCAGTCCACAGGCCGACGCTCTATCCACTGAGCCAAACCGGCTTCGGCGGGGAACCTCTTGAACTGTGCCTCAGGGCGAGAGCCTGGAGTGCTGGTGGGACTGGGCCCAGGGCCTTCAGTCAATAAAAGTACAACTCCTTCCGCTCCCTCTGGTGTTTCAGGGTCTCAGAGGGCCCTGGCGGGAAGGTCAGACCTCAAACACTTCCCTGTTCCCAGCCCCTGCAGTGCCTCTCAGGGGGATGGATGGGGTCAATGCTTAACTGGTCACAACGTGCCCGGTCTGTGAGGTGGGGTGACGGAAACGTGCCCAGCCGGCTCCTGGGGTCACAGTCGACTGGTGATGGATGGCCCAGCCAGGGGACAGGCCAGCCCCCCCGCCCCCCCTCCAGCCATCTGAGGCACCGGAGCGTGGCCCGAGAACATTCCATTTCTCATTTCCAAAAACGGTGGGGACACTCTCCAGTGCGCCACATGGCTTTTGAGACAAAAATAAGTTCTTTAACTTCGACCCTTTACTTGACTCCACAGGGTTCTCCCTGGCCAGAGCGATGAGGCCACATCTCACACGCACCTCCATCCTGCAGGGCACCTCCATCCTGCAGGGCGAGTGGCCGGCAGGCCTCCCCACCTGGGTCCCAGCAGCAGGTGGCAGACGCCCAGAAGCCCTCCTCTGCGCCCCTGGGACAGCCCTGGGCTGGAGGTCCCCTCAGCCACCCGCCGTGGCCGCCAGAACTGCGGGGGGAATCACCAGGCCAAAGAAGTCAATGATTTCGGCAAACGGAATTTCTTTGTCCTTTGTAAAAGTCAACACACGATCTGTTCCTGATTGGGATGTGAAATAAAACTAAAAATAACAGCACAGAGAGTCTCCTGCAAGGCTCCCAGCTCACCTTTACCACAGTCCAAGTTCAGTTATCAGATCCCAGGGAGCAGCTAAGCAGCAAGTCAAACACAGGTGAGGGAGGAGGCGGGAGGGGGACGCTCGTCCCTCACCGCACGGCCCTGCTGGACCTGGAACCCCCGCCAGAACGCGGGGAAGCAAGAAACTGTAAACAGCCCGGCCGCTAGTCCACCTCCGGGAGGAGGCAGCTCACTCCCCTCTCGTGCCCGTTCCCCGCCGGAGCCCCGGGTACGGAGGCCACGGACCGGGGACACATCCCGCCAGCGCCGCGGGCCTTTGGGCCCCGGTGGGTCGGCCACCCAGGTAACCACAGCACCTTTTCCAGAAACGTATTCGGGGGAGAAACTGAGGCAAGAGCCCTCACAGGCCCCCACCGCCCTCATTTCTCCACTTTTCTCCAAGGCCTGGGGCGGTGCCAGGGAGCCCGCGGATCAAGGGTCAAAGTCGGTTGGTTAATTACAGCCTCTCCCCCCTTGGAGGCGCTGGACGGGTGTTTGGCACATCCCGCCCCACCCCCAGGCCCGGGGAGGGGGCGTCCGAGGAGCGGGCTTTCTCCAGGGGGCGGTTTGCCGGGGGAGGGGGAGGGGGAGGGGCGGGGCGGGGAGGGGGCGGCCACCCGGAGCAGAAGGTTCTGGGGCCGAGGGAGGAAGAGGCCGCCGCGTGAGAAGCAACGCAGGTTACTCATTCCGAGTGGCCTCCGACGCCGCGGTCCAGGCGTTTCCCAAAAATAAACGGGGTGCACCGCCTCCCGGGGCCTGGGGGGTGGCCGCCTTAACACCACTCCCAGCTCAACTGTGCCCGCTGCCAGGGGGGAGCAGGCGTTTGTCACGGAGGTGGTCCCCTCTGTCTCCGGGCCAGGGGGCGCCCTCCCGGCCCGCCGTGCAGGTGGGGAGCGGAGAGGCCGGCGCAGGCGGCGCACACTCGGGTTTTCTCTCACGTTTCGCACAAATCTCAGCCGAAACTCCAGCTCGCTCCCTGCCCCCCAAAGTGGCATCGCTCCAGTGCCCTCTTCCCGCCTCATAAAAGTCCCGACTTTCCGGATTTACGACGCGGGAGCGGGGGGTCGCCTGAGCGGTGACACACCCGGTTGCCTCCCCTGCGCCGCGGCTCGGGCCGGTGGAGGGAGGGGGTCGCCGCTCGGAGACGAGCGCCTCCGACCCGCCCGCTCCCGCCCGGCGCGGGGCCTGGGAACCGCGCTCCCCCGGCGGGCGGCCCCCGCCCCCGCCCCCGCCCCGCCCCCACTCCTCTCCTTCCGCTGCCCCTGCCCTCCCCTCCCCCCCGGGCCGCGGGCTAACGGGGCTGCGGCCGCTGGAACCTGAAATCCGGCGCCCCGACTACGCCGGCCGCCGGGCTCGCGCCACTGCGCCTCACGCGTCCGCCGTCCCGACGGGGCCCGGGCTGGAGGGCGGCGGGGCCTCGGGGCCGCGGGCCAGGCCTCACCTGGCACGTAGATCTCGCCGCGCTCCTCGTCCGGGAGTTCACTCCAGTTCCTCTTGCACGTGGAGACGCACGGCTTCTTCACTAGAAACGCGCGCGGCATTTTCGAACCCCGCTCGCCCGGCACCGTCCGCTTCCGTCACCAAAGCCGGCGCCGTCCACCGTCCCGGCCGGGGAAGGAGGCAGGTCAGCGGAGAAGTCGCCGCAGCGCCCGCGTTCCGCCGAGAGACCGTGGCCGGACGCCGCGCGCCGTCCCCAGCTCCTCCGAACGAGGTCGCCTGCAGCCAGGTGCGCCGGCGGGAGGCGGCCGCGGCAGGTGAGCGTCTCCGGCTCGGCTGGCGTCCCCGCGCCGCTCGGGAGTCCTCAAGTGCGAGCCGGCCGGCCGGGCTCACGCTTTATTGGCTCGCGGCGGTGTGTGTTGGTGGCTGGGGCGGGGAGCGGGGGTGATCTGAACTAATTAGCTCGGAGCGGCCCGGGCAGCGACGGCGCATGCGTTGGGAAATAACGGTGACAACCCACCTATTTGTTACCTGTCGAACCGGTTTTCATTCCGCTGCTGGTGAGGTGGCCTCGCGGCCTGGGCGGGGTGGCCGGGCGGGGGCGGGGGGCGGGCGCCGGGCACCCAGCACTCGGCGGCCCAACCAGCCCAGCCGCCGCCCGCCCGCCCAGACCTCCCCGACGGGGCGCAGCGTTCGCCAACGGAGTTTGGGAGTTTCGGAGGGAGCAGGGGAGGGGAGGAGGCAACGTTATTTGCACCGGCGCTCGCACGCTCTGCGGGTGATGAAATGAAACTCGCCCAACTGGGTCCGGCCCGGCCCGGCGCGCCCCGGGCGCCTGGGGAGGCGCGAAACCGTCGGGCGGGAACGGGCGGCCCGGCCCACACTTGTTGAACCCGGCCCGGGCCCAGATAGCCCGGGAGCCCGATGGCTGGGCTGAGCAGTGCGTGGTTCAGCCCAGAGGTATTTGCTGGGCGCGGACTCCGTGCGGGAGGGCACGCGGGGCCCCGGAGCGCTCCGGCCCGTGGGCCGACGGGCGGCTGGCTACACGCAGGGCCGCCATGGAAAGCCGAGAGCGCCGAACTCGGGCCGGAAAGTGTGGAAGGCTTCGTGGAGGAGGGGGCATTGAAACCGCTCTGAGTCCACCGAGATCCCGAAAGGCGCCAGGCCTTAGGCAGTGGGGTTTACACAGGCGCAAACACCCTCATCTTTGTCCCAAATGGACGGATTTCAGGTACAGCAATGCCGGAGAGCCGCGGACTCCATAGGAAGTCAGTCCCGGCCTGGCTGCAGCCAGGACAGGAAGCTCATGTCGGCTTCCCCCTAGAGCCCACCCTTGGCCGAGGTTCTGCCTGGGATCTTCCCCAGTCGTTCATCGTGCTCTGCCCAGTGCCCAGGCCCAGCTGGAGGGAGACCCACCCTCCTCAGAACCTGTGGAGCGCTGGTGGCCTCCAGGAGGCTTGCCACTTGGACGCTAGGACTCAGCTGAGCTTCTCTTACTGACATAGTCAGGGGCAGGGACCGGACCCTTCTTTTTCGCTCTCTCCCTGCCCCATAATAAACATCTCGTAGTCCCAACCACACACACCTTCCTCACATATTGAATGTTTGCTGGAACAGATTAGGAGGAAATGAGTCTGAAAAATGAATTCACAGTTCAAAAGTCACAAGAGAAAAGGGTAGGGTAGCCTGCTGATGGTGGCCTTTCGGGCATCCAGTTGAAGAGGACAGTTTTTCAAGGGGTGGCCCTGTACATCC
The DNA here is from genome assembly GCF_014108235.1 of Myotis myotis. Lineage (NCBI taxonomy): Eukaryota > Metazoa > Chordata > Mammalia > Chiroptera > Vespertilionidae > Myotis > Myotis myotis. The sequence goes on from NW_023416314.1 coordinate 78,576,884, forward strand.
CCCACCGGACGTCTGTGGAGCATCCAGCTGGGTGGGGAGAGTGTGGCCCTGGGGGGCAAATGAACCTCCTCCTCCACTCCTTCCTGGAACCTGTAGGTTTAGCTAAGGGGCTTTCCTTTCCATCCTGCTTCTTTGTCTGTCACCTGAGAATCCTATCACCACCTCCTAGGGTCCCTGTGAGGGGGATGTGGGCTTGGCAGTGGGGGTAATAGTCACCTCACCCTTCCCTTTCCTTTCCAGGGATCTGCCTTCAGGCAGCCCATGTCTGCCTGTCAACCTTCCACTCTTATCCCAGACTGTCTCTTTCAACTGACCCTAAGTGAGCACCTACTATGCACTTCCCTTTCGGATAAATCCTGGAGAAACAACATTGACTAACACAGTCTGCCTAGGAGAGAGGTGAATTTGGCTCATTCACTCAGTACATATTGATTGAGCACTCTGGTTGTGCCAGACCCTGACGGGGCTGGTACATAGTAAGTGCTTAGTGAGTACCCTGTTGTAGTCTTCAGGGGTGACCCTGGATACAAAAGGCAGTCTTTTTCATGGACTGGGAAGCAACTCAGATGTCCCCACTTGTGGAAAGAAAGTTACACAGTGTTTGGAATGAGGCCACAGGGAGGGAGCGATGTTCGCTCATGCCGTCCATGCTCTCTCTTCATACCTATCCTGTGCCTGGCATAGTGGGTTAGCAATATTGATTGAATGAATGAATATCCTATTTTTCTTGATTCATGTGACCCATTCAGCTTTTCCTGTTCCAACTTTTGGTATACTAGTACACAGAGATACAGAGCAAAGTTCTTTGTTTGTGTTTTGTTGTTGCTCTTAATCCTCATCTGAGGATATTTTTCCATTGATTTTTAGAGAGAGTGGGGGGGGAGAGACAGAGAGAAACATCACTGATGAGAGAGAATCATTAATCAGCTGCCTCCTGCATGCACCCTACTGGGGATGGAGCCCAGGCATGTGCCTGACCAGGAATCGAACCGTGACCTCCTGGTTCATAGCTTGATGCCCAACCACTGGGCAACACTGGCCAGCCAGAGCAAAGTTCTTTATTATAAAGAGAACAGTAGTGCAGATTCAGTCATAAGAGGCAACTGGCGCTGGCTGTCAGGGAGACTGGAGAGTCCTGGGGACTGTGGAGAGTGTGCTATCTGCAGGGGCAGTGACAGTTGAGCAGAGAAACCCAATGTGGCCACATCTGTCCATTTTCCAAGAGAAATAGGAAATCCAGGTTAGTATGTGAACGCTATCAGTTTAAAGTCGACTCGAAAAATTTTAAAACAGAATCTAATCTAATAAAAGAGAAACATGTAAATTGACTGTACCTTCGCTATGCCCCCAAACCACACCCACCAGCCAATCAGAGTGGCTATATGCAAATTAACCCAACCAAGATGGTGGCTGGCAGCCACAGAGCTGGAGGAAGCAGGAGGCTTAGGTTGCCCTGGCGATGGAGGAAGCCAAGCTTCCCACCTGCCCTGGACAGCTTTGGCCTCTGCTGAAGGCAAAAAAGTTTCAATTATAATCCCAGATACCTGCTTCCAGCCAACCTCCACTGGGAGCTTGGGTGGGTGGGGGCGGTGGCCAGCCTGCAAACAGCCATCAGCCCCTCACCCAGGCTGGCCACACCCTCATGGGGTGAGGGTCCCTGCTGGGGGGCTTGGCCAGCCTGCAAACAGCCATCAGCCCCTTACCCAGGCTGGCCAGGCACCCCAGCGGGACCCCCACCCTGATCCGGGATACCCTTCAGGGCAAACCAGCCAGCCCCCACCCATGCACCAGGTCTCTATCCTATATAATAAAAGGGTAATATGCAAATTGACCCTAAAAGCAGAACGACTGGGAATGACTGGTCACTATGACACACGCTGACCACCAGGGGGCAGTTGCTCAATGCAGGAGCTGCCCCCTGGTGGTCAGTGTGCTCCCACAAGGGGAGCTCTGCTCAGTCACAAGCCAGGCTGATGGCTGCCAGTACAGTGGTGGTGGTGGGAGCCTCTCCCGCCTCCTCAGCAGGGCTAATGATGTCCGACTGCAGCTTAGGCCTGCTCCCCGCTGGCAAGTGGGCATCCCCCGAGGGCTCCTGGGCTGCCAGAGGGATGTCTGACTGCCAGCTTAGGCCCAATCCCCCGGGGAGTGGGCCTAAGCCAGCAGGTGGTTATCCTCCGAGGGGTCCCAGACTGCAAGAGGGCACAGGCTGGGCTGAGGGACTCCCCCCTCCCCCAAGTGCACAAATTTTTGTGCACCCGGCCTCTAGTGAGTTAAATAAAATACCTACTAGTATGTGGGTCAGATTTGTCTCAGGCTAATGGTGTGTGGCTTGTGGTTCATGGGCAGCTCTGAAACCAATGTGTACGAACTTGGGTAAACACCAAAGCTAAACTATGAGCTCCATGAAGACACTGTCTGCTCTGTTCACACGATGCCAGTTAGATATTATTCCTTCATTCCTTCATTTAGTCAACAAGTATTAATTGAACATCAGCTGTACACTAGGCACATAACCTGTAAAGGTCAACAGAAAGCTAAGGAAGCTATTATTGTGACACAGGACTTTAGTGATGGGATAGCGACAGACAGGGGTGCTGAGATCTGAAAGAGAGGTAGGAGCCAGCTGTGTAGAGCTGGGAAGAGCCTGACCTGCAGAAGGAACAGCTGGTGCGAAGACTCCAGAGTGGGAGTAAGCCTAGTGTGTGCGATGAACCGAAGGGAAAGGCGGCCAGATTGGGAGGGGAGGGGACGGGAGGGTGTGGGAACTGAGGTTGCAGAGGCAGGTGGGCCACATCGTGTGAGTCCAGTGTGGTGGGGGCTCAGGGTCTGGTAATGGGGGAATGGAGTGTGTTCGGAGGAGGGGTGTGTGTGAGGATGGCAGTAGGGAGACCAGTAAGGGAGGCTGCTTTTATAGTTGGAGCAGGAGGTGACAGTGGCCTGGGTCAGTGCCAGCAGAGCCTTGAGCATTGACTCTGGGTGGACACCTCTCATAGGCATAGTGTGAAGGAAGGTGGAACCCCAGCAGGCTAGTGAGGACCACGCACCCCAGAGTGCTCGGCTGCCATCTGGAGCAGCCCAGGAAAAGCGAGGGCAGAGGTTGGGTGGAGGGAGAAGGTTTGCAACCAGCCTTCCTGCTCTCAGAGGCTCCCGGGAGGAGCTGGATGGTGTGGAGGCTGAAGCCCTCCCAGACCAAGAGGGCTTCCAGAAGCTGAGATGTGCTGAGAGGACAAGCAGGAAAGAGCACTTGGCCAGTCGGGTGCCCCAAACTCTTCATCTTGAGGACCTGGGCCTCAGTTTACACATCTGTGAAGTGGGGCTCCTAGTTCCTGCTCTGCTCCTCAGAGCTGTCTAATGATGCTACCAGTTTGCTTTTGCCGGAAGGCTAGCAGCCCTAGAAAATGAACTCAGCCTTAAAGCAGGCGAGTGGTGTCCCTTGGTCCCAGGCCTCTGCTCGGCTCAAACAATGGCTTTTCCAGCCTGACAGCAGCTGTGGAGGCTGCACAGCCCCTAACAGTGTGAAGTGCCGTGGGGGGTTGATTCCTTCACCTCTTGCTGAGTTCCTGCCCATGGGCCTCTCAGCCCACTGCCAGGGGGCCAGGGCCACATAGGGCTAGCAGGGATGGGGGGCTGCATGTGGGTAGAAAGCTCCTGAGGCGGAACTGGGGACCATGGGGAGAGGGGCAGGCCCCCTGGGCCAGCTGGAGCCCGGGAACGCCGAGGGAAGCCATGGGTTCCTGTTGGAGGAGGCCAAAAGCCTGGTGAGGCTCACACTGGCCACATGTCTGACCTGCCAGACTTCATTTCATCCTCACAGCTGTCACAGCGTCTCCATCTCTGATGCAGGAACCGTCTCGGAGTCTCAGGGCCTCTCCCTTCCGCTGGTTCTGTGAGTTCCAGCCACATCACTGCCCTTTGTCGTCCACTGATCAGGCCAAGGCTGTTCCCAGCTCAGGCCTATCCTCTGCTCTGCCTTGTGCCCGGAACGCCTTTCGCTACTTGATGGCTGACTGCCTCTCATCACTCAGGTTTCAGCCAAATGTCCCCTTTTCTGAGAGGCCTCACTGACCTCCCCAGCTAGATCCTTGTCCCCTGGTCACCTCTGTCCCATGACCCTATTCTGTTCTCTTTGCAGCATCTTTGTTGTCTGTTCCCCTGCCCCCCATGAAAGTTCTGTACAAGAGGGACCTCTTTTAACACCATGTTAGTAGCTTTATTTAGATACTAGAGTCCCGGTGCGTGAAATTCATGCACGGGTAGGGTCCCTAGGCCTGGCCAGTGATCAGGGCCCATCAGGTTCCCCACCTCCCTGCCTCCTCCTTCCCTCACTCCCTCAGCACCCCACTGCAGCCGCTGGTTGCCTGCCATGTTCCACGCCACCCCCTGGTGGTCAGCACATGTCATAGCGAGCGATCAAACTCCCCAGCGGACAATTTGCATATTAGCCTTTTATTATATAGGATAATTCATATACCAGAAAATCTATCCTTTCAAAGTATACAATTCAGTGTTTTTTAATATCTTCACCCATGTGCAACTACCACCCCAAATGAAACCCAGTACCCATTAGTAGTCACCCCCATTCCTCTCAGCCTCTGGCACCCACTTCTCTGCTTTCTCTCAGGCATGTTCTTCTTAAAACATCTCCTGTCACCCCAATACATATAATTAAGCCGGTGTGGCTCAGTTGGTTGAGTGTCATCCCATGCAACAGGAGGTCACCGGTTCAATTCTCGGTCAGGGCACATGCCTGGATTTGGGGCTCAATCCCCGGTCGGGGGGAGGAGTGGGCATGTGGGAGGCAGCCAAAGTGATGTTTCTCTCTCGTCGATGTTTCTTTTGTTTTTGTTGTTTCTCATTGATGTTTCTACATCTCTCTCTGTCTCTCTGAAATCAATAAAAACATATTGAAATAATAATAAAATAAAACATCCCTGTACCCCCAGTGCCCAGTGCTGTGAGGACAGGTTGGTCACATCCCCCACTTTGTAGGTGAGAAAACAGGCTCAGGACCCCTCAGAAAACTGATTTTCCCTGTTCCGAGCCTGTGTTTATCATCTCCCCGGAACTAGGCTGCACTGGGGAGGATGGAGACTCAGCAGGAAAAGAAGCAGTGAGGTGTGGGCATCGAGGAGGAGTTCCCTTCTTGGCTACCTGGCTGAGGCCCACCCCTGGGCACCTCTGGGAGGTCTCCTTCAGAGGCAGGTCAGCGACTGCAGATTGAGGGGACATTCATGCCCTCACTGCTGGTGGGCTGAGTTCAACTCTATGCCTGTCCTGTGCCAGGGACAGACCAGCACCACCCTCCCACGGGGAGTAGGGCAAGCAGCTGAGGGCAGGGCCCATCCTGGGAGGGTTGAGGGCAGCTGGTATGGGAGGAGGGCCAAGTCAGGGCCGCGCAGGGCAGTGTGTTTAAGTCCAGGCTCCACTTCGTAGGAGCTCTGGGACTTGGGGCAAGTGACTGCACCTCCCTGGGCCTTCCTTTCCCATCGGAATGGCACCCATCCGTGGGTCCCTCAGGGTTGTTGTGAGCCTGAGTCCATGTGGATGAGCCCACCACAGCGTCAGGCCCCACATGGGGTGCCCTCCCTTCAGGCCCTGGGCCCAGTGGAGCCCAGGCTCAGAAAGGCTGGTGGCTCTCAGAGGCTGAGTGGGGGCCAGAGCAGCGTCAGATTTCCTGACCCTTTGAAGCCTGTCTCCTCAACTGTAAAAGGGGTTTAATAATCAGTCCTCCCTCCCTGTGAGCGGCCAGGGCTGGGGATGTGCAGTTATCAGCAGCCTCTGGGCCTCAGACGGGGAAACCAGACAGGCTCCCTCCCAGGGCCCTCTCATCCTGGCCTCTTTCATCTTAGGCTTAATTAGCCAGGCCGCCCCACCCCACAGCCTCTTGGGGCGGGGGTGTCCTCACTCCCATTTTATAGATGGAGAAACGGAGGCACCTAGAAGGAAGTGGTTTGGGGCTGCCGCCTGTGAGTCAACTGTGGAGCCAGGGGCAGAGGAGCTGGGACAGGCTTTCCAGTCGGACCTGTCCCTGGGGGTGGATGCTGGGCTCCATCCCCCTGGCACCCCAATAGCCTCTTTTCCAGCTACTCCATCACTTCCATCTGGAGGGCAGCAGGTTGGGGAGGGAGGGAGGGACCTGTGAAGCCTGGAGGAAGGAGAGAAACTAGTTCGCAGCTGCTGTCTGTTTCATCTTCAAAGCCGGCTAATGAGAGCCGCAGGCCTTAGGCCAGTGGGCTGTGGGGTCCGGCCGCCTGCAGTTCTGCGCCGGGGAACCTGCAGTCATTGGGGCATCACAGCCTTGGTCCCCGGCCCAGGAGCGGCTCCTAGGGAACCCCTGGCCCAGTTCCCTTGGTGCCCCTCAAAGCCTTGACCCAGCCCTCTGAAGTCAAGAGTGCGTGCGGGGTGCCCGCAGTCCTGGGCCCCAGGTCTTCCCCGCGAAGCCTAGGTTTCCCATCGGTGCTAGGCGTGCGGTGACCTGACGCCGTGACACGCCAGGCGCTGCGGGCCGCACCTCTGCATCCCGTTGTTCTCCGGCTTCATCACGGTTTATGGTCTTGTCTCCAGCTCTACACCGGCCTGGCAGCCGCGACCATGGCCGACCGTCGGTGCCGCCTCTGGCAAAAGTCAGCAGCTTCCTCCCGCCGTGACCCGGGCGCCGGCTCCGCGCCCCCAAGCCGAGCGGGTGGGGGCTCCCCAGGCCGGCGTCGGAGAAGCGAAGCCAAGCCCTGAGGCACCTGCCCGACCGGTTCAGCCAGGGCCGCGGCGCGCGCTTCCTGCGGGAGCCCTGGAACCGCACCTTGCGCACCCCCAGCGGCCACCTTGGGAGCTGGAGCGCCCGCACCCGACACCACCCCGGGAAGGCGCGCGGCTGGCGCGGGGTGCGGTGCGCCCGGGCGCCGGCGGGGGGCGCGCAGGTGGCCATCGTCGCCAACCCGGGGTCGCTGTCCACCCGAGGGCCCTGGGATCGCAGCTCGCGCGCGAGGGGACCCCGGCCTCTGGGAGCGGGGGCCACCCAACTCCACCGCCCCTGCCCGGGCCTGCGGCGGTTTCGGGGAAGGGGGGCCGGTGCGCAGCGGGACAGTTACTCAGCCCCAGCGAAACCGGCGAGTCGGCACCTGCCGGCCGGGTGGGAGGGGGAGGCGGCGGCCCCGTTACGGCCCCGCCCCGCCCGGCCCGGCCTCCCACGCGCCCCGAGCCCCGCCCTGCGCTGCGCGGCCCGCCCCGCGCCGCCCGCCCGGAAGGAGCCGGCAGGCTGGGGCGCCGGCGGCGGCTGAGTCAGGGGAGGTAAGCGCGGCCGCCCGTTACCGCAGGCGCTGGGGACCGGGGTGGCGCTGTGGTTTCGGTGCCGGCCGCGGGCGGGCGGTCTAATGAGCCCTCGGCACGCACCCCGAGCTGGCGCCCCGCCCGGCATCCCCGCCCCTGTTCTCCCGCGTTTCTGCCCCGCAGGGATCCTGGCGGCCCCCCAGCGTCACCCTGAAACCTCTCGGTTTTATCTCGGGGCCCAGGCACGGGGTCCCCGCTGGCGTTTGCGCGTAGTCGAGGGTGGCTGAGGTCTGCAAAGGGCTCTGGGGTGACGATGCCTCTTTCGGGGTTGGCGGGTCTCGCGGCTGCCGGCCTGATTCCCCCCCCGCACCCCGCGCTCCTCCCTGCAGGGACCCACGTGCCTGACCATGGGGCTCCTGAGCCGGGAAGCCTGGGCCCAGCGCCTGGGCGCCTTCCGGGCCAGCCCGTCCGCCTACATGGCAGCTCCTGAGGGTGAGGATCTGGGTCGTGACCTGCTGAGCGACCTGCGGAGTGAGAAGCTGAGCGAACAGACCAAGGTAGGCCCTGAACGCCCCGCCCCTGCCCTGCCCCGTGTGGTCTCCTCAACCCACTGCGCTCTGAGCTCCATCTTCTCCACATCGCCCATCCCCAGGTTTCCATGTTGGCCCTGAGCTTGGAGTACCCAGCCCAGCTGTGGCCAGATGCCCCTGCAGCTGAGGCAGCTGCCACCTCCCTGTTGGATACCCTGGTCCTTCTACCCCCGCGGCCATCAGCTCTGCGGAGGCCCCTGTTGCTGGCAGCAACCACAGCCCTGGTGACCGGAGGTGTGCTCGGCCCCACCTCCGGGGCCTCCCTGCGGCTCCTGCCCCTGCTGCTCGGCTTGGCTTCAGGTGGTGATCTGGGGCGAGGCTTTGGCCCCTCCTCGGAGCAGCGACCCCTGCAGGCCACTGCGTGCGAGTGCCTGCGGGAGCTGGAGAGCTGCAAGCCTGGGCTGCTGGGGGGCTGCCTGGGGCTTCTTCGTGGCCTGTTGGGACAAGAGGGCCCCGTGGCCCCTGTCCAGCCACTCAGCCTGCTGCTGGCACTTGCCCTGCGAAACACCTTGGTGATACAGGCTAGGGCCAGGGCCAGCCTGCAGGGCCTGCTCACAGTCAGGGCTCCTCCCCCTGGGGGTGGCCCCTGGAACTGGACACTAGCTCAAGAGGGCGATGCCCACCTTCAGCCCCAAGCGCCCAGTTGGCCGGCAGCTGAGGAGGAGTGTGGCCTTTCAGCGCTAGAGCCCAGCCCCGAAGAGGCCCGGGAGCTGCGGGCTGCAGTGGCCCAGCTTCTGGACACCTCGTACCTGCTCACACCTGTGGCCCAGGCCCAGCTTCTGTGGCTGCTGGGCTGGGCCCTGCGGGGTCTGCGGGGACAGCCGCCAGTGCTCTTCAAGCCACAGCTGGTACGGCTGTTGGGCACAGCCCAGCTGGCACTGCTGCACGCTGTCCTGGCACTGAAGGCGGCCTTCGGCGAGGCACTGTTCACAGCCCAGGACGAGGCCTTGTTGCTCCGCCGGCTCACCTTGGCCGCGCAGCACCCAGCCCTGCCCCTGCCCGCCCATCTCTTCTACCTGCACTGCCTCCTGAGCTTCCCAGAGAACTGCCCGCTGGGCCCCGCCGGTGAGGAGGCTGCCCCGCTGCTGCTGGAACCGCAGCTCTGCCGTGGCCTCCTACCCAACCTCCTTCATGACCCGCTGGCCCTGCTGGCCCGCCTGCACCTGCTGTGCCTTCTCTGTGCTGAGGACGAACAAAAGGAGGAGAAAGGACAGGCTCAGAGCCCCTGCCACTACTTGCAGGAACTCCTGGCCGGCCTGCAGCAGAGGGCGGCCCTTACCGGAGGCCCCCGGGCCTTGGCTACACTCTGCTTCCAGGCGTCATACCTCGTTGCTCTCTGCCTGGCCGGGCACCGTACAGTGCTGGCACCCTTGACCCACGGGCTGGCCCAGCTCTACCGAGCCCGGCCTGCGCTGGCTCCCCATTTTGTTGACCTCTTGGATCGAGTGGCCCCGGAGCTGGGGGAGCCCCTGCGGGTGGTGTTGCGGCAAGAGGTGGTGTCCAGGCCAGGTGGGGGTGAGGCCCTTCGTTGGCACCTGCAGATGCTGGCAAAGGTGGCAGACAGGGACGCTCAGAGTGCCACCCTCGGTTTCCTGCAGGCTGCAGCGGCCCACTGCACGGACTGGGGCCTCCAGCAGGCCTTGCTGCGAGTCTGCCGGGCCCTGCTGCGGGTGGGGGTTGGGGGAGGCCTGGCAGACTTGCTGCAGGCATTGGCCAGGCAGCTGGAGGACCCTGATGGGCGGGACCACGCCCGCCTCTACTACGTCCTCCTGAGCCACCTGTCAGGGCCCAAGCTGGGGGTGGCGCTGGGCCCCTCCCTTGCTGCACCTGCACTGACCTCTTCGCTGGTGGCCGAGAACCAGGGCTTTGCCACGGCACTGATGGTGCAGGAGGCCCCAGCCCCGATTCGGCTGAGCGTGGGGCCCCAAAGGGCTGAGGGCCCGGTCCCAGTGCTGCAGCTCCAGGTAGAGGTGCTGGAGCCCGTGTACTCTCTGGAGCTGCGCTTCCGAGTGGAAGGACAGCTCTATGCACCCCTAGGGGCCGTCCACGTGCCCTGCCTGTGCCCTGGCCGCCCGGCCCGCCCTCTGCTCCTGCCCCTGCAGCCCCAGCGCCCGGCCCCGGCACAGCTGGATATCCGTGCTCTTTACACCAAGTCCACTGGCCTCACGTGCTATACCCACCTGCCACCCCTGCCTGTGAAGTTCGCTGACCTCTTCCTGCCTTTCCCGAAGCCCCCCGAGGGTGCCAGGTTAGGCTTCTTTGAGGAACTGTGGGACTCGTGCCTGCCAAAGGGCACCGAGAGTCGCCTGTGGTGCCCTCTTGGGCCTCAGGGTCTGGAGGCCTTGGTGTCACGCCACCTGGAGCCCTTTGTAGTGGTGGCCCGGCCGCCCACTAGCTACCACATAGCCATCCGCCTGCCCCCGGACTCCAAGCTGCTGCTGCGGCTGGAGGCAGCCCAGGCGGACGGAGTGCCCGTGGTCCTGCGGACGGATGCCTGGGCTGTGCTGCCCCTGGTGGGGGACTACCTCCGCGGGCTGTCGGCTGCGGTCTGAGCCCCGGCTGGGCTGGGCCAGGTGGGAACGGGACTGTGGCCCTTACAGGGTCTTGTCTAAGACGGGCAGCTGCAGAGCAGGACCCAGTCCTATGGATCCTTTGTTCAAAAACCTCCGTTCACCAATGACCCTCGTTTGTTTTCTTCTGGGCCCTAATCAGGAGCAGACCCCTGGGATGGGGTCAGAGGCTCCCCGAAAGCTTCTAGAGTAGGAACCCCTCAGACTGCGGGGCCCCAAAGTTCCCTCCTGGCAAATAGCCTGGGATTCTCCAGAATCTCTGCTTCCCAGAGGGTCTGGTCTTGCCCAAAGCTCCCCAGTAATTTAGGAATGAGCCTGGAGCTAGGGGGCCTCTCACCTGTGGGCCCGTGCTTTTCAGCTCCTGAGGGTTGCAGGGTCCCTGACCCCGGGAGCTTAGGCTAGAAACAGTGAGGAGACTGCAGTGTCCGCTTCCCTGGGGAGTGAGGCTCCCCCAGGCTGGGGAGGGGAGCCAGCTCTAGGAAGGGCCTGCTGGTACAGTTTCAAGGCTGAGGGGGCCTCATGGTCTGGGCTAAAACGAAGCTGGGTTTTCCTTACCCCATCAGTGGACCTCGAAATCTTCCTCTAAGAACCACCCCGTCGTTCTTATTCCAAATATGCAAAATACTCAGGATTCTGATGTGTTTTTTTTAATCCTCATTGGAGAATGTGTGTATGGCTTGACAGTGCTGCTCAGTGGATAGAGTGTCGGCCCTCAAACCGAAGGGTCCTGGGTTCAATTCTGATCAAAGGCACGTACCTGGGTTGCAGGCTCAGTCCCTGCCCCAGTAGGGGCACATGCAGGAGGCAGCCAATGTGTCTTTCACATTGATGTTTTTCTGTCTTCCCCCCTCCCTTCCACTCTAAATATCTATGGGAAACACCCTTGAGTGAGGATTAACCTAAATAAGTAAACACAGGTGTGTGTGTGTGTGTGTACATTTTTCCCCCATTGATTTTTAGAGAGAGGGGAAGGAAGGATGGGAGAGAAGCATTGATGCTAGAGAGAATCCATTGCCTCCTGCACACACCACGTCTGGGGCATGGTGTAGAGGTTTACCATCCTGGAGCGGGTTTCTGTTGCCACATTCAGAGCAAAGCTCTGCACGGGCCATGGGGACACAGCCCCCACCCTCTGCCCTGGGGCCAGCCCCCAGGAGCTCACAGGAGCAGCAGTCAGCAGTGCTGGGTGGAGAATGGCCAGAGGCTTGCGGGGAGGGCCTCTTCTGCCACCTGCCTCCTGGGCCCCCAGCCGAGCCTCTCCTGTCGGGCTGCCTAGGAGAGGAAAGAAGGGCCTGGGACAAGTGGGGCCGTTACAGGTTGGGGGTCAGGTGGTCTGTCCCAAGGTTGAGCTCCAGCCACTTGCTGTAGAACCGGGCAAACCCTGCAACACGCTTCTCCAGCTGCTTCCAGCAGAAAGGATTGAAGGCAGAACCGGATGCTTAAACCAGGGGTCCTCAGACTACGGCCCCTGGGTCACATGCAAATACAAATATTGTATTTGTTCCCGTTTTGTTTTTTTACTTCAAAATAAGATATGTGCAGTGTGCATAGGAATTTGTTCATAGGTTTTTTTTAAAACTATAGTCCGGCCCTCCAACGGTCTGAGGGACAGTGAACTGGCCCCCTGTTTAAAAAGTTTGAGGACCCCTGGCTTAAACCCCTGGGGAGGCTGGAGAATGGGCCTGCAGGAGGCCACGGCTGGGCTGTTGGGTTCCAGAATGTACTCCCCTGCCTGCAGTCCAGCTCTCAGCACCCAGGAAGCTGGTTCCGGCCCTGGAACATGGGGTGGGGCTGCCTTCACTGCCTCAACTCTGCCCACAAAGCCAGGGAGCTGAGGCTGCTGCAGAAAGACTGGAGCTGCAAAGGGCTGCGGCCTCACTTCCCCATCCACACTGTTCAGAGGGCATCTAGTGAGTGGGACCTATTTCTCAGGCACCACAGCTGTAACTATTTGTTTTTTTAAAAATCCTCAGCCAAGGATATGTTTGTTTGTTTTTTAAATTGATTTTAGAGAGAGGGGAAGGGAGAGAGAAATATTGATGTGAGAAACATCAATTGGTTGCCTCTTTACACGCTCTGACCAGGGATTGAACCCGTGGCCTTTTGGTGTGTGCGCTGATACTCCAACCACCTGAGCCACCTGGCCAGGGCTGAATTACTCTTGAAGAGAGGACAGCTGTGACTCTTGGGGTCACGGGTACCCAGCTGGCTGCAGGCTTCCTTTCTCTACACTCAGGTTTTGCCTCTCCCTGTCATCTCTTGCAAGGGGAGGGGCTGGGGGTGGAGTAGGAGAAAAGGTAGAGTGTGGTCAACCCAGAACTGGGTGGTGGGGAGCTCACTGAGCGTGCCTGCTGTGGGGCCCGGGCTGGGGTGTGACTGCTGTTGGCACATGGGCGGTTCTGGTGTCTTAACTGTCCATCTTTCTGTGCTGCTGCCATGGCTGGGACCTGAGTTGCAGCCGTAAGTCACACCCTGGGCATCTCTGGGCGTGTTGTGGGCTGTACAGCTACTGTGTAACGCACTTGCATCCAGCTGTGGCCCCAACCCTGGGCACTGCAGGAGGTTCGGTGCCCAGACCACAGCCTACAGCCCTTGACCTGTGGAGGCACGAATGGGTACGGATGGCTGGAAGGATGGCTGGTGAGTCCTTACATGGGCCGATTATCTTAATCTTGGGCAAAGGATTAATGCCATCTTCTACATCTGAAGTCAAAAAGAAAGCAGGTGTGTTTTCCGGACTCCTATGGTACCTGGGAAATTTGCTATGGTGAGAATGTTTAAATATCAAAGAACTTCCAACACAGTATTCACACATCTCCCAAGCAACTCTTCCAGGAGGAGGCCCTGTCGAATACAGACAGCTCTGCCAGCCTCAGCGGAGCCACCGAACGAAGCCACAGAAACCCCGAGGATCACAGGTCCAACTTTTTAAGGGCCCACGGGACCTGGTTCAGGTCAGGTAAGATACACAAACCACCTACTCTTTCAGGCTCAACTGCCAAAACTGGCTCCCCGCCCCCCCTCCGGCCAGCCCCTCCTACTACAGGAGCTGGGACCCCAAACTAAGGACCCTCCTGGCCTCAGACTCCCAGACTCTAGAGGTGGTGTCCTCTGACACCTGAAATCAGACGAGGAGGGACCGCACACCTCAGCCCCAGAGCAGCGCTAGACGCACTGCAGGCAACATGAAAACAACTGAAAAGAAGACGAGGGGGCCTCTTTTTGGTCCAAGAAAGACCAAATCCGCTCTAAGTCTGGAGAGTTAGGGCTGGGACTACAAGGAAGGGGTTTCTGAGTGTATGTACCACTTGAAGGGGCAGCCTTTGAAACGTAATCTCTCGGGGAGCAAGACACACGAAAAGGAAGGAAGTCATTTGGGTGTGAAAGGGGAAGTAAATGGAGAAATGTCATGGTTCTGCAAGACAAAAAATCAGAGGCACTACAACTCCGCCCCCATCTACAAACAAATCTGGACTCAGCAGTGTTGACAGAAGAGGGTGCATTAAACAGGGATTTTATAAAACACCCAACAGCAAAGCAATGAACAAGATAAAGATTAACAGGTTTGTACAGTTATTGCAAAATATCAGAAAATGAATCTCATCATCTATCAAAGTAGTCCATACACATCCCCCTGGAAAGGCAGCCTGGAAACAGAAGAAAGCTGTAATACAACACTCTAAACGGCGAAATAGATCAAAACCACCTTGGATGAGAAACTTAAAAAGAAAAGAAATAGACAAAACCCAGGAAGAAATAAACAAGATAAAAGAAGGTCCTAGCCTGCCTGGCTCAGTGGATAGAGCGTCTGCCTGCGGACTGAAGTGTCAGGGGTTCAATTCCGGTCAAGGGCATATGCCTGGGTTGTGGCTCGATCCCCAGTAGGGGGCATGCAGGAGGCAGCCGATCAATGATTCTCTCTCATCATTGATGTTTCTCTCTCTATCCCTCTCCCTTCCTCTCTGAAATCAATAAAAATATATTTAAAAAAAAGAAACACAAAAGTACCTAGAAATAAAGATTACATTACAAGATGCCCAAAGGAGAATAGACTCAAAATATAATAAGGGGCATTGAAGAAAGACAAAAACAAGAGAACGAAAATGAGACAAAGGGGTCACAAGAAAGTAATGAAAACAAGATAGTCAAAGAAGGAATTGCATTTGCATTATTGGGTCCCTGAAGAAAAACTACCGGATGAACCAGCACCAGTATTTACTGCTGCATTCTAAGAAACACTTCCCAAGAAAGAAAAATCTGCACATTCAAAGGGCCCACTGGGAACCTTGGAAAATTAACTTGGAACAGTCAACTTACTTTGCGACATCATAAAACTATTAGTTTTCTATTTTTCAACAAAAATCCCCAAGATCTCCAAGCAGAAAGATCAAATAACTTACAGAGGCAAAAGAGTCAAAATGGCACATAAAAAGCAAGACGGCATTTGGAGCAGCATCTATTAAACATTTAAGGGTAAACCGAGGTGTTTTTTTTTTTTTTAATTTATTGATTTTTTACAGAGAGGAAGAGAGGGAGATAGAGAGTCAGAAACATCGATGAGAGAGAAACATCAACCAGCCGCCTCCTGCACATCCCCCACCGGGGATGTGCCCGCAACCCAGGTACATGCCCTTGACCGGAATCGAACCTGGGACCCTCCAGTCCGCAGGCCGACGCTCTATCCACTGAGCCAAACCGGTTTCGGCATAAACCGAGGTTTTTATATTCGCATGGATTGTCTGTGTCAAGTGTCAAGGCTTTAGGAAACAGTTTTATGTTTTTCAACAAGTATTTATGCACCCATAGGGAATCTGGTAGAGAATGCACTTCATCCTACCGAGAGATAATGAGCATGTGTGTGTGTTTATCTAAATACATGATCCAGGACTAAAACAAAGGCGGGCATGAGGGTAAATAAATAAATAGATCATATATCATCATGAAGTAGAAATAATATCACTAAAGGCATGAGAGAGCCGGTGGGTGTGGCTCAGTGGTTGAGCATTGGCCCATGACCCAGGAGGTCACCCCCAGGGCACGTGCCTGAGTTGCAGGCTCAATCCCCAGTAGGGGTTGTGCAGGAGGCTGCCGATCAAAGATTTTCATCATTGATGTCTCCCTCTCCCTCTCTGAAGTAAATTTAAAAAAACAAACAAACACATTTTAAAAAAGCATGGGAGAAGGGAGAGGGAAATAGGAAAGTAAGATAAGCTGACTGGTGGCTGTGCAGGTGCCTCTCAGCTCCAAATTCATTCTTCATTGCCTACTCTGAAAATGGGCCTGGACCCTTTACCTTTGCCAGCTGGCGCATTCCTAAGCTCTGTCGGTAGAGGGCGCCGGGGAGCCATTGCAGAAGGGCTTTTTCAAACTGCCTCCTGTGTGCTGACCAGACAATTTCTTCAAGCTTGTCTGGTACCCAAGGTCCTCCAGCAGCTGCCATGGTCAGTGCTCATGGCTTCTCCAGCACCAAGCTCCTGCAGGGTGCGGCAACCAGCAGTACAGCAGATGGCCCCTGCGCCCCAAACACCGCCGGAATGATGTAAGCTAGACAGCCCTAAACTGTTGATCTTAATCCCACCTTTCCTTTCCCTCTGAAGCTCCAATAAACGTTGTGGCCTATTCTGTCCTTTCTGTCTCCCGACCAACTCCAGCGCTTACCCATGTGGCCCTGAACCTAGCAAGAGTGTGACCCCCAGTGGGTGGCGTAACCGAGTCTTCAGTCAGCACTCCGCGGTTCACGCACGCCTGCTGTTCTGGAAGGAGGCGCACGGTAAGGCCAGGGATGCCCATGGTTCTGGTCCCATTACTTCTTCTGTAACCAAAAGCGCTATCACACTAGGAAGCAGTACTGTGAGGCAGGGTGGGGAGCTGGGATACTCTGTGAAAATAAGGGCTGAGGCAGTGTGGTCAGGGAAAACCACGCCATGTGCTGAGGCAGCCAATCCTGCCACTTTGATGATGGAAAGGGTCTGCTGTGATTACCCTGAAACTGGCTGGCTGGTCTCGGGGGTTATGTTCTGCTATTTGGGAACTCGGTGCTAGTCTCTCCTGACATTAGACATCTGTCTGTGGGATAGATCAGCCTTGCTGAGGAGAAATTCATGTTGAGCTCAGCATGCATCACTTCCAGCCCTCATCCATGACATTTTTAAAATTTATTGATTTGAGCCCTGGCCCTTGTGGCTCAGTTGGTTGAACAGCAGCCCATGCACTGAAACGTCACTGGTTTGATTCCCCGTCAGGGCACATACCCAGGTTGTGGTTCAATGAGGGAAGCAATCAGTTGATGTTTCTCTCACATCAATGTCTCTCACCCTCTCGATCTAAAAAAAATCAATAAAAAACATTTTTAAAAATGTATTGATTTGAGAGATAGAGAAAGGGAGAGAGAGACAAACATCGATTTGTTGTTCCACGTATTCATGCACTTATTGGTCACTTTATTATTTTTCATTTGTATGTCATTTTAATAGCAGAATACTGCTTATTTTATGGGTTTAAGAAGATGCATCTTGTCTTTATTCTGTGTGTCTTATTTTAAATAATGTTTCCGGGGCTTACATTGGCTGGGAAAATCCTTGGTTACTGCTTGCATGTGCCCTGACTGGAGACTGAACTGCAACCTTGGAGTATTGGGACGATGCTCTAACCCAGGGGTCCTCAAACTATGGCCCGCGGGCCGCATGCAAATACAAATACTGTATTTGTTCCCGTTTTGTTTTTTTACTTCAAAATAAGATATGTGCAGTGTGCATAGGAATTTGTTCATAGTTTTTTTAAAACTATAGTCCGGCCCTCCAACGGTCTGAGGGACAGTGAACTGGCCCCCTGTTTAAAAAGTTTGAGGACCCCTGCTCTAACCAAATGAGCTACCTGGCCAGGGCCTCCCCTGATGACCTTTTTCATGAGCCTGGTGGGCAAGGATCGGTATGATTTGGAAAGGAAGGTGTGCCTTCTACCTGCAGAAAGTGGTCTTTGGTGAGCATTCACAGGACAGTTAATATTACACTCTGGACCCATTCCAAGAAGCCTACTGATACCAGAAATGAAAGAGGGGTCATCACTAGTGAGCCCATGGACATTAAAAGGATAATGAAATATTATGAACTACTCTATGTCCCCAATCTGATAAATGGACAAATTCTTTGAATGACACAAAATAAGGCAACCTTGAATATACTGGGGTTTGGTTCCAGACCACCGCAATCAAGCGAATATTGCAATAAAGTGAGTCACACAAATGTTTTGGTTTCCCGCTGCTAGATTTTGCAAATAAAGTTTTATTGGGCCCTAACTGGTTTGGCTCAGTGGATAGAGCATGTGGACTCGATTCCAGTCAAGGTTGCAGGCTCATCCCCAGTAGGGGGTGTGCAGGAGGGAGCCAATCAATGATTCTCATTGATGTTTCTATCTCTCCCTCTCCCTTCCTCTCTGAAATCAATATATATATGTAATATATTTTGTTGATTTTTTACAGAGAGGATAGAGAGTTAGAAACATCAATGATCAGAGAACATCAATCAGCTGCCTCCTGCACACCTTCTACTGGGGATGTTCCCGCAACCAAGGTACATGCCCTTGACTGGAATCGAACCTCGGACCCTTCAGTCCACAGGCTGACGCTCTATCCACTGAGCCAAACCGGTCAGGGCAATAAAAATATATTTTAAAAAAAAGTTTTACTGGAACACAGCCATGCCCATTCATTTACATATTGTCTATGGCTGTTTTTATGCTACAATGACAAAGTTGAGCAATTGTGACAGAGACCATATGTGAGGTCTGCCAACCTCAGTAGGTAAAATGGAAAAAAAGATCTAGGAATACACTTTAAAATATAACTATTGCCCAGCTGGTGTAGCTCAGCAGATGAGCGTCAAGCCAGGAACCAAGAGGTCGCTGGTTCGATTCCTGGTCAGGGCACATGCCTAAGTTGCAGGCTCAATCCCCTGTGCGGAGCATGCAGGAGGCAGCTGGTCGATGAGGTTTCTCTCTCATTGATATTTCCATCTCTCTATCCATCTCCCTTTCTCTCTTTGTAAAAATCAATTAAAACACTTTTTAAAAAAATAAAAACGCCGAAACCGGTTTGGCTCAGTGGATAGAGCGTCGGCCTGCGGACTGAGAGGCCCCAGGTTCGATTCCGGTCAAGGGCATGTACCTGGGTTGCGGGCACATCCCCAGTGGGGGGTGTGCAGGAGGCAGCTGATCGATGTTTCTCTCTCATCGATGTTTCTAACTCTCTGTCTCTCTCCCTTCCTCTCTGTAAAAAATCAATAAAATATATTAAAAAAAAATAAAAATAAAAAAAATAAAAACTATTGTGTATTAAGAAAACCTCAACTGTACAGACATAAAAGAAGATGTAATTGGTACTATGTATCTTATTTTTAAACTTTTTAAAATTGATTTTAGAGGGAGGGAGAGAAACATTATTTGGCTGCTTCCTCCTACACATCCCCTACTGGGGATTAAGCCCATAACCCAGGCATGTGCCCTGACCAGGAGCTGAACCAGCAACCTTTTGGTGCATGGAATGACGCTCAACCAACTGAGCCACACCAGCCAGGTTTATGTATCTTATTCTTGATAGAAAACTAAAACAAGATTCTCTAAATTAATATGTCAATACTCTCTGGCCCAAGACCACCAGGAGCACATCTGTAGGTGAATGAATGTAGGAAGGATTTATAGGGTCTGTGCTTGTGTTAGGTGATTTGGGGGAGGGTTTAATGAAGCAGCGCTTTTCTCTGGATTGGATGCTTGTTAGGAAGTGGAAGTATTTCTATGATGGAATAATGTTAACATCTTCACTAGGTGGAGGCTAAAGCTATAATTGGTAAAGAAGCAAATCACATATAATCCAAGATAGAAGGATGTTTCATCATTTTTGTGGTTTGGACGGTTTTTGCTTTTGGCCAAGTTCACCAGATTACAGAGTGACCTTGTTTTCCTTTTGGTCCTCATGGCCTTGTCTGTAATCTATGGAATTATTGTGTCCGACAGAACACCAAAGCCAGCTCCCGATGTCGGGGATATTTTTCTCTTTCTCAAATCTATGAATTAAATGCAATTTTAATCTTAATCTCCAGTTCGTATGTGTTTGTTTTTTGAGGGCACTTGACAGAACATATCTATGCAAATAAACATTAGAGAAGAGTTAAGAAACCCAAAAAGTATTATGAAAACTAAAAGACGTAAAAATAAAGGATTGGTAAATTTCACTGCACAAAATAAATTCATCTGTGTAATAAAAATCAGCCCTAGCTGGTTTGGCTCAGTGGATAGAGCGTCGGCCTGCAGACTGAAGGGTCCCAGGTTCGATTCCAGTCAAGGACACATGCCTGAGTTGCGGGCTCGATCCCCAGTGGGGGGTGTGCAGGAGGCAGCCGAGCAATGATTCTCATCATTGGTGTTTCTATCTCTCCCTCTCCCTTCCTCTCTGCAATAAATAAAAATATATTTAAAAAAAATCAAAATACACAGGTTTGGAAGACAAACCACAAATTCATATAAAATATCTTTAATTCATTTGAGGAAGAGTTGATATCCCTAGTAAAATTTAAAAGAACCTCCCCTGCCCTGGCTGGTTTAGTTCAGTGGATAGAGCATCGGCTTGTGGACTGAAGGGTCCTGGGTTTGATTCCAGTCAAGGGCACATGCCTGGGTTGTGGGCTCGGTCCCCAGTAGGGGGCGTGCAGGAGGCAGCCTATCAATGATTCTCATCATTGATGTTTCTCTCTCTCTCTATCCCTCTCCCTTCCTCTCTGAAATCAATAAAAATATCTTTAAAAAAAACCTTAAAAAAAATAAAAGAGCCCTAACTGGTTTGGCTCGGTGGATAGAACGTCGGCCAGTGGACTGGAGGGTCCCAGGTTCGACTCTGGTCAAGGGCATGTACCTTGGTTGCGGGTACATCCCCGGTGGGAGGTGTACAGGAGGTGGCTGATAGATGTTTCTCTTTCATCGATGTTTCTGACTCTCTATCCCTCTCCCTTCCTCTCTTTAAAAAATCAATAAAATATATTTTTTAAAAATAATAAAATAAATAAAATAACCTCTTTGTCAATATAAAAAAATATTTTGGGAATAATTTTAATTTTTAAAAATAAGAATGTACCATTCTACACCTGAAACTAATATTGTATGTCAACTGTAATAGAAAACACATTTTTTAATTAAAAAATATATCATTGAAAAAATTTTCAAGGCCCTGACCCGGTATGTCAGTTGGTTAGAGTATTGTCCTTATACGCCAAGGTTGCCAAGGTTGTGTTTGATCCGAGTCAGGGCACATACAAGAATCAACCAATGGATGCATAAATGGGTAAAGCAACAAGTTTTTTTTTTCCTCTCCAAAATCAGTAAGTTTTTTTAAAAATATGTTTTTATTGATTTCAGAGAGAGGGCGAGGGAGAGAAACATCAATGATGAGAGAACCATAGTGGGCACCTCCTACACGCCCCCTACTGGGGATTGAGCCCCCAACCCCAGCAAAGTCCTGGGGCTGGGAATGGAGCTGTGACCTGGTTCATAGTTGAAAGCTCAGCCACTGAGTCACACCAGATGGGCATAAATGTTTTAAAAAGAGAAAAAATAATTTTCAAGAAGAAAACTGGGATTTACACAGAGGAAGGTGGGGCTTGCACGAGTCAGAAAAAGACTACGCTTCCCAGGAGGCTCTGCGCTGACTGTCCAAGGGCTCCCGACAGGCTTCGCGCGCTTTACGCGCCAGCTCTGGCCTCAGTCCGGGAGCCACGGAACCCGCGGAGGATGGAGAGCGGCGACGAGGAAGACGTGGAGAAGCACCGCATCCACCTACGCCCCGTCACTCTGCGCAGCGCCCCCCCTATCACGCTGCACCTTCTGCCCTGCGAAGTCGGGGTTAACCGGCCCGCCCCTGTGGGGCGCTTTTTCACCCCGGCCATCCGTCAGGGTTCCGACGGTGAGCGCTCGCGGCCGGACTACGGCTCCCGGTAGCCCCCGCGCCGGCGCCGCGCTCTCTTCGGCGAGGACGGGCGCGAGGGCTCCTGGGAACCGTGGTCCACCGGAGGCGGCGGGAGAGCCGCCCCCGGGGTTGCCCCGTTGGGCAGGGACCAGGCCCTCACTGAGGCCCCACGACCCCCTTATCCAGGACTCGAAGTGTCGTTTCGGGGCCGCCGTCTACGGGGCGAGGAGGTGGAGGTGCCGCCCGGCCTGCTGGGATACGTGATGACGATGGAAGAGAAGTCGCTGGGGAAGCAGGACTTCCCAGGGGGATCGGACAGTGACGAGCAGGAGCTGGTGGAACCCCCGGAGGCGCTGGAGCGGGACTTCGTGAGCCCAGGGGCCTGGGGGTGGCCGGGGGCGCGGGCGGGGGCGGCGGCCCCACGCTGAGCCCGACGCCTCCCCCAGGACCGCTTCATGGGCGCCTCCGCCAGTTTCCGCCGCTTCACCCTGTGGGGCCTGGAGACCGTCCCTGGCCCGGATGCCAAAGTGCGTGCGGCCCTGACCTGGCCCAGCCTCGCCCAAGCGGTGAGTAGATGCGTGGGCCGCCTCTGGCTTATTCGCTGGGCTGTCTAGAGTCCCGCCCCACGCGGCCTTGGGCTTTCGGGCTGCTGGTACAATGGGGCTCTAACTGGGAGGTTAGACTGACTGGGTTAGGGCTGCCCCCCCCCCCCCCCCCCGTAGGAAGGGCTGTCATTCTGGGGAGCTGGGTCCCTCCAGAGTAGGTGGACCACCCAGCCCCCCCGTCTCAGAAATCCAGTAGTAAAAGTGACCCCTGTTGCAGATCCATGCACAGGTGCCGCAGGACTGAACCAGAGCTTGAAACTGGAAGCCACCGATCCCTTCACCCCAATAAACCAGCTCTCCACTCTGGATCCACTGATTCCATCACCCCAATAAATGAGCTCTTCCACGGCGTCCCTGAGTTTGCCCACACCTTGGAGCTGCTCTTTCTCCCACAAGAACATGTCATGGCTCCGGCCCATAGAAACAGTTTATTACAGGGGCGAGGGGGGAGGGGGGGGGAGGGGCAGGGGCAGGACAGGCACTGGGGCGAGAGGCCAGAATTTTGTAGCCAATACCCACCCCCAACTCCTACTTTACAAATTTTTTTACAGCCACCAACCCTCTGTACATAGTGCCCCACCCCCACCTCACTGTACACGTCTGCCTGGCTCCCTCTGGTCCTCGGTTCACAGCAAGCCTGGGCCTGCAGCCAGCTGGCCTTAGAGTTGACCTGAGCCCTGAGCTCACTTTGGTGCTGGGCACCAACCAGCCCTTCCCAGGCCTGCCCTCTCCTTGTGGAACTGTCCTCAGCCTGGTCCGTCTCCCTTAGTGTCCCCCTGGGGGGCCCTGGGCGGGGGGTGGGATGGGCTGTCAGCTCCAGTTGTGCCAGCGTTGTTGGCGCTGCCATGGGCGGTGCCTGGTCACCACTTCCCCCTCTTGCTCCAGTCCTTGGGAGTGAAGTGCAGACACTTGGAGTCGATGCGGAGGAGTCGCTTGAGCATAGCCCGTTCGTGCCCATCCACGATGTCCTCTGACAACGTGAGGATATACTGGCCCTGGGCAGGAGATGGGACAAGGCAGGTCAGCCCATGGGCTTGCACGCTGCACCTCCACACACCTGTCCCTGCCCGCCTCCCTACCTTGTAGTAGTTGATGAGGTTGAGGTACTGGAGCGTGGAGATGACGTCCTCCTTCTTGATGCTGGTGATCTCACTGATCTCACTGTGGGGGGACAAAGACCAGGTTCCCTGGGGCCTTCGTCTTTGCCCCCGGAGCTCAGGGTGAGAGGCCTGGGAACACCGGCCACGCCATGCACCCCCGCGGGGGGGGGAGGGGGGGCAGGCTCACTTGATGGTAATCTGTGGCCTCTCCCCACTCTCAGACTTCAGTCCCATCAGAATCTCCAGGATGGTCTGGGACCAGTAGCTTCGGTAGGACAGGAGGCCAAGGTCCGAGAGGGGCTTCTCAGGGGTCCCCGTTTTCCCTTCCACTTTGGAGAGTTCATAACCTAAAGCATCGGAGAGGAAGGGAATGAGTACAGGGTCACAGCTTCGTGAAACCAATGCCGAGGCTGACTGCCTGCTTCCCATCAGGCCCTGCTGTGGGGTGGTTCTGTGACAGGCTGTGTGGCTTGTCTGCTCTGTGCCTGTTTCCTCATAAAGGACTAATGAGCACACACTCTTCACCCGTGTGCCAAGCACAGGGACAGGTACTGAGAGAAATGGCTACAACCAGCTAGGAGGGGTGGTAGGCCTAGCCCAGGGGTGGGCAAACTTTTTGACTCGAGGGCCACAATGGGTTCTTAAACTGGACCGGAGGCCGGAACAAAAGCATGGATGGAGTGTTTGTGTGAACTAATATAAATTCAAAGTAAACATCATTACATAAAAGGGTACGGTCTTTTTCTTTTTTTTAGTTTTATTCATTTCAAACGGGCAGGATCCGGCCCGCGGCCCACGGCTGGGTTAGGGTAAGGGTTTGGAGGTGGAGTATGGGGAGGCAGAGAAAATGGCTACTAGAGAAAGTGCCTCCGCTTTTCCTGTGCCATCCCACACTCGCTCTGTACTTGGGTGTGTGAGGAGGGAAGCAGAGCAGACCCCACCTGTGGGCCAGGCCTGAGGTGCTCCCCCCAGCTGTGACCTGACCAGGTGGTTGTGAGGCTGCAAGGAGCACCAAGGAGCTTCCCAAGTCAGGGAAGACAGTCCTCCCTCTCAGTTCTCTCCCTCCCACTCTCGGCTGCTCTGCCCTCCTCTCGCCTGCTGACCACTGGCAGTTCCTGGTGAGAACTCAGACCTGCAAAACACTGCATGGCCTCACGTTCCTTGGCAGTGCAGCCTTTGCCCGTCAGGGCCCTGGGATGTCTCCGCCCTTCCTCATCCTCAGTCATAACCGCTTTGTGTTGCACCATAGCCCGTTCTGCTTTCCTCCTCGGTTCATCTTTATCAGCCAGTCTGGCCCTCTTGCCCAACCTCATGACTTCCACCGAGAAAGCCAGTGTTGAGGACAGAGGGTCGTGCTTTGGAGAGAGGAAGCACGGAAGAGGATGGAACACACTGGGTTCCTACTTAACCTTGCTGGGTCATGGTGCATGTAAAGTCCTGACTGATCAACTGGACACCACACTGGCCTCCTCAGCTGTAGGGAACTCCTAGCCCCTCATCAGTGCCCCTCCTCCCCCTCCTAACACCCTCCCACCTTGTCTGCCAAACAGCACATGTCCTTGGTAGCCCTGCCTGCACCCCCTCTCCATTGGGGTCTGACCTCCAGGACTTTGTTCAGCATCACCTGCTTTACCAGGCTGAGGGCTTTCTGAAGATGTGACACGTCGTAGCATCGTTCTACCAATAACATTTCTCAAGTGGGCCATGACCCGGCCAAGTCCAGCCTCTGTCTTTCCAAACAGCTAAGGCTCCCTCCCCGTCTTCCCGCTCAGCTCGGTTATCTCAGTGAATGGTGAGTTGAAGAGAATGGAGAGGGAGGCTGGGAAGCAGAAGGGAGACTTGGGATTGGAGGGGACACTGACGAGCTCATGAAGGATGAGGGGCAGAGTCCCTTCTGGGCTTTAAGAGAGTGACCTGACAGAATACGAGGAATATGGGCCATAACCATGCAAGTCAGAGTTACCATCTCTTTGCTGAATTAACAGCATTTTGAACATCTGTCTACCAAGCTCAGGAATCAACTGGTCCTCATCCAGGAACTTACATGACAATACAGTAGCAGAGGGATGAGCAACAGCGGCTCACTCGGCTTTAGCTCATGGCCCTGGGCAAGATGAGTCAAATTTGGGGAAAGCTGGGTGATGCTTAGAACCTTGGTCAAGGAACAGTGAGGGGCTGAGAACCTAATCCAAACAAGCAGGGCAGTCAACCTGAGAATGAAAGCATCTTGGAAGAGTCCCATCTTGATTTCTGGCCAAGTGACTGGGCTGAGAATCACAGCGAGGCAGCATATGCGATGGGAGCACTGGCGCCCCAGCCCCTGGCCATGAGTGCAAGTACTCACTGAATTCAATCAGCAGCTTGCCGTAGCCCCGACGCTGGTAGGGAGGCAGGGTCAGGATGCAGGCCACGTTGTAGTCTTCTGTCGATTCCTTTTCCTGAAAAGTGGCAGGTGAGTGTGAGGGGAGGGGCCTGGCCCAGGGCAGAGCAGGGCTGAGGGAGAGGCAGGAGGAGCTCACCTTGGAGAAGTAGCCCACAATGTGGAAGCCCTTGCAGTCGTACTCCGTCATGACGTAGAAGAGGAAAGGGTCTGTGTCGTAGTACAAGGTCTTGTGGTCGAGGAAACACTTGGCCAGAAGACACAGGTTCTGGGAATAACTCTGCAAAGGAAAAGGCCTGTCACGGCTCGGTGCCCGGATTCCAGCATGGCCATGGGACAGCCCAGGCCGATAGGGGACAAGCGTTCCTCCCTGAGACCCGACCGATTCCATCAGGCAGGGCCACTGTGCAGTGTTGAGAAGCCCATGGACCAGCCCATTGGCCCTGGGGGACCTCCACTGCCCTCCCCTATAGTTAACAACAGTCAACAAACTGACATGTACCAAGAAGACTGACGAGGCTTATGAGAGCAGCTCTGCCCATGTGACAGTCTTAGGAGTCTGGCTGTCAAAAAATACAATTCTTTTGCCTACAGTCACACCTCTTGGGAACGGACCTGATTGTCTACAACTGAGGTAAGGCATTCTGGAACTTAAAAAAGTAGCCTTAGGAGCCCCCTGCCTAAAAAACTTATTAATTTTGCTATTTTACCTCTGCACATAATTTATCCTGCGTTTCAGACATGACTTTTTAACTACCTGCTGGGCACTGCCGCCTGGATGCCAAGTCCACCCTTAACACAGAACAGTAGTTAGAGCAGCTCTTCCTCTCAAGCTCCCAGGCCAGAGCTCTCCCCTGCCTGTCAGGGTGCCTGCCTCTCCCTCTCCCTCACCACCTTCTAGGCCCCAGGAATGGGGGAGTCTCTCAACAGTCCCTCCAGGTTACCCTCCTCCCCACAACCACAGGCTAAAGCAGGCTTGAAGCTTCAAACTTACAGTGTCCCCAACTGGCCTCATTCCCACCTCCTGAGCTCTGTTCCTTGTAACAGCTTTCCCTCATCCCCTCTGCCCTTCAACACCTACTATCACTATGCATCCACGCCTGCCCTTCAGAACCCCACTGCTTGCGAGTCCCTTACCCACCTTGTCTTTCGCGTCAAGGCTCAAAAGTCACCTCTTCTGTGAAGCGTTGGTGACTACCTCCTCTGGGTCCTAATAACCCACCCTTTGCTTCAGGATACTTAACACACTGGGAGATCTAATGTGGTCATGGGGCCTGGCTGGTTTGGCTCTGTGGATAGAGTCTCGGCCTGGAGACCGAAGGGTTCCGGGTTCGATTCCGGTCAAGGGCACATACCTCAGTTGCAGGGCTCCGCCCTGACCCAAGCCCCAGTCGGCATGCGTGCAGGAGGCAACCAATCGATGTGTTTCTCTCACATTGACATTTCTCTGTCTTTCCCTCTCTCTAAAAATCAATGGAAAAAATGTTATTCGGATGAGGATTAAAAAAAAAATAAAGTGGCAATTGGTGTGTCTGTTTCCTCCATGGACTGTGAGCTCTCAGCAGAGATTTTTGTCTAATTCCTGGTCATGTTTATATCTCCCAGCACCTGCCCTTCAGCAGGAACTCAATAAAAATGGGGTGAGCCAACTTGTTGGCCAGACAGGTATTTTCCTAAGGAAGAAGCTTCTCATTTGACTTCCCCCAGACTCCAAGTTCCAAGGCACTCCAAGTGCCTCAGTCACTGACCTTATTCTTACGTCCATCAATCTCAAAGAAGGAGATGGTGCCTTTGCGGTAAATCTCGTTGCCTGGAGGATGGCGCAGGTCACACTTGGTCTGAGGAAGAGAGGAGGATCAGGGGTGGCGAAGGATGGGGGGGTAGTAGGGCAGTACCTGGGACCCTTCATACCAAGTGACGCTGCAGACACTTGAGGCTACGGCCATACTTGAGGCAGAACTCGCAGAGATAGAGGACTGGCAGTGTGGTGAGCTCCTGTGGGTACGGGGAAAAGTACCACGGCTTGAGGCGGTGCCGGCCCAGCTCGATGCACTCAATGTTCTTCATCCGGGTGACGATGTCGTCGTGGCTCCGGTCAGACACCAGGCTCCCAGTCATGCGCGGAGCTGATGGTATTCCATCTGAGCTGTCCTGGGAGTCCTGCCCAGGGCCAGTGAAAGGCACTGGGTTACAGGAGACGACAGCTCACACAGCACTGCCCCCCCGCCCCCAGGTTCTCTTGTTCAAGCCTAACAGCAACCCTGTGGGGGAGGTACTATATAACCCCCACCCTCCAGATAAAGAAACCAAGATTTATAAAGTTTTCATTGAAAACTTTGGAAAGATTGCCAACCAGTTCGGCTTAGCTCCTAATAGCACCACCATGGCTGCCCACCACTGTTGTATATTTTTAAACTAGCCACTAAACTCTCCACCTGCCTATGTCCCTTCCTTTTTACTCAGCTCCCCTCTTCCTGAGACCTACCTCATCAGTGCCCAAGCAATTTGATTTTCGCTTCCGTCCCGGCTGAGCTGCCACTGCCCGGCGGGCTGATCCATTCTGTAGATGAGATGACAGGAATAGAAGTGGCTGTGAGATGCGTCTGAAAGGGGCTACCAGAAGGTAGAAGAAAGGAAGGGGAGAAAAAGTGGTTTGGAGGACTCACCTGAGGAAAAACTGAGGCTGGGGCTGTCTCGCTGGGCACTGGAGTTGCTGGTGAAACCACCTCCACCTTCCGTTTCTGCAGAGAGAAACCAAGAAAGGTGGGTCAGAAGGTAGAGAAGGTGGGACCTGAGAGGAAAGCAAGGTCCCTGGAATTGCTGAGGGTACCGTTGAGCGGTGGTTGGGCTGCAGACAGGAGCTGGAGGAGAGCGGCTGGTCGGGCTCACCACCGGGAATGGCCTCCCGCTCCTTAGGCAGGTTGAAGCGGAGAGTGATCTGGACCGGGATTGGCAAGGTCTTCCCGCTGGCCTGCGCGGAGGCCGGCTGTAGAGATAGGTCCAGGGTCTTCCTCTGGGGTGGGGATGGTGGTGGGATGGGGCAGGGGAGTGGGGGCCCCTCAGCATGGAGTCATCAAACCCCTCCCTCTCAAGGACACAGGAATAGCCGCTGGACTCTGGAAGCTACATCTGCGATTTGGTCCCCATCCTCTGCAAGCCGAAACCAGGATGGGAGGGTGCTGCCTCCAGCCCATCCAGGAACCACTGAAGCCAAGAGATGAGAGAAGTAGGAGGCAGGAGAGAAGAGGTGAAGTAGGGGACCTACTCACCACCTCTCTCTCTGGAGAGCCAGGGCGGGACCCAGGAAGTCCGTTCTTGGTGGGGGTCTTGGCCTCTTTCTTAGGGAACTGAATCTTCTTCAGGTCCAGCCGTTCGTGGGTTACCCATTCATCCAGGCGTTTGTTGACTGCAGCAGTGGGGATGGCTCAGGAAGGAAGGCCAGAGACCATCCCCCAACTCTACCCAGCGGCCCCTCCTTACCCCAGCCCGGCACTCACAGTCAATGTAATGAACGTAGAAAAGCTTCCTGCCACTGATGTCCTTCACGCTCAGGATCTCGGCCAGGGCTGGGGAACAGCATAGGGGCCATGGAAGGGTCAGGCCGGAGGCGCCACCCTTCTACGACCTGAATACACTCCCAAGCCCGATCTCTAAGCCCAGCACTAGGCAGCTCTCGCCCAAGCCCCTTGTCACCCAGTGCCACCCCCTGCAAGCCCCGCCCTACCCATCGCGGAGCCGCGACAAGCCACGCCCCTCCTGTGTATCTGCGCCCCGCCCGCCCCAGAATTCCCGAGGTTCCTCCTCCTCCCGAGGGTTCGGTTGACTCCCTCCCGCCCCTAGCCCTCGGGTCGCTTAGCCCCGCCCCCCGACGTCACTCACGCCACTCATCTTCGTTGTCCTGGTTCCGCCGCAGCACCGGCAGGCGGCAGCCTTCGATTATCTCCCCCTGGGGAGACAGCGCGGCGCCAGGGTCGGCTACTGGGGGTCCTCGGGCTCTACCCACCTCCCCTGGCTCCCTCCGCCCCGCCCCGGGCACCGGACTCACCACCTCCGCCATCTTCCCTCCCTCCACTGCCACTTCCGGCCCCTCTGGGAGACGTCACTTCCGGGACCGAGCGCGTTCTAAGCCCGGGCTTCCCGGTGCCACGCCAGAGTAGGACCTTTGAAAGACCCCACTGCCCAGCTGGGAGCGGGAGGACGGCCCGTTTGGCTGGCAGGAGAATCGGGTGTTTTAAATCTCGGGCCGGGTCCTGGGTGGAATCGCCACAACATGCACAACGATTGGAGGAAAGCTGAGTCCGTCACGTGACGCTCACCGGGTGCGACGCCAGTCACGTGGGCGCCGCGCGGGTCACTTGGTACTAGTGTTTGTGCTTTGGGGGTGGCGGGCCTGCCGCGTCTCCTAGTGGCTGTGGGGGGTGTCGATGGCGGGGAGAGGGCAGGTCCGGAAGGCTTGGGAGACTGGAGAATTGGGTGGGACTGTGACAGGACTTCATTCCTTACTTATGGGGACTCCAGAGTATTTCTAGGTTGTCTTGTATGTTAAGTTTGTAGTTATAAGAACAATACAACATTATTCATTCAGACCATGTGTCAGGTACTGTTCCTGGGTTGTGGACTACATCCTGTATAATAAAAGGCTAATATGCAAATTGACCAAACAGCTGAATGACCAGTGGCTATGATGCACACTGACCACCAGGGGGCAGACGCTTGAGCAGGAGCTGCCCCCTGATGGTCAGTGTGCTCCCACAGGGGGAGTGCTGCTCAGCCAGAAGCTGGGCTCACAGCTGGCGAGCACAGCAGTGGTGGCAGCACTAAGGACCCCTCGGGGGATGTCTGCCTGCTGGCTTAGGCCTGCAGGGTTTAAGCCAGCAGGCGGACATCCCCCGAGGGGTCCTGGACTGTGAGAGGGCGCAGGGTTGGCTGAGGGGAACCCCCCCACTACCTCCGCCGTGCACGAATGTCGTGCATTGGGCCTCTAGTCACTAAATAAAGAACCTTGCCCTCATAGAGCTTACATTCTTGGAGGTTGGGAGGAAAAACGTGTGTATGTAACAAACAGTAAATATGTCATAAAGTAAATTATTCAATATATTAAAGACAGGTAAGTGTTTGGGGAAACCAAAAAGAAGGCACAAGGGAAAGGAGATGGGCAGGTAGGTTGCAGTTTTAAATAGGGTGGTCAGGGCAGGCCTGGCTGGAAGTACACCACTTGAGAAAAGATTTAGAGCAGGGGTGGGGAACCTCTTTTCTGCCAAGGGCCATTTGGATTTTTATAACATTATTCAAGGGACATACAAAATTATCAACTTTATTTGGCCAATATTCTGCCTACAGAAACACAGTTCAGACTGAAAGATGCACACAGGTTAAAAGTAAAGGGATGGAGCCCTGGCCAGTTTCCTCAGTGGTTAGAGTATTGTCCTGTAGATTGAAGGGTTGCAGGTTCAATTCCCAGTCAAGGTCATGTACCTCAGTTGCAGTTTCCCCAGCCCCAGTAGGGGCACATGCTGGAGGTAGCCAATGGATGTATCTCTCTCACATCGATGTTTTTCTCTGTCTCTTTCCCCCTCCTCCCTCCCTTCCACTCTCTAGAAACCAATGGGAAAAGTATCCTTTTGATGAGGATTAAAAAAAAGAAAAAAAGTAAAGGGATGGAAAAAGATATTTCGTGCAAATGGAATTGAAAAAAAAAAGCTGGGGTAGCAATACTTATATCAGACAAAATATAGACATTAAAACAAAGGCTTTAACAGACAAAAAAGAACTTAGGAATTCCACTTCTGAGTACTTATCCGAAGAAACCCAAAACACTAATTGAAAAGACATGCTAGCCCTGGCTGGGTAGCTCTCTCTCTTTTGATTAGAGTGTTGTTCTGATCTGCCAAGGTTGGGGGTTCGATCTCTGGCCAGGGCACATACAAGAAGCAACCAATGGCCCTGACCAGTTTGGCTCAGTGGATAGAGAGTCGGCCTGCAGACTGAAAGGTCCCAGGTTCGATTCCGGTCAAGGGCATGTACCTGGGTTGCGGGTACATCCCCAGTGGGAGGTGTGCAGGAAGCAGCTGATCGATGTTTCTGGCTCTCTGTCTCTCTCCCTTCCTCTCTGTAAAAAATCAATAAAATATATATTTTTTAAAAAGCAACCAATGAATGCATAAATAAATGGAATAGCAAATGGATGTTTCTCATCAATAAGTAAATAAGCGAAAGTAAAGACATGCAGCTTTGTGATCGCTGCAGCATTGTTTACAATGGCCAAGACAGGGAGGCGACCTAAGTGTCCATTGACAGACAAGTGGATAAAAGAAGAGGCGGTGCCAGCCTTGCCGGGTTGCTCAGTTGGTGAGCATTGTCCTGTACACCAAAAAGGTTGCGGGTTTGATTCCCAGTCAGGTCACATACCTAGGTCTCGGGTTTGATTCCTGGTCAGGGCACACATGAGAGGCAGCCGATCGATGTCTCTCTCTCTCTCTCTCTCTCTCTCTGTCTCTCAAAATCAATAAAACATCTTTTAAAAAAATAATAAGAGAGCCCCGGTCAGAGAAAAGTGGCTCACAGAGCAAAAAGCCAGGGCCCACCCTTCACATTAGCTCCAGGATTTTGGCTTGAAGGGTGTTGTTAAGTGTTTGAGCAGGGAAATAGGCCTTTGTCAGGCTGAGAACTTACCTCAAGGTGTCGTCTGCCTTCCATTCTACATGTCGCCAGCACAGAGGCCCTCAGCCGTTCCACCACTTTCAGAAGCAGCTTATGTGCTGAAGCAAAGGAGAAATGCTGATTGCTGTATCACAGAGACAATGGTGACACCTACAGATGAAGCCTGTGCAGGTTGGACACAATGTTCAGCACATGGTGAGTACCCCCAAATCAATAGGTCTTTACCACAAACAAGGTGGTTAAGTGTTTTCAATAAGCCAATCATGCCTGCTGTTGCAAAAATGACTCAAGAAGAAATAGAAACAGAATAGTCCTATGTGTATTAAAGAAATTTAATTCATAAATTAAAACCTACCCACAAAATGCCTGGCTGGCATGGCTCAGTGGTTGAGTGTCGACCTATGAACCAGGAGGTCACGGTTCAATTTCTGGTCAGGGCACATGATTGATCCCCAGTAGGGGGCATGCAGGAGGCAGCTGATCCACAATTCTCTCTCATTATGGATGTTTCTATCTCTCCCTCTCCCTTCCTCTCTGAAGTAAATAAAAAAATATTTTTAAAAAAAACCTACCCACAAAGGAACTTCCAGATCCAGGTGGTTCACTAGTGAATTCTATCAAAGTTAAGGAAGAAATAATACCGATCATACATACATTTTCTTAGAAAACAGAAGAGGGGACACTTCCCAGCTCGCTTTATAAGGCCAGCATTGCCCTGACACCAAAATCAGAGTTATCACAAGGAAAGACTTCACAGATCAATATTCCATATGAACACAGATACAAAATTCTTTAATGAAAGATTATCAAGTAATTCCTCTTCTTCACTGCACTTATCTCTACCTGATATATTACACACTCATGTGTCTACTTATTACCTTTATCTTCCAAGTAGAATATAAGTTCCCTGGGTGCAAGGACTTGTTTTGTTCATGACTATCCTCTGCACACCACCATCCAGCATCTACAACAGTGCTTGCCCAATGTTAGATGCTCAATAAATACTTGTTGAGTGATGAAGTGAGAGAGGGACCGCCTGTTGATTTCAGGAGACACAGTGCTGCCCTTGTGAACCCACCTACAGACAAAGATAATAGGACACATTTAAAAAATATCAAAATGAGGATTGCAGCCCTGCCCCACCCTCATACTATTCTAGTTTTATTTATTTTATTTTTTTTTTAAATATATTTTATTGATTTTTTACAGAGAGGAAGGGAGAGAGATAGAGAGTTAGAAACATCGATGAGAGAGAAACATCGATCAGCTGCCTCCTGCACATCTCCTCCTGGGGATGTGCCCACAACCCAGGTACATGCCCTTGACCGGAATCGAACCTGGGACCTTTCAGTCCGCAGGCCAACGCTCTATCCACTGAGCCAAACCGGTTTCGGCACTATTCTAGTTTTAAATGCAGGTAGATGTATGCCATTAATTTGTTAATAAAACTTTAACTTCTATTTTGTTAAAACACACATATTACTTACCCTTTTAACAACTTATAAGTATACAACTCAGTGGCATTCAGAATACTCCCAATGTTATGTAAGCATAACCACAACCCATCTCCAGAATCTTTTTCATCATCCCATAAACTCTACCCATTAAACACATTTCCCATTCCCTGCTCCCTAACTCCTTGGTAATCTCTACCCTGCTTTTTGTCTCTATGAACTGGCCTGTTCTGGGTACCCCATCTAAGTGGAAACATATATTAGTCCTTTTGTTATGGCTTATGTCACTTAGCATAATGTTGACCTTAAACAGCCATTTATTTTACCAGCACAAATGGGTTTACTAGGGAAGTGCCAAGAATCGTAATTCAGGACAAGCAAGCTATAGCAAAAGCCATAGGCAAATTGACAGACAAACGAGAGGAACATTGTTTTATGGAGAGAAAAAGAGGAAGTCGGGAGTTGTTTTGAACAAAAACCCATTGGAGAGCGGCAAGAAGAGTTCAGGGAAATGAAGGTTTCTCGTTAGCTGAGTTGAGGGGGGGTGGATTTCTTGTAGGAGATGCAATGTAAATCTTTTCTGTTGTGGCCGGTAATTGATCATTCATTCTGTTGACAATTCTGTTGGGGTCTGTAATTGGCAATTATTATAGTTAGCATCAGTGGAACTGAGTGAGAGCTCCCCCTATTGGCCTTCTGACTCCTATTTAGTGACATTTTCCTTTATTTTCACAATGTCTTCAAGGTTCATCCACCATATAGCGAGTGTCAAAAACACATTCATTTCTTATGATTGAATAAAATTGCATTATATGAATAGACTACATTTTCTTTATTCACTCATCTGTTGATAGGCATTTGACTTGTTTCCACCTTTTGGGTATTGGGAATAATGCTACTATGAACATTGGTGTACACATCTGTTTGAGTCCCTGTTTTCAATTCTTTTGGCTATATACCTAGAAATGGAATAGCTTGGTTATATGGTAGTGCTATGTTTAACTTTTTGAGGACTCACCAAACTGTTTTCCACATTTTACATTCTACCAGTAATGCACAAGGGTTCCAATTTCTCCACATCCTCACCAACACATTAATTTTTTTAAATTAAGGACTGAACTTTAATAATTATTCAGATTATATCAACTTTGGTTACTCCATGGCTACAGTTAATAATTACAAATTCTAGAAATTTGATTTAAATATGTAGTTGTCCTTTCTTTTCCCTTTTTTTGTTTTTTTGCCCCCTCCCCCCCCTTTTTTTTCTTACTGTTTCTGGCCCTCAGTTTGTTAGAGCATCGTTCTGATACACCAAGGTTGTGGCTTTGATCCTCAGTCAAAGCACATACAAGAATCAACCAATGAATGCATGAATAAGTGGAACAACAAATCACTGTTTTTCTCTCTCTAAAAATCAATCAATAAATAAAAGAATGTACTGTTTCTAAGCAGTCTTTCTTATTTTAAGAATGAGATTCAATTTTATAGATTCAAAAAAGAATCTTAATCAAAATCTCATTAGTCTGGCCTGCGTGGCTTAGTGGTTGAGTGTCGACCTATGAACCAGGACATCATGGTTCGATTCCTGGTCAGGTCACATGTCTGGGTTGCGGGCTCAGTCCCCAGTAGGGGCCATGCAGGAGGCAACTGATCAATGATTCTCATCATTCATGTTTCTCTCTCTTTCTCCCTCCCCCTTCCTCTCTGAAATCAATAGAAAATATTTTTTTAAAAATCTCAGGAGACTTTATTGGTAGAAACTGACAAGCTGATACTAAAATATATAGAGAAATTCAAAGGACCCAGAATAGCCAATACAGTTTTGAAAAAGAATGAGGTCAGAGGCCTCACAGTATAATATTAGCATAATAGAAACATATCAAAACATAGATCTATGGGACAGAATAGAATCCAGAAATAGATCACACATACATATTCAATTGTTTTGTGACAAAGTGAAGAGAATTCAGTGAAGAAATAATAGGCTTTTTAACAAATAAAGCTGGGATAGCCAGACATCCATTTGGGAAAAAATGAGCTTTGATTCTTCGTAGCCTATACAAAAAGTAATTAAATATTCATTATAAACCTAAGTGTAAAACTAAAACTATTAAACTATAACAATAAAACTTCTAGAAGAAAATGCAGGATAAAATTTTTTGTGACCTTAGGGTAAGCAAAGATTTCTTTGATAGAACATAAGCATGAGCCATAAAAGAAAAAAAAGTGTGAAATAGCCCTAGCCGGTTTGGCTCAGTAGATAGAGTGTCGGTTTGGCTCAGTGGATAGAGTGCTGGCCTGCGGACTGAAGAGTCCCGGGTTCAGTTCCGGTCAAGGGCATATGCTGCATATGCTCAGAGTTTGGGGCGTGCAAGAGACAGCCAATCAATGATCCTTTTTCATCACTGATGTTTCTGTCTCTCTCTCTCTCCTTCCTTCCTCTCGGAAATCAATAAAAAAAATATATTTTTTAAAAGTGTGAAATAAATACAAATCTATTCTTAGAAAGACATCATTAGCTAAATGAAAAGGTGAACCACAAACTGAAAGAAACTATTTGCAATACAGGTGTTGCAAATTGGAGACTGGTATCCAGATGTATGAAGGACTGAAAAACTCAATAACAGAACAAAACAGCAAAAACTGGAAACTTCACAATAGATGACATATGAAGCCAGACACAAAAGAGTACATACTGTATGATTCCATTTTTATGAAATTCTAGGTAAGACAAATTGAATTAATAGTATCAGAAAACAGATCACTGATTGCTTGGGGCCGGGGACGGTTGTGGGGACTGGCTGGGAAGAGGCACAGTGAGGGAGCATGTTGGGGTGGTGGAAATGTTCAATATCTCGATTTTGGTGGTAGACACATGGACGTAAACATTGTTAAACTCATTGAACTGTACACTCAAAACATATGCATCTATTGTATGCAAATATGCCTTAGTAACATGGATTTTTAAAAACAAGTGAAAATACCTGCCCTGCCACTTACGTGCTGATTCCTTGAGTGTCTTCATTTCTCAATTCTCTCGTCTGTAAAATGGGAAGAATAGTGTCTCACGAGGTTGTTTTGAGATTTAAATGAGCCGAAACCGGTTTGGCTCAGTGGATAGAGCGTTGGCTTGCGGACTGAGGGGTCCCGGGTTCAATTCCGGTCAAGGGCATGTACCTGGGTTGCGGGCACATCCCCAGTAGGAGATGTGCAGGAGGCGGCTGATCGATGTTTCTCTCCCATCGATGTTTCTAACTCTCTATCTCTCTCCCTTCCTCTCTGTAAAAAATCAATAAAATATATTTTAAAAAAAGAGTTTCTGTTTAAGAAAAAAAAAAGAGAGATTTAAATGAGATTCATTCACATGAAGGATCCTATTGTGAGCACCCCACAAAGGCTAAATACTGCTGTTGGGGGAGGGGCACCTGATCCCTCCTGGCACCCAGGGAAAGTCCGCTTGGTCCCTTCAGTTGCATCTTGTGCCTCCCCCTCCTGACGGCAGGGCCACTCCCGGTCTGCCAGCTCTTTTAAAATGCCGCTTCAAGGCCTTGGCCCTGGTTGCTTTCTTCCCCTCCCCCAGCTCCCCTAACCACCCCCCTTTGGCAACCATCAGCTTGTTCTCTACATCTATGGGTCTCTTTCTGTTTTGTTTATTCTTTTTTTTTTTACTTTTTAAAAAAATATTTTTATTGATTTCAGAGAGGAAGGGAGAGGGTGAGAGAGATAGAAATTTCAATGATGAGAGAGAATCACTGATTGGCTGCCTCCTGCACTCCCCCTACTGGGGATCGAGCCTGCAACCCAGGCATGTGCCCTTGATAGGAACTGAACCTGGGACCCTTCAGTCCGCATGTGACACTCTATCCACTGAGCCAAACCAGCTAGAGCTGTTTTGTTTGTTTTTTTAGATTCCACTTCTAAAGTGAAATCATATGGTACTTGTGTTTGTCTGACTTATCTCACTTAGCATAATACCCTCTAGATCTATCCATGTTGTTGCAAATGACAAGATTTCATTCTTTTTTATTGCCACATAATGTTCCATTATGAAGACACACCATATCTTCTTTACCCATTCATCTATCAGTAGACGCCTACTGTTTGCTTCCATGTGTTGGCTGTTGTAAGTAGTGCTCCAGTGAACACAGGAATGCACATCTTTTCAAATGAGTGTTGTTGTTTTTCTACCAGCTCTTGATGCTAAATCACTCAACTCTTGGTGGCTAGGGGAGCTTCTTCTGTGCCCTGACTCCTCCCAAAGCCCAGGGACTCTGCGAAGCTCCTCACCCCGACTCCCAGGCTCCCACGTGGGCATTTGGATATACCCTTGTCCTGGTTCCAGCCCAGAAACACGGCCCAGGCATCAGGCGGTCAGCAGGCCTACCTCCCTGCGTTCTCTTTTCATTTCTACACTTCAGCTGCGGTGGAGGCCAGTAGGGACTGAGACACAAGCTCTTCCTGGGAACACCCTAACCCACTGGTCGGCAAACTGCAGCTCGCGAGCCACATGCGGCTCTTTGGCCCCTTGAGTGTGTTCTTCCTAAGCCTTGGGAGTACCCTAATTAAGTTAATAACAATGTACCTACCAATATAGTTTAGGTTTAAAAAATTTGGCTCTCAAAAGAAATTTCAGTTGTTGTACTGTTGATATTTGGCTCTGTTGACTAATGAGTTTGCCGACCACTGCCCTAACTTCTCCACTCCTTTCTGAAACTTCTGCTGTCCCTCTCTTTTCCTCTCCTCATCTTTTCATTATTCCCCTTGGTGGAGAGTGGTAAGTTGATCAGTTCAGTATCCGAGCATTCATTCTTCCAAATCTATTGTTTATGACACTGAAACCAGTGACTTCTTTTGTTCCACTATGTCCTGAGTCAGTGACTACAGAGGGAGTGTCTCAGGGTACAAGGAAGTGTGTGTGTGTGTGTGTGTGTGTGTGTGTGTGTGTGTGAGACCTGTGATACTATCTCAAAATGTTCTCCCCGTTCCAAAGATCTGTCAGGTTGAGAGGTGCAGCGGAAGGGAGGGAGTCTAAGGAAGCATCACTGACTTCTGGTCTTGGGTTATGCCTGGACTGAAGATAGAGGAGTGACTGAGATATGTCTGGGGCACAGTGAGAATACGCCAGCAAGCTTTGGGCTGGAGGAGGGCCGAGTGTGACTTTAGGCAGAAGTGCCCATGGTCCCTGGCTAGGGGAGGGCAGAAGCAGATGCAGGACTTAGTTGGTGGGAGTGGGGAGTGGGAATGGGGGCTTCTGGCCTTTGGGAGAGGGCAGGAGGCCAGTAGAATGGATGTCCCTTACTGCCTGCTTGTTTGGTGTATGGCAGCTGGGAAACGGGATTTTCTTTTCCTTTTGGCAGGATTTGGACAGAGTGAAGCTCCAGGATTCCCAGGACATGTGACCACTCCGAGCCCCAGGAACAAGCCAGGGTATGTCTTGTGGGGTCATCACAGGCAGCCCCATGGCCCTGCTCTTTGTGTGACTACCTCACCTGGGACCACATTTCCAAAGGGTGTCGAATCTGGAAATCTGGAATGATCCAGAGAGGCTAGAAGGGGACAGGGTGTGTGTGTGTGTCACTGTCGCCATGGAGCTTATGCCTGTCTCCTTTTAAAACATCAACTCCAGCCCTAGCCGGATTGGCTCAGTGGATAGAGCATCAGCCTGCGGATTGAAGGGTCCCAGATTCAATTCTGGTCAAGGGCACATGCCCTGGGACTCAATCCCCAATAGGGGGTGTGCAGGAAGCATCTGATCAATGATTCTCTCTCATCATTGATGTTTCTATCTCTCTCTCCCTTTCCCTTCCTATCTGAAATTAATTAAAATATATTTTAAAAATAAAATAAACATCAACCCCACCAGGGCTACGACTCTGTCTTGTTCACGGCTCTGTCCCAGGCACATGTAGGCACATAGCCAGTATCTGGTGAAGGAGTGATTCACGAGCTGAGGGACTCCTTAGCGTGGGGAGCAGCCTTATGTGTTCTCTAAGGCCCATAGGGCAGAAGGCTGACCATACAGGGAAGTCAAAGGGAGACAGATTTTGACCTTCCACCAGAAAGGACCTTGAGAAACCAGAGCTTCTGGGAGCAGCCTGTTGCCTAAGCTGACCAGGTTGGGGCAGAGATGGGTCTGGAGGGACATGGAGGAAGCTGACTTGCTTCAAGGCAGACCTGAAGGGCCGCTGAGGGCCCTTCCAGCCACTGGGTTCAAATCCTGACTCCTCCATTCAGCTGTGTGACCTTGGGCATGTTACTCAGTGTCTGAACCTGTTACCATGTGGAGATACTAATGGCACAACACCTGCCTCACAAGTTGGTTGGAAGCTTTAGATTCAAACGGTCACACAGGTCCAGCCTTTAGCTCAGCATCTGGCACGCCGCCCGTCTCAGACATCAGCTGTGATTACCGGGCTGGAGACGCGCCGGGGGGGCTGCT
The DNA here is from genome assembly GCF_014108235.1 of Myotis myotis. Taxonomy (NCBI): domain Eukaryota; kingdom Metazoa; phylum Chordata; class Mammalia; order Chiroptera; family Vespertilionidae; genus Myotis; species Myotis myotis. The sequence continues at coordinate 78,616,893 of NW_023416314.1, forward strand.
TCCCAGGGCCCCGGGAACAGGGACAGGCACATGTGAAGTGGGGGAGAGATGGAACAAGCAGCACAGCTGGCTATTTACATAGGCTGAAGGATGGGTGTATGAGGTTAATTATACCATTCTCTTTAACATTAGCCAGTGTGGCTCAGTGGATAGAGAGCCTGGACCAAAGGGTCCTGGGTTTGAGTCTGGTCAAGGGCATGTACCTTGGGCACAGTCTCCTCCCCGGCGCGGGCTCCTGCAGGAGGCAACCAGTTGATGTGCATCTCTGACATTGATGTTTCTCTCTGTCTTTCCCTCTCTCTTCCACTCTCCACCCCCCCACAAAGTATCATAATGAAACATTGTGTGTTTGAAAGTGTTCATAATGAAAAAGTTAAAATCTTTCTCTAGAGGAAAACAACAGCTACAGGCAATCTTACTGGCGAGTTTTACAAACCCTTTAAGGAACAGCTCTAGCTGTTCGGCTCAGTGGATAGAGCGTCGGTCCTCCTCGGACTGAGGGTCCTGGGGTGGATTCTAGTCAAGGGCAAGTACCTCAGTTGTAGGCTCGATCCCTGGTCCTGGTGGTTGGGGCGCGTGTGGGAGGCAACCAGTCAATGTGTGTTTCTCTCACATGGATGTTTCTCTCCCCCTCCCTTCCTCTCTCTCTCTCTCTCTCTCTCTCTCTCTCTCAAATCAATGGAAAAATATCCTATCTTCGGGTGAGGATTTACAATAACAAAAATATCTTTTTGGGGGGGATGAGGACACATTTGTAATACCTTAACTAATAATAAAAAAAAAAAAATCTTTTTAAAAAAATATATTTTATTGATTTTTTACAGAGAGGCAGGGAGAGGGATAGAGAGTTAGAAACATCGATCAGCTGCCTCCTGCACAGTCCCCTACTGGGGATGTGGCTGCAACGAAAGTACATGCCCTTGACCGGATTCGAACCTGGGACCCTTCAGTCCGCAGGCCAACGCTCTATCCACTGAGCCAAACCAGTTAGCGCCAAAAATATCTTTTAAGGCCGAAACCGGTTTGACTCAGTGGATAGAGCGTTGGCCTGCGGACTGAAGGGTCCCGGGTTCGATTCCGGTCAGGGACATGTGCCTGGGTTGTGGGCACATCCCCGGTGGGGGATGTGCGGGAGGCGGCTGGTCGATGTTTCTCTCTCATTGATGTTTCTGACTCTCTGTCTCTCTTTCTTCCTCTCTGTAAAAAATCAATAAAATATATTTTAAAAAATATATCTTTTAAGGAACAAATTATTCCAAACTTATGTGGACTTTTCCAGAGAATAAAAAAGGGGGTATTTTTCTTCAAATCATTCTATGAGGCTGATACAACTTTGATACCAAAATTAGACGAGGCCAGGAAAAATAAAGGGAAACTACAGCCATTTCATTTACAAAGGGAGTTGCAGAATCCTCTCCTAACTATCAGTGAATCAAATTCAACAATATGATAACACCATGAGCAAGTGAAGTTTATCCCAAGAATATAGGATGGTTTACTATTAGGAAATCTATGTCATACTCTACATTAACAGATAAAGGAGAAAAATCTCATGACCTTCTCTACAGATGCAGGAAAAGCGTTTGATAAAAATCAGCACCTATTTATCATAACCATTCTTAGTAAACAAAAAGTAGAAAGGAGCTTCCTTAACTTGATAATGGATATGTACCCAAAATTATATATAACCTACGAACAAGAACTGCAAAATGTGTTCTGTTTCAGTAATCACATTATTGGTGGGAGAGCCGGTATTGTTATTCTGAGAGTGTTTTGTGGATAGTGTGAGGTAGATCAAATGAATAACTGGTATCATTGATAATTTATATTCTTTGGTAAAGAGTACATAAAATTTATCATTTTAACCATTTTAAGTGTACAGTGCAGCAGCGTTAAGTACATTCACATTGGTGAGCATCTATCATCACTAGCTCCAAAATCTTTTCATTATCCCCCAACATAAACTTGGTATCCATTACACACTAACTCCCCATTCTTGCTATCCTCGCCATTGGTAGCCATTATTCTACTTTCTGCCTCTATGAATTTGACTATGTACCTCATATAAGTAGAATATACAATGTCCGCCCATTTGTCCCTGGCTTACTGCACTTAGAATGTTTGCAAGGTTTGTCCTTGTGGTAGCATGTATCAGAATTTCATTCCTTTTTAAAAATACATATTTTTACTCATTTCAGAAAGGTAGGGAGAGGGAGAGGGAGAGATAGAAACATCAATGATGAGAGAGAATCATTGATTGGCTGCCTCCTGCATGCCCCTCACTGGGGATCGAGCCCACAATCCAGGCCTGTGCCCTGACCAGGAATCGAACCCTGACCTCCCGGTTCATAGGTTGATGCTCAACCACTGAGCCATGCCAGCTGGCTCATTCCTTTAAAAAAAAATATATATATATATTTTTATTGATTTCAGAGAGGAAGGGAGAGAGATAGAAACATCAATGATGAGAATTATTGATCAGCTGCCTCCTGCACACCCAACTGAGGATGGAGCCTGCAACCCTATTACTTGACCAGGAATTGAACCATGACCTCCTAGGTCAAGGCTCAACTACAAGTCACTCTGGCCAGGATGTTGAACATTTTTTCATGTGCTTATTTATTGCTCCTTTTATATCTTTTTTGGAGAAATGTCTACTCAAGTCCATTGCCGATTGTTTTAATTCGGTTATTTGGTTTTTGTTGTTAAGTTTCAGGAATTACTTATATATTCTGAATATTGATCCTTATCAGGTATGTGATTATAAACATTTTCTACCATTCTGTGGATTGCTTTCTTACTGTTTAAAGCTTCCTTGATACAAAAGTTTTAAATTTTGATCAAGTCAAATTTATTTTTTTAATCCTCATCTGAGGATATTTTTCCCATTGCTTTTTTAAAAAAAATATATTTTATTGATTTTTTTACAGAGAAGAAGAGAGAGGGATAGAGAGTTAGAAACATCGATGAGAGAGATCGATAAGCTGCCTCCTGCACACCCCCCACTGGGGATGTGCCCGCAACCAAGGTACATGCCCTTGACCGGAATCGAACCTGGGACCCTTCAGTCCTCAGGCTGACGCTCTATCCACTGAGCCAAACCGGTTCGGCCCCATTGCTTTTCACAGAGAGTGGAAAGGAGGGAGGGAGGGGGAGATAGAGGAGAGAGAAAACCATTGATGGGAGAGAGACATATCAATTGGTTGCCTCCTGCAAGTGCCTGTCAGGGGCCAGGGATGGGGATCAGGAATGGAACCTACAACCCAGGTATGTGCTCTTGATGGAAATGGAACCCAGGGCCCTTTGGTGAGATGTCCCAGACTCTAACCACTGAGCAACGCTGGCCAAAGCCACAGGAACTCTCTCTCTTTAAAAATTAATCCTCACTCGAGGGTATTTTTCCATTGATTTTTAGAGAGAGTGGAAGAGAGAGGGAAAGAAATAGTGATGTGAGAGAAACACAATTGGTTGGCCTCCTGCAAGCACCCCTAACAGGGCCGGGGCCCAGGAGGAGCCTGCAGCTGAGGCACATGCCCTTGACCGGAATCTAACCTGGGACTCTTTGGTCCGCAGGCCAACGCTTTGTCCACGGAGCCGAACCAGCTAGGGCTCACAGGATGTCTCTTACTCACACTGCTTGTGACAGCTAAAAACTAGAAACTGAAATGGCCATTCTCAGGATGAACAAATAATCAGTGGCTTGTTTGCACAACGGCATCGTCAACAGCCGTAAAAAGTGTATGAACTATGAAACTGAGTAATATGTTGAGTGAAAAAAAACAAGTAACAAAGACCATAAATAATACGAGACTCTCTTCATAAAAGTTCAAAACTAAACAAATCAAGCCGCCTATTGTGTAGGCGTGTGTAGTGAGCGCGGAACAGCAAACACGGAGTTCTGGGTGGTGGCGCCCTGGACGGGGACAAGGAGACGGTGGGTGGTAAGTCCTGGCGATAGTCTGACCAGCCCCTTGGGTTTGGCAGCGGGTACAATGGAATAATATTTGTTGATTTAAATGATAAATAGAGATGACTTTTTAAAAAGAGGACCATGCAGGGGTCGCTGATGATGGCGGTCGTTAACCAAAGGTGACGTGAACCTGTTCTGATCCTCAGCGGCCTCCCCAGGAAAGTAAACTGACCAGTGCCCGGCCGGCCAGCGAGGACCCAAGGATGGGCGGGTGGTGACGGTTTTCACTTTTCTCTTCCTGTTTTTCCAGGGCCGGGGAAGCAGCTCAGAATTTCCAGTCTTTTCCAATTCCCACATGCTTCCCTAATTTAGAACGAATTCATAGAAAATAAAGTCTTTTTCCATCTGGGGAGACGCTGGAGATCCTCCCTCCGGGGTGAGGCCCCGGCCCCGCGGACAATGAGTCCGCGGAAGCGCTTCGGCCAACTCGTCCCTAACGGGAGGCCCCGGGGGGCGGCGGGGCGGCGGCACATTGTGGGTCAAGCGGCCCTTGGGGGTCCCGGCCCTCAGATGCCGGCGTCGGGCTGCAGGAACGAGGCCCCGAGATGCCCCTCCTGGGCGCCTCCTGCTCACCCAGCGCCCGGGGCCCAAACCCGCGCTCGAAGGGCCGGGCCACGACCCCGGGGCCGGCCCGCCCTCGCGTGTAGCAGCTCCCGCGGCCCCCGTCCCAGCTCGGCCGGGGGGAGAGGCCCGCCCGCCCCCGCGGCGGCGACGGACAGACAGACACCCTGCAGCGGTGGGTAACGTGCGGGGTCCCGCGCTCGGCTCTGCGGGCGGAGCAGGCCCGAGCCTCTCCCTGCGGGGCGGGCGGCCGCAGCCCAGCAGCCTGGCGGGGCTCCAGGCCCGGCCCGGTGACATCACCAGCTCCTCCGAGTGGCGGGAGGGGGCCCCGAAATCCCCTAAAAACATTGTGAGTAATCGGCCCGCCCTCCAGGCGGGGCCCAGACCGAGGAGCCGGCCGAACCCGGCCGCCCGCCAGCCGCCCGCGGACCAGAAGCCCCCGGCCCCGGCGCAGCGCACTCGCCCCGGCCCCGGCCCCGGCCCCGGCCCCGGCGGCGCGCAGCCTCTCGGTGCCGGGCGCGCCGGTGGCCCCCGCGCGGAGCGGCGGCGGCGGCGGGCGCAGCGCGCAGGCGCGGCCAGTTCCCGGCAGTGACGCGGCGGCGGGCGCGCGCGGCGCATTTCCGCCTCTGGCGAATGGCTCCGCAGTAGCGCGCGCCGCGGGCCCAGCTGCGACCCCGGCCCCGCCCCCGGGATCCCGGGACCCCGGCCATGGACGGTGAGGGCGCGCCCGGTCCCCGGGGGGTGGCCGTGCGGAGGCGCGGGGACCGCGGCGGGAACCTGCGCGCCGCCTTCCGCCCCTTCCTGCGCGGAGGGGCCGTGGGGCGGGGCCGGGGCGGGGGGCTGACTCACCTTCCCTCCCGGGGGGACGGGACCTGGATCAGTAGGTGGCGGAGGGGGGCCTTTGACTCAGTTTCCCCCCAGGCTCCGGGGGCGGTTCTGAGTTCGTGTCCCTGTTCGGGGAGGAGGTGCCCGACTCAGTTTCCCCTTCGGATCCCGGTGGGAGGTGCCGCCTGCCGGTGTCCTTAGGAAAGTAGAAAGGCCCTGACTCAGTTTCCCCGAGTAGAGGGCGACCGCCATCCCCGTGTTCCCCGGGAGCAGGTGTCCTGGCTCCTCTCCCGCCCTGAGTTGCGCCCCGGCCCCCGGGAGTGGGCCCTGCCTCAGTTTCCCTGGGGGAGCTGGGAAGCGGCTTGTGCTGACCCTTTTCTCCCTCCCCTTTCAGACCTGTTCCCCCTCATCTTCCCCTCCGGTAAGTGGACCTCCCTCCCTCCCTAGCGCTGCCAGGGGTGGGGGCGGCGGGGCGCCGCCTGATGGGCTGTGTGTCCCCAGAGCCCGCCCAGGCCCCGGGCCCCTACGTGGAGATCATCGAGCAGCCCAAGCAGCGGGGCATGCGCTTCCGCTACAAGTGCGAGGGCCGCTCGGCGGGCAGTATCCCCGGCGAGAGGAGCACCGATACCACCAAGACCCACCCCACCATTAAGGTCAGCGGGGCCCGCGGGCCTGGCTCGGTGGGGAAGGTTTGCCTCCGGCCCGTGCAGTCCGCGTCTGGGACTTGGGTCCGGAATTCCTGAGCCTCCAGCGTGCGCTCTGTGCTTTGGACAGATCATTGGCTACACGGGGCCGGGGACGGTTCGCATCTCTCTGGTCACCAAGGACCCCCCGCACCGGCCTCACCCCCACGAGCTGGTCGGGAAAGACTGCCGGGATGGCTTCTATGAGGCCGAGCTCTGCCCGGACCGCTGCATCCACAGGTGAGCTCCCCCAGGCCCGCGGGGCCTCAGGGTGCGATGGGAGGACAAGGGGAGGGCGTGTCACGTTACAGAGTCACTTCTTTCTGGACACGGGGCAGAATTCCTTACTGCTGCTGCGTCCCCAGCACTGCAGGCAGATGTCTCCTCTCTCGAGCAGATCCACTTCATTGCAGCGCAGTGGGAAGCCATGTCAGATGGGGCTGGGGCCCTAATTACCTCTGACCCCAACCCCTGTGGCTGGACCATCTTTCTCACGAGAAAGAAAACCTCAGAACCAACAGTCTCCCCTGGAGCTTACAAACCAGTTGACAGAGACAGGCTGTAAAGAAAAATGTAAATAATAAGCAAAATACTGTCCGAGAGTAATAATCTCATGGTGAAGATGAAACAGGAACAAGTCGGGAGAAGAGCCCGGGGTGGGGAGGCGAGGGAGCTGGCCTCATTGCTTTGAAATGGGAGGCGCAAGAAGGCCTCTTCCAGGGAAGATGAATGTGAGCTGGGGCAGGGAGGCACGGAGAGGACGTTCCGCGCAGAATGCACCTGCAGAGGCCTTGAAGGGGGACTGGGTTTAGCATGTTTGGGGAACAGAAAAGAAGCCGCTGGGACTGAGGGTAGGGAGCTGGCAGAGGCTGTGGCTAGGGCCACATCGCAGGCAGAGGGTCTTGTCAGCCAGAGTGAGGAGTGGGCTTCATTGCAGTGCAGTGGGAAGCCATTCCAGAGGGTTGAGCCTGGAGTGGTCTGGTGAGGGGATAGGGGAGGAAGGGACAGACTGGGTGAGGCAGGAGGCCCAGGCGCTGCTGGAGACAGTGCGACTGATGCCTGGGGGACTCAGCTTCCAGAACCTGGGGATCCAATGTGTGAAGAAGCGGGACCTGGAGCAGGCCATCAGTCAGCGCATCCAGACCAACAACAACCCCTTCCAAGGTGAGGGCTGAGGGCTGAAGGCCTGGGCCTGTCTGGAGCACCCCCACCCTCTGTCACCCTTCCGCGGCCACTCCCTGCATCTCCCTCATTGGCCAAGACTCACAGTACAGATGGAATCTTGCTGGCCATTCAGTACACTCCCATTTTACCACTGGGGAAACAGACCCAGAGAGGGGACGTGACAGCCAGGGTCACACAGGTCAGTGATGGGTCTAGAGCCTTCTCTTCCTCTTCTAGGACGCCTACTGTTTCACATACCCTCAAACAGCCCTTCCTAGCCCCCAGCCCCCTGCCCCCAGCCCCTGCCCCGGCTCTCCTGACCACCCGTTTTCCTGGCAGTTCCCATGGAAGAGCAGCGCGGAGACTACGACTTGAATGCTGTGCGGCTCTGCTTCCAGGTGACAGTGCGGGACCCATCAGGCAGGCCCCTCCGCCTGTCACCTGTCCTCTCTCATCCCATCTTTGACAACCGTGAGTGGCCAGGGAGTGCAGGAAGGGAGAGGAATGGGCCTGTGAGGAGGAGGAATTGGTGGTTATGGCCTGCGAGGGCACTTTGGCTTCGTTCGGTCATCTGGCCTTTTCATCATCTCTGTGTCCTGTTCTGCGGCCCGGGAGGCAGGGCAGAGAAGACTCAGCTGCCCTGTGGAGTAGCGCCCAGGCCGGCAGGGAGTTAGACGAAAGGATGGCGCGCCCAGAACTGTAGTCATGACTCCAGGAAATGACTCCCAGAAGCAAGACAATGTTAGAAAGTAATAATTCAATGATGAAAGCCGACAGGAAGTTCACAGATCAATTGCGCTGACATTGATTAACTGCAGTCTTTAATTAAATAACCAAAAGGATGAATGAAAATAAAGGGCTCTTGCCCTGGCCGGTGTCTCTCAGTGGTTGGGCATTGTCCCATGCACCAAAAGGTTACCAGTTTGATGGCTGGTCAGGGCACATGCTTGGGTTGCTGGCTTGATCCCCGGTGGGGGGAGTGCAGGAGACAGCCTATTCATGTTATGTTCTCACATTGATGTTTCTCTCACTCCCTCTCCCTTCCTCTCTAAAAATCAATAGAAGTATTCTAAAAAAATAAAAGGGCTCTAGGCCCTAAGGACAGGAAACTAGAATGAACAGGGGGTCAGGAGAGAAGGGTTCATTGCCAAAGTGGATGTAATAAACTGGGCCTTGAAGTCAGGTGGAGAAAGGAGGTGTGGCCAGACTGGTTCCCACTGGACTGTAAGCTCCAGGAGGGCAGAAATGCTTAGGTTTGAGTCGTTGCCTCCATGCCTGGAAGAGTGCTGTACACATAGTTGGGGCTGGTAAATAGTGGCTGACTTGGTTGGGGTGAGGAGCCAATGGGAATGTTTGAACCTTTGGCTGCAAAGGTGTGGTCAGCAAGCTCTGGATAGTCTGACTTTGGGGTGGACCAGGATGTTGCCTCTCCTGTAGGCCAGGCCTGGAGACCTCTGGTGGTTCAGGGCTTTCTTCCTTGTTCCCACCCTCCAGGCGCCCCCAACACAGCAGAGCTCAAGATCTGCCGAGTGAACCGGAACTCCGGGAGCTGCCTCGGGGGGGACGAGATCTTCCTGCTGTGTGACAAGGTGCAGAAAGGTATGTCCAGGAGGCAGGCGGGACTGGAGCGGGGTGAGGGCAAGGCTGAGCGGAGGTGGAGAGTCGGGGCTGGCTCCAAACGCTCCCCCACCTCCTCGGGGAAGCCTGAGTATCTCGGGGAACCAGCATCGGCGATGGGGCGGGCAGCGGACTGTGGTGAGGCGAGCACGCCAGCCACACTGCCGCTCCATCTCCTGCAGAGGACATCGAAGTGTATTTCACGGGACCGGGCTGGGAGGCCCGGGGCTCCTTTTCACAAGCCGATGTACACCGACAAGTGGCCATTGTGTTCCGGACACCTCCCTACGCAGACCCCAGCCTGCAGGCCCCCGTGCGCGTCTCCATGCAGCTGCGGCGGCCTTCAGATCGGGAGCTCAGCGAGCCCATGGAATTCCAGTACTTGCCAGACACAGGTACACAGCCGGGAGGGTGACTCAGCCGAGGAGAGCGAGGCCAGGGCTGGGTGTGTGGGGCTGTAGTTGAGTCTAAAGCTAGAGCTGGGTGGGATTAACACAGTAATCACATTCTCTCTTGCCTTGCTGAATAATAACAATATTCAAGACTGTTGAGCTCTTATGACACTTCCAAGCATATCAGCGCATTACCTGGTTTTATTCTCTCATGAACTTTTTGAGGCAGGAGATAGCATCTAATTTGCCGAGGCCACACAGATAGTGAACCAGAGTCAGCAAGGGAACCCAGGCTTCTGGCTCCAGGGTCCTTTTGCCACGCTGTCTCTTGTCACTGTCACACAGCCATGGTTTCGTCAAGGCCTTTGTGCATCTCACCACAGTAGGAACATCCAGACTGATCCTCTATCCAGTGCCCCTCATCTAGCCTGTTTTCTGCCCTAGGAGCTTGGAAAGCAACCCCCAAACCAGCCATCAATTCATTCCACAAATAATTATTGAGTGCCCACTTGATGCCAGGGCCTGTGCCAGGTATTGTGAACACAAAGATGACTAAGACGTGGTCCCTGAGGTTCAGTCACATGAGGAAGACATGCAAAACAGAGTGACTTGTGAAACGGGGAGGTATGTGCTGGAGGCAGCAACATGGAGGAGGTGGCATTGAAATTGGAGAAAGATAGAGCACACTCCCCAGGCAGGTGGACCAGTGCCTGGAAGGTCAGGGTGCTGGAGCACGCACAGCGTGTTTGGGACAGTTTTGTGGTGGGAGGTGACACTGGGCAGTGAGCAGGCCCAGGCAGGAGAGCCTTGAATGTTAGGCTTAAGACATTCATCTAGGGTTTCGTCCTGAAGGCAGTGGGCAGCCACCGAAGGTTTATAAGCAGAGAAGTGACGTGAGCAGATCTGGAAGCTCACCCTGGCAACAGTGAGTAGAGGATCTGAGAGGGAGAGACTGGAGGATGGGAGGCCATGCAGGACGGTGTCACAGAGTCCAGGAGGAGAAGACTCTGCCTGAGCCTTGCGGAGGGAATGGCAGGGACGCTACCATACGCTGCTGTCCTCCTCTGTTACCCAGCAGCCCCACAACCCTTTCTGAGTTTCACACACACCAAGCTCGTCCCGTCTCAGGACTTGTGTTCTCGCTATTGCCTCTGGAGTGCTTGGCCCCAGATCTTCATGTGATGGTCTTGCACCAGCCTTTCCTGGCCATCTCTAAGCTAGACTCCCTGACATCACCTTGGTACTGTTAACGTCACCGGTGTCTTCCTTAGTGCTTTTATCACTTGTATAGGTTGTCTCCCTGCCCCTCTGTCACTAGGATGTCAACTCTTGGGAGCAGGAACTTTGTCTGGTTACTCAGGGCTATATCCTCAGTGGCTAGGATGGAGCCTGGCACATAGTAGGTGGTTGGTAATCATATGTCAAGTTAGTGAATGGTGTGAGTGAGAGGAAGATGTTGAGGATGATGCCAAGATTTCTAGATTTGGTGACAGGGCAGACAGGTGGGAGGGAACATGGGAGGAGAAAGAACCAGGTTTCTGAGGAGAGATGATGAGGCTGGCTCTGGACTGATGGTGTTGAGTGCCTTGGAGTTACCCAGTTGCTGCTGTAGTTAGGAAGACAGTTCTGAAAGCTCTAGACTGAACTCCCAAGCCATCAGAGAAGAACAGAGCCTCTGCCATGCCTCAGCTGTCCCAGAGCACAAGGAGATCACCGCCAGGCCTGGATCGAGGTGGAGAGGACCTAGGATGTGAGCAGTGCAAGTAAGAGGATAAGCTGAGATTGGGGCCTCAGGAGGACCCCTGCTCTCCCAGACCAGGGCCCTTTACTTGGAGGCGCTCATGTGCCCTTCAGAGGAGACAGATTCAGACAGCGGCGTCTCAGAAAGCTGTGGGATTCTTAGAATCGTTGAGTGTCATGCAGCTCTTCTCACTGACTAGGAAGGTTTGGACAAAAGGTTGCAGGGAAGCTTGGCTCATCACCTTCCTCCTGAGGGCCCTTTGAGAGCTTGGGGGTCTAGCTGAAAAGAACAAGACTCATTTCTCCCCGTTACTTTCCCAGATGATCGTCACCGGATTGAGGAGAAGCGCAAAAGGACATACGAGACCTTCAAGAGCATCATGAAGAAGAGTCCTTTCAATGGTGAGGTGGGGAGTGGGGAGAGTTAGAAGGCATGGGTGGGGAGTGGAGACCCCGGGGGCCAAGAACTGACCCAGACTTGCTCCACAGGACCCACCGACCCCCGGCCTCCTCCCCGGCGCATTGCCGTGCCTTCCCGCAGCTCAACTTCCGTCCCTAAGCCAGGTAACGGTTTCCTATTGTCCCACTGGAATTACAGGCTCACGTCTGTTCGGCCTGTGGCTCACACATCCGCTGGGAGAGAACAGAGCAGTCAGTCTCATCCGCAGGTGTCTGACAACTGCTGTGTGTTGGGCTCATGTTTCTCAGGGCGTGCAGCCTAATTATCTCTGCCAGAGCCACCTGGGAGTGGTAATGATGCAGATTCCCGGGCCCATTGCACATCTGGAATCAAGCATTGGAAGTGTGGTCAGGAACCAGCTACTTCCTGGGGACACTAACGCACAGTGAGGTCTGAGAACCACTGTGCCAGTTAGAAACTCCATATTGGATACCTAGGGATCCAGAGTTAAAAAGCCCACCGTCTCTGCCTTCAGCTCTCAGTTGAATTGGGGAAACAAAGAAACACGTCTAAAGTAGCAAAATGTACGTGCTGGTGTGTGGCTCAGAAAAGAGTGATGTAGTGCCCCGCTGTAGACAACACTGGCTGGATACTCCTTGGGCCCATGCCCTCCTGGGACTTGGCTTTTCAGCTCTGAGATGACATTTTACCAGCCGACCTCTGAAAGCATCCCTTCCTCTAAAAGGCTGAGAGAGCTTTCTGGGCTGGAGTGAATAGAGCTCCACGGAGGTGGGGCTGGACCTGGACCCCCAGCCTGGTCAGACTGGGTAAAGGGTGCTGGCAGGGACTCCACAGGGAGGGGTTGGTCCTGTGCATACTGATGGGCTGGGATATAGAAGACGGGGTGGGTCTCAGGCTTTCTCTGACCCTTGTCTCTCTGTCTCTCTTCCAGCTCCCCAGCCCTATCCCTTTACGCCATCCCTCAGCACCATCAACTTTGAGGAGTTTTCCCCCATGGTCTTTTCTTCTGGGCAGATCCCAAACCAGCCCTCAGCCTTGGCACCAGCCCTTGTCTCAGCCATGACACCAGCTCTGGTTCAGGGCCCAGCCCCAGCCCCAGCCCCTGTCCCAGTCATAGCCTCAGCCTCCAGCCTTGCTCAGGCTGTGGCTCCGCCTGCCCCCAAGCCCACCCAGGCAGGGGAAGGAACACTGACAGAGGCCCTGCTACATCTGCAGTTTGATGCTGATGAAGACCTGGGGGCCCTGCTGGGCAATAATACTGACCCAGCCGTGTTCACGGACCTGGCCTCCGTCGACAACTCTGAGTTTCAGCAGATGCTGAACCAGGGTGTCTCTATGGCTCCCCACACAGCGGAGCCCATGCTAATGGAGTACCCTGAGGCTATAACACGCCTGGTGACAGGGTCCCAGAATCCCCCTGACCCAGCTCCTGCTCCCCTGGGGGCCGCTGGCCTCGCCAACGGCCTCCTCTCAGGGGATGAAGACTTTTCCTCCATCGCAGACATGGACTTCTCAGCCCTACTGAGTCAAATCAGCTCCTAAGTGGGTGACCCCTGCCTTGCCCAGAGCACTGGGTTGCAGGAGATTGAAGCCCTCCCAAAGCAAGCACTTATGGATTCTGGGGGGAGGGGTGCTCCAACTGCCCCCAACTTCTTTGGGTGATGATGTCTTTGTGGTGGTGGGGGGTTGCATTTTATTCTTTCATTGGCCATATCTATCTCTCATTTCGGAGGTGCTTAAGCAGAAGCATTAACTTCTCTGGAAATGGAGTTGGGAGGACTCAGACCCTTCCCTTGTCCTGATGTTCAGCTCCTCTGTAGGGAATTCTGGAGGCTCCACCCCACCTTCCAGCTTCTAGTACCTCCCAGAGAGGGACAGGCTGGAGCTATGGCCTTGGAGGCCACACAAAGCCTTATTGTCAAGTGTCTTACTCAAACCATGGGTTCATTTACACTTGAGCCAAAATGATGCCCCTGTGACCAGCTCTTCGGTGGTGCTGGCATTTCCCTTGTGCCTAACACCAGCATTTGAGAGGCTGGACTTCCTGCCCTGCCAAGGTCTCTGCCGGCTCTGGCTTTGCTCAGCTGTGGCTGAGGAGACTGGTGGGACAGCTCTGGCCCTCTCCTCTCCATATCCAGGGAGGTTAGGTCTGAGACTTTTCTGTTCCCCTTTTTCAAGTGCCTTAATAGAAGGGCGAGTTGTTTGGAGAGTGGGGGGAGGGCAGGCTGGCAGCTCTCCAGTCAACAGGCTCAATTTTTACTGAAGAATCAAAGCAGTTGGACTCTTGCTCTTACTCTGAACTAATAAATTTGTTGCCAAGGCTAACAGATTTGCCTTCTTTAATCGCACTCCTTGCTGGTCACGTCAGACGGGCCTTGGTGATACAGACTTGGATGAATATTTAGTCATTGGGGAGCTCGCAGTCTGAGGACGCCCTTGGAAACCCTAGTCGCTGTCCAGTGGATGAGAGTAGACCGCCAAGGGGTGGGCTTCTCAGGGTAGTGAAAGCCTACAGCGCCTATTGGCTGTGGAGCTTCAGCTCGTAGATAAACAGGGAGGTGGATGTCAGAGAGGGGCCAGCCAGCGTTTGTAGGTGATCAGGGAAGAACGGGGTGGGCAGGTTCACTGGGGCCAGGCTGTGAAAGATCAAGAATGCTGACTGAGGTTTGGACTTCATCTTTTGGGTGGACAAGGGAGAGAGTGTATCTGTGGGGGAAGTATGTGCCAGGTAAGGTCTGTGGTCTTAGGACCAAGGACCTAAGAAATCTCAACTCGGCAGCCCCACAGGCCTAAAAGCCAGGCCACGACCCGAAGGGCTGGAACAGAGGCATTTCCGGTTCGGCCTGACGCATGCGCAGTAGAGCAGGATTCCGGTGCACTGGGCCCGGCCTTAATGAGTGCGCATGCGCACATGTAGTATTGTGTGCCCGGAAACCAGGTAACGCGCTCGGGGAAAACCCCTGCCCTGTAGCAGATGACGTCTGTGTTCCGGGTTTTGCACTGTTGCAGCCGGGTGAAGGCAGGGGCAAGCGATTTATCAGTGGGACTTGCTGCAACAGCTAGCGAGGCCCGTGGGAACACGTAGACTGGGTGCAGGGGCGGCGGAATGTTGTGAAACCGGAAAACGTCTGTAGCGTGGACCTCGCTGCAGCCTCTTGGTCAGGGGGCGGGGTCAGCGGCGGGGCCTGAAACAGGGTGAGCTCCTCGGGATCGGCACCAGCGGCACTTCCGTGCGAGGGGCGGAGCCTGACCGTAGTGGCCGGGTCAAGACCCGGCCAACCTGCCGGGCAGCCCTGGGGAGGCGGGGCTTGAGGGAGCCATGTCCTGGGCCGCCGGGGGAGGGGCCTTGTCTGGTGAGAAGCCTAACCCTAACCCTGACCCGAGGAAGCGGATGGCGGGGCAGGAGCTGCCCCAAACGTGGCCAACCTGGGGCATAGAGGGGCACTCCTGCCACGCCTCGCTTCGCTCTTGGCATTCCCAGCGTCCGGCAGTGTCCTCCCGTGACCCCGGAAACCCTCTAACGGCCCTTCCCACACTTCCTGAGTGACCTCATCCTGCTCAGGGAGCACCGGCCCCAAATTCTTATCTCCAGCCTAGACCTCTCTCTCCTGCATGCCAGTCCACTGGACATCTCACACCGGCCTCCCTCTCCAAAGAGCCATTTCAAATTACCAGAGCACTCCCCAGCCTACTCTCCCCATCTCAGCTCTGCCCCTGTCCTCCTCCTGGGGCTACCACTGTGGACGCTGCATTTTCTCCCCAAGCCAGGTCCTGGCAAGTCTGCCTCCTTCTCCCCATCTCCACCCCTAGCACGCCTCGTTAGGCTTCCACTACCTCCCAGCAGGGCTGCTGCTACAGCCTCCTCCCTGGCTTTACTTTTCCTGCAGCCAAATCTCACTTCATTAGTCTCATTTCGAACATCTATCAACGACATGACCAGATCTGTTTTCTGCAGACACACACCCAGAGAGCGACCAGAGCCTTCCACACTGGCCCGTGAGGGCTGCTCAGCATAGCCCAGAGCAGGTAGAAGCTGGACGTGTTGGGAACTTAGTCCGGGACCCCTATGCACCCTTCACAGCCCTTTATGCACCCTTCACAGCCCTTTCTGCGTCAGCTCCAGCCTCTTGCCCTGATGCCGGTCCAGCAGTCCCCAGACTGGTGCTGCCCAGAATGCCTTCAACCCAACCTTCAAAACCCAGCCCTCACTACCTTCCGAATGAAGCCTGACACCCTGACGCTGTGACTCAAAGCCTAGTGCAGCCAGCCAGAGCCTAAGTTAATGGTGAGCCCAGCCAGCCTGCAGAGAGCGGGGCAGGCATGTGACGCTGGGCAAGTCTGTGCCCTGTTGGAGCCTCAGATCCAGAAAACGGGTTTAGATGCAATTCAGGTTTGGATCTGCTCATGGGAAAGGGCCCAGCCTGGTGAGTGGTCATAGGCTGATGAGGAGAAAAGTAGGTCCAGGACTGATTTCTTCCAGGCAACTGAGGCACAGACACCGCCACTCCGGAACTGGGCCCTGTACCATCTGGCCCTTCGGGAGGGGGAGTAGGGAGTGCCAGGCTTGGGAGCTCGGTGACTAGAGAGGAAAGGAGGGGCTGCGCGGGGGCGGGGAGGGCCTTGCAAGGTGAAAAGGGGGTGGTCAGGGTCCTTGACCCCTAAACTCCATCTCTTCCCTGTCCTGCTGACCCACCCTCTGCCCCTGATCTCAGCCCCTCAGGTTTGGTTCCAGGCCAGGGACCTGGCTGGGCCTAGTTTGGACAACCAAGCAGAACAGGTGTGGGTGTGGCCACCTGCTTCCCCACAGACCAAATGAATGTTTGTGGAAGAGAAGCCAAAGGGCGGCCGAGCATCAGAGACCCTCAGTGAGTGCCAGCCCAGCCCTGGGCCCATGTCCCCTGGGCCTGCCTTTCTGACAGGTCCTGGGAGCTTGGCTGGGGTCTCTGAGGGCAAAACCCCTTCCCCTGTCATGAACATCAAACACAAACAGACACAAATTGCAGTGGCTTCTTTAATCCCTGAAGTCCCCTTTTCTCACAGAATATTTACACACAGGATGGGGCAGGGGAAACTTCGCCACCGGTAATGGGCTGGGGAGTGGGGGCAGTGCCAAGACGCGCCTCTGCGCAGGGAGAGTTCCTGAGGGGGCCCAGGCCGTGAAGGACCTGGGCAGTTCTGAGCAGGTTCACAGCCGGGCTAAGGCTGGACCAAGCGGCTCAGGCCAAGTCCGTGGCAGGTGAACCCAGATGCTGCGAGGCCAGGAGCAGGCGGTTGTTGTTCCGCAGGTTGCGAACCTCCTCCTCCAGGGCTGCTCGGTCTGCCTTCTCCTGGGGGTTGCGGGGGAGGGGGGCGAGGCAGCAGGAGTCAGAATGGTGGGTCCCTTCCCTGAGGCAGCCCTGCGACTCCCCCACAAACCCCAGCCACCCTGTCACCTTCTGCAGGTCCTCCTGCAGCTTCCTGAGCAGGGACTCCAGGTGAGAGACCTTCTCTGACAAGCTCCTGGGTTCTGGCCTGAGGACATGGGGGTCAAGACTCAGTTGGACTGAGGCAGCGGTCAGTACCACAGCTGGCCCCAGACCCACCGGAGAGGGCCCCCCCAGTCTTCTCAGACATATGTACGTGCTTAAAGCCACTGAATGGGCACAGATGGTGGTTGCACAGACACAGTGAAGGGAATAGATCGCGGGGGGAGGGGAGCCTTACTCAGCATCAGATTTTGGGGCTCCCCTGTTATCTCCACTCTCTGGGATGGGCTGTCCTGCGGGGAAAGAGGAACAGCAGATTGGTAAAGGAAGTAAGAGCCGCCTCCTGGCTCCTCCCCCCAGCACTCACCCTCCCGGGACAGCGACTCCAGGATGGTGTTGCAAGTGGAGGCGATTTCCGAGATGGACTGCCACTCGTCTTCCAGAGTCTCCATGCCCGCCTCCGACATGACTGGGCACAAAGAGGTGGGCTCAGCGAGGGAAGCGCCGGCAGCCTGCCCACGGCCCACGGCCCACGGCCCACCTCCGACCCTGTACTCCACCTTGCACCAGACTCACTTTTGCTGATGGAGTTTCGAAGAGACAAGGTTCGTGGCAGGAAGGAGGCCCTCATCTCTGGGGCCGGGTCGCCTCTGTCCTCACCGCCACTGGGGCTGGCTGGGCCCTCCTGAGGGCGGAAACGGGTATGGGTGCCGTGATGCCCACCATCACCGCTGTGCCCACCCCTGCTGGTAGGGCTCCAGAGCCTGGTTTCTGCTCACCTGGGTGGGGGGTGTCTCCCTGCCAGCACCAGGAGGTGACGGCTTGGCCGTGGTTGCCAGGAGGAGGTCTGGGGTGGTGTTGGGCAGGACTGGGGCCTCATCGGACAGGGAGCTGGGGAGAGCAAGGAGAGCTCAGCACTGGAAGCTGCACCACGGCCCTTGCTTGCAGAGGCCGCCTGCGCAGTCTCACTGGGCTGCAGGAGAGCGAGGGCGAGAGGGTGCACCTGCAGGGCGATGGCGAGTTCTGGCTGCACAGGAACTCAGTCCGCTCCTCGGCTAGGTCCCCAGGCCCCGGAGGACCGCTGCCCTCGCTCAGGCACACGTGCAGCAGCTGCTTCGTGGAGGGCATCAGGGCCTCCTCAGGGGCCCCTTCCTGCACCGGCTCTGGGGCCCCACGCCGGCTGGGCTCCTGCAGGGACAGCCTGTACAGCTCCGAGAAGCTCCTGGGGGAGGAGGGGAGCTTCAGGTAGGAAGGCCCCGTCCCCAGCTTCCTGCACACCCCGCCCCACCCCCAGCTGTCGAGGCTCACTTCCAGGAGGAGAGCTCTCCACACTCCCTAACACTGAAAAAATGTTAGCCTGGCTACTGGCCGCTTTTCCAGACTTTAATCCAAAGCGCAGTGCTGTCCTGTGTGCCCTAGGCACGTCACTGTCCATTTCTCCGCCTGTGAAACGAGGCGACAGTCCTGGCCTCATACCTTCCGGTAAGGGTTTAAATGGCGCAGGCACATGCCCGGCTGGTGTTGCTCAGTGGGTGAGCGTCGACCAATGAACCAGGGGGTCACGGTTCGACTTCCGTCAGGGCACATCTCTGATTACCGGCTCTATCCCCAGTGCGGGGCGTGCAGGAGGCAGCCGACCCATGATTCTCTCTCATCACTGATGTTTCTACCTCTCCCTCCCTCTCTGAAATCAATAAAAATATATTTTAAAAAGATGACACAGGTGAATCATTTAGCATAGAGATCCAAAAGCTACAGTTTGGGGACCAAATCCAGCCTCTGCCTTTTCTGCCCGTTTCTTAACTAACGCAAGCTGAGAAAAGCTGAAAGAAATCAGAACATTTCATGACACGAGAAACTCATACAACTCAAAGGTCAGTGTCTGTAAGTAAGGCTCCAGCAGAACTCGCACACGCATGGCTTCACCCGGCCCATGAGGACAGGGCTGCGCAGAGACGGGGCCTGGGGTTTCTCCCGAGGGGCGGGCCCTCAGCAGCTGCTGGCGACGCAGGAGGAGCCGCCCGGCCCTCCCGCTGCCCGCACCCACGCCGGCGCCCTGACCTGCGGGGCCGGCCGCTCTCATCCGGGGGCAGGACGGTGATGCAGACCTTGGGCGCGGAGCGCAGCCGCTGAGCCGCGGCCTCGGGGCCCAGGCTGGGCAGCGTCTGGCCGCACACGCGCAGCAGGCGCGCCCCGGGCCGCAGCCCCGCCGTCTCCGCGAACGTGAAGCGCTCCACGTGCGTGACGAAGCCCTCGGCATCCACTTCGAAGCCCAGGCGGCCCTGGCCGTCGCGGGGCAGCGCCAGCTCGCGGGTCTCGCAGCCGCGGCTCACCAGCTGGGGCGGAGCGAGGCATGAGTGGGGCGGGCGGAGGAGGGGTCGCCCCAGCGCCAGCCCCGGGAACCTCGCCCACGGCCGCACAGACCTCCCCCCGATTGAGCCTGCAACCGAGGTATGTGCCCTTGACCAGAGTCAAACCCGGGACCCTTCAGCCCACAGGCTGAGGCTCTACCCACTGAACCGGCCGATGAGGGCTCGGGCTCGGAGACCAGGGTCGCCCGCCCCAGGGCCCGCAGTCCCGGCTTTGCCCAACTCGGGCAGGGCTGCCCCACGACCGCCCACCGCAGGCTCCGCCCCGGCGCCCCGCCCGCCTCCCGGTCTCACCTGCAGGCGCGCCACCACCTCGCCCACCGCCTGCTCCGGGGGGCCGTCGAACCGCAGGGTGATCGCCTCCCCGCGGCCGTGGTACAGGTCGAGCTGCTGCTCCGAGAAGGTCCAGGCCAGCACGTCGCGACAGGCGCAGTTAAAGACGACCCGGCCGTCGCGTGGCACCACCAGCACCAGCGCCTCGGCCGAGATGCCCAGCAGGCAGGGCACCTCGGGGTGGTCGGGGCCGCCTGCCTGGGCCCCGGCCGCGCCCCGCGCCCCGGGCGCCGCGCGCACTCCCCACACCAGCGCGCCCGCCGCCTGCAGCTCGGCTCCCGCGCCCCGAGGGGACGCCCGCCGCCGCACGCCCAGGGAGGGCAGGCCGAAGCGTGAAGCCGAGTCCAGCGACGTGGTGGTCACCTCGTTGGTGGCCAGGTCCTGCAGGTACTGCTGGCGCGTGCGCGTGGCCATGGTGTGGAACTGGCGTGCGTGGCCCGCCGCCTGCTCGCCATTGAGCGCCTTGGCCAGCAGGAAGGCCCGGAAGTCGGCATTGGCCGGGAAAGGGCCTCCACCTAGGGGCAGAACCGGACCAAAGGCTGGGGTGTCCTGGGTGCGGCTCACGGCCACCCTACGGGGAGGAAGACGGTAGTCAGGGGCCACAGGAAGGATCCAGGGAGGCCTGTCCAGGGCAGAGCTGGGGCCGCCCGGGCACCCACCTGTAGGAGGTGTGCGCAGTGCAGGGCGCCTGTGCCCGCACCACCAGGAACACGTGCTGAAAGTGTGAGCGGATGGTGGTGGGGCAGAAGGGCTTGCTGCCTGGCTCCTGGAACACGATGGTCACGATGTTGTTGCCGATGTGGCGCTTCCGCAGGAGCTGGGGGGAGGACGGCGGGGGTGTGAGTGGGACCTGTCTGCCCCAAGTCCCTCCGCGCTCGAGCAGGACAGAGCCTGGGCACCGGTGGATCCGCCACCTTTGAGGAGCGTTAGCAGCGGGGAGGGTTGTTGCAGGTCATCAGAGCTCAAACCAAGGCTCCAAGATTGCCATCCCCACAGCACCCCCCCTGGCTCCCCTGAAGCCCCGGACACCCCCACCCCAGCCCCTCACACCTGCTGCTGATTATTGGGGGTGTAAGGCAGCATCGTGGACACGTGGAACATGATCTCGTGGTCCTGGTACACGGTGTACAGCGAGTGCGTGCCCGTGGAATCCGCTGGGACACAGGGAGAAAGGGCCGTCTGGGGGACTTGCCGGCCATCTCTGTCCGGAGTCAGGAGCCTTGGTGCCCCCACCCCGCAGGTGGACAGCCCCTTCATGCCACCAGCCCGTGTCCAGGCCACGAGGCTTCCAGCCTTGGCGGCTCCCTTCCCCTTCCCCCACAGGTTCCAGCCTCCAGCCTGGGGTCAGGTTGGGGTGTTGACAGAATGAAGACAGAAATAAGAAATGGCCTGCTAAGAGAGAGGCAGGACAGATGTCCTAGGGGAGGACAGATGTTGGCCCAGGCACCAGCCCGTGTGGAGCAATGAGAGTGGAAGGCAGGCAGGAGGTGCTCCATAAAAACACCTCCTAGGGCCTGGGCCCGTCTGGCTAGGAGGCAGGCGCTCTCCGGAGTGGAATGTGCGTTTGATGGAGGGGGTGGTGCCTCCAGACCACCTTGGCTCCAGCTCAGTCCCAGCCCCTCCTTCAGCCCATGGGTTTGCCTGTGCAGCCCCTGACCCATGTCCCCAGCCACCCAAGGAACTCTCCACTCCTGGCCCCACCCCTAGGACAATATGAGACAGAAAAGTGACAAGACAGTTGGTTCTCACCAAGGCATCCTGCCCCTCAGCACGGGGCTGCCCCCACCCTCCACCCCCAGCTTCCTGGGTCTCAGAGGATATTTTTCCATTGATTTTTTTTTTTTTTTTTTTTTTTTTAGAGAGAGAGAGTGGAAGGGAGAGGGAGAGAGAGAGAGAGAGAGAGAGAGAGAGAGAGAAACATCGATGTGAGTCCCAACATCAATTGGTTGCCTCCCACACGCACCCCAAACACGGCTGGGGATTGAGCCTGCAATCGAGGTATGTGCCCTTGACCAGAGTCAACCCCAGGACCCTTCAGCCCACAGGCTGATGCTCTACCCACTGAGCCAAACTGGCCAGGGCTGGGTCTCACTTTTGGTGTCCAGCTGGGCCCGGTAGCTCTCAAAGCCTTTGAGCCGCACCACGTCGCCCAGCAGCGTGAGGAACTGCATGAAGGCGGGTCCTGCCTCCTGGTTGTTGTACATCTCCTCTTCCGAGCCCTGGCCCGCCCGGCAGTACAGGATGCCCACCTTGCGCTGGAAGCTCAGCTGGGGGCAGGGAAGGCACAGGCAGAAGACACGGGCCTCAGTCCCTCCCAGTCCCCCGCACCGGGTCTTGGGGAACGGATGGGACACTGGCCTGGAGGCCGGGCTGCCCTGATGCCCAGTCCTGAGCGCCGGCCTCTGTAAGCCATCTGTGTCCTCGCCCATCAAGTGGGTTTGTTTGTCCGCTCCCAGTGCTCAGGAGGGTAGAGGAGGCCCCAGGTGGGACGGTGCTGGGAGGGGTTGGCTCTCCTGTGTCCACAGAGGAGAGGATTCATGGAAAGGATCCTAAATACCATGCACTCATCTCGATATACATTCACATCGTCATCCTCCTCATCTCAAAGCTAGCCTGTCCCCTGCTCCCTCAACCCCAGCACCCCCACCCCAGCCTCTGGCGCCCTTGAATCCCATACCACCTCCGCTCCCTGTGTGCTCCCGGCTCCTTTCCATCTGGGGTTAACTCAAGGAAACTGTGGCCCCACACAAACAAGACACATCTCCCTCCAGCTCTGGCCTCGCTTCTTCCTGCTAATCCTGTCTAACCATCGTCCTCACTTTAATTTCACCCCCCGCCCCGACTCCTGCAGCCCCACTTCCACCCCAGCTCCTAAACCCCGACTCCCTCCCAAATCCATCGGATCTTAAAGTACCTGCTCTCATGCAATAGGCCTGGGGCTGGGCCCAGTACCTGCATTTCTAACAAGCTCCCAGGTGATGTGGATGCTGCTGGTCTAGATCTTATTTATAGAGGCCAGGCTCCAGATGACCTCTGCTACCCTCTCTGAAAAGCCAGCTTCGCTGGGGTTACATTCCTGTCCAGGATCAAGGTCAGGGCTAGGTGTACGAGAGCTGGGCAGGCTGGGTTCAGACCGGGTCTAGGGATAGGGCTGGGGGTACCCCGGCCACTCACCACTTGCTCGTCCAGCGTGAGCAGTGTGCGTGGCACCTTCGGTGAGGCTGAGCCCAGGCGCAGGCAGGTGGGGCTCAGCCTGGGCGCCACATGCTCCAGAAGCTTCCTCGGGGACAGGCCCCTCGGGGGCCCTGGAGGCAGCACCTCCTCCGAGATGGTGCCACGGAGGGTCCGGAGCTGAGGAGGAAATGGAGGGGCGCTCAGAATACATGCGGGTTGTTGAGGATGACATCCGCGGCCTGACCCCATGACCCTGGCCCACCTGCGTGGTCCGCACGATGATACGGTAGCTGTGCAGAGTGCCCCCTCCGCTGCCCTCCTTCTCCTCCCGCCGCAGGCTCACTGCCACCGGGCCCAGCACCTCATCCAGTCCGAAGAAGTTCTGGTGTTCTGAGGGGCCCCAGACAGTGGGTGACTAGTCCTGCCGGCCCAGCAGTCCACCCTCGCTGGACCACACCCATCACCAAATCCCTCTCTTAGGCCCCCACTCATCACCTAGTGCAGACCCTACCAGTGGTTCTCGACCTTCCTCATGCCGCGACCCTTTCATACAGGTCCTCATGTTGTGACCCAACCATAAAATTATTTTCGTTGCTACTTCATCACTGTAATGTTGCTACTGTTATGAATCGTCATGTAAATATCTGATATGCAGGATGTATTTTCACTGTTCTCGACCCACAGGTTGAGAACCGCTGCCCTAGACTAAGGCCCACCCCTCCGAAGCCCGCCCACATTCTACCAAGCCCAGCACCTGCCCTAGACCCCAGGCCCTAAGCCCCTCCCCCTGCATCCCCGACCTATCACACCTTGTCTCGGATCCAGGGGGCCAATGCCTGCCTTCTCCTCGCCTAGACCCTGACAGGACCCTGCCCACCAGCTCACAGTCTCCAGGATGTGTGGGGCCCTCCCTTCTGGACACAGACAAGAATCAGGTTCTGGTTTGCGGGGTTTTCGGGCCTCAGTGTTCACCTCACCGAGAGGTAGATAGGAAATCTCTCCCCAGCCCAGAGGAGTCTGAGGCGGAACCAGATGGAAGCAGAGGGGCGTGCCTGGCTGAGGGTGGAGGCGGGGGTTGGCGTAGGGAGGTGGTTAACGCTGGGCCCAGCAGAGCAGCCCTGGCCCAGCGGCCCAGCCTAACCCTTGTCTGGCCAGGGACTTGACAGGGAAAGGCCAGCTCACGAGTCTTACTGT
Organism: Myotis myotis; assembly: GCF_014108235.1. Taxonomy (NCBI): domain Eukaryota; kingdom Metazoa; phylum Chordata; class Mammalia; order Chiroptera; family Vespertilionidae; genus Myotis; species Myotis myotis. Next base: position 78,640,801 of record NW_023416314.1, read on the forward strand.
GTGCACCGCAGTGACGGGGACCGCCGCCCTGCCCGGGGCCTGCCCTCACCTTTGTTGTAAAAGTACTTGCGGTAGTAGCCGGCGCCCAGGTCGGCGTGCTCCAGGCTGTAGGCTGAGGTTCGGTTCTGTGGCTCCTCCAGGACCGACACGGCCGCGTTGGGCAGCGCGGGAGGCACGGGCGGGGACACCGGTCCACCCAGGCCCAGCTCACCCTCACCCCCGAGCTCACTCACAAAGCCAGGCGCCTCCAGCAGCAGGTCTGAGCCGGCAGTCCGGTCCTCGGCCGAGGCCAGGGTCCCAGAGCCGGGCTCAGCGTGGCCCCCCGCCCCCCGAGGCCTCGGGGCCCAGTCAAAGAGCAGGCTCTGCACGTCATAGTGGGCGAACCAGCGGGGCTCAGGCACTGGTGGGAAGGAGGGCTCTGGCTCCTCGGCCGGCAGCCCCAGCAGGGCCAGCGGGTCAGTGAAGAGCCGCGTGGGGGCCGCGGCAGGGCGGCTGGCCTCCTCGTGGCTGTGGGCGCGGGCTCGAGGGCTGGCGGGCGTGGGGGGCCGGGCCTCGCCCGCGTCACTGCCGCTGCGCAGGAGCGGGCCCCGGGCCGGCCTCGGCTCGAAGGTGTGTGGTGTCAGCGGGGGCCGGGCCGGCTGGCGCAGCTTCCGGGCAAAGAGGTCGTCGGTGGGTGCCGGGGCCGTGCCCCGCCGAGGGCTCCCCACGCCGCTGGCCCACATGGGCATGCAGCGGGCCTGGCTCTCCCGGGGCCCGGCCGCATTGGCGGGCGCGGCGATGCTGGATGCCGGGTTCCCCGCCGGCGGGCCGGTTCCTGCCCTGAGGGAGGAGGGGGCTGCTCAGAGGGGCCTGGGGAGAAAACAGGAACCCAGGTTTCCAGCCTGGTCCTCCACCAGCGGGCTGGCTTCCGGCCCCTCTGAGACCATCAAAGCCGCTTCCGCTTTCCTGGCCACTTCCTCTGCCTTGGGCTAAGGTTTCCAGCCCCCTCCTCCGGCTTGGTGCTGGGCAGGGCCAGGGCGAGGCTGTCGGGGCCTCGGCCCTGAGGATCTGGAGCCTGGGCTGCCGGTGTGACCCAGTTCCCACTCACACACCTCGGCTTTGGCCCGGGCCCAGACCGAGGTCCCCACCAGGCCTGGCCCAACTGGACAGATGATTTGTCCCGGCTGGGACGGGAAACCCATGGGGCCACTGGTGTCTGGATCCTGCCCACTTGACAAAGGGAGGACGTCCTGTCCCCAGAGACTTTCCTCCCTGCCCTTCCCACTTCCTCTGGGGTCCCTGAGGAGGTGAGCACCCAGACGCCAGGTCTCAATGCCCTCCCTCACGGCCTCAAGGATACAGGGGTCCCCAGGGGCACTGCCAGGGCAGCAGGAACGACAAGAGGACTTCCTTTGCCACAGGAAGTGGCCCCAACTCTGGGCCCAGCCCCCTGTCCAGCCCCACATCCTGAGGAAGGTGGTGGGGTCACACCAGCTCAGTCATGGGACCCAAGTCACACTGGCCTGAAGGACAGGCCTGGGGCTGTGGCCATGCCTGGGGCAGGGGAGTGAGTCACAATGACTGGGCCCCTTTTCTGGAACTGAGACCCTTGGGGATCTCTGCCTATCTGGCCTCACTGATGCGCACAGGGAGGTCTGAGCCCATGTGGCAGACAGTCCAACTGAAGTCCAGACAAGGGGATGCTCTTGCCTGAAGCAATTTCATGTCAGAGCTGGGATGTGAGCCTGGGTCTGTCCACTTCCAGGGCCTCAACAGTGCTGCACCCGCCCACTCCTGTCCGTGTGTGTAGAGTGTGGGGCAGGTGGGGGGTTGGGCCGAGGCTCAAGATCTCACAGGATGTAAGACTGAGGCACCCCAGGCCCCAGGGACCTGCTAGGTGCGGAAATGTGTTGGGGGCAGGGGCAGGTGCAAAGTGTGGTATGAGAACATAAGGGGGAGCACCCCGAGTGAACCCAGGATGGAGTTGGCCACTAGGGGTGCAGGCAAGGGTCTGTATACATCATCCAATAACATTGTGTGGGACTGGGCTAGGGGAGGGTTGGGGCAGAGGCTCTGTGCACCCAGCTCAAGTTCCAGAGCCAAGCAAGGGGAGGTCTCCAAGGCTGAGTGTCTCCCTCCTTGTTTCTCCTAGGACAAGCTCGGATGCCGACCCTGAGCCTCTGTTCTCTAATCCCTAAAATGGGGTTAACCAATCCCATCCCTTCTCAACACTCTGGGGAGCCTGGAGGGTGCAGGAAGTAAAGCTGGCCATGTGTTAGGTGTGGAGGCAGATGCAGGCCCTGCTCCCCCAGCCAAGCTCTTGGGCCTGGACTGTGTTGTGTGGTGAGTGAGGGGACAGAGGGAGGGGTCTGTGCTGTGTGAGCTGAGCTCCGTGCAGACCAGCGAATGGGCTGCTCTTGCTCTGGCCCAGTGCCAGGCTCTGGCCGTGCCTTGGGGGTGTTCTTGGGTTCTGCCCCCCACCCAGCAGCTTCACACAGGGTCCATTGAGGCCGGGACATTCCTCCCCGCCTGTGTCACTGGGGAAGGGGGGCTGGCCCCGCCCCCACAGATCCGGAAGGCCCGGCTGCCTCAGGAGAAGGCGCTGGATGCTTCCCAGCACATCTGGAGGTCACGACCCTATTTCTGCTGCCAGGGGGTGCGACAGATGTTTCCTCCCAGGCTTGGCCCTGGACTAGGGGCGGTGTGCAAAGGCTAGGGAGGAGGCCACCCAGGGAGAAGGGGAGCCCCAGAACAGGGGGAGCCCTGCGGTCAGCCAGCCAACTGCAGGGGCAGTCCCAAGTGCCACCGAGAGAAGCCAGGGGCGGCCGCATCCACTCGTTCGCATACTCGCACACTGGCCCGGCGGGGCAGCCAAGCAGAGGTCAGAGTGGGGACCTGGGAGCCACAGGCAAGGAACCAGACACGCCGACTCGGGACCGGAGCCCGAAGGGAGGCTGGGAAGCTACGGGCAGCAAAGGCGGCGAGGGCCCCGTCCCACACGCACAGCACCGAGCCCACGCCAGTCCACGTTCTCCCCTCCAGCCCGACCGCGGTGACTCCACTCCCCCGCGCCCGCTGGTACCTCTGGGGCTCCCGCCCTGCGGCCGCCTCCCGCGCTGGGGTCCCACTGCCGGCTCTCCAGCTACCGCTCGGCGCCGGCTCCGCCTGGGGGCGGGGCCCGCAGGGGCGGGGCCACCCGCGGGGGCGGGGCCGGCCCAGGAGCGGGCTGGGAGGGAAGCGCTGGCCAGAGCTAGGCCCGGCCCGGCCCAGCCCAGCAAGCTGTCCGGTCCTCCAGCGCCAGGCTAAGCCGCACAAACAAGCGGACCTGCCCCTCTGACCAACGGGGAGGCCAGAGCGGATACCCAGTGTCCACTCTACCAGGTGCGCAGGAACAGAGACCACTGCGGTCTGAGACCTTGCTAAGCACTGGTCCTGCTCTACGCACACTTGTTTGTCCTTACAACACCGCACACAGGTGTCACCTTCCTTACAGCTGGAGAAATTGGGCTCAGAGGAAGGTCTTGGCCAAATAAGGCCAGTTATCAGGGCTGATCATTGGAGGAGCCAGCCACGGTGGCTGGAAGACTCCAAATGTTACACAGGTGAGAAGAAATGAAACAAAGGGGATTTTAGATCAAGGCTTGAACAGGGAATAGGCTTGTAAGGAAGGGGACCCAGGCCTACCTGAACCCCACCTTGGTCTTCCCCCCATCCTTTATACTCCTCTCCATGCTCACTCACTCTGACCTGGCAACTCCACCTTCCACCCAAACATTCCCAGAGAGAAGCAGAAACCACCAACCAAAATCAAAAATAGTGTTATTAATTCTGGTGTCTCCGAAGCACGGAAGAAAAAAAAAAAGAAAAAAAGAAAAAGAAACCACCCTTCCCACGTTTCAGCCCCAGGTCCGGGCCACGGGGCTGCCCCTGCAGGCAGTGCAGGCCCAGAGGCCGTCAGTCCTGCCACAGGCGTGAAGCGGGACCAGCCCATGGGTTTGGCTCTTCGGGCCTGGCTGGGAGGCTGCCTGCCTCAGTTCGGGGAGTCCAGGCCCTGGACTAGGGATGAGAGATCAGGGGTCAAGGTAAGAGTTCTGGGCCACTTAGTTCTGGTGCTCTGGCTAAGGCAACCAGAGGTCAGGGTTCAGATGTGGACGGAAGCCAAAACCATTCAGTCCTGTGGTCCAGCAGAGAGGGCCAGAGGCCATGGTCCAAGTCACTGAATCCGGGCTGGGATCCAGAGAAGAGTGGGGCACTCAGTACTGATGGTCCAGCAGGGGCTGGGCGGCTGGGCTCTCACGCTCCTCAGAAGGGGCAGGCCAGCCACCCGGGGCCCCCGTGGGTGTGCCGCTCTCCGGAGCACTGCTGTCCAAGCAAGGAATGTCCTGGGCTGCTCGGGGGGGTGAGGCATCGGTGCTGATATCCAGGCTGAAGCTGAGGTCTAGGGGCGCCTGGGGGAGGGGAGATAGGTTGGTAGAAGAAGACCTGAGCTGCCCAGAACCCACCCCTCCCACTGGATCCTTACCTGAGATTTGGGGGTGCCTCCTTTGGGGCTCCCTGAGGCTGGCTCCCCCTCGGATCCCCCTAGCCCCTTTCGACCCCCCAAGCTCCACTTCCCACTGGGACCTTCGGAACAGAGGAGACCAGTGCCAGGGGGCCTTGAGGGCCGGGGACCCTCAGTGGGGGCAGGTGAAGCGGGGGGCTGTCCAGGGAGCCGAGGGGGTGGCCAGTGCAGCAGAGAAGGGGGGCGGCCATCACCAGAACTGCTAAGGGAGGGCCTCGGGCCCCAGCCAGCACCTGGTGGGAGGAGTTGGTCGCCACTGCCTGTGGAAGACAGATAAGAGGGCAGACACTCAGCTAGGCTGTCCCCTCACCTACTGGTTCAGCCTGGCCTCGCTGGCTCACCTGCTGTGTTCTCAGGTGTGGGGTGTGCCAAGGGGGGGTTATTGCTGAGGGAGGTCAAGCCACCGCCTCCACCACAGTCTGAGTCGTCTACGTTTCCGCCACTATTGCAGCCGGCACCACAGCCCTTATGAAGCCTGGAGGGGGGGAGGTGAAGAAGTTGGTGGAAAGGCCAGAGACCTCACAAACGGAAGTTCTCAGTTCAGGACAAGTCTCTTAACATTCCTGAGCCCTGGGGTGCTGTCTCTAAGAGATTTTGCCATCTGCTTTACAGGATCTTTTCAGGAAGGCATTACCAATGGCTCTTAAGGCTAAAGGCCACCTTCAGCTGTGGGGTGGGGTGGAGCCGAGTCAGCTCTAGGAAGGGGTCAGCTCTCGGCTCCATCCTGGCTCCAGCACTTCCTCCCCGAGACCCTGGAGGAAGTGGCTTCATCTCCTCGAGCCTCAGCTTCCTTCCCCGTGAACCAGCCTCCCAGGTTGGGTGGCAGTGAGGGCTTACCGTTCCCAGCTGTGCAGAAGCCAGCGGGCAATGGCGCCCAGGCTGATGGGGCCGCCCCACAGCGCCCGCAGCTGGGGGTGGCTGCCAGCCAGCGAGGTGGTGAGGGGCGACACGTAGATGGGGTAGCCCAGTGGTTGGTCGCAGGAGGAGTTGATCATGTTGCGGAGCGCCTGCTTGGCGTTCTGGATGCTGCCGCGCTCCGGGTTGCGGTTGCGCAGGAACACCAGCTCCTGCTGCTGCCCGGCCCACAGGCCGCGCACACACTCTCGGTTCACCTGCGGGAGGCCACATGCAAGGGTCAGGGGCTGCAGCAGGACAGGGGCCGGGTCGGGGGGGCGGGGGGGCTGGCCCCACCTTGATGACTCGGAAGCTGAGGTGGCGCCGGTTGAGCATGATGATCTTGTACTCGTCAGAGGCGTCATCCAGGACGTGGCGCAGCGCCAGCAGCGAGGGCGTGTTGCTGAGGATCGCGCTGCGCCAGGCCGGGTCGCCCTCATGCGAGATGACCAGCCGCTCCTCATTGGCCGCGATGGCATCATACAGGGCGGCTGGCTCCTCATACTCATCTGGGGACGTGAAGTGGTCCTGTGGGAGGACCGGAGGGCTGGGGTCAGGGGCCCCTGCCCCGAGGGGCTTCACCCCCACCTGCCCACTCTGCCTGGGCACGCCTCTCCCCACCTGGTGAAGCTTGAGGGCCATGCGAACCCCGGGTGCCACCACGCGGTGAAGCAGGTCCATGTCGGCAAAGACCCACTCGTCTCTCGGGGAGGTGATGCGGAAGTCCCCCTTGAACAGGGCGTGCAGGCCGTAGAGGAAGGGCTCCAGGCTGGAAAAGGAGCCAGGAGGTGAGCGCCAAGGTTTCTTAGCGCTGGCTCCACATGCAGCGGGCTAAGCCGAGGCCAATCTTCATGCTGGGCCTCAGTTTCCCCATCTGGACAAGGAGGTCAGTTTCTGCCCAGGTCCCTCACAGGGTGGTGAGGAACAGAGAAGGTCACGGCTATGGGGTACCTTGCCCACAAGAGAGCCACACCGAAGGAAGACCAGAGGTGACTCCTGGTGGCCTCTGGCCTGGAGCTCTTCATGGAGGGGTGGAGGGGAGGGTGACCAGCCTGCCGGATGCGGGCACTCACCTGGCAGACATGCTGTGAGAGGCCGTCCCCAGGGCCCGGCGGCCCAGCACACACAGGCCAAAACACAGAGTGACCAGCGGCGAGTTCCAGTCCTGATCCACGGGCTGTGGCACAAGGACCCCCATCCCCAGAGCCCAGCTCAGACCTGGGACAGGGAACTTGGGTTGGGGTTGGGGCTGGGACCCAGGCCAAGGGAGGCTGAGGGTGAGAGCAGGCCACCCAGGGGAGGAGAAGGCAGTCCAGACCTGGCTGCGCCGGGAGGCGCAGTACTGGATCCACTCCAGGTGCACGGCGCAGAAGGAGGGCAGCGAGAGGCCGGAGAGGCGCAGGTCGTAGTCCTCGTCCACGCTCAGGGAGAAGGTGGGGTCCGAGTCCGCATAGCCGGGCGCCCGCACAGGCCGCAGGGCGGCCGAGATGCCCTCATGGCCCAGCCACGCCTCCAGCTTTGGGGAGCGGCTCACATAGTAGATGATGCTCTGAGAGGAGACGGCAGGCGTCAGGGCTGGGCAGTGCGGGGGGCGGTACCTTAGCCCTGGCCGGGCACTGCTGCAGGAGAGCGTGTCGGGTAAAGGGGCTTCTCCCCGACGCTGAGCAGGGCCTGCTTCCTCGGACGCCCATCCATGTCCCACCTCGGCTTCCGGAAGCCACACAGGCAAATCTGCTCCTCTCCCTTGGGCCCTGGAGGAGCTCGAGAAGGCGGAAAGCAAGCACCCCTCCTTACAGAGCGTCCCTGGGGTCCTGCACTGTGGCAAATGCTTGCTTCGGAAGATGCCCCATTTGTGAGGGAAACTGAGGCTCGGACAAACCACAGGCCTGCCAAAATTTACACAGCAGGGCTGACGGAGGTGCGATGGGATCCCAGGACCTTTACTCATGATGCCATGGGGTCCAGATCTCAGAAGCCTGGGAAAGTCAGGCTGGGTTAGTGGGGCTGCCTACAGGCCACTGGGGCCCGCGCACAGGTCTCTTCAGGCAGCTCAAGTGTGACTGTCACAGGACCTACCCTCAGAAAAAAGCCATCCTGTGCCCAAAGTCAGGGAATTCCGGACCCCTTAGGAGACTGCTGGTGTCTAAGCAGTGTTTGGGCACATGGAGAGGAGCTTTTGGAAGCCACGCTGAGTGGGGCCTCATCAGCTCCCAGTACATGGCGGCTGGAATGGAGCAGCCCCGTATCACTCTGGCTGTGGGAAGGAGGTTGGACAGTCTGGAGAGGGCTGGGCTGCCCCCTTAACAAGAGGAAGGGGTACCAGGAGCCTAATGGGTGAGTAGGACAAGATGGCTATGGGGTCACTTTGGGCTCCAGGCAGACTGGTTCCTGACTGACCTTTTGCCTAGAGGGCATCTCCATAGTCTGGGCCCACCACAGCCTCCAAGAACCAAAAAAGAAAACCCTTGGGAATGCGGGGCGGGCTGGCCTGGCACAGTAAGTGCTGCCCACCTGCCCTCAATGCTACTGCCTTCTGAGGGAGGATGCTGAGACTGGCGTCCAGCCTGCACGCACTCCGGAGGCCTCTGCTTCCCTTGGGCAAAACAGGCTCCCACCAATCCAGAAGCTGGCACTCGGGGTGCTGCCGGCCAGTGAGCAGGACGCCGCTGTGCAGCCCCCGCTGCCGTACCTTGACATAGTAGGTGATGAGGATCTTGCGGAGGTCGAAGACCTGCAGCATGGAGGCTGCGTTGTTGTCGCTGATGCTGTAGCCCTCCAGCACGTACTTGCTGGCCGTCACCTCCCAGGCCAGCCAGCGCTGCCCGAAGGCAGCATTGAAGGACAGGACCCGCGGCAGGTGGCCAGGCTCACAGCAGCAGCAGCCCTCGTCCTCCTCCACGCCCTCGGTGATGGCCTCCACCTCACGCTGCTGGCAGTATGTGCCTGTGGGGAGAGGTGCCCTTCAGAGGACCACCCGGCGCCCTGCCTCCCTCCTCCCCGTGAGTGCGCACCCATCACCCTCCAAACGGGGATGCTAGGTGAGGGCACAGGGCTCTGGTCCCTCGTTTAGAGGCAGACTGAAGCTCAAAGAGAAGTGGCTTTGCTCAGGTTCATGAGCTGTGCTCAGAGCCCTGTGCGCCGCTAGGGGCCGCTTCTGAAGCAGGCATCCAGTGTGTACGTCCTCCTGTGGCTAAGAGGCTAGTTCACCCACAGGGGTTATGTGTGGCACCCAACCTGGGCCAAGCCCAAGGCCAGGGAGCAGGCCAGAAGGCACTGGCGGGAGAACTCAGAGCTCCAGGCCCAAGCCTTCACCACGCAGTCCGGTCAGTCACATCAGCCCCAAAGTCCAGGCAGGGACAGAGCTTGGCCAAAGGAGACCCTGCCACCCCACTGCTCAGACTGGCAAACCCAGGAAGGAAGAGTGCCTTGCTCAAGGTCACCTGGAAAACCAGGGCAGAGCTGGACCGGCCTCCAGCCTGCACACACTCTGAACGAGCATCCTGCGTCAGGCAAGGCCAGCACTCACCCCGGAACTCAAGGCCACGCAGCTGGAAGGTGACGAGGCCGTTGCCGACCTCGATGAGGTGCACCAGGGCATTGAGGTAGTCGGAGGCCAGGACGAAGCAGTCGCCGGGGCCGTAGTTGCCCCAGCGGCCCAGCACCAGGTCCCCACACAGCGTGTGCTGCAGCGAGCGTGTCAAGTGCTCATAGAAGATGGAGTTGAGGTTGTTGTCATCAGCGCCTGGGACCAGGACAGACAGACAAGTGACAAGTAAGCGAGGCCCCCTCCTCAGGAGACCCCACCTGAAAGCCCCCTGAATGGCCGAGTACACACCGGGGTTCCGGTCCAGCTGTGTGACCAGGCGGGTGTTGGAATGATCCACACGTTTAGTGCTGTTCAGAGAGAGCGGCAGCACAGTGGGCGCAGAGCAAGTGGGCGCAGATGGCAACCCCCCTCAGCCCACCCTCACGTCCCGCTGAGCCCACGCTCCTGCCTGGGCGGATGCCATGACAGCACCGTTACTTAGGAGGAGGCTGAGACTCAGGAGCGGGAGGGGACTCACCCAGGACCACACAGCCAAGAAGCCCAGGGTGAGCCCGAGGCCTTGGTGTGGCCTGGGTTTTGCCCTCATCAGACCAACCACCCGAAGCCCACTTGGCCCGCCGCAGGGCCCAGCTGGCCTCCCTCCCGGAACCTTCCCTGCCTCAGGCAGCAGCCCCTGCCCCCCAGGGTCCCTCCGAGCAGGTGCCGGTCTCCCTGGAGACTCACTTGTAGTCGCGCTCCCAGAACTTCAGGGGCCGCGCATAGGACATGATGAAGACAGCGCTGCCCAGCAGGGGGTTAAGGGGCGTGGAGAAGAGCGCTGAGAGCAGGGCCTGAACGAACAGCATGGCCGAGTCTGGGCACGAGTCAAGGAGGTGGCCAGGACATTGGACCCTTCCCCGCACCCCTCACCACCCCTCAACCCCTGCCAATCCATCCCGTGCACCCCCCATCTTAAGCCATGGTCCTCTCTGCACACCCCCACCCAGGCAGCGGGCGGTAGGCCGGGTACGTGGCACGGCGAAGGGCTGGGCAAAAGCGTGGAAAGCCGAGCCCCAGGTGATCTGCCAGGGCGCGATGTAGGTCAGCACGAAGCGCAGCTTGTACAGCAGGTCCCACAGCTGGCAGGTCAGAGGGGAGAACGTCAAAGACAGGAGGTCACTCACAGAGTGGGGTCTACCAAGTGCCCACTCAGAGCCTTGGGGTACCCCACTGGCTGCCCACATGAGAGTCAAGCTCAAGTTCACTCCCAGCCCTTTCTCTCTGGACGTGGCTCAAAGCACTTGTTACCATTAGCCACCACGCTGAGGGGGCATTTAATTCGTCCAACCACTCAAGGAGCAGGCTCCCTTCACAGATGGGAGAGCCGAGGTTCAGAGGACGCAGGGCAGGTAGGACTAGCTCAGGCCATCTCTCTGTCAGTGATGAGGCTGGACCTCGACTATGGTACCAAAAGTCTAGACACAGTCACAGGCCCTGCCTCAGCGGAGACAGTCTGGCTCTCCACTACCATGGGCCAGGCCAGAAAACCAGGTCAGAATGCCCAGCGAGTGAGAAAGGGCTCGGGCCGACGCTGCAGCACAAGTGCAGAGCCAGGACCAGTCCTTTGTTCACTGTGACCCCAACCCCCACTGGGGTGTCCTGCAGCCTGGCAGAGAAGTTTTTTTGTTTTGTTTTAATTCATTTTACAAATATATATTTTTATTGATTTCAGAGAGGAATAGAGAGATAGAAACATCAATGATGAGAGAGAATCATTGATCAGCTGCCCCCTGCACCCCCCCGACTGGGACTCGAGCCCACAACCCAGGCATGTGCCCCTGGCCGGAATCGAACCCAGGACCCTTCAGTCTGAAAGCCAACGCTCCATCCACTGAGCAAACCGGCCAGGGCTAGAGAGAGAAGTTTATATACACCCAGGTCCTAGGGGCTTCTGCAACTCAGCTCTTAACTGGACTGTTGCTGGCAAAGGGGCAGAGCCCAGAAGTGGGTGTCCTGAGAACAAGGCCAAGACCTATCTCCTGCTCACAAGGAAGGTGGTCAAGTATCACGATTCAGAGAAAGACCGAGATTCAAACCCTGGCTGGTGCCCAACCAGCATGGCTCACTGGCTGAGCGTTGACCTATGAACCAAGAGGTCTTGGGTTCGAATTCCAGTCAGGGCGCATGCCCAGTCTGCAGGCTCGATCCCTAGTGTGGGGTGTGCAGGAGGCAGCCAGTCGATGTTACTCTCTATCCCTCTCCCTTTCTCTCCAAAATCAATAAAAACATATATTTGTAAGTAAGAAACACAAATCCTAGTTGGTGACCAATTCTCTCGGGGACCTGAAGCAAGTCACTTAACCTCTTTAGACCACACCTTCCTCTCTGTCCCTCAAGAAGCTGCTGGGAAGGCCCACAGCGGGGCTGATGTGGGACAGCAGCTAGAGGGGCGCAGGCCCCTGGGAGTCACCCCCCCCCACCCCCCACTGAGGCAGAAGAGCTCTGCTCCTGCTGCACAGCCCAGAGACCGCAATGCAGCCACCGGCTCACCTTGCTGCAGAGCAGGGACATGAGGAAGTAGTCAAGCAGAAAGCCCTGGGAGAGGCGCGGGTAGTCGAAGTGGAAGAGCAGGACTGTGAAGGCCAGGGTCAGGTACTGCTGGGGTGGACAGCAGAAGGCAGAGCGCAGCAACTTCAGCCCAGCCACGGTCATCAGCAGCGCCCGGCAGCTAGGGGTGAGGGGCAGGGATTGTATTAGTTGCCTGGAGGGGACTCAGGGGACACGGCTGTGCTGCCTGGGCTCTGCTGGGCTGGCCCTGCTCTTTTGGGCCAATGACCCTTAAGTGAGTAGGGCAGGATGGCTTCGTACTGGTTGTACTCCAGCGGCTTCAGCACAGGCTGCGACAGGCAGAACCTTAGTCTCTGCCCTCGTAGGGTCACCCCCTTTAGACATATTTGGGAAACACACTGCTTTCCAAGAGGCAACTGCTCAACGGAAAGCGAGTTAGGAGCTGGGGTCCCCTTTAGCTTGCTGGGCACTGAGGCAGGTCTCATTCCTCTGGGCTTCGGTTTCCCCGTGGATCACACGGGAATGTAGGTGGTAGGAGGGGGGGGTCCTCACTAGAGGCAGAACTTGTCCGGGTGGCTGACCACAGTGTGGGCATCCACCGTGAGGGCGTTGAGCACCACGGCGGGGTAGATGAGGTACTTCTCCACACACTGCAGACCGGCGTACAGCTTCTCAAACCACATCACCTGGGCAGCACCTGCAATACAAGGCGCTGTTGTCAGCACCTCCCTCCACCCTCCCCCCCGCTGCAGAGCCAGGACAGGTGTGCCCCCGGAGGAAACCTGGAGGGAGGGCAGACCGTAGGACGTGGGGTTCCAGGTCCCTAGAGACTCTGATGGGGGAGGCGATGGTCTCTGCACTCAAATAGGGGTGAGGAGGCCTGGGCAAGGAGTGTTCAGGGGCTTCAGGAAGGTGTTGTAAGGCCTGACCAGGGCTTCCCAGACGCCTGCTACAGCCAAGGCAGGTGGGTGAGGCCCAACACAGTGACCCTAAGCTCCAGGGCCCTTCTGAAGGGGCCACTGCCACTTGGCTCAAGCTAATTACAGCCACATGGAAATGCTGGCCCAGGGCTAGATCTTCCATCGTTTTATAAAAACAAGGCACGTGGGCCTCTGTATAACAAATCCAGACATTAAATACAGGCTCCAGTGAGTTTGTTGCACCGCCCAAGTGAAAACGTGCACCAGGCAGACAAGTCCACGGGTAACCAGCTGGTAACTCTGGACAAGAGATCTCTTTAAGGCCCTGGAATTCTTCCATCTCCTTGGAGAACGCAGGGTGAGCAAATAGGGCGGAACAGGCAGGGTGAGAGCAAAGCAGGAGCCAAGCGGGGCCCAGCGGGCAGGAGAGGGCACAGAGAGCAGTGAAGCAGACGGGGCAGCCCAGGAGGAGGCTGCCCCCTGCTGGCCCTCTAAGCCGAGAGGACCACACTGTGACCAGCCAGGAAGTCAGGGCGGGGGGGGGGGGGGGGGGGGGGGGGGGGTGGAGGGGTCCCAGCACAAAGGCGGGCACTCACCGCGCACTTCGTACTGGCTGTACTCCAGCGGCTTCAGCACAGGCTGCGACAGGCAGAACCAGGGCAGCTGCTTGCGGAGTTGTGGCAGCAGGTAATGTGTGAAGAAGCCCACGGCCCCGGCCAGTGCATACAACACGAACCCCAACACTGACTGCAAGAGAGAGAGGCCAGAGGCTCAGCCAAGGGGAGTGAGGCGAGGGCCACAGGGGGCCTGGGCACAGGCTGGGCAGGGGCTGAGGGGACGTGAGGCCCCAGCTGCTCAGGGCCCTCAGGTCAAGCAGGCTCCTGCAAGAACCAAGGGGGAAGGGGGCGGCCTGGCCACACAAACCTTCAGGGCAATGAAGACGGTGCTGGCGCTGATGGCAAAGGTGAGCACGGCGATCACCACACACATCACCAGGTCAGAGTGCAGGACCTCGCGCTGCAGGGCCAGGAAAATCAGCTTGGGTGCCCGCCTCCCAGTGGCTGACAACACCCTTGCTCAGCCCCCACCCCAATACTAGAGCCCCACACGCGGGCCCCTCACCACGGACTGGCGCATCTTGTCTGGCAGTGGGTCTGGGGGCTCGGCCCGGGCTGTCTCCAAGCTCCGCTCCTCCAGCTCAGGGAAGAGCTTGCTTCGGATCAGAGACCTGCGGGGTGAGAAGAATCAGGTACCCAGGTCTGGAGAGAGCCCCCTCCTCCCACAGGCCCCAAGGTCAGTCGGTGACAGGCACATGCACAGACCCAGACCGACCCCCCCAACCCTTGCCATGCAAAGACACACATACAAACACACGTGTGTGCACAGAGACTGGCACATGCAGGCACCCACCAGAGCACGGTGGGGTCACTGCTCTGTCGGCTCAGGTGGTAGGACAGTGCCACCAGGAGGCCACAGAAGACCGAGAAGAGGACTGGGACGTGCTGCTCTGGCCAAGGAGTCTGGGGAGAGAACGCATGCTGGTCAGGGGAGGGGAGAGGAGGTGAGGTGGGAGAAGGGGATGCCGCCCCCCATGGGAGAAGCCATTGCTGAGCTAAGCCCAATACACAGCCCTGTCCCGACAACACCCTGGGCCTCAGCATGCCCTCCACCGCACAGTCATCGCTACCTTGATGGCCCCGAGGCAGAAGCCGTAGAGCAGGGCAGCCGCCAGCAGGCTGCGGAAGAGGCTGAAGACTGCAGTGAGTGGGCTGGTGGCGGCTGCGAGGTAAGAAACAGCAGCTAAAGCCCGACTCCTACCTGCTGGCACCCCACCTCACCCTCACCCCGCTGCCCCTCAACTCCCAGAGGCTAACCTCCCTGGAACCCCGTCTCTAGCCCCTTTTCTGTTCCCCCGGCCCTGAGAGGCCTCCAGAGCTTCTGGCATTTTTGGGTTTAAACCACTTGCCTGGGGAGGGGAGGGGAGGGGAGGGGGGGGAGGGGAGGGGAGGGGAGGGGAGGGGAGGGGAGGGGACAGACAGGCTCTTCGAATCCATGGTACCCTCCTGGGCCCCACCCTGCCCCCCAACCTCCAAGCCACCTGTGGGCACCATACCTGTGCCCCCAAAGCCGTGCATGTCTATCTGTTCCAGCAGGTACATGAGGCAGGTGTTGACTTGGGGCAGGAGGCCCAGGAGAAAGACGAATGGGAAGCACAAGGTAAACACTGGTAGGAGGGGAAGTGAGGACCCAGTCAGCCTGTAGGCTGGCCCTAGGTCCACCCTTGAGGCCTTGCTCCCCTGGGCCATTGCAGCCTTGCCCAGTCTCACCAGTGGCCACATCACGGGCACAGAAGAAAAAGGAGGCGGAGAAGAGCGTGAGGCCGTAGAGGGAGACGGGCGGGAAGGGCTGAGCTGAGCCTAGGGCATCCAGCAGCCAGATGAGCAGACAGCAGATGCAGAAGTAGACAGGCCGGCTGTACGCGATCACCCAGTTGTGGCCCTGGGAAGTGGGCCTGTGAGGAGCTGGGCCTCCCCCACTGACCACCCTGCATGCATGTGCACACATCACACATGCACATGCACACTCAGGTGCCCCAGGCCTGGCCCTGGACCAAAGACAGAAAGCCTGGCAGGGGAGGGGCAGAAGGACGGAGGACCTGGGGCTAGCCGAACCCTCCCCACCTAGTCTCAGCCCCGCCCAGGGCCAGCCTCCTGGCACAGGGGCTGCTCCACCAGGACTTACGTGCATGGGAGATGCCGCATCAGGCTGAACACTCTGGAAGAGATGGGAGCTACGTTGCACCGAGAGCCAGCACCCTCGGGGGGACAGGGGCCCCAGGAGCTGCTGAGTTCTACCACTGGGCTGTTATGAGTGACCAGGGAAGGACCCTAAACTGTACTGAGCCCCGGTTCTCCCATTTGTAAGATGGGGGCTGGCTACAGGGGATTTAGGCATCTTGCCTTCGAGCTAGCTCACCTCCCTCAAGACAGGTCATGGGAAGGAGGCGGGGAAAGGAGCCAGGCCTGACCTTCAGCAGGGAATACTGGCAGGAGGCGATGACCAGGCAGAACTGGAAGACCCAGATGTCGGTGAAGAAGCCTTTGAGCAGCAGCAGGTAGCCCAGGAAGGCGACCAGGCTGCTCAGGCCGACGCCCAGGATGTTCTCCAGCAGCCCCCGAGTCCTGGGGAGACAGCGGGTCAGGTCACACAACCTCCTCACCACTAAATGGGGCAACAGGAGCGGGGGCAGACCCTGACCACAAAGGCCCCTGTCTGGGCCTGTGCCCATGCCAGTCCTCATCCTCTAACCTATGACCTCAGGGGCATGGCCAGGTTGCACCTGCTCCAGGAAGCCACCCTGTGGCCACCTTGTGTCCCAATCTGTGCCTCCTCTAGAGACTGAGGACTCCAGGTGCCACCACTCGTGGGACCTGCCCATCTCCAGCTCAGGCATGCCACACGAGGCACACGGCAGCCCAACGCACACTGGTCACAGAGCCTTGGGAAACCCAGAACACAGGAAAACAGGACGTGGGTGCTAGGCCGAAATTGTCCACACGGACAACAAAAGACATCTGACTGCTCTGACTTTCTGGGCCTCAGTTTCCCCTGAGAAATGGGGTGACAAATAGTCTGTCAGCTTTTTTAGGCACTAGGACTCAATTTACCCAAATATACCACAAAAACAAATAGAATAATAGGCTAAACAGAAACAGTTTGTTTTGAGCAGAGCTTTGGGAGAGGGCATCACCCACTTGGCCATCCCTTTGTGCCCCAGAGGAACCTAAAGAAACCCCACTGCAGACTCGTCTTTGGGGCACCCTCAGTGACCCCAGCAGCCAGGTTCTCGGATGCCAGGAGAGCCTCCACACATTCACAGGGTCTGGAAGGGACTGGGGCTAACACGGCAGGCACTCACCGGTCCAGCAGGGCCAGCAGGGCGAGACGCTCGTAGCGCACAGACGTCCAGTGGCCGGGAAAAAGCCAGTACTTATAGCTGTGCTGGGCTCGGGGCGGTGCCTCCTCCATCAGTGTCTGCTCCTGGGATTCGTGCAGGGAGTCCTGGTCCAGCAGGTCAAACTGCAGTCCCCACAGCCGCGGCCATCAGCCCCTCGCCCTCTCCATGGTCTCTCACCCCTCCACCCCCCACTGGGCACACTGTACTGGTCGACCATTTCCTCCAGCACAGAAAGTCCCCACCTTCCAGCAGCCCCGTGGCCTGCCCCGGCTCTCCATTGCGAGGGCCTCCTCATTGCTCCAGGTTCCCTGGACGTGGCTCACTGCCTGCCCGGGACCAGCTCCTGTGTCTACCTGACTTCTCCACTCGGGCAGCATCTCCTGCCTCTTCCTGGGCTCACTGACATTCACCTTGTCCTTCACGACTCAGTGTAAATGCTGAGCCCTCGGGGTCACTCTGACTAGCCCACCGTGGCACACACAGAACACTGGCCACGGACAGACCTGGTGCCAAGGTCACTGCTATAACCTCTTTGACTTCTTGTGTTCTTCATTCAACAAGTACTGATAGGGCCCAACCTGGGGCCTGGCTTTGTGCTGGGCCCCGGGGATGTAACGGAGAGACAAAGACACGCAGCCACCTTTGGAGCTGACTGTCAGCTGTGCAAGGACAACGCTGCTACCACATATGAAAGTTAAGGAGAATGTGTGCATCAGGTAGAGGCACCTGGGGCTTCTGCGCGATGCCCATGGTCTACCTGTGGCCCCGGGCGCTAGATGCTCTTTTTATCACTACTCTTTACACTCTGAATCTCTGTTTCACGCATGCTTAGCACTTCCAGTACTAGGCTGACCCTGCAAATTATTGTCCAAATCAGGACACTTTCAGGAGTAGAAGAGAGCACTGTAACTGCCGAGATGACAAGCAGGAGCAGTGTCCCCAAGCTATCGCACATGGCAGGTGCCCAGGCAGGGAGCAGCAGTTATTGTCTAGTACAGTGGTCGGCAAACTGCGGCTCGCGAGCCACATGTGGCTCTTTGACCCCTTGAGTGTGGCTCTTCCACAAAAGACCACATGCGGGCGTGCATGTACAGTGCAATTGAAACTTCGTGGCCCATGCCCAGAAGTCAGTATTTAGTGAAAGAGCCACACTCAAGGGGTCAAAGAGCCACATGTGGCTCGCGAGCCGCAGTTTGCCGACCACTGTACTAGTAAGTAAGTTAACCTGCCCCTTCTGCAGGTATCACTGCTAACACCCGTCATCTCCACTGACTACGGGTCCCTCCAGGATTAAGAAGATACTCCATGCCCAGCCGGCGTGGCTCAGTGGTTGAGCATCAACCTATGAACCAGGAGGTCATGGTTCGATTCCCCGTCGGGGCATATGCCTGGGTTGTGGGCTCAATCCCCAGTGTGGGGCATGCAGGAGGTAGCCAATCAATGATTCTCTCTCATCATTGGTGTTTCTCTCTCTCTCCCTCTCTCCTTTCCTCTCTGAAATCAGTAAAAATATATTTTTTTTTTAAAAAAAAGAAGATACTCCAGCTGCATTTGCTGAATAAGCAGCGCCCTGAACCATTCAGATCCAGGCACCCTGTGCCAGCCATCAAAGGCCAGAACAGACACCGTAAGGCCCCTGGAGCCCTCACTCAGCCGCCTGTCCCTCCTGGTAGCTGGGGGAGGGCTTGGTGTCTCCCCCACCCCGTGCCCCCTCCTACAGGTCCTGGCCCAATCCCGACAGCTCCTCACCTCCGGGATCTCCAGGGGTACTCGGCGCACCTGCATGCCCTGCAGAACCACGGGCCTCGGCTGCAGCAGGTTCAGGCCAGCAGCCACCTCAGGGACATCAGCCGAGTGGAAGCTGGAGGAATGTGAGTGGCGGTCCCTGTGGAAACCATAGCCATGTGGGTCAGGGCCAGTGGCACAGGGCGGGGTTGAGGCCAATACCAGGCCATAACTGGAGGGGCTGCTCAGATCAGAAAAAGAACAGAATAGGGGGTTCCAGAGGGGGCAGGTGGCCCTGAGTTCCTGGAAGACCCTGGAAGCCTCCTGCATAGATGTATCATGGAGTCAGGGACCCAAGAGATCCTTGTAGGCCTGCCCTTCACTGCCCCCACCTAGAGGTTCTGAACTGCCCCTTCCCCAACCCAGTAAACGGAGAAATGGGGAGACACGCAGAGCCACCTCCACCGCCCACCTGGGCCTCCAGTTCAGCCTTGGAGAGAAAACTTCCCAGAAAGGGCCGCCCACCAGCTGCGGGCCCAGGAGAGCTCAGTGGGGAGACTCACCAGGTCCCATTGGCTGCCTGCTCCCCCTGCTGCCCTACGGGGTTTTCGTAGCCGCCTCCAGCCAGCCCGAAGGTGTAGGAACGCCGCACGCCTGGAGCAGGGGTGTGGGACATTTGGCAACATGTCACAGACAATAGCATCAAGGCCCGACCCACGTGGGCACCAAGGCCTTCGAGAGAACTCTGTGCTATGTCCCTCTACCCAGCCCCCGAGGACAAGAGCAGAAGGGAGGGCCTCTGGTCAAGAGCCTGGGCCCTGCACTCAGGCACCCGGGTGTGGATCCCGTTCTACCACTGACTTAGCCTCTGACTTCAGGCTGTGCCTCAGTTTCCTCATCAGCAGACCGGGTATAACGAGACCATCCACACCCCAGAGAGGCTGCAGGTGGCGATGCAGGTAAGGCGCTCACCAGAGAGCCAGAGGTGAGGGTGTGCCTGACGGCGAGCACTGCTGCTGGGCTGACGAAGACCCCCAGCAGAAGAGGGGGCACTGGGCTGGCTGGAGTCAGAGGCTGGGCCTACGGGGTTCTCAGGACTCAGGGAGGGGCTCACCGCTCTCATCGTAAAAGTAGTGCACAGCCCCCTCCGAGGTGTCATCAAAGGTGCAGGCCTCGTGCACGTTGGCACCAGCCCGAGTGAGCAGCAACGAGGAAGCGAAGTGCAGGGCAGAGGGCAGCGTCAGGGCCCGGGAGTGGGAGGAAGCCCGGCCCCGCTGAGCTTCGTGCAGGCTGCTGGAGAGAGTCAGCCGTGGGTCAGCACCACCTAGAGCCAGCTGGCCCCTGGCCCCACCACCCTCCGACCGGTGACAGGACCTCACCTAGGGGGCGAGCCCATGACAGATGCTGGAGGAGTGGGGTTACTGCCTGCGTTGTGGCGCCTCCGGATGGCCTGGGTCCGCCTCACATTGCTCGAGTGGTCCCGCTTTCCCGTCTCCTCAGCTGCTGCCCAGAGAGAGAGCCCGAGTATAAGTGACAGTGGCTTGGACGGAGCTGGAGGGGGGTGCGGGGGGCAGGCCTAGTCCAACCATGCCCTGGCTGTAGAGCCCAGTGAGGTCACCAACCACTCATGCCAGTTCCCACATCTCAGAGTAAGGACAGTATGATCTGCCCTGCCCCACTGGTGACCCAGGATGACAGATGTGATGCTGAGAGTCCTCAGGGGCAGAGGTTTCAGGTACGAGCTGCAGCACCAAGGGCAAGGTGCCTGAGGTCTCTGTCTGTCTCCCCATGGCTGCAGCCCTGCTTACCTGAGGGACTTGGCAGACAATGTCACTCAGGCACTGAGTTCACATCCATCTGCTGCCTGAGACAGGCTGAGCTGACTGACCAGGCCCACTCCAGCCTGCCCCTTGCCCGAACCCAAGCCTCTAGCCAGCTCACCAGCCACCCAGCCCTGGAGCTGGCACTTACCTCCGCCCACAGCACCTTCCTCCTGCAGCTCCCCCCGCCAACCAGGCTGGTTGGCAGCAGGTCCCCGATGGGCCTCAGCAGACAGCACAGTGGGGTCCCCAGCAGCCAGCTCCACCCCTGCCTGGGCCTCCAGCTCAGCCTTGGAGCCAGCCAGGGGGGCCCTCAAGACATCACCCCCCGCCCCATCCATGCTCAGCACACGGGCATGTGTTTTGGCGCTGGCAGTACTAGGCGTCCGCTGGGTCCCATAGGGCCGCTTAGGGGGCACAGCAGTCCCTTCCTCAGCCCCATGAGGGGCCCGTCGCTTCCGGGGACCCCCTGCCGCGCCCCGGGAGCTCTCTGGGGAATAGCAGGACGAAGAGGAGCTGTCGGTACTATAGCGGCGCTGAGATCTGAGACTGGAGGCCGGGCTCAGTTCACTGCCCTCGCTGGTGTCTTCATCTTCGAAGAAGCCCCCACCTTCCAGCAGGGGCCTCCGAGGGGCATGGCCAGGTGGGGAGTGTCTTCGCACGGGCGGCCGCCGTTTGCTAGGCCGAAGCAGAGCCAAGTCCTTGGGCCGCACAACCAGGAGCGGCTCAGCTGGGCCTGGTGGTGTCCCTGCTCCTATGACTGTGTCAAAAGAACGCAATGTGTCATCTGAGGGGACTCCAGCATCTGGTGAGGCTGGCAGCTCAGCTTCGGAGGGTGGGTCTGTGTCGCTGCCCTCAGGGGCCTGCCCCCCAGGGGGGCTGTCCAGGTGGGTTGAGTTAGTCTTCTCACTCTTGAAGCTGCTCAATGTCTCCCTGTCGGTGCCACTAAAGCAGGAATCTGAGGAGCCAGCTTTCTGGGGCAGGGGTTCCCCTGAGCCCCGCCGGTCCAGGGGCTGGTAGCCACCCACTCCCCGGCGTTGTTCCCGTCGACTGCTGGTCCTCACCAGGGCCCGGTCAGGCCGAGACAGAGTCAGGAAGCTCTTGCTCAGCTCCTGGCTGAGGCTCCCCTTCAGTAGGGGACTCATAGGAGTGTCAGCAAGACTGCTCCCACTCCAGGGGACTCCATCTCCAGCCAGGGGAGAGCGTTCCGAAGAGTCCGTGCTGGGGAGAGAGGGGTCTGGGGCAGCGCCCAGGGGCGTCTGGGGAAGGTCTCCAACTGTCAAAAGAAAGGAAGGCAGGTGAGTGAAGGACACATTGCAAAAGGAACAGGTGGCTAAGGGATCTATGGCCCGTGCTTTCTCTGAGAGCCCAGCTGGGGTAGGACCCTGAGAAGGCCCCATCCAGAACAAAGAAAGCACCAGGGAAGCAAAGTTGGGGTGACTCTAAGACAAGACAGTCTTCCCCCAAGCCCCTGCCACACTAAGCCCACTCACTCAGTTTCTCCTGTGAGCTTAACTTTAGCATCTCTCGATCAGCTGAGGTCACGATCACGTTGTTGCTGCCCTGCTCCCGCACCAGCTCCTTGATGTCTGTAACCGTGG
The DNA here is from genome assembly GCF_014108235.1 of Myotis myotis. Classification (NCBI taxonomy): domain Eukaryota; kingdom Metazoa; phylum Chordata; class Mammalia; order Chiroptera; family Vespertilionidae; genus Myotis; species Myotis myotis. The sequence continues at coordinate 78,662,353 of NW_023416314.1, forward strand.
CCCCAAAGGCATCAGCAGGACCCGAGGGCAGCTGCCCGCCATCCCGTTCCACACCACCACCTTCAGCCCTGAGCAGCAGCCACCTACCTCTGAGGGGCCCGGAGTCCTCCATCCGGGGAAGCAACTCCTGAGCAGATGGAGAAAGATGTGAAGGAGCAGACAGGACAGGAAGTAAGCCCAGGACCTACCCATGGTGGGGAGGGCTCCCAGGAGAGGAGTAGGAGAGGCTGAAGGCTGGGATCACTCACCGAGACCTGGTTGAAGCCAAACACGGAATGCTGGGAGCTACAACGTACTGGGGGGGTGGAACTCACTTTCCGAAACACTGTCATCTCCACTCCAGGGTCCCTGAAAGTGGGAAAGAGCATCAGCTGTGAGCTAACCTACCCTCTTTACACAGTACTTCCTCTGCCTTCCCCATCACTTCTCACTTCCCAAGCATTCCTTCACAATTCCAGGGCCAACCACAGAACCAGGACTGACCACCCATGGAGCCAGTGTTCCCTAGGCCCTCCTCCGTCCTCCAATGCTCAGGCCCAGGCACCAAGAAGCCTTCAATCCCCAACAGAGCCCCGCCCGCCCCGCCCACCTGAGCAGATTGCTGTCCCCCTGGGCAGGCTCCTCCTCCGGCTCCCCCATGGTCGAGTTGCGCTTCTCCACAATCTCGCCCTGGTCGAACATGGCATGCAGCCGGTAGTTCACAGTCTTGATGGTAGTGAAGATGACAGCCACCACAAGGCAGTACACACCGGCCACCATCAAGCTGGGGGGCAGGACCTGGAGACGTCAGCAACAGCAAGTCAACAGCCCTAGCACCGCCGGACCGCTCGGACTCACCCATTCGCAGGAGGCTTCGCCATCCCGCAGTGAAACTAGTGAAAATGCCTTGCCGGGGGCCCTGTCTCCTAACTCAGGAAATTACACGAGGTGCTCAAGGTCACCAGCCCAGCAAAGGGAGGCTGTGACTGCTTCTCCACACGCCCCAAACTGCGGAGATTCCCCTCTCCGCGCCCCGGCACCCAGGGCGCCGTCCCGGATCCCTGCCGGGCTGCCAACCCTCCGCCACATCCGCCTTCACTTTCGCCGCGGGAGTTACAGGTAGGCGGTGGCCGTGTCTCACCATGTACAGCAGGAAGGGGAAGGTGAGCAGGAAGATCCAGACGTAGAGGTGGAAGCAGTTGGAGAAGGTGCTCTGGTGCGGGTCGAAGAACCAACCGCCGGTGAGCGAGGCCCACACCCCCTGGCGCAGGATCTGTAACACCTGCGACCCCATGGCCCCGCCACTGCTGCGCGCGCCCCCGTCCCGGGACCCTCATGGGGGCGGCCCGCGGCCCATGCCCCGCCTGGCGCCCGAAGGCCCCGGGGCCGGCCGCGCTCACGCCATGGCCTCCCCCAGGGAAGAGGGGTCGGCGGGGCGAGGTTGCGGGCAGGGGGCGGGGCCGGCCGGGGCAGTCAGCGGAGCCAGACCAGGGCGCGGCGGTGGAGCCGCATCAGGGGCGGGGTCTGGGCCCCCACCCCCGACCCAGAACTGCTCCGAGGGGCCGAACCGGCGAGCGGGCGCGGGGCACGGGCCGGGCACCCGTCGGCGGCATCCAGAGGTGGGCGTGGGATGGGTGCTCCGGGGATGCAGACGACGGCTCCCCGGCTCCGGTCCGGGAGAGCCCCGGGACCCTGAGGTCCACTTCCGGGGTCACAGGTCACTCGCTTCGGGATCCACACTCGCCCCGCTCCTGCAGGCGCCGGCCCAAGGGGGAGGCCGGAAGAAGGTGCCGCGAGCCGCCAGCCTGCAGTGGCGCATGCGCCCGACAGGCCCAGTTGGGACCCGGAAAAGGAAAACCTGACGGCATGAATGCGCAAGCGCGAGAAGGCGTCGGGGCGCTGAGAAGCCGGGAGCCCTTTGGGCGTGCGCAGAGCCCAAGTCTAAGGGAAGAGACTCCAAAGGGTAGAAGCGCGTGGGCGCATGCGCACACTTAGGCGTTGCCAACCCAGCGAAAACCACCACTGGGCGGAACTAAAGGTGCTTTGGTGCGGGTCAAAGAACCAATCACCGGCGAGACCCCTGCCCCCGGCGCAGGACCTGTTAATTGGCGCAAAGCTCTTCTAGTTCCTTAGCTGGTTTGGTTCAGTGGATAGAGCGTTGGCCTGCGGATTGAAGGGTCCCAGGTTCCATTCCCGCCAAGGGCACCTGCCTGGGTTGCAGGCTCGATCCCAGTAGGGGACGTGCTGGAGGCAGCCGGTCAATGATTCTCATCGTTGTTTCTCTCTTTCCCTCTCCCTTCCTCTCTGAAATCAATAAAGAAATATATATATTTAAAAGGCCTTCCTATGAAGGTGGTAGGGAAAAGGATAGAGGCGTGGACTCCCCAGGGCTACAGCGATATTTCAGCTCCACTGGAGCACCTCCCTCTAGGTCAGCCCCTTTTAGTGGTGGACCGCAAACGTCACGAGCGTCTGTGGACTGGAGCTGCCTCTACTTCCGGGTCAGAGCTCAGATTTGGAGTGCAGAGAGCGACACTCCAGAACAGGCGGGAATAGTCGAAACAGGATAGCGTCGTTTTTCTTAAAGTGACAGGCTCAAGGCAATTGGGGTCAACACTGTGGCTGAGGGCGACTTAACTATTCTGACTCCAATCGCTGCCTAAGTTCAGGACAGGTCTCGGGTTTCTGCCTACTTGGGAAGAGGCATGAAGAAGCGAACTGCTTCGCTGGTGAGGGGAAGAGGAGCGCCTTAGACAACCCGCTGCAAGAATTTGAAGTGCAGCCAGTTCTGTCCTCCTCCAATTTCCCCCACCCCCGCCCCACTAGCTCTGCAAAGCTGGTCCCCATTTCAGATGCGAGAATGAGGCGCGGAGAGGATGGGTCACAACTTGGGAGCCGAGACCAGACTCGGGTTTACGCCACTTCCAAGCCAGGATCTTAGCTGACGCTGATGCAGAGGGCGGGGGTGGCCCATCCTCATCAGAGACAACCTCGGCCGGGGCCGGGGCTGCCCTGCCCTCCTTCCGTCTTCTGCACCGCGACCGGGAACTCGCCTGCTTGGTCTCCCGCAGCCTCCGGTTCGGGAGCGGTGCTACCCGCTCGCGTCATCTGATGCTGTTTCCTGCAGGAGGGAGAAGAGCGGAAAAAAGTGAAACTCCACCCTCCACCTCTGCCTCCCGCCCCCGGGGCCAAAGTACAAAGGGAGGAGGAAGAAGGGAACGGGGGTTGGAGCCATCGGGCCGAGGGAGCTGGGCCAGGAAGGGGCAGCTCGGCCCAACTAGGGACGCTCCAGCCACCCCGGCGCGAAAAGACCCAACCGGAGCCCGGGCGCTGCCCCTGGCCGGCGCCGCCTTACACTTGGCGGGTGCTGGAGCCAGGCTCCCGGGACTGCGGAGGGACGCCAGGCCCTTCTGAGCTGGCAATGGTGAGACGCCAGAGACCCCGGGGTCCCACCCCCCGAGCCTGACCACATTGGCCTGGCTGGCCCTCCTCGGAAAGCCCGAGATGCGGCGGGCCAGGAGGCGACACTCCTGGCTCCCCAGAGAGGCGTGGGTCTGGGGCTGAGGGCCAGGGCCCGCATGCCCGGGTTCCGGGACTAGGGCCTCCGCAGCCAGCAGGGGTGGAGACCCGGGGCACCCAGGGAAGGTCCCCCACCGGCCCCAACGCCCGCTCCCAGCCATGGAGCCCTTGAAGAACCTCTTCCTCAAGAGCCCGCTGGGTTCATGGAACGGCGGTGGCAGTGGGGGCGGCGGTGGCAGCGGCGGAAGCTGGCCAGAGGGGTCCCCGAAAGCAGCGGCTTATGCCAACCCTGTGTGGACAGCCTTGTTTGACTACGAGCCCAATGGGCAGGACGAGCTGGCCCTGCGGAAGGGTGACCGTGTGGAGGTGCTGTCCCGGGATGCAGCTATCTCCGGCGACGAGGGCTGGTGGGCGGGCCAGGTAGGCGGCCAGGTAGGCATCTTTCCGTCCAACTATGTGTCTCGGGGCGGCCCGCCCCCCTGTGAGGTGGCCAGCTTCCAGGAGCTGCGGCTGGAGGAGGTGATCGGCATTGGTGGCTTCGGCAAGGTGTACCGTGGGAGCTGGCGAGGTGAGCTGGTGGCTGTGAAGGCAGCTCGGCAGGACCCCGACGAGGACATCAGTGTGACGGCTGAGAGTGTGCGCCAGGAGGCCCGGCTCTTCGCCATGCTGGCACACCCCAACATCATTGCCCTCAAGGCGGTGTGCCTGGAGGAGCCCAACCTGTGCCTGGTGATGGAGTACGCAGCTGGTGGTCCCCTCAGCCGTGCCCTGGCTGGGCGGCGTGTACCCCCCCACGTGCTGGTCAACTGGGCTGTGCAGATCGCCCGGGGGATGCACTACCTGCATTGTGAGGCCCTGGTGCCCGTCATCCACCGAGACCTCAAGTCCAACAACAGTGAGTTTGGGGGAGCAGGGTTGGAGGGTGGCATGGCCCAAGTGCACACATACTGCCAACTCTAGCTGAACCTACTGGGGCTACCTGGCCTCTGAAAGGTACTGGCTCCCAGCCCTCTCCCAGGATGGCCTCTGTGGCACTAGAGGCAGGATCTCTTGCCCAAGGGGAGTCCCAGTTGACTGGGATGCCCACTGCCCCCAAAGCAGGAGTACCAGGCACCGGAGTCTTTCATGCCCCAGCCGCAGAAGTTCTTGGCCCCAGCTTACAGAAGCTAAAAAATTGGGATCGCTCAGGTGGGCCCTAAGGATCCTGCCTAAGGATGGCCACCTCAAGGTAGCAGGACACTGGATGCTGGCACTCACCTTCCTGTCCCCTAAAATTCACACCTGTGCTGCTGGCTGTCTCCTCTCCCCTCCTCTTGTGATGGGCAGGTACTCTAGAACAGAGTCTCCGAGGGGAAAGCCTGGTGGTCGTGGGCTGGAATTCTGGTCCCCCCCCCCCCCCCCCCGGCTGCATGACCTCTAGGTGGTTATTTCAACTCAGAGCCTCAATTTCAGACTCTGTAAAAAGGGAGTAACGGGGCGGGGAAAATGGCTTAACAGTCTTGGCAAGCCCTGGTGTCTGATGCCAGCACACAGTAGGTCCTCAGTCGTGAGTGTGGATATTTGGAGATTGGCTCACCAACGGGGCCTCGCCTAGAATCAGCCCTTGGGGTGGGTGTGGTGGGACGAGGCCTCCATCCTCAGCCATTTGGGATTGCACACTGCTCAGCAGGGACCCAAAACAAGGAGGGACAAGTTCAGAGCGCTTCCTCCAGCAGACAAGCTTCGCACAGGCCAAAAGCAGTCAGCGTTCAGGGAGGCACCCAATTGGATGTCCGGCAGGGCCTGACAAGAGCAAAGGCCAGGAGGCAGTACCCAGCACAGTAGTGGGGGGACACAGGCTGGGCCTGGGGAGGCCGGGTGTAGGCTACAGAGCAAAAGGAAGTGCAGGAGGGGCCAGTGGGATTACTGGAGAGGCATGGGCAGCTCTTGCAGGGGGAGCTGTATATTTTGAGCCTCCTGGGCTGGGCTGACCATGGACAAGGGACCTGGAGGGAGAACGCCAGGACCCAGTGATATCCAAGCCCTGGCCAGGGCCAGAAGGGGCCAGGGGATGTCTGCCAGCCACCCACCCCCTCCTGTCATCTGTAGCAGGGGGCAGTTTCCACCTCTCAGCCTCACTTCTGGGTTCTAGCCATCTAGGACCCCCCACTCCCTGCCCAGCCTGAGGGGGATTCCCCGAAGGCCCCAGGGGGAGGGGACTCCATCTTCTGTTTTTCCTCCAGTTTTCTTTCCAGAAAAAATGGAACAATAGCCCAGGCCCCTGCTCCCCACCCTCCCCACCGCTTCCTGCGTTTCCTGCTGCCCCTGAGCCAGCTTCCTGCCCCTGCTCCAGCCTCTGCTCCCTCCCCAGTCCAGCTGCCTACAGGGGAGGAAAGAGCTGGGGGTGGGGGGCTTGTGGGAGAGGAAGGAGCCAGGGATTGCACCCCCACTCCCCTCCAGTCCCCCTGCTTCTCTCCCAGAGTCTGGGTGGTGGTTAAGGGCAGGCGGGGTGCCCTCAGCCTCCCTAGCCTGGCCTCCCACCTTGCAGACCCCAGTCCTAGGCCTGAGGTACTGTCTGCGGGATTGGGGCGGGGGAGTCCCTGGACTGGACTGGGGGGGCGCAGGCAGGAAACAATGGCGTGATTTTCCTGGACAATGGGGGCCTTGTGAGGAAGCCTGGCGGGGAGTGGAGGGGGAATTCTCCAGGCCCACGAGTCACAGGACTGACCAGCCAGCCCGGCCTGGGGCTGACCTCCCCCAATTCTCCCCCGAAGGACCCCCCCAGTTGGAGACCTGCGCCAGGCCCCCAGAAAGGAGAAGTAGAGACCATGGGAGGGAAGCGGAAGAGGTGTGAGCGGCCTAGGCGGCTCCCGAGCCCCACAGAGGCCAGCCTGGGAGGGGGCTGGGGCCAGGGAGCCCTCAGGGGACACTGAGAGGGGGCTCCCTAGCTCTCGCTCTTCCAGATGGCCCCTGACCACCCCATTCCCAAGGTCTACACCAGACATCAGAAGAGCAGCTTGGGTTGGGACAAATTCAAAGCACTTGGGGAAAAACAGGAGATGCAGGGGAGAGGACGAGACACTGAAGCTGTCAGGTCCAGCTGGGGGGGGGGGGGGGGCAGAAAGGCCACCCATACAAAGAAGTCCCGAGACTTTGGGTGAGTTATCTGGGTCTCAGATTAGCTGGCTGAAAAGGAGCGGCTGGCCTCCGGCCTGAGATACTGGTACAGCAAGTGCTTCGCTCGTCCAAGAGGTCTCACATGTGGCTAGAGACACAGCCAGGAAGCAGCCAGGGTTGGTCTGCGAGAGGATGGGTGGGTCCTGGCACCAGAGGAGACAGGAGTCCCTTCCCAACCCTGGCACACAGACCCCTTTGGCTGGTCCCACCCCAGCCACCTGCCCCCAGCCTGTTGCAGTTCTTGGGAATGAGCTCCTATAGGGTTTCCTAAAAGGTCCAGTTCTGAGCCTCCAGCAGCCAAGCCAGAGTAAGTTGTGATGGAGGATGGAGAAGAGAGAGTCTACAGAGAGATGTTAGCGAGTGGCAGAGTCTTTAGCACAACTGGCGTCCAGCATGCTCATGCCGATGTCAGACCCGGTGCTGAGGCTTTAGAAAGTGGGATCTCATGCCCACCCTCTGAGGTGGCTTTTGTTATCACCCCCGGCTTTATTAACTGTTCAGGACTCAGCCCCAGTCGGGCTCAGAGGAGAGGGGAGATTGTAGGACCATCTTCTGAATTAGGAGAATTGGCAAGAAGATTTGCCGGGCCTGGTGGATGATGCCGGTGGTTGTTGAGGGCCGGTGGACATCAGGTAGGCCAGCTGATGGGTAGCTGAATTGACTTCTGGCCTAGAGGTCCAAGTATGGGAGATGCCAAGGGGTGGCTGGCACCCGGGAGAGCCAGAACAGTCTGGGAGCAGTGGGCAGAGGTTTAGGAGAGGCCGGGCTCTGAGGAACACCTGCATGGAAAGGGCTGAGGGCAGGGGAGGCCCTGAAGGAAACACAAGCAGTCAGAGGCCCCAGGAGTCAAGGACCTTGGGGAAGGGTTGGGGAGCAGTGCCAGATGCCCCCACAAGGCCCAGAGAGCTTGGCCAGAATCAGGATCAGTTGTGGCTTTAGGCCTGGAAAAGTGAGTACCCTGGTTCTGCCACCTCTTCTGAGAAGTCTTCTCTGACTCACTGGGCTGTGTTAGGTGCTGGGGCCCGCCCCTGACCGAGTGACACGCTGGTGCTCCACCCCCAGTACCCTGTGCTGCCCCCATTATGATGCTGTCACCTGGGCAGGAGGGCTGAGGTGTGCTCTGGAGTGACCCATATTCAGAAATGTCGTTTCTGAATGTCACTTCTCTGCAGTGCAGTTTTCTACAACCAGAAAGGGAGAGAGGCCCTTTCAGACCCTGGATGATTCTGTTGCTTTGTCCTCTCAAACTCCTCTCATTTGAGCCATGTTTTTCCTGATGAGAGGTTTGCAAGTTGCTGCTTCTCTCTGTGCAGATACGGTGGCCCCATTTGGGTCAAAGCCATGAGCCCCTGCCAAGTCTAACCATCCACTCCTACATTTATCCCAAGCTCCTCCTTTCTGGGCAAGAACCATCATCTTCTCAGACCCCTCCCTTTCCCTCCACATCCAGCTGCGTTAGTAGTTATCTTTTGGAGTCTCGCTCCCGTGGGAGTGGCTGCACTGGCCACGCTGCGATATGGGCACCGGGGGTCTGTGGTGCCTGTTGGGCTTCCTTTCTCACCAAAGGGCTGCCTCCTGCTCCCCACCCCAAGGGAGGTTCTGATCCACACTCCTGCTTTAGCAAAATGGCCAGACACGGGTTTCTCTTGAAATTAAGGCCATCAAGGCTAAGAGGCTGCTACATTGCTAGTTTCTATTCAATGCAGCATTAGGAGAAAGTTATAGGCCTGGCTTTGGAACCTCACAGACTAGATTGGAATCTCTGTTTAATTTGCTTATGACCTTAGCCAAGTCATGTCCTTGCTCAGTTTCTTCATCTGTAAAATGGGGATAATGATGTCTACCTCACAACATTTTTGTGTGTGACTGCTAGAACTGAGTGTAAAATGCCTGGCTTATAGTAGCCCCTCTGGAAACATTTCTCAGTATTGTTATTTTTGTCTGATTCCATCCCAGCCCCAGCAGCAAGCTCTCCTTCCTGGGCAAGATCACCTGCATGCCCCCAGCACCCAGCTACATGTGTGTCAGAGGAGTTAGCTCCCAGCTCCTCCCTGGTCCCTCCCACCTGAGCCTGCAGCAACCACAGTCCTGCCTCTCTCTCTTCCCCAGTTCTGCTGCTGCAGCCCATTGAGGGTGACGACATGGAGCACAAGACCCTGAAGATCACTGACTTCGGCCTGGCCCGAGAGTGGCACAAAACCACACAAATGAGTGCCGCCGGCACCTATGCCTGGATGGCGCCCGAGGTCATCAAGGCTTCCACCTTCTCCAAGGGCAGCGATGTCTGGAGGTGCGGCCTGGAGGGAGGCTGGACGGGGTAGATGTGGCTGCCAAAATCTAGGGCTGGGCAGACAGGTGGAGCTCAGGGGGAGGGGCTCAAGCCATTCAGTTCCTGGTTGCTTTGGGGTGAAATGGCAATGAGTAGAGGAGAGGACACACCCTTCTCTCTCCCACAGCTTTGGGGTGCTGTTGTGGGAATTGCTGACTGGAGAGGTGCCCTACCGTGGCATCGACTGCCTTGCTGTAGCCTACGGAGTGGCTGTTAACAAGCTCACACTGCCCATCCCATCCACCTGCCCCGAGCCCTTCGCACAGCTCATGGCCGGTAAGGGGATGGTGCGGGAGGGTGAGGGACAGAGCTCCTCCACCCGCAGACCTCTTCTTACTCTGTCCCCTCTCCATCCTGTGTCCCCAGATTGTTGGGCGCAGGACCCCCACCGCAGGCCCGACTTCGCCTCCATCCTGCAGCAGCTGGAGGCGCTGGAGGCCCAGGTCCTGCGGGAAATGCCGCGGGACTCCTTCCATTCCATGCAGGAAGGCTGGAAGCGTGAGATCCAAGGCCTTTTCGATGAGCTGCGGGCCAAGGAAAAGGTGGGAGGAGTCAGGGTCCCGGGGTTGGAAGGAGACACTCGGGCCTCCTTCGGGCAGAGAGTTGGGGCGGGCGCCAGGACTGACCCCACCGTCTCCACTGTCCCGGACACAGGAACTACTGAGCCGCGAGGAGGAGCTGACCCGCGCGGCGCGTGAGCAGCGCTCCCAGGCCGAGCAGCTGCGGCGGCGCGAACACCTGCTGGCTCAGTGGGAGCTGGAGGTGTTCGAGCGCGAGCTGACGCTGCTGTTGCAGCAGGTGGACCGCGAGCGCCCGCACGTGCGCCGCCGCCGCGGCACCTTCAAGCGCAGCAAGCTCCGCGCGCGCGACGGCGGCGAGCGCATCAGTATGCCACTCGGTAAGGGGCGGGCCCGCGCGCCGCCCGCCATTGGCTGCGCGGGCGGGGGGCGGGGCCAGGCCTTCGCGCTGATTGATTCGGGGAGTCAGTGGGTGGGCCCGCGAGCTGACGGCTGGTCGGGGTTGGGACTCGGCGTGTTTGTGGGCGGGTTCTGGCGGGGACATTTGCATGTCGGCCTGAGAGTGGCTGCAACGGGGAAGGGGCGGGGACCCTGGAAGTTCTGGGAAGGCCGAGGGGCGGGGCGGGGCGGCGGCGGCCGCTGGGAATCGGGCTCCGGCGCTCTCCTCCGGATGCTGGGGTCCGGGCGGGCGGTCCGCTATCCTTACCGAGAGCCCAGGGCCCCGGAGGGCAGTAAGCTGGCCCCAGCCACATCCCCATCGTGCCAGGCCCGGTCCCCGCGCTGCCTACGAGCCGGCCCAGGGCCCCTGCAGGTTGGGACCTTGGCTCTCCTTCACCACGAACTGGCCCTGCTTCCTTCCCAAACCCAGACTTCAAACACCGAATCACTGTGCAGGCCTCGCCCGGCCTGGACCGGAGGAGAAACGTGTTCGAGGTCGGAGCTGGGGACTCGCCCACCTTTCCCCGGTTTCGGGCCATCCAGTGTAAGAAGCCTCACCTCCCTCTGCCCTTGCCCCACCTCTTACCTTTCTGTCCAACCTTCTCCTCGGCCCCAGTCTCCCTTCGCTATCAGTCTAGACTGGTACCTTCGCGTTCCCCCAGCAGCATTCATTTTACTACCTTGTAAAACGTCAAACAGTTGTAGGATACTAGTATTTTCCAATTTTATGAGTCCTCGTTTTTCTAAGTGTCTTGCTAATATTGACTTAATTCCTCACAATAACTTTGTGAGGGAGCTGTCCTTATTAAGTTTTATAAATTAGGAAAGTGAGAAAAGTAACTTGCCTAACATTACACAGCTAATAACAGTGCAGAATTCAAACCCAGGTGGATTTCTGCCGTGTCTGTACTAACTACTAAACAGCAAATTAACTACTAAACAGCAAATTAACTACTAAACAGCAAATGCCCGCTGAAGGACTAGATGAGATTGTCCCCCCCCTGCTCCCTACCCCAGGACCCAAACCCACCTAGGAAGCCCCAATTCTGTTAAGTTCTCTGTGGCCCAAAGCCCACCCAGGGATGGATTGGAGCCCAGCCCGCTGCCATCCTAGCATGCTGCCTCTGGAGCCTGATTCTCGCGATGCCAGAGCACAGGGTCCGAGCTCTTGGCCTCAGCTCAGACTCTGCTGGTTTTCCCGCCACAGTGGAGCCTGCAGAACCAGGCCAGGCATGGGGCCGCCAGTCCCCCCGACGCCAGGAGGACTCAAGCAATGGAGAACGCCGAGCATGCTGGGCCTGGGGTCCCAGTTCCCCCAAGCCTGGGGAAGCCCAGAATGGGAGGTGAGTGCCTGAGTGCCCCCAACTCCAGTATTCTCTGCCTTCCAACGGTCCTGGACTCACAAAGCACAACTCCCTTCCCCTCCTGTAACCAGGAGAAGGTCCCGCATGGACGAAGCCACCTGGTACCTGGATTCAGATGACTCATCCCCCTTAGGATCTCCGTCCACACCCCCAACACTCAATGGTGAGTGGCCTTGTTGGCCCCCAGAAGACTTTTTGCTGCACTCTTTCTGCGGGTACTGTGGGGAGACGACCAGAAGCCAGCAGGCACAGCAAAGCCAGCCCTAGAACCCAGTTCTGAACTGTAGGCCCACAACTGAGCTGGATGAAGCCAACCTCAGGGAGCCCAGAGTCTGAGAGGGCTCTTTCCTGGCCCCAAGGCAGTCACTATGCCTTCGGCAGGCTCTAGGGAGGGAAGGAAGATAGAATGGTTACCTGAAAGGACATCACCTGCCCCCGCCCAGCTACGGGCTGAGCGCTGGGTTACCCTAGCGCAGTGGTCGGCAAACTGCGGCTCGCGAGCCACATGCGGCTCTTTGGCCCCTTGAGTGTGGCTCTTCCACAAAATACCACGTGCGGGCGCGCACGAACAGTGCGATTGAAACTTCGTGGCCCATGTGCAGAAGTCAGTATTTTGTGGAAGAGCCACAGTCAAGGGGCCAAAGAGCCGCATGTGGCTCGCGAGCCGCAGTTTGCCGACCACTGCCCTAGCGCAAGCCGCACTCCAGTCGCCCACAAGAGTACAGGACCTTAACCTCCCAGCCCCCTGCAAGAACTTCTTTCCACTCCAATTCAGTTCATTTCCGACACTGTTTGCCTGGAGTTAGTTACCTGGACCCCATGGGTTAAGGGCTCAGTCCCTCAAGACTGCCCCCACTTCAGATGCCAGTGCGGGCTGTCACCTGTGTGTCTGACCTACTGGCTATAACTGGAGATCCCCACAAGCCCTCCTCAGGTTTGATCATTTGCTAGAGCATCTCACAGAACTCGGGAAAACTTTACTTACTAGATTACCAGTTTATTATAAAGGATACAGATCAAGAAGAACCAGATGAAAGATGCGGAGGGCAAGGGGTATGGGAAGGAGCGTGGGCACCAACACCCTCTCTGCATGCACCACTTTCCCAGCATCCAGATGTGTTCAGGAAGTTCTCCAAGCCCCTCCAGCTGGGGTTTTTATAGAGGCTTCATTAAGTGGATATGATGGATTGATGAACTCATTGGTGATTGAACTCAATCTCCAGCCCCTCCCCTCCCTGGAAAGTTCCAGCTCTAATGATGTGGCTGGTTCCTCTGGCGACCAGACCCCTATCCCTAAGGGCTTTCCCAACGTCACCCCGTTAATATGAACTCAGGTGTGGTCAGCGGGGCTTGTTCTGAATTTTAAAAGGTGCTCCTTTCACCTTTGTCACTCTATCACTTAGAGAATTCCCGGGGTTTTAGGAGCTCTGTGCCTGGAATGAGAGGAAGACCAAGTATATATTTCTTATTACAAATCACAATACCAGCTTCCCAGAGGAGGCGACATCTGAGCTGGGTCTTGATGGGTGGGGAAGGTGTGCTGGGCAGAGGGAATGTGTGTGCGCAGACGTGGGGCTCACCTGACCTGAGCAAAAGGAAGTCGGGCTGGACTCAGAGCAGAGTTGAGAGCCAGGCAGTGACAGGAGAGCACTAGGCCTGCACCTCCTGGGTCTGTGAAGCCCAGTGCAGCCCTGACAATGGAAGTTTGTCAGTAGAAGTTTGTCGAATGAATGAGTGAGCAAAGCTGGAAAAGTAAGCAGGCGCCAGTGAAGGAAGAGCCTGAAAATGGTGGGGAGTTTTTATGCAGAGACCTGTCTTCAGAGGCAGAGAGACTGGGTCAGGGTTGTGGCTGAGAACAGGGACCCCCACTCCCCAAAAACAACAACAACAAAGAAACAAGTTCTGATTCAAAGTAGAAGCTCATTTTCTCCCAGTTTTAGTTCTTTCTCTCGATGCCCCGCCCAGTGCTCCGCTCCAGGCAGGCCCACTCTACGTTTGGCCCAAGGAGACAGGGAAGGGGGAGGGGGAAGGCTGGGGAGGGCTTTGAAGGCCCAGCCAAGGAGCATGGACTTTCTTCTCTTGGCAGTGGAGAGCCATGGCAGGTTCTAGAGCAGCCGTGGGCAAACTACGGCCCGATCCGGCCCGTTTGAAATGAATAAAACTAAAAAAAAAAAAGACCGTACCCTTTTATGTAATGATGTTTACTTTGAATTTATATTAGTTCCTACAAACACTCCATCCATGCTTTTGTTCCGGCCTCCGGTCCAGTTTAAGAACCCATTGTGGCCCTCGAGTCAAAAAGTTTGCCCACCCCTGTTCTAGAGCCAAGGAGGACCGGACAAGATTGGGGTTTGACAGGCTCCTAGGCCCACAATAGGACGCAGATGTCCTGAAATCAGAGCAGAAAGGTTGGAAAGTGGTGGAGAGCAAAGGCTCCGTTGCCCCTGCCTAGAGTGAGGCCTGCTCCGCCCCCTCCTGGCTGTGCAGCCTTAGACAAGCCCTTGACCTCTCTGATCCTGGGACTCTTGAGGAATGAGATCGGCCAGCGTCATTCCCTAAATCATTCAGCTGGGGGCTGGCACAAGCAACAACCTCGCTGAGCCCGTTTCCTCGTTTCGGGAACAGGGACAGTGATGTGTGCATTGGAGTTCACCTGCTGCCCCAGATAAGCTACCACTGAAGGGGGACAGGCAGGCAGAAGGGCCAGGCTCTGCCCATCCAGGAAGAATGTGGGCACAGGGCTCAGGCCCTAATCCTGTCCTGGGGGCCCTGCAGGTGCTCCTGGCTGGCCTTTGAGGATCTGGCCAATGCTTGCCTCCTGGTGACCCCTCTTCCTCCCCCCACCCCCCATCTCTGCTCCAGGGCACGGAGCTGCCTCCCAGGCTTTGCCCCTGCTGCTTCTTTGGCCTGCACTGCCTCCCCCCACCCCCCACCCCCACTTCTTGAAAGACTTGGATGTGTGCGAGGGGGGAGGCACGATGGGCGGGGTCAGGGAAGATGTTAACTCGGACCTCATACCAGGGCCGATGAGGGATACCAGAGCACCCCACCTGAAGGTCCCCTAACCTCTGCCCCACCCTCACCACCAGGTAACCCCCCAAGGCCGAGCCCAGAGCCAGAGGAGCCCCGGCGGCCAGCCCCGGCTGAACGCAGCAGCGGCTCTGGGACCCCCAAGCTGATCCAGCGTGCACTGCTGCGCGGCACTGCCCTGCTCGCCTCACTGGGCCTCGGCCGCGACCTGCAGCCGCCTGGGGGCCAGGGCCGAGAGCGTGGGGAGCCCCAGCCAACGCCCCCCACCCTGTCTCCCACCCAGCCCCCTTCCCCACTCCCCTCCCGGCTCATCCGCTCTTCCCCCAAGACGCCCCAAGCCCCCATTTCTCGGTTGAGCCCCGACGCCCCAGGCCCACCCACCCCCGCGCCCCTGCTGCTGGAGCTGGGTGTCCCTGCAGGTCAGCCGTCGGCCAAGAGTCCCAGACGCGAGGAAGGGAGGCGTGGTGAGTGGCCCAGTGCAGGCCTCCTGCCTGGTGATGGGGAGGGGAGGAAGGGCTGGTGGGGGCATGCAGGGCAGTAGGGCCAGGCCCACTTCTCCGCTGGTCCCCACACCTGGGTGCTGGACCCCACACCTGAGCGCTGGTCCCCACACCTGAGTGCTGGACCCCACACCTGAGCGCTGGTCCCCACACCTGGGCGCTGGTCCCCACACCTGAGCGCTGGTCCCCACACCTGGGCGCTGGGCCCCACACCTGAGTGCTGGACCCCATACCTGAGCGCTGGTCCCCACACCTGGGCGCTGGTCCCCACACCTGAGTGCTGGACCCCACACCTGAGCGCTGGGCCCCACACCTGGGCGCTGGGCCCCACACCTGGGCGCTGGGCCCCACACCTGGGCGCTGGGCCCCACACCTGGGCGCTGGGCCCCACACCTGGGCGCTGGGCACGCTTGAAAGGAACTGAATTCTGAGTTCAGCCACCAGTGGGCAGGAGTGGAGCAGGGCCCGCCAGGCTAGTTGAGAAATAATAGAAGGAATAATGACAACAGTGATGGCAGACGCCTGCTCGTTGCCTGCTGGTGCGGGCACTGTTTCTAGTGCTTTACAGAGATTGCTGCAATTACTGTAGGAACCCTGTGAACCAGCTACTCTTGTTAGACCCATTTTTATTTTTTTTTATTTTTATTTTTTTTATTTATTCATTTTTTTAAAGCAATAGCTTTCTTTTTTTAACATATATTTTATTGATTTTTTACAGAGAGGAAGGGAGAGAGATAGAGAGTTAGAAACATCGATGAGAGAGAAACATCGATCAGCTGCCTCCTGCACATCCCCCACTGGGGAAGTGCCTGCAACCCAGGTACATGCCCTTGACCGGAATCGAACCTGGGACCTTTCAGTCCGCAGGCCGACGCTCTATCCACTGAGCCAAACCGGCTTTGGCTAGGCCCATTTTTAAAAGAGGAAATTGAAGGCACAGGGAGAGCCAGAGACTTGCGGCTCCCACTGCCAAGCAGTGGAGCTGGGATCCAAGCCCAGGCCTGTCTGCTCTAGAGGCCCGGCTCCCACCCACCACGTTATAGACAGATGCTCTGGGGAGCAAAAGGGGCCATGACGTGAGGAGTCGAGTAGCTCGCTGTGCAGATGGGAAAACAGGCCTCCTGGGACCCCCAAGAGTAGGTGCTGCCTGACCCTGTGCTCTTCTCCCACTCGTCACAGGAAGCACTGTTTCACCCCCGCCAGGGATATCCCGCTCTGCTCCTGGCACCCCGGGCACCCCACGCTCCCCGCCCCTGGGCCTCATCAGCCGACCTCGGCCCTCACCCCTTCGCAGCCGCATTGACCCGTGGAGCTTCGTGTCAGCTGGACCACGGCCTTCGCCCCTGCCCTCGCCACAGCCTGCGCCCCGCCGGGCGCCCTGGACCTTGTTCCCAGACTCAGACCCCTTCTGGGACTCTCCACCTGCCAACCCCTTCCGGGGGCGGCCTCAGGACTGCAGGGCGCAGACCAAAGACATGGGTGCCCAGGCCCCGTGGATGCCGGAGGCAGGGCCGTGAGTGGACCAGCTGCTCCCCACGCTCCAGCTGCCCCAGAGGAGCCACAGCATACACTGGAACAGGAGCCGGGCCAGCCGCTGACGCTGCCTTGGCTTCCCCCAGGGACCCCGCCCCCTTTGGGGGTCAGGAACACTACACTGCACAGGAAGCCTTCACACTGGATGGGGGGCCTGCACCCCCCGCATACCTGCAACCTGTGGGTCCCCTGACTTACCTGCCCCACTGGGGCTGACACTGTACCCAGCTGGTTAGGAGGACCATAGCCTGTCTCAGGGAATTGCCCCCAGGGGGAGCGCAGGGAGGAGGGGAGGTGCGAGGGAGAGGGGCCGGCCTCAGCTGTCACCAGCACTTTTGACCAAGTCCTGCTACTGTGGCCCCTGCCCCAGGGCTTAGTGCCTGAACCCCCCTGCCCTGGGGGTCATCTAGGGCCAGGGTTCTCTAGGTGCCTTCCTGCTGCCCCGGCCAGGGTTGGGGCCTCGGCCTCAGGATCCAATGAAGCCAAATAAACTCCCCAAGCTATCTCTCCAAGCACAGCCTGTCACCTTTCTTGGAAGTAACCAGGGATCCAACCCATCACACGATGCTGGTGACTTCCTGCCCCCAACAAACGGTCAGTCGGCCTGGGCCTGGGCTGGTGCCTTGCACCACACCCCTCTCCTGGGATCAAGTCCACCAGCTTCAGTCAGGCATTCAAGGCCCTTGTCAGCCACCCTGGCACCCACACAAACTGGCCTCACCCACCTCCTCACCCTTGCCAGGCTTTTCCCACCGTTGCCGGTGACTTCACCTGACTAGTCCTGCTGCCGGAAGGGCCCTGCTTAGCCTCTGGGGCCAGTTCGTGGTACCTCCCCTGGGACTCTTGGCCATGCTGCTCCCAACGGGGCAGCTCGCTGAACTCAGGAACACACAGCCCTCTGGGCAGCACTGTGGAGGTTTGTCCTGACTGCCTATCGCGGGGTCTGGACACGGGAGTCACCTACCCTGGCACCTGGCTCCACTCGCTCTCCTTACTACCGTGGGGTTCTGAGGGTTATGCGAGTCCCAGTCCGGGCTCCCCTCCCCTTCATGGTGCATGGCAGCCAGGCTCGCCATCTGCAGTGTTCGGAGTTACCAGGAAGGACTTGGAACGGGGACCTGACAGCACCATCTCTCCCAAGCGCTCTGTGTCAACACCTTGCCACCCTTGTCCCCAGCAGACCCACCCCAATCCCCTATGCCTCTCCCACTCAGCTGCCCAGCCACCACCTTCCGTCCGGGATGCATACAGTAATGCCCCCGCAGGTCTCCTGGGCCACACATCCTCAAGGCCCTGTGTCCTTACCTCTCAGCCCGTTCCTCTCACACCCCAGCTCTTCCCCACCTTGACTAGCCTCTTCTATCCGCAGCTAAACTGTCACTCCTACAGGAACCTTCCCAGCGAGAGCCCCAGCCTGAGCTCTCGCCCATGGCCCAGGTTTCCTTCAGGGAGCGTATGACACCGTGAACCTCACGCTTCCTTGCCAACAGGTTCCTGTGTGGACACCAGAAAGGAAGGGGCGTGTGTCTGTCCTCTCCCGCTGTCCTCGGCATCCAGGCCGCCGC
This sequence comes from Myotis myotis, assembly GCF_014108235.1. Lineage (NCBI taxonomy): Eukaryota > Metazoa > Chordata > Mammalia > Chiroptera > Vespertilionidae > Myotis > Myotis myotis. The sequence goes on from NW_023416314.1 coordinate 78,680,284, forward strand.
TGAGCGGATGGGGCGTGTGTGACTGAGTAGTCGTGCCCCCGAGTAAACGCTGCAGTGTGATTCTGAGCCAGTCACTGACCTCTCTGGGCCTCGCCTTCCTCCCCTGGTCCTCACCACCCCAGCTTTGGGGAATTGGGCAAATACTGGCCGTAGAACCTGGGAGGAGCGATCCAGCTCATCGCCAAGCCTGAGCTGCCTCCTCTGCCTCCACTCACACTCGCCCAGCTGCGTCCCAGGCTTCCCTCACGCTCAGCCACCCACGCAGCACCTCCTCCCGGCCCCACCTGCCAACCCTCCCAGTTGCGTGAGGTGGAGCAGCCAGCTTTCAGGACACCCCAGACTCCCAGGCGCACACCATGGGGGGGCTGAGGCCCTGGGCTCGATACGGGCTACTGATCGTGGCTCACCTGCTGGCTCTGGGCCTTGGGGCTGCGGTGCTCCAGGCCCTGGAGGGGCCCCCAGCACGCCGGCTCCAGGCCCAGCTCAGGGCCGAGCTGGCCACTTTCCAGGCGGAGTACGGGGCATGCTTGCCAACCGGGGCACTGGAGGAGCTGCTGGGCACCGCCCTGGCAGCCCAGGCCCATGGGATCTCCAGCCTGGGCAATGTCTCAAAGGCTGGGAACTGGGATCTGCCCTCAGCCCTGCTCTTCACCGCCAGCATCCTCACCACCACGGGTAAGGCTGCCAGGTGGCTGGGCAGAGGGGGCCTCCTAATTCCAGCGCCCCCTGGGGCCCCTGGGGGTACAACCCTTCCCCCAGCTCCAAAGTGCCAGGCAGAGCCCAGACTCTATTAGGCCTGACATCACAGCTGGGTCTCTCCACACCAACACACCCCAACTGGTGCCTCAACTTCAGCTGCCAGGAGGGGCGTGGCCTCCCCAGCCCCACCCCAAGGCACACTTTGAGGCCCAGGAGAGGTGCCCAAGACCCCATGGGCCCGCAGCAAGGCAGGGAACACGTTATGGGATGGATGATTGGGTGGGGGGAAATGGAGTGAGCCTCGGGCGTACAGATGGGCAGCACTGGCTCAGGAGGGAACGTGAGGGAAGGCTCCCAGGTGAGAAGTCTTGATGAGATGTTAGCCGGGGCACAGAGATGAGGGGTGAAGGAATTCCTGGCAGAGGAAACAGCATGTGTGAAGGGCCGAAGAAATAAAGCAATGGGACACACAGCCCTGGTTTTTTTGGTTGGTGTCTTTTTTTTTTTTTGTCAGCAAAGTCTCTACATATTTTTTTATTTTTTTTAATATATTTTATTGATTTTTTACAGGGAGGCAGGGAGAGGGATAGAGAGTTAGAAACATCAATGAGAGAAACATCGATCAGCTGCCTCCTGCACACCCCCTACCGGGGATGTGCCTGCAACCAAGGTACATGCCCTTGGTCGGAATCGAACCTGGGACCATTCAGTCCGCAGGCCGACGCTCTATCCACTGAGCCAAACCGGTTAGGGCTCTACATTTTTTTTAAAAATTAATCTGTTTTCCAACTTCTGTTGGAAAAATCAGAAAACCTATTTGCATTGAGCCAGAATTCCTGCAAGGCAACGTTTGGCAGCAGTGGAACAGGGCCTGGCCTTTGAGGCAGAGCACAGGCTCTCAGTGCACCCCAGTCCCCACCACTCCCTTTTGTCTCCTGGTCCCCACCACTGCCTGGCTCCTCGAGGCGTTTGAGTTTACAAGCTCTGGACTAGCTGGGCCTGTTCTCCCGCTTTCTCACCTCTCCCTGCTTTCCAGAAGCTGACCTGGCACTGAAGGCCCTTTCTCACGCATGCTGCCTCCCCTGCAGCTCTTCCTGTGGTGCCTTGACCGGTTTCCTGCCCGTCTCCCCCACCGCATGGCAGGGCCTGAGCAGACTCAGATTCCAGCGCAAGGCCCAGCTCACAGGAGAACTCAAAACACCTTTGGGGGATGAGAGGGTGGGTGATGCCCTGCCCAGTGGGGGCAGAAGTATCTGCCAAAGGCAGAGCTGAGGATCTTAGAAAGCCAGGCTCCCTCTGGGGCAGGACAGCAATTCTCAGAATTGTCCCAGCCCCAAGAGGACTGAGGGCAGACTGTCTCTTTTAATTTTTCACTTTCCAGAAAATAAAAGAGTCGTCCAGAGAGGTTAAGGGACTTGCCCAAGGCTCTCCAGTTGATGAGAAGAGCCAGAGCATGGGCCCCAACGGTTCCAGCAGTTTCAGCCACTAGAGGGCAGCCTTCCACAGGCTTGTTGGGGGAAGTGGGGACCCTAGCAGGCATGCACACAAGGGCTCATTGCCCACTGTCCTTCTCCTGTTCAGGTTACGGCCACATGGCCCCGCTCTCAGCAGGTGGAAAGGCCTTCTGTGTGGTCTACGCGGCCCTGGGGCTGCCAGCTTCCCTAGCACTTGTGGCCACACTGCGCCACTGCCTGCTGCCTCTGCTCAGCTGCCCGGTTGCCTGGGTAGCTGTCCGCTGGCAGCTGACCCCAGCCAGGGCCGCGCTGCTGCAGGCACTTGGACTGGGCCTGCTAGTGGCCGGTATCTTCGTGCTGCTGCCAGCGCTGCTGCTGTGGGGTCTGCAGGGCGACGACAGCCTGCTGGAGGCCATCTACTTCTGCTTCGGCTCACTCAGCACCATCGGCCTGGGGGACCTGCTGCCTGGTCGTGGCCGTGACCTGAATCCAGTGCTTTACCACCTTGGCCAGATCGCACTTCTCGGTGAGTTCAGCTGCCCACGAGCACAGGTGGGAGGAGAGGAGCCTGGACTACAACTCCCATACACCACTGGGGGAGGCTGAGCCTCTCAGGTGTAGGGGATTTCAGTTGGAAGAACTCGGCAGAGAATTGTGAGTGGCATCAGGTACCAGGGTGGGTCCCCAGGCGAGGGGGTGGGCAGAGAGCATCATCGGCTCCCCAAAAGCTGCCCGAGAACCTTTTCTCCCCAGGCTACTTGCTCCTGGGGCTCCTGGCCATGCTGCTGGCAGTGGAGACGTTTTCGGAGCTGCCACAGGCCCGTGCCTTGGTGAAGTTCTTTGGGTCCAGTGGCCCTTTGACTGCTGAGGACCAAGGTGGCATCCTGGGTCAGGATGAACTGGCCCTCAGCACCCTGCCCCCCTCAACTGCAGCCCCAGAACAGGCCCCCGCCTGCTGACAGGTGTTCGGTGATGGAGTTAACTCCTTTCAGGTGAAGAAGCCCGAGGGGAATTCTCTAGAGATGAAGGGGAAGCATGGATATGAGAACCTCAGAGAATAAAATGTTAACAAAAAATAAAATGGTTGCCCTAGCTGGTTTGGCTCGGTGGATAGAGCGTCAGCCTTTGGACTGAAGGGTCCCAGGTTCGATTCCAGCCAAAGGCACTTGCCCAGGTGGTGGGCCCGATCCCCAATGGGGTGTGCAGGAGGCGGCCGATTCTCTCTCATCGTTGATGTTTCTATCTCTCTCTCTCCCTCTCCTTCCTCTCTAAAATCAATAAAAATATTTTTTAAAAAGAGTGAATCTTAAAAAAATAAATAAATAAAATGGTCAACAACCCCACCTCTGTTTTTGTCTCTTCTTTGGAAATGGTTGTTCCCTGCAGTGAACCCAAAGCCCCATCAACCTTGGGAGGTCCCGCCTCCATTGGCATCTGGGAACCTCAAAGCCCCACAGCCCCGTCGAGGATCGCAGACAACCTTATCGGCCTAAGCACCAACCCCTTCCGTCCATTGAAACCCCAGCTGCCCCGAGAAAGAGTCCGTGTGGCCTTGTCCAACTTTATTGCTCACCGGGAACAGGAAGCGAGGGGCGGGCGCGGCAGTTCACAGCCACCCGGCTCCCCTGGGGCTGGCCACCCGGGCCCTGCCGTCGAGGAGGGGTTCTGCGCGGCGCTCCGGAGACCCGCAGCCCCCGCGAACACGCACACACTCACACACAGACAAATAAATACGGCCCGAGGGCGCGGCACCCCGCCGCTCCGGTCCTACGGCCCCCGGGGCCGCCCGACCCTCCCGGGGAAGGAGCGACAGCGGCCCCTACAGGCCGCGCGCGGCAGCCGAGGGGCCGGGTCGTCGGGAGCGCACGCCGGGCGGCGACCGGAAAGCCGAGGACTCCGGCGGCGGCTCAGCTCAGCACACAGCGTTCGCGCCGGCTCAGCTGCCGGCTCAGCTTGCGGCGCCGCTGCTCCAGGCCGCGCTCCAGGCGCTCGTCCTCCTCCAGGGCGCTGGGGCGGGGCGGGTGCGCGTCAGCCGCGGGGCCATGCCCGGCGCTCGGGGGTTCGCCCCCGGGCTCCCGGCTCCCAGCTCCCAGCTCCCAGCTCCCGGGCCCTCCCAGCTCCCAGCTCCCAGCTCCCGGGCCCTCCCAGCTCCCAGCTCCCGGCTCCCGGGCCCTCCCAGCTCCCAGCTCCCAGCTCCCAGCTCCCGGGCCCTCCCAGCTCCCAGCTCCCAGCTCCCGGGCCCTCCCGCTCCCAGCTCCCAGCTCCCAGCTCCCAGGCCCTCCCAGCTCCCAGCTCCCAGCTCCCGGGCCCCTCCCAGCTCCCAGCTCCCAGCTCCCAGCTCCCAGCTCCCAGCTCCCGGGCCCTCCCAGCTCCCAGCTCCCAGCTCCCAGCTCCCGGGCCTCCCAGCTCCCAGCTCCCAGCTCCCGGGCCCTCCCAGCTCCCAGCTCCGGGCCCTCCCAGCTCCCAGCTCCCGGCTCCCGGGCCCTCCCAGCTCCCGCTCCCAGCTCCCGGGCCCTCCCAGCTCCCAGCTCCCAGCTCCAGCTCCCAGCTCCCGGCCCTCCCAGCTCCCAGCTCCCAGCTCCCAGCTCCCGGGCCTCCCAGCTCCAGCTCCCAGCTCCCGGGCCCTCCCAGCTCCCAGCTCCCAGCTCCCGGGCCCTCCCAGCTCCCAGCTCCCCGCTCCCGGCCCCTCCCAGCTCCCAGCTCCCAGCTCCCGGGCCCTCCCAGCTCCCAGCTCCCAGCTCCCAGCTCCCGGGCCCTCCCAGCTCCCAGTTCCGGGGCCCTCCCAGCTCCCAGCTCCCGGGCCCACCCAGCTCCCAGCTCCCAGCTCCCAGCTCCCGGGCCCACCCAGCTCCCAGCTCCCAGCTCCCAGCTCCCGGGCCCACCCAGCTCCCAGCTCCCAGCTCCCGGGCCCACCCAGCTCCCAGCTCCCAGCTCCCAGCTCCCAGCTCCCGGGCCCACCCAGCTCCCAGCTCCCAGCTCCCGGGCCCACCCAGCTCCCAGCTCCCAGCTCCCGGGCCCACCCAGCTCCCAGCTCCCAGCTCCCAGCTCCCACCTCCCAGCTCCCACCTCCCAGCGCGCCCTGGCCCCACTCACATCCGCTCCTTGTGGTCCAAGTTCCGGACCAGCTCGTCGCGCTGGTTCACCAACGACACCAACTCCTCCAGCAAGAGCTGCTCTCGGTGCTGCTGCGCCGCCGTTTTCAGCCAGTCTGAGGGCGGAAGGGGCGGAGGGTCAGGAGGCACCGGCCGCGGCCCTGTCCTCCACCCAGGCCCCTCCGGCCGCATCTCCCACCTTCGATGGCCAGCATGGCCCGTAGCTCCCGGCTCAGCAGCTCGAACCTCCGCTCCAAGTCCTGCTCCTCGATGCTGGGAGGCGGAGGTGCGGGTCAGGGGAAGGGGACCGGGAGAGCCACTCCCGGCCCCCACGCACCTCACCCCCCAGTTCTCCCGAGGGCCGGGCTGAGGGCACAGCGCTCTCCTGGAGTCAGCCATCTCTTTTGTTCCAACTGTTCCCCAATTGTTGGAAGTGTATATTGTCTCCTCCCACCCCCACCCCTTTTTATTTTAATTATTGATTTGAGAGAGGGAGAAACATTGATATTGTTGTCCCACTTACATATGCATTCTTTGGTTGCTTCTTGTATGTGCCCTGACCAGAGCAAACCTGCAACCCTGGCCTGTGGGGATGACTTTCTAACCAGCTGAGCTACCGGCCAGGGGGCCCCGCCCTTTAAAAACAAGAAACAGCCCTGTGTGTTGCTCAGTGGGTTAGAGCATCGCTCCCTGCACTGAATGGTGGTGGGTTCAATCCCAGTTGGGGCGCATATGGGAGGCAAACCAATGGATATATCTCCCTCTCTCCCTTCCTCTCTCTCTCTAGAATCAATGAAAAAACAAACATATCCTCTGGTGAGGATTAAAAAAATAATAAAATGAAATAATAACTCAGTGGGATTATTTGCATGAACACTACTCATAAACAGCAAGTGTTAAATTAAAATTATTCTGAAAAATGATCCAAAATGCAGGACTACAAAGGCGATTGTTGCCAGAGTGGCTTCTCTGATGCCACTGGGGGAACCAGCTCAGGTCTCTCTGGGCCTCAGTTTCCCTAACTGTAAAGGAACAGGGTCAAACTAGGGCACTCAGCCCCGACCTGTCTGCACCACATTTTTCTCTCATTTGTAAAATTAGCACCAATTTAAGAGGTACACACTTTAAACAGGAAATTGGGGGAGGGGGGAATAAGATGGCTGAGCAATTTTTCAAAAAGACCTTCATAGAGAGAAGAAAGCAGTGAGTCGCTCTCATCAAAGGAGCAAAGCTTCTCTGCTCTGTGGGCCGGGGTGGCCGGGTGGGGCCTGGACAGCGCGGGGCCAGCACTCACAGCAGCTGCAGCTGGTCCTGCCTCCGGATGAGAGCGTTCTTCTTGTTGACCAGTGTGAACCACTCCTGGATCAGCACCTCCTCCTGCAGCTTGTTGGCACCTGAGCCCGGCCTGACAGTCACCAGGCCTGCCCCTGAACCCGGGGGGGGGGGGGCGGGGGGGGGCACTCCCTTATGGCATCCCAGAAGCCAGAGCTGTGTGTCTCCAGCAAGCTGCTTCCCTTGCTCAGGGCCTCAGCGTGCCCAGCTGTAAATGGGGACGATGAACCCAGCCGCCTCCCCCAACTCCTCCCACGGTCAGGAAGGGGCTGCGGGACTGGGCAGATCGGGTGGCATGTGTTGGGGAGTGGACTCTAGACGCCTGGCCCACCTGATGCCATAAGGCTCCTCAGCTGCGTCTCCACCTCAGCTGCCCGCCCATCTATCTGCCTCTGCTCCTGTTCCAGGGCCTGTAGCTCTGCACACACGTACTGACTTGTGTCCTGGAACCGTTGCTGGGGTAAAAAGGGAGGGGGAACAGGGTGGATTCAGCCCAGGCCCTGCCTAGGAAGTGCCCACTCATCAGCTCCTCCCACCTCAGCCCACCTTACCAGCCCAGCCTCTTCCCCTGGGTTTGGGGATGGCTCCTCCAATGGGGGACTGCCACCTGCAGACAGAGACCAGGCTAAGTCACCTCCAACTGACACCTGCCCCCAAGAGGTCCCCAGTGCAGGACCAATGAGCAGCTGGAGTTGAGCTGGGTTCACCCCTTCAAAACTACTCACCAGAGGGCTGCTGTGGGGCTGGGGCTGGGGCTGGGGGTGGGCTGGGGGCAGGGCTCAGGCCTTCCTGTGGAGGAAGGAGACAGTGACGGCTTGGAGGGGTTGCCCAACAATCCCCCTGGACCTAGCCAGAGCCTTACACACGGAGGGAAGGACCCGCGATTCCATACCCTGCCCATCCAGCTGTCTCCAGTCCTGCATGCACAGCACCCCAGCCCCTAGCTCCTCTAGGAAGAATTCTCCATCCCTAGCCCTATGGTCCTGGCCGGTCGACTCCCACTCTCTGAGCCTCACCAACCTTGTTCCTGGGTCCTCACAGAGTATTGGTGAGAGTCAGGGGTGAAAGGCTGTGAAGCGGCCAACTGCGGCCTCTCTTTCCGTGGCGCTCCCTCTCTCCGGCCACCTCTGACTCCTGTCACCTGGTGCTGGCATCTCCATCATGGCCAGGGCCCCACACAGGGACAGAGCTGGCCTGATGTGGCCATCCTGAGCCAGCACCTCCACCCAGTGACCAGAAGGGGGTGCTCTCCTGTTACCAATTTCTATGCCAGCCCCACTTCACATATCACTCAGAACAGGAAAGTTGCCTGGAACTACCCATTTCTGTTTATTTTCAAAAATATATATTTTATTGATTTCTTACATGGAGGAATAGAGAGTTAGAAACATCGATGAGAGAGAAACATCGATCAGCTGCCTCCTGCACACTCCCCACTGGGCAAGTGCTCGCAACCAAGGTACACGCCCTTGACCAGAATCGAACCTGGGACCCTTGAGTCCGCAGGCCGATGCTCTGTCCATTGAGCCAAACCGGTTAGGGCTAAAACTACCCATTTTAGACTGGAAGGGCAGGACTGGCCCCTGATGTGCCTGCCCCTGGCGATTCCCGAGGATAGACCTGGGGGCCCCCAATTTTCAGCTCAGCTGACAGCCAGGCTCCATTGATGGCTCCTGCTCTAGGTCACCCCACTGTCCACCCCACCCTGCACCCCTCTGAGAGGGAGCCCTAGACACCCCTTGCTCAGGTGCCATCTCTCTGGCCTGAGTCAGTGGTGGCCTCCTCACCAGCCACTACCTATGCCCTTCCTGCTGACAACCCGAAGGCCACAACTGAAGGGTCTTCCTAAAACCGCCACCTCGCCAGCCCCCAGCCTCATTGCCAAGGCCTACCGGCAGCTGCAGCCTCAACTCCCACTACCCTGAACCCCACCCAGTCACCACCCTCCAGCTACAGTCATGGACTTCACTTCCCCAAGTAGCTTCCTCAGCCTGGAGTCAACTTGACCTTCATGACCCGGCTCAGCTCCACCTCCTCCAGAAGCCCCTTCGGGCTCCCAAACCGCTTTCTGCTTCCCTCTTTGACCTTCCTGCCTCCTGAAGCGCCTCCCTGAGCCCCAGGCTGGGCAGATGGCCTCCTGGGCCTCCCCCATCATAGCCCTACCCCCCACCCCATCATGGCTGTTGGTTACCCATGTCTCCCTGGCCAGAAGTAGCCCCTGCAGACAGGGTGGGGCCCAGAGAATGCACTCAGAGTACACTGATTAACCTAAAACATTATTATTATCATTAAAGAATAGCTGAGATTGCTTCAGCATTCATACGCTGGGCACTATGCATGTATTAGCTCATTTAATTCTCCCAACAACCCTGAGAGGCAGGGACTACTACTATCCCCACTTCACAGATGAGGAAATGGAGGGTCAGCGATGAGGCTCATACAGAGCCTGGCCTGGGGCCCAGGGCTGTCTAATCCAAAGGTTTGTTCCCAGCTTGGCCACCGATTCGCTGCTTGCCTCTGGGCTGAACAAAACCACGGGGCCTCTGTTTGTGTTCTTGAATGTCAGATGGGAAGAAATCCCAGCCCTGTGTAACCTGGAGTTGCAGGCTCCAGAGAGACATTGAGGGAAAACACAGGTCCCGTTTTAGAAAGATCCCCGAAGTGGGTTTCAAGGCGACTCTGCAAAGAACTGTCAGCCTTTGCCTCTCATCGCCAGGAAAAGAGCACAGAGGGTCAGTGGCTTTCCCAGGGTCACACAACCAGTCACTAGTGCTGGGCCCAGAAGAAGGCACCATTTAGGAGTTCAGGCTCAGAAGCTGGGTTCACACCTGTATCAACTCCCTTCGCCTCTTTCATCCTCTCCCTGAGCCTCAATGTTCTCACCTGCAAAATGGGAGAGTCATTCCTCCCTGGAAGGAAGGGGCATTGTGAGGAGTCAGTGAGGGCTTGTGGAGGCAGGCCAGGCACACAGCAAGAGCTCAACCACCAGGCAGGCAGTGGCAGGACGGTGGAGAAACCCCAACCTCAGCAGCCACTGAGCTTACTCACACCAGCCCTGGTGGGAATTCCAACACTTCCTCACGTCTGGCCCAAATTCCCCTTCCTACGCCCTGATGTCTGGCCCCTGCTCCGGGAAGCCTTGCTGAACCGCGCCAGAGGCATCCTGCCCTCCTCATGGCATGGCTTCAGCCCCACCCCAGCTGCGAGGTGCCTGACTTCATCCTACTCCAGGACATGGGGAGTGCCCAAGGGTGAGGCCAGGCCTGACATTCCCCCGCTGCACACAAGAAGCATGGGGGATGGGAGAGGCTAATGAGGAGAAGTCCTCTCCAGCCCCACTGGTCAGATATCTCCTGTGGGACAGGAGCAGGAAGAGGCCTGGCTCGGAAGGACCCAGAAGACGGTAGGATGAACTTGGGCCCAGAAGACGGTAGGATGAAGCCTCCCTTTATTTTATTTTGTAATATTTTGATTAATTTCAGAGAGGAAGGGAGAGGGAGAGAGGATTGAAACATCCATGATGAGAGAATCATTGATTGGCTGCCTCCTGGTCCATAGGTAGAGAGATGCTCAACCACTGAGCTATGCCCCTGGGCGGCCACTGCCATTCACAAGGCTGTGTCCAGAGGCCAGCAGACTGGCTCGGCCGAGTGGCGGTGCCCTCTGACTCCTGTCCATCACATCTCCTATGAGGGCCTTTGGGCCTCCCTGTCTCTCATCACGGGCTCAGTGCTGTGCCTCTGACGCTGCCCTCAAGGCTTCTGCTCCCCAGGCTGCCTCACCACCACCTGCGGACCTGACCCGAGAGGCCTGGCAGTTCCCTACGCGAGACCTCAGATGTCCTGCTGCCATGTTTTTGCTTGTGCGGGGCCCCTCCACTTTAGAACCGCCCCTCCCATTCTCCCCCTGGGAAACCTGCCTGTCCTATCGGCCTGGCTCAAAAAAGGCTTTCCCGTTTAATCCCTCCTTTCCTTAGAACTCAGGAGCCATCCCTGGGCGGCTGAGGGCTGGAGTGGCCTGACAGGCAGGATGATGTAGTGGGCAGTGGGCGGACCCCAGCTGGAAGCCCATGGCCTGGACTTCAGTGGCTCTGAGTCCTTGAGCAAACCCCTGCCCTCTCTGGGACCCTCTCCCCTTTAAGATCTGTAGTGACCACGTGACACCCCGGCAGACTCTGACCTGAGACCTGCAGGGGCTGAGAGTACAGGGGTGCCCAGCAGGGTCTCCAATCTCCAACCTCCCCTTACCACAGAAAAGAGGAAATTGGTCTCCAGCATCTGGAGTTAAAGACCCCAGTCAGAGAACGCTGGTGTTGGGAGGCCCTGCATGGCCCCCCTGGGTATGGAAGCCTTGCTCCCAACTCGAAAGGCAGCGACTGCTACTGGTTGCCCCGGGCCACCTGCAGGGGAAGAAAGGCCCAGCCCTCTCTAAAGGCCACACAGAGTGCGCCCCGAGTGCCGACAGCCTGGAGCCTCCTGGGAATTTCCCTCTAGAGCCCATGATTCCAGGAACGGGGTGCCAAGACTTAGAGACCACCGGCAGGTACCTAGGCTGGCGGCCACGGCCAGGGCTCTTGCCCGCGGTCGCTTTGGGCCCGGTGGGCCTCGCTGACTCCTCCGCCAGCACCGAGGTCCCCCTGATCAGAGAGTGTCCCCCCAGCCCTGCTGGGTACCCCTCCCCCCTCTCCCCCCGCCATCTCTGCCCTGAAGCCCCTCGGACCCGCCCCTTTGCTCCCAGGACCCACCCGCGGGGCGGGGCGGCACTCACCGCGGCCGTGGCTCCCGCGTCGGGGTCGTCCGCCGAGAAGGAGCTGCTGTTCCGCAGCCGCGAGCGCCGCTTCTTCAGCAGGTCGGCGTCCCGCACGTGGGAGAAGGAGCCGTGCGCGCGGGGCGGGGGCACCGGCCCGGCCTCCCCGTTCACCGAGGACCGCCGCAGCCGCACGCCGCCTCCCGCGCCCGGCGCCCCGGCCCCGTTCACCAGCGCCTCAGCCGCGGGCACCGACGCGCGGGCTCCGGGGCCCTCCGCCGGGGCCTCCGCAGAGCGCGCCTCCTGGGCGGCCTCGGCCCCTTGGTCCTTGGAAGCCTCCTCGGGGGCCGCCCCTTCCCCGCGGCTCGCAGCCTCCTTCGGCTCCTTGGGCTCCTCGGGCGACTCTGCCCGGTGCTCCCGCAGCCTCTGTGCCAGGCCACTGGCGTCCAGGTCGTCGGGCGGGCTGGGCTGGGTGCTGGCTACGCGGTACGTGCCAGCCCGGCCACCGCCCTCCAGCTGCACCAGCTGCAGCTCCTGCCCCGTGCAGAAGGCGCGGATCTGGCACAGGTAGGTCATGACTATCAGCTTGTCCGGCACCGACAGCAGCACCATGTCCGCGGGCTCCAGCAGCCGGGACACGCCCAGGGCCGCGAAGCCATCGAAGGCCTAGGGACAGGGACGGAGTGCTTGGCGTCAGCGGCGGCGGCCGGGGCTGGCGGTCGTTGCCCAGCTACGCGTGGCCCCACCCTGGACCGCCCCGGGTCCCCAGGACCCGCATGCCAGGGTTTGCCTAGCAACGCCTTCACTCCCCCATTGGAGGAAAAGTAGCAACAGGGCAACGCTCGTGTAGCCCAGCAACTGCGCACGAAGGAGCGGTTTTGGAAAAACCAACTAGTGGAAATATGCTTTAAAAACCCACACAGCTAAAAAAACAACAACAAAAAACAAACAAACAAACAAAAAAACCCCACACAACTAAACGATGGAAAATGAACAATTTAAATTTTAAAAGACCAAAAGGATAAAAGGTGGCAGAACTTCCAAAAGCCGCGGCTGGGGCCCACCATCCCAGCCTCCTCTCCCACAGACACTGGGACCGCAATCCTGGACCTAGGCTCTAGTCTAGACCAGCGGTTCTCAACCTGTGGGTCGCGACCCCTCTGGGGGTTGAACGGCCCTTTCACAGGGGTCGCTTAAGACCATCGGAAAACACATATATAATCACATATTGTTTTTGTGATTAATCACTATGCTTTACTTATGTTCAATTTGTAACAATGAAAATACATCCTGCATATCAGATATTTACATTACGATTCATAACAGTAGCAACATTACAGTTATGAAGTAGCAACGAAAATAATTTTATGGTTGGGGGTCACCACAACATGAGGAACTGCATTAAAGGGTCGCGGCATTAGGAAGGTTGAGAACCGCTGCTCTAGACCCTCCTTCCCGCCAGGCACTGCTCCCTCCCAGCTCACCTGCTTGTTGTTCTGCTTGATGTTGAGTGGGTCAAGGGAGGCATAGTCGCTGTGGAGAGAGCTCTGGTCAGAGGCTGGTCCACACTGCCCTCCTAGCAGGCTCCCCACTTCATTCCCACCCCCTTTGGTGGCTCACATCTTGTCTGGGTGGAATCGGTGCAGGATGGCACAGAAAGCCAAACCGTTGCGCCAGGATGTAGTAAAGTTGGTGACTCGGACGCCACGGTAGCCAGCGGTGACCTCCTGGCACCACTCCAGTAGGGACTGGCTGGAGCTGACCAGGGCAGGTAGTGCCTGGGGACACAGGGATGGGCTTAGGGAATGTGAACATGTGCCCTCTGCCCCTTGGGCATAAAACAGCCCCAGCTCTGGGTTTGTCGGAGGCACCAGAGACCACTGGCCAGAGCCACGGAGCCAGGCAGGAGTTTCCGGCTCTGGGGTTCTCTACCAAAGTCACCTAAGAGATCAGTGGCCCCCAGGCAAGATCAGAGGCCACAGCAGCCACACCTCAAGGTCAGCTCAGAAAAATCAGCTTAAGGATGTCCCACTCCATGCAACCCAGGGAAGACAGGGTGGGGGAGCCAGGGTATCCTGAGAGAGGAAGGGGCGAGGGGGCTCCTTGAAGCTGAGCCCATCCCACCTCACCCCAGTCGACCAGGTGGGTCCATGCAGAGCCGCCGTTAGCTCAGCCCCAGGTTAGTGGAAAGCACAAGACTGGGCCCTCGGCAGCCCCCATTCCCTACCTGGCTGCTGGGCAGCCTCCTGTCCTCTTCAGGCTCCTCTGGGGAAGAGGCCCCTGAGGGCCTGGGCACCCCAGCCCCTGCCCCACTGGCCACCTGCGTCTCAATCAGGCTGGCCTCAGCTTCTCTCCCCTTCTCGGTTCCCAAGACCCCAGCCTCTGCTTCCTGGGCCTCAAAAACACCAGATTGGTTCTCTGGAGGACCTAAAACTTCCACCTCTGCTTCAGGGGCCCCCCACACCCCAGACTTGGCCTCTGAAATCCCCAAATCCCCAGCCTCCAACTCCTGGACCCTCAAAACTGCAGTCTCTGCCTCTGCTTCCTGGGACCTTAAAACTCTATGCTTAGTAACTGGGGCCTTTAACGCCTCATACATGAAGCTCCCGCAGAGCCCAGTCTCTGCCTCCAGGACCCCAGAGCCCTTAGCGTTCTCAGCCTCCAAATCAGTCCTTTCTGTCTGTTGAGTCCCCAGTCCCTCAGCCTCTGCCATTCTAACCTCTGGCCCTGAGTCCCCTGAATCCCCCATCTCTGTCTCCTGGGCCCCTGCTGTCTCAATCCCCACCCCTGGGACCCCTGAACCCCCAGATGCTACCTCCTGGGTCCCCAATATTTCAGCTTCCTCTGTCTCAGTCCCCACCCCTGGGATCCCTGAACCCCCAGCTGCTACCTCCTGAGTCCCCAACATCTCAGCTTCCTCTGTCTCAGTCCCCACCCCTGGGATCCCTGAACCCCCAGCTGCTACCTCCTGGGTCCCCAATATCTCAGCTTCTGTCTCAGTCCCCACCCCTGGGACCCCTGAGCCCCCAGCTGCTACCTCCTGGGTCCCCAATATCTCAGCTTCTGCTGTCTTAGTCCCAACCCCTGGGATCCCTGAACCCCCAGCTGTTTTCTCCTGGGTCCCCAGTACCTTTGCCTTTGCTGTCTCAGCCTCAAACCCTGGAACCTCAGAACCTCCTACTTCTGTTTCCTGGGTCCCCGATGCCTCAGATTTTACTGCTGAGACCTCTGACCCTCCCACCTCTGTCTCCTTGGCCCCCAATATTGCAGGCTCTGCTATCTCAGCTTCTATTCTCAGTACCCCTGAGCCCCCTGTTATCACCTGGGCCCCCAATAGCTCAGTCTCTGCCAACCCCGTCTTTGTTCTCAGAACTCCTGTAGCCCCAGCCTCTGTTTCCTGGGTCTCCGGTTCCTCAGACTCTGCCATCCCAGCGGCTTCTGACTCAGGGACCCCTGATCTCACTGCCTCTGTCTCCTGGGCCTCCAACCTTTCAGCTTCTGCTGTCTCACTCTCTATCTTTGGGAACGCTGATCCCTCTGCTTCTGTCTCCTGGGTCCCCAAAACCTCTGATTCTGTCATCCCCATCTCTGTTCCCAGGATGCTCAAGACCCCAGTTTCTGCCTCCCAGACCCCCAGATCCCTAGACATTGCCCCCTGGTCAGCTGTGGGTGGGGCTTCCTGGGGCCTGCTCACCTGGGGCCTGGTGCTTGCTGCTCCAACAGAGGGGCCCTGCTCCAGGCCTGTCCCCCCAACACCAGAGGCCCCGCCCCTCACCTCTGCACCCCCTCTCTCCTGGCCTGCAACAGCTCTGGACCCCTCGGAGTCACTGAGATGCCTGGAATGCCCTGCAGGCTCTGCTGGTGGTGAGCTCTGGACAGTAGGAGCCTCATCCCGGGTCCTGACCCCTGTCCTCCCCTGAGAGGCCCTCAGAGGAGCCTCAGGAGTTCCCTTGAACCTTGCCTCAGACATCACCCCTGTAGCCTCTGGTCCCTTAGTGTCCACATGTCTCACCTCTGACCTCTGCTCAGCATCCACTTGACTAACTTCTGAACTCTCTTCAGCCTCCCCAGTTCTGACCTCTGACCTCTTGGTGTTCACGCCTCTGGGTCCTGACCCCTGCTCAGTGTCCACCCCACTGGCCTCTGGCCTGACCCCAATGGTGCCTTCCTCAGCCTTGACTTTCTGCCCTCCCAAAGAGTTTCTGCAGCCTTCATCCTCAATGCCTGGGCTCGGCCTGGCTCCCTGGGCCTCTGTCCCTTCCTGAGGGCTTGCCTGGGCCTGGGTCTCCCCAGCAAAACCCACTCCTGCTGGGGGAGCCCCTGAGGCTTTGGGGGCCTCATCTTTCCCTTGGGGGACTGAGGGCCAGGGGGCATCAGAGCCTTTCCGGAGCCGAGGGGCCGGGATGGGGGCCAAATCCTGGTCTGGATGTCTTGAGGACCTGAGGAGAGAGCAGGAGGGGGTGTTGGAGGAGTCACTGGCCCCCCACTCTCAGCCCCAACCCCCCTTCCCCTCCGATTGCTGGGGTGCAGGAGAGGTAGGTTGGTAGAGGGAGTGCAGCTTCCTAACTGGTCAGGGCATGGGGGTGGGGCTGGTTCCAAAGCTCACCTTGTCTCCAGTGGGGTTCCGGGGGGCCTTGGGGCTTCAGGCCCCACCTGGCCCCCGACTACAGTAGCTGGTTCTGACCCCTGGCCCCGGGAGGCCCTGGCTGGGGGCGCAGGGACACTCACAGGGGCTGGGCTGGTATCCTCAGTACTAGACGGGCTGGCAGCTGGGGAAGAAGGAAGGAGAGTGGTGCTGAGGCCTGGGCCCCATGACTGGAGGTCCAGTCCCCATCCAACCCCGGTCTAGGCCTCACCTGCCTGCCGGGGCTGTGCTCGGCCCTCCTCCTCCTCACAGAGTGTCTTCAGCTCCCGAGGGGGATCTGGGGAAGGGTTTGGAGGGGCAGGTTCAGCTCAAGGCAGAGCCCTGAAGGTCTGACCCCCTCCCACCAACTAGAGCGCTGGGCCTACCTGGGAGCCGCCCCGGCCTGAGGGCACCGCCCCGGCCTGCGAGAAGAGACAGGCCCGAGAATGCAGAGAAAAAGAGAGAGAACCAGGAGGACAGACAGAAAAAAAGCCTTAATAAGCTAACGGGAGGGATAAGGAAGCTGGCGACAAGCATAAGCGTGGGTGGTGAGGGTGGTGAGCGGGGACGGCAGCCCCTCTCTGTGCCTTGGGCACAGTTGTTATAGGACAAGTACAAGGTGGGAGAGGCACCCACTCAGGGGTAGAGAGGGCCAGGGGCAGGGGGACCCTGGGAACACATCCTGCAGGACTCAGCCAAGGACCCAGGCCACCACAGGACCAGGGGCCAAGCCTGGACAACCAGGGTGGCAGGGCAGGTCAGAGCTGCCTGGGCTATAGTGAGCTCCCGTCACTGGGCGTGCACATGGCAAGTGGCTTATATATGGTCTTGGTGGCAGTCCACGTCCACGGCTGTGAGCCCACCTGGCTGGGGGGCATGAGCCCGAGCCTCAGGGGCCCCTGGACCATTAGCCTCCTCCTCGTCACTCTCAGCAAAGTCGTCCAAGTTGCCCACGTCACTAGGCTTCACGCTCATAAGGCTCGCCAGACTCTGCATGTCATCGTCCCTGGGGGTCAGAGGTCAGGAGTAAGGGTTGGGGTCGGAGATTGAAAGCTAGGGCCAAGGAGGGCAGGCAGACACTCACGTGGCACGGCCCTCTCGCAGCAGCACCCCCGAGAGGGTGAGGCTCAACTCCGCATGTACCACCTTCACCGACTTGGCCTTCAGCCGCAGCCGCAGCGGAACTTGGGCAGGCACGGGCCCCGCGTGGCGGGCCAGGTCCACCTCAGCTGAGGCCAGCACCTTCCGCTGCCCCTTGGACTCCTGTGGGCCAGGGGGAGGGGCTGGAGGAATGAGTACAGTGCTGCCCCAGAGTCCCCAAGACCCCAGTCCCCAGCCCACCACAGGCACTCACATTTTCAATAACAAACGTCCACTCTTTGGCCTCATACTGGTCCACATGGGGGTCCTGGGAAAAGCAGGCACAGGTGAGCACAGGGGCTGCTGGGGGAGGGGCGGGGCCGGGAGAAGAGCCTGTGCCGGCTCAGAAGGTGTTGGTTGGGGCCTTCCCACGTGCTGGTCCATCCCACCTGGGCTGCCCCTAGCTTCTCCTGATCCCGGCTGTCTCTCCTAGAGCCGGTGGCAGGTAAATGTGACCTCCTCCAAGGAGACCTCCTGGCCACTCACGCTGAACAGGCAGGCCCTGCTGCAATTCTTGGTCTCACCAGTCTTTCCTCTTTGGAGTGACAGCCCAGCAGGGGAGCCCTGTGGTTCCCTGGGGCTGTGATCGCCAGCCCAGTCCCTTCCACGTGGAGGGCGAGAGACTCACCCTGTACAGGGTCACGGAGATGTCCACATTCTCAGGTACCATCCACACCACGGTGCCCCGGTAAGGGTTCTGGATGCCCGGCTGCCAGCTGTGGGCCTACAATGAGCACTCTGAGTCCTCCCCCAATCTTAACCACCCCCCCCCTTTGCCCTTGTCTTCAACTTTGACCGCATCTTTCTCTCCATTCTGTGGATTCTGATCTGAACCGGAGTCCACGACCCCATCAGCCCTCACCCACTTTACCCACACCCCACCTCACTGGCCGCAGCCCTAACCTGTATCCCCAGCTAACATCTCCCCCACCTTGGAGCAGATGCGTCGGTTCCGCCGGGTCCACACCACCACCAACTTATCCGGTTGCCTGGGAGGAGTGGGGGAGAAGCGGGGGGCTGCTGGGTCAGGCTGCCCAGCTTCTCCATGTCCCCCAGGGTCTACCCTCTGCCCTCATTCCCCTCCCCCAGGAGAGGGCATGGACAGCCCTTATCTGAAGCCGCAGGGAGCAGGGTGGGGCTGCTGAGGCAGGGTGGGGCCCAGGGCAGAAGGGCAAAGGCCCCATGTAGGTCAGCAGGATCATAAAGACAGGGAGCAAGGGACCAGCACACAGCAAGGACCCTGCAAGAGGCACAGCCCAGGCTGAAAGAAGTCCCTTCACTCACAATATGTGTGAAGTGCTTCTTAGGGTCAGAGCAGAGCAAAGCAGAGGCAGGACCCTTCTGGGCTCAGAACAACAAAGGTGGGGGGAGAATGCTAATCAAGAAGAAAAAGGCATTAAGCTGACTTCGTGTCTGCACAGAGCCTCCTTAAGATTGGATGTGGGAGCAGAAGCATGAGTGGGGGAGGGATGGGCTGTGTGAGGGCTCCAGGTCAGTGCAAGGTCCAAGTTTGGGGGGAGGCCCTGAGTCAGAGTAGGGGGCAGGGGTGCGAGTTGGTCAGAGTCAGAGGGTCCACTGTTCTTAGACCCCCTCCCAGGCCCTTCTATGCCCAGTCCTTTGTCCTTTGCTGGGCCCAGGGACCCGGCCCTGCGTCCCACCTCTCAAACCCAGAGCCCTGGCCCTTAGTTCTGCAGGGCGCCTGGCTCCTGTGAGGGACCTCAAGGAAGACCTCCAGGTTCTATCTAAGCTGAGCAGCATAAGCAGGGCAGACGCCGAGGGCAGGCAGAGGTGTGAGGAGACAGAGACAGTCAAGAGGAGAGTGTGCAGGGCCCAGTCCCGGGCACGGAGCTAACACAAGGCTGGGCCGTGAAGGAAGAGGGCCCCTTTGGGTCAGAGGGTCCACTGCTGCCAGGAGGGCGGGGTGGTTGAGGGCCTGTATCCAGCCCCCTGCCAGGGCATTTGAGCTCACCCAGTTCACTGCCCTCTGGAGTCTGAGCCAAGATAAACGGCTCACTTGTCAAACCCTGAGGGTGCTGAGACCTGGAGAGCTTGGGGGGCCAGGAAAGGTCACCCAGCTGACCCTAGAGGCCTCCAGCTCCTTTCCCCAACCCCAAACAGCAGGGGACGGCGGAGCAGGGGTATCCATGGGGCCTTCCCAGAAAGGGGAAGTGGGCAAGGGTGCCTAGGGAGGGCGGGGCCTGGCCAGTCTGACTCAGGCTGGGCACGCCCTCCTGGGGAGCTTTGACCTGGACAGGGGCAGCTCCCTAACCTGGGCTCAGAAGCCCAGGAGGCCCTGACCGCCCGCCCCCCGTGACTCACATGCGCTGACACTGCCCACACCCTTGGCCTGCTCTCCGGGACCATGTCCAGTATCCTCTGACCTTACCCAGGGTGCCAGGGTAGAAGGTAGAAGCCAGAGGCCCGAGTTCCCTCCCGTACCAGCCCTGTGCTGTGCCACCCCGTCCAGCCCGTCTGCTCCGGGCCTCGCTGAGAGGGCTGGCCCAGGCAAGACCAGGAATATGGCAGCTACCTAAGGACCCCAAGGTCTCTTCCTGCCCCAGCAGCCCTTCCTCCTGGGAGCCTAAATTTAGCCTGGCGGGTAAGATCCCCTCAGCTGTGCCCTAATCCAGCCAAGGGAAGCTGACACCAGTGAACACATATATTTAGGGTGTGACGCAGGGGCCTAGGCAGCTGTGGAGAAGGAGATACCCCTCGGTCCTCTGGCAGCCCAGGCCAGGTCCCGCACCCCCACATGTCTCCCCCACCCCACTACCTTGCCCTCTCCAGGCCTCCTCTTCCCCGACCCACAACCTCCCAGGCCCCTTTAAGCCACTCCCGCCTCCCTCCTCATCCCTCCCAGTGCTCAGTTTCCCCTTTTAAGGACATTGTGGAGATGAATCCAGCCTCCCAGAGCCCAGTCCGGCTGGGGGGGGGGGGGGGGGATTCTCTGGCTCAACAAGTGGGCAGGGGAGGAGGGGACAGCATCCTTGTTCTGAGCTGAACTGAGGCCCATGAAGGCTTCTGCCCCAGCCTGGCTGCCGGCACCTCCAGACTGGCCACCTTGAACCACCCCTCGGGCCCCAAACATGAGGCCTCCCTTCCCCCCCAGCCCTGAGCGCAGCTGAGGGAAGTGTGGGCGCAGACAGTCTCAGGCCGGAAGTCCTGACTCCACTCCCTCAAGGCTCCCACACCCCCAACCCCAGGGGTCCCACAAGCGGCAAGGGCCCTTGTGAGCGTCTGTGCCTGGACAGCAGGGGCCAAGCCAGGGTGGGGGCCACTGCGGTCCTGGCGCCGGGGACGGGGTTGCCTCGGCTCCAAAGGCTGGATGGGGTCCCAGCCGGGGTCCCGGGCCTCCGCCCACTCACCATTTCTTGGTGCACTCCACCACCAGCTCGTGGTAACAGGCCACGAACTGGAACTTGGCGGCCCGTTTGCCCACGCGCTGCAGGCGCTTCCACACCGAGGTCATGGCCCCGCCGCCCCGCTCCTCAGAGCCCCGGCTCCCGCTGGCCCGCGACCGCTGGCCCCGCCCCGGTCCCCATGGCTCCCGGCTCCTGGCCGCGCTGCCCGCCCCGTCGGTGCGGAGGTGCCTGAGGCTCGGCCCCGGGCCGCTGTCCGGGCTGCCGCCGGTGGGTCTGGCAGAGACGCCGGGGGCGGCCGGCCGGGGCGCGTCGGTCCCCGGAGCGCCGAGCGGAGAGCGCGCCGTTTCCTGGAGCCGCACCCCCGTCGGAAGGCGGGCGGGGCTCCGGCGGCCGCGGGCGCGGGGCGGGGCGGGGCGGCCGGGCTTCCGGGGCCTTTCACCCAGACCGAGGGGGGGAGGGCGGGCCTGCAGCGCCCGCTCGTTGCGCTCCGAGGCGGTGTGGACGCGCTGGCGGGGGAGAGGGTAGCCGCACCTCGGGGCGCCTCCCTGCCTGCCCCCGGCCCCGCGGGGTCCGTACCGGTGGCCCCATTTCACAGGCGGGGAAACAGAGGCCCAGGAAAGGGAGGAGACTTGCTCAGGGTCACAGTGCGAGTCTGGACCAGAGCCAGCCGCACTCACACCGGGTGGCAGGAGGAGGAGCCAGGGACGGCCTGGTGGCTCTACCTGCGGACGGCACCCAGCGCACCCATCGGCCCGTCAGGAGGAAGCCAGTCCCAGCAGCCAGCGGAGCTGGGGGTTCAGACCGCGCACACGTGCGTGACCCGGCAGAGCGCGCCACTGAGCCCGGCCCCCACCTGTTACACAGGAGTCATTACAGTCCCGCCTTTCACAGTGGCGGAGAGGATGAAACCTTGGGAAGTTGTGTTTGTACTTGGAAACCTTAGTTTGAGTTTTCTTGGCGTAGAATCCGTTATCACTAACGGGACTGCGTGTTGACGCTCCCTCCCCCGGGGGAGTCCGCCTTGGGTGTCAGCCACTGTTCACACCTAGATTAGAGCCCTCGGGACCCGCCCGCCCGGTATGGTAATGAGCCGCAGGTGTCAGGCCGAGTGAGAGAACCGGCCCGGCAGCACATCAGCCTGTTCCCTCCCGCCAGCGCCCGAGCTCTGCAAGGTTGGTGAGCGGACAGAGAAGCCTGGTGCTTGACAAACTCCATTTACACAGGATGCCTCATCTGCCAGGAGTACCGCCGAGTTGTCTCCAGGAGGCAAGAAACTGGGCGTGGGTCTGCGCAACCCCAAAGCCTAAGTGAGCGACTTCCTGGTCCTGTTCTTGCTTCTTGGTCCCCGTTGTGGGGTGATGCCCAGCCGGTGTGGCTCAGTGGTTGAGCGTCGACCTATGAACCAAGAGGTCATGGTTCAATTCCCCGCAGGGCACATGCCTGGGTTATGGGCTCGATTCCCAATGTGGGGCATGCAAGAGGCAACTGATCAATGTTTCTCTCTCATCATTGATGTTTCTCTCTCTCTCCTCCCTTTCTCTCTGAAACCAGTCATATACATATGAAGTTGGGGGGTGTTTGTGTGTGAATGAGGGAACGAGGACCCACCATCCCCAAGTATGCAGGCTCCTCTGGTGGGTTTGGATCCCAGTCCCAGCAGAGTGGTCCTCCATTTCCTCTGTAAGACTTTTTAACTTACAACCCTCAAGGTCCCAAGTGCTGTGGGGCCAGGCCAGGCTGTCTGTATGAGACTGAGGAATGGGGGTGTCTGGGACCCTGTCTTATGCACCAAAGCCGGGGGCACTGACCCCCACCTCTCCTTCAGGGCTTGTTTGGCCTCTGGGAGACCTGGGATGGCGACTTCACCCCCTTCTACCTCTGCAGCTCTTTCCTCCCACCCACAGGGCGCTCACTAGCTCCCAGGCCCTTCCCAGAAGTGCCTTCCCCGCTCTCTCCCCCCTCCCCCTCCGAGGGGCCCCTTGGCCTGCGAGCTCTGGCCCACCCATTTCCTGTGCCGCCCCAACTCCGCCCGCCTCGACTCGCGGTGGAAAATTTCTCTCCTTCAGATGGGCGGCTCCTTCTCCTTCCTTCCAGGCCGCCAGGAAGGCCCCGAGTGAGTGGGAAGGAGGCTGGGCTCCAGGCCTCCGGCCAGAGAGGGGAAGTGAGTTGCCCGCAGACACACAACCGCGGGGCCAGGCTGGGCCAACTTGGAAAGCTCCCCGGTCCGCCGGGGGAGGATGCGCACCCGCCGCCGCCGCCTTTTCTCACTCGGTTCCGGCGCCACCTGCCGGCGGAGCACGGGGCCGCACTTGCCAGAAATGCCGCTCTTCCCGCCCCAGAACCAAGCAGTCGGAACGCTGGGACGCTGAGAGGATTTATTGATCTATGCGCCCAGGAGGCTGGCCCCTCAACTTAAATATCCTGCGCAGAGTCTTGGCCCTCCCGGCTGTGGGCGGGTGCCAGACTGGGTCCTGGAGCCCTGGTCGAGGGCAGTGGAACCCAGGGACCGGAGGTGGGATGCCCCGAGCCAGCAGCTGCCAACAGCAGCACACGCTGAAGAGGAGATGGGAGTCAGATACGCATCCCAGTCCGAGATACCAAGGGAGAGAGGATGCGCTGGGCCCACGGACAGACTGAAGGTTGGCTAAGCCGAGGTGCATACACGGGGAAGAGGTGGAGGTCCAGCGCCAGGGGCAGCGGCTGTAGCCCAGGTGCCTGCCCAGAGGCAGCGAACCCGACGGGAGAGGAGGTTGGCAGCTGTGCCTCTGAGGGACCAGGCCTTCCCTCCAGTGGAGGGCGGTGGTGAGGGGGAGCAGGCACTACTGTCTGTGTACTTGATGAGGGGTACGCTTCTGAGCCTTTTGCATGGGTACATGCCCCCCCCCCCCCCCCAGCTCTTCAGAGGTTGATGTGGAAGGCATCTTGCAGCCACTGGTCACGGGCATTGTGCGTCTGGGGCACAGTGAGGGGAGGTGGGTCTGGGGGCAGGCTGGCGTCAGGAGGTTCGTCGTCATCGGATAGGCCAGCATCAGGTGGGTAGGAGCTGTCTGAATGCAGGGAAGATGACAGGTCCTGGCACAGGCTCAAGTCTTGGCACAGGTGCTTGTAGTCCTGGATTGACTCGTACAGGCCCCACAGCTGGCACAGCAGGGACATGTCCAACTGCCGCAACCCCACCTGCAAAAGACTGAGGGTGGGCTGGGGTTGGGGTCCAGGCCACCCTCAGCCCAGCCGCAGCCCTAGCCATCTTCCCACACTTTCTCAGTCAAATGTCTGTGGACACAGACGCCACCTGCAAGCTGTGCATCTTTGGCAAGTCACTAACCCTTATCTCTAAGGAGATAACCTTGCAGCGGTTCTCAACCTGTGGGTCGCGACCCCTTTGGCGGTCGAACGACCCTTTCAGAGGGGTCGCCTAAGACCATCCTGCATATCAGATACTTATATGACGATTCATCACAGTAGCAACATCACAGTTATGAAGTAGCAACGAAAATAATTTTATGGTTGGGTCACCACATGAGGAACTGTATTTAAAGGGCCAGAAGGCTGAGAACCACTGAAGCAGGATGGAGTGAAATGCAACGAGGAAAGCGTTTAAAAACACATGGAATTATTGGTATAAACGGTAACTGAAATTACTGTTGCCATATCCCTTCTGACCCAACCGGCTCCGGTACGTCCTGGGAGACCCAGGCCGCGCTGGTTCCGCCCTCTGCGCTCCACCCCACCTCGGGGCTCTCCTATTCGGCACAGCACCCACCCCCTCTCCCACCCAAAGCCCTGCCCGGGACCCAGCTGCTCACCATCTCTTTGCGCAGCGCCGCTAGCGCCGAGTCGAGGTTGACAGGGCGCCGCGGGCCGGGGGGACCGGCGGCAGGTCCGGCGTGGGCAGCGCCCGTGGCGCCGCGGGGCCCTTCCGGGACGCGGGACGCCCGGCTCAGCTCGTCGTGGATGCGGCTGCGCTGGCTGTAGACGCGCTCCAGCTCCCGCCAGGAGCCCCCGCTGGCGTTCAGGAGCCCGCTGAGGCCGCGCGGCAGCGGCGGGAGTCCGGCCAGGGCGCAGCCCGTGCCGCCCGGCGCCTCGGCCGAAGGCAGCCCATTCATGGCCGGGCCGATGATGCCGACTCCTTCCCTCCAATGCTCCGCTCGGGCTGCCGCCCTCGGGGCCCGCACCCCGGGGCCCCACCGGCCGAGCCCAGCCGCCGCCCGCAGGCCGCGCTTTGTTCCTACCCGGACGCCTCCGACTCCGCCCCGCCCCCTCCGCATGGGCGGGGCCTCTCTTAAAGGGGCAACGGCAGCGGGCCCAAGTTCCTTCCCCCCCAGCCCCCACCCCGGCCCGCGGAAAGCTGAGTAAAGGGAATGGGCGACAGAAGGGACACAGAAAAGGTGGGGAGGGAAGAGACCGAAAGCGGCGGGCACGGTTCATTCACGGTTCTTTACGCTCTCCCAGCACTGTGTTGAATTATCCTGTCCAATTATAACTCCCAAGGGAAAGGATCTAAAAGCGGGCTCAGGAGGCTGGGGTAAATCCATACTTGGTCCCTAACGGGCAACCTGATGCCTTGTCAGTGTCTGAATACCCGGGCTGGGCAGGGAGGCAGCTACCAAGGGGACTGGACTCCCTAGCTCACCAAAGGGTGGAGAAGGAGCACTGGATGGCTCAGGAGGCCAGAGGTGCTGCGAGGCACATCCCCCCTGTTCCTGACTTTTCGGAGGCAACTATCTCAGAGTCCTCTCCCTCCCCATCACCCCCGAGTGGGGAAATTGAGCAGAAACAAGCCCGACTCATGTCTCGGGACATCAAGGAGATTAGATAGTGGGAGGGTGAGAGACCAAAAGCAGGAAAAAGGCGAGTGCCATTGGGGCTAGCATGCACACTCAGAACCACGGCAAGAACAAACCACACAAGAGGAGCAGCTGTTTTTCTAGCGGGTTTTTCTCAAGGGGGGGTCTCTCAGTGTTGCAGCTGCTGCAGGCTTTGCAGGGCTTCAGCACAAGCCCGGATAAGGCTACACAGCTGGATGCTAGTCTCCAGGGAGGTGCTAGAGCCCAATTCAGCTGAGGCCCAGGTCAGCTTCTGCAGGAGGGCCTCCTGTGTGCTGGCCATGACATCTGCATTGGGAGGCACAGCAGGAGGGGCCGGCCCCTGGGCTGCCTTGAGCCCTGCTGCAGCTCCCTCACAGTGCTCTGGGCGGGGTACTGGGGGCTGAGGGGCGGGCCGAGCGCCTGAGGGGGGTTCCAAGGCAGAGGCGAGCTGGTGCTCCCGAGCTTGGGAGAGGGCAGCCTGGGCATTCAGAGCTAAAAGAGGAGAAACCGAGTAGAATGGTCAGGATGCCTGGCCCACCTCGGCCCTGAGCCACCTCCTAACTCTCTACTGCTCTGCTCTTTATGTGCCTCAGATGTGTTCCCTGCCACTCTACAGGGCAACTCATTCATTTTCTTTTTGTCTCATGTTTACTTACGTCCTCGAGTCATCGGTCTCAGCAGGACTATGCCTCATGGAGCCGGGACCCTCCCCTGTGTCTGGCACACAGGAAGTGCTCGGCACACAGGAAGTGCTCGGCGCTCTTACTGAATGAATGCTCCTTTATAGAGCTAACAGGAGAAAGCCCTTACCTCCGTCCCACTCAAGGACGCCACTGCCACCTCCCAGCACTACTGCTCCCAGGGCTCTATCACCACGCTTCTCCACCAAGCACACTCAGCCCCTCACCCGGATTATCCTTATCCACGTCTGAATCGAGCTCCTGACAAGCCACGCAGTAGGTCTGCCGCTGTTTGTTCTGGAGGAGGATCGTCTAGGGGCCAGAAAGCACAGCGGCAGGGGTGAGACGCCAGGCAATAGGGACCGGAGAGGAGAGGCTGGGGAAGGGCCGTGAGGCCTAGTCTGTGTCCCATCCCTGCTCCCACATCCCGAGTCCCTCCTCACCCCACAGTCCGCGCACGTGTCGCCCAGCATGCGGTAACCACGCAGGAGGTAATCGCCCATGAGCGAGGAGATGCGATTCTGCCGCTCCCGCCGAGCTTGCAGCACCTTCGTCTCCGCTTCGGTCGGAGGCTCCCAGGAGAAATCGTCGACTTCTGGAGAAAGAAAGGCACAAAGGACCTGGTCCCCTCGCCGAAGCAGGTGGCCTCCCGGACCCCGCAGCCGCGGACCCCGCAGCTCAAGTCCTCACCTGCACCGTTCAGGGCCATGTTGCCCGTTGTCGCCGCTGGGCTCAATGGAAGTGACGCACAGGCAGAGCGCCTGTCTCCGGCTCCGCCCCCTCCGTGGTGGGCGAGGGACGAGAGCGGAAATGACGCACAGAGGCTTCCCGGACGTCGCGACGCCCCGAGTGAGGCGTGTCTGCTGTAGACCACCCAGCCCAGTTCGCGACCCCAGCGGGAACCCAGTAGGAGGGGCTTTCCCGCGGTGACTCCGCTCGGCTCGCAGCGCACGGGAGTGGCTGCGCAGGCGCTGTTCTGCCCGCCGGCTCCGCCTCCCCGGGGGTTTCCCTTTCCGCACTGGCCGGACCA
Organism: Myotis myotis; assembly: GCF_014108235.1. Classification (NCBI taxonomy): domain Eukaryota; kingdom Metazoa; phylum Chordata; class Mammalia; order Chiroptera; family Vespertilionidae; genus Myotis; species Myotis myotis. The sequence goes on from NW_023416314.1 coordinate 78,707,251, forward strand.
TTGACGGGCGGGGCAGTGGCGTCATCACTGCAACACCCTTGCTAATAGCGGACGGCCCCTTGCTCGCGCGTGGAGCCTTTTCAGGCCTCAGTACTTACCACTTCAACCTGCAAGGCAGGCCAGCAGAGACCATTCTCAATTTCTATACCTTTCAGCCTATTTGCATGTTTGGTGCCCCAGTCTCTCCATCCCCTGCCTACCCTAAGACCTGGGACTGATAACGGAGTCAGCTCCTAACTTTTTTTGAAGTTAAGCCCTCAAAAAACCTGGTGCTTAAAAACACTGTACTGGGCATGCGCAGTTCCGGGAGCGGCCACAGCTGAGGAATGCTTGCTGGAGAGGGAGGGTGAAGGGCTTGTTTCACATGTCGGTAACCATTATGCTTTCCTTGCTATTAAAATTACTCGTGCTCCCTAACATTGGTCTTGGTGATTTTTTTCTATTTTCTTTGTTCTTTTCCATACACATCCTCTCCCTTTTTAGGTTTGGCCAAGCCAGATGGGGCAGGCAGTGGGCTCCAGAGGCACAGCCTGCAGTGCCGCAAGGCTGTGCACCAGGGCAGTGGAGAAGGACCTAGGACTTAGACGTCCCATAATCTCATCTGCAACCTCCTTCTTTGGTTAGGCAGCACATGCTTCTGCAATATAACCTGAAGAATTAATGGGAAAATATCCTCAGGTGAGGATTAACAAAAATTAAAAATGGAACTGCCATTTTCTGATCCTTGCTGCCTCTTGCTTACTTGGAGAGCCCCGAGCCCTCTTCGCTCTCTCCCTCTCCGGGCAGTGTCCCTGACTCGGGCCCTGGCCTCACGTCAGTTCTGCCAAGCTGACTAGAAGGATTCTCGGATTCTAACCTGTACGCGTAGACCTTCCTGGTCCTCGCTGTCTTCGGCTCCCAGCCTCACCCTGAATTCTTCAATGCACCTTCTGTGTCATCGTCATGGCCAATATCCATTCAACAGCCTAGTCTGCCTGGCACCAATGAAGACCCTTACACTCATCCTCCCATTTAGCTCCCTTCATTTCCTCATGACAACCTTATGCGGGAGGTACTGCAGTTATCCCCATTTTACAGAGCAGGAAACTGAGTGATTCTTTTAAAATATGAATCAGATCATGTCACTATTTTGCTTAAAACCCTCTGGCATCTCCCCATCACATTTAGATGAAAATCCAAAGTCCTTACTATGGTCTCCAAGGCCGTACAGATCTGGCCCTCGGCCTCTCATCTCTTCCCACCCTCCCTGCCTTCTTCCTCTCCCACCACTCAAGGAGATTCCCATAACCTTTCTCCACTCAGGGCCCCTCCCTGCCTCAAGTTCTGCAGGAGGGTGGACAAGGCACAGGCCTGGAACCAGGCAGGCCCGGTTTGATCCTGCATCTGCTGCTCACTGGCTATGTCACCTGGAGTGGTTTACCTCACCTCTCTGGACTTCAATTCCTCATCTGCCAAACAGGCCTTATACCTGCTGAGCAGGGCAGCTCCAGCTGGAAGGCAGTGTGGCTGAGGTTGCTGAGTCAAGGAGTCCCAAATGTGAAACAGATACTGTCAGTAATAGCCCCGCTGCCCAATAGAGGGCTTAGCGCGGCAACGGTTTCCGCTAACGGGGGAAACAAATCATAGCTGATCAAACTATCTAGACTCTGGAGCACTCCGCAGATGTCCGGAATCGAGCTGTTGATCGACCTTGCACTGTCCAGACGGTCTCCATGGTTGTACCAGACATGGCAACATGCCAGCCATCACTGAGCGGGCACAAAGCAAAGGGCTCTGTACTCCTGAGTCCTTCCCAGTCCTCGACAGGGGTGGGCACGTAGAAGGTCCCAGAAGTGCTGGTGATAAAGCCAACGTACAGCAGTGAACTTGGGCTCTCCCATACCCTTCCCTCACCAAAGAGTTTAGCACTCTCTCTGTGAGCCAGCCCAACGCCTGAGGCACTGCTGGCATGGCGGTAGTGAGGCCCATTCCCGAGTGACAGCACACACAACGGTGGCATTTTCACACACGGCTCAATTACAGTCCCCCCTCGACTGCCTCACAGAGCAACGCGTGGCTTACACTGTGCAGCTGTGGCTCTGAAAAATCATAACGTACATTGTCGTATTTTCACACTAACAGTTTCTGAAAAGGGGTCAACTTTCCTTTAGTTTTTTCACTGCCACGTGAATTGATATGACATCTCTGTGAAACAGGCAAGGGCCAGATGATACAGCGATAAAAACAATAATACTCAACTCTTGGTATATGTTTTCTTTGGGCTGGGCACTGTGCTAAGAGCTTTGCATGAATTCTCTCATTTAATCCTTAGGACAGCGGTTCTCAACCTGTGGGTCACGACCCCTTTGGCGGTCAAACGACCCTTTCACAGGGGTCGCCTAAGACCATCCTGCATATCAGATATTTACATTGTTGTGCCCAGATTTGAAGGTTCCCAAAAAGCCCATCAGGGAGCCAGCGAGTCCGATGCAAAAGCAAAGAGTCCTTCATTTCAAACTAGTTCGGCTCCCCGACCACACTCACCGATGCAACAACGGTAAGCCCAGTGGCCGAGAGAGCGAGGCCTGATGGGATTGTGGGTTTTATAGTAAGGGCAGGGGAGGGGACTGTGGGCCCCGCCGATTGGCCAGGCGCGAGTCGGGTCTTGTTACACAGGATGTGGTCATATTGATGGCGTGCACTTCCCTTGATTATCACTGGTTAGTCCAGAGAAATCCTGGGTGTGGCCAGCAGAGGCCTGGGCCTCCGGGAAGAAGCCCCCGCCGAGCACATGGCTCTGCCCAAAAATGGAGAACCCAGGGCAAGATGGAGGGCGCAGTCCTCGCCCCCCCAAGTGTGAGCTGAGCCCGGGCTCCAGGGGCCAGTCCGGTTGCCCGGGGTCCAGCAGATCGACCAGTTCCAGCCCAGACAGGAAGTCCACATCCTCCGTCTCCTCCCTGGGGGCGCCGGCGATCGCCTCCTCCTCCATCTCCTCGGGCAAGGGCACACGCCCCGCCCCGCCGCCGCGCTGCCTGCAGTCCGGTCCGGGGGCAGCAGGCAGGTGGCAGCCTGCGCCGGGCTCCCGCCGAGGGCTGGGGAGTTGGTGACCGAGGCCGCCAGCAGTGTGGTCAGGCTGTGCCTCATGGGGCCCGGCGGCCGGCCCACGTAGGCCCCGCGATGACTCGCCCTTTCAACGTGACGATTCATAACAGTAGCAACATCACAGTTATGAAGTAGCAACGAAAATAATTTTATGGTTGGGTCACAACATCAGGAACTATATTTAAAGGGCCAGAGGGTTGAGAACCACTGCCTGAGGACAATGCTATGAGTTAGGTCTTATCATTATCCCCAATTTGCAGGTGGGGAAGCTGAGGCTGGGATGGGTTAAGCAATTTATCCACGGCCACCCTGCTGGGATGTGGCAGGGCTGGGGCTCCACCCAAGCAGCACACGTCTGCAGCCTAATTCTCACCAGTGGACTTGACCTGCATTTGAAAGTAGAGACGAGTGGTGGGGCTGAAGATCCTCTCTGATTTATCAAGAGTGAAGATAGCCCGGCCGGCATGGCTCAGTGGTTGAGCGTCGACCTATGAACTAGGAGGTTGCAGGCTCCATCCCCAGTGTGGGGTGTGCAGGAGGCAGCCAACCAATGATTCTCTCTCCTCATTGATGCTTCTATCTCTCTCCCTCTCCCTTCTTCTCCAAAATCAGTAAACATGTATATTTTTAAAAAGAGTGAAGATAGGCTCATTTCATTTTCCAAGCCCATCTCTCAGTGGCCTTCATCACAGTACACGGCACATCAGAAGGGCTCAGCGACAGCCACTCTCAGTAAAGTGTCATTGGAGACACGTGCTTCAAGGGCAGAATGTCCCCTCCAGGCCTCTGAAATGTCCAGCCCTCATCTTTAGAGCTGAGGTGCAGTCCCCAGCTATCCACCCCAGTGCCGAGAAGCTTCCCTGAAACATTCAGGAATCAGAGAAGCGGCACCGAGCCCGGCAACGGTCAGCTCTTTTAATGGTGCCTCCCCTCCCACCAGCCAGCCCGTCGTGGCTCCCAGACCCAGATAACAATGAAAAGAATGTGTGTGCCGAGCACTTATTATGTGGCCAGCATCTTCCAAGGACTTCCTAAATGTAGGCTCATTTGATTCTCTGCTTAAAAATGAGGAAATGGAGGCATGGAGAAGTTGAGATATTTTCCCAATTCACATAGCTGGTACAGGATGCAGCCAGGAAAAATTCATGCCAGAAAACAACCGCTATGCTATGCCGCCTCCTGAAACATAACTTCCGTTATGCAGGCGGCGGCTGCCCTGTCCAGCCGATTCCCCTAACGCAGCATGGGGAGCCTGGGTTTGAGTCCTGGCTCTACAGTTGACCAACTGTATAACTTCAGCCAAGTCCCTTGCCTCTTCTGGGTTTCAAGAACCCCTCTGCACAAGGAACCCTCCCCTAACATTTAAGTGGTCTGACCTGTCCCTGGGTTCTTTGTCCCATTCCAGCAAAGCCCTTCATTGCCCTCGGGCCCACCCCCGTGTCTTTAGGACATTGTGGGACCCCCTCACGCCTCCATTCCAGGAGCACTGCGTAGGCTTCGGGTCAGGAAGACCTGAGTTCAGGCCCCACATCTTATCACCCAATGACCTGAGTCTAATTCAGCGGTTCTCAACCTGTGGGTCGCGACCATCGGAAAACACATATAGCAGATCAGATATTTACATGACGATTCATAACAGTAGCAACATGACAGTTATGAAGTAGCAACGAAAATAATTTTATGGTTGGGGGGCACCACCACATGAGGAACTGCACTAAAGGACCGCGGCGTTAGGAAGGTTGAGAGCCGCTGGTAATTGTCGCATCTTGCAGAGCCTCACTTTCCCCTTTGGAGCGGGCTGGGAGGATGAAATACTGTAACCGTGTAAAGCACACAGTAAGCGCCGGGGGCTCTTGTGGCCTCGCTCTCCATTCAGTCAACAAACTTCAGCAGCCTGTGTGTGCAGCCCTGGGCTAAGACCTGGAGTTTGTGCCTTCATGGGAGGCCAGTGAGACAGACAATAAGCTAAGATCTGGAGTTTGTGCCTTCATGGGAGGCCAGTGAGACAGACAATAAGCTAAGATCTGGAGTTTGTGCCTTCATGGGAGGCCAGTGAGACAGACAATAAGCACGTAGTCAAACTCACAGTGTTTCAAGTGGTTTCCAGCAGGAAACAAACAGGTAATGTGACCCAGAGGGCCAGCATGGCTGCTTTAGAAAAAGCCACACAGAAATACCTCCCAGAGGCCAAAACCGGTTTGGCTCAGTGGATAGAGCATCGGCCTGCGGACTGGAAGGCCCCAGGTTCGATTCCGGTCAAGGGCATGTACCTGGGTTGCGGGCACATCCCCAGTAGGAGGTGTGCAGGAGGCAGCTGATCGGTGTTTCTCTCTCATCGATGTTTCTGACTCTCTGTCTCTCTCCCTTCCTCTCTGTAAAAAATCAATAAAATATATTTAAAAAAAAAAAATTAAAAAAAAAAAAAAAAAGAAATACCTCCCAGAGGCAGAAACCCAACAGCCATCACTCAGGACAGCCATCACTCAGACAAAGGACTGGCTGGGCTCAGCGGCTTTTTTTTTTAATTCTCACCCGAGGATATTTTTCCAACGATTTTTAGAGAGTGGAAGAAAAGAGAGGGAAAGACAGAGAGAAATATCGATGTAAGAGAAACAGGATTGGTTGCCTCCTACAGGAGCCCCGAACAGGGCCCTGGGCCAGGGAGGAGCCTGCAACTTGACCGGAATTGAGCCCGGGACCCTTCAGTCTGAAGGCCGACACTCTATCCACGGAGCCAAACTTTGTAGGTACAGGTGAGCAATGAGAAGCCATTGGAGGTTTGTTTGTTGTTTTTTGTTTTTTAAAAAAAAAAATATATATATATATATATATTGATTTCAGAGAGGAAGGGAGAGGGAGAGAGAGATAGAAACATCAATGATGAGAGAGAATCATTGGTTGGCTGCCTCCTGCACTCCCCCCACTGGAGATCGAGCCTGTAACCCAGGCATGTGCCCTGACCAGGAATCAAACCATGGACCTCCTAGTTCATAGGTCGACGCTCAACCACTGAGCCATGCCAGACTGGGCATTGGAGGTCTTCAATCAGAGTAGTAGTATGGCTGGAATCAGGCAACTACGGCACCAGGTGGAGGAGGGACCGACCAGAACAGGTAGACATGGTGGTGGGGAGACCGGTGAGGCAGCAGAAAGGATCTGGGATGACCACAGAGGTCATGGTCTCCTTGGACTTACAGGAAAACGTGCATCTTGGAGGCATGAAAACATGCCAGTAGCTTCTAGGAAGATGGGGTGGCTGGGGGGTGGCACAGAGATGAAGATAGAAAAGGTGGTCGAGCCACCGACAGCACGTGTGGACTGTCGCAGCCTGCCTGCAGACCCACTGTGCGCCCTTGGTCTCCCTGCTCCGTGCCACAGGCTAATGTGTGCTGTATCCACCCAGGCTCTCCGGGCCAGGACCAGACTAGGTAGTATCCTCTCCCTGGCTCCCTCCCTGCGGGCTGCAGGGCGACAGGCTCAGGTCCCCGCTGAGGGCTCTGCTGGTCCCCAGGAGGGGTGTGCAGGAGGCTCTCTCGCCTGTGTTTCTCTCTCTGTCCCTCTCCCTTACTGTCTCTCTAAAATCAATAAAAACATATTTTTTAATACTTTTTTTTTTTTTACACATTCTATTGATTTTTTACAGAGAGGAAGGGAGAGAGATAGAGAGTCAGAAACATCGATGAGAGAGAAACATCGATCAGCTGCCTCCTGCACATCTCCTACTGGGGATGTGCCCGCCCGCAACCCAGGTACATGCCCCCGACCGGAATCGAACCTGGGACCTTTCAGTCCGCAGGCCGACGCTCTATCCACTGAACCAAACCGGTTTCGGCAGTAAAAACATATTTTAAAAAATGTTCAGTCACCCACCTGGCAGGTGGTAAGCACTCAGTATTATTCCTGCTGAGTGTGTGACCTGAGCCCTGAGGGCAGGCGGGGCTGCCCCTCCCTCCCTCTCCTGGATCCCAGCAGCTGGGAAGCCCTGGGGACAAGGGATAGCTCCTGCCCCAGCCCTGCAACACCAGCCTGAGCAGTTCAGGCAGGGTCTCCACGAAAGGGTTTCCCTCAGTCCTCCCCAAACTACCCAAATAAATCTACCCTCAAAGTAAGCGCCATGAGCTCTTGGACAGGTGTGCCTGAAGGACCCATCCCGAACCCCCTTCCTCAGCCAGACTGCCATCCCCGCTGCCCAGCAGGAGAGGGTTTGGTGCCACCCTGACTGGGTCGTGTCTTGCTCTGGATATACCCAGGTCACACCCACCCCCTGCTGAGTTCTGTGAGTCAGAGACTGAATCCTGGGGTGTCCGGGCCAGGCCTTCCCCCTTATGGCCTGGGCCCCAGGACTCCGTAGCCTTCCAGGCCTCCCTTCCAGACCGGTGGACAGGCCTGGCTCCCCTCCAGCCTTGACCAAACTCAAGGCCTTGCCCCAGCCCCTGCCAACCCCTGCCCTGGGGCCCTGCTCTGCCCCTCCCCGGGCCCCTGGGCCCTCAGGCAGCACCCCCCTCCTCCCGGCTGTTAGCCTGGGAAGGGGGCCAGACCCTGAGCTCAGACCTTGGCGATTCCAGAGTGTCTGAGGCCCAGAGCCAGCCCCGCCAGCCCGGCCAGACATGCAGAAGGGGGAGGGGGTACAGGGTGGGCACCAGGAAGCCATTTACAGGGGGGCTGGGCACTCTCCCTGCAGGAGCACACCTGAACCGTCCCCCTCCCCTTCCTGTCCTCACCCCCAGTCCTGTTCCTCACCATTACCTTCCTCACTCCCTAGGTCCCAATAAATTAAAAAAAAGGGGGGGGGGGCTGACAGGAAAGCTGGTTTCCAGCTCTGTCCTTCTGGCTCCTTTTCAGGGACCCCTCACTGAGCCCCACCCGCCGCCGGAGAGGGCACCAGTACCCCCGGGGAGTGGCTGGGTGATCGGACCCCCATGTGCAAGAGGGCTGGGCTGAGGCCTGGGATCCAGCCGCACGGGACTGACTCCCCTCCGCCGCCCCAGCCTCGGTTTCCCGCTTCGATGGGGCGGGCCGAGGTCTAGGCCGGCCCCCGCCCCGCCCGGAGGAATCCGGTGGCCCGGCCGCGGCCCAGGTGAGGGCCCTCTGGACGGGGCCCAGCGCGCGGTTCCGGCGGGGCGGGCACCGGGGTGGGGACCGCCCCAGCCCCACTCGCCCGCACCTCCTCGCTCCTCCAGGCGGGAGCGGCGACGCTTTAAGCAGAAAAAACCGTCTCCCTGGCCGGTGGCCAGCGGCCCAGCCCCCTCGCCGCCGGCGGCAGCCAGGGAAAACAACTGCTCACTTCTCCTCGCCCCGCCGCCGCCGCTTCCCGCCGCCGAGTCCGGCCCGGCCCGAGGCGCGGAGCGGGCGGCCGCCGTCGCTCCTCCTCTCCGCCGCCGCCTCGCGCTGCCTCCGTCCGCGGCCTCCGCAGGCTCGGGCCCGGCTCGTGGCGGGGCAGCCGGCCGGGCGGTGGGAGTTTGGGGCTCCCCGCGTCCAGCCTCCATCTCCGGGCCTCTCCGGGGCCCCCGCCGCGCCTGCCGTCCGCTCCCCGCGCGCTTCCTCCCGACCCGCTCCCGGGGCTCCGGGCTGGCCGCCCGCCTCGGGCGCCGGGACCATCGCCCCCGTCCAGGCGCGCCGCCCGGGTCCTGCGGCCCCGGATGCCCGGGCCCCGAGGGGCTGCTGGCGGCTTGGCCCCTGAGATGCGCGGGGCGGGGGCGGCGGGGCTGCTGGCGCTGCTCCTGCTGCCGCCGCTGCTGGGCCCCGGCGGCGGGGCGGAGGGGGGGCCGGCGGGGGAGCGGGGCGCCGGCGGGGGCGGGGCGCTGGCCCGCGAGCGCTTCAAGGTGGTCTTTGCGCCGGTGATCTGCAAGCGGACCTGCCTCAAGGGCCAGTGCCGGGACAGTTGTCAGCAGGGCTCCAACATGACGCTCATCGGAGAGAACGGCCACAGCACCGACACGCTCACGGGCTCCGGCTTCCGCGTGGGTGAGGGCCCGGGGCACGGGCTGGGGGAGCGGGCCAGGCCGGCACCGGGACAAATGCGGGAGACGTGGCAGAGGAGGCCATCGCCACTGAGAGCAGCTCTCTGGGGACCTGGGCCCCAGGGGCGTCAGGGGGCTTGGGAGGCCGGGGCCAGAGTTGGGGGGCTGCAGGATGCGGGGACCTCCTCGCAGCGCTGGGCTAGGGCTGAGGCCTGAGTAAGGAGTGGGGGGACGCTGGGGCCCTGGATGGCACAGACTCTAGGAAGGTGCTGGGTTCTGAGAGGAGTCAGGTGGGCACACAGGGGCGTTGGGGGATGTGAGCGGGGGCAGGAGACCTCAGAGAGGGGTACATACTCCCCCAAGAAGCAGATTTGCTGGAGGAACAGGAAAAGTCATTAAAAATGTCTCAAGTCAGGCCTGCCAGGGGTAGACACCTGCATTCTCTGCGGGGAGGAGCTAAGGTCAGGGCTCGGCTGAGAGACTTAGTTCCTGGGAAGTCTGGGAGGGGGAGGGTGTTGAGGCCCAACAAGTGGGCTGCAGGGCTGGGGCAGGGGCTGGGCTGGTCCTCATCCCTCCTTTCCCTGGTGTCCCATCTGTGCCGTTATGGAGGACATGAGCTCTAACAGCCCTGCCTCCGCGGCTCTGCCAACCAGCCCTCATGACTCCCCAGTTCCGCCTCAGCCCACCCCTTCCCGGCATCTCTTTTCAAAGGCCAGGCCTGGGGCTCGGGGCTCAGCTCTCCTCCCCCGGGCCTGCGGGCGGAGGGAGGTGTCCCGGCAGTAATTACCTCCTGGACAGGGTAATTAGGCTGGGCCCAGGATGGCACTAGCAAAACGGCCCCTCTTACACATGCCTGTACTCAGTCAGTCCCACTCCCTGACATGGTTCACAGTTCCCATGAGGTGTGTGCATGCGTGTGTGTGCACATGGCAGACAGGCCCACACATGGCCTCCGGTGTGGCGCAGTGACTAAGTACATGTTTCTCCGTGCTGTCCTCCTGGGTGTGTGTCTCCAGTCACCGTGGGAGTGTTGATGTGAACCTGTGTTGGTGTCAGAACGCGTCTGTGAATGTGTAAGACAAGATGACTGTGCATGAGTGTATGTGGGCCAGACCTCCCAGGCCCCCTGGCCATCCTGCCCAAGCTGCTGTCTCCCTCCCTGCTGCCCACATCCCCCCGGCTTGGTGCCCAGGCCTCAGTGGGCGGGTGTCACTGGGAGGTCACCCTCACCGCTATGGGTGACTCACTGGGAGGCAGGAAGGAGAGGATCCTGCCTCCCCCGGCCCCAGACACACCCCTTCGGCCCTGAAAGTCCTGGCCCCAAGAGACCAGGCAGGATGGGCTGGGCTGGGATGCTCTTGGCCAGGCCCCGATGGCCATGGATGTGAGCTGACCCTCTGAGGCCCTCCAGGCGTCCAGGAGAGCAGCACCCCACCTTCCCCTCTGGACAGTGAGGGCATCATGGGGCAGGCAGGAGGGGGGCTGGGTCCGTGCGTGAGCTCAGGGCCCCAGGCTGGATGTCGGGTTGGGATGTGCGTGTGTGTGGTAGAGAGACCGAGGCCCCATCCTCTCACTCAGTCACTCCGTTCATGCCCCCTGCACCTCATCTGGAGCCCAGAGCTGAGGCAGACCTGGCCCTGCACTTCAAAGCACCTTTATTGTGTGGGAGACAGAGCTGACAGTAATAGCCAAGTCAAGTGCCAGGCAGAGCTGGAGCGGAGGGTGATAACTCAGGAGAGGGCACAGGGGTGGTTGGGATGTGAGGAGGAGAAACTGACACTGGAAGGATAAGATGGGAATATACAGAGATGGGGGACAGGCTCTGAAGTGGAGGGAATAGCATGAATACATCCCTGGAGGGAGCGGATGTGGCTTCTTTGTAGTGGGAGTGAGTCCTGTGGAATGGGGTGGGTACACACGGAAAATGCAGAGGGGATGGGCTGAAGGAAAGTTCGTTCTGGGTCATGGAGAGCCTTAAATGTCCCAGCAAGGAAGCCAGCCTTGAGCAGGGGTGTGACAATGCAAGGGCTTTGCTTGAGGTAGGGGAGGAGGAGGGGGAAGAGAGGGGTGCTGGGATGTGAACAGGCAGGAGAGAAGCAGGGAGCCAAGGAGTTTGTGGCAAGGCTCAAAGCAAGGGAGGGGCAGAGGGCATGGGGCAGAGGGGAGATGGACTCTGAGGCAGTGCAGAGGCCAGAACTGCGCGGGGCGGGAGCAGGAGAGATGGGCCTCCAGGCTCAGCTGTGAGTGACCAGGGCAGGCAGGGAGTGCTGGGGCCTAAGGTCAGAGAGGTGGGCAGTCGGGATGATTTCCGACAGTGTCCCCTGGGTGGAGGGGCCCAGAGAGGTCCCGGGGGCTGTAGCTACAGATGTGGGCATGGTTGGCAGTGGTGAAGTGCGGGCCCTGGGATGGCAAGGTGGAGGGAGGGAGAGGGACAGGAGAGCCCAGAGGGGGCCGAGGCCTGAATCAAAAGGAGGCTGTAGAAGAAGGAGTGCAGGTACAGATCGCTTTCCAGGAAAGGCAGAGCAAAGCCAGAAGAGGAAGAGGCTGTTCCATCGCCATTTGCTACTACTTACTAAGTACCCTGGGTCAGGCACTGTGCGAAGCATTAAAAAAAATTATGATTTTTTTTGTTGATTTCAGAGAGGAAGGGAGAGGGAGAGAGAGAAACGTCAATGATGAGAATCATTGATTGGCTGCCTCCTGCACGCCCCCTACTGGGGATTGAGCCCGCAACCGGAGCAGGTGCCCTTGACCGGAATTGAACCTGGGACCCTTCGGTCCAAAGGCTGACGCTCTATCCACTGAGCCAGACCAGCTATGGCTGTGCTAAGCATTTGTACAGGCATCACCTAATTTCATAGACACACATCCTACAGATGAGGACACAGGCATAGGGAGAGGAAGTAAGTTCTTAGGGCCACGCAGTGGTCCCGTGGCCTCCTAGCTAGGATTTAAGTCCAAGACTTAAGGCTCAGAAGCCAACATGGATAGAAGGATGTCGGGGATCCTAGAGGGCAGTTTCCGTGTGTTTGTGTGTTACAAAAACCATGGATGTGGGTTCTCCAGGAGGACAGAGCCAGTGGGTGGCAAGGAAGTAGGAATGAGGGGGGAGACAGGATGTGGGTGAGGGACTGGGCCTGGGTGCTGGGGTGGGGCTGCCTGAGCCCTGACCCATCTCCCTCCCCAGTGGTGTGCCCTCTGCCCTGCATGAATGGCGGCCAGTGCTCCTCCCGAAACCAGTGCCTGTGCCCTCCGGACTTCACGGGTCGCTTCTGCCAGGTGCCTGCCGGAGGAGCCGGCGGGGGCACGGGGGGCTCAGGCCCTGGGCTGGGCAGGGCCGGAGCCCTGTCCACAGGCGCGCTGCCGCCCCTGGCTCCAGAGAGCGAGTCTGTGGCCAGCAAGCACGCCATCTACGCAGTCCAGGTGATCGCTGATCCGCCCGGGCCCGGGGAGGGGCCCCCTGCCCAGCATGCGGCCTTCCTGGTGCCCCTGGGGCCGGGACAGATCTCTGCAGAAGGTACCGGGTGACAGACCGGCCTGAGCGGGCGGGCGCTAGGGTGGCGGGACGGCAGAGGCTAGCCCTGGAGGAGCTCCTGGCTGCCCACCGAGGCGGGCGCGGGGCAGTCCTGAGGCCACCGTGCCCCGCCCCCAGTGCAGGCCCCGCCCCCCATGGTGAACGTGCGTGTCCACCACCCGCCGGAGGCCTCGGTCCAAGTTCACCGCATCGAGGGGCTGAATGCCGAGGGCCCAGGCCCCTCCCAGCACCTGCTGCCGCACCCCAAGCCCCAGCACCCCCGGCCACCCACCCAGAAGCCCCTGGGCCGCTGCTTCCAGGACACGCTGCCCAAGCAGCCCGTGAGTCTCTATGTCTCTCAGGCTGCCCTGACCCAACCCAAGGGGATTGCTCAAAACTGGGGGTCTGGGGGGTGAGGAGGGAGGAGAAGAGCCTCAGGAGGGAGGCTGGGTGGGGGCTGGGCGCCCTGTGACCCGGTCCGTACTCCCCCCCTAGTGCGGCAGCAATCCCCTGCCAGGCCTCACCAAGCAGGAGGACTGCTGCGGGAGCATCGGTACCGCCTGGGGCCAGAGCAAGTGCCACAAGTGCCCCCAGCTGCAGTGTGAGTGCCTGGCTCAGGCATGGGACCCACACACACTCCTCCTGCACCCCCACCCCCCAGCCACCGCCCATCCAACTCCTCTGCCCCTCCCCGTTCCCCCCCAGCAGGCCCTCAGTGCCCTCCCCTGCCACTCTCTCCTCTCTCTGCAGACACAGGGGTGCAGAAGCCAGGGCCTGTGCGTGGGGAAGTGGGCGCTGACTGCCCCCAGGGCTACAAGAGACTCAACAGCACCCACTGCCAGGGTAGGGCCGGCCGGGAGATTCTGTGGGCTGGAGGGCGGGCCAGTTGTCCCTGGGGGAGGTCCCAAGGTGTTGGAGGGAGGAGGTGGGGATGGGGCAGGACCTTGAGGTTCTTGGAGCAGCTTGCTGTCACCCTATGGCCCAGACTAGAGGGACCAAACTCCCACTTACCACAGACATCAATGAGTGTGCAATGCCGGGCATGTGTCGCCACGGGGATTGCCTCAACAACCCGGGCTCCTATCGCTGCGTCTGCCCACCGGGCCACAGCCTGGGCCCCTCCCGCACACAGTGCATTGGTGAGACTGGGGCTTGGGTTCCTGGGAGGTCACAAGGCAGGGGCTAGAGGGGTAAGGCTACAAGCAGCAGGGTCAGAGGTCAGAATGGAATCCAAAGTTGGAGAAACAAGACACAGAGGAGTGGCCAAGAGTCACCGGAGATCTGGGGTTAGAGGTCACATGGGGTCAGGGACTATATGGAGTCAGGGTCATATGAGAACATGGACTTGAGTAGGAGGGAGAAAGTCCAGAGCAGCTAGAATTGGGTCAGTGGGTTCAGTGGTCACAGAGGTTTCAGGAGTCTCATGAGGTCAGAGTAACAGGCCCAGGGGTCACGTATATTCAGGGTCAAATGGGGTCAGGGGCCACATGAGGATCAGGCTGGCCAGAGGCAAGGTCTGGAGCGGCTGGGAGGAGGGATGTGGGCAGCGTTCAGGCCCAAATGCCCATGCCCATCACCCGCCCCTGCAGCAGACAAGCCAGAGGAGAAGAGCCTGTGTTTCCGCCTGGTGAGCCCCGAGCACCAGTGCCAGCACCCGCTGACCACGCGCCTCACCCGCCAGCTCTGCTGCTGCAGCGTCGGCAAGGCCTGGGGTGCGAGGTGCCAGCGCTGCCCCGCCGATGGCACGGGTGAGCCTGGGGCCTCTGGGGCTAGGGGGCTGTCTAGCTGTGTGCCTGTCCAGGAAATACTCACTTCTCTGCCCCTTGCTCTGGCCACAGCTGCCTTCAAGGAGATCTGTCCAGCTGGAAAGGGCTACCACATCCTCACTTCCCACCAGACACTCACCATTCAGGGCGAAAGTGACTTTTCCCTTTTCCTGCACCCCGACGGGCCACCCAAGCCCCAGCAGCTGCCTGAGAGCCCCAGCCGGGGGCCACCGCCTGAGAACACGGAGGAAGAGAGAGGTCTGGCTTGACCCTTTCTATTCTCTGACAGACACTGAACCCCTAGACCTGACCCCTCGACTCCTGATCCAGGGACATGACCTTGGAGTGTAACTTCTAACACCAAATCCCGGTCCTAACCGCTGACCGCCAGAGCTGCCCCTCTCACCCTAAGCAAGCTTGTAATCCCAGGACTTAACCCCCGATCGACAGGATCTGACCATCCATTGCCCTCCAGTTCTGTTCCTCTAACCCCACAACCCCTTTGACTTCCAGACCAGGGCCCTGATTCAGCCCAAATGCTGGCCCTAGATCTGACCTTCTGACCCTGACCTAGGATCTGACCCTAGCTGTAACCTCCTACACCTTATTCTATAACCCAAAGACCTTGACCAGCCAATCACTCTCCCTATCTGTTCCCCTGACGTGTGATGCAAGCACTCCATGACCCCAGGATCTGACCCTTGACACTTGACCCAGAGACATGACTGTTAAACTCTTAGAGCCGTAACTACAAATACCCGACGGCTGATCCCAGACTTGACTCCCTTCCCCCAGCCCAGCACTGAATGGCCCCATCTTCTTCCCTTTTAGGGGTGAGCACAGACTCAGTGAGTATGAGAACCTAGGCGGGGGGGACAGGGAGGCACAGAAGACACAGCGGGCTTATGCTGCTGTCACCTGCAGCCAGGGCTCGAGGAGCAGTCAGCACAGCAGAGCCACCCGACCGCCACCGCCTCTCCTGCCAGGCCCTACCCTGGTGAGATGGGCACTGCAGGAGCCAGTCCTCAAGGGCTGTCACTGCTGGGGGAAGGTCACAGCTGAGGCACGGGGGGCGGGGGGGTGACGCTGGCTGTGAAGTTTCCAGCTGACTGCCTGTGGAGAGTGGGGCCGCTCTCCCACCCTCCTCCCCTCTATGGCTGTGTTGCTGCCCCCAGAGCTCATCTCCCGGCCCTCGCCCTCCACCGTTCGCTGGTTCCTGCCGGACTTGCCCCCGTTAGAGATCGCCCCTACTCAGGTCACAGGTAAGACCCGTCCACCTAGTCCATGCCCTGGGTAAGCCCTGCCCCTCGCTTAGTTTACCTCTGTCCCTCCCTCCCTCCAGTCAGTCTGGAGCTAGAACACTTTTCTGGGGCGTCCTGTGCACCAGGCCATGGGGACCCCTCTGAGTGCAGCAGAGACCCCACTCTGCCATATAATGATACAGGTATTATGATCAGCCCCGTCTGAAGCATTTATTCCTTCATTCAACGGATATTTGTTAAGCACCTACTATGTGCCAGGCCCTGGTTTAAGTGCTGGGATGCAGCAGTAAACAAAACAGTCCAAAATTCCCTGTCCTTGCAGAGCAGGCAGACGACAAACAGATTAATGAATAAAAATCTAGTCTGTCTCATAAATGCTTGAAAAAAATAATAAGCCAGAGGAGAAGAAAGGAATCTGGGGGTTGTGATAACAGGGAGCAGGCAATGAGAGAAGACTTTCTGAGCAGGGCTTTAAAGATTGTTAGAAATTAAAGAGGAGGAGGTTGGTGAAAAAACATTCCAAGGGAAGTTAAGTTTGGGCAAAGCCAATGGAAACATGAAACTGGTGGAAGAGGGAGAAACCACACACAGATCAGTGTTTCTGAACCAGAGCAGGGCCGGCACATGGAGCCTTGCTAAGAGGCTTGGGTTTGATCCCAAAGGCTGTGGGAAGTGTCTGCAGGGTTCTGGGCATCATAATTGCTAGCTGTAGCTGAGCAATCGCCCTGTGCCGGGCACTCACTGAAGAGATCTACATGCTAAATAACATTTAGCCTCTCACACTCTGTGAAGTGGGCATTGTTGGCCTCCTTTTCCAATAAGAAAGCTGAGGCTCAGAGAGGTTCAGTAACTTGCCTCAGGTCACACAGCTGAGCTAGATTCAAGCCCATGTGTTTGTGGATTCCAAAGCCACAAGGGAGCTGTCAGCCTGACTGAAACCTGGAGGCTAGATTTGCTCCTGGGTGAGGGCTTGGGTGGATGATGGATGCCCTGGAGGCCTGCACTGACTAGGAAAACCCAATGACAGCCCTGGGGACTGTGGAGTGTGAGGAAGAGGCACCTGGGAGGGTTCTCAGAGGGGATGTTAAGAACGCTTAGGAGAGGCGCTCAAGGCAGAAAACAACCCGCAAAAGCCCACTGGCCAGGTGTGTTTGGGGTAGGGCAGAGTTCAGCATCAAAGCCTGGGCTGCATGGAGATGGAGGAGGGGAAGCGAGTCAGGGGTAGGACCAAAAGGAGGAGGAGGAGGTAGGAGTCGGGAAGTCCTGGGAATGGTGACAAAGAGGGTGAGAGGGGTTCCTGGATCTGGCCACTTATGCACCACCATGAGGCAAGCCACAGTTCCCAGGAAACCCGCTCCTGCCTGCCTTGGGAGGGGGAGGGCTGAGGTCCCTAGGCAATGGGGGTGAGGGTCACATGGCTGGAGGATATTGGTGACTGAGGCTGCAGGGTTTAAAATATTGAGGTAACGGGTCAGGGTACGGTGAGTGGAGGTTCTGAGCGGAGGAGGTAGGGATGTCAGGGCCTGGGGTGTGGTTTGGGGTTAACTGGGAAGGAGGTGTAGGAAAGTCTAAGACTTGGAGTGTGGGTGGGCAGGGACCGAAGGTCACGGTGTGACCAGGCTCAAGTTTCCCAATCATTAGGAATGGGGGGGGGGGGGGTGTTCCGAGGTCCCTACCAGGGACGCGGCGGAAAGTGAGCGCCCCTCCCCCGCCCGCCCGCAGAGACCGAGGAGTGCCGGCTGAACCAGAACATCTGCGGCCACGGGGAGTGCGTCCAGGGCTCCTCCGGCTACTCCTGCCATTGCAACCCGGGCTACCGATCGCACCCGCAGCACCACTACTGCGTGGGTGAGCGGGGCGGGTGGGTGGCCGCGGACGGCCCTGGCTCGCGACACCGCTTTGACGTCTCTGCCCTTCTCAGACGTGAACGAGTGCGAGTCGGAGCCGTGCGGCACCGGCCGGGGCATCTGCATGAACACCGGCGGCTCCTACAACTGCCACTGCAACCGCGGCTACCGCCTGCACGTGGGCGCCGGGGGGCGCTCGTGCGTGGGTGAGCAAGGCGGGCGGGGGCCGAGTGCCTGGGGGGCCGCCCTCCCGACCCCCGCCCCCCACCCCCCGGTGCACTCCGCTCGCGCCCCCTTCCTTCCGCGCAGACCTGAACGAGTGCGCCAAGCCCCACCTGTGCGGCGACGGCGGCTTCTGCATCAACTTCCCGGGTCACTACAAGTGCAACTGCTACCCCGGCTACCGACTCAAAGCCTCCCGCCCGCCCGTGTGCGAAGGTGTGGAGACGCCATCAGACCGACCGGGGTCCTCGGCTGTCCCTCGACCTGGGGTGGGGACGGGGGACCGGAACTGTCTGCCCCGCGCAGAGCCTCTCTGAGGTTGGGGTCCGGGAGCCCCGTTGATCTGTGACGGACGGAGGCGGCCCTGCTGCAGCCCTGAGCGCCCAGCCGGCCAGCTGTTCCCAAACGGGCCCTCCTCTCTCCCGCGCAGACATCGACGAGTGCCGGGATCCCAGCTCCTGCCCCGACGGCAAATGCGAGAACAAACCCGGGAGCTTCAAGTGCATCGCCTGTCAGCCCGGCTACCGCAGCCAGGGGGGCGGGGCCTGCCGCGGTGAGGGCGGGGCCGGGGCCGCCCTTTAGGGTAGGGGGCGGGGCTTCGAGGGCAAGGGCGGGGGAGCCGTCTCGGAGTTGCTCCCACGAGGGTCCGCGTGGGCTCCTGATGCGGCGGGGGCGGGGCTCGTGGCGGTGAGCGCCCCCTCCGGGGCGGGGCCTCCCGGGATTGGACGGTCCCCGCCCCCACCGCCGGCGGAGGGGACCCCACGCCCGCACGAGGCACCGCGCAGCGGGGCGGGATCCGAGCCGAGCCTTCTTTGCCGCAGACGTGAACGAGTGCGCCGAGGGCAGCCCCTGCTCGCCCGGCTGGTGCGAGAACCTCCCGGGCTCCTTCCGCTGCACGTGCGCCCAGGGCTACGCGCCCGCCCCCGACGGCCGCAGCTGCCTGGGTGAGCCACAGCCCTGCCCCGCACGCCGCCTGCCACGCGCACAGCCCGAGGGCGGGGACTGGGTCGCTGGGTCTCAGACGGGTGGGCAGGCGGTGACTAAGTCACCCCTCCGTTCACTGACCTGTTCACTCGTTTTCTCAGAGAGCCTGGCCGTGGAAGGGCCCCCAGAATTTCCACCTAGGAAGGGTCTCCGGAACTGCTTTTGCAAAACACGTTACTTAAATGAGGAGAAAAAAGATAAAAGAAGGGAGGGGCCGGGTAACTAATAGCCCCCGTTGCACTAGTGTTTCTTATGCCCCAAGAAGCCGTTTGGGGACAGGAGACACAGACAGCAGAGCGCAGGGCTGCGCGCCTGGAAGCGGCCTGGGTGCTCTTGGGAAACAGCAGCGGGGCTGGGGGCGGGGGAGGCCTGAATTGTCTTAGAAGATCGATAGGAATTAGCCAAGTAAAGGCGGGTGAGGGAACAGCACGCCAGGCAGAGGGACTCGGAGGTGAAAAACGGGGCAGAGTGTGCAGGGAGCTGTAAGGTACCAGCAGGAGAAGGGGGGAGTCTGGCTGGTGAGGGGCAGGTCCCCATCCCTTGCCCCTCCATCCCCCTGAGGTTGAGTTTCATCCTGAGGGTAAGAGGCGCCTGAAGCATTTTAAGGGGAAGAATGACAGGATTCACTAGCTGCTTTAGACAGTTTCCTGATGCCAAGGTGGAGAGTGGCTGGTCTGTTGGAAAGACTCAGGACAGAGATGCTGGTGGGTGTGAGAAGCGTGGTGGCCTCGGGTGGTCATGAGATGGTGTGATATTAGAGAGAGAGTTAACTGGAGTCCAGGTGAGGGAGAGAAGGGCGGGAGGGCCCTCTGGATTTCCAGTTTGGGTGACTCGGTGGGTATGCTTCTCACTGGGAGAGGCTCCCCAGGACTGGGGCATGTTTGAGAAGGAAGACGCTAAGGTTCATGTTGGACAGGTTGAGTGGGTGGTCCCTGTGGGCCTCTCAGCTGGAGATGCCAGCAAAGGGTGGGCCATACGGATTGGAAGCCTGGGCCAGCCACACCCACCCAGAACTGGGGGCTGTGGGACTTTAGGGTGTGCATGCTCAGCCAAGGGGGTGGGTCCCGTGAGGGGAGCTTGGCAGAGCCTTGGGGACACTGCCACATGAGTGGCAGGCAGGGGAATAGGAGCGGGAAGTGGGGGAGAAGGCGTGGTGGGATGGCCCAGGAGCACAGCTGAGAAGCTGGGTAGGAGAGGCTTCCAGGGAGAGGAGGAGGAGCTAAATGAAAGAGAGGTTCTTGTAAACTTACTTACTGGTGACCTAATCAGGTCCCTGGTGGCCTTGGCAGAAGGCTTCTGTGGCATGATGGGAGTCGGAGACGCAGGGAGCACCGAGGGAGAGCAGGAGCTGGGGTCGCTGGGTGGGTTCTAGGGCTCTAGGCTGAAGAGGAGATGCCAGGAAGGTGAGCCACGGAACAACAGGGGCAGCTGGGAGAGGAGCCATGGGTAGGAGGACCATCTCTTGCTCTACTCCAGTGGTTCTCAACCTTCTGGCCCTTTAAATACAGTTCCTCATGTTGTGACTCAACCATAAAATTATTTTCGTTGCTACTTCATAACTGTAATGTTGCTACTGTGATGAATCGTCATGTAAATATCTGATATGCAGGATGGTCTTAGGCGACCCCTGTGAAAGGGTCGTTCGACCCCCAAAGGGGTCGCGACCCACAGGTTGAGAACCGCTGCTCTAATGGGACCAAGAAGGAATGGATGGAGATAATGATTTTCAGGAGGTTAAAAATCACCCTTAATTCTCTCAAGTAAACGTGAGGGCCAGAGTTGAGTAGGGGACTGGGGAACAGTCAAGGTTTGGAACTGCCCTAGGGGCTTTCCAGAAGTCAAGGCTGGAGAGGAGGGGAGAGGGTGGCCATAGCCACACAGGACCTGGCCAGAGGGAGGGGCCGTGGCCCAGTGCACTCAGCTTGGTGGCTGGCTCGAGCCCCGCTCAGCACTCAGATCCGGAGGCGGAGAGGCAGGCCGTGGCTCTGTCTTTGCCAGACCAGTGGAGAGAGGAGAGGTTGTCATGGGCCCCTGGGAGAGGGTGTAGAGGAGACTGGAACAGCCGAGGCAGTGGGAGGAAGCAGCCTCTGGGACAGATGCCCCAGGTGGGGCAGATTCCAGCCCCTTGTCCCGAGAGAGAGCGGCTGCCTCTGAGGTGGTTACAAACCGAGGGATCAAGGTCAGAGGCTGGGCTGGCTGTCCACACGGATGCTGAAAGCTTCTAGGATGAGGGGGAAGACAGAGGGAGAGGGACTAGGAAGGTGGGTGCTGAGAGCCATAGAATAGAGAATGGAGGCTGGCATAGGGCCAGGGGCACCTCCATGGCTTGGAAGGAGCCTGGGGTGTGGGCAACATCAGTCTTCTCCCAGAGGGGACTGTGGAGCAGCATTTCTCAGCGGGGAGCCAGGTTCCTTCCCTTCCTGTGAGAAGGACAGACATGCAGGAAGCATTACTGACACGGGAAGAAAGGGAGCCATGGCAGGTGGGGGAAGGATAAGAGCAGAAATGAGAGGAAGCCCAGGGCAGTATGGGAAGAGGGGTTGCAGAAAGATGCCTCTTGTTTGGTGAGGATGAGCAAAGGAGAGGAAGGCCCGCACTTTTGGAATCAGACAGGGCCAGGCTCCCTGGCAGCACCTGGCCTGGGCCCCGGGGCACCGTGTCCCACTTGGGAGTGGGGTGACGGTCCCCTGCTTCTCCTGAGCTCTGCTGGCCTCAGCTCTTACCTCCAGGCTGAGGGCAGGAGTGGGAAAGGGTAGTAGAGGCCTGCGACACTGCCTCCACCCTGGCCCTCTGACCCCCACCCCCACCCTGTGCCCTGCAGATGTGGATGAGTGTGAGGCCGGGGACGTGTGTGACAATGGCATCTGTACCAACACGCCAGGCTCCTTCCAGTGTCAGTGTCTCTCTGGCTATCATCTGTCAAGGGACAGGAGCCGCTGTGAAGGTAAGAGGCGCCTACAGCTGGGGGGCTGGCCTATTCCTCCCTCCCCCAGAACCTCCACTGCCCAGCCCCAAGTCCAGGAGCTATGTGTAAACAAGCCAACCATTCCCTGGTCTGGCCCCCATCCTCATCCAAGATGGGACATGGCGTGTGGGCCACACCTGGGGCTCTGCGGGAAGCCGTGGCAGCCTCAGCTGTGTGCGGAGCAGCCCCTGAGATGCTCCACCTCTTGGATCCCCTACAGACATTGATGAGTGTGACTTCCCTGCAGCCTGCATTGGGGGTGATTGCATCAACACCAATGGCTCCTACCGATGTCTCTGTCCCCAGGGGCACCGGCTGGTAGGCGGCAGGAAGTGTCAAGGTATGGGGGGATTGGGTGTGAGCTCCTGAGGGGGAATGACAGGGAGCAGTCATCTCCTAGGCACACTGTTGATCTGTCTGTCTTTTCGTCTATCCATCCACTCAGTCATCCTTCCACTCTTTTACTTAGAATAACAGCAACGATGACAGTAATTACGCGGCGCCTACTATGTGTCAAATCACCTTGACATGTATTCATCCAACAAGAGTTTACTGAGAACCTACTATTTATTGAGCAGTGACCCAGGGCTCCCAGCTTGGGGAGGCTGGTGTGTAAACTGATTCTTACCGCTCAGGGTGCTGGGTGCCAAAAGTGGTCTGAGCTAGTGATTAATTGCAAGGAGTGCCGACAGCTGAATCAGAACCTGAAGCATAAATAGGATTCCCTGAAGCAAACCATGTTCCCTCTCTCTTCTCGGCAGAGAGAGCAGCCTGGGATGGTATTCCAGACCCAAAGAACAGTATTTGCAAAGCACAGAGATCTGGAAGGAGCTAGTTGTGTGTTTAGGAGGGAGTGGACCCCTGTACCCTAAACACAGAGTAGAGGTGCTGGTGGTTTAAAGGGCGATGGGGCTTAAAGATACTGGGAGACCAAAATGAAAACGTTCTCAAGTGCTGACCTGAGAGTTAGGACTTCATTCTGCTGTCAGTGGGACTGACCAGCTGCTCACAAGAGTTGCAGATTCACTTTAGGGTTCATAAAGTCTGCCTGTGTCCACACATCTCCCCGCATGCAGACAGGAGAGGACTCCTGTTGTGTGCACTTCGAGATCAAAGTGGAAATTCAGGTTCTGAACTTGTGTGAGGCCCTTGAGGCGCACCCCCAGGGGAAGGGGCTGGTTTCCCTCTGAACAGCTCTTCCTGTCCCCCTCACTCCCTGAAGACATAGATGAATGCAGCCAGGACCCGGGCCTGTGCCTTCCCCACGGGGCCTGTGAGAACCTGCAGGGCTCCTATGTCTGCGTCTGTGATGAGGGCTTCACGCCCACCCAGGACCAGCACGGCTGTGAGGGTGAGTGCCTCCCAGCTCCCTCTTCTGACCAGATGACTCCTCTGAGCTGCAGCTGGGGTTCAGAGATGCATCCTGGTCCCAGCCTCCGGAATTCGGGGAACAGGGAGAAATTTCTTTTGCCTGGAAGAATCCAGTGGGGCCAGACCTGGCTGAGGATGGAGGGTGGCCATCACTGGGTGGCTCTGGGGAGGCAGGGAGTGTGGGGGCGCAGAGGGATGAGGTTGGCGGGCCGTGTGGACAGGAAAATACAGTATCAGCACCCTGAGCTGCCCTTCCCTCCCCTCAGAGGTGGAGCAGCCCCACCACAAGAAGGAGTGCTACCTGAACTTCGATGACACGGTGTTCTGCGACAGTGTGCTGGCCACCAACGTCACCCAGCAGGAGTGCTGCTGCTCGCTGGGGGCGGGCTGGGGAGACCACTGTGAGATCTACCCCTGCCCGGTCTACAGCTCAGGTCAGGAGCCAGCAGCCCTCCCCTTCCTAGAACCTGTTTCTTCATTAGGAAATGGATTGGGGGGAACGAAGCTGGGAGCTCCGAGGTGAAACGGCAGCCAGCACGCAGGCAGGCACGCACCTGCTGCTCAACCCTGCCTCCTTCCTTCCGCTCTCATTCCGCAGCTGAGTTCCACAGCCTCTGCCCGGATGGGAAGGGCTACACCCAGGACAACAACATTGTCAACTACGGCATCCCGGCCCACCGAGGTAAGCGCCGCCCACACCGCCATCGCCGGCCCCGCCCCCCAAGCCCCGCCCCCATCACTCACGGAGCGGCGGGGAAAGCCTGTCCCACCGAGCTGCTCTGCTCCGGTGGTCAGCCTGGCTCGCGGCCCGGGCTTGCCAGGCCTCAGTGGCCCCGCAGGTAGAGGCTGCTGTGCGCTCACGGCTTGTCACTCCGCAGACATCGACGAGTGCATATTGTTCGGGGCGGAGATCTGCAAGGAGGGCAAGTGCGTGAACACCCAGCCCGGCTACGAGTGCTATTGCAAGCAGGGCTTCTACTACGACGGGAACCTGCTGGAGTGCGTGGGTGAGTGCCGACGGCCCGGCGGCCAGGAGACACGCATGACGCCGGGCCGGCTGCTACCGCCTGGGTTTTCCTCCCTGCAGACGTGGACGAGTGCTTGGACGAGTCCAACTGCCGGAACGGAGTGTGTGAGAACACACGGGGCGGCTACCGCTGCGCCTGCACGCCCCCCGCCGAGTACAGCCCTGCCCAGCGACAGTGCCTGAGCCCCGAGGAGATGGGTGAGGCCCGGCCTGCTGGCTGGGGAAACAGGAGGAAGGCGGTGGCCTGGGATGAGCTGTGACACCTCCCCCCATCCATACCCTCACTGTCCGTAGACGTGGACGAGTGTCAGGACCCCGCAGCCTGCCACCCTGGCCGCTGTGTCAACCTACCGGGTTCCTACCGCTGCGAGTGTCGCCCGCCCTGGGTGCCCGGGCCCTTTGGCCGAGACTGCCAGCTCCCCGAGAGCCCGGCTGGTGAGGGCGAGGGTCATCGCACGGACTCCAGGGCCCTCTGCTGTGTGAAGCCTTGGGGCGCAGGTGGGTGGTCCTTGCTTTGGGCTTCTCCCTGACAGGTCCCCTTCCGCAGAGCGTGCCCCGGAGCAGCGGGACGTGTGCTGGGCCCAGCGCGGAGAGGATGGCATGTGTGCGGGCGCCCTGGCTGGGCCCACCCTCACCTTTGAGGACTGTTGCTGTCGCCAGGGCCGCGGTTGGGGTGCCCAATGCCGCCCGTGCCCGCCACGCGGAGCTGGTGAGCCGACCAGGGAAGGGTTGGCCCAGAGGGAATTGGGGGCAGGAGCTGAGTGCATTGACCGCGCTGACCGCTGCCTGCCCCTCCCAGGATCTCAGTGCCCCACATCGCAGAGTGAGAGCAATTCCTTCTGGGACGCGAGCCCCCTACTGCTGGGGAAGCCACCGCGCGGTGAGTGTAGGGAGGGGCGCAGGCGGGAGTCAGGCCATCGCCGGGCGGGCGGTGTTGACGTCTTGTTCTGCTGGCTGCGCAGAGGAGGACAGCTCCGAGGAGGATTCGGACGAGTGCCGCTGCGTGAGCGGCCGCTGCGTGCTGCGGCCCGGCGGCGCCGTGTGCGAGTGTCCGGGTGGCTTCCAGCTTGACGCCTCCCGAGCGCGCTGCGTGGGTGAGCTGGGCGGAGGGGGCGGGGCCAGAGGCTGGCGGCGGGGCGGGGCCATGTGTCATCTGCGTGGACCAGAAGCTCGGGCTGTGCAGTTCCGGTCCCCTCGCAAAGTCCACACCCGTCCCCACCTCCAGACATCGACGAGTGCCGAGAGTTGAACCAGCGCGGTCTGCTGTGCAAGAGTGAGCGCTGCGTAAACACGAGCGGTTCCTTCCGCTGTGTCTGCAAACCTGGCTACGCGCGTATCCGCCCGCACGGGGCCTGCGTGTCCCAGCGTCCCCAGCGTCGCCGCTGACACCACGTTCAACCGGGACCTCAGCGATCACCAAGCGGTTTCTGCCCGACACGGGGGCGAGCTCAGCCTCTACCTTCTGCCCAGATTCGGGGTGGGACCCAGGGACCCCCAGGCCTGTAGACCCCTTCCAGGGCCCGTGTTCCGAGGGTGCCCATCTGGCTCCACCTGGTTTACAGGTGGATGCTGGGTCTCCCGGGCCTGTCGGCCTTCCTCCCAGAGGGTGTTTCCTAGAAACTGATAAATCAGATCCTGTCTCTTTATTCTTGGCTTTTAAAGCAAATTGTATGTTCACCTCCGTGGTAGGCATGGACTCCGCAGGGCAGTGCCAGACCCCAGCCTCCTCGGAGGGGCAGATGGAGCCCAGCACAGGGGTGTGAAATAGAATTTATTGTGGCTCTGATTATGTACATGTGAGATGTGCCTGGCCGGGCTGGCCGGGCTGGCATGGTTTGTACAATAAATACATCCATGGGGCTGTTCCCCGTGGCCGGGAAGCGCCCACACCAGCAGTTCAGTCCAGCTTCCGGGTCCCCAGCTTCATGGGGCCCTTGGCGGCCTTCTTCTCAGCACGTCTGGCTTCCATCTCCCGCCGACGTTCTTCCCGCTTCTTCCGGGCCAGCTCAGCCTTCGCCTGCCCTGCAACAGGAAGGGGAAGCAGGCTGAGGCCTCGGGACAAGTGGGTCTGACTCCCAGCCCAGGCCTGCTGGAGGGGGAGGCGAGGACTGCCCTGATGTGCCAGCCCTCCTTGGGGAAGCACTTACGGCTCTCGGTCTCCAGGCCATCATCACCCCAGTTGTCATCACCCCACGAATCAGGTCTTGGCTGAAAAGGAAGCATGGCCTGAATTGGAGACCAGCTCCCTGTGGAGGTCCCTCCCAGGTCTGCACCCTCCCACTGGACTGGAGTTGAGTACCTGGGTGCCAACCTCCCGACGCGCCAACAGGTCAGCAAAGGGGTCGCCTTTGTCACTGGGCTCTGGTCCACCCCAGTTATACTCGCTGGTCAGCTGAGTGCCCTCAGGGGGTGGCTCCTGGGGACTTGGCTCCTGCCAACCCTGCTCCCACGAGCCCTCAGCTTCCCAGCTGCTCCAGTCCGACTCGGGAGATTTGTGGTCAGGGTTTCTGGTCTGCAGAAGAGAAGGGGGAGGTAGCACCAGACAGGGAGGGGCCAGGCGCAGCTTTCCATGCAAACACACACCTGTCCCATCCAGCTCACCTGCCCAGCGCGGCTGGCTTGGCCCCCAGTACTCCAGTTGTCCTGCTGAGCTAATACAGACTCGGCCTCCTGCTACAGTGTGGAAAGGAGAGAAAGACCATAGGACCACCCCCCACCTCCAACCCAAAAGGGCAGGAAGCCCTCCAGCCCCTTCCTAGCCATGGGTTCCACCGTTTTTTCTTTTGCCTTCACCTCATTTGCTCCTCAAGCCCTGCTTCACAGCTATAAGGTGCACACATTGAACCTGGCCTCCGTTACTCTTCTAGGCTGGGAATGAGGTCCAGAGTTCCACCCCTTCCCCAAAACTGCAGTCAGGCAGATGGGGAAATTGGGCCCAAAGCCCCACTCCATCCTCAGCCTGTCCTGAACCCCCCTCCCCCAGGGAGGACTGGTCTGGATCTAGGCCTGGGAGTGGCCTCTCCTTGCTGAGCACTGGGGCTAGCTGGGCTCTGAAGCAGGTGGAGGGACAGGGACAGGCGAGAGGGAGGCTCACTGGGCTGCTCCAACCCGTGCCCTCCAGCCTCTCACTGCCCACTGTGCTCCCTAGAGTTGAGTGGGAGCTCATCTGCCAGCTCTGGCCACAGTGGCCGCTCCATGTCTACTCACCAGGGATGCAGGCGAGGACAGGCCTGAGACAAGCCAAGCCCACAGGAGCCCCTTGAATGGCAGCCTGTGGCCTTTAAGCTGGGGGCCCCCTGGGAGGCCCCCTCAGCCCCACTCACCTCCAAGCTGCCCCAGTCTTCGTCATCCCATCTGTCGGCAGCGCCGCTGTCCTCTGCTGTGTCCTTGCCCTCCTCTTGTGCCTCCCAGTGTCCTGAGGTAACGGGTGTGGGAGGGGCAGGGGTAGGAGCCGGGGCAGGAAGTCCTGGGAAGCAGAGACTCACTGAGTTCCCACACACTGGGGCCCAGAAAAGTCTCAGAACAGGGCAGAGGTTTCTGGGGGTGGGGGCAGAGTGTAGGGAGGGGAGGCTCTTAACGGGACTAGATCCAACCCTGTCCCCTATGTCACTGCCCCAGGGGGAGTCAGACAAGAATAGCTCCTGGGTGCCAGCACCTCCAAAGCCTCTGCCACTGATGCAGCCGGTCTGAGACACTCACCCTCAGGCGTGGGTCTCTGGGAGACATTGGGCTCCCCTGGGGCAACCGTGGGGTGTGCACGGATCAGCTTGGAGGTGAGCGAGGAGACCCCTGTCACAGCCCATCCTGCCCAGCTGGCTGCGGCTCCTCCCATTCCAGGGCTGGAGGCGGCATGGACATCCTTCTCTGGGCAGTGATAGGAGAGAGACAGGTGTAGGCGCCTCAGGGGTCCATGGGGAATGTGATAGGGCAACAGAGGGATCTAGAGTGGGCACCCCTTCTCCAGCCTGCCTTCCCTCATCTGCAAGATGGGGGTGGGGAGAGCAGTATCAAGTCTGCTCTCTAAGGCTCTTCCAGATTTCAGATACTCCAACGAGGTGGGAGGGGCCAAAACACGTAGCAGTCAAGGATGTAGCAGGAGGGAACATGAGTGCGGGCCACTCACCCACTTCGGCCAGCTGGGTGGGGTCCTCTGACACAGACTCCAGTTTGGAAAGGAAACTTCGAATGGCCTTGAAGGCCTGTGGGGTAGCAAGGGGCAGAGCTGGGGCCTCCAGGGCTCCTGTGAGCCCCAAGAGGCCAGCTAGGGCCCACATACCCCCCAAGCCCCAGCTCCAGGGCCAGGCCCCATTTATGCCTCACCTGGTCCCGCACAGATTTCTCGGGATCCACAGTGAGGCCACAGAGCACGGGCAGGATTTTGTGGGCGCAGTCATTCATCGAGTAGAGGTTGTGGGTGGCAGCAAAGCCCAGAACACCGGCAACCCGAGACGGTGCAAACGGGTCCTTAGTGGCCCGGCTGAAGGCAGAGGTGAGGACCCTGTGTCTGGTCTGGGGTGGAGCAGGAGAGAGGGCCCCCGAGTGTAGGGTCAGTCCTGGGGCCCAGAACTGCCAGGCCTCACTTCCCAGAGCAGAGGCCGGCCGTCCACAGGGCTCCCAGAGGCTAAGAAATGGGTTAGTCACTAACAAGTGGGGGAGAATTGACTTAAAACTCTGGATCTTGGCTTCTCCTCCCAGATCATTGGACTAACAAGGTGACAGGGGCCGGAGCAGCAGCTGCCCTGGGGTGGGGGTTGTGCCTCCTTCCTACCTGCCCCACTGACCCAATTCATTCATTCCTGTCAACTATCTGGACACTGCAGTGTCTGCATTTACAAAACCTGGCTGAGAGGGTGCACACAGGCTGTGGGGGCCAGCAGGCCTGGGTTCGGTTCCCAGATCCACCCCCTACTGGCTGTGTGACCTGGCACAACGCACTCCACCCTCAGACATCAGGGCTGGGAGGACCTAGGACCGAGGTCTCTGGGAGGAAGATGGTTCACAAACAAGGAGGCCTGGCCCCAGAGGAGGCTGCGGTCCTGTGACAGTGAGCACTCCTGACCGCTGTGCAGGGCACTCACACTGGCGCTGAGGTAGGAGCCGATTTTTCCCAGGCAGACGGTGGTGTTGCAGCGGATGGGGCCCTGCTCGTCCTTGGCCTGCAGCCGAGCGAAGTGCTTCATCAGCTCCACATTGAGGTTGGCCTCGTTCAGCTTCGGGGCCAGGAGCAGCATGGACTGCAGGGTCAGGGACAGTGGACATTGTGGGTCACATGAAGAAGGGCCTCCTGGGAGGGTGCAGAGGCCACCGGTGGCCCTGGGCACTGACCTGCCAAAGCCCTCCCAAACCTACCTCCCAACCTGGTCCTGTACCCACAGTGCTGAGGACAGGGACCCCACTTTGCTCTCCCTTTTACAGCAAAACCTCCTAAGTTTGTCTGCACTCCTGTCTCCCACCTCTCATCTGCTCTCTCTGGCATGCGTGCAACCCTCCTCGGACTTGCACCCCACACTCTCTACCAGTCGGCTCAGGTGGAGGGCACCAGTGACTCCCATGTCGCTAAATCCAATGGTCAATCTCCATCCTCTCTGAACTCAACCCTCAGCAGCTCTGACACCCCTGAGCTCTCCCTCCTCTTTGAAACTTCGGTCTCTGGTCTTCCAGAATACCATCCTGTCCTGGTTCCCCGCTGACCCGGCCAGCTGGCCTCCTTGGCCTCCTTTTGCTGAGCTCTGTCTGTTCAGACCCCAGAGCCACCCGTCAGGCCACGTCTTTTTCACGCCTCACCCGAGGCGATCTCACCCTCCCAGGGCTTTGAATGCCCGTTAGCCGACAATGCCCAGATGCGCGCCTCTAGCCCAGACTCGTTCCCTAAACTGCACACATGCATAGCCAGAGGACATCGCCACTGGCTAACAGACATGACCAAGACTCAGCCCAACTCCTCCCCCACACCTGTCCCTCCCGGTCTTCTCAGTAAATGGCAACTCAACCTTCCAGCTGCTTAGGGCAGAAGCCTCGGACTTCCCTGACTCCATATCCACCCATCAGCAAATACCACAGATTCCACCTTCAATATGTGGCCCCTTCTCTCTCCTCCTGCCGCTACCACTCACATCTCAGCCTCTGTCCTCTCCCCTGGGCCACTGCAACAGGCCCTAACAGCGCCTTAGCTTCTACCCTTGCTCTGAGGGTCATTCTCCACACAACACAGCGGTTCTTTTGACCAGGTCAGTGCTCGGCTCCTGTTCCATCGAATGCATCAGCTCCCTGCCACACCCTATGAGGCCCTGGCCCCCAACCCCACCAACCTCTCAGGGCCCACTCCCACACCCAGATCCCTTCAGCCACACTAAATCTCTTGCTGCTACTTCTATACTCCAGGCACTTGCCAGCCTCAGGACCTTTGCACATGCTATTCCTTCTGCAGACGGCACATTTCCTTCAGATCTCCATGTACCTCGATCCTTCACCTTTCCTTGAATGACACCTCCTTAGCAAGGTCTACCCTGACTACTATTTGTAAAACCCTTCTCTTCACAGTCTATTACTTCCTAATGTAATACATATTTTGAAATTCTGTTTATTGTCTGCCAAGCCCACACCCCATCCCCTCAAAAGAAGCTCCATGAGAGCAGGGAGTCCGGTCTGCCTGTGCTACCGTATCCCAGTGAGGTGCTCAGCCAGTGTCTACTGAACATAGGACTATAGGCTATGCCCACCTCTCCCCCCACAGCTGCTCAGCTGCACCCATGGCCTGGATCCACATGCAGGATGGTGCCTGCCCATCCCATAACCTTCTCAGACTCACAGGCCAAAATCAAGACCTCTGTGTCCTGGGGTAAGCCCCCTCCAACCCTTGGAAAACCAGGGTGGCCACTCTGGGCCTGGCCACACCCACCTTGACGGTCTGCTCCCGGATGGCAGGGTTGGTGTCCAGGAAGCCATGCACGACGTGGGGAAAGATCTGGGTGTTGACTGTTGGCTCATCAAGGTATTGGATGAACTGCTCCATCTGGCCAAGTGGGAAGTGGGAAAACCCAGTCAGTCCCTCCATCCCCCACCCCAGCCACGGGACCACTCTTGGCTTGGTTTCTCCACCTGGCAGGCACTGGCCAGCCAAGTGAGTCTCCTGAGCCTCCATGTGGAATCTGGCCTCAAGCTAATGAGTGAGAAGAGGCCAGGAGGATGCTGGGAAGAGCTAGGCACTGGGAATGGGAGCGCTTGGACTCTGGTCCTCCTCAGCAAGCCAACTGTGTCACGCCCCCTCTCAGACTCCCCACTACTTCTTTCGTAAAAGGGGGCATAATCCCCAACCAGACAAGGGATGTGAGGCGGGCTGTACATTTCCTTTTACTGTTTTTATTGATTTTTAGAGAGAGAGGAAGGAAGAGATAGAAACATTGATGAGAGAGAAACATCATCAACTGGCTGCCTCCAGCACGCCCCCTACTGGGGATCGAGCCTGCAACCCGTGTGTGCCCTGACTGGGAATCAAACCAGCAACCTCTTGGTTCATGGGTGGACGCTCAGCCTCTGAGCCACTGGCTGGATGAGGGCTGGTACATTTGTCAGCTGGAGAGGGAATGCCTGAGAGCCACCGGTATGTCCTAGTTCACAGGGGCCCCCACCCTCCATCTCATCCATCTTGTCTGATGCTCCCTGCTGCCCTGGAGTTGGCAGGAGACATTATCCCTTCTCTAGAGGGCTAAAGTGCTACCGTATCCCAGTGAGGGGCTCAGCCAGTGTCTACTGAACAGAGGCTGGAGATGGGAGCGTTTGAGCCCTGCAGCTAGGGCTGGCTGGGCATTCCCAAAGCTGCCAATGAGCCAGCCCTGTGATGATCTCGACTCCAGAGAGCACAGCCTCACTGGTCCCTTACCTGCATGTATGTTTGGGAAGGGGTTTCTAGAGTGCCAGGGCAGGGGCTCTAGTCACCTGCCTAGGGCTGGTGGTAAGGCAGGGGCCTCCCCAGCAACCAAGGTGGAGTCTGGGTGGAGTGGAAGGGGGCTGGCCGGGGCTACCTGCTGTAGGAGGCGGATGCGCATGGCCCGATCAGTGGATGAGAACATCTTGACCACGACAGGGATGATCTTCTGCTGATACTCCTCAGCACTGAGGAACTTGCCCACCTGAGGGAAGGAGCAGAAAAGGGCTCAGCTACGGCCACAGGATGGGAGTTGTCGTCAGTAGGCTTATTTAACTCCTGCTGATCCCCAGGGTGGGAATGGAGTGATGGGGGGGGGGGGGGGGCAGTCACTTCCTCAGCAGCCACTCTGCCCATATTCCATTTCAGTCAGCCCTGCCCTTGACCTTTCTGGGTCAGCCTCTCTTAGGAGGCTGATGGAAGTGCTGCGCCCCTCCCTAAACTCAGGTACCTACAAGCCAAATGCACACATATCTCCGCCTACAATTTCTGGGGGTTCCCAGTGACACAGGACTTACTACGCCCTGCACACCAAGTCCCTTCAGGAGAACGCGTTCTGGTGCCCAGTTAAGGGCAGACTGGGGTCTGAGGAAGGGGATAAAGACCTAGCCCACAGAAGGAGATCACGTGGTCATGAGGGAGGATGTAAAGTGAGGTGGTGAGCAGGTGATCCCCTGGGCCCTGGGAACCAGGATGGGATCACAGGTCAAACAGGAGAACTGTCTTGGTGACATGGAGGAAGGACTGAGGGCTCTGAAGCCAGAGGTCTTTGGAGAAGAATTTTGGAGGCACAAGGTTTCCCCTCCCCAAAGACCAAAAGTCCCCTCAGCCTCCCTGACAACTGGCCGGCAGGAAGCAACTCCTCAAATGGGCTTGGGTCTGCCCTAACCAACTCCTCATATGGGCTTGGAGCCTGCCCGTCCCTAGAATGGCTCCGCGGGGCTGGCCCCCAAAATGGGGCCTTCTCTTTTGTGGTTCCGATCCCAGCCAGTCTCTGGCCCCACAGTTCCTGAGGCTTTTAGCCTTGCCGTCTCCCCTCACTGAGGCCCCTGGCCCCGCTCACCTTGAAGAGGGGGGTGAGGACCACAGCCCCCGCATTCCCAAACTCGAAGGCAGTAAGCAGCTGGGGCAGCACCTTGTGCCGGCAGAAATCCTCGGGGAACGAGTCTAGGCTCTTGCTCAGCTCTTGGAAGAACTTTTGCTTCTCAGCCGGCTCTTTGATCTGCAGGAGTGCGGACAGGACAGGATGCAGGAGGAGAAAGCAGCCTGGTCATGGCCCTCCCCAGCCACAGGCAAGGACAGGGGGTCACCACAGCCTGAAGAACTTAAGCTTGTGAGTCCAACTGCCTGGGTTCAAATCCCAGGTCTCCCATTTATCAGCCATGTGACCTTGGGCAAGGTTCCTGCATCTGTAAAATGGGAGAATAACTATACCACCCCCCAGGGCTGTTCTGAGGACCCCCCAGAAAATGACACAATTGGCAGCATGGCGCCTGGCACATCACAGAATCAGTGTCATTCTCATCACTGCCGCCTGACCTGTTGCTAGAAAAGCAGCCACTGTGGGGATCGGGCCCTTTATCAGCATTGCCTCTACTCACAACAACCCAAAATGTACCACTAACCCCATCACACAGATGAGGAGACTGAGGCTCAGACAGGGGAAGAGGCTTACCCATTCCCTGACCCTGGCTGGGTTGGGCACAGCTGCAGCCCCACGCTGGGTGGGGCTCACGTGGGAAGACAGGGCTTACTTTACCCCCAGACCTGGTCCTTCACTCACTGAGCCCAAGGAGCCAGGCTGTCAAATCAGTCTCCTTTAGTCCTAACCCCTCAGAGGCCATAACATCCACAACTTGCATTTCTGGAGGACAGACTACATGCCAGGCAGGGTTATGTCCTAAACCTTTACACAGATTGCATAATCCCCCTCCCAGCTTTATAACGGCACCAACAGCATCCACATTTACTCCAACAAGGAAGCACCCTGTCCAGTGAGGCTCAGTTGGCTGAGTGTTGTTCCATGCACCAAAAGGTCAAGGTTCAATTCCTGATCAGGGCACATATCCAGGTTACAGGTTTGATCCCTGGTCGAGGTGCATATGGGAGGCAACTGATCAATGTGTCTCTCAAATCAATAAAAATATTTTTAAGTCAAAATTTTATTTATTCGTTTATTTATTTTTGTTATTCTTCACCTGAGGATATTTTTTCATTGATTTATATATATATATATTTTTTTAATTGATTTTTTTTACAGAGAGGAAAGGAGAGAGATAGAGAGTCAGAAACATCGATGAGAGAGAAACATCGATCAGCTGCCTCCTGCACATCTCCTACTGGGGATGTACCCGCAACCTAGGTACATGCCCTTGACTGGAATCGAACCCGGGACCTTTCAGTCCGCAGGCCGACGCTCTATTCACTGAGCCAAACCGGTTTCGGCTTCATTGATTTTTAGAGAGGGTGAAAGGGAAGGTGGGCGGGGGAGAGAAACATCGATGTGAGAGAGACACATCAATTGGTTACCTCCTGCACGTGCCCCAACCAGGCTGGGGATCAAACCTGCAACTCTTTGGTACATGAGTCAATGTTCTACCACTGAGCACACTGGCCAAGGCATTAAAAAAAACCAAAAAAAAAAAACCCAACCATTTTTTTTTTAATCGAACAAGGAAGCTGAAGAACAGAGAGGGAAAGGAGCTTGTCCAAATTCACACGCTAAGAATCGGTCAGGCCCTGACCGGTTTGGCTCAGTGGATAGAGCGTCGGCCTGCGGACTCAAGGGTCCCAGGTTCGATTCCAGTCAAGGGCAGGTACCTTGGTTGCAGGCACATACCCAGTAGGGAGTGTGCAGGAGGCAGCTGATCGATGTTTCTCTTTAATCAATGTTTCTAACTCCCTATCCCTCTCCCTTCCTCTCTGTAAAAAATCAATGAAATATATTAAAAAAATAAAAAAAGAAGCCAAAACCGATTTGGCTAGGTGGATAGAGCGTTGGCCTGTGGACTGAGGGGTCCTGTGTCTTGGTTGCAGACACATCCCCAGTAGGAGGTGTGCAGGAGGCAGCTGGTCGATGTTTCTCTCTCATCAATGTTTCTAACTCTCTATCCCTCTCCCTTCCTCTCTGTTAAAAAATCAATAAAATTTATTTTTTAAAAAAAAAGAATCGCCGAACCGGTTTGGCTCAGTGGATAGAGCGTCGGCCTGTGGACTGAAGGGTCCCGGGGTCGATTCCGGTCAAGGGCATGTACCTGGGTTGTGGGCGTGCAGGAGGCAGCTGTTCGATCTCTCTCATCGATGTTTCTAACTCTCTATCCCTCTCCCTTCTTCTCTGTAAAAAATCAATAAAATATATATTAAAAAAAAAAAATCAGAGAGGAGTGGGTTTGACTCAACAGTCTGGGACCTCGGTTGTGCTGCACCCAGGTGCTGTCATTCTATTCACAAACGAGGAGGCTAAGGTTCAAGATCAGCTCCTGAGACTCTAACCCAGTCCTACATGACTCCAAGGCTCCTGTGCTCCCTGCTGCACCCTCACCCCACAGCCACTGCCTCGCCCAGGAGCGGTGGTCTCCGGCTGGGGGTGAAGAGGACCTGATTGGCTCGCCGGGGCTCTACCAGCATGGGAGGCAGGCTTGGCGCCCTGACAGCAGGGTGCTGGGGGAGCCAAGCCCAGAGAAAGGCCAAACCACATGCAAGGTCGCACATCCAGAGTCACAGCTGGGCTCTCTCCACCGCTCCGCCACCTGGCCACTGGCCACCCACTCCTACTGGCCAGAAACAGCCCTTTTGCTATGGAGAGCATTTCAAGGAGAAGGGCAGCCCAGCAGACCCAGCCATGGGAGAAGAACTCCACGGAACAAAGGCCCTGCTGCCCCCACGCTGCCCAGGAGGCAGCAGGACTCGGGTGTTTCCAGCTCAGGTTCTCCATCCTCCATGCAGGTCTATGGGAGTGCTTGCCACGCCTCCCCACTCCAGAGTCTCAGGCACCGCTGTGTGCCCCCCACAGCCGGTCGGAGCAGCTGTCCAGAGTAGAGCCTCTCTCCTGCACTCCTTACAACTCTATGGGCCAGCAGACAGTACTGTCACCCCCATCAGATAAAGAAACAGGTTCAAAGAGGGTAAGCCAAAGGCTCCCTGCTCACCATCTTTCCATTTGCTGTTCCCTCTGCCTGGAACACTCTTCCCCAGTTACCATCCCGCCTACGTTCACACACTTCAGGTCTCCACTCAAATATCCCGAGAGAGCCCTTCCCTGAGCACCTGCCCTGCTATTTTCCTCCCTGGCGCTCATCCCCTCCCAGGGAACTCAGGCCTCCTCACGTATGTTTCCTGTCCCTCTTCTCCAACGAGAGTTCCCAAGGAGAGACCTGATCCCTGTTGGATCCTTGAGAGCAGGGATCTGACTCCTTCCTCCGCCCTCCTGCGCACACTGCAGCCCAGCACGGGCATGGCACACATCAGGGATAGAGCCAGCATGTATGAGTGGAGTTCATGGCCAGGAGCAGTCGCTACACACCTACTACGTGCCAGGCACCATCCTATGCACGTTAAACTCACTGAACCCTCACCACACCCTTCTAGAAGCTACTGTTATTAGGACTGAGCTTTAGCCAAGGGAGATCACACATAAATGAGAGCAGGAGCTAGGGTTTGAACTCAGAGAGCCTCGCTCCACAGCCCATTGTGGTCTCCAAAG
Organism: Myotis myotis; assembly: GCF_014108235.1. Lineage (NCBI taxonomy): Eukaryota > Metazoa > Chordata > Mammalia > Chiroptera > Vespertilionidae > Myotis > Myotis myotis. The sequence continues at coordinate 78,743,876 of NW_023416314.1, forward strand.
ATCTAATTATGAGGGAGCCGGCAAAGTGGGGAGGGGACGGAGTGAGGAGTGCAGGCCCAAAGCCCAGGGTGGGGTGGCTCACCTGAATCTCTTCCAGGAACAGGTTGGTCTCCACAAAGCGGTTGTTCATGAACCCACCGGGTGCCCGGCAGTTCTGCAGGAAGCGGGCTGGGTTGGGACGCATCTTGGGGTTGGCTCCAACCAGCTCGCAATAATGGGGCACCAGCGATTTGGGGATCTGTGGGAGAAGGGTCAGCGTCAGGGCAGGGCAGGGCTGGCTGGCTGGCTGGGAGGGGTTGGGGAAGACCACACTCACCTTCCCGGGGTTGCGCAGGGCAGTGGCCCGAGGTAGGGGCCCATTGAAGACTTCCCAGATGAGGCAGCCCAAGCGCCACATGTCGGCTGACCTGAGACAGTGACCAGAGCTGCTGAAGGCCCTGGCACCTGCCAGCAGAGGCCTCCAACCTGCCCTGGGCACCAGCACACACTGCATGGCAGACCCTGGGCTGTGTCCTTCAGCTGATCCTCCCCATCAGCCCCAATAAGCAGGTTGCATTAGCCCATTTGACAGATGTTAAAAAACGAGGCTCAGAGAAACAAGGGCATCTGTCTCAGGTCACACAACTTCCGAAATCAGAGCTGCCTGACCCCAAAGCCTGCGTTCATCCTGCCACACCCCCCTGAGGACAGCACGGGCCAGGGGAGTGCATGCCAGCCAGTCTAGGGGTCCTGAGGTTGCAGGGACTTCCGGAACAGAGCAGCTTGGGGCACCCACCACGTCTCTCGGACAGCTCTGCCACTGCTATCAGCCAGCTCTGGAGGGTCATACTGCTCGAGCTCGGGGATCCCCTTGCAGGGGGGCGCCCCGCCATTGCCCTGGGCCGAGTACATGTAGTCCAGGCCCCCGAGCTTCCACTCGCCGGCGCGGTCCACAAACACAGCGGCCATGCAGACGTTGTTGTGGATGAGGCTGCAGTCGTTGACGAGGAAGCTGAGGGCTTTCTGGGGGCAGAGGCAGCCATTACAGCCCAGAACCCGCAGCCCCCACCCCCGCTCCCACGGCCATGCCCCCGCCTCACCACAATCTGGTGCAGCCCCCAGGACAGCTCCAGCTCCTTGGGGCCACCAGCCTCTGCTCGCGTCCTGAGGTGCACGCCCAGCGGAGTCACGGCCTCTGTCACTACGTGGACGCATTTGTCTGTCTGAGGGGGGACACGGGGGGCGGGAGACGGAAAAGGGGGATCGCATCCCGGCGCTGAGGCAGGAGGGTGGGCACTGGGAGAAAGCGGGGGGCAGAGATGGGGCAGCAAGTACCTCCAGCCCGTCGATGAAGGCCAGAATGTTGGGGTGCCGGAGCGTTTTGAGGCGCTTGAAGGCAGCTTTGGCCGCCTGGGTCTGCTCTTCGGCGCCGGGCTTCACATCGTACACGAAGATGGACACCGGGCTGCCGGTGGCCTGGGGAGGGCACAGGGGCCTCAGGGTGTGGGGCCGGGCCGGGCCGGGCTGACCACTCGGCTCCCCGGCGGCCCCAGAGCGGCCCGACGGGAGCGCCGGCCGGGTCTCTCCCCAGGTCGGTCCTCAGGCACAGAGCCGGGCCCAAGTGACCCCGGTTCCGTCCGCCTGTCAGTCCTCGGTCCTTCCTCCCGCCACGTCGGCACTGCCCGTCCCCCTCCCGCGGCCCGTTGTCCCGGCGGCTCCGCAGCCACGTCAGGCGGGGCGCGACGCGGCGGGCCGGCGGCGCTGACTAGGCGAGACCGAGGTCCGCCGCGGCCTGCGGAGCGCGGGGCCGCGCTCACCTTCTTGCGGCCGCGGTGCAGCGCCCAGGGCCCCGGCGGGCTGCCCTCGGCAGGTTCCGGGCTGAGCTCGAACGGGAAATCCCGGACCGGGTCCCGGACAAAGAACCACATCGTCCCCGCCGCCGCGGGCTCGGGCGCCTCTACTCCGGGTCCTCGGCAGCCCGAGCCGGGGCGGGGCGGGGCCTGGGCGGGCAGGGGGCGGGGCCTGGGCCGGTGGGCGGGACAGAGAGGCTGCAGGGGGCGGGGCACGTGGGCGGAGCAGAGGGACGGGAGGGGGCGGGCAGATGGGCGGGGCGGGGAAGTCGTACAGGGCGGGGCCAGGGGCGAGCCGGGGGGCCTCAAGGGGCGGGGCCAGGGGCGGAGCAGAGGGTGTGGAGCGGGGGCGTGTCGGGGGCTTGACATGTGGGCGGGGCGAGGTCGGAGGGCGCCGGACGCGGCCAGTCACTAGCTGCGAGGCGCTGGAGGTCACCCAGAGTCCCCAATCCTCTGCGTCCTGAGGTCTAAAACGTGGTGGTAATAGAGTCCACTCCCCAGCCTCTTTACAAGGACGGGAGCTTGAGAAGGGACAGGATGGGGAAACCGAGGCGCAGAGGAGAGATGGGGAGACACACGAAGAGGAAGTCGGCAGACCAGGAGGGATGCAGAGATCAGTGATACTCCTCTCCTTTCGTGAAAGAGAAACATTTTCATTTACTAAATTGATAAAAAGTTGTCAAATCCTTTAGTTTTGTGTATGCAAGTAGCGTTCTGCCCTCAACAGCACAAGAGTTGGATGAGGAGGAATTCGGACTGCAGGCGCTCTGGCAGAATTAACTAGCACCGCTGTAGTGAAGGACAAGGTGCAATCCCTGTTTAACCCTTTGCTCTAGGAATTCCACTTCTAGAAATGTGTCCTGCACAAACCCTCATTCAATATGCAAAGATTCAGACAAAGTTGCATAGTTGTTAGAGCCTGGATTACAGAGCCAGACCAGGTATCCCAGCTCAGCTGTTTATGAATTGCTCAACCCTGGCCAAGTTACTTTCTCTCTTTGTACCTCAGTTTTCTCACCTATAAAATGGGTGGAATAATCGTATCTGCACCGTAGATGTGGCTGTCTGAATAATGTCCACTCAAAGATGTCCACCTCTTCATCCCTGGAAGCTGTGGATTATGTTACCTTACAGTCAAAGGGAAAAGAGACTTTGCTGTTCTGATTAAGTTAAGGGTCTAGAGAGGGGGCGATGACGCTGGATTATGCAGGTCATAGGCAGAAGGCTAGGCGACATACATGGGAACAAGAAGGTGGAGTGATGTGAGGAAGGGGTCATGAGCCAAGGAATGCTGGCGGCCTCTAGAAGCTGAAAAAAACAGCCCTCAGAAGGGACACAGCCCTGGTGTCACCGGCATTTGGACTGTGACATCCAGAACTGTTTCAAGCCACTGAATTTGTGGTAATTTGTTACAGTCGCCATAGGAACCAATACAGGAGGCATGTTGTGAGGATGCCTGAGTTAACATGTGTAAGGGCTTCAGTGTCTAGCTCTAGCACATAGTGAGTGATCAATAAATGACAGCCCTCATGTGGATCACAGGACTGTTTGTAATAATGGGAATGTGGAAAAATCCAAATGTCCATCGGCAGTGGAGTGGTGAAAACTCGCTCCACACTCTGGAACCGCAGCAACAGTTAGCAAACGAGGTTGCCCTGCAGGCACTGAGGTGGAAGTGCTCACGATCGCCATGTCACAGCTGCCTTCCCAGTCTCCCTGCATCATCATTTCTGATCCTCCTGACAATATGCGGGTTCTGTTTCAATCTGAGAAACCACTAAGGAACTTGGACATGGAAAGTCTAATATAAAGAATTATTGCCCAACTGGTGTGGCTCAGTGGGTGAGCATCGAGCCATATGAAACAAGAGTTCACTGGTACGATTCCCAGTCAGGGCACAGGCCCGGGTTGTGGGCTGGATGCCCAATAGGTTCAGGAGGCAACTGATTGATGTTTCTATCTCTCTATCCCTCTCCCTTCCTCTCTCTCTCTCAAATCAATAAAAACTTATTTTTTAAAAAAAAAATTTAAGGAACTATTAATGATAACAGGAGACTGGAGTAACAAGGGATTGGCTAGTAAGAAGTAAGAGAGCTCTAACCAGTTTGGCTCAGTGGATAGAGCGTCGGCCTGCAGACTGAAAGGTCCCAGGTTTGATTCCGGTCAAGAGCATGTACCTTGGTTGTGGGCACATCCCCAATGGGAGGTGTGCAGGAGGCAGCTGATTGATGTTTCTCTCTCATCAATGTTTCTAGCTCTCTATCCCTCTCCCTTCCTCTCTGTAAAAAATCAATAAAATATATTTAAAAAAAAAAAAAGAAGAAGTAAGAGAGCTCTAAAGAACACAGGAATATGCCCTAGCCAGTGGTGCTCAACTTTCTGGCCCTTTAAATACAGTTCCTCATGTTGTGACCCAACCATAAAATTATTTTCGTTGCTACTGTTATGAATCGTCATGTAAATATCTGATAGGCAGGATGGTCTTAGGCGACCCCTGTGAAAGGGTCGTTCGACCGCCAAAGGGGTCGCGACCCACAGGTTGAGAACCGCTGCTAGCCGGTTTGTCTCAGTAGATAGAGTATCGGGCTGGGGACTCAATGTTCTTCCTCAGGAAACGCTGTCTGCGCCCTCTACTGGCAAAACGTAAGCGGTGCCGGAGGGCCGTTCTCACAGAGACGCAAACGTGACTCAGAGCTGAGAGACAGTAAATGAGCGAACAGGCCCCAGGAGGGAAGCAGCGCGGCCAGGGCTAGGGTTTGCTGAGCTCGCAAAGCGTTTGGAAAGCTAGTGCGCCCCGCTCTGGTGGCCCAGCGGTTGAGCATCGAGCTGTGAACCAGGAGGTCACCGGCTCAATTCCTGGTCAGGGCACATGCCTGGGTTGCAGGCTCGATCCCCGTGTGCAGGAGGCAACTGGTCAATGCTTCTCTCTCATCATTGATGTTTTTATCCCTCCTCTCTCTTCCTCTCTGAAATCAATAAAAATATATATTTTTTTAAAAGAAGACAGGTTGCAAAATAGCCCGTGTCCCATCCCCATGGTGATAACCCACTAGCCATAAACGCCCACGGGCATCCTCTCCGCCTGGAGGAAGACGCGCCAAACCCAGCGGTTCCCTCCGGAACCTGGGGTCGCGGGGAGCTCTCCGTGCTATCCCATTAGGTTGAACAGTGTGAAATTGCTGTTTGGAGTTAAAAATAGTGAAATAACTGGCAATTTCATACAGTTCAGCATCATATTCATATCCGATGTAATGAGAGTAAATTACTTTTATAAACAATAAATGATATATATGTACATGTATACTAACACACATACATGTATGTATACATATTTATTTATACACACAATCAATGTGTGTAGCATGTATATAGGTATGTTTTGGAAAGTCCTCCCTCCAGCTGTCTTTTGCCTGTGATGGGACCTTTTCCTCCAAAACAATAGAAACTTTGAGCTGACGGGGTTCAAGACTTCAGGGGAAATATGTGCTCAACACACTGCACGACTTGCTAATGGTCCACGCTCTGTTTCTGGACAACCCACCACCTGAAAAAACTGTCATGTGTGTCCTTTTACTTATTTTAAGAGATTTAAGTCACGAAACAGAGAAACTGCTATTAAACAATGGTGGAGCTCAGGTGGCAGTTAACCAGATTCCATTTTAGAAAGTATTTGAATCGTGCTTCATCCAAAATCTAAATATTCAGAGTTAAAGAAAACATTTCAATGTCTGCAAAAACATATGAGAATGACTTTAAGGTAAAGTTACTTTGCCTTCATACAATTGCCTTTCAAAAAAACAAAAGGGTGACTCTGGCCTGTTGTGGTCGGCAGGATAATGAACCCCCAGTGTCCATATTCGAATTCTCAACACCTGTGAATGTCACGTGACAAGGGGTGATTAAGGTGAGAGTATCCAAGGTTATCCAGGTGGGCCCACTGGACCGCAATCATCAGCCCTTGAAAGTGAAAGATCCAACCTAGCAGAGCATACAGGGGAGGGCAGGAGCAGGTTAATGGTAATAACACAATAATTAACAAGTAACAATACGAGAATAAACTGTTGTGCGTACTCACAACTTCCTCTCTCTAAAATCAACACATTTTTAAAAATAAAATTCACATGGAATCACAAGAAATTCAGCATAGCCAAAACAATCTTGAAAAAGAACAGAGAGAGAACCAAGATGGCGGCATAGGTTAACGCTGGAGTTTGCTGCTTTGAACAACTACTTCAAAAGTGAAACCAAAAAACGGAAGGGACATCACCCAGAACCACAGGAACGCTGCCTGAGTGGAAGTCCTACAACTAGGAGGAAAGAGAAACGCATACGGACACTCAGAGGAGGCGCAGTGCTGAAGTCAAATTCTGAGGTGCGGAGTGCGCGGAGCGGGCTGGCGGCGGAGGGCGCGGTTGGCGTTTTCAATCGGGAGGGAGTCGCAGACTCTGAGCTCCAGATCCGGGCGAGTCTTTAGGGACCCAGACTCAAACGGGAGAAGCGGGACTGTCTGGCTTCGGTCAGAGCGAGTGCAGCTTTCTCTCTGAGCTTTGCAGCGGGTGCTGGGACTCAGAGAGGCAGAGACCCTGGGGACAGGACTGAGAGCCGCCATAACTGCTCTCTCCGGCCCACCCTGTTGATCCTGTGCGACCCGCCCCGCCCAAGCCCTGCACACAGGCATTTGCCGGATAGCCTCAGGCAAAGGCTAGATTAGCACCTCCCTAGAGGACAGAAGTTCTCTCACTGCTGACACAGCTGATTCTCATAGCCACTTGGCCTGGAGGTCAAACCCTCCCTGGAATTAGCTACAACAATCAAGATTTAACTATAAGACTGTGAACAAAGACCACTAGGGGGTGCACCAAGGAAGCATAACAAAATGCGGAGACAAAGAAACAGGACAAAATTGTCAATGGAAGATATAGAGTTCAGAACCACACTTTTAAGGTCTCTCAAGAACTGTTTAGAAGCCGTCGATAAACTTAATGAGATCTACAAGAAAACTAATAAGACCCTCGATCTTATATTGGGGAACCAACTAGAAATTAAGCATACACGGACTGAAATAACGAATATTATACAGACTCCCGACAGCAGACCAGAGGAGCGCAAGAATCAAGTCAATGATTTGAAATGCGAGGAAGCAAAAAACACCCAACCGGAAAAGCAAAATGAAAAAAGAATCCAAAAATGCGAGGATAGTGTAAGGAGCCTCTGGGACAGCTTCAAGCGTACCAACATCAGAATTATAGGGGTGCCAGAAGATGAGAGAGAGCAAGATATTGAAAACCTATTTGAAGAAATAATGACAGAAAACTTCCCCCACCTGGTGAAAGAAATGGACTTACAGGTCCAAGAAGCGCGGAGAACCCCAAACAAAAGGAATCCAAAGAGGACCACACCAAGACACATCATAATTAAAATGCCAAGAGCAAAAGATAAAGAGAGAATCTTAAAAACAGCAAGAGAAAGAAACTCAGTTACCTACAAGGGAATACCCATACGACTGTCAGCTGATTTCTCAACAGAAACTTTGCAGGCCAGAAGGGAATGGCAAGAAATATTCAAAGTGATGAATACCAAGAACCTACAACCAAGATTACTTTATCCAGCAAAGCTATCATTCAGAATTGAAGGTCAGATAAAGAGCTTCACAGATAAGGAAAAGCTAAAGGAGTTCATCACCACCAAACCAGGATTATATGAAATGCTGAAAGGTATCCTTTAAGAAGGGGAAGAGGAAGAAAAAGGTAAAGATACAAATTATGAACAACAAATATGCATCTATCAACAAGTGAATCTAAGAATCAAGTGAATAAATAATCTGATGAACAGAATGAACTGTTGATTATAATAGAATCAGGGACATAGAAAGGGAATGGACTGACTATTCCTGGGGGGGAAAGGGGTGTGGGAGATGCGGGAAGAGACTGGACAAAAATCGTGCACCTATGGATGAGGACAGTGGGTGGGGAGTGAGGGCGGAGGGTGGGGCGGGAACTGGGAGGAGGGGAGTTATGGGGGGAAAAAAAAGAGGAACAAATGTAATAATCTGAACAATAAAGATTTAATTAAAAAAAAAAAAATAAAAAAAAAAAAAAAAAAAAAAAAAAAAAAGAAAAAGAACAGAGTTGAAGGACTTACTCCAAAGCAGTAGTAATCAAGACAGTGTGGTGCCGGCATAAGGATAAACATATAGAGAAACAGACTAGAATTAGGGGTGCTGTACTATCTTGATTGTGGTGGAGGTTACACGGTACATACACGCATAAGAGCTCATCAACCTGTACACTTACAAGACATAAATTGTATTGTATGTAAACAATAGGGAGGATTTTTTTAAAAAGAACATGCCTCCTGATTCAAAGAGTAAAGCCAAAACACAGCAGCCTTTGCAAAGCACAGGCTGCTCAGCACTGCACCCAGCCCCGAGGAGTTTCACACGTGCCCACAGCAGACTGTGGTGTAGGACAACGTGCCAATTTCTCTACTTTTGGCTTACCTGGCAACACCTGTTTGCAGATAAAAATCTTCCCCAACAGGTGATGCCTGTGGGGAGACTTGGAAGGAGCCCTTTATTTGAAGGTCGAAAGAGGGAGCCAGGAGGTGGGCACGGCAGACCCTGGAAGGCCCCTTGGTCGGGTCATGGAGAAAACAGGCTATCGAGGAGGGTGGCACGATGAGAGCATCCATCAGGGGACAGTCTGAGGAGGGGGAGGAGGAGAGCGTTACCGAGGGGACATTGGGAGGGTTGTGGGTGTCACTGAGGGAGCCATGGCTGGGCCCGCGTAGAGGTGGGGGGCAGGGCAGAAGCTGTGTGGGAGGAGGGAGGTCACAAGAGGACAGGAGCAGAGGAGGGGGAGCGTTGTGGAGCAGGAAGGAGGCTGCCAGTCTGTGTGGGGCAGAGTCAGAGTGTATCATGTGGGGGTGAAACAAGCAGCTGGTGAGCTCAGAGGCCTCCTGGAACCCACCGTTTCCCAGCCCCCAGGACCCTTGTCCTGACTCCTGGGCACCCGCCTTCATGAGCGGAAGTCAGGGCTGATGACGAGCTCCCCAAGGCCCAGGCCCACGTCCGCTCTGCCACTGGGTGGGCCCACACGCACCCACCCGCCCACGGGGGAACGTGTGTTGAGAGTGTGATGGGCATGTGCCAGTGGGACTGCCTGGGTTCAAATCTCAGCTTTTTAAAAAATATATATATATATTTTATTGATTTTTTTTTACAGAGAGGAAGGGAGAGGGATAGAGAGTTAGAAACATCGGTGAGAGAGAAACAATGATCAGCTGCCTCTTGCACACCCCCTAGTGGGGATGTGCCCACAACCCAGGTACATGCCCCTGACCAGAATCAAACCCAGGACCCTTCAGTCCGCAGGCCGACGCTCGATCCACTGAGCCAAACCAGTTAATTGAATGTGGGAAATAATGTACACAGAGCCTGTGATGGGCGGTACTATAAACAGTACAAGGAATGGACAGAGGGGGTGTGTGGCTACAGAGAAGAGGTCCATTGAGAGAATAAACCAAACAGATCACCAAGGTTTGGACTATGTGGGCTTTCCAGCCATGGTCCAGTGAGTCACTCTCTCCCAAGGGAAACAGGTGAATAGAGAGCGATTTACACCGGACAATGGCAACAGCTGAACATTTTAATTCTCTAGGGTGCTATATCTCAGAGGAGCACAGGACAGGAATTCTTGTTCCAACCAGAGTCTGGGTCTCACTTCGAGGGAAAGTGCCCAATAGCTATGAGAAGAAAGAAGGTACACAGGTGACAAGCTAACCTAGCTATGTGACTCTGAGCAAGTCATGTCCCCCTTCTGAACCCCACCTCCTCCTCTAGCCACCAAGAATTTGGGCCCAACACTTCGTGAGAATTTGTTGAATCTTTGGAGATAAATAGACTCACTTTCCCGCCATGAGCTGTGTGTAGAGGGGAGCTATTATTTTCCCCTGTAAAAGGTCTCTTGAAATACAAGAACCTCATTTAAGAGTGAGATCTTGCTGTAGGTGGATATGTTCCAGTATTAGATGAGAAGGGGAATAAAACCGAGGACCAGGGAGAATAAAACCCTCTTGGTCTAATGACAGGACTAAATTGGGTTCTGTTTCAAGTTGCCAGTGAGTTTCTGAGTTCTTTAGAAGGCAGATAAAACAACCTCAAAAAGAATGATGTATATAACGGATGAATTTCCAGAGCATTCACAGATGCCATTTATGTTGCAAAGTCTTCCTTTCTGAATTGTTTTCAATTTTCAATTGAGGGGTTATTTTAAAGCAAATAGATGAACCTGGTGAAAGGGAGAAAGAGAGTGAGGAGGGAGTGTAGGAAAGAGAGGCTTTGTAATGACTTCCATGTGAGGACAGCCTGGGACCCCTTTCTCCAACTTCACCTCCTTCCATCCTTTCTTTCACTTTATGGTTGGAACACATCATAATTCCCCAACTTGTACACTATGTCAAGACTCTGGGGTGTTACCTAGACTGCTCTGTGTCCAAGTAGAGTTCTTTATCCCTCCTTTTGGTATGGATTCACAACCCTCTGCCTTTCCACTTTCCTTGTACCAGGGAAAAAGAAGAGTGAACAGCTGTGACTGGTTTGGCGCAGTGGATTGAGCATCGGCCTGCGGACTGAAGGGTCTGAGGTTCGGTTCCAGAGAGAGAGAGGAAGGTGAATGTTTCATTTTATACATATAAAGCCACCAACACAAAATAATTCAATAATTATTCCCCTCACTTTTTTGTGATCCTCAATGAATATTTTTCTCTTTTTTAAAAAATATTTTTTTTATTGATTTTTTACAGAGAAGAAGGGAGAGGGATAGAGAGTTAGAAACATCGATGAGAGAGAAACATTGATCGGCTGCCTCCTGCACACCCCCTACTGGGGATATGCCTGCAACCAAGGTACATGCCCCTGACCGAATCGAACCTGGGACCCTTCAGTCTGCAGGCCGACGCTCTATCCACTGAGCCAAACCGGCCAGGGCTCAATGGATATTTTTCCATTGACTTTTAGAGAGAGTGGAAGGGAGGGGAAGAGACAGAGAGAGAAACAGGGATCAAGCCTGCAACTGTGGTACCGTGCCCTTGACCAGAATTGAACCTGTGACCTTTCGGTCCGGGCCGACACTGTCCACTGATCCAAACCAGCCAGGCCCTTCGCCTGTCTTCCCTGAAGGACTGTTGATGGCCTGCCTGTTATTGTGATGAGTGACGCATGAGGGCAGGTGGGACAGTCTAGGGCAGTGGTTCTCAACCTTCCTAATGCCGCGACCCTTTCATACAGTTCCTCATGTGGTGGGGACCCCCAACCACAAAATTATTTTCGTTGCTACTTCATAACTGTAATTTTGCTACTGTTATGAATCGTAATGTAAATATCTGATATGCTGGATATCTTTTCATTGTTACAAATTGAACATAACTAAAGCATAGTGATTAATCACAAAAACAATATGTAATTATATATGTGTTTTCTTTTTTTTTTTAATACTTTTGATTTTTTACAGAGAGGAAGGGAGAGGGATAGAGAGTTAGAAACATCGATGAGAGAGAAACATCAATCAGCTGCCTCTTGCACACCTCCCACTGGGGATGTGCCCGCAACCCAGGTACATGCCCTTGACCGGAATCGAACCTGGGACCCTTCAGTCCGCAGGCCGATGCTCCATCCACTGAGCCAAACCGGCCAGGGCAATATATGTGTTTTCTGATGGTCTTAGGCGACCCCTGTGAAAGGGTTGTTTGACCCCAAAAGGGTCGCGACCCACAGGTTGAGAACTGCTGCCCTAGTGGGTGGAAGGATGGAGGGACAGCATTGACTCCCCTAACCCTGGCTCCACTGGGGGCAATGGGTCCAGCTCCAAACACCTGTCTGCCTGTCTTTAGCCTGGTTCCCGGGACACCGGGTCCTCAGGGGACCCATTTCTGCTCCGAAGGGGCCAGCCTGGGAACCCGCGGACTTCCACCCCCCCTTCTCTGCCCCCCACACATCATTTCTCTGGGGAAGGCGGCCCAGGTCAGGGCAGCAGTGGGAACCCCTCACCCTCCCTGCCCTGTGTCCTTTCATCTTCCTTCCCAGGCTTGTTGGCCCCACCTCTGCCATTGCCCCGGGTCCCAGGCAGGCCCTGGCCAGGAACCGGGGCTCAGAGGAGAGGCCACAAAACGAAGGGGTGGGGTAGGGGTGGAGAAAGGAGGATGGAGAGCAGAGGGCTGGGGTGGGCAGGGTCACGGGGGTGTGAAGTGCGGGGTTTCCAGGCTGCTGTCCTGGCCACACTCCGCTGGGCCTTCGCTGGCAGTGCCCCGGTCAGAGGCTTTGGAGCTGAGCCTCGGTAGGGCAGGTGGTCTGGCCAAAGCATGGCGCGCCTGGTCGCCTTGTAAAGGCCGGGCTTTCAACGCCCGTCCCTGGGCCTGGCCCGGCCCCTGCTGTTCCGCCTGGGTGTGCCGCGGGCTCCGCAAACGGAGCTCTTCATCCCCATGACCTGCTCAGGCTCGCCCAGCAGAAAACGGCAACTCCGCCCTCCCAGGCCGAAGCCAGGGCCATCCCATCCCACGCAGGGGCTCCCAGCACCTGCCCCCCCATCGCCTCCCCACTGCCAGGCCGCCCGCCTCCTGGCGGCCCCCTCACTCGTCTCCCCACTTCCCCCTCTGCCCCCCCGCAGTCTCCTGTCCTCACAGCCCCCCAGGGATCCGTAGGGAACGGAAGTTGGGTCACCTGACTCTGCCGCTCACCTTGCAAAGCCCCGGGCTCACTCAGTGAGGGTGGACCCTGCCCTGGGCCTGCAGAGCCGCCTGCTTCCGGTCTCCTTCCTGCCCACCCTGCCGCCTGGCGGAACTGCCTCCAAAGCAAAGCACTTCCGGTTCACGCGATGCGCCCCGACCCTGCCTGCTCCAGGTGCTCCCCGCTGTCGTGCTGAGTTCATATGAGTGTCTTTTCTGCAACCACGATGTTGGAATGTCATATTGTAACAGTAAATCTATTTGGCGCGATTCCCAGTAAACGGAAGAATCATTATACATCCTGGGGTTTCGGCACCAAAAACAAAAGAAATCATTATAACTTGTTGGACCATTTTTGCAACTTTTCTGTAAGTCTAAAAACATTATAAACTAAAGTTTATTAAAGTGAAAAAGCGAGCCTGGCTGAGTAGTCAGTTGGTTAGAGAGTCGCCCGATACGCTGGCGTTGCGGGTTTGATCCCAGGTCAGGGCGCATACAGGAGTCAACCAACGAGCATAAATATGTGGAGCAAGTCAGTGTATCCCCCCCCCCTTGTTCACATCAATTAATCAATCAATGAAATGCTAATAATAAATAAATAGCCCTGGCTGGTGTGGCTCATGTGGTTGGGCATCGTCCGTGCACCGAAAGGTTGCCCATTCAATTCCCAGGCAGGGCACGTGCCCGGGTTGCGGCTTGATCCCCGGTAGGGGGCGTGCACAAGGCGGTTGATAAATGATTCTCTCTCTCTCATCGATGCTTCTCTCTCTCCCCCTTTAAAAAAATATTTTAAAAAATAATAAATAAGAAAGAAAGGGACGGGATAAGGGGAGCAATTGTGGTGAAAAAGGAGTCTGTCCAAAGGCGGCCTAACTTCGTAGAGCCAGTCCTCCTGTGGCCAGTGTGCAGCAGCACAGGGGGCTGTGACCAGGGCTGTCCCGTGCCCGCGGGGGTAGCGGGGTGTGGTTCTCCTATTTTGGCTGCGTGAACAGAGCATGGCCTCCGGTTGCGGTCAGACGAGCCAGGCCTGGACAGGAAGCCAGAGCACAGGCCTGGGAAAGCGTGTGCGAGGCAGAGCGGCGGCAGCGCCGGCAGAGGGCAGTCAGGCATCGGGTTTCCCTGGGAAGCATCTGAGCTGGACCTGGAAGGAGCGGGATTTTCGCTGGAGATGGGGGAGGGGGGAAGAATATTCCAGAAAGGGGGAATGAGCCAGTGGAGGGCTGTGGGTGGGGCGTTGGTAGTTCCTTCGCAGGGCTGGGAATCTTTCTGCCCAGGGCCATTTGGGTTTTATAACATCATCCCTGGGCCATACAAGTTTATTAACTTAAAAATTAGCCTGTGGCTGATGTGGCTCAGTGGTTGAGCGCTGGCCTATGAACCAGATCACCGGCCAGACATCTCCATTCAGACATCCCACAGGCCCCTCAAAACTCAACATCCCCACACTCCCCTCATTGTTTTCATCTGCCCGCCGACCCCCAACCTCCCAACCCTCTCCTTCCTGCCCGCTCTGTCTTGGAGATGGTATATCCATCTCTGTGGCCCTGAAACCGGAATCCGGGGGGCCTTTTTCAAAGCCCTTCTCTCCCTCAGTCCTGGCCTAGGGATTTCACTCCCTCCACACCCTGGTCCCCAGACCTTCAGTCCTGCCTGCTTTCCAAAAATTAATTAAAAAAAAAAAAAATTGCCCTAGCTGGTTTGGCTCAATGGATAGAGCATCAGCCTGCGGACTGAAGGGTCCCGGGTTCGATTCTGATCAAGGGCACATGCCCGGATTGCGGGCTTGATCCCCAGTGGGGTGTGTGCAGGAGGCAGCCAATCAATTATTATTTCTTATTATGTTTTTAAAAATATATTTATTGATTTCAGAGAGGAAGGAAGAGGGAGAGAGAGTTAGAAACATCAATGATGAGAGAGAATCATTGAGTGGCTGCCTCCTGCACGCCCCCACTGGGGATCGAGCCTCTAACCCAGGCATGTGCCCTGACCAGAATCATACCTGGGGACCCTTCAGTTCGCAGGCTGATGCTCTATCCACCGAGCCAAACCGGCCAGGGCTATTCTTTCTCATTGTTTCTGTCCCTCTCTCTTTCTCCCTTCCTCTCTCTGAAATCAATAAAAACATTTTTAAAATATATATATATTATTGATTTTTTACAGAGAGGAAGGGAGAGGGATAGAGAGCCAGAAACATCGATGAGAAACATCGATCAGCTGCCTCCTGCATGCCCCCTACTGGGGATGTGCTCGCAACCTGGGACCCTTCAGTTCGCAGGCCAACGCTCTATCCACTGAGCCAAACCGGTTCTGGCAAATAAAAACATTTTTTTTTAAAATATATTTTATTGATTTTTTACAGAGAGGAAGGGAGAGAGATAGAGAGCTAGAAACATCGATAAGAGAGAATCATCGATCAGCCGCAACCCAGGTACATGCCCTTGACCGGAATCGAACCTGGGACCTCTCAGTCCGCAGGCCGACGCTCTATCCACTGAGCCAAACCGGTTTCGGCAAAACATTTTTTAAAAATATTTTTTTATTGATTTCAGAGAGGAAGCGAGAGGGAGAGAGAGAAACATCAATATGAGAGAGAATCATCGTTCCTCCTGCACGTTCCCTACTTGGGACTGAGCCTGCAACCTGGGCATGTGCCCTAACTAGGAATGGAACCATGGCCTCCTGGTTCATAGGTCAATGCTCAACCACTGAGCTACGCCTGCCAGGAAATAAAAACTTTTTTTTTTTTTAAATGTTTGTTGAATGTATTACAAAGTAGTCCAAGGACGGTGTATGCAGTATTCCATTTGCACACTAGATGGCGGCAAAGGCCAACTTATGTCCAGTTCCGTCAATCTGAGTCTGTGGCTCCTCTTCCTTACCTGAGCAGGGAAGGCCGGCCATTACCCCAAATTTAACCTGAGAAAAAACTCAGACCTGGAGAAGGCAGGCGACACTCCAAGTGTGCCAACTTGTCAGAGCCAGGAGCCAAGATCTCACCCATGTCTCCTAGATATTCTGGGCTTCCAAATCTACCTTTCCCAGGGAGACACTCTCACAACTCACTTTCCACCCATACCCTGTCGGAGGCCCACCCCCATGTCCTCTCCCTCTCCTAGTCTCAGTCCTTTACTGAAGTCACAAAGCTAGCCAGTTTGCTCAGTGGATAGAGCATCTTCCTGCAGACTGAAGGGTCCCAGGTTCGATTCCAGTCAAGAGCACATGCCCAGGTTGCTGGCTTGATCCCCCGTGTGGGGTGTGCAGGAAGCAACCGATCAATGATTCTCTCTCATCATTGATGTTTCTCTTTCGCCTTCTCCCTTCCTTTCTGAAATCAATAAAAAAATGTATATGTATATTTTTAAAAACCTGCTGTCCAAGTCCATACCAACTAGTCCTGGGCCTGGGTGCTTGAGGGGAACCTTGGGAAGGCTGGGATATGGGGGAGCTACCACTTGGATTCAGGTTTGTTTACCCCTGTACTTCTGGGATTGCCGGGATGATGAAATCCCAGGAAACATGTATAGAAGACATACATGCTGGGGGTGTATGTTGTCAAGACCTATACTCTTGACTTGGACATAACTTTCAGGAAAATTTTACATTGGCCTCCTCCATTCTTTGGTGCTCAGAGGGTGGAAGGTGGCTTCCGGCCTACATTTCTGTCTCTGTGCCTTTACATTTCCGGTCCCAGCCGACTGTGAGCCTGTGCAACACAAGAAACAAAGTAGCCCCTGGCAAGGCTCCACTCCTCTCTCACTTCTCTGCTAATAAGTCTAGTGCAGCCGTGGGCAAACTACGGCCGGGATCCGGCCCACCATACCTTTTTATGTAATGATGTTTACTTTGAATTTATATTAGTTCACACAAACACTCCATCCATGCTTTTGTTCCGGCCCTCCGGTCCAGTTTAAGAACCCATTGTGGCCCTGGAGTCAAAAAGTTTGCCCACCCCTGGTAGTGCCTCAGGGAGCCTTCCAGCTCTAGACAAACATGGGAGACCTTTCTCCATAAAAGGCTCCTAAGACGCTGTGACTCAGCATCAAGGAGACCATGGGGTCTAGTGCCGCTTCTCCCTTCCTCTGCCCCCACTGGTCACTTCAAGAGCAAGCCCCCCGCCCCGGGGCCGCCCGGCCTGAGTCTATTGGTCCCAGTCTGCATGGCTGCTTCCTCTGTGAGGACATTCCTGCACTGAAGAAACGGCAAGCATTGAAGTGTTTGAAACTGACGAGGGTTCAAATCCCAGCCTTGCTGCCTGGCAAAGTGACCCCTTTGCAGCAGTGAACCCAGCCATTTACTGAGGCCCCGCCACTGGGCTGGGTACAGGATCCCTCTGCAGGTGCAGCCTCTTTGGTCCTGGGTCCCCATTCTCGTAGGCCTGGCTGGCTTTACGGGATTGAGCCTCTCCCAGTTAAACAGGCTGATTAGAAGCAGACACCTCAGATATGTAGTGGCCAGGGTGGAACCACGTGGGTCATTTTAATTATTTCATTTGCAACTGAGGAAATACTACCTGAAGCTCACGCGGTTGCACAGAACAGGGGAGACGTGACCAGTTGTTAGGGCAGCTGACAAATGACAATGTGACCAGCCCGGGACTTCAGAGGTAACACCAGATGGCTCTTCGCTGGCTGCAGTGGCGCCTCTTCAGGGCTTGCATGGGAGCAATGGGAACCCTCCTCCTCCTGTCCTCCAGCTGTCTCTCCACCCCACCAGCTCACAGCCAATGCACAGAAACAGGCTGCTTAAAGAAGCTCCTATTGGTTTCTGGGGATGTTATTGGGTCCATGTCCCTCCCCTACTTGAAGATTGTGCTGTATCACAGTGATGTGTACTTGTTATTAGACCATAAGTTCAACAGGAACAAGGTGGGACCCCACAGAACGCCCATTTCTCCCCTCTACTCAGGGACAGAAACTCGGTTTTTACTCAAAAGAATCACACCAAGAAGACCTTTTAATTTTTTATTAATATAAAATCTTTAAAGTTTTTAGCCATAATCAGCGTGGTTCAGTTGGTTGTGCATCGGTCGTCCCATGCACCAAAAGGTTGCTGGTTCGATTCCCAGTCAGGGCACATGCCTGGGTTGTGGGCTCCAGCTCTCTCTCTCACTAAAAAATTAAGAAATCATTTTTTTAAGAAGTTAATTGTAAGGCTTCTCAACACTAGATGCATGGAAAATACCTGAAAATAAAAAATAAGGCAGTTACATTATGTCTCCATGTAAATACAAACTGATTCAGGATTCTGTCAACTTCAAAAGCTACTTACTCCCAACTCGAGCCCAGCTAGCCCCTGAAGAGGAAATGGAGGAGAATCCTTAAGGCAGAGTTATTCAAGCAAAGACGCCACAGGGACTCGAACCCTGTCCTGGAAACCAGGAGTGCCAACCACCAGCATCTTTTGCTTTTTTTAAAAAAGCTAGGAAAAGGCGAAAAAGCAAAACCTGAGAAAACAAAAGATTGTTTTCTCAGGAAAAGAAAAACCTTTACAAGCCCTAGTGAAGAGCACTGGAGAGTCTGCTTCAGCTAAGATGCTAGCGTGGCCAAGTCTGTCTGCTCACCTGCAAAAGTCTTAGCAGAGAATTGTGCAATCCCACCCACTCAGCCACTAAACCCTATCTTCAGTTTAAAGTTACAACTTCCCACCCAACATTCCAGTTCTTAAATGTTATTCTGCATTTACTGGTTGAAGTCAGTTTTAATCACTGGTAATAGTGCTGAATATTTAAAACATTTTGAGCTCAGTGTGGTTTTAGTAACAACCATTTGCAGGCAAATTAATGGCCTTTCTAGTAGTGCAACCCACCAAGACCTCAGCACCACTGTTACCTTGCGACAGATAAGGACCATGCCAAGGATCCAAGCTCCTGGCAGCATCGAGGTGAGGGGTGAAGGGTCTGCGCTAGGCCAAAGGCGGGGAGTGGCGATGTGGCAGAGAAGTCACTTGTGGGGAGACCTTGCTTTTTAACAGGCTTCTGGAAAAGCTAGTGAAAAGGGGTTGCCCGCTTTACCCCTTTCCCTCCCCTTCAAGCATCACTTGAAGTTTGTTCAAGCTTTAAGAGCTGCTATAAAAACAGCTTAATTCATTATTAGGACAAGCCCAGGGGTTTACAAGGTACGCAGGCATTCCTTTGGGCGCTTCACTCCCCAGGAAAGAGGACCACTGCGCGTCTGCCAGGTGTTAAGGCAAGTCCTCGTTTCTGACAGGGGACGGGGTTATGAGGCCGACACCCTTTGGCCTCAGGGTAACAGCGCTTTGTTGTCTCTTGCCACAGGAAGGCTCCGTGGTTGTCCTACTTTAAGCCTTCGGTGCCTTTAGTGAGGTATACCTGAAAAATCTTAAAAAAAGGCTTAGCGCCCACCTCACCCCTCCGCCCCCAGGCCAACAACGTGCTCATGTATGTGCTATTTGCTCCAGCATAAAGCTGAAGTCTGTTCCACACTAAGTTATTTACCCGTAACTTTGGTGTGTAAACAGAAAAGGCTTGGTCACCTGTTGTCCTCCTTGTCCACTGGTGAATGCAACTGGAAGCTCCTTCTATAGTCTGAAGAATACCATCTGAAAGAACTAGTGGTTCCCAATCCCCACATACAATACGGAATATTTGTTTAAAGAAAATAAGCTATTTTTCCTTACTGGGGCTGGCTTCTCTGGCCCTTCTCATACGTCTGCTGTTTTGAATGTTCCTGTGTGTAAGAATTAAGACCAAGGGAGGGGAGAGAGAAACCCACACAAACACAATGCACTAAGTAAGACCACTGAACTGTATTGACATTTCCACTTGCCAGTTACATTTCTTGAAGACTTGCATTTCTTGTCACTGAGTTTAAGTTGCATCTGGAAAAGACTAAAGGCTTCAGTGCCCTCCCCACCCCCCTACCAGGAAAGAACAAAAAGCATTTTACCTAAAGCACAGCAAAAGGCACTTGGCTTCAATCACAAACACGAATACTTAAAGCTGCAGAAATTTCCTCAACACTCAGCCTTTAGCACTCAGCTGGTTTTCCTTCAACAATCACTACTCCAAGCATTGGGGGAAACACAACTTTAAATCATACTCCAGTCGTCTCACATTGCATTCTAATAGCAGCGGATCAGAACAGTACTGCATTACTTGCCAACAGAACAGACAGACCTGAGGTCAAGACAACCGCTTTCTGTGTAGTCTGTAAAAAAAAAAGCTGACAAGTAAGCCCCGCCCCCTCCTCCCATCCCTGGAGAGTCAGAGGGGAAATGTTACTTGAGTATGCTGATAAACTCACTGCAGGGTCTCACACACTAGGAGAACAGAAGGCAGAGCCAAGCGCTAGATGCAAGTCAAAGTTCTGAACAGCTTCATGAGGGATGAAATGAAGCCTCTGCAAAGGAAAATTCTTAAAAAACCCACATGCCCCCCAACTCGTGTCTACATAAAAGGCCAATCGTGTGGACATTAGCTAACACTGGATGAGATGGTCATAAGCATTTAAGTAACATGCAAACTTTGGAAATGTAGACAGTATTTTATTGCTCTAAGTTTACAGACCCCTGGACTTTCTGGAAACAGTGTAGGTGCAGTTACCTGTTTTTCTGATTATCTCCCACCTGTCCTAAGAGGTATTTATTCCTTATTTAGAGGCCCTCTATTGCCATGTGCCTGGCATTATTAAATGCTCATCAATTTATGAAGAATAAAATTTGTCTTTCCTGCCTTAAGAGTTAAATTCCTTCTTCCGCTCAATTCCTGATCTTGTCCATTAAAGAGTGTTCGCAAAGTTTCTGAAAGATTAGAGAAGAATCCCCCCAAGATTGCCCAACACTAACCACAAAACAAACAGTACTTTATTTAAATAAGACAACTGCTTCCTAAAAGAATACATTCTCTATTAAAAATGTTTTATTTTGAATGATTTAATGGTTTTCTGCACAACATACAACAACACAACTTTTAAATTTTAGCAAGATTAACATCTGATTAACAGCACATTCTTATCCTATCTTATCCTCGGGTTTTTCAATTCAGTGCTAAACAAAAATTTCAGTTTTATTATTAAGTACTGATCTGGAGAGGCTTGAAGAATTAACTTGCCTCTGAGTGAGGTGCTATCCCATCATGGAAGCCCACAGGTAAAGTCCTGTCTAATCTTAAAAAGGCTGAATGGGAACTTCCTCACAATCCTGGAATCCTTGGGAAGGGACCAGGAAGGAGGCCACGTTCAATACTTAAGACCTCCACAGCTCGTAATAAGAATAAGCACTTAGCCCTAACATGCAAAACTGCAGATGCAATTAAACTTATCTGTAACAGTTGCCTGCTGTTTTCTGCTCCCAGATGAAATGAAGCAACTCTTCTGATAACGAAGAGAACCTGTCTGAGGCAAACGAAAGATTGGCAAACAGCACAGCCTCCTCTCCTCTGAATCCACTTGATCCCAACTCCTCTGAATTATTTCAGCTTCTTTTATTCCGGGATTAATGTAGTATTATCATTTTCATTTCATTTCATTTACATTCTGCTTTTGTAAAAGCAGTATTTTGAGATGGACATATGATCTTCATTGTATTTCTCAATTCATTATTTAATTTCTCATCGATTCATTTTTTTGTGGGTATAGCTTGATAAGCCGTAACTTTAAAATGGTAGATTCCATTAACTTTAAATTGGTAGCTTTCATTTGCTTTTTTGGCATATGCAGACAACGTTTTCATCAGTAGTTAGGATCTCAGGGTTATGCTTTTTCCCCAATGAAGGTATGAAATATAATCTTTTCTGCTTTTACTTATCATTCACCAAGGAGTTGTTCCCTCTCCATCTAGGCCATCATTATTGCCAGGCTGGTTATGACTCAGAAGATGTTATCTGAAAAAAGTCTACAGAAAAAAAGATTTCCCCTCCCTCGTCAACAAAGCCCACCCTTCCTTTTATCAGTTATGATTTACAAACTTAGGATGCAAACATAAAATATACAATTGACAATAATTTTAAAGCATACCTTAACATCTTGTTTTGCAGTCAAAGGAAAAATGTTTTCCCTACACTAAAAAAACACACACACTTGCTCATGTACAATTAAAAATAAAATCTTACTTGATAACACAAAAGCTACCATCAGAAGAAATCCCTTCAGGATCATTAAGCCACTTCCTCTGCTCTGAAGCTCCTATAGTATTAACTTTTATTAAACCACCTGAAAAAAATTCCAAAAGAGAACCAACACACTACCATATCCAAACTTTAGTGTTCAAAAATTCCCAAGGCATTCTCTTTGTCAGCCCAGTGGGCTAGACCAACCCCGTCCAACACTTTCCTTCCCCAGGCCCTGCATTTTGAATCCAGTGGATCTTCATGAAACTTCCCAGCTGCTCAATTCAAAAATTGAGGGCAAACAAAAACTTGAAGATTGGGAGTTACTTGCCAACATGGAAGTTGAGATTCCTTAGTTTTTTCATCCTAAGTACTTAAGTTCTCTGGCATGAGTATATCTGAAATCATAAACTAAACAATTACCTAAACCCAACCCCCCCAACCCCAACCATAACAAGCTACTGCCAAAGGCTGCCAAAATTTGCCCCGCCCCTTTTAATAAAAGGTTATTTTAAAAGTCATATTATTTGAAAACTTAACTTTAACATTTGGCCTAGCCAAGATCTTCTTAAGTTCTCCTGAGATGACTGAATGTGAACCAAAGCTGCACTGTGCTGTACCTTTCAGCTTCAACTGGGAATACTCTTCCAAGAGAAGAAGCAGCTCCAATCCCTAACGGCGGTGTTGCCAACAGCATATCGGCACAATCCTTCTCTAACCCAGTTTGTCAATAGCACTATAGCATCTGTGGAAAATCTTAGAAAAAAACATTTTGCTCCCCCCACCCTTTTCCCTGTTAAGAACACCCCAAAATATTTCAAATAAACTTTTAAGGATTACATACTTTTAAAACCTGATTATGGGGTGGAAAAAAAGAATAACTACCAGCCATTTCTCCAATGCACAGCGCTCCTCCACAGACCTCAAAGTGAGAACTGCTCGTGCTCTAATTTCTAGAAACTGTAAACCTGTGATGTTCTGATTATCCTGATACTGGATTTTCTTTTTTTCTGTTACCTTGAGTCATTTGCCTTTGAGATTCTAGACAGACCTAAGGGGAAAAGAACTCAAGACATTTTGCCCCCCCCCCAAAACTTCCCCCCATACACGCCCAAACTTGACATTCACAAAACTCAAATGTTTCATTACCCCAAGCTAAAAAAAAAAAAACAGCCGCTTAAAAAACTTGCCTTAATTTTGTCTCAATTCATGTTTCCCTCAAATTGGTTAAAAGACAAAAACCATAAAACTTGCCATCTACCATTCCTCCGGGCCTTGGAAGTCTGCCCTCAAAAGCTTCAGACAAGATGCATGAGAAAATAAGCCTGAAAAAGAGAAACCTACAACACCCGGAAATCGGCCTACATTCCATAAGAAAGCCCTTGCCGCTTAAGACAGCGCCCCCATTACCATTAGTGAAGTAAAGGTTACCATACTCGTTACCAAAACCAGGGCGCGGCCGGCTCCCGGACTTGACCACCACTGGCTGCCCCGCGGCCTCGCGCCGGCGCCCGCTGCTCTAGGCTCCTCTATCTATCCTGCAACCGCCTGCTCGCCGCCTCCGCCTGGTCGCCTGGTCGCCCGGTCGCACGCTGGCGTCAGCACGCCGCACGGGCTCCGCCTCCTTCCCCGGAAGCCTCTCCTAGCTTCACCGCCAAGCGCTCCTTCTTGCTAGCTGCCTCCACACGCACCGCTCCCGGCTCCTCGCCTACTCGCCAACCGCCGCTGCCGCTCAGTCCTAGCTTCACCGCACCGGCTCCCGGCATCCTGTCTGCCGCTCCTGTCGTCCTAGCGTCACTGAATCCACTTCTGCGTGGCACCTGGTCAGCTGACAATTAACGCTAAGTCCTCAGGTTTTACTTCATCTGAGCTCAGTCCAAAGCAAAAGCCTTAGGTTGGTGATTATTCTTGATCTCCAATTACTTCAGTTATGAAAGTCCTTTAAATTTTCCAAAGAGAACTAAGCTAATGTATTTAGGCCTTTCAAGATTTTGTAAGTCTTCCAAAAAACATCCTACCCTTAGTTTTAAAATTACTTCAGTCCTTTTAGTGGGTTTTTGCTATTTTTTTTTTAGCTGATTTCCCTTCTAGCTTCTTCCGGATATTCTTCTAAATTAGGCCTGTTCTACAGCAATTTAAACATCCTCGTCTTCTCAAAGCTAACTTCTGCACCACCAGAAATTAAACTTACGGGCTTTTATAATAAATTCTTATTAAATTATTAAAAATTTAATTTCCTCCTTTTGTTCCTGTACTATCTTCTAGCTGAAATACTTTTCTTGACGACCTTCTATCTTCTACTAAACTTGTATCTTCTCGTTTTCTATCTTCTCCTTTTCTACTAAACTTGTGTCTTCTCATTTTCTATCTTCTAGTTTTCTACTTAGTCTGTATCTTCTCATTTTCTATCTTCTATTTTTCTACTTAATCTGTATCTCATTTTCTATCTTCTATTTTTCTATTAAACTTGTATCTTCTCATTTTCTATCTTCTATTTTTCTACTTAGTCTGTATCTTCTCATTTTCTATCTTCTATTTTTCTACTTAATCTGTATCTCATTTTCTATCTTCTATTTTTCTACTGAACTTGTATCTTCTCATTTTCTATCTTCTAGTTTTCTACTTTTCTGTATCTTCTCATTTTCTATCTTCTATTTTTCTACTTAATCTGTATCTCATTTTCTATCTTCTATTTTTCTACTAAACTTGTATCTTCTCATTTTCTATCTTCTAGTTTTCTACTTTTCTGTATCTTCTCATTTTCTATCTTCTATTTTTCTACTTAATCTGTATCTCATTTTCTATCTTCTATTTTTCTACTAAACTTGTATCTTCTCATTTTCTATCTTCTAGTTTTCTACTTTTCTGTATCTTCTCATTTTCTATCTTCTATTTTTCTACTTAATCTGTATCTCATTTTCTATCTTCTATTTTTCTACTAAACTTGTATCTTCTCATTTTCTATCTTCTAGTTTTCTACTTTTCTGTATCTTCTCATTTTCTATCTTCTATTTTTCTACTTAATCTGTATCTCATTTTCTATCTTCTATTTTTCTACTAAACTTGTATCTTCTCATTTTCTATCTTCTATTTTTCTACTTTTCTGTATCTTCTGATTTTCTATCTTCTATTTTTCTACTTAATCTGTATCTTTTTCTATCTTCTATTTTCTACTAAATTTGTATCTTCATTTTCTATTTTCTACTTTTCTATTAAATCTGTATCTTCTCGTTTTCTATCTTCTGGTTTTCTACTACATTTGTATCTGTGCCCTTAGTTGCTTTGGTTAATTTACCTAAATATTTTCTCTTCGGCTTTCTAAAATGCATGTTGTATCTTCTATTTTCCTGTCTTCTCTAAGTCTTTTTCTTCACCTTCCTGTACACTTCTGTCTTCCAAGTGTTCCACTTCAAATTTCTAATCTTTCTCCAAAATTTTATCCTATGATTTCTAAATTAACAATTGCCCATCTTAAGCTAATAATGCCGTAAGAGCAACTGGGCTTCAAATGACACAATCTTTACTGCGCCATGAATTTGAAGGCCTCTCTTAAATCAATTTTTCTCTTTTAAATACGGCATTTAATATATAGTTTAACCACCTCCAACTTTCTTTAAATGACAATTACGTTCTATTTATGTCACCTACGGTTTAATGGCATTTTTAAAGTTTGCCCTTCAATTTAGTTAAGGCGTTTTTGAGTTCAGACTTTGCAGTCCTATCAGCCATTTCTTTGAAAATTATTTTACTTCGTAAAGAAGTTTCATCTCTTAATCTCCGTCATGTTCTGGAAGTACTTTTCTTCTCTCTTCCTTTCTGAAACTACTTTTTAAGTAAGTCTTCATCATATTTTCCCTTAAATAAGATCTTTGTTACAAAAGTTAAAATATTAATGCTAAGCAGTATCTCAGTAAGTACCTCCCTTCGCTATTTACATTTCCTAAAGAATATTATTTTCTATCTCTTTTTAATAGAAAAACTTATCTGGTTTCCTCAAGTAGTGCCTCGGTCTCAGCAGTCATCTCTGCGCTCGCTGCCTGAATGCCTGCTGCAGAGCCGGGAGAGGCGTATTTATGGGCGAAGGACAACTCACGCTGTTGGCATTCAATAACCCTCCGCAGCCTTTGTGAGGGAAGCAAAAGTAGTTCCTAGGAAAGGTTAAAAATAGAACCTGTTTTACAAGCTTTTCTGGTTTTTTCTAACCGTTTATGCAAAATAATTGCAAACCATATACCCAGAAATATTTAAGACTCATTAGCAAGTAGATTTGAGCTGAAAATTTAGGCAAAAATCCATGGAAATCACATTTGAGTCCACCATCAAACAGCTCACAAAACCTCAGAGCCATTGCTGGGGAATCTTTTAGCAGCTTTGAAAATACCTTTCCTCGAAGTTCAGTAGGTACCAGTTAGTGCTTTTTGGAGGCAGGTTAATACGGGTTTGCTAAAGGCCTTAATTTTCATTATGTAACAGAGACCGCAGCCATTTTGGCTGTGGCAAAGTGGTGAGGTCCCCCCCACACACACACACACAAACTGCTCACGTCCTGTGAGTGGATTCTGGGGTTACACCACGTTTTGATTACCCGTTTATTTGAGAAATCCAGTGGTCTGGATTATCTGCTTAATTCTACTGTGAGAATCCACTAACAGAACGTGTCTTAGGTAGACACAATCCACTGTTGTCTCCGCAACGGAGTCGGCCCGTCTCAGAAGCCGCCTACAGCCTGCGGCAGCCCTGCGGCTCGGCTCGCTGTGGTTTTACTTGCTGAACGCCCTGCGGTTTCTGCCATTCCTGCCGGCTAGACCCTATGCTTCTGGGTGCCCGCTGAGCCTTTCATCAAGCCTGGTTTCTGTGTTCCTAGGCTTTTCTCGCATTATCAACACCCAAACCCGCTGGCCAAGCTGGGGGACGCGCCCTCAGTAAAGTGCCCGAACCGCGAGGGTTTTGCCTCCGGAGACAGCGACCTGGGGCGGCCGGGCAGGCGGGCCTGTCAGAGCTCAGGGGTCGCTTTTCTGGCCCGTGTTGTACAGACGCTACCCTTTCCGGTTTGGCTGCCTTCTAACACCTTCGGGCTTGGAGCTGTGAGGAAAGCACTCACTCACACAAAGCCTTTTCTCCCTCAGTCTGGTTTTCTCTTGGCCGCCCCCTCAGTCTCTCCCCACAGGGAAAGCGGGGTTAGGCTCCCGACATGGAACCTGCAAACCCGGGGCCCAGGCAGCAACGAGCCCGGCCTCCCCAACGAGGCCTGAGGGAGTGGGAACAACGGCACCGGAGGCTCCCCGCAGTTTCCACGCAGCCAACGGGGCTGCACAGAGAAGGCAAAACCAGGGTGAAGGGGGGGGCCCCGCTCCCCGTAGTTCAGGCTCCCCACCCTGCGGCGGCCCGGCGCGGCCCGGGACCAGGCTGGGGGAGGGGCGCGGCACCCACCCACGCCGCCCGGCGCAGGGATACGCGGGCAGTGAGCCGCCGCCTGCCTTTGTGAGGTGTTGGCTTCCGGGCGGGCGTCACCGGTTCCAGCCGGTTCCAGCCGGTTCCAGCCGCCTCCGGGAGCCGGCGGTTGGCGCAGCGCGCCACTGCGCAGGCGCGCCCCGGGAAGCGGCGTTGGGGGAGGGGCGCGGCTCCGGCCGGCTTCCTGGCCGCCCCTCCCCCCTCCCCTGCACGCGGGCTGCTCTCCCCTCCCCCGCCGTCCGCTCTCAGCCCAGGCCTGCTTTTCCTTCCTTTGTCAGAGCCATCCACAGATTTAATGTCTATAAAGCGCCAGGTCAGGCAGGACGTTCCAAGAGGGGAAGATGGAGGTTAGTGCCCGATACAGGTTAGAATGGCAGCTCGCGGAGGAGCTGTGTATTAAAGCCCTTCGGCTCCTGTCTGACTGACGGCGGCTGTGGAGGTGGGCGCCGCCTGGGGCTGGCAGTGGGGGCGCTGCCTCCGGGGACCCCGCCCGCACCCAGTCAAGCGGGGCCGGGTCTAACCTTCCTCAGCTTCTCCCCTTCCCTTCAGGGGGTGCCACTGAGATGCGGGCGGATGTCTGCGCTGGGGCCGGAAGGAGGAAAACGGTCACCCCATTTTACCAATGGGGATGCGGCAGCCCGGGGAGTTCGTGATTTCCCTAAAACCAGACACAGCTACTTAGTACCGGAACCTATTCTCGAATCCCAGAACTTGGACTTCATGGCGCCGCTGTCAGCCCGGGAGGGCGCGGGCCCCTCGGGATCGGCGGTCTGGTCCCACCCTGGAGCCAGGAGGTGAATGTCAGGAGCCCGAAAGAGCTTCAAATAATTGTCAGACTGTCCCTACACTAGTCCCCTCCCCTTTACAGACTATAGCGTTTTTCTTATATTGTGAAAATGCTGTATATTATTTGATTAATTCTCCTGGGGTTTGGGAAAAGGAACAGAGGATTTGAATGCAGCTCAGCACTGCGCTAAGAGATGGCTTGCCAGGGCCAGAGAGAAAATTCTAATTTTTCTGGTTGGTAAATGAAAACATCTGAGAGATGATTATGGACACTAACTCCTGTTTTTACTGTTCGGGCTCAAACACTGATTGCCTTCATCTCTCCTAGCTTTTGCTTCACAAAAGTCTCTGAAATATTCTGATTCCCACCCTCCTCTCCTTTATATAGTGATTTAAACAAGATGGTAAAATCACCATGTTCTTTGATGAGATTAATATGTGCCTTCCCTCAACTCTGATCTAAGAAGATCTTTAGCATAAAACTGCATTTCTCAAGGCTTTTCCCCCTTGCCTGCACCCGTGTCCCTGTTAACTTCAGTGTCGGGTTGATGGCCGCTGCTCTCCCCGCTGGTACTTCATGTCCTCCTCAGCCTGAAAACCTGGTCTTCATTGGAGCCTGAAGATACAAATTTAGAGGGCAAATCCATTTTGGCTGGCGTCTCCTGTTCCCTGCCCCCACCCCCAAAAGCCGAGGCTAAAAATAGGAGGTCCTTGGATTCTGGCAGTCACCCCAGGGAGGAAGGCCAGTGTGACCTTGGGCACTAGCCCAAATACCTTCTCAGCAATTTTCTTAGGTGTAGAACGAGGAGGTTAGATGACGGAAGTGATGATGCTGATTCTATAAAATGCGGTAAACAAAGCGATGGGAGGAGAACATGGGGGACTTCAGATCCTGGTTTTGGCTTCAAGGCGGTAGGGCCCTGAAAAGGGCTAAAGTAGCAAGATTTTAGAATGAGGGCTCCAGGGCCTCCTGTCAGCAAGGCCCTACCTCATCCCCCAGACTCACCCCAAGGCCAGAAACCTCCAGAAAATGCCCGATCCTTCCCTCTTCAGTCAGGCTTACTCCAGAGAGAAGCTTCTGAGGCCCTTCGTATTTGGGTCTGGGGTCCAGAGGCCAGAGGGGTGAGGCTGCAGCTACACCTGGATCCCCTCCAGGCCTCTTGTTTGCTTTTAATCTCATCCTTGTGGGGTTTTTTTCTGATCCTGCTTTACCAGAGACTGTTCTAGAAATGCATGTCTCAAAAGGCAATGGGTGTCCCAAAGAAACAACTTGCTTGTTTTCTGAAGACTAGGAATTCGGCGTTCCCAGCCCCCTCCTGCCGCCCACCTTCCAGAGCTGATCTCTGGAACAATGACCACAAAACGTTCAGCTCCTCCTCTGCAGAGCAGCCAGATCCGGCGGCAGGAAAAAACCCAGGGATGACTCAGCTCACAGCTCCATTATGCGGAAGAGAGATCAACAGCAATTAGAAGTGGCTAAAGGAGAAACATCCTTAATCCCAAATAATTTATAGTCCAGTGAGCTAGATATGTAAGCCAATCACAGTGCAATGTGATCATTGTATGTGTGATATCTACAACAAAGATATATACAAAGTGCTATGGAAAACAGGTCTGGGGTGGGAGGGATGGAGGGCAGTATAATCCTCTGAGTGCTGCGTAGGAAGTAGAGGGTGAGGGGGACTAACCACTACACAGAAGCACTGGGAGATGATATAGAAAGTAAGAAGTTACCTTTTGTCGGCCGAGGAATACCTGACCTCAAGAATATATCGTTCACAATGACCTGGAAGTTTCGTCTTTTAATAACAAAAAAGTTAAAGAGATTCCATTTTACTTACCCATGTCAGGAGTCAACAGTTCACTGCCTCACTGGCTGAAACACTGACACACGCTAGGGCCTGTTGGGCTGGGAAGAGTCCAGAAATAATTCTTGACGTTGTTTCTTGTTCTACCCCAGGGGATAAAAGTTAAGGATTCCTAAATATGATCGAAATGTACAGTGTTAGAAATTCCACCCTTAAAAATAACCTTTAACCATGAACACAAACACTGATGTGTGAAAATAGTCATTCTAAAAGCTGAATCTGGAAAGAAGAAAAAATCAAATGTACCCTCCAGCAAAATAAATCACATGAAACAGAAAAAGAAGGAGGGGGGCTAGAAGTGGCTGTAACCCTGGTCTTCCCCCAAAATGCTGCCAGGAAGAGGCAGCCCTGGCCTCTCCCACACAGACACCGGGCAGCACTAGGTAGAAGAATAAGGGAAACATTTTCCTCTTATCTTCCTGAGAAAAGCATCCATCTTCTAAATGCACCTCCCCTAAGACTCAGAAGAAGGGTTCTGTGTGACAGGATCCACTTCTGGGGAGGGGACAACGGTATCTTGCAAGAGCAGTTCCCCACCCACAGCCCCAGAGCTCCAGGCTGCTAGTTCCCTTCTTTCGTTTATTCCCCACAGAAAGTGTCTGGCGCTGGCCCTGCAGCCTGCTCTGTGGATCTTTCTAGAAGGCCTGGGTGTGGCAGTGCAGCTGTAGCACCGTGAGCTGTGGGAGGAGAGTGGCAGCAGTGGCCAGAGCATGGCTCTCCGAGGAGCAGCTTTAGCCCCATCACAGTAGAGACTTTTGCTGACCTCCTCCCCCGAGTAGAGAACAGAGTGCACGGGCTTTCCTCGGCCCCTCCGTTGCCCTGGTGTGTCTGCAGGACCGTAAACCAGCATACAGCTTTCTGTTCTGTGACATGTAAAGAGCGCTGTGCATGATCTCTTCTCAGTCCTCCCAACCCCCTGTGAGGGGACGCTGCTGTTACCCTGCAGCGGTTCTCAACCTTCCTGATGCCGCGACCCTTTCACACAGCTCCTCATGTTGTGGGGACCCCAACCATAAAATTATTTTCGTTGCTACTTCATCACTGTCATTTTGCTACTGTTATGAATCGTCATGTAAATATCTGATCTGCTATATGTGTTTTCCGATGGTCGCGACCCACAGGTTGAGAACCGCTGCCTTAGAGGGATGAGGAACCGGAGGCCTAGGAGGTCTGTCTTGGTATCACTAGTGCTGGGCGCACAGTCTTGAGATTAAACACCCAAGAAGAACAGTGAAGAGAGCCTGGTGATTGATGTCAGTAGGTGCAGCGTGACGGAGCGACCCAAAAGCCAGCGCAGAAGGGGCTGTGAGGGAACCAGGGTCCCCCCTCCTGGGATGTCCTAGAGACACTTGTCTCGGTAAGCCCAGTGGTAAGGGAGGTTTCAGCAGGTTGTTGTGGTGTTTAAGTCCTGGAGAATGGTGCTGAGTATTGCTCGTAAGGAAGAAGGAAGTGATGAGGCACAATTTGAGGTGACTCTACAGGAACAAGGTGAGTTAGATTTGATATGAACGCACTGCCCATCAGGATGGCGTGACTGCGTGGAGCTGGTACTGAGTAAGAAAGGGGGAACTGCTCCTCTCTGAAGAACTTCTAGACAGACTGTGATCCGCGAAGGCAGGAGAGAAGACCCGAAGGCCGCCTCAGGGCTCCATGGAGCTCCAGTTGGGCATTCACCCCGAGGGGAGGGGAGCGAGGGGAAGGCTGGGCCTTGCTGTCATTCCGCTGTGTGACTCACGGAGGGGAGGCAGTGTCCAGCCCTCACTTGTGCTGGGGCCTCTAGTTACTCACCCTCTGAGGCCTGCTGAGTGGACCTTCAGAAATAACCTGAAGGAATAGGGAGGCTCCCCAGTGAATCATGTTGACCTTCTTGTATCCCCACCTGTGATCTGTTCAATCACCCCCTTTGAGGTCCTGGCAGATGTTTGTGTCAGCATCACATACGCGTTGCACACACAGCAGGAAGCTCATTAAACATTTCACATCTTCCGTATGTGTTCATTCTTTCTCAACACAACTGTGGCCCACATCCCCACAGAAACAAGTCCTGTAGAACAAGGGGGCAGAGGTCACCCAGTTCCAGGAACTTTGCCAGTGGTGTATTTCTCAACATATGCCAGGTAAAAACAGAAGCCCATAGCATTATGGGTCCTTCCTGGGGCTAAGGTCACAGTAGACCTGTACAGTGGCTGAGGTGGAATGGACCTTAAAGCTCATCACGTGCTGGGAACCCACTAGAGAGTAGGGGACGCAGGAAGGGAAGACTAAAGTGAGGTCTGCCAGGGCCTGAATTACCTGGAGAGGGGCTTGAACTGGACTCTTTGGGCAGAGGATGACTCCTGAGCTGGGAGGGGGCCTGGCTTTGGGAAATGCCGTGTCTGCTCTTTGCAAGGTGGCTGAGGGGGGGAAGGTGGGAGAGGGGAGGGCACTGGTGTGTCCATTCTTGCAGCCCAGGCAGGCCAGAGGTCATGGAGGCCTGGATTGGGGTGGGTAGTGGCCATGGGACAAGGGACAGAACACAGGTATAGAAAACCTGCCTGAGGCTCTCTGAGCTTCCCACACTGGCCTCTGTGGCACCCCTGGCGTTTCCAGAATCATGTTCTTTACTCTTGATGACACATCTGCTTGGAATATACCCCCTACTCTTCAGATGAGACTCGTTCTCTCAGCCTAGACTGCACTCCCCTCCAAGGGCCTCTCGGACCAGCATATCCGGTCCCCTGGCATCATCACCCCTTAGTTATCTCACCTCTGTCTCAGCACAGCCTCTATTTTCCTGGACGATGCTGTGTTGTTAACATGTCTCCTGGCTCCTCTGAAGGCCAGTGGGAATGTGGGGTTTGCAGCCAGGTTGGTGGGAGGATGAGGTGCCACTGCTGGAGCCTGAAAGTGGACAGAGAAACCTCAGGCTCACTCATGCCCAGAGATGAGAGAGGTGACCTATATCAACCTCATTGAGGGCGATCCCCCCCCCTCCCTCCAGCTGTGGACAAGGATGCAGACACCATAGCCATGTCATTTTGTCTTGTTTGGTAACCTCACTTTATTGCCCTAAGGCCAGGGCTCCATCTGGCCCCCACCCCAGCTGTTGCTGTGGTGGGAGAACCTAACTGGAGGTGGGCAGAGCTGAGATCCTGGGCAAGGAGAGGTGGGGGTGGGGAGGGGGAGAGCTCCTGGTGTCTTCCCAGCTCCCCTCTCACACAAAGTCACTTCTTCCACTTGGGAGCTGTGGGAAATAAATATACAAAATGCTCCCCCCAAGAGAACTGAGCAGACGTGGTGCACTCCCCGTTTAGGTGCCTCTGGGCTAGTTCTGGGCCCGAGGCCTTGTGCTCTGGGAGGCACAGGCACAGGAACTGGCCTGGCTTCAGAATCCTGACAACATGGTGGGAGCTGCCCTTCCTCCCTTTGCCTTCCTGGGAGCAGGAATCCTGGGGCCTGTCAGTTGGGGTGACAATTCCAGTTTCCAGATGGCACAGTGCCTGAGTGCCTGAAGCTCTGACCACCTCTGTGGCTGTCACGGTCCCTGGGGGAGCCCTCGCCTCTCCAGCCTGCTGCGGCCCACACAAGCAAAAGAACTTTGGACTCATCAGGGCCTGGGAGGAAGGTGGAGCTGAGAACAGCGCTGGGGAAAGAACCTGGGTGGAAATTTCCATGGCTGTTCTGCTTCAGCAAAGACTTCAGCTGAGACCTTCTGGCCTAGACAGAGACCAGTGGGCTACAGACCATCGAAGTCACACTGAGTGACCCTTCCGCATTGTCCCAGATGCTTTTCACTTGCTGTCCCACCCTGAGCCAGGGCCATAAAGCTCAACCAGTCCTGTCCCTCTGTCCCCTCTTTCTAGCCCTGCTTGCTGTCAGATCCCTAGTTCACAGGATATGGGGAACTGGTTCCTGAGCCTACCCGTCACGAACCAGGTCAGAGCCCTTTCCTCCAGCAGGAGGCTGCTCAACGGCCAGTCCTTCCTGCAGACGCCTGTGGCCTTTGTGGTCCAGTGACCTCAACAGCACTGCTGTGACCACACCCTTCACTCAGTGACTCATCTGTTGTGACCTTAAGCTATGGCATATGACTTCTGTTCTTTGTTATTGTCATTTAGCATCCTTGAAAACAGAGTTGGGGTCTTCCTGCTGCCCCGCCTCAGGTCAGAGTAGCGCTGCACATGCTTACCCAGCCCGGGGAATTGCTCCTGGCCTCACCCCCGGTTCCAGCTGCTGGTTCTTGGCTCTGCCAGCAGCCATGTCTGTAGGCCTGACTCCCTCCCTGCCCAGCACAGCCAGTTCTACAGGATGAAACAAGGACTGGGCCGGTCTGGCCTTACCCACCAGCCCTCAGCTCCATATCCTTCCCCTCAGCCTCAAAGTCACCCTCCTTGTTTGGTGAAGCCTCCCTTCAGCTCCCCTGAAAACCATGGCTCTCGCCCCCCTCTGCACCCCTCCCCCACCTCATCTGGTCCTGTTCACCGCAAGCATTAGAGCCATCAAGGAGAGAATGGCCTGGGAGTGCCGCACCCGCCTCCAAGCCTGCTGCCTCAACATGCTCTGTGACACAGGCAAGTTCCCTGACCTCTCTGAACCACGCTTACTCCTCAGTGAAATAGGAATGTTCTATGCCCCACCCTCCTGTCAGGGGTGTGAGGCTACCAGGCGCTTGGTACAGTGCGGGGCTCAGATTTGCGCTATAAATGCCGTCACTACCAACATGGACTGCCTTCCTCCCCCTCCAGTACCACGCACGGTGCAGACAGAGCATGCTCCCGCTCCCTGGGGCCAGGCACCGCTAGGAAAGGGTTAAGCACCGGCCCTGACTTCATCCTGGGCCCCTCAAGCAGGAAGGAGGCGGAGAAGGTAACAAAATCAGGCTGAAGGCTGGGTGGAATTTTCCAGTCCTCATAAACAGGACCAGCCTGAGTTGCTAAGGGAGGTCACCATGGAAACGGTCACGTGTGCCGGCCTCCTTGTTCTTCCAACCTGGCTTGAGGCCGATGACTCCAGCTCCAGGCCTCTCATTGGCTGCCGCCGTCCTCTGGCCACTGACACCCAGCAGGAGATTGGCCGCTGGCAGTGGCTGGGCTCGCGTTAGGCCTTCCCCTCCCCCACCAGGAGCCTGCTGGAAGCCGGAGGAAGACAGATAGGCTGCCGAAGATGTTGCCATAGCAACCGCCTGCCTTTCTGCCCTACTTGGAGTTAATAGTTAACTTCTTTGTAGTTGAAGGACTTTTCCAAAGGCAGAGAGGGCGTCGGCCATTTTACAGGAACCTGACTTCCCCCTTTTGAAGAGGACAGCCCTCACCTTCCAGAGGAGTCAAGGCATTTCTGAGCCTCCACTTATCAGGCCTGGGTACCAGCCCACCCTGGGGGCCTTGGTTTCCTTCTGTGAAATGAAATACAGGGTGGGGCAAAAGTAGATTTACAGTCGTTCATCTGGAAAGTAATACAATAATTAATAAAAAATAATACAAGAATAAACTCCGGTCCTGCTGGCATGGCTCAGTGGTTGAGCGTCAACCGATGAACCAGGAGGTCACGGTTCGATTCCTGGTCATGGCACATGCCCAGGTTGTGGCCTCCATCCCCAGGGGGTCCTGCAAGAGGCAGCGGATCAATGATTCTCATTATTAATGTTTTCCCCTCTCCCTTCCTCTCTGAAATAAATAAAAAATATATTTTTTGAAAAGGATAAACTCTGGGTTTCGTGTATTTACAACTGTAAACCT
The DNA here is from genome assembly GCF_014108235.1 of Myotis myotis. Classification (NCBI taxonomy): domain Eukaryota; kingdom Metazoa; phylum Chordata; class Mammalia; order Chiroptera; family Vespertilionidae; genus Myotis; species Myotis myotis. The sequence continues at coordinate 78,779,307 of NW_023416314.1, forward strand.
ACTGTTAGGTCTGATCAAATAATGAGTCAATTGAGTGCATCCCCCTCCCCTGCGCACCGACCTTTAGCCACTTCACAACAGTCCCTTTTTGCTTCGACCACATTCCAGCTGCTAAGACCATTATCCTTCCCCTCAGGACCCGCCCAAGAGAATTCTCTGCCCCGAAGAAGCCCACCTGGAGTCCTTTAAAACCTCTGACTCCCCAGTCCCTGGATGCTGGCGCCATTTGGGGGCTCAGCCCATCTGGTCTCCAGATGACCTAATAAACTCATAATTCTTTACCCCTTTTGGCCGAGTGTGTTCTTCCTTCAGCGACCCTAACACCTACTTTGCCCCACCCTGTATTCATTCCAGGATTCACTATCTACAGCTGGAGTAAGGCTCCCACTGGACCAAGTTTGCAAAAGATCGTTGTAAACTGTAAAGCTCTGTGCACTCGCCATGTGTCTTTAATTGACTGGCATTGACATTAGCCTAGGGCTCTATGAGGTGGACCTGACCCCCTCCCCCACCCCAGAGGGAAGCCCAGAAAGGGGTGTCTGTGTGTGTGTGTGTGTGTGTGTGTGTGTGTTGGGGGGGGGGGGGCTTTGAAGTTTACTTCCTCTTCTGCCACCAACTGCTTCCTGGGACCCTCAGCAGTTCACATAGCCCCCAGGGACTCATTTTCTCTTTCTGTAAAAGGATTTCCTGTAGATGATCTCAGGAGGCCCATTCCCGCTCTGTCATTCCTGCTTTCCACAACAAACCTGTGGAACTCATCTTCCCATAGGAGGTAAGAATACAGGCAACTGCCCGACACCAAGCCCTTTCTATGCAGCAGGCACTGCAAAGGCATTAGCTCAATCTTCACAGCAATCTTAGAAGGTGAGAACCACCATACAGCATCTACCCATTTTACAGATGAGGAAGCTGAGGCCTGAGGAGCTGGGTAAACCTACCCAAGGTCACACAACCAGCAATTAGCAAGGTCAAGATTTAAAGCCTGGTGGTCTGGCAGCACGACTACACAGCTATCTTTCCAGGCACCAACTTAAATTAAGACAAAAACAATATGCATTGATCCAGAGTAGGTAAAACACTGGGTGGAGCAAACCATGGAACAGCAATAAAAAGCCCTGCGTTCTTCTCTAGGTTCTGCCATTAAGTCACACTATGTTACTTCCAGCAAGTCACTTTCCTCTCTTGGCCTCAGTTTTTTCATTTGTAATAACAAGAGGTTATGCTACACCTCTGAGGCCCTTTCTGGTTAAACACGGAGTCTCTGAGAGAGAAATATTGGCACAGAGGAGACAAGTGCAGCCTGAAATGGCCTGTCCATTAGCTATGATCTCAGTTTTTCAAAAAAGGAGGTTTGGGAAGGATTGTTTGAAGCTGGGGCTCACAGACTGGCTTTTATTCAGAGATAAGCCCTTTCTGCATCCTTGATGTTATAAAGACTGCTAGAGGCCTGGTCCACAAATTCATGCACGGGTGGCGGGGTGGGGGTGGGGGACTCGGGGAGGTTGGCCGGCCAGCCCCACCCCCTGGTCGAACTCTCAGTCAAGGGGACAATTTGCATATTAGTGTTTTATTATATAGGATTTGCTTAGGAAATGATGGTGCTGGTGAATGGTAGCTACTTTGCTGTAATCTTATTTGGGAAAAGTTGGCTAACCTTATATCAATATATACAATTTAAAAAAATGTTTTATTATGAAAAATTCCAAACATATAAAAAGTATCTCTGGCTAGTATGGCTCAGTTGATTGGAGCGTCGTCCTGTATACAGAAAGGTTTCTGTTCGATTCCCGGTCAGGGCACATACCTAGGTTGCAGGTTCAATCCCTGGTCCCTGGTTGAAGCACATATGGAAGGCGACCGATTGCTATTCTGTTCTCTCTCACATTGATGTTTCTCTCTCTCTTTCTTTCCTACCCCCCCGTCCTTCCCCTCTCTCTAAAAATCAATAAGCATATCCTCCAGTGAGGATTAAAAAAAAAACTAAAGAAGTAGTAAGACCAGTTTAATGAAATTCCTTTGTTACTAACTCCTAGTCACTTTTGCTTCCCAACCCCCCATGCCCTGCATTATTCTGAAGCAAATCACAAACCCCATATAAACTCACCTGTAAATGAGTTATTTTAACATAATCACATTACCATTTCACACCTTATCTCAATTTTAAATGTTTTTGCAGTTGATTTGTTTAGTTGGGATCTAAACAGAGTGAATAGCCCTAACCGGTTTGGCTCAGTGGATAGAGCGTCGGCCTGCAGACTCAAGGGTCCCAGGTTTGATTCCAGTCAAGGGCATGTACCTTGGTTGCAGGCACATCCCCAGTAGGGAGTGTGCAGGAGGCAGCTGATCGATGTTTCTAACTCTCTATCCCTTTCCCTTCCTCTCTGTAAAAAATCAATAAAATATATTTTTTAAACATTAAAAAAATAAACAGAATGCACACATTTTCTTTCCTTCTATGTCTCTTAAGACTCTATCATGTTCTATAGATTTCCTCTCCCCACCGTTCTTTCCCCTGTAATTTATTTGAAGACTCTGGGTTGTTTGCCCTTGGAACTTTGCACATGTGGATTTTGCTGATCAGATCCCTGTGGTGTGGTGTAACATGTTCTTCTGGCCCCTCTGCATTTCTTGTAAATAGGTGAGTAGATCTAGAAGCTTGATTCAATTTTGTTTTCTTTTAAAAATATATATATTTTAATTAATTTCAGAGAGGAAGAGAGATAGAAACATCAATGATGAGAGAGACTAATTGATCAGCTGCCTCCTGCACACCCCACACTGGGGATGGAGCCCACAACCTGGGCATGTGCCCTGGTGGGGAACCGAACCGTGACCTCCTGGTTCATAGGTCAACACTCCACCTCTGAGCCACGCCGGCCAGGCTGTTTCCTTTTTTTTTTTTAAATATATTTTATTGATTTTTTACAGAGAGGAAGGGAGAGGGATAGAGAGTTAGAAACATCAATGAGAGAGAAATATCAATCAGCTGCCTCCTGCACACCCTCTATTGGGGATGTGCCCGCAACCAAGGTACATGCCATTGACCGGAATCGAACCTGGGACCCTTCAGTCTGCAGGCCAATGCTCTATCCACTGAGCCAAACCAGTCAGGGCCCTTTTTTTTTTTTTTTTTTTTTTTTGCAAGAATATTTTATGGATTGTGTTGAAAACATCCAGTTTAAAAATAAAATTATTAGTCATGTAATCCAAAAAGCTGGAAGCCATACTGCTCTGAAGGGAATTATGTGGTTCTAGGCCTCAAGCCTGAGTCTAGCCAGAGCCCCAGAAAACGCCTTGCTCTGCCCTGCAGAGCTGCAGCTGTGCTTGGCATCCTGCTCACTGCTGATGTAGCAATGCCCCGTGGACAAGGCCTTTAGTTAGGAAAGCTGCTGTCGACAGCCACCACACATCCCTGTGTGAGAAACTGCTTATAAACTGCCAGCAAAATGTTTGCTTTTCCTGAGAAATGAGGATGCTTTTCCTTTTGGGCAAGGTAAATCATGTAACAAATTCTGTTCCCTTTTTCTTTGGCTCCCAGGAAGCTCAAAGCCATAGGAGGCACAACTTTGGTGGTAATGTTGGGTTCTATGAATCTTTCTTACTCTATGGCCTTTTACCTGTTATTCTTTTTTTTCTTTTTGAAGAATTTTCTTTTCTTCCCATTGATTCTAGAGAGAGAGGAAGGTTGCCTCCCTTATGTGACCCGACCGGGGATTGAACCTGAAACCCAGGTATGTGCCCTGACCAGGAATCAAACTGGCAACCCCTGGTACATAGGATGATGCTCAACCAACTGAGGCACTGCAGCCTGGCTCACTGTATGTTTAAAAGCTGACTCCAATCCTTTGTGTAAAAGGTTCACAGAAAGAAATTAAAAAATTAGTAGCAGAACAGGGGCGGATCTTCCTGTCTTCTAGTTTCAAAAATTTTTTTTCACTGTTAAAATTCAAATTTATTAATCTAGTTTCAATTCTTTATATGACCTGGAACAGAACTGCATTCTTTCAACAAATACCCTCCTTGCAAGGCAAAGCGAGTACAAATAAGGTTTCTGCCTTCCTGGAGCTTACATTCCCGTGGGAGACGCAGGCAACAATCCCAGTGACCGGCAGCAGGTAAGTGTTCTGGAGAAAGTGAGGTGGTGGTGGGACAGAGCGGACCAGAGGAGGAGACCCCTTTAGGCAGGTGGACAAGGAAGGTGACGTTTGAGCGAGAGTTGAAGGATGAGCAGGAACCAGCTTTGAGAAGAGATGGGGGAATCTGGACAAAAGGAAGAACAAGGGTGGACAGCAAGGTCAGGGTCACAGAGGTATCCCTCTGGGGAAGGGCTGCTCCCCAAGGCCAGAGGGCTGTTCCTTCCCCTCAACCCACGAAAGAAGCTCCCAGGAACAGGCCATCTGTCCTTGGCTTATGAGTGAAATATGCAGTGTTGTTACTGCCCCCGATACCTGTGCTGAAATACATGCCTACAGCCTTCTTCGTGGGTGGGAGCCCCAAACCTTCTGACTCTGGGCTTAACCTCAGACAAGTAGCTACTGGTGTCCTGGCTTCCTGCACCACGTGTCCTCGGTCCTCCTGCTCAGGGGCTGTGCCAAGGGGCAGGAGCCAGGTTTACATGGACCAGCACAGCCCCAGAGGAGCCACCCTAGTACCCTAGTACCCACTTGCCTCTAGAGCAGCGGTTCTCAACTGTGGGCTGGGGGTCGAACGACCCTTTCACAGGGGTTGCCTAAGACCATTGGAAAACACATATAGAATTATATATTGTTTTTGTGATGAATCACTATGCTTTAATTATGTTCAATTTGTAACAATGAAAATATATCCTGCATATCAGATATTTACATTATGATTCATAACAGTAGCAAAATTACAGTTATGAAGTAGCAACGAAAATAATTTTATGGTTGGGGGTCCCCACAACATGAGGAGCTGTATTAAAGGGTCGCGGCATCAGGAAGGTTGAGAACCGCTGCTCTAGAGAGCAGAGCTGGATGCTGGGGAGGTGGGGGTGCCGTTTCAGGCTCAGGGTTCAGCTTTCACTGGGTGTTGGTGCATTAGTCGTCACCAAACGCCTTGGTCAAGCCCAAACCAGAAGGGGCTCCACCTTCTCCAGTTTATTTTTCATTTTTTTATAGCAAAGGTAGAAATTTGAGAAACAAGCACAGACTCCCACATGGGGAGGGGGACGAGTCCCCTTCTCCAGCTTATTGAAGTGAAGGTGGGGTGGGTGCTGATGGGGAGGAAGCCTGGGGAGCTACTAGGTAGAGCACAGAAGGCGGCTTTAACCCAGAGGACAGAGCTAGGAGGGCTTCCAGGGGAAGTGATCCACAAGCTCAGAAGAATCCTAGAACATGAGCCAAGAGGCTTGGGGCTTGGGCTTTATCCCTGTAAAATCCTCATTATCTAGACCAGTGACCAGTCTCTGCCACATAGTGGGTGCTAAGTGAACATCTGTTGAATGAAAAAATAAGCGAGGCCTAAGGGGATGTCAATTCAAGAACTTTCTTAGTAATAAGTAGTGAGCTCCCTGTTAGTGGGAGAAACCAAGGAGCAGCTGGATGGTCACTTGTCTGGCGTCCTGTCTTAGGGGCCTAGAGCAGCCTTCCATCCCAGGTGTGTGAGGTGAGTCAGAATCACTTCAAGTGGCGATCGGATCCAAAGATGGCAATCCAGATTCACGGAGACCTCCCGCTTAACCACTTTGCACCCCAGACCCCCGCATGCCTCCCCAGCCAGGGTCTGGCCCACGCCCTCCCTCTGGCACTGGAGGCTGCGTATACCAACCCTGCCCCCAGACCCGAAGGCCAGGCTGGCCCGGCGCCTCCCGCTCCTGCAGCTCCGGCTGGAGAATGGGGAGCGGGCGGGCGGCCTAGGCTGCCGCAGCGGCCGCGCTGGTGCTCCGGGGAGGCGATCGGAGCCTGGCGTCACCTTCGCGGGTGAGCTCAGCCTGCAGGCGCCGCCCGGCCCTGCGGCCAGGGGAGGAGAGGGACGCGGGTCTGGTTCGCCCATCCCGACCCCACTCCCTTGACAGCGATTCCTACGGAGGACGAGCGACCCGTCCACTCAGCTCCCAGCGCTGGGCCGCTCCCCAGCCTCAAAGCCCTTTCACGGAAAGTGCCAGGCCCTGTGCTGGGGGGTTCACACGCTCTGGTTCCTGGTGGGGGGACAGGAAAAGAAGTGGGGCCGAGAGAGGAGCTGGTAGACACTCCCAGAGAAGGCATTCCAGAAGGGGCCTGAGTTCACCAGGGACCGGAGAGGGTGCAGAGGGCAGGCTGGGGGCGGGGAACGGCATGTGCACAGAAGGGTGTGCGAGCGCCCCCTGTCGGAACAGGCAGGAATGTGCGCAGAGGAAGCGAAGGAAGGGCGCGCAGAGGGCACTGGCTGGGATGTGAAGGGCTCCATGCCGGGTCCCAATGGTTGGAATCCAGGGAGTTGTGTGTGTGTGTGTGTTGGGGGGAGACGGACCACGCGTGAGGGCCCAGCCCCCGCTGAGGCCCAGCAGGGGCTGAAGTTGTTTCGGAGCGGGTGGGACAGAGCGCTGTACAGACAGCCTTTCTGAAGACCCACATCCCCAGCTCCACCTTCAGGCACATGTGGGAACCATGCCAGGTGCCCAGACAGTCAAGGCCGGTGGGAGCACAGAGGCCTTGTTATCCATACACCCGCGTGGCCACAGGCCGCTCTGGGTATGTGCCTAAACCGGATTTTCAAGGACTCTGAGCCTGAGAACCATAATCAGGCCGATACCAAGCAGAGGCAAGGACACGGTACAGTGTGCCCTTCAGTAGCCAATATAATTGAGGTAACTATTGGCAGGAAGCCTTCTTTGTCTAAATAGGGTAAAAAGTAGGTTACTGACCAGCTTGTCGGGTGGGGTGTGTAAAGAAGCTTGCTGGAGAGAGCAGCTGGGCAAGAGAGACGGAGAAGCTGCTGAGCCAGAGCTCAGGTACCGCTCCATGGAAGGCGGTGAGCGTGGGCAGCGTGCGGCTGCTCAGATAAGGACTGTGGGTACAGGGACTAATGCTACTCTGTGAGGAAGATACGTGTTCGCCAGCCGGGGGCCGGCCGCCTGCCTGTATGGACTTTGCTGTGAGGACTGTTCTTGTCGATGGCCCTGTGGCCATGGCTTCGGCAATGAAGACTCATTCTTTTTTTTTTTTTTTTTTTAAATATATTTTATTGATTTTTTACAGAGAGGAAGGGAGAGAGATAGAGAGTTAGAAACATCGATGAGAGAGACATCGATCAGCTGCCTCCTGCACACCTCCTACTGGGGATGTGCCCGCAACCAAGGTACATGCCCTTGACCGGAATCGAACCTGGGACCTTTCAGTCCGCAGGCCGACGCTCTATCCACTGAGCCAAACCGGTTTCGGCGAAAACTCATTCTTATACACCCACAACCTCTCACGGCTTCTCCGCCTGCCCCACCCCCGAGAACTGACCTGTAACTAGTAAGCAGAGAATAAAGGAGGAACTTGGACTAAGTTCCCAACAGTGAGTACAGTGGGCAGGGTTCGAGAAGGACCAGGCCTGGCGGCCGATGGGAGAATTTAGAAGAATACACAGACTCACAGCCACTCACAGCACCGGAGCCATGCAGGGCTCTGCTCTGACACACATGATCTGAGCTGTCCTCTCCTCCCCTCCCAAAATATTCCCCCTATCCTTCCTCCAAACCTGGGACACTCCCTCCAGTCAGTCCTGACCCCTCTCCCCTCCACCCCAACACCTGTACCCCAGTTATGAGGGTTGCTTTCTAGAGCCCTTTTCTGCCTCTAGATTCCCCTCCGCAGCCTGGAAGTCATGGTTTTCCAATCCGTAAAGCCAGGGCAGAGACCCTGGGCGCTCCCACCCCACTACAAATTCTCCGCAGGTTGGGACGTTTCTTACATCAATAGTCCTTAGAGCAGCTCAGCCTGCAGCCTGCTTGAAGACATGGGTGTAAAGATCCCGCTGCCGGGCTCCCTAACCTTAGGGAGAGAGCGGACTCATTCTTGTTCCCTGGGGCCCAGCTCAGGCCTCAAGACAAGGGAACCAGTGGCACAGGCCCGAGTGTCTCCTCAGATCTCAGAGTGCTGCCACCGAGTGTGTCAGCCCACTCTCCACTCTCACACCAGTAGCTCTGGGGAAGCTAAATCAGCAGAGAAGATTCGGAGAAGGGGTCAGTCACACTCTTCCGTTAAGAAAGAATTGCTCAGCCCTGGCTGGTTTGGTTCAGTGGATAGAGTGTCGGCCTGCGGGTCCTGGGTTTGATTCTGGTCAAGGGCACATACCTGGGTTGTGGGCTCAATCCCCAGTTGGGAGCATGCAGGAGGCAGCTGATCAATGATTCTCTTTCTTCACTGATGTTTCTCTTTCTTCCTCTCCCTTCCTCTCTGAAATCAATAAAAAATATATTTTAAAAATTATTCAATTTGAAAATAAGGCAAAAGGATGACTGCCCGTCCCAAGTTGGTGATAAGCAAATTGATAAAATGTAAATAACTGTCAGGTAGAAACGATGGTTTGACTTCCCTGTAAGTCACTAGCTAGTTTTGTAGGAGTACCTAAGAAATCTTACTCCGGTCCTTTTGTTTTGGTGCCGTTAAATACTTCTGTCTCCCCAGTTCTCTCTAAACGAGCCCTTCAGCATGCTGGTACCCTCCTTAAGGAGTTAAGGGATCTTTGACACATACTCTATATTAAGGGGAGTCATGCCTCAGCTTTGAAAATTATATACTGTGACACTTTGGGAGACTATCTCACGGATGTCCAATTGGACTCAGCTGCCAGAGCCAGTTACACTTTGTTGCAGAAGTGAGTCTCATGGGCTCCCCTGAAACACTGCCTCTCCTACCTCAGGCTTCCTGGCTCCACCTGTGACTTGTTATTATTATTATTTATTTAGAATTCTCAAGTACAGCCCTGGCCAGATAATTCAGTTGGTTAGCGCGTCATCCCAATACACCAAGGTTGTCGATTCGATCCCCAGTCAGAGCACATACAAGAGTCAACCAATGAATGCATGAATGAGTGGAACACAAAAATGGGTGTTTCTCTTTCTCTCTATCCCCCTCCTCTCTCTCTCTCTAAAAGAAGAGAAATACTCAAGTACATGGCTACTTTCTTGTTGTAAAATTTAAATAGTACAAAGTCCCTTGTTTAATCACCTCCCATCCTAGGCCTGTCCTAAAGTTGACTACTATTATTCTGCATTTTTAATATATTATTATGTAACATCTTATATATATTGCAGTATGCAGGATCCATATACTCATTAATATACACATCAAATATGACACAATATGCTTGTATATGTTTATATATACATACCACACAAATATACATACATATATTTATACACATATACATATAAAACCTCTTTGATATATGTGTATATATGAATATACATATATAAAAATGTCTTATCACTTTAGTGGTTGGGGGATTGTTTTCATAAACGATATATTGAAGATATTCTTGCAACTTGGTTTTTCTCATTTAAAAATAGGGTTGGAGATCTATTTTGGTACATGAGACCTACCTTATTTTTTTAACCACTAACACAGCAACACAAACCATAAAACATGTAGAAATGCCGAAACTGGTTTGGCTCAGTGGATGGAGCGTCGGCCTGCGGACTGAAGGGTCCCGGGTTCGATTCCGGTCGGGGGCATGTGCCTGGGTTGCGGGCCCATCCCCGGTGGGGAGTGTGCAGGAGGCGGCTGGTCGATGTTTCTCTCTCATCGATGTTTCTAACTCTCTATCTCTCTCTCCTTTCCTCTCTGTAAAAACTCAATAAAATATATTTAAAAAAAAAAAAACACAAAAAAACATGTAGAAATAAATTTAAGAAATGTGTAAGGTTCTGTGTAGAAAGTTATGAAAGATTTTGGTATTTTATAACAAGCATTTGAAACAAAACGTTGTGATATTTAAACCTGTAATATTGATATATGTTATGTACAACAATGAATGTATAAAGCAAAAAGTACAAACAAACACTCCTCACCCCCGCCCCCAAGGCAACAGCACTGTGTTTTTCCAGGCTTCTTCTCTACCTTCCTAAGCACATTTCTGGAACTTGCTTTTGGGGGCTGAGTCAGAGAGCTGAACACATCTATAAATAGCTGTGACGCAGCTTGGGCTGTGCACCCGGCACTGGGAACCTGCGTCAGAGAGACAGTCATGAGCAGGGGGAGGTTTCCGGGAGGGGGTGGGTCTTCAGCTGGGCCCGGAAGGATGAGTTGGTGAATAAGTTGGGCAGAACATTCCAGGCAGGGGGCTTGGTCTGGAGGTGGGATAATTTCTACATGGCAGGTCTCTGACAAGGGTGAGACTGAGGGCCCACAGACATAGGTGTGGGGCTGACCAGGCCCATGGCCAGTGTCCTGGCTCAAGCCTTATGGAGAGCCAGGCCAGAAGCCTATGTCCACAGCCAGACCCATGTCCAGTTCCAGTTCCAAGAAACAGGAAGGGTCCAGGCTGTGACCTGCACTGCTCTAAGGGGGGGGCCACAAAAAAGTCTGTACCCCTAAAGGGGCTTTCCAGAATGTCGAAGCTGGGAACTTGCTTGGTGCAGGAAGGGGAAGTACTCATGCCACCCCCCAGGCAAGGCCGGGCATTGCCCAGAGATGGAGCCCAGAGTTCTTCGGGCCCCACCGGAAGTCAGTGGGAGCTGGTGGGAGGACTGGCTTCCTCTGTCTCTCTCATCATTTCATTAGTTGGCAAATGAATGTGTTCTGAGTCATAGACCTTCCTGACCCATGGAGTTGCTTTGAGGAGCACACTGCCCCCTAAGGACCTGATGCCTGTGGTGCAGCCCAGCAGTGTGGGCAGGGGGACACCTGCTCCCCACAGGGGGCAAAACCTTCCCCCACCCAGCCTCTCTGTAGCCCTGGGAAACAGAGGCCCAGAGACAGCCAGGCCAGGCTCAAGGTCCCCCAGTGAGGAAGTAAAGATAGCTGATCTAGATTTCAGATTTCCTGCTCCTCAGTGTCAGGTCAGGTCTCTGTCTGTTTTTTTATTTTTTACCTTCAAGAGACAGGCCCAAGCCCAGCCAGTTAGTTTAGCAGTTGAATGTCGACCTATGAACCAGGAGGTTATGGTTCAGTTCCCATCAGGGCACATGTCTGGTGCGGGCTCGATCCCCAGTGTACGGAGTGTAGGAGGCAGCTGATCAATGATTCTCTCTCCATTGACGTTTCTTATCTCTCCCTCTCCCTTCCTCTCTGAAATCAATAAAAGTATATTAATAAAATAAAATAAAAAAGAAATAGGCCCAAATCCCATTATGACTTGCAGGAGCCCACTAGTTCAGGCATGGCAGCATGGCATGCAAGGTCAAAGTTTAGGTCTACCAGACCTCCTCATATTTTACCTGAAACCCCCGACCTAACCCAAAAGGGAGTATTTATTGTATTGTTTAACTTCAAAACACAGAGGTGGTCTAGGCCCCTGGCCGAGGTGGCCCCTTGCACGCCACAGCTCTCCCTCCTCCTTGAGGCTCTGCTACCCTCTGCCTTCCTTTTCAGACAGGCCTTCTCACAGCACCTGGAGAACTGGTTTTTGTTGTATATAATAAACAGGAAATGCCTGTTAAACTGGTTTTACAAGTATTAAAAATGGACAGTTTACTGTGATTTACTCATGCTGTGGGATGCTACAATCCGGAAGGGACCACAGGGCTTCACAGGAGGTTCCTGGAGGTACTACAGAGTTAGCCAAATACTAGATTCATCAGACCATCAGGAAACTGCAAGGCCTCTGTCAAAGTCAAAGCAAAACAGGCCAGGCTAGAAGAAATGCAAAGAGGATGTGACAGTCAAGGGGTCAGAGGACAGGAAAGAGATAGGCCGCAGGAGTCTGGTGCTGAGGTTCAGTGAGAGTTCAGGAAGCGCTGAAGTGGGAGGGAACGCCAAGCTTAGCCCCGACTAAAGATGAGGACAGTGTGACCCTGCCTCATTCCCATGCTCCGTAACTGGGGGCTTCCAGTACAGGGGCCAGTTCGCGGCTGACGGGGCCTCTTCCTGCAGCTCACGCTGGCTCACGTGCCGCATATTTGCACGGTGTCTCTGGTTCTAGTGCTTTTCCATTTTCCAGCTGAGCTCTGCTGAGCTCTTCCAGCGTTCCCGGATCCTTCTGGCCCCACATGCTATTGGGAGACGGAGTCACACCATGGGCCGGAGAGGCGAGGAGTTGGGTGTTTTCAATTAGAGAGACTCGACATATTTTATGGCCTCCTGTGGGGCCCTGGAGCAGGCACTCCTCCGCTGGGTCTGCTTCCTGGTCACAGGACAGTGGCCTCGGCCAGGAATTAATTTTTCCCCCTCATCAACCTATAACAAGATGACATTATTTGAGGGCCTGCTGTACATGGTTTTTTCCTTATATAGTCAATTCTCTTCTAAAGTCTTTTAGCCATGTAGTTGTCATTTCTGGTATTCTTTCCTCCTTTCTAACCGCATTCCCAACATTTCCAACATGTGTAGTTTCCCTTCCATCTGAAGGACTTCCTTTTTTTTTTTTAAGTATATTTTATTGATTTTTTTACAGAGAGCAAGGAAGAGGGATAGAGAGTTAGAAACATCCATGAGAGAGAAACATCGATCAGCTGCCTCCTGCACACCCCCCACTGGGGATGTGCCTGCAACCAAGGTACATGCCCTTGACCGGAATCGAACCTGGGACCCTACAGTCTGCAGGCCGACGCTCTATCCACTGAGCCAAGCCGGTTAGGACCTGAAGGACTTCCTTTAACATTCATTGTAGTGTGGCTCTGCCGGAGATACATTCTTTAGCATTTGTATGTCTGAAAAAGTCTTTACTTTGCCTTTGTTTTTGAAACACACTTTGCTGTACATAGAATAATAGGTTGGCAGTTTTTTTTCTACCAGTACTACAAAGAATCATGGGGGATCAGGTAAAAAACTCAGAAGGGTTTTGCCCAGGTAGAAGGCAAAATGTGCCTGAGATTAAAATCTGCCTTGATCTTACCAAAGAAAGCTGAAAAGCAAGATCCAAAAAGAACAAACTCTTCCCAAGTTACACAATTGCATCCCAGAACACTGTCTCTGACTTGCATTGCTTCCAATGAGAAATGTGCTATTGTCCTTATCTGCCGTCCTTTTTATGTAACACGTCTCCCTTCTTTGGCTGCTTTTCCGCTCTGGCTGGTGGGATCTCTGGGAATTCTTCCTGATGATCCCTCCTGGTGGCTCTTCTCGTGGCTTTGGGTAATTGCCATTCACTCATGCACTGATCAGAACTCACCTGAAGACCCAAGGGAGACCCTCTGCAGAGGCCTGCCTCTCTGCACGGTGAGCCTTAGCCACCTTGGCCTCCCCGCTCCCTCTGCCTGGGCTCCCCGCACTGCCCCCCCCCCCCCCCCCCCCCGCACTGGGCCCTGTGCCTTGGATATTTTCTCTAGACAGAAAGCTGGGAGAATCCTAGGGCTCACCTTGTTTTTCCCCTGCCTCTTATGGTTCAGTCTTTTAGTGCCTGACGATCAATATCTTAAAAACTGCTGTTTCTTATATTTTTCCTGGTTTATTAGTTGTTTGAGGTGGCATGGCAAATCCTGTCCCTGTTGTCCCATCTTTGCTGGAAGTGGAAATGTAATGTATTTTACATTTTTTTCATCTATAGTTCCATACAATAAATGAAGCAGTTTTTTCTCAAATCAATAACAGTAATATTTAGCCCTAGCCAGTTTGGTTCAGTGGATAGAGCGTCGGCCTGTGGACTGAAGGATCCGGGTTTGATTCCAGTCAAAGACACATGCCCAGGTTTCAGGCTCTATCCCCAGTAGGGGACATGCAGGAGGCAGCTGATCAATGATTCTCTCTCATCATTGATGTTTCTCTCTCTCTCTCTCCCTCTTCCTTCCTCTCTGAAATCAATTAAAAAATATTTTTAAAAATAATAATATTTATGGTTTAATGGTGAGGTTTGAGAATACATTCCATTCCAATTTCCTCTTTCAGGATATGTAATGTTAATGTCTTCTCTTTTTATAGTTCAAAATGAACTCATGACTTTTCAGATTTATATGTCAGTTGATCTTGGCCAATAGTCTCTTTTTGATGCTTAAATACTCTCAGTTTGGTCAGTGGGAGCCCCTCTTATTATGGCCTCCATTATTTCAACTTGATGCTCTTTATCTTTCAAATTTTCCTTCCTTCCTGGCACGCTAAGATTTTCCAGGCTCACCTTGTTCTTAGAACCTATGGCTCCAGTTCTTGTGAAGACGAGTCAAAGTGTTGTGGCAATAGGACCATGGACTTGAAAACTTTGAGACAAGGCTTTTGTTATTTCCTTAAGACCTGTATGCAGACTTACCATGAGGGAAATGACCAACAGCAGCTGGAGATGATCACATCTCAGGTTTTAAAAAATCAACTTTGTTGCGATATAATTTACATGCTTAAAACAGACCTATTTTTTTTTTTATGTTTTATTGATTTTTTAAAGAGAGAAAGGGAGAGGGAGAGGGATACAAGTTAGAAACATGGATGAGAGAGAAACATTGATCAGCTGCCTCTTGCACACCCCCTACTGGGGATGTGCCCGCAACCCAGGTACATGCCCTTGACCGGAATCGAACCTGGGACCCTTCAGTCTGCAGGCCGACGCTCTATCCACTGAGCCAAACCGGTCAGGGCAAAACAGACCTATTTTAAGCATATAGTTCAATGAATTTTGACAAATGTAACCACAACCATAATCAAGATAATAGAACATTTCTATTGGCCCACAAATTTCCCTGTGTCCCATTATAATGAATCCATCCACTACCACCCAGGCAGACAACCTCAGATCTGCGTTCTGTTACTTTAAGAGTTCTTATGTCTCAGCTATATGATCAGTTTCAAACTGGTTGTAAAAGTATAGCTGTGGTCAATGAATGTAGTTATTTGTTGTTTCACTAAATTGTAACAAAACACTCCTGTTAAAATAAAAGTGTTTGTGCTTTAAAAAAAAAAAAAAAGAGTTCTTATGGCTTTCTGGAATCTCATATAAATGGAATAATACAAACATAGGCAAGTCTTTTGTGTCAGGCTTTATATATATATATATATATACACACACACATATATATGTACACACACACACACACACACACAAATTATGGTAACTAACTCCATTAGGCAGAAGTCTCTAAATTTGGGTAGCCAAGTAGGTTACAAAGACAAGTACAATAGGCCAGGTATATGAAAAAATCAAATGCGAGGGCGGGGGGGGGGAGACTAAACAATTTTTTTTTATTTTATTGAACGACAGTACAAGCGAAAAACATACAAAACTTATAATACTGGATATTTCAAAGATAAAATTTAAAAATATACATTGAAAACTAGAAATCTTTCATAATCTCTTACTCCTTTGACTTAGAAGCAGAAACCTGACACCTTTTTTCCTGCATCAAGATGTCAATGTCTGGTCTCCTATTTCGAGATGCAATGTGTAGAACTGAATTCAATCTTGCATCCTTTAACTGGGGACAAAATTTCATTTCTCTCAATTTCATAGCAGAAAACAACTGTTCACAGACATAGGTGCTTCCAAACATGGACAGAATCTTTGCACAATGGTTTCTATACCATTGCTTGGGTAACTCTTGCTGAGGTATTTATAGAATTTTGGTATTCCAATGTCATCATATTTCGTTTTCAGTACCGCATTACACTGCAGTTCAATAACTTCCATTTGTAATTCTTTTTTAAAAAAAAATTTTTTTTATTGATTTCAAGGAGGAAGGAAGAGGGAGAGAGAGATAAAAAACATCCATGATGAGAGAGAATGATGGATCGGCTGCATCCTACAAGTCCCCTACTGGGGATTGAGCCCACAACCCGGGCATGTGCCCTTGACCGGAGTCAAACCTGGGACCTTGCATTTCATAGGCTGACATTCTATCCACTGAGCCAAACCAGCTAGGGCTAAAATTCTTCTTTAACACTAGCAATGTTAATTGAGAAAGGTGAGCTGAACAATGTGAGTTCATTTACATAATGTTTGAAATCAGAGACCCTTTTCTGGAATTCAACTCTACAATTTTGGGGATGTAGATTAACCCATCACTTTCATTTCTGGAAACTGATTTCAGTGTAGGAAAGTGAGCCAGGTTATTTACTGCTAAATGAGTTTCCCAAAGATTCAATTTTGCTAGGAAAGAGCAAATTGAGTCATACATTTGTGTAACTACTTGTGAACGTATTTGCAGAGAAATATTCAAAGAGTTTAAATGATTTATAATGTCAACCAAAAAGGCCAGGTCCCTGATCCAATCTCTGAGCTGGGGAAGGGATTTGCCCTTGGCTGACAAGAATAAATCTATCTCTTAATTCAAAAAATCTCTTCAGCATCATGCCATGACTAAGCCACCTTACCTTCGTATGGTAAAGCAGGTTACCAGATTGTGCATTTAATTCCTCAAGCAAAGCACTGAATTGTCTGTGGTCGGAGCCCCAAGAGCGTAACCAGTTCACTGTGTTAATCATTACATCCATGACAAGTTCTAGTTTTAACTTTTTAGTAAAAAACAATTTCTGGTGAATAATGCAGTGAATGGATTTAAGTTCTGCATCCCTGCAAAACATTTCAACCTTGGATTTAAGGTTTGCAACAAGTCCAGTGTTATCACAGACCATTGCAGGAGCACTATCTGTGGTCACACTTACTAATTTTGACCAGTCAACGTTAAACTTTTCAAGACTCTTCTCAACATACAAAAATAAGTCATTTTCAGATGTTGGGTCTGGTAAGGGTACCATGTCCAAAAGGTCTTCAGTGATGTCAAAATTCTCATCAACACCATGGATAAATATAATTAAGTGGCTCGTGTTATTTATTTAGGTGTTCTCATCAACTACAAGAGAAAATGTCACAAAGAACTCCGCTTTTTTTTTTAACTTGTAAGTTTTCAGCCATATGTTTTACTCTCTGAGCAACAGTGTTTCCAGTTAGATTTATGTTTGCAAATGCTTGTTTCTGTTCAGGACACATGATGTCTGCTGCCTCAGCAGACAGACTTTTATAAACTCACCATCTGTAAAAGTTTTTTATGCTCGGGCAATTTTTTTTTCATTTTTTACATAACTGCATTTCACAGCAGCATCACTTATTTTGTTTGTATTCGATGATAAATGGTGAAGTAGATTTAGACCTTTTTTGAGCTCATTAAGCTTTTTTTAAAACAAATCTATTTTATTGATATTTCTACAGAGAGGAAGGGAGAGGGACAGGGAGTTAGAAACATTGATGAGAGAGAAACACTGATCAGCTGCCTCCTGCACACTCCCCACTAGGCATGCGTCCGCAACCAAGGCACATGCCCTTGGCCAGAATCGGACCCGGGACCCTTCAGTCCGCAGGTCGACGCTCTATCCACTGAGCCAAACCAGCTAGGGCTCATTAAGCTTTTCATCACTGACAGAGACATAGGTGCAAAAAGAGAGTTGACCTTTATTTACTACTAGTGGCCCGGTGCATGAAATTCGTGCGGGGGGTGGGGGGTATGTCCCCAGTCCAGCCTGCACCCTCTCCAATCTGGGACTCCTCGGGGGATGTCCGACTACCGGTTTAGGCCGGATCCCACGTCCCTCTCGCAATCCAGGACTGCTGGTTCCTAACTGCTCACCTGCCTGCCTGCCTGATCGCCTCTAACCACTCTTCCTGCTGGTCTGCTCGCCCCCGAATGGCCCCCAATGCCAGCCTGCTCGCCCCCACACCCACAACTGCCCTCCCCTCCTGGCCTGATCACCCCTAACCACCTCTGCCTCAGCCCCACCACCATGGCTTTGTCCGGAAGGATGTCCTGAAGGTCTCCCGGTCTAATTAGCATATTACCCTTTTATTAGTATAGATAAGAAATAATAGCTCAAGCCTGATGATAAATGGTAACTGACACTGGCTTTGAGGACCATAGCAAATTGTAGAGCCTTCCATAGAGAGCAGCCACTTCTCAGCTATGGCAGATTGTTGGTACGTGGGAACACAGGCCCCTTGTCCCCAGATCGCCTCAATTAAAAAAATGTTTTTTAAATTGATTTTTTAGTGAGGAAGGGAGAGGGAAAGAAAGAGAAAGATCAATGAGAGAAACGCCCCCTATTAGGGATCAAGCCCTAACCCGGGCATGTGCTCTGACTGGAAATCAAACCGGAACCTCTTGGTTCCTAGGTCGAAGTTCAATCACTGAACCACACCGGCTCGACTCTCCCCAATTTTGGAAGCAAAACCACACATTGAATTTTAACATAAAATCAGCCGACCTTCAGATATGTAAGTTAAATTAGAAAATGTTAGACACTGTGAAAGGCAAATAAATAAGTCTACAGGTCATGAATCGCACCAGTTTGGGGCCTCTGTAGCCCCACTCACCTCCTAGCATGCAGCCAACTACTTCCGGGTCGTCAGGCCTCGACCCCACACTGGCCCAAGGTGGCTGCATCCTTAGGGGAGAACCCGCCGGAAGCACGACCTTGGCTCCGGTGCGAGGCCCTCCAGGGAGGCTACAGGGGCCTGGGGAGGAAACGGGGAGTCAAGTGCTCTGTGGGGAGCCACGGGGCGGTGCGTTAGGGACGCTCAGGATCATAGGATCATCTTGACCTCGATCTGGGCAGCGGCCTCCAGGCCAGTCACTTCAGGCGTGTGAGTGAGGTCGCCACTTGGGGCAGGGAAGAGCGAGGTCGGCAGCTGGCGGAGGCAAGGGAGGATGTGGGGGTCCAGGCCAGTTCGTGGGCTGAAGGGCGCTAGTGGACGGGCAACATCCTACGGGAATGGTGGGCGGAACGGACTAGAGCCGCAGGAGGGCACGCGCGGGGCCGGCCTTCCTCCCGCGTCCGGGTCAGGCCCGCTTCCCTCTCTCCCGGTCCCCCGCGTCCTGCAGCCTCGATCCCTCAGGTTTCATTTTTCAACTGAAACACGATTTACCTGTGGCACCGCCTCGCGCCGCCGTAACCGTGGAAACGGAATCCGGAGGCGACAGTGAGGGCGTGAACACACCCGCCACTAGGGGCGCCTGCGTCACCGCCTCCCGCCGGCCTCCCAGGCCACGCCCAGCCCTCCGCGCCAACCCGCGCTGCGCATGCGCCGCCCGTCCAGGGCCCGCCCAGCCCGCCGCGCCACCCCGCGCTGCGCATGCGCCGCCCGTCCAGGGCGCGCCCAGGCTCTGCAAAGCGGGCCCTGCGGACGGTGGGAGGCGGCAGGTGATGGGAGCCGCTTAGCTAGCACCGGTGGGAGCCCAGCTATTTGTCGGGACCTCGGAGCAACGAGTTCTCTGCTGGAACCTCGTGTTTTCCTTGACACAGAAAGGGTGAAAGCGAGAGAGTTCGCGAAGAGTGTGCAAGGGGCTCACGGGGCTGGAGGTGCGGCCAGGAGCAGAGGCGGCGGCTGGGGAGGTACCACGTGGCCCAGCTACAAGGAGCCGCCTGGCAGCCCCTCTTGCTTTGTCATCCTGCGGCCTGCTCCAGCACTGGGGTGCTGTGTTGGAAAGAGAAATACTCCGAGTGGGTTCTTAAGGCAGAGGAGTTAAGTCACAGGTTGTTGGGGGACTCTAGGTCTGAATGCTAACTCAGAATTTACCCGGTCCTCGCCTAATTCTTCTCTTCTGTGAAGTTGTGTAAAAAGAATTACTAGCTTGTGAGATTGCAAGATATATGTATGACTCTCACTGAACATAGCGTTGGGTGTGTCTATAAAATCAAAACTGGGAAAAGCCTGTCCCAGAAAGGTAGACTTTTAAGTATGGAAAACTCTAGATCTCGGCCTGGTATATTGTTCAGGCTTTGGAGTCAGACTGAGTTCAAATTCCAGCTCCGTAGTTTATAGTCCCTTACCTCACTTTTCTTATTTGAGAATGGAAATAACCTACTCATGTGAGAATTAAATAATATACAGAGTGGGAAAAAGTAGTTTTACAGTTATATGGAAAAAGACATGCCAGTTATAATTATTACAATAGCTTTATTAACTCAAAAGAATGTCATAATAGAACGGTGAACCTACGTTTGCCCATCCCTGTATTTATAAAGCATTTAGAAGTGTCAAGCACAGAGTAAAACATAAATTATTTTTTAAAATATATTTTTATTTCAGAGAGGGAGAGATAGAAGTATCAGTGATGAGAGAATCATTGATTGGCTGCCTCCTACATGTCCCCCACTGGGGATTGGACCCCCAACCAAGCCCACAACCCCATATATGCCCTGTCTGGGAATTGAACTGTGACCTCCTGGTTCATAGGTCGATACTTAACCACTGAGCCATGCCAGCCAGGCTAAATTATTGTTAATAAATAAAATAAATATCATCTTGAGTTTGAGATCCAAACATTTTTTTCTGAATTTTTCAAGTGCATCTCCTCACTTGAGACTCACATGTGGGAAAAGCAGACACCTCAGAGCCCAACCCTTTTTCCAGCCTTGTACCCCACTAGTCTGCACTCCCGGCAAACTGAATCCAATGCTTTCCTACCGACCCTACTTTGTGGTGTACTTTCAGATGTACAACATCTTCCACCTTGTCCACAAGGACCACCCATACCAACTCCAGGTGAAAAGAGGGGAGACATCTGGCCAACGAGTGTGGGAGTGGGAGCCCAGAAGGCGGAACTGTCCTCCCTGGCCTCGAGGGGTGAGGCCTGTTCCATCTCCTTCACCCCTTTGGCGGGGGGACCTGCGTGAGGTGAGGGAGAGTGGAGCAGGAGGGCTCCTGGGAGAGAGGCACCCCACCCCGACATCTGTCCTTGGGGAGAATGATGCCCCAGATGGGGTGGGGAGGAAGGGCCTGGAGGGGGAGCTGGAAGGAAGCAAGGACACCACAGGGACTCGAACCCTGACCCAGCAGTGCTGGGTGTGCCACCACCAGTGCCTTTTGCTTTTTCCTGCTCATTTTCTCACAGATTCAAAGGTGAAAAGCAAAACCTGAACGCGGCCATGAGCCGCGTCCAGTAAAAGAAACACCTGCGGCGGCTCCGCGCCTCCCCCTCCCAGGCTCACTCCTTCTGCCCCGACAGCCCTGCCAGGTGCGGCCGGGGGACACACGTCCCCTCAGGCCCACGCTGCCTGCTGTGCTGGTGCTCCTTCCGCTGCAGGAGCCATGAGGTCAGACGGCAAACGAACTGCATATGGTCCTGCCTGTTCTAGCAGTGACAGCTGTGTATGTGCATAGAAATGTCCAGAAAGGTTCAAAGGAACTGGAGGGATGGGTGAGGGAAGGGGATTTTACTACCATTTTGTATCTTTTCCAGGGCTTGGATGTTCAACTCTATGCAGATTATTTTTATATTTAAAGGTAAAAATCTTAAGCTTTTTCATCAGAACAGGAAACCTAAGGACTAGGGGGCAGGTTGAGCACTCCGGCCTAGCTCAAATGCCAGCTGTGACCCAGGTCTGCTGTGCCCCAGCCACGTGGGTTGCACAAACGCCCACCTGCCGGGCTGGCAGGCCTCCTACCGCTCTCCAGCGCCGCTGTGGATCCTTCCCAGGAACTGCCGTTACTTGAACATGAAGTTGGAAGCTCAGTGCCCCCACCGGCCTCTCTCCTCTCCTTGGACTCACCGGAGTCTGAGTTCCGGGGAGGACGGGTCCAAGTCGCCAGGGCCCAAGATCCACGAAGCCCAATCTGGACCCTTAGCCAGTATCTGCCCCAGGCCACCCTCCAAGCCCCCTGCCCACAGCACCCACTGCTCCCAGCCCAGGCTCTGCACCCCCGGGCCCCCGGCGGGTCTGGTGGGAGCAGCTCCCACTAGCTCTGCAGTTCTAGTCCAGGAGTCCTGCCCCGCCTCTCACCGGGAGGGTTCCTGGCCCCTCATGTCAGCCCTGAGGAGTTCAGAAGTCCCTCCCCAGCGAGGCCAGGTGAGAAGCTGAGGCTCACAGAGGGATGAATCCTGCTCAGGGTCACGCACAGTGGAGAACTGGGTCCTTTCTACTCATTCCGAGGATTGAATGCGAGCTGAGCCAGCCCCACTTCTCTCTCACACACACACACACACACACACACACACGAGTCCTATAGTCACTCACACTCATACACACACTGTTACAGTAATACAGTCACACACACACGAGTCATATATAAAGTCATGCACAGACATACTGTCAGTCATACACAGTCACACACAAGTCATTTACAAAGTCATGCACAGACATACACAGTCATACACATACATGAGTCGTACACATAGCCATGCACAGACATACACACACACACGGTTTGTGGACGACCAGATGGGCTCAGAGCCAGTCCTGAAGGCCCAGCCCCCAAACCTCTCACCCGGCTCCCTCCACCCGACCCTCCTCCTGGCCCATCTGCCTCACAGCCTCCCTCCAGCTTGAACCCAAACACACCACAAAGGAGAGGCACTTACTGATTGCAGCAGGAGAGGAACCATGAACGGCCATCTAAGTCCCAACCTGACGATGAAGTAACAAAGCTCTGGCCTTAGAAGGCCTCAGAAATGTGGGAAGGCAGAACATACTCTGTAACATGAGCAAAGAATTATGTAACACGTTAATGACCAGATTCAAGGCTTGTACTGTGGGAACCCCCAAGAGTGAGCTAATAGGGCGGAAGTTACAATAGCTTCAAGGAACCACTCCGCACTCAGTCCATGAGCATGAATAAAAATGGCTGCGTTTGCAGGGCAGTGGGGAACAGTGTACGTAACCGCCCCTGAGAACCATCTGGAGGGCACAGGCAGCGAGCAAGGAGAACAGAGCAACTGCCCTTCCTTCAGCCAGTTGGGCTGCAAACCAAAAGAGGGACTTGCCCAAAGACGTTTGTGACAGCGTGATTTGTAACCACAAAATGCCGTAACCACCGCCCCCCCCCCCCCAAGTGGCTCACAGGTGGCCCTGACAGGCTCACACGCCGGAGTGCCCCAGAGGGTGCCAGCCTGGCGGAACTGTGCCCATAACATAACCTGAAGTGGAAAAGCAAAATAACCACTCATCACAACCGTGTGAAATACAGCGTGATGAGCAGAAAGGAGAAGTAAAAATAGCTTCAAAAACACCTCAACGGATGAAAATAACCCCGACAGGGACTTCGGTCAAATGCAAACAGGACGCGGCCGGGTGGGGTGGGCGCAGGTGCAGGCCTGGCCTGAGGACATCAGACAGTGAATTCCAAGCAGAAAGCCCCGCACAGAGGAGGGCGGTTTGAGCTGCTGGGAATCTCCAGGTTCCAGTCACACTGCAGGGAAACACGGGAACAGACCGTAAGCCGCCTCGGAGAGGTGAGGGCAGCGAGGAGCGGGGCTGTGATCCCACTTCTCATTTCAGGTGCAGCGGGTCTGGATCGGACGGAGAAACACCGAGGCAGGGGCTGGTCCAGAGCGGGACGTGACACGGAGCACCTCGGACTGCCAGGGGACGTGACCAAAATATCATACCTGGCCCTAGTCGGCGCGTGGACTGAAGGTCCTGGGTTCAACTCTGGTCCTCAGTTGCAGGCTCAATCCCCGCCCGGTTGGGGCACGTGTGGGAGGCAACCAATCAATGTGTCTCTCTCGCATCAGTATTTCTGTCTCTCCCCTTCCCTCCCATTCTCTCTAAAAATCAATGGAAAAATATCCTCAGGTGAGGATTAACAACAACAACAAAAATCTATATATTTATCATACCTGAAGCGATGAAAAGGGAACCATAGACTCCAAAAAGCAGGAACTGTACAGGCTGCTTGCTCAGGTAACCAATCATTCATTAAATTAGAAGTAGATTACAATAGTTAAAAATAGTATTTCCCAAACACGTAGAAATTTTAAAGCATGCTTTTAAATAACTAGTCAAATTGTATGGCAGAGCTGAAACCACAAAGCACACAGGACATGAGGACGGCAGATCTTTCCCCAAGTACAGCTGGGAGGCCTCCCGGCCCCTGGAGTCACATCCGAATCTCAAGGTGGCTCCAGCCAGTGCCCTTCACAGCTCAGGGGCTGCCATGCCCTGGTCTCCGCTGGAAACGCTCTTCCTCAGACAGGCCATCCCCCCCCAAAGGGGAGCTCACAGGTCCCTCCTCCACGTGAGGGTTTGTCCTTACTCTCAGGCCACGCTCCTAAAAATCTTAATTCTTTGAGAGAGGGGAGAAGGGAGAGAGAGGGAGAGAAACATCGATGTGTCTCTCCACTCACTGGTGCGTCATGGGCTGGTTCTTGTATGTGCCCTGACTGGGCCGGCTCTAACCACTGAGCTACCCGCCAGGGCTTCGGGCTGCACTTCACTCCGTGTGGCTGTTGCCACAGCGGTGCTAACCTACAGTCTGTGTAATCCCCACCTCAGGCCTGTGCCCCATGAGGACGGGGCGCCATGAAGGCAGGGCCAGCCGTCTTGTGTGCTGTGTCTGCCACGGAGGGCGTTACTGGAGGGACTGCTAGAAGCGGACACTGAGGAAGGAGACAACAGTTCTGTTCCCTTTGCCGAAGGCCCTCACGTGCCTGCCGGGCCCTGCCCACCAACAGGATCCCGACACCCTCTCGGGAGGATGAGCAGCTGAGGCCTGTCCCGACCACAGGGTGACGGTTGGCGCGGCTGCAGCAGGACCACCTTGCGCCAGGGCCTCCCTCCCGAGGCTGCACCTTCCCTTCCTACTGTTCAAAGTATGTGGGTCTGAACATAAATGAAGACTGGGAAAAGGGTAACAAAACCAATCCAAGGAAAGCAGAAGGAATCAATGCAATAAAAGTAGAAATTAATAAATTACAAAATGAAAGCAGACTGTTTATCTAAAGCTGTTTCTTTGAAAAGGTCAACAAAATGCATTTCTTGAAAGTCTACTAAAGGTAAAGAAAAAAAGAAAAACTAGGAATCAGAATAAAATGAGAAAACTACTCAGAATATTAAAATGTAAAAGCATATTTTACACTAATACTTATGAAAAAGGTGATTTTCTTAGCAAATATAACTTTGAAAAATTAACTTATGATGAAATAGAAATATTGACTAGCACAGTAACTCAGGAGAAACGGAAAAAGTTCACAAAGAACCAGTGACCCTCGAGGAGGAGTGGCGGCAGCCTGTGCCGAGGCTGGGACTGGCCTCGGTCCAGCATTTCTCTCCTGACGCGCAGGAGGCAGCTGTCCCCTCACCCACTCAGTGCCCACGCCCCGGGACCAATTTCGCTCAGGCCAAGAGATAGGTTCTAAGACCGTTTTGCCCTCATTTTATCACTGAGGAAACCGACTTCAAGAAATTAAGAATTTTGACCAAAGTCCGATTCTATTAAGTGACAGAGCAGGGAACAGAGGCCAAGCGGTCAGAGCTGTGCTCTTAGCCGCTGCTCTTGACCGTGCCTTTCCGCGTTCTGCCTGACAACGCCCTGAAGTCGACGTGGACCTTCTGATTGATTTCTGTGTCGACAAAACAAAGCTCCAGGCCAGGGAATGGTTTGTTTCAGAAATCACAGGACAGCAAACGATCCCATTAATATTAATACAAACCTTAATATTCCATTAAGATAATTAATCATTAGAAAATGAAAGGAGAAAACCTGAGTCTCATCTCAAGACGCAGAAAAGACATTTTAATAAACCCAACATGTTACTGATGAAAAAAACGCCTCTGAGCAACCCAGACGCCGGCACACCTAACGCGATGCCAGGGACATCACACGCGAAGGGACGCACCGGGCAGCGCTCACCCATTTCACGGTCAAGGATCACACTCCTTTTCCTGCCTCCAGACACCGGTGGTCTCCTCGGGACACCCTCCCTCCCAAACTTTCATCATTCCCACAGCACTGGGAGACTTTTGCCACGTCTGAGTACAGCAGTGCCCCCCATCCCCATTATATCAATTCCTTTTTTTCAAATTTAAATTCTTTATTATTTAAAGTATTATATATGGTCCCCCCCCCCCATTGACCTCTCCCCAGCCGCTCCCACTCCCCAGCACACGCCCTACTGTGTGTGTCCATTGGTTATGCTCATACGCATGCATACAAGTCCTTTGGTTGATCTCTCAACTCACTTTTTAAATGTAAATTTATTTTATGTCCAAGGAACTTATCAAGAAAATGGAATCACAAATTCCCGGATGGGAGAAATTATCTGCAAATCACATATCTGAGGGAGGTTGTCCCCAAACTCCACACAGAACTCCTGTAACTCAGTAATGAAGAGACAAAACCCGAGTTAAGAGTGGTCAAAGGATCAGTGTAGACACTTTTCCAAAGATACAGGCACGGCCGGCGAGCACATGAAGAGCCGCCTGACGGAACGACACGAGATCCCGCTTTCCCGGGCCCAGGGGGGCCGCCATAAAGCCAGGTGAGAAGAAGTGTTGGCGAGAATGGAGACATGGAACCCTCACAGATCACTGGCGAAAAGGTAAGACGGTACAGCTACATTGCAAAGGCTTGGCAGTTCCCCCAAAAGTTAAACACAGAGTTATTATATGGCCCAGTAATTCCTCTCCCAAGTAGATATCAAATCAAAGAGAATTTAAAACTTACGTTCATACAAAAATTTCCTCACAAATGTTTATAGCAGAGTTATAATAGCTAAAGGAGTGGGAACAACCCAAATGTCCAACTGACATTTGCTAAACCAAACGTGGTGCATCCGTACAACAGAGCATGATTCCGTCATAAAAAGAAACGCAGTGCTGTTCAATGCCACAATATGGACGATCCTTGAATTCTTCATGCCAAGTGGAATAAGACGGACACAAAGGACAGGCTGATTTCACTTATACGAGATACCAAGAATAGGCAAATTCATAGAAACAGAGGCCACCAGGGGCTAGGGAGGAAGGGACGGGAAGTTATTGTTCAATGGGCGCAGAGCTTCTGTTTGGGATGATGGAAAAGTTCTGGAAATGAATATTGGTGATGGTTGCACAACACAGTGAAATGCTAAAACCCACTTACTTGCAGTTTAAAAGCATGCATTTTATGTTGTGTAAATATTTCAATTTAAAAAAGAAAAAATAAATTTACTTTAAAAGGAAACTTTATATTACCACCATAAATAGAAAACCAGTGGTTTTTCAAATACATGTTATATAAATACAATATACATAGATATTAGAATTTAAAATGCCCACCAGCAGGCCGCCCAGCTTGTCCTGAGGACCACCGGCAGGACAATCGCCCCTCAGCCACTGATGCGGGCTGCTGGGGCCTATGTGCACCTCCCGGGGCCCTGCCTGGCCCCCTTTTATTTGCTCACAGATCCCAGTAGAGGGTCAGGTGGGAACAAGGCCACGATGCTCGCAGCTCATTGGTAATTAGACAGGTGAGAGAAGCATGAAAAATGGAGTAAGTCACATGATAATATACGTATTAAAGATGACGGGCTACTTATGTGGACACCCCACCAACAGTGCCACTCCATTTCAGGAGCGCACAAATAAGCACAATGCTCACTTAACCCTCATCATATTCTTAGTAAATAATATGATGATACTTTTTAAAATATGGGAAACTAAGGCAGGAGACTGGTCATGATGGAGGCGGGTCCAGTGTGAGAGCAGGTGATCGGATTCGAAAGCTGACAATTTTAGCCAAGAGGCTGCATTACCTCTATTTGGCCCTAACATTGAAGTTCAGCATAATTTACTACACACACACACACACCTTACCATATGTTTCCATCATCTGAACTTTTTTTCTTTTATGAGCAGTAACTGTACCTCGGATAAACCTCATTGGCTACGACGCTGCCAATGTACAAAGCTCGTCTGAACTTTTAATTGAAAAACAGATCCAACCACGATACAGAACAGCAGTCCTAAGAACAGCATAGACGTGCACAGCTTGTACATGCGAAGCCTAAAACCCCTGAGTCTAAACTGCCTGGTGACAATCCTCCCATCTGAATGCACACGGAGGCCAGTTTCTAAATGGAAAGTCTCGGTATTATGATGTTTATGTTGATAATGCAATTCCAATAAAAACCTATTTTATTATAAAGCTAAAATAATTAAACCATTGGGTTGGCCCACAGAAAGACAGGTCAGTGGAACAGACTAGAAAGCTCAGAAACAGAACTTAATGAAGTAGTGGCATTTCAAATTGAGAGAGAAAGAATTACTCAGTAAATGGTGCTGGGAACTTTGGTTAGCCATTTTGAAAGAACTAGATTATATTCTTACCTCATACTGTACAGCAAATTAACTTCTAGACGGATTAAAGAGTTAAACGTCAAAATTAAAACCACAAGGGAACCAGAAGGAAATAAGCATAATACCAAAGGATGAAACTATAGTAAGAAAATAGATTTGATTACAAAACGTAAAACCGTCGGCAAGACCCAACATGCAA
This sequence comes from Myotis myotis, assembly GCF_014108235.1. Lineage (NCBI taxonomy): Eukaryota > Metazoa > Chordata > Mammalia > Chiroptera > Vespertilionidae > Myotis > Myotis myotis. The sequence goes on from NW_023416314.1 coordinate 78,807,555, forward strand.
ATTTAAAGGGCAAACTTCAAACCTGAAAGCTGTTGTGATATGTAAGGGGAGCCACCCTCAACAGAGGTCCCGGGAACTGGAAGCTTAAATGAAGCACAAAGCAGAGTCGGCTAACAGACACAGTGAACACAGCTCACACCATCAAAAGTGCAAATGAAAACGCCGAGACCGTTTTTGCCTCCCAGTCAGCAAAAATGGAAACAAACCGGGGAGAGCAGGGCTGTGGGACGGCTGCTGTGGGGGGCTGGGAGAGCTGAGCTGTGCCCCTGTAGGGGGGGCACCGGGCAACCCGAGTCCAACGCCTTCATGCTGGCCACACCCTCTGAGCCAGTAGCGTCACCGCTAAGGAACTCTCTTAAGGAAATTATCAGATTCATGCACAGCAACGTCTTAGGAAACAGGGAAAAGCACCGCACCCAGTTTCAACAGTAAGTCAGAAAAAAGGCATCACCAGAACACAGAGCAGCGCTGACGGAAAACCAGCCCCACCAGCAGGCTCAGACCCGACTTCTGCGCAGAAAATGCATCGCGGACGGAAAGGCTTGGCGTCTGGCTTCAGGCCCCTTCAGTTCTCCGCTGCAGACAATGAGCCCAGGAAAGGAGGGGCGGCTGGCCCTGACCCGGCCCCTAACCAGAAGGCAGTGAGGGGACGAGCTCGCCCCACCTGGCAGCCCCCAAAGAACCACCGTGTCCCAGACAGGACAGGGTGTTCACAACGGCGGCCTCGAGAGCCTGGATCCAGCAGATCCTGGCCTGCGTGATCTCTGACACGGAGGAAAGCACGCAGTGCATTCTGGCAGCTGTTCCAGCAGGTGTGGACAGGAGAGGCGGTTCAGGGTTGAGCCTGGGGTCAGGCGCTTGGCACCAGAACAGGACTCTGTTCACACATCCGGGTACACAGAACTGCCCACAACAGCAGTCAGCCGCACGGCAGAGGATCAGAATTGCTCCGTCAGTGACATCTCAATGAAACCGGGGCAATGCGAGCATCCCAGAGCAGGCCCCATTCCTCCCCAGCTGGGTAAACAGGTCGGCATGGCTACCAGGACAGTGTGTTTAGAAGCATTGCATCCGAAAGTCCGCTGGACTGGACACGGCCAGCTCCACAGCAACAAGTCACTCTTAGGCGGAGCAAAACCCAGGAAAGTTTTCTGTGACGGCGACGGTCACTAGGACAGGAGGCCCAGACACTGTCACGGACCAAGACCTCTGACCACACCCTCCCATCGAGCACAAGGCCAAAGCAAACATCCGTGAGTAAATGGAAAGGCATACCGTATTCTTGCACAAGAACAAAGTAGCACATCTTAAGGAAGGAGAGGTAAAGTAATGAGGCCTGGCCATCCGTAGCATACACTGGAGCACAGAACTGCAATATTTAAAACCGAAGCCGGCACACGAATAGACAGATCAATGGTAGCAGAGGCATGAGTCAGTACACGGCGTGGAGACAATAGGCTAACTGTCCCTTAGTCACTCATTACACCAAATTCAGTCCAGACAGATCCCAGATTCAAATTTAAAAAACAGGATGAAACATGGGGTTTAACAAAAAGTAATCTTGAGAGGGATTGATGAGTATTTATATATTTAAAATTCTGAACAGCAAAATTTTAGCGTAACAGTTAATAGTCAATGACAAACAGGAAAGTATTTGACAGGGCTAATTTATTTAATATATAAAGAGCTCTTAAAAGTAATGAAGTACACAATCCAAAAGAACTGCAAAAAACTACGATGAAATGTATTTTCACTTCTCACACTGACAAACTGTCAAGTCCAAGAGCACGGGGTCGGTAAAGACGTAAGGAAATGTCAACGCGAACCATTTCCCTAAAGTGCATGCAGCCTGGGGCGGCCAGCATACAGTAGGTCCTCACGTTACGTCGGAGATCCGATCCTACGGAGCCATGTAATGCGATTTTTGCCGTAAATCGGAACCCACCTACGTCCCTCACATGGAGCACATACACAGCAGTAATGAAGTGAAACAATAAAAAATTTAAAAGAAAGATAATTCCTGACCTTTACTTGTGGTAAATAAATAAACATAAAGCACATATGTACATACGTCGAAATGACGGAACTTTTTTTTTATAAATAAATGGGAGATGGTGACGTAACCACGAAACAACATAACCTGAGAACTGCCTGTATTTAGAAAGGCCCTGGGGCTGCGAATGCCCGACAGGAAACTTCCTCCAGTAGCTATGGTTGCCCATGTGCATAAAAACACATACAAATAGCCCTGGCTGGTTTGGCTCAGTGGATAGAGCATCGGCCTGGGGACTGAGAGGTCCCAGGTTCAAGTCCGGTCAGGGGCACATGCCCGAGTTGTGGGCCCGATCCCCAGTATGGGTGTGCAGGAGGCAGCCGGTCAACGATCAATGATTCTCTCTTGTCATTGATGTTTCTCTCTCTCTCTCCCTCTCCCTTCCTCTCTGAAATCAACAAAAATATATTTTTAAAAAACCCAAACACATACAAATACCCAGTAGAGCCTTATATACAGTAAAAATTGCTGGAAACAACCTAATTGCTCACCAAAAGAGAAATGGGTAATTAAAGCATGGATTACAACACAAACGTTGAAAAGCCTAAGGCCAACCATAAATACAGATATGCTGTGAGCACCTAGATGTGTGTTAACGAAATAATTCAAAGTGCAAGACAGGGTATGTGGCAGAGCAGAGCCACTGTGGGTTTAAACATGTGCACGATTCTCAAGAAAGACTCCAGCAACCGGCCCTAACAGCTGCCTCTGTGGGAAGGGGTCCAGGGTGAGAGAAAGATGGCCCTGTGCCTCTACAGCTTTGAAGGAAACAGGTGTAGGCGTTCCTTTGAACACTGTCTACGCCTTTAAATAAGTTGGATGAAAATCAGCAGAGCCTCTGCCCTGGTGTCAGCATGAGGCAGACGGGACCCTGCTTTGACACAGACGGTGGGTCCCCAGTTGTCACACCGACAGAAGAGCAAGGGGGACAGCACACTGACACCCAGGGGCTGAGGGGAGAGGACTCGGGTGGATCCTCGGCCCTGCCGTTGCTGACATTGAGCTCCCGTGACCCTAGGAGCCGAGTAAGACAGTGGGGTTCACACTGTGCTCCGCATTGGGTGGCCTCTGGGGGGAGGGAGCCGCGCTGAAGGCAGAGAGCAGCCAGGGCTGTGCTGAGGGCAGCAGGGAGCAGACGGTGCCCCGCCCGCCCGCCCACCCGCACGCTTCCACTCGGGACTGGACATGCTTACACAGGTGCCAGGTGAGATTTCAACAGACCAAACACAAGATCGAACTAAATGGCACTTTTTTGCAATTGTCACAACTGCTTTCCCAGAATAGTTTGTTTTTCAACCTTCACGGGGGAAAGACACCAGGAAGCAGACTCTGGGCTTGCTTTGTGCTAAACAAGTCAGGCGCCAGCTTATGCCAAATTCTGGTGTGGACAAGGCAGCGAACGGTGTCCGCTGCTCGCCACGGCACGCTCGGAGGCCTGCCTTACCGATTTGCGCAGCAGGAACTCTCAGCCCACCTCCCCAGACTGAGCCCAAGGCCCCAACAGCACGAGGGGGGCGGGGAGGAGGACGGAGCCGTTAGGGGGCTTCCTCGCTGTGAGAACATCAGAGGCACTCACACAAACCTGGCCGGTCCAGCCGCCGCACAGCGAGGCTCTGGGGCCTCCTGCTCCCAGGCTACACCCCTGTACAGCTTGCTACTGTACGGAATTCTCTAGGCAACTGTAACGCTATGGTACGTACCTGTAGATCTAAACACAGAAAAGATACGGTAAAGTGTGACAGAAAAGATAAAAATGGTGCACCTCTCCAGGGCTCTTCCCGTGAATGGAGCCTGCAGGACCGGAAGCTGCTCTGGGCGGGTCAGTGAGTGAGGGTGAATGGATGTGAAGACCCCGGGCCTCACTGCCCACCACTGTCCACTTTATACGCTCTGTACGTTTAGGCTCCACTCCGGTTATAAAACAAGAGGTAGGAAGCACGGAGCTGTGGTAAACGGATGTGCGGGCCGCCGCGGGCAGCATGGCATGCTGTTTTACAGCAAACTTAGGAAGCAGAGAGGGCACACGCTACGATAACGGTGAGAGCGTAGTACTGTATACCAACACGTGCAAGATCAAGCATTACGGAGCCAGGAAAATAATACAGTAGTGGCAGAACAGCGTATCTTGTATGGCTCCATTTTAGAGCAGATAACAACAGGTACCGTGTAGAATGGCCACGGAGGAAAGATGGTGAGGGAATATAAACTGTCATCAGTAGTTATCTTGGGAGAGAAAGTCTAGAAGGACTTTCATCTTCTGCCTGTGTCTTTCTGTAGTGCTTGACTTTTAAATACAAGACCAGTAATTTACAAAGGGATTAAAATAAATTATGCCACACCCTCGCCACATCCCCATCCATACAACAGTACACAATACAGTAACATTTGCAGTAGATTTTGGTCCCTTCGGAAGAGTTGCTGAAATGCAAAGATAAGCAGGGAACAAAGCCACCGTGCGACGTGGACGTAAGAGTTACGGTTGGGTGTCCTCAGCCTCATGACACAAGTAATTTAAAACATTACACTTCAAGAAAAGTATAGTGTGTCTTGGACCTCGTGACGCCTATCAGCGTTTAGCCCGCAAACGTTCAGCGCACAGATGCCAAGAACCCATTGTACCCGTTAAAGTCTCTGAGTCACTGTGAATACATGACACATCAAAGGCAACTGGCAGAAACTGCAGTTTGCTCTGCAGGGTGTTGAGCATGTGAACAGACAACCGCGTGCTCAGGTATGGGAACTTGTACATTTCTCTGGAGGGCAGGCGACAGGGCAGAAGAGAACACTGCCACCCAGTCCTATGACCCAGGAATTCCACTTCTTGGTCCCTGCCCTGAGAAACACTCCAGCCTGTTGCAATGGCGGGTGTGGCTGGTGATGACAGCACAGTACTGTGTGAAACATCAAAAGATTGAAAATGTCCGTCAGTATCAGAACAGCTAAAATAACTCACATTCATGTTAAGAAATACCACGAAGCAGATCAAGTGAGTCTCCCTATTGTTAAATGGAAAAAATAAGTCAATAATTATATACAATACACAATATTTTCCCCACTTACACAGAAAAGAAAAAGAACACAATCTCATTTAGATATGGATCTAAATCATGAGATAAAGGTGTGGCAGGAAACAGCCAACGGGTGACCCTGGGCACGGGTGGGGCGGGTAGTGCCTACCTTGCTGGTCAGGCTGTAATTTGTGTACAGCAACCACCTATCACTCGTATCATCGCGCTCAATGGAATCAGAGAAGCAATGGAAACGTCAACAACCTAACTGTGGTACAGCCACATGCTGGATTCTACCCAGCGACAAACCGGATGAGCCGCACACAGGGCACCGTATGAACCTTATATTAAATGAGAAAAAGTCCAGGGGATTATGCACAACATTAATGCCTTTCCTATAAAGTAAAAAGCAACTACAATTAAAACATGTACTTTACAGAACGCATTAGGTAAGAATTTTCTTAGAGTCGAGTGAAAAGAAGCCAGTGAAAGGAGCCAGTGGAGGGGACGACGGCCTTGGCCAGGGGGAGGCCGGGAGGAAGCAGAGGAATTTCCTGTCTACAGCTCTAGGCTTTATGTTGACTATGAGGTTCAGAAATGCTGACCACACCAGTACAAACATCAAGGAAGCACATAAAAGAGCACGTTATATCATGAACCAAAGATTAGCCCAGTTCTGTGTACTCAGCTCTAACAAGGAGAGAATATTCTTGCCTTGAGAAGAGTATCACAGCTTCAACTTCCTAGATTTTAAAACATAATGGACGATGACAGTCATTAAAGTTCACTGTATTTGATTGAAAATAAAAGTTACAGACTAAAAATTCCAGAAATAGATGAAGGCAGATAATTTTAAGACCTGGAATAAAAGAGCAAAAAACAGTATTTACTCAATAAAACTCTGATATTTCAACTTTATGAGTATAATTTAGATCCGCTCCTGGGTTAGATTCACGTTATTCCTTAAATGGAGAAGAGTACTGACCGTGGTAGTATACACGTGCTTAGCTACTAAAGAAAGTCATCAAAACCCAACACATTTATTGTTGTTATTACATTAATTTCTTAAAAGTCCTTGTATAATAGATACCTTTTGCTCCAGCAATAAAAAGAAAAAATGAGAATAAGTTTGACAACCTCACTGGCGAACACTTACCTTCCCAACTATACGAAAAAATGTATGATCGTTATAAAAAATCAAAATGGAAAATTTCATGTGGTAAGTGGTTAAAGAGGCAAAATGCAGATTGTAAATTAAGTGGTAAAATCAGACTAGCCAGTAATTACAGAAACGCAAATTATGATTACTCAAGTACTTTTTAAAGTAGCAACAAATACTTCTAACATCAAATTTGGCAAAGAGTTCTTGAACATGACACCAAAAGCACAGGTAACAAAAGTGAAAATAGATAAACTGGACATGAAAAGTAAAAACTTCTGGGCATCAAAGGACACAATCAACCGAGTGAAAAGGGAACCTACAGAATGAGAGGAAATATTCGTAAATTGTGTAACTGATAAGAGGTTAACATCCATAATACATAAAGAATTCCAACAAATCAACAAAACATACAAATAACTCTATTTAAAACATGGTCAAAAGATTTTGAAAAGACATTTCTCCAAAAATATACAAATGGCCAACAAGCATATGAAAAGACGCTTAACATCACGAATCATTAGGGAAATGCAAATAAAAACCACAATGAAATATCACCTCGCTCCCATTAGCATGGCTGCTATTAATAAAGCAACAGAAAATAACAAGTATTGGTGAGGATGTAGAGAATCAGAACCCCTGAAAACCGTTGGGAGTGTAAAATGGCGCGGCTGCTATGGAAAACAGTCTAAGTCCTCAAAAGTTAAACATAGAACACACATGATCCAGCATTCCGCTTCTGGGTACCTTTCCAGAATAAATAAGCAGAGTCTCAATAAGGTGTTCGTACACCCATGTCCACAGCAGCGTTAGACACAATAACCGAAAGGTAGAAGCAACCCAAGCGTTCAGTGAGGAGCGAATCAAGTGGTCAGTGACGGATGAATAGTATAGATACACAATAGGTTAGTCAGGTCTTTTAAAAAGTAAGAAATCTGACACAGGCTACAACACAAATGAACACCTCACATTATGCTAAGATAACCAGTCACAAAGGGCAAACACTGTATGATTTCACTTAATATGAGGTGCCTAGAGAAGTCAAACTCAGAAACAAAAGGAGAATGGTGTGTACCCGCGGCGGGTGGTGGGGGGTGGGCGAAGGGAATGGGGAGTTTGACGGGCACTGAATTTCAGTTTTACAGGAAGAAGTTCTGGAGCTTGGTTATAGTCACAACAATGAAAACATACTTGGCACGACTGAACTGTACACTTACAGCGGTTAACCTGATACCTTTTATTGTCTTTTAGCACAAAGTCCCTGCTTACAGCTTAACACTGACAGACACCGTGCGCAAGCTCAGTGGGAGGGAGCCATGCAGCCATCCACTCACGACCTTGAGGGCACGGGCCCTTCGGTGGGACTGCGTTTTCCACAGAAAAACAAGCAGTTTCAGAGCATCCACAGGCCAGAAACCCAGCCGGGGAATTCTCGTGTAAGAAGCAACCCGGAGAAAAGGCCACTTCCGACGTGTTTGTGGACTCTGGGGCTGCAGGGAAACGTTAACAGAAACAAAATTCAATGTAAAACCCGAATAGGCCAGAACGCGCACTGTTACCACTGAAGAAAGGCTCGGATCGGAGGAAGGCGGGCGGGGGGGATGGGCGAGGGAACCAGGAGGGGCCCAGGTCTGAGGCTGGGCAATGAGGAGTGGCTGTGCCCACGCACCCTGATGCCCCCACGTCACAGACCAGAACAGGCTCAGAGAGGCAAGTACTTGCTCCGTCTTTAAGCTGCAAGTGGCAGTCAGGGAGTAGACCCTCCCACCCCAGCTGCCACAGGTCCAAACCAGTTCGGACGGGGAGAAGGGAGCCATGGAGGAGGAACAACCAGGATCCCACTGGGAGACACCCCACCTGCCCAGAGGTCTCCAGTGACCTGTCCCCCTGTGACAGCCTCGGGGCTGACAGGACGCTGCCCCTCCATCCAGCCACAGGGGGGCATCACAGGGAGGGAGCACGCTCTGGGGGCTCCGAGAGGGTGTCAGGCCTGCTGACCCCGCACCCCGACACATCAACAGACTTCACAAACTCCAGTTGGATCACACATTCAAATGTAAAAAATGAAACCATGAGTGCCGCAGAAATTATTAATATTTATATACTCTTAGGGAGGGAGAAACCTAAGTGCTAACGCCAGGTGAAGAAACCAGAAAGGAGGACATATTAACCTCAGAAAAAACTAATTTTTGCGTCTGAGACACATTAAAAAATGAAAAGGCACTATACAAACTAGGAAAAATATTTGCATCAATATAACAAAGGATTATTAATATTCTTAATGTAATCGCTTTTGCTAAACAATGAAAAAATGAGCGATGAAGAGGTGGAGTCCCGTACACACACAATTGCAAATATGTTTAGCCTCATTGGCAGCAAAGCAGTGCTCACACCCACCCTCCGGAAGCCTAGACGCACAATGAGCAAAGGTTTTGTTTTTTTCAATATTTTCTTATTGATTTTTAGGGAAACGAAGGGAGAGGGAGATAGAAACATTGATCAGCTGCCTCCAGGGCACGAGGCTGAAACCTGGGCATATGCCCTGACCGGGAATCAAACCAGTGATCTCGGTGCACGAGTCCACACTCTACCACTGAACGACACCGTCCAGGCAGAGCAAAGGGTTTAATATGATACCTGTTCTGAGAAAAAGGGGAGCCAGGTACCTCACTGGTGAGATGGCTAATTTAGAAATCCCTCCCTAGATGGTGAATTCGCAACAGGAACCTAAAGCCTGACATAGGCATTTCACAGGCAGGAATGCATTCATGTCACCCAAGGAAATAACATCGAATGTAGCAAGTTTGAGCTACAGGGAAGGTCATCACAGCATAACTCCCCAAGAGGAAAAAAACCTCCGAAAGATGCCATATATGTCCTCTAAAAGAGGGTGTTTAAATTGATACAGCCATACAACGGAACATTCTGTCACCGCTACAAAAGATGCTTCAAAATGACCAAAGATGTCCACTTATATTATATGGAAAAGGCTGCAGAACAGAATTTACAGTATAACCCTTTTTTTTCCAATATAACCTTTTTTGTATAAATATGAATATATTCTAGCATGGGAAAAACTAGAAGCAAATATGCCAATGACAATTGTTAATGGAAGATTACTGCTTGTCAGTTTACTTATTTGTAAACCTTACAACGAACTATTTTTACACACGAGAACTGAATGAAGTTTCTTAAAAGAAAGTGAAGGCGGTGCAGAGCGGAGCCCGTAGGCAGCAGGCATAGGCAAGGTGGTGGGTGGAGCAGGCGCCCTCACCCACGGAAGGTCAAGGGCACACTCGCGGGACGCGCAACTTCATTTCTTATTTTGCTGCCTTCCTCGTGCCATCTCCAGGCTGCAGCAGTGTATTCTTGTGCATTAAATATAAACACTCAAAACATGCCGCACGTATCTGGAAGCCTGTTCTGGCATTTCATTTGCAATGACAAGCACTGCTCAACCGGGGGCCACCACTTCCTCCAGAGACAGGCGCACACAGAGGTTAGCCGCCAGCATGACGTCCCTTAACGGCATGGTCAGTAAGAAAACCCAAGGGCGCCCACGGGGGGGGGGGGGGGGGGGGCGGGGGAGGAGTTAGGACCCAAGTCTTTTCTGTAACACGTACCATTCCTGCAGTTTAGTGTGTCCCACTGGGGCACATGGAGCCTCAACCAACTCACTCAGGCTGTTTTCCTTTTTAAAGATAAAATGCTCATTTTTTTCATTCAGTATATATTTATTACTATTTTTGCTATTTTCCTTTTTAGAAGAACTTCCAAGTTCAACCTTTGCTATGCTTAGGCCCCATTACTCTCAATTTGTACCAGATCACCATTTTCTACCATCCACCGCCTCTGGGAGCTCGGAGGCAAGGCTGGAATCAGATCTATGCACTAGGATGCAACACTGTCTTCAACACCTGCGCCCCTCCTGCCTGAGCCAAGGATAACTGAGGGCAAAACAGGAAGCTCCTGAGTCCGAAACCCCCTGGGTTGGGGGGAGGCCAGAGGACGTCAGCACAGCCGTCAGCTGCCCTGCTTCCTGCTCCTCCTATTAACAAGCCCCACTTCAAACCTCTCCCAACGGCAAACATTTATACTCTATGGAGAATGATCAGCCTGCCAGTTGCTAAGCAACAGCACTATTTACAGAGGTATTTATAGCAGTTACCCTTTAAGGTTGGAAGCAAGTTTTGTAATCATCCTATAAAACACAAGAGAACAAACACGTTCTGCAAAGAGGGCAAAGCAGGTGGAGGAGGGCTAGGGTAAAGGAACGGAAAGGGATAAAGGTAGGAAAGGAGGCCTAGACTGTCCTGGGTAACAGAACCGGGTGGTGAGCAGGGAAAGGGTCCTTGAACCTGCCCACAATGGGACAACTCTTGACAGAGCTGAACCCTGGATGGGTGGACAGTGGCATACATAGGAGGGGTCACCAGGACAGAAGAGGCAGGCGAACAGGATACTGAGGACAGCAGCCAGTCCCACTGCTGCTCTCTGAAGTCCCGTTTTGGTCACAGCCCAGCAGAACAAGGTGAAATGCTGCCGCCACTCCCCACCCAGCACCACAATCAGCTTCTGACCACACCTTGTATGGCCAGCTGTTCAGTAACAGCACTTACACAACTACGCCCAAACTCTTGTCATTCAGCAAAAGAAAATGTCAGCCAAAGCCAAACTCTTTAGTAAGATGAGAAGCATGTATGTGCTTAGACCCAAATCCCAGATGCAATCCAGTCTCCCAAAGACCCAAATATGGAAAACACAGGGTACATGTCCATTCTATTCTTAGACCGTTTCCCCTAAGCAAATGGAAAAATAGGTCCTCTTGTTGACCACAGCATTTGGAAACCTAACCAGGTAAAATTCCAGGATATTGCAAAGTACTTCCTCCCCCCGCCCCCGCCCCCTCCCTCCCCCCAACACACACACACATTGACTTCACTGAGTGGTTGGCACATTTTTCAAAACACTCCCAAGTGAGCTGAGGAGAGCCCCGCCCTGCCCACCCGGCTTCAGGCCCACCCAGCAGGACACACTAGTTCTCTTGAGGTTACCAAACTCTATCGAATGACCTCAGTTACTTGGAGCTGTTGAAAAGTGAATTTAAGCCTAAATCTACAATATGAAGATACATTCAAATTAATTGCGAAGGCAACTTGGTTTACAGAAAAGATAAAGGTAAAAAAAAATATAGCAATACAACGATTCTAATGAGTTTAGAGCTCAAACCTTTATTTGTGCTGAAATGGGGAAGAAAAATGATTAGTCACATACATGAGGCAACAGTACTAGTTCTTACCCAACCTATTTCCCCATACATGCATAACACTCTTAATTCCAAGGACAGTCAGTAACCGTGTCACGCCCAAGTCTCTGGTTAAGAACGCAACTATCATGCCAACATATTTGAAAACATTTTTTTAAATCCAGAAAACAAGAATCTCAAAGTCAAAAGTATTGGGGATTTAAAATTTCTAAGGTGAAATTTAAGGAGAAGAGAGACATGGTAACAAAAAGCCACTGGTTACTTTACCAATAGATGCATCTCCAACAAGTGCTACACCGCACCTAGCAAAGCCTCCCACCACATTTTTGTTCTCACTCCCCAAACTGATTTTCGCTGAAAGTTTCCCCTGTAGTAGTGGATCATTTAAAAAGCAAACTTTCAAACTGAAGACATGATAGATGATCTAACCTTGGTACATGAATTGTTACCAAATATTACAGTAATTTTACAGTGACCACAAAAGGTTATTTGATTCTCCTTGTTACAATGACTATGTAAAGATAATCTTAAGCAAAAACTTTTACTACTGACTACAAAAGACAAGCGATTTGTTTATAAGGTACAATATTGACATACAAAATTCCTTTAGAAATCATTTTTCACTTTGCTCCGAATTTTCAATCAGAAAATCTGTGACCAAAAACGAGTTACAAACCCAGAAGAGTAACCCCAAAAGCGTACGTCTAATCTCGTGTACACCAAAATCTCAAATTTTTCCCCCAAATTTAAATACTTTAAAAGCCCACAATTTGAGCATTGAAAGCCTTTTCTCAGACTCAGCTTCACAGCTTCAGATAAACCACTTAGCAGTGAAGGACGTTAATACCCTGCTGCAAGGTTTTGACACCCATCTTTCAAAGCGACTGACACAGGTCTTGGGCCTTCCCCACCTTGCAGCAATGCAAAACAATTTTGCTTTCTCCTCTGCACGAGAGTTCTAAGTGCTTTAGCAAGTTTCCAATGAACTTTTGTGCTTCCAAGCAACAATTCAACTAGCGTGAACAATTCACTAATATTAAGTAGTATTTTCTTTACCCACCAGCTATTAAATTCTCCAGAGCTCTCCCCACCGATGTTTTCTCCAGAAAATCCCCCTCAACCCACATTCCCTACCACCCTCACCCTCTGTAATATAACCCATCCTCTTCTTTTTTCCAACCCACCCCTCCCAGCACCTCCCTTTCCCCAGAGAATTCCCTTCCCCCATATTCCCTACAGCCCCACCCTCTGCCATAGAGCTAATCACCCCTCTTCCCTTTCTTCACTCCCCCCAATACCAGTGTCAAGCTGTACCCTTTCCCTCTTACTACCCTCACCTCAGGGAGGATCCCCCTTGAATACCAAGATTATTTTGAAATCTAATCAAGTAGAATTCAAGTTAAAATACAGCAAGATGAACCAAAGATCACCGCCAGTACCCGACCATTCCCCTCTTTGTAACCTGCGATGCAATGGAAATGCCCAAACTACACCTGCCGTTTCTAACAGAATTTGGACATGACCAACTTGTACCCCACCAGGCTGCACACACTCCAATCATCCCCACCCCAACTTGCTTCATCCAAGCCTTTGCCCAAGGCACTTCCCACAGTTCCATCATCACACTAAGAATTCCTCCGACCAAAGCACAGGCAGGCAGGCGGGTGGGTGGGTAGGTGAGAGGATCACTGGGCTCCATCTGCAAGTTCCATCTACAAGGCATCACTCTCCGTTGCGACATCAACGTTAAAATGTTCTACAGCTTAAGAATCTTCTGGAAGCAAGGTTCGTAGCAGAGAACTAGCATGACAGGAGGCTCAATACAGAAGATGCAGCATCTGAAAACCTCCACCCAAAAAAGGAGGGGTGCCTGCTGGCATTCATGGGCCCGGAGGTTGGTGCTCCAAGATCAAGATTCAAATAAACGCATCTGCTGGTGGCCCGGAGCATCTGATTTGGACTTTAAGATTGCCCCCCGCAGAAGCTCATCTGAAACCTTAACTGAGGGGCTCCTGAACACAGGGCTTCCTGAGCAAGGCCTGGAAACATGCCATTGGAGAACTTCCTCCTCCTAAGACTCTGGAAATTCAATCTGCAGCCATCAACTTAGGCGAGCTCTCTCCTCTGCTACGACTCACACTGGCCAGGGGCTCCATGTCTGCTGGTGCCATCTGGTCGCCGTGAAGAACACTATGGTAACAAACCACGGTCCATGAGGGACTCCCAGCTGGTCCCATCGCTGCGGGCCCAGCCCCGGGTGCCCGTGCAATCCCGCCCTCTCCACCGGCCAGCGACACCAGCCCGCCCCACCCGTCTCGGCAGGGACAGCCTCTCCGTCGAGGTTACCAGCAATACCGACTCCAGCAGGGCCCTCGGCACCTCCCGGGCTTACCAGGTCACCAGAAGCAAGGTTTTAAGTGAAGGGAAACCTCGAGAGAGGTAAAGGGAGGAGGGGCAGAGCGGCTAGCACCGAACCTACAGGGCAAGTCCAAGGGGGAGCACTGCCACCTGGAAAATAAAGCGAGGGTCAGTGTGGTCCACGCCCCCGGCCTCGGCGCAGCAGCCGCCGGGGGTGGCACCTGGCCGCCTCCATCGCTCCTGACCACCCTCACGGCCGACCGGGGCCTGGCCTCACCCAGACCTGGGCTCCGCCGGGGCCTGGCCGGCCCGTTACATACCACCCTGGGCCGAGCCGCCGGCCCGCGGAGCTAAGTTCAATTCCACAAGACCAGGCCTCATCCCCGGGCGGGTGCACACCCTTGGTCTGGAAGAAAGGGGGCTGCTGGTGTGACAAGGTCAAGGCCAGCCCGCCCGGCCACCTGGGCCCGGCACCCACTGCTTCCTCCCCACACTCAGGGCACCCGCCACCCGGTCCCGCCTGGCCTCCCGCAGGGTGGCAACACCCTGCCTCCTCCTGTCCTCTCTGCCTCCCTCCCGAGCCGGGCCCCGCGGGCACTCAGCCCACGGGCGGCACCTCCCTCCCCGAGGCCGTGCCCGGCGCCCACAGGCAGAGCGAGGCCTGGACGGGCGCCGCCGGCCGCCTCGTGACGGCTCCTTTCCACGAAGCTCCCCTCTGGACGGCTCCCCCCACACCTACTCGCCCCCTGAACCTTCCTCCGGGGGCCCCCAGGCCCCCCGCCTCGTCTGAGCCCGCCATCGCCCCACCCGCCCCTCAGGCTCCCCTAAGGCCCTGAGCTGGCCACTTCCTCCCGCACAGCTGCCCCGCGCGGCCCTCCCTGCCGCTGGCTCCTGCCGGACAGGCCACCACCTTTTGGCTTTTATAGACCCGGCCGCGCCACCCTGCACCGCTCAGCGGGACGATTCCTCCACCGCCACCCGGAAAAGAGTCCCCCCGCCCCCCCCCGCCCCGCCCACGTGGCGCCTCCGGCGCGGCCACCGCCCTCGGCAGTGACCCGCAGATGTCAAGGTCACACCCGGGGGGCGGGGGCCACGGGGGTGAGTCCCCTCTTCCTCTAGAGTCGGTGGGGTCCCACCCACCGTCCCCTGAGAGCGGAAGGGGGCGAGGGGCGGGCGGGGGGGGTCTGCTCTCCCGGGTCGCCTCAGGTCACCCCGCCCCAAGAAGCCCGAAAGAAGGGCCGGCCAAGAGTCTGGAAAATTCCAGGCGGCGGCGGAGGGATCTCTGCAGAGGGCGCATCACTCGGGCGGCAGCGCGTGACTCGCGGGCGGCGGCCGGGCCTCGTGAGCCGCTGACGTCAGCGCTGCGCTGCGCGGGGTGGGGGCGGGGCGGGGTGCGGGCGGCCAGGCTCCCAGGCTCCCTTGGAGAGCCGCACCCAGAGCCGCGCTAACCGGTGTCCCGGGTTAAGAAACCCAGCTGTGATTTTATTGTGTAAATGGTTGGGCTACATTTAATTAAAAAAGAAAAAAGGGGAAAAAGTGTTCGGGAGCAAGTGGGCCTGAAAGTTCAGCCCCGAGTCGCCGCAGTCGCTTGCGGGGCCCCGTGCGTCACGGCTCTGCTACGCCGTGACCAGGGGCCTGGAGGTTGGAAGTGTTTCGCAGGAGAAGCGCTTCCTGCCGGGGTAGATACTGGTTATGTATTAAGTGGAAAATGCCCGGTGCAAAGTAATAAAAAGTAAGATCTCGTTGGGGCACAAAACAGTATCTGTGATTGCGTGGCAACAAGGCCAAAAGGGTAATTCAGCCCATTTTATTTCTGGATCGGAAGGTGGGAGAGAAGGAAAATTAAAAAACAAACAAAAAACTAATGTGTCCAGGGCAGTTTACAGCCTGTGGTGGAGCTCTGGGCCGGTTTGGTGCCCGCCGGGGGCACTGCCCGCCGGCCGCCCGCATGGAGCAGGCCCCCCGCCCGGGTCTCCTAAAGCACAAACAACCGGGGTGAGCTGGTGCCCCTCCCCGAGGCTGGCAGGGCCAGAGCCTTGGTGAGGACTTTGGAAAGGGCGGTTGGCATCTCCTGAGCCCCAACTGCCCCTGTGGGGGCCAGTGAGGAGGAGGAGCCACAGCCTGGGACCCCCCTGTGGCCAGGCCTGGCCCCCTGAAGATTAGGGCGGAAAAAGGACACGATCAGAATAACCAGAACTGAGAACGTCCTCTGGGCCAGCTGCCAGGCGTCTCCTCCAGCGTAACCACCACACCCCAAACTAAACCGCCCGACAACAAGCCCCTTGGCAACCAGGGGGAACTGGGGCAGATTCCCCCCTTGTCTCTGCAAGATGGCATCTCAGGCAGGGCTGGGCCCGCCCAGTGGTTCTCGGAAAACACGACGGCCCGTGACCTCTGCCCAGAAGGTTGGGTGCAGCAAGCCCAGGCCTGCTCTCCCCGCCCCTCGGCCAGGCTCCCTGCCAGGGAGATCCCGGCGGCTCACCCTTCTCCAAGGTCTTGTCCTGGCAGCATGTTCACGGGTGGGCTGGGGAGATGTGGCTGGAAAGAACAGTGTGGAAGGAGGGAACTGCCTGCCAGAATGTTCTGGAAAGCTGGGAGGTATGTGTAATGCCAAGCAAGTGCCTGCCTTCCCTGCTGTGTCACAGTTCCAGGCTGGGGAGTCAGCCCTTTATTCACCTACCAGGCGCCAGGGAGGCGGTAGCTGTGGCAGCTGCCTGGGCCACCGATGTCTCAGCTGTTCAGCTCTGCTCCCAAAACCCCCCACATCACCCCACGTCCCGGAAACCGTCTTATATTTTATTTTCCAAAAGAGCAGGAGGGGGTGGCATTAGCCTTCTACCAGGCTTAGAGCTCTCCGTCTTAAAGGAACCAGGACCCTCCTTGGTGCCTGATGCTGGAGCCGCCCAGCCCCCCATTTTTGAGGACAAAGCAGCCCGGTTTCAGGGGATCCTTGTTGAGAAGCTCTCCTGGACTCCCGGTTGCGCAAGGCGGGTTGTCTTTGGGGAAAGGAATGTGTTTGAGAGATGAAATGAGGATAGAGAACCACACAGGGACTCTCTGTCCTGCCCTGGGGGGTGGGGGGGGCAGGGGCGGCAGGCAGGCAGCTCCCAGTGTGCTGGGCAAGCGTCAGACATCTGCCCCCTTCTCTACAAATAAGGCTAAAGGTCCCTCCGCCCCGGCAGGGGAGGGGGAGGGGAAGGGCAGGGCGCGAGTGTGTCAGCAGATTTCTCTAGATCAAAACAAGCTGTTCCAGGAAACCGCAGTAAACAGGACTTGGGTGCTGGGTGGGGTTGGGTGGAGGTGGGCCCGCCCTACCCTTTCGGGACAAAGGCCGCACCTTCCTGGCAGCCCACTCAGGGGCTCAGGGCTGGAAGGGGAAGAACCCGGAGGGGCCCTTGGGCAACGCCCAGATTTCAGGGTCAGCACTCAGGCTCCGTCCTTGCTCAAGGCCATGGCCGCCTCCCCTCCCCATCGTGTTCTGCAGTCAGCTCAGCTCTGTTGTCTCCAAACACACACCAGCCCAGGGAAGGACCCAGATTTCCCAGGCAGCCCGGACAAGGAGAGAAGAGGGTGGGGAGGGTGGTACTTCCGCGTCACACCAAGGGCAGGGCAAGGACAGTGTTGCAGCCGACACTCCGTATGCCAGAACTCTGCCCGGTCCCCCACGGGTCCAGTCCCAGTGCTGTGGCCTTGGGCACCTGGGCCGTCTCCTCACAGGGACCCTCAGCGGGGCCGCCTCTGAGCTGTGCGGCCCTGTGAACCAGGAGGCCCCTCCGTGGCTCCGGCCCTGAGTGAGGAAACTGCACAGTCACCCGTGCTGGCTGCCCGCCAAGCCCTTCCTGCCTGCGTGCGTGCCAGCAGCCCATGCAGCACAGCAACCTGCACCCACGCCAGCCCCCAGCCGCCTCCCCTGCCCGACCGGGAGCTGGGCTCAGTTGCTCCCCCCCCCCCCCACCAGCAGCATGACCCTGAGCACACCCTCGACCCCTCACAGCCCTGCTTTCCTTCCTCATTCGCATTTCCCAATCCTGAGTGCTGTTCTGCCTGGAGGCTCTTCCCTGGGGAGTGTGTGTGTGTGGGGGGGGGGGGCGGCGGGGGCTGGCCCAGCTCTCCCTCAGCTCCCCCAGGCCTCGGCCCGAGGTCACCTTCCGGCCCAAGGTCACCTTCCAGGGCTCCCCACCCACCGGACCTGGGCTCCTTCGGGAAGGGTTCTGTGCGTGCTTTGTCCTCCTGGATCTCGGCACCCCGAAGGCCCTGGTGTGTTCCCGGCACAAAGTGGACCCTGGTAAACGTGTTGAGCAAACAGTCTGTTTTGTCAAGGCCACTCTGCCCTCTGTGAGGGTCTCTGTGAGCATCTGTGGTATTTGTGGGCTGATGGGAGCATCAGCCCCACAAACACCACGACGGGCCGGACCCGGGGGCCTGCCCAGCACTGGGCTCCCAGGTCAGCAGCCAAGGAGACAGGGTGGGCTGCTCCCGGTGGGCCGGGCCAGGAGCTCACAGGAAGGCCTGGGGTGGGCAAGGGAACCAAAGCCGGTAGAAGCTTGAGGGAGAGGGTGTGGGGGGCTGACCTCCCCAGACCCTGGCTTCTTAGGCCGAGGAGTAGCCGACCCCTGCATGCCACGCTTCCGTTTTCTTGTCCCACGTGGGCCAACAAGGGGCAGGGGAGGCTGGGAGGGCATCCTAAGTGAGGAGAGGACTTCTCACACATTTGACCCATGTCCCCCCTGGGGGCCACAGGGCCTGTGGGCTCAGGGTCCCTGGTGGCCTTTCCTGGCCACTGCCGGGGCAGATCCAATTGGGGTCCACTCCCCTCCTAGGGCCAGGCCTCTAGGAAATTTGATGGTGTCAGTCCCCTGCACCCAGATCTCCAGGATTCCCTGCCACAAACACTCCCCAACTCCTGTGCATCGGCCTTCAGTGCCCCAGCCACCCTGACCCTCCTCCCTCAGCTTCCCTGAGTCCTGCCCAAGCTGGCCTCCTGCCTGGGGCCAGCTCTGCCCTTCTCCTGCCGGCTCCTCCACTGGCTCCCGGTCGCTTCCCTGTGTCCTGCAGCCCTGCTCCTAGGTGCTCACCAGACCCCCCTCTCCCCCAAGCCAAGCACCTGTGTCCTTGCTCCCCAGCCTCCAGCAGAGGGAAGGCTGTGGAGAGGAACCCGGCTCCCCAAGCCTTGGCTCAGACTGTCCTTGAACCTGGGCAGGAGGTTCTGCTCGGATCCCCTGGGCCCACCTGAGGGGCATTGGTGAGTGAGGTGTGCGTGGTGCCAGGGCGTTCACAGGGAGAGGGAAACCGTCTGAAAGGTTCCAGCGGCCCCTGAGGCTGCTGACCTTGACAAGGAGGGAGCCCTGTGCTCTCACTGGCCCAGAAAGTCAACAGTCACCACCACCCCCTCCACCAAATGCCAAGGTCAAGTGGGCAGGAGACACAGAAGTCCTAGGGCAGAGCGGGGAACCGCTTGTGACAAGTAGTTTAAAATAGCTGGAGGGCTCAGGATGGGTGGGGGAGGGAGGCGCTGAGAGATGGGCCTGGACAGCTGGGAAGGGGAGGGACCTGGGGCAGTCAGCTCCTGTGGGCACAGGGCGAAGCAGGAGGGAGATGAGTAGCCTCAGGGTGTGCCCACCCACCTCCTGGACTCCCCCAAATAACCCTGGTTTTAAATAGGAAAATTTCACAGGAAAATTTTAAAAATCCCAAAGCAGAATCTATTTTCAGGACATGGATCCTGATCTTTGAATAATGTGAGTACCATCCCCAAATGAGGAACCTAAAAACCCCCCTTTAAGGAGGTCAGGGGTCAGGGACTCCCCCATCATGGATGGGAGGAAGGTGGTGGCGCCAGGGCGCCTGCTCAGCAAGAATGTGGGCAAGCCCAGCCAGACCCAAGCCCCCGGATTCTGCCCCTTGGTTTTCCAGCTGCGTAGGGCGTGTGGGCGGTGCCATCTCGCAGCCTCTGCAGCTGAACTGGAGGAAAGGACGGGCTCAGCTTCCCCCTGCTGGCCGAAGTGGGAGCAGCAACCTGCAGGCAAGGACTGTGGCCGACCCTCGGGGCCAGCCCCGCAACCCGACCCGGTGCGGCTGGGTCAGGGCACCAAAAGCAGCCAGCCATGGGGCACCAGACTTTTATTATTGTTATTAATTTTTAAAAACATATATTTATTGATTTCAGAGAAGACAGGAGAGGGAGAGAGAGAAAGAAACATCAATGATGAGAATCACTGATTGGCTGCCTTCTGCACGCCCCCTATTGGGGATCAAGCCCGCAACCCAGACATGTGCTCTTGATCAGAATCGAACCTGGGACCCTTCAGTCCACAGGCTGACACTCTATCCACTGAGCCAAACCGCTAGGGCGGGGCACCAACCTTTTTAAAAACTGAAGTCGTGACCCGGCCTGCCCTGCCACCTGTCCTGGCTGAGGCTGGGTAATCTGCCCGCCTTCTCTGAAACTTGGGGCTGGTTTGGACAGGGAACAAGTGCCAGGCGGCTCCCAGGTGCTGCAGGTGGTGATGTCAGTGGTGGAGAATGATCCAGAAACGCCCCAGCCTCAGACGACAGTGGGATTGCCTGTGTTGATTGTTCAGTGACCTGTTACCTAAGGAGTTAAGGGGTGTCTGGGAGCCACGAAGACCCTGTCCCCCTGCACTGACCCCCATCGGCAATCTCTAGGGGCCTCCAGAGCCAGGTGCTGGCTGAGCCAGGCAGAGCTGCCAGGCTGGTGGGGGTAACTACGCCTACTTCTCCATGCAACAAGGCAGCTGATATTTTAAAACAACCCTAGATGCATTTTGCATGTACTTACTTTTTTAAAGATTTCTTTTTAATCCTCACCTGAAGATATGTTTTATTATTATTGATTTTAGAGAGAGAGGGAGAGGGAAGTGGGAGAGACAGAAACATCGATGTGAGAGAGAAACATTGATTGGTTGCCTCCCACACAAGTCCCAACCAGGTATTGAACTCACAACCTAGGTATGTGTCCTAACAGAGAATTGAACCTGCAACCTTGTGGTATATGGGACGATGCTCCAACCAATTGAGCTACCAGCTGCCAGTTGATATTTTTTAAAAGCCCCAAGACCAAAATAATAAACCATCAGGATGGTGTTATGGGTTGAATTGTGTGTCCCCTGGTAAAGCTATGTTGAAGCCCTAACCCTCAGTGCCTCGGAATGTGACCTTAGCTGGGAATAGGATCATTGCAGGTGTAGTCGGGGTCCTTACGAGGAAGGCCCTGTAAGGACAGACACACACAGGTGGCGGGGGGGGGGGGGCATGTGATGACGAGCACCATAGACTGCCCGCAGAACCCCAGAGGCTGAGAGAGGCAGGAGGGACCCCGTACACCTACAGCCTCAGAGCGAGCTTGCGGCTGCCTACACCTTGCAGGCTTCTAGCCTCCTGAACTGAGACAATACATTTGTTGTTTAAGCGCCCGCCCTCGTGTATAGTATGTGTTGAGGCAGCCCCAGGAAACGTGCAGGCAGGAACAAAGGGGGCATGAAATGACCTGGGGACCATCAAGTGGGATGAGTGAATGAATGAACCTGACGTAACCACAGACAGATGCAGCCATTGCAGGCCAGAGATGCTTTTACATCTGTCACTCAATGTCCCCACTTCACAGATGACGAAACCGGGGCTCAGAGGGCTGACGTTTGATTCCAGTCAGGAGCACCTGCCAACCGCCTCCCGCCTCTGCAAAGGCGTTACAGATGTGTGCAAACATGGTGCTCTGCCCCTGGGGTGTGGCCAGATTAGACAGGCATCCCCATTTTATTTACGTATTTATGTATTTTTTAAAATGTATTTTTATTGATTTCAGAGAGGAAGGGGGAGATAGAAACATCAGTGATGAGAATAATTAATCTGCTGCCTCCTGCAGGACCCGCCCCCCACTGGGATGGAGCCTACAACCCAGGCATGTGCCCTGAATGGGAATCGACCTGTGACCTCCTGGTTCATAGACTGATGCTCAACCACTGAGCCACACCGGCCCGGAGGGGCGACCATCCTCATTTTAGAGAAGAGGAAATGGAAGCCAGGCAAGTGGCAGAACTTGCTTAAGGCTACACAGCAGAGGAGAGGAAAACTGAACAATGAGCAGGTCCTGGCCCTCCAGGAGAGAAGGTGTGTTGCAGAAGAGACCAGTCTCTTCCCAGGGGACAGCCGTTCTTGCGAAGGGTGAAGGGAATGTGGACAGGTGCTATGCTGGGGAGCCAAGGTGGGGAGGCGGTGGAGGATGCCAGAGGTGAAAGATTGCAGGTGTGTTCTAGAAACAAGTGGAGCCAGTATGTTGTGGGCGAGGACTAACCCAGGACTTCAATAATTGTAGGGTCCCCTGTAAGAAAAAGTAACTTTTAAATCCTACTTTTGCAAATTCTACAAAAACCATTGAACACAGTGCCAAGTCCTTCCAGGGCCTGGGCAGGGGCTCCTGCAAAGGGGTGGGCCCTGAGGCTGGTCCTCCCATTGCAGGTGACTCGGTCTGTGTGCCGAGGGCTGGGGACAGGGGCAGGTGGGCGTCCTAGAGTTCACGTTGCCAAACACCTGCTCGGAGCCTGGGTTTCAGCTGGTGCCGCCTCGTGGGGATGCATAAACCAGGGCTCAACCTCGGGCCCACAGTGCAGGCAGCACACAGTGTGAGAGCAGGCAGCACACAGTGTGAGAGCAGGCAGTCACACAGTGTGAGTGCAGGCAGCACACAGTGTGAGAGCAGGCAGCACACAGTGTGAGAGCAGGCAGCACACAGTGTGAGTGCAGGCAGCACACAGTGTGAGAGCAGGCAGCACACAGTGTGAGTGCAGGCAGCACACAGTGTGAGAGCAGGCAGCACACAGTGTGAGAGCAGGCAGCACACAGTGTGAGAGCAGGCAGCACACAGTGTGAGTGCAGGCAGCACACAGGGGGAGAGCAGGCAGCACACAGTGTGAGAGCAGGCAGCACACAGTGTGAGTGCAGGCAGCACACAGTGTGAGAGCAGGCAGCACACAGTGTGAGATCAGGCAGCACACAGTGTGAGTGCAGGCAGCACACAGTGTGAGAGCAGGCAGCACACAGTGTGAGTGCAGGCAGCACACAGTGTGAGAGCAGGCAGCAACAGTGTAGAGTGCAGGCAGCACACAGTGGTGGAGTAGCAAGGCAGCACACAGTGGTGAGAGCAAGTCAGCACACAGTGGTGAGTGCAGGGCAGCACAAGTGTAGAGCAGGGCAGCTGTGAGTGCAGGGCAGCACACAGTGTGGTGCAGGCAGCACACAGTGTGAGTGCCAGGCAGCACACGTGTGAGAGCAGGGCAGCCCAGTGTGAGTGCAGGCAGCACACAGTGTGAGAGCAGGCAGCACACAGTGTGAGAGCAGCAGCACAACAGTGTGAGTGCAGGGCAGCACACAGTGTGAGTGCAGGCAGCCACAGTGTGAGTGCAGGCAGCACACAGTGGTGAGAGCCGGCAGCACACAGTGTGAGTTCAGGCAGCACAAAGTGGTGAGAGCAGGCAGCACACAGTGGTGGAGAGCAGGCAGCACACAGTGTGAGAGCAGGCAAGCACCAGTGTGAGGTGCAGGCCAACACAGTGTTAGTGCAGGCAGCACACAGTGTGAGAGCAGGCAGCACACAGTGTGAGAGCAGGCAGCACACAGTGTGAGAGCAGGCAGAGCGCTTCAGAGACTAGGAAGTGACTCCCGGGGGACCCCTCCCAGTTGGACTCCCGCTCCCTTTGGCCCCTCAGGGTGCCTGGAACTGGGATCACAAACTGAGAGGCCTCCCCCAGCACCCAACCTCTCCCCCTACCTGCTGGCTCCCTCTACAGGCCACACTGGGTGGTTCCTAGGGGTCAGCTGGTCTCTCCAGCTGAGCCTGGAGCATGTGGCCATGGGCAGATGCAAGCAGAGCAGTGAAGGCGGAACTGAACCTAGAACGGGGATGGGGGGCAGGAGAGGAGGATGCAGTGAGGTGCTCCGGGCGGGCGGGCAGTGTCCTGGCCTCTCCCCTGTGGTGCTGGGAGGCACACAGAGCGCAAAGCCCTTCTGTGGAGGAGCCCGCTGAGGACTGGAATGGGGTGCGTGTGTGTGCGTGCATGCGCGCGTGCAGACACACTTTCTGAACTTAAGCCCAAAAAACAGCTGGGTATCAGTGCAGACTGGGCTGTGGTCCAGGGAGGAGGCCTGGGCAGAGTGAGCCACAGTCAGAGAGGGTGTCTGGAGCAGGAGCTCCTCCATGGTGCTGGGAGGGCGTCCCCGTCAGCCTGAGCCTTCACACAGACACGCAGCCACTCAGCTCACCTGGCCACCAGCGCAGGGGGTGCGAGGACCGAGGATGCCTGGCCAGAGATGGGCAGAGAGGAGGTGAATGCGCACAAAGCAGGGAGGGCCGCAGTGAAAGCGGGCGTGTGGTAGGCAGAAGCAAGGCTCCCAAGATCCTGTGTCTAATCCCTGGAGCCTGTGAATCAGAATTTACAGGCAAAGAGGCATTAAAGACCCTCTTGGGCCTTCTTACCCTGACCATCCGTCAAGATCGGAAAACCTCACTCTGGCTGCTCCGTGGCATTCAGTACGGGAGCCCAAGCCCGAGGGCTGCATTCCTTGCCGCATCTTCTCTCATATAAAAGGCTAATATGCTAAGCGTCCATCCGGGTAATGCTGTCACATAGCAACGCCCGGCTTCCTCTCCCTAGCGACCACTAGCCTCCTTGCAGTTTCTTCAGCCCAGGAACAGGACTTGCTTTATAGCCAGGTGCAAACATTTCACACTGTAACCAAATGTCTGTGAAGCGTTTTCCGTGCCTCATCTCATGTGATCCTCACAGAAGTCCTGGAGGAGGTAGATAGGAGACTCAGTGGAATTCTATTTTCTCTTCTTTAGCCGGAAAACAGAGATTTACAAAGTTTAGAAACTTGACCCGACTGAAAAGAAGTAAGAACTGGTGGACCTTGAAAATAACTTCAGGTTTTCTCACTGTGCAGAATATAGTCAAACACTGCTGCAGTTACATATTTTACCCTTTGTTCTCCCTGCATGATCTACAATAATAATCTGCTTCGTGTTGATATTTACTGCTGTGTTGCTGACAATTACCTGAAAGAGAAGTTGGGGTGCTTCACTGAGCTGGAAAAAGTTTAGCTACATCAGAAAGCAGGTCTAATTAAGCAAGTTTATTCTATATCTATGAAAGGCTAAGTTGATTAGCACATGCACGATACATATAAAGCTCTTGCTAGCGCCAATGGCACACGTGTGTTTCGATCTGTCATTGTCGATCATGAATTTGGTTGACACTTCTTTATAGAGAAAGGGCAAATAGCGATATTAAAGTATTTCTTCTAATTAATTTCCTTTCAATGTGCACGAATCTGTGCACCGGGCCACTAGTAGTTAATAAAAAGCCAACACACAGCTGCGATCAGCTCCCAGGCTGTAAGTTTCCCAGCAAAGAGGTATTAAGTAGCTAATTGGCTAACTGTAGGGAGATGTGGACTCTCCACCTTGGCCCCGTGTAGTAATAATCACAAGGGTCCTTAACCCTGGACGTGGAAGGCAGAGGGGAGTCGGAGAAAGAGGTGTGAGGAGGGACAGTCAGAGTGCCGGCTGAGGACCCCCGTCTCCTTCCCCGGCTTGAAGATGGAGGGAGGGGCCACGAGCCAAGGAGCACAGGCGGCCTCTGGAAGCTGGAACAGTAAACAGGTTCTTGCCTAGAGCATGGAATGCAGCCCTGCCCACACCCTCATCTCAGCCAGTGAGTTCATTTCAGACTTCTGACCTCCAGGACTGAGACAGTGAGTGTGCTGTTTTGAGCCACCAAGGTTGTGGTCACTGGTTACAGCAGCCACAGGAAATTAACCTAGTGGAGAGGGCAGAGGGCCTGGGTAGAGGAAGGGCTCCAGGCCTGCCAGGCCCCAGGTTGATGGTGCTCCTTGAACCACCAGGATGGGGTGTCTGTGCCATCGGCAGGTGCGGCCTCTCAGATGAGTCCCGTTCTCTTCCCAGCTTTCTGGACACAGGACTTCCCCAACCTCCAGATGATGCTCACCCGCAGGAACAAGGCCAGGTTATCCTGTTGCGCAGCTTCCTGCGGGGTCCACAGCGCTCCAGAGGGCCGGCCTGACGCCGCCCTTGCCCAACAGGATCTGTGGGAAACAAACTGCCCTGCCCTGGCCCTGGGCATGGGGAGCCCTCAGGGAAGGTTGAGAATCGCCCAAACCTCCTGGGTGCTCTGCCATCTCCCGACACACTGCCCTGGGCCCCATCCCCGGGTGTGAGGAGGCACCTGGTGACAGGTGGCTCAGGGCCACAGGACAGGGACAAAGGCCCAGCAGCCTCTGTCACTCCTTGTTTCCCTGCCTCCCCGCAGAGCTCCTGCCTTGGTTCCTACCACGAACCCCAAACCTCTCTTGGACCTTCTTACTCTGACCAACCACCAAGATTGGAAAACTGCACTCTGGCTGCTCCGTGGGTGCAGCAGGGAGCCCGAGGGCTGCATCCCTTGGCGCATAGTTAATAAAAAGCGAACACGCAGCTGTGATCAGCTCCCAGGCTGTAATCGCACACTCGCATTACTCACATCATAAACACCAAAGCTGCTGGAAACGGATTTTATTATTAATAAGTCACATGGTACAAAACAATCAGAATATTCAAAGGACATTTAGTAAAAGGCTTTGTCCAAAGGACAGGCAGAAAAGGTTAAGACACAGTGGATGCTTAGAAAACAGGAGAAAGACAGGAGTAAAAACAAGTAATTTGTGTACACACACGCCCGTCACACCCACACGCCCCCTGGGCCCATCAGATAAGAATTCACTTGGCACCAAAACAGTGTGGGACTAGAGGGCCAGAGGGCTGGGAGCCAGAGGCGGGCAGCGGGGAGGTGAGTGACTCCAGGCTGGGGCACCTATTCATTATGACAAATAAGGAAGCCCCTGCTGCCCGAGGCAAGCCCGCCTCGCACACCTGGAGTGTCGAACGTCATCAAGGGAGGAGGTGGCTCTGGCATCTGGAGACAGGCGGTTGGCATTTCCTCGCCCACGTCCCGCCAGGAAGGGGAGACAACGCGAGCCCTGTGCTGGCTGAGCAGGTGCCTCTTCCCTGCGCAAAGTCCCAGGAAGCTGAGCCAGGCCCCACACAGAGGAGCCCAGGGCCGGGGAGGAGCTCCTGGGCTGGCCGTGCCCAGCGCCACATTCACCTTGGCCATTTGTTCCCAAGAAAGAGACCGGCTGCTAGGGTGGGACTTCCCGTATGGCCGGTCCCCAGGGCCAGGCCCGATGGTCACCTCTGAGGGGGAGCCGGGCTCTGAGGGTGTGGGGTTCTCTTGAGTTGCCTCAGAGTTTACAGGCTTCAAGGAACCAAAGCAGACGAGTAAAAACCAAAACAAACCTGAAGCCCCGGGGGATTGGGAGCTTCTCCAGTGGGGGTGGGCGTGGGGGTCGGTGGGCCTGCTGGTCCCGGACAGCCCCTGCAGCAGTGACAACACCAGAGCTAGCAAAGAGGCACTTTCCTGCCCACAAGAGAGGCCTGAGTGAACGGCACAGGGTGGCCCTGCTGAGCTGGGCCCTGCCCAGCTCCCTTGTTCCATCCAGCCAGGGAGGGCATGAGTGCGGGCCTTTCCTCCCCTTCCTGCCACCTGCCATGGTTCAGCTCTGGAGGTCCCGGCCCACCCCGACAGGGACGGCCCGCCTGGCAGCATGCGTGGAATGCCGACCGATGAAATGCGGGGATGTGGTCACCAAAGTCCAGGGAATAGGCCAAAGTCACACACTGGACCTGCAGGTCCCAAGCCCTATTCCTCGACCTCCTGTCATGGGAGCCGCCAGTGGGGGCTTCAGAGCAGGGGACACTGTCCATCTTGAGAGGGGCACACAGGCGAGTCTCTGGGTGAAAGGGGGAGACTGGGGCTGATCAGATGGTCCTGAGATGGCAGCGGGGCCCACAGTGTAGAACGGCAGGCTGGAGAGGACCGTGGGGATCCCTGAGCCAGCTGGGCACAGCCCAGGCACCACCCCAAGCACAGAAGTCCCTGCTCCATGCTTCGAGGTAGCCTTCTTCCCAACTCGAGGGCCACTCCTGGCCCTGCCCTCCTGTGCCCTCCTCCTACCGGCACTGGCACCCCGGCCTCAGCTCTGCTCCAGGCGCTCGCTGGGCTGCACCACGGTGTAGCTCCCCTGGCCCAGGGAGAGCTGCCGGCTGAAGAAGGACGTGGTGCGCTTCGGTTTCACCGGCTTGATCTGCTCGCCTGTCGGGGAGTGAGGACCGGGGAGTGAGGACCGTACTGCGGAGAGGGCTTCCCGGGGAGGGCCCAGCCCCCAGGAAGCCTGGTTTGGGCTTCACATCTGCCAACTTTCACATCTGCCAACTTTCTGGCCTCACTCCCCCAGCCCCACTCTTCCACCTGACAGGATGGGTGGGTGGACGTGTCACCAGCCCCCAATCAGAGGCAAATCAGTGTTTGAGTTGGATGCGGGGCCAGCCGTGGTACCTGAGAAGCTTTTGCTAAAACCTAGTCAAGAACAGACCGAAGAAACCAAGCACCTGCAACCTGCGGGATGGCTGAAGGTGAGCCTCAACGAGGCAAAAGAACTCTTACAAGTTCACAATTTCAAGCAGGTGGCCAAGGTCAACACCAACAGCCATAAGTCATGTTGCTATGGAACCTGTGATAGGAAGCGGTAGAAATGCGGTAGGCACTCCACCTCTGTGATCTTCCTCCCCCTAAGCTGTAAGCCCAGCCTAATTCTGAGAAAAACATCAAACTCCAGTGAAGGGGATCCTCCAATGTCCCTGACCACCCCCCCCCCCACAGCTGCCAAGGTCATCAAAAGGAGTCAGAAACGGTCACAGCCAAGAGGAGCCTAATACACTTGACACCTGAACGCAGTGTGGGGTCCAGATGGTTCATGAAATAAAAGACATGAGGCTACACTAAGGACTTCAGTTAATAATACAATCAGCCCTGGCTGGTTTGGCTCAGTGGATAGAGCATCGGCCTGCGGACTGGACTAAAAGATCTGGGTTCGATTCCAGTTAAGGGCACATGCCTGGGTCGCAGGCTTGATCCCCAGTGTGGCGTGTGCAGGAGGCAGCCAATCAATGATTCTCTCTCATCACTGATGTTTCTATCTCTCTCCCCCTCTCCCTGCCTCTCTGAAATCAATAAAAACAAACTACAATATCAATATTGGTTAATCAATTACAATATATATGCCATGTTAATGGAAGATGTTAATTTTTAAAAATCAAGCAAAAAAAAAAGGGAAAACAGGCAACATAGGTGAACAGTAATTCATAAAGAAAACATAAATGATCAAGCACATAAAAATGGTCCAACTTCACTAGAATTCAAACAGCAACCCACACGCATCTCTCCCTGGACAATAACACTTACCACCTCCCAGATGTGAAAGACTAGGAACTCCCAGTGCCCGTGCGCCAGGTGTGGGCGCAGAAACGACGACCTCATCTGCGAGTGGCAATGCAGACTTCACCAGTCCTTCCACAAGTGCCCTGTCCACTGCAGACACTGGGAGTTTCTAGTCTTCACGTCTGGACAGTCCTGTGTGAACACGTCTGTGGACGCAGCACTGAGAAGGGGCAGAGCAGGACTCTTACCGCCAGGACCCCAGAGGCCTCTGTTCGGATCACAGAGCTCAGATGTGACGCTCACACCCAGCCCTCCTCTCAGCCAGAGGCTCCCGGCCCTCCCTCCCCTCGAGCTCCCCGGGGCCTGCATACTTGTACCACGAAGAGGTCACTCACCCTCCTCCACATAGTCGATGGTGGAGAGGTGCTGGATCCGGCTGCACACCACGCTGCCCTGTCTGCGTAGCTGGGGGCGCTGAGTGGGAGGTGGCAAGGAGCCGGGGGCGGAGGAGGGACCGGAGGCGCCCTCCTGGGGGGCAGTGGGCTCCAAGGCCTGGCTCAGCTCGATGCAGTACTCGATGAGGCTGCTCATCAGTTCAGCCTGGGGAAGGGAGAGGCCAGCGTGAGGACTGGAGGGGGAGCCAGGGCCAGGCCCAGCCTTTCAGCCCCTGCAGAGCGAGAGGAGCCAGATGGCTGTCCCTGCCTCTCTCTAGTGGGAGAGGCACATGAGGAAACAAATACCATTCACACAAGAAAGCCAGTGGAGGCAGGAGCTCTGTGGGCCTGCAGGCAGGGCAGGTGTCCCACCTGAGGTGATGTTAGGGGTCCGTCCTGGGGCATGAGTAGGGGTCCCAGGTCTGGGAGGTGGGTGGGAAAGAGAACATTCTACTTCGGAGGCACAGGTCGGGAAGGCAGCGGCCGCAGCGGTCGGGGCAGGCGGGGAAAGAAGCCGGCTGCTATAGAGAGGATGAGATGCGGAGGGGAGGACGGGGCCAGGCAGGCCTTTGGGCTGAAGGAACTGCATGTGTGTTGGCCGGGAAAAGCCTGCAGGCCCATGAGGGGAGGAAGGCGGCAGTGAGGTCACAGGGGAGGGATGGGTGGCTCCTTCTGAGCACATTCTTCAAAAGTGAAGCCTTCTCAACAAATGTGAAACAACACATCCTATACAATAAAAGGCTAATATGCAAATCAACCGAATGGTGGAACGACTGATCAGTGGGGGGCATGGCCAGCGAGCAGGCAGCACCAGGCCAGCCAAGATGGGTGCCAGTGGCAGAGGGAGGGGATGGCGATCGGGGGCCAGCAAGGACCCCGGCGGTGACCAGCAGCGGCGTAGGGGCGATTGGGGGCGGGGCCAGCTGCTCATCCCCCGATTGCCCTGCCGGTCGCCTCCTGCAGAGGGAGGCCACTGGTGATGGCGGCGATTGGCCCGCTGGTAACCTCCCACAGAGGGTGGCCCGCTGGTAACCTCCCACAGAGGGAGGCCAGACTGCGGCTTAGGCCACTTCCCCTGGGGAGCCATCAGTGGGACATCCCTGAGGGCTCCCGGATTGCAAGAGAGCGCAGGCAGGGCTGAAGGACCCCCCCCCCCCCCGCAAGTGCATGAATTTTCATGCACCAGGCCTCTAGTCTATATATATAAAAGGCCAATATGCTAAGTGTCCCTCCAACCGTTCGACGGGTCACTATGATGCACACTGACCACCAGGGGGCAGACACTCAGCGCAGGAGCTGCCATGACGTGCACTGGCCATTTACAAAGAAACAGCACTGTGGACCTGGTGCTGACAAGCAACACTCGGCTTCCCCCCAGTGGGACACAGGCCCCACCACCACTCTGGAGTGACAGCCACCAAATCACAGCCAACACTGCCGAGACCCCATGGCGCAAAATGTGGCCCACGGCCCAGCCCAGCCCAGCCTGGGAACG
Organism: Myotis myotis; assembly: GCF_014108235.1. Lineage (NCBI taxonomy): Eukaryota > Metazoa > Chordata > Mammalia > Chiroptera > Vespertilionidae > Myotis > Myotis myotis. The sequence goes on from NW_023416314.1 coordinate 78,838,672, forward strand.
GTTACTGTGGGCACCAGGTAGTGATGTCACGTAGTAACATCCGGCTTCCTTTCCCTAGCAACTAGCCTCATTGGAGTTTCTTTAACCCAGGAACACAACTTGTTTTATAGCCAGGTGCAAACATTTTACACTGTAACCAAATGCCTGTGAAGCATTTTCCGTGCCTCATCTCATTTGATCCTCATAGAAGTCCTGGAGTAGGTAGATAGGAGACTCAGTGGAATCCTAGTTTCTTTTCATTAACCGGAAAACAGAGATTTAGAAAGTTTAGAAACTGGACCCAACTAAAAAGAAGTAAGAACTAGTGGACCTTGAAAATGACTTCAGGTTTTCTCACTGTGCAGAATATAGTCAAACACTGCTGCAGTTACATATTTTACCCTTTGTTCTCCCTGCATGATCTACAATAATAATTGGCTTCGTGTTGATATTTATTGCTGTGTTGCTGACAATTATCTGAAAGAGAAGTTGGGGTGCTTCACTGAGCTGGAAAAAGTTTAGCTACATCAGAAAGCAGGTCTAATTAAGCAAGTTTATTCTATATCTATGAAAGGCTAAGTTGATTAGCACATGCACGATACATATAAAGCTCTCGCTGGCGCCAATCGCACATGTGTGTTTCGATCTGTTATTGTTGATCGTGAATTTGGTTGACACTTCTATTATAGAGAAAGGGCGAGTAGCGATATTAAAACATTTCTTCTAATTAACTGCTTTTCAGTGTGCACGAATCCATGCACCAGGCCACTAGTGTTGTTATCAAAGGAAAAGTGCTCAAATGTCGGTAAGCACAGTCTGGGCATAGGGCAGGGATGTCAGGGGCTGACAGACCCACAGACAGAAAGCTGTCAGTGGGGGGTGTCCCTGTCAGGCAACACGTTTACTGGGGGCCCACCTTGTGCCCGGCACTGCTGTAGGCAGTGAGACACAGCAGGGACTCCCAAGAACAGAACCCACTGTGGGGAGCGGGGTGGCCCCCTGGTGACAGATGTGGTCTGGACCTGCCTACCCACAGTGCAGCCCGAGCCTCTCGGAGCAACGCAACCCACCCTGGGCCCAAACCCTGCATGGTCCAGGAGGAAGAGACAGCGTCCTGTTCTCCAGACCCGCCTCCTTTCCCCATCAAGGGAGTGCGCAGTAGGCTTGGCAGGCAGGACAGAGGGCTCTGAGCTGCAGCACAAAGGAAAGCCCTCCAAGTTCCTCTAGCACAGCGTGAGGCTCCTGAGCTCAGGGCGACAGCCATTACAACAGCCACATTCAACACAATTTACTATCCATTCATGATAAAATGCAGCAAGCCAGGAACAGAGGGCACTTCCTGTTCATCTATGAAACACCCACAGCTAACACCACACGTATGAGAGCGGGACTGAACGCTCTTAAGATGAGGAGCAACTCAGGATGTCTGCTTGCAGGGACTCAACTCTACTGGGGGCCCGAGTGACTGCCATCAGGCCAGGAAAGAGGCATGCAGATTGGGAAGTCAGATACCCCTGTCCCTACTCACAGACGACAAAACTGTCAACATAGAAAATCTACAAAAAGCTACTAGAACTAGTGAGTGAGTTTAACAAGCTTGTAGGGCATAGGACGTGTGGGTAACAGAAGCAACTGCATTTCTATATACCACAACGAATATCTAGAAATTGAAGTTATTGAAGTTTAAAACACACCACCTACTATGCAGTTTCAAAAAGCTGCATAGCACCAAAAAGAAAAAAGAGAAAAAGAAATAGGGATAAATCTAATAGAAGACGTACAAGATTTATGTGCCAAAAACTATATTAGTGGAAAAAATCAAAGACCAGTAAGTGGAGACAATACAAATAAATGACCTGGATGATTTAAAAACATCTCTGCACAAGACATTGTTAGGAAAACGGAAAGTCAAGACACAGACTGAAAGAACACTCTCGCAAAACCCACATCTGATAAGGGACTGGTATGCAGACTATGTAAAAGCTCACTACTCAGTAAGAAAACAAATAACTCAATAAACAAAGGACAAATCATTTCAATAGACACTCCATCAAAATAGATGTATGGATAGCAAATAAATACATGAAAAGATGATCACATCATTAGTCGTTAGGAAAATGCAAAGTAAAACCACAATGTGTCTCTCTCACATCGATGTTTCTGTCTCTCTCCCTCCCTTCCACTCTCTAAAAATCAATGGAAAAAAAAAATCAATGGAAAAATATCCCTAGTTAGGATTCACAAAACACACACACACACACACACACACACACACACACGCACACACACAAAACCCCCACATAAATGACACATCAAGCAAATGAAACTGACAGTACTAAGTGCTGAGCAAGGACGCAAGTGTCTGGAACCCTCAGACACTGCTGGAAACGCAAAATAGGACAGTCACTTAGGAAATAGTCTGATAGTGTCTAGTAAAGCCAATCACGTTTATCATATAACCCAGCGATCCACACCCACGTGTTTACAGAAGAGAAATGAAGACATAAGACCCCACAAAAGCCTGTGCACAAATGTTTACAGCACCTTTATTCACAAAACCCCCAAACTAGAAACAACCCAAGCATGCTCCCACGGGTGAAGAGCTCACCTGCAGTACATCCACACAGTACTAATCAACAACAGAAAGGAACGCAATGGGGATGAATCTCACAGCATGACACTTCGGGAGCGGCCAGGCTCAGAAGGCTGCAGACAGTGTGGATACTGTAGGGCTGTACCACAATTTATTTTCATCAATTCACAGGTGATGGACATTTGTGTTATTCCCAATTCTTTGGTTATTATAAACGAAGCTGCTCTGAACACTACAAGTCTTTCTGTGAAACATCTTCGTTTCTCTTGGGTAAATGTGTAGGCACTGTATGATAAATGTATTTATAGGACATTTTTGAGAAAGAAAAACTCTAGGGATAGCTAAGGGGAGGTGTCAAATAGCGGAAGAGATAACTCTGCAATCAGAAGAGGAATGTGGAGAAACCAAGATGGCGGCATAGGTTAACGCCAGAGATTGCTGCCTCGAACAACCACTTCAAAAAACAACTAAAAGACGGAACGGACATCATCCAGAACCACAGGAAGGCTGGCTGAGTGGAAATTCTACAACTAGGAGGAAAGAGAATATCATACCCAGACTCAGAGGAGGCGCAGTGCTGAAGTGAAATACTCAGGTGCGGAGTGCACGCGGAGCGGGCTGGAGGCGGAGGGCGTGGTTGTTGTTTTCAATCGGGAGGGAGTTTCAGACTCTGAGCTCCAGATCCGGGCGAGTCTCTAGGGATCCAGACTCAAACGGGAGAAGCGGGACTGTCTGGCTTCGGTCGGAAGTCGAAGGCAGCTTTCTCTCTGAGGTTTGCAGCGGTTGCTGGGACTCTGTGAGGCAGAGCCCCTAGGGACGGAACTGAGAGCAGCCATAACTGCTCGCTCCGGCCTGCCCTGTAGATCCCCGGGGACCCGCCCCGCCCAAGCCCTGCACAGAGCCATTTGCCGGATAGCCTCAGGCAAACGCTAGATTAGCACCGCCCTAGAGATCCCGCACAGAAGCTCTCCCACTGCAGACACAGCTGACTCTCATAGCCAGTTAGCCTGGAGGTCAAATCACCCCCGGTATTGCCAACAACAATCAAGGCTTAACTACAACAAGACTGCGCACAAAGACCACGAGGGGGTGCACCAAGAAAGCATAAAAAATGCGGAGACAAAGAAACAGGACAAAACTGTCAATGGAGGATATTGAGTTCAGAACCACACTTTTAAGGTCTCTCAAGAACTGTCTAGAAGCCGCCGATAAATGTAGTGAGATCCTCAAGAAATCTAATGAGACCCTTGATGTTATGATAAAGAACCAACTAGAAATTAAGCATACACGGACTGAAATAACGAATACTATACAGACTCCCAACAGCAGACCAGAGGAGCGCAAGAATCAAGGCAAAGATTTGAAATGCGAAGAAGCAAAAAACACCCAACTGGAAAAGCAAAATGAAAAAAGAATCCGAAAATACGAAGATAGTGTAAGGAGCCTCTGGGACAGCTTCAAGCGTACCAACATCAGAATTATAGGGGTGCCAGAAGATGAGAGAGACCAAGATTTTGAAAACCTATTTGAAGAAATAATGACAGAAAACTTCCCCCACCTGGTGAAAGAAATAGACTTACAGGTCCAGGAAGCGCAGAGAACCCCAAACAAAAGGAATCCAAAGAGGACCACACCAAGACACATCATAATTAAAATGCCAAGAGCAAAAGACAAAGAGAGAATCTTAAAAGCAGCAAGAGAAAGAAACTCAGTTACCTACAAGGGAATACCCATACAACTGTCAGCTGATTTCTCAACAGAAACTTTGCAGGCCAGAAGGGAGTGGCAAGAAATATTCAAAGTGATGAATGCCAAGAACCTACAACCAAGATTACTTTATCCAGCAAAGCTATCATTCAGAATTGAAGGTCAGATAAAGAGCTTCACAGATAAGGAAAAGCTAAAGGAGTTCATCACCACCAAACCAGTATTATATGAAATGCTGAAAGGTATCCTTTAAGAAGAGGAAGAAGAAAAAGGTAAAGATACTAATTATGAACAACAAACATGCATCTATCAACAAGTGAATCTAAGAATCAAGTGAATAAATAATCTGATGAACAGAATGAACTGGTGATTATAATAGAATCAGGGACATAGAAAGGGAATGGACTGACTATTCTTGGGGGGGAAAGGTGTGTGGGAGATGCGGGAAGAGACTGAACAAAAATCGTGCACCTATGGATGAGGACAGTGGGTGGGGAGTGAGGGCAGAGGGTGGGGTGGGAACTGGGAGGAGGGGAGTTATGGGGGGGAAAAAGAGGAACAAATGTAATAATCTGAACAATAAAGATTTAATTAAAAAAAAAAAAAAAAAAAAGAGGAATGTACAAAACCATTTTAAAAAGGCAACTCCAAAGGAAAACTGGTGCAAGACTTCAAAGAAGAGTCTGTCCAGATGATGAATGAAGATATAAAAGGTGCTGAGCATCCTCACTGGGGGGTGATGGGGAATGCCAACTGAAGCCATAAAGAGCTTTGGGGTGACAGAAATAATGTCAATAAGAAACGGGCAAAAGATGTGAATGGCTGGTGCAGCTCAGTTGGTTTGCGTGTCATCCCACACACCGAAAGGTGGCGGGTTCAATTCCTGGTCAGGGCACATACCCAGGTTCCAGGTTCAATCCACAGTCGGGGCTTGTGCAGGAGGCAACCAATCAATGTCTGTCTGTCTGTCTGTCTCTCTCTCTCTTAAAAAAAAATATGAACAGGCATTTCACCTCTAGGAAGATAAACAGCAAATAAGCTGCTCCATAGCTTGTCTGTGGTGGTGGTAGTTGTCAAAACTCACTCTTAAAATGGATGCATTTTATTGTAAATTATGCCTCAACGAAGTTGAATAAAAAAACAAAAGAAAATAATTATAAGGAGATACCACTACTCACCCACCAGAGTGGCTAAAATGAAAACAAAAAGGCTGCTAGCCTCGGCCCATATGGCTCAGTTAGTTGGGTGCTGCCCTGTGCACTGAAAGGTGGCTAGTTCAATTCCTGGTCAGGGCATATACCTGGGTCATGGTTCGATCCCCAGTTAAGGCGTGTGCAGGAGACAGCTGATCAATGTTTAGCTCTCACATCAATGTTTTTCTCTTTCCCTCTCCTCCTTCCTCACTCTCTAAAATCAATAAAAATTTAAAGCCAACCCCCCCGCAGACTGATAACACTAGGGGTTGGAGTTTGTTTTATCAAGCTCTCATCTACCCCCGCGAGTGCAGACTGGTGCCTCTGCTTTGGAAACTGGCAGTGTCCACAGAAGCTGAGCACGGCCCACTGTGATGCAGCCGCTGCACTCCCGTGGACCCAGATAGGCAGCACTGCCTGCAACAGTCCCGAACCAGAAACCAGTGCCCATCAGCTACAGAATGAGGAGTCAAGGGTGAGCTCATGGACTCAATGCTGAGCGAGACACCAGCCACAGGAACACCCTGGGGGAACCCACTGCTAGAAGGTTCCAAGACAGACAGAATGACTCTGGCATGATACAAGGCAGGACTGGGGGGTGTTTCTTCAGTGGGGGAAAGGGCTGGAAGGGTGATTGAGGGGTCTCCTAGGGTCCTGGCTCTACTTCCTAATCTGAAAGGTGGCACATGGGTTTGTTTGGGGAAAATTTATTGAGTTATACACTTAGGGTTTGGGCACTTTCCTGTATGTATATTATAATTCAATACAATATTTACTTAAAAAAGAGGTCTGAAGTAGTAATGTAAAAATTACGGTCATCAGCATAAAGATGGGATAGCGAAGTGGTCAAAGCCGTGAGAGGGAAGAGCTCCTGGACATAAGCAGGGAGAGAAGTCCCTGGAGAGGCCCCGGAAAGGAGGGCCAGCAGGGGACAGGAGGCCAGAGCTCGGGGAGCTGCAGCAGGGGACAGGAGAGGGGTCTCCAGGAGCACAGAGTTAAGCTGAGACAGAGAAGGAAGACAGACACCTGTGCACCACCCAGGCAAGGCTGAGTCTGCTGGGCTTAGAGCAGGGAAGGACAGAGTGCAGGGGGAGGGCAGGGAGCAGGGGGAGGGCAGGGAGAAGGGGGAGGGCAGAGTGCAGGGGGAGGGCAGGGAGCAGGGGGAGGGCAGGATGCAGGGGGAGGGCAGGGAGCAGGGGGAGGGCAGAGTGCAGGGGGAGGGCAGGGAGTAGGGGGAGGGCAGAGTGCAGGGGGAGGGCAGGGAGCAGGGGGAGGGCAGGGAGCAGGGGGAGGGCAGGGTGCAGGGGGAGGGCAGGGAGCAGGGAGCAGAGTGCAGGGGGAGGGCAGGGTGCAAGGGGAGGGCAGGGAGCAGGGGGAGGGCAGGTTGCAGGGGGAGGGCAGGGTGCAGGGGGAGGGCAGGGAGCAGGGGGAGGGCAGAGTGCAGGGGGAGGGCAGAGAGCAGGGGGAGGACAGGGGGCAGGGGGAGGGCAGGGGGAGGGCAGGGAGCAGGGGGAGGACAGGGGGCAGGGGGAGGGCAGGGGGAGGGCAGGGAGCAGGGGGAGGACAGGGGGCAGGGGGAGGGCAGGGAGCAGGTTGGCTGCAAAGGGTTGAGGGACGGGAAGGGAGACTCAGAGTGGAAAGCCTGCAGGGTCTAGGGACCCCAGGCGGGGCAGGCGGCTGTGGGATGTGTGCTTTCAGGGACAGTCCCTGAGCGCTGTTACCTGCAGAGGGGCTGAGAGGACAGGGGAGAGGAACACCATCCTGACGGGCCCTGTGGGAGGGCAGCTCTCCAGGAGGAGGGGAGGGGGCGGGTTGGGGGTGAGGTGGAAGACCTGGTGCTGAATGAACTGGACAGTAGATGAAGGTGCTGCAGGTGCAGAGGGCCCTGACCTTTCTGTGTCTGCCCCTCATCTCAGAGTAGCCAACCCTCAGGGGCCTCAAGGACAGAGGGCGTTGGCGGGGGTGGTCGCACAGCACTGGGAAGCCCTCAACACACAGCTGCCACCGGTGTGTGTGACACTCCAGACCAGGCCCAGCTAACTCGCGAGGGTGGCTCCAGGCCAGTAGAAGCCAGCGCCCCGGTCCCCTGGACCTCAGTGGCCCTCTCACCTCCTTGCCAGCCTGCAGTCTCCCATAGGCTGGGACCCCTTGAGCCGAGCCTCCCCCGGCCCCACCCCCAGTGCAGGCCACCCCACTACCTGCTTGGAGTAGATCTTGAGCAGCTTGTTGACGGGGGTGCCCTCATTGCTGCCATCGAACTCCAGCCACAGGACAGACTCCTCCTCCTCGGGGGACGTGTGGTCCCAGGACAGCTCCTGGAAACGCAGGCCCAGCAGGACGTGCTGGTCCGCGGGAGAGGCAGAGCGTGGACCCCTGGGCAGAGGTCTGCTCCCTGCCCCACCTGCCTCGGCGCCACCAGAAGGGGACTCCTGGCTGTTTAACACTAAGGCTGAGTCTGAATTCGTGAGTTTCTCCAGGGAGAGGGGTCCCTGCTTCCATCAGACCCTGGAAGGGGGCGCGTCCAGGGCGGATGACACCCTAACCACAGTGCGTCTCTCCAGTGGGCCAAGCCCAGCAGGGCAGTCACGTGGGGGAAGAGGCGAGGGGGAGGGAGGCCCGGAGGTGGCCGAACTGCTCTGCTGGCTGCGGAGGGGCTCCTGTGCAGGTGTAGAGAAGCTGCCCACAGGGCGGCTGCCAACCACCCCTTCTCCACAGGCAGCCAATGCAGGTGAGAGCAGGACTCGGACCGCCCAGGAGGGCTCCTGGTCGTGGGCATTTCTGGAAAACCAGCAGCTGGTCGCCCGCCATTGGAGGGCAGAATAGCCAGGCCTGACAGAGTCCCTCCCGTCAGAGGCCTGTCCCAGCTGCAGCCTCCCTGCCTGGGCAGCCACGGCCCCGCACACCGGGCTGACCCAGGGCAGACCCAGAAAAGCCGCTGGACAACAGTGAAGCCCAGGGACATCCGAGGGAGGGAGGGGTCCTCTCGGACGGCCACCCACCCTGCCCCAGGGCCAACCGCAGGCCCAGGGAAACCTGGAGGCCTGGGTAAGGACCCCACTCCCCTCCTCGCCACTGAGACCCCAGGTCCCACCGCAGAGGAGCCGGAGGTACCTTCTCCCTGTTGTCGATGACATGCACACCCTCCAGACTGATGGCTACAGTCACCGGCTTCCGTCCGCCCCGGTGCAAAAAGCTCTGCGCTGGCTTGTCAACCTCGCCGTGGAAGAAGGCACACCTGGGGGAGGGGAGCTGGGGTCAGCCTGCCCCTCCAGCACCAAGCAGGCGGCTCAGCCTGTGGTTCCTCCGCCAGCGAGTGCTCTGGCCAGGCCCTTCGGGTGACTGAAGGCTAAAGGGAAACGCGCCCCAGGGGAGGAAGAAGGCTTGGAGGTGGTGGCATCGGAGCTGGTGTGCAGGACGGGAGGGTCTGAGCAGGCAGGAGGTGGAACTGAGCGGCACACAGAAGGGGCACCACAGGCAGAGGGCAGAGCGTGAATCCAGGAGTGGACAGAGCAGGTGATGTTAAGGGAGCCGCCAGGAGCCCGAGGACCAGGGCTGAGGCTGCTGGAGGTGGCCAGGCCGGGTCAGGGCTGGGAGAGCCCCCGCCCCTTCAGCAGCAGAGAGGGGTCAAGGCTGCACCTGCTTGGGGCCCACGAGGGGCAGGAACTGCCCAGGGAAGCAGCTTCGGGGCTTGACCCGGAGAAGGGGAAAGGGTGAGTGGCCTTGGGATGCCACCCACTGAGCTGCCAGCCTCTCCCTCCTGCCTGCCGTGTCCTCTCCGCGCCCATGGCTGCCCTGGCCTCCCCGCTTGCCCTTGGCGAAGCCAGAGTCCTGGTAGTCCCACCTCTGTGACTGCCGGCAATGGCACCGTGGGCAGGACTGAAGACAAGCGCTCACCACCTGCAGTTACTGAGCGCAGCCTCCGTCAGCCCCGCAGTCTCACGCCTGGGAGACTTCACAGGCTTGGCCGAGGGCGGGGGAAACTGAAGCAACCAGAAGAGGGGCCACTCGCCACCCTCAAGTTTTCACTCTACTGGGCCACCGTATCAGCACACACTTCCTGTCACTGAATTAAAAACTTTCTGTCCCCACCGCACGCACACGCTGTTCATTCCACAGCACGGCTCCTTGGGAAAGCTGGCTACACTCTCCCCACCCGCCGCCTCCTCCATGATGCTGGGGCCAAGGACAACTGTCAGCCACACAGGAAGTGTCGAACTTGACCTTGAAGCAGCAGCATGGGAGGCTGGTCCTGGACACCGCCCTTTGCTTGGCTTGCAGAGACCCTCCCGCCTTGCTGGCTGGGTCCTCCTTCCGTCCACACTCACCTCCTTGACTGTCCCTTTGGGTCCCTGATTTCAAACACCATCTACGTGCGGACTCCCCAGTTACTACCAAACTCCAGACCCAGAAACCAAAACGCCGACTCGGAACAGCCACCTGGGTGTCCAGCGAGCATCTCGGGCCAGAGGAGACCCAGGCTGTGGCTGCCGGGATGGTGCTCACCCGTAATAGGGAAGCTCGTGGCACTTGGTGAGGTAGGCCTGGTAGTGGGTCCTCAGCGACGCCTCGCACTCGCCGTCGCTGCTGACGGCTTCCTTCACCTGGCGGTAGGCGCTGAGCAGGCCCTGCTCGCTGGTCCCAGCCCTGGCCCCACGGCCCCGGAGGGCAGCAAAGAGCCCGTGGCCTCGCTTACACAGGTGGGCGGGGAGGAAGGAGTCCAGCCTCTCCCTGTGGAGGAAGGAAGATGAGGCTCAGCATGAGGCTCCGTGGCTGACGTGCTCATGGAGGGGGGGGAGGGCAGACACGAACTGCCAAGGGATCCCACTGCTGCCATCTCAACAGCACACCTGACGGGCGAGAGGCCTGAAGGAAAAGTCAGGAGATGAAGAGCTCAAACCAGGCCCGCCCCAGAACCAGGCTGGGCTGGAGGGTTCCACACAACGTCTGGGTGAGTAAGGAAGACTGGATTCCTGAACTAGTGGAATTTTCACAACCAAAAATGGTACAAGTGACCCAGAGCTACCAATGTTTTATTCTGCCGAAGAGGGATGTAAGAAAACACCAACCTACAATCCATGGGTGCAGGCACGTGAAAGAAAGCGCATTTGCACTTACTCACAGAGGAAGGAATCTGGGCGTGACTGTGTCCCTCCCACCCCGGGGCAGCCCAGCGACTCCAGGCCGCACACTGGTGGCTCTGTGTAAGCCACAGCTGGCCTCGGTGTCTGCACGCTAAGCGCCCTCGCCAAGCCTCGGCTTCCCACCCCTAACCCAAGGACGCTGGTGTCTGCACCCACGGAAGGGCACTGGCATGTGTCAAACAAACATCCCTGCAGCTGTCGTTTCTGTGAGGAGGGGAGGGTCTCTGCTGGGGCTTCCGGAGGACCACACAGCCCAGCCATGGGGGCGGGAGGGGGGAGAGGCCCAGCCGCAGGGCGGCGTGAGGAGGGGTCACCCAGCCAGTGTCAGGGCCAGCCCTCAGGCTGAGGCCTCCTGACGCCAGGACCCTGCAAGACCTAAGACCAACTGTAAGCAGGATTCTGGGGCGAACCCTCCCACCCTGCACCCCGGCCTCAGGCCACGCTGGCCTTCACCTCAAGGTGCAGGCCGTGGGCTGGCCAGGCTGGAAGGGCCCGAGCTGCACTCGGCACACCAGGGCGCCCAGGGCCTCGCAGTCCTCCACGTCGCAGGGGTACCGTGCCGCCAGCACGTTGCCCTTGGCCTCCTCATAGAGCAGCCGCAGGACCTCCTCGTCGTGGATCTGTGTGGCAGGGAGGGGCTGCTCAGCTAGGTCAGGGCACCCGTGTCCAGGGATGTAGGGACAAGGGGAGGCTAGACACAGGGCACCAGAACTGCCTGGGGTTCGCGGCCTCACCTGGAGCTCCCGCCGCTTTGGGAAAAACACGTTCCTTCGGAACTGCAGGGAAGGCTCGTCTGGGGGGAGAGGCTGGGGTCACTGCCCAGCCCTCTCCCGACTGGCCCGTCCCCGACCCCCCGGCTCTCCAGCCACGACTGAGGAAGCCTGAGGGCTGTGCAGAGTCGGGGGGTGGCTGATCTCGACAAGCTCGCTGACCTCCAGCCCCTCCTCTCCTGGGCTCCCCTCAGGTCCCCGGGCTCCGCTGCCAGGAGAGGCTGAGGGGCCTGGGAGCCGGTGCTTCAACCCAGGTGGCCCTGAGGCGGGGCCGCGGGAGCACGCTCACCTGTGGCCACATCGTCGTCCGGGGCGTCGGTGAAGCGCAGCAGCAGTTCTGGCCACTGGCGGCCCAGCTTGTAGGGCTGGTGCTTGGGCTTCAGCTGCACCTCTGCAGGCGAGAGGGAAGCGACCGTGCAGCCTCTGCCAGGGCGGCGGGACAGCGAGCGCACGGCCCGAGGCACACGCAAGCACACAGCGCAACTGCCGCCCGCCCCTCCGCAACATGATGGAGTCACGGTCAATGTCAACAGAGCAGGTACTAAAAGTCCAGAACCATTTAGGGGTACAGTCTGCAATGCCCCATCCTCATTGCATCCAGAGAGAAAATGAGGCTCAGAGCGGTTAGGCTGCTTGTGCAGTCATACAGCAGAGGCAGCCCTTGACTGTTCTCTACCGCTGCCCGGGTAGGCCGAGCCGAGGCTGCGCCAAGGGCAGGTGTGGGTGGCAGTGCAGATGGACCTGGCACTGCCATTAGGAAGCAGAGCCCGAAGCTGGTAACTGAGAATCCAGGGGCTGCCCTCCCCTGGCCCTGGCAGAGCCTGGTCTCCCCCACAGCCCCCACCTCCAGCCTCTCCCCGGGGAGCTCCAGCTGACCTTCCGACCTGCACACTCCTGGCCTCCGTGCCCACGATGCCAGGCCGCCCAGCTCCCCTCATCCCCTTCTCTCGCTCCCCCTCCCACTCAGGCCTCCGTCAATCACTTGAACATTCCCAGCTCCATCTGGACTCACTGAAGCCCAGAGGTACAGGGCCTGCCCAAGGCCATCAGAGTTAGTGGCTGAACTAGAACAGAGCTCTGCCCACTGAGCCTCCTGCTCCACATTTTTATTTATTTATTTATCTATCTATTTATTTATTTAAATAAATTTTTATTGATTTCAGAGAGGAAGGGAAAGGGAAGAGATAGAAACATCAATGATGAGAGAGAATCACTGATCAAATGCCTCCTGCACACCCCCTACTGGGAATCAAGCCCACAACCAGGGCATGTGGCCTTGACCGGAATCGAACCTGAGACCCTCAGTCCACAGGCCGACGCTCTATCCACTGAGCCAAACTGGCTAGGACCCCACACTTTAGACTGCAGGTTCCCTGGGAGCAGGGACACCTCCGATCCTGCTCAGACGGCTGCCCAGAACGAGGGGTGGGCTCTGCACTCACTTGTGAGACGAATGATTAGCTGCGAACGTGGACACACTGGAAGAGCGGACCTGAGGCAGGGGGGCTTCCTTCTGCCTATGGCCCAGCCCTGACCAGCCTTAAACTCCCAGTCCCTGCAGCTCAGAGAACTCCCATTCTCAGAACAGGACTCTGCTGACCCCAGGGTCCGACACATTTCCAGATGGGGCCTTTCTGCCTGGAAACTGTTACCCAGACAGACACACGGTCCCTGGAGCCCTGTTTCATGTAGAGTGACAATGGCATTGAGAAGGCCAAACCCTTCCAAACATCCAGCTCACAGGAAGAGCAGCTTTGGCCGACAGCGCCCCCTCCCTGCCTCACAGCCCTGGGCATCCGTGAGTGCTCACCCGCTCTGGGGGTGGGGGTGGGGGTGGGGCAAAGGTTCTGAGGGCCGAGTCAAAGCTCAAGTGGCCTTTCGGTCTCCTTCAGCCCAGCGAGGGAACAAAGTGCGCACTGACTTCCTGCGGGGGCCTCTGGCCACCCTCCTCCTGCAAGGCAGGTCCCCAGGGCGACCAGGCCGCAGGGCCACACAGGCGGTCCATTCACGTCCATGAGGGGGAGCAGGAATGTGATGAGGAGGGAGGGGGCAGAGGAAGTGGGAGGAAGGAACAAGCCGTGTCCAGCTGTAGGGACAGGAGCCCGAGGCAGGGCCGGCCATGGGAACCACCACCCCCAGCTTTTCAAAAACACAAGCCCAGGGGCCCACAGTTCTGGCCAGGAGCATGGAGGGCGAAGGAGGGGCAGCTGGGCCGGGTGGGGAGCAGCCGGAGGAGACTGGTCAGCAGGAAGAGGTGGGCGAGAGCAGCAGCTGGGCAGGAAGCTCCAACTGCTGGGCAGGGTGGGGGGACAGGCACCCACTTTCCCACCAGGCTAGCTGACCCCCGCCAGGGTAGAGGCACAAACCCCAACCACTAGGGACCCCAGGGATCAGTCACCCCCTTCTTTTTTTCTTTATTGATTAAGGTATTACATATGTGTCCCCCCACCATCCTCCACCAGCCACCCCTTCTTGTCCCTATTCCTCTATAAGGAAAGAGAAAGTTTAAGCTCAGAAAACATGCCTGGCCCTGGCTCCAGCTGGGGTGCTTCCTTCCCCCGGCCCTCCCCCTGTCCAAGCCCGGAGGCTGGAGGCCCTATTCAGAGGCCCCAGGGAACCCCCAGCCCCTCCTCCCAGGCCTGAGGGTCTGGGGAGCCACTGCCTCAATCCCATGCCATCCCCGCCCTGGGAACCTCAGCCTGAAAGGGCAGGACACTGGTGGTCACAGGCCAGAAACCGAAGTCAGCTCCCACTCGTCCTGCCTTCCCCACCCTCAGGGAACGTCTCATCGTCAGCGTCAGCGGTGGCAGCTGCCCGGGCTGGGTACCACCCTCCTCCCTGCCCTCAAGAGCAGACGCAGTTCAAAGAGGTCAGCTGTGGGCCACCCAGGCTTCTGTTCTGACCTTGGTCCTACCTCTCGCTGGTCCCACCACCCGAAACCTCAATCTGGGCCACGAGGATAAGGTGAAACTCTGCTCACGAAATGCCAGCTCAAGTGGCGGCACAGACCATGTGCTCGGGGCGTGCAGACCACTCCCCTCCCTGTCTCCTAGCCCTACTCCTCCTGCCCCAGGCTCCAGACTGCTGAGGCTGCGAGCAGCTCGGCCCCTCCTCTGCCACCAGCAGAAAGGAGGTGGGGGCAGAGGAGCCAGGCATCCTCTCAGGGCTCTGGGCCCTCAAAAGGGTGGACAGACAGCTCCAGGACCCACACAAGTCCCACCTTTCCCTGATGAAAAGTGGCCACAGGTTCTGGAAGCTGATCAGTAACCTTCCAACCTTCCCGCCTGGACTTCTCATGGCCAAGCCTTACCCAGCAGAGGGGACACCAGCCAGAGCGCGAAGATCTCCAGGGCAACGTCCGGGAGCTGCAGGACCTCACGGATGGCGCGGTGCAGCTCGTGGGCACTGAGGGAAGGCAGGTTCTCCACTGCCAGGGGCACCACAGTGTCATCCGCCAGATACACCAGCACGTCAGCTGCTGCAGTGGAAGCCAGGCAGGGTCAGCTGGGCCAGTGCTCAGGCACAGGCATGTCCCACTGGGGCTGGAGCCCCCACTCCACACCCTTGGGTGACCTATGCTACACTCCAGAGACAGTCTCCAAAGGACCCTGTGAAGAATTCTGTTAGGATTTATTCAAGATGCTCAAACCACCCAGAAACCCAGCAACTCTGCCCCAGGGACTGGTCCCTAACCCCCGAAGGTTCAAATTAGGGCTGGCCACACACACACTCCCCTGGCAGCCCCAAGGGCTGTTCTGTGCTTCCTCCATGAAGGAGAACATTAGTGGGGATGGAGGCAGATGGGCTTAATCCTTCAGATTTACAGCAGTTGGTGTATCAGGTTGGGAGGGGGAGAGCTGGGGACCCACTATTATCCCAGGGCAAGTTGCTGTCTCTCTCTGGCCCAGGCTAAGATGGGAACTGAGGATTCAAGGCCAGCCGAGGGCAAAGCAAGACCCAGGGCTCAGCTCCCTTTGAACTCTTCAAGCCTCAGAACGCAATACCATGGCTTTCAGGATAGGCCAGGGGAAGGACAAGTTGAGCCTTCCCTGTGACAACCTCTGGGATTCCTATTTGGAGCCCAGAGCCACAGGGAGACCCTTGGAAGAGCAGCCAGATGCAAACCCCCATCCCTGGAACCGCAGCTGCCCTGAAGGAGCACTGAGCGTGGAGGCCAGTATATTCCGGTTCAAGTCCTCGGCCGGCTCCTGGCTAGCTGGCTGACTTCGGCAGGTCAGTGTGAGTTAGGCGGCCTCACCCGTAAAGCCGGGCTAAGACCCCTCCCTCAAAGAGTGGCTGTGAATCAAAGGTGAGGGCGTAGCTTATCATTAATACAAGGGAAGGTGCTTTTTAGATCCCCAGTCTGTTCCCCAACAGCTACTTTCTTTAAAAAAAAAAAAAAAGTATTTTTATTGATTTCAGAGAGGAAGGGAGAGGGAAAGATAGAAACATCGATGATGAGAATCACTGATCAACTGCCTCCTGCACGCCCCCTACTGGGCATCAAGCCCGAAACCCCGGCATGTGCCCTGACCAGGAATGGGAACTGTGACCTTCTGGTTCATAGGTCAATGCTCAACCACCGAGCCACGCTGGAGGCAGCAGCTAAAGGGTGTCCCAAAATTCACGCAAGATTTGAATTTTACGCCATTTGTGCCGTAAAGTGTTGCCAATGAAAAAAAAAGGTAGCGTGACAGCTGACAGTTCAGGGTTGTGAAAAATGGAGTGCTACACGAAAGAACAACACGTTGTCACTGTTGAGCAATATTTTAAAAATAATGAAGGTTTGGCAGCTACAGTTCGCAATTTTCGTGCAAAGTATGGTCGGGATAGTGATTTAACTTCATCAACTGTGAAGAGATTAATTAAAACATTTAGGGAGACTGGATCAATCAGTGATCTTAAACACCCTGGCCGTCCTTCAACAAGTCGTTCAACACAAAACATCGAAGCAGCTCGTGAGAGTGTAGCTGAGAGTCCAGGGACATCAATTCGGCACCGTGGTCAAGAATTGGACATTTCGAGAAGCTCTCTACAGCGTATTCTCACGAAAGATCTGCATCTTCATGCTTACAAAGTTCAACTGACTCAAGAACTGAAGCCTACTGACCACGCACAGCGAAGAGAGTTTGTTGAATGGATTATGGAACAACAACAAATGGATGCTGATTTTTCGAACAAAATCATCTTCAGCGATGAGGCTCATTTTCATCTTGATGGCCTGGTTAATCAACAAAATTGTCGCATTTGGGGTTCAGAAAATCCACGAGTGATTGTTGAGAAACAAATGCATCCACAACGTGTCACTGTTTGGTGCGGATTTTGGGCTGGAGGCATCATCGTACCATTCTTCTTCGAAAATGCGGCTGCTCAGGCAATAACAGTTAATGGTGCTCGCTATCGCGACATGATAATCCATTTACCCGATATGCTATTCCATACATACCCCTATACAGTATACTTTATGAATCAATTAAAAATTTACAATTTTTTCACTATAAACCTGTGTTTTCTATCAAAATTACTTCTTGCGTGAATTTTGGGACACCCTTTACTTTCTTGGGGAATCATAAAATAATCTCCAGGAGGCTGAGTTTCAGACCCACTCTCAGGCAGGGAAAACCAAGGCACCGAAGGCTCTGGTTTCCTGTGACACAACCTCTCCAGGGCCCAGTTTCCTTCCTATAAGATGAAAATAATGACCCCTGCTTTCAAAAGGGTGTTTGTGTGAAAGAAATCCAACAAAGAAAGTGAGCGTGTCACTTTTCATTCATAAGACTTGAATTTCACAGCTACGTGTGACAAGCTCATTTTACAAAGGAGGAAAGGGAGATTCCAGAAAAGTACCGGACCTGGCCAAGGAGCACAGTTGGTTAGTGTCGTCCTGATACGCCACGGTTGTGGGTTTGATTCCAGTAAGGGCACATACAATGAATGCATCAATAAGTGGAACAACAAATCAATGTCTCTCTCTTTCTAAAAATCAATTTAAAATTTTGTTTAAAAAAGAGTGCCCAGCCCTAGCTGGTTTGGCTCAGTGACTAGAACGTCGGCCTGTCGGCTGCTGGACTGAAGGGTCCGGGTTTGATTCCAGTCAAGGGCACATGCCCAGGTTGTGGGCTCACCCACGATGGGGGGCGTGCAGGAGGCAGCCGATCAATGATTCTCATCATTGATGTTTCTATCTCTCTCGCTCCCCCTTCCGTTCTGAAATCAATAAAAATATATTAAAAAAAAAGAGTACCCAACTTGTAGCCTAGTAACAGTACCCAGGACCTCGGATAGACTTGGGCCACTTTTCCACACCTCAACGTATTTTATTTGTTACTGAACACAGATTCTCTTTAATGGAGCAGATGAGGAGCCAGGGCCACCCCTCCGGGCTGGGACCCTAGAAGGGAACAGCGGGGAGACGGGGACAGGAACCCACCTCGGGCGCCCACGGAGGACACACTGCTTCGATGGGACCGCTCGGCGGGGCCGGGCCCGGCACTGCCGTCTGTCCCGTCCATCTGCGGAGGGAACGAGAAAGGGCAGTCACTGGGGGTCCGGGTTGGGGCTCTCGCTGAGGAAGGAAGGGGTCCCGGGCGGATCTGCGACAGTGAACACCGGCGGCTGGAGGCGCTGTGCGCAGAGGAGAGGGGTGCGGACGCGGGTCCTCAGCCAACGCCAGGTCGGGGCTGGTGGGAGGGTCAGGCCCTGGCGGGCAGCAGCGGGTGGAAGCCCGGCTCGCCCGCAGCCCAGGCAGGAGGGCACCGCGCGACCTCGGGGCGGGGGCGGGGGCGGGCGTCGCCGCGCTCTCACCTCGCAGGGACGCAGTGCCAGCCGCCTCCGCCCCGGCTGCTGCCTGGACTCCGACCCCCAGCTCCGGTTCGGCTCGGCCGCCCGCCAGGACTCCGACTCCCCGCCTCGGGCTCCAGCTCCCGGGCTGCGACGCGGAAGCCCGGGCAGAGGAAGCGCCGCGCTGCAAGCCCCGCCCCCCGGCCCGCGGGAGCCAATGGGAGCCCGGGGCCGCCACGCACGCGCCCTGCCCGGTGCCCGCGCGTCCACGGCCGCCCGCGGTCCTGCGCATGCGCAGGCCTGGCAAGCCTCGGTCACACCCTGGGATGGCCGCGCTGCGAACCCCTGTGACCAAGGCCGAGTGGCCCCCACACCGATGGCCTCTAACAAGGTGTGGGAGGTTCCAGGCAATCGGAGATCTGGGCGTAGTGACTGGGCCTGTTCCCCTCCTGGGACGCGGCGGGTTCACACTGTGCTGGGTGCTGGGTGCTGGGTGCTGGGTGCTGGGTGAAGGTGACCCAGGCAGCTGCCTGTGCTGCAGCACCCGTGAGGGGTGACGGGCCCATCGCTGTGGTCAGGAGACTGCGCCCCTGTCCTGACTCCTCCTGGTCAAGCCCCTTCGCCTCCGGGCCTGTTTCCTCGTCTGTGAAAGGGGGATGCCCTCCAAGGACCTGCCGCTTGTATGCCAGGCCGGGCACCTGCGCGCCTGCTGCCTTAGACACGGGCTCAGAGACCGCGAGGCCTCCCCGAGGCCGGGAGCGGCGCTGGGGCTGGAAGAGCAGGTGTGAGCCGCCTGTCTCCAGGGCCACGTCGCCAACATGCCCTGGCAACGCCAGCTTGTGCGCCTGAGGGGTGGATCTCGGGGAGAAAAACAGGTCCATGGGGCGCCTTCCTGAACCAGAGGAACAAGAGGTTGTTCCAAGTGACCACAGTGAACGTGGCGATCAGCAGAACCAAGCGGGGTTTGCGGAGCGGGGACGAGTGGCGCACCAGGCCCTGCTTCCCTGGCATCAGGGGCAGCCCCAGCTCCTAGCTCGGGCCTCGTTGCCTCGGTATTTGAAACAGCTCTTAGCCCGCTCTCAGGACCCACTCGAGCCCATTACAGTGCCCTCCTTTGCAGAAGGAGCCGAGGACCCAGAGACGCTCAGATGTGAGCTGGAGAAGCGGGCGCAGTGGGAGCCGGCATCTCCGTCCTGGTTCTCAGCTCTGACCCTCGCCCCGGACACCGGCTCGGCGGCCTCCCTAACCTGCTGGCGCAAAGTGAGCAACAGCTCGGTGCAGCTGAGCGCTCACTGCGTGCGGGCCGGCTAGCAGGGGAGGGGGACCTGGGTGAGACACGGAAGCTTATGGCTTATTTATTTTTTAAAGTGTTAAAATTTTTAAAAATACATTTTTATTGATTTTAGAGAGAGAGGGAAGGGAGAGGGAGAGAAACATCAATGTGAAATAGAAACACGTTTAAAACTATGTAAGATGACAAGATTGCCTTAAAAATTATAAAATGCCACAAGCAGGAAGGGAACGGTCCTGAATTCCTGGGCGTCTCCTGTGCATAGGCCCCCTCCCACTGCTCATGGCCCTGGGAGTGGGAATCAGAGTAACAGTAGCTGCCCCCTGGGGGGCATAGAGGGTATGCCAGATCCAGCCGAAGTGCTTTAATCCTTAGGACACACTGAGTATATAGCTCCATTTTATGATGATAAAACAGAATCAAAAAGATTAAGTAGCAAAGCTAAGGCCTGGCGTAGGTGTGGTGGTGAGAAAGCTGAAACCCAGGCCGGGTAAGGAGGAGCAGAGATTCCCTTTTTTTTTTTTTTAATGATTTCAGAGAGGAAGGGAGAGGGAGAGAGAGAGAAACATCAATGATGAGAGAGAATCATTGATCGGCTGCCTCCTGCACGCCCCCTACTGGGGATCAAGCCCTCACCTGGGCATGTGCCCTTGACTGGAATCGAACCCGGGACCCTTCAGTCCGCAGGCCAATGCTCTATTCACTGAGCCAAACCGGCTAGGGCTTTCGGGGAGTGGGAGCTGCAGGGGGAGGTTAGGACACCAGGGAAGCCCTGGGCAATCAAAGCACAGCAGGTGAGGCTGGGAAGTGGGCGGCACCCTGGGGGCGAGGGGAGATACCAGGGTGGGGGAGTGTGGTGGGTTTGGCAGTGACGAGATCAGAGCTCTGCTCTGCTCTGCCAGGCGGACGGTTAACCTGGTGGGATTTGCAGGACTGGAGGAGACCTAGTCAGGACTGGCGGCTGTCCTTCTGCTAGGCGCTGGGGAGCATTCACCTTTAGAGTCAAGGCCTTAGACTCAGCAATCAGCAGGGCTGGTCCCCTACTTTTGCAAGCGTTAAGTAGCCTGAGGCCCACAGAAGGGATTTTCCACCATCACTCAAGAGAGAACCAGCAGAGGGAGCATTGCAGCCCAGCCTCCGTGAGAGACCAGTGCGCGGGAAGGTCTTGGGGCAGCCCAAGGAGCCCCGGGCAGCTCCAGGGGGAGGATGTCAGAGATGAAACCCTGCTTCCTAGGACCTCTCCCCGCACGAGAAAGTAGTGGGTGGATGGGATCAGCTTTGGCGAAGGGAGAGAAGGGCGAGCAGGACTGGTCCTTGGAACATCTGATGGGAAACCAAGAGCTGCAACCAGTTCTGGAGGGGCAGGAGGGGTCTTGTGGGCCTTTACATTCTTAGAGGCCCTTTGGAGATGGGGGGCGAGAACTGGGACTGAGGGCTGGTGCAGGCTGTCCACTGATGCTGCCCCTGACTCGTCTGCTCATTCGTTCTTTCATGAATATTTATTGAGTGTCTACTTTGTGCCACACATTGTTCGAAGCCTTCAAGATAACTAACAGCCCGGCTGGTGTGGCTCAGTGGTTGAGCATCAAGCTATGAACCAGGAGGTCATGGTTCGATCCCCTCTGGGTACATGCCTGGGTGTGATGTGCAGGAGGCAGCCAATCAGTGATTTTCTCTCATCATGGGTGTTTCTATCTCTCTCTCCCTCTCCCTTCTTCTCTGAAATCAATACAAATATTTTTTTTTTTAAAAAAAAGAAGAAGAGCCCCCTCCTCTCCGGCCCCTCTTCTACCTCATCCTGCAGAAGAGGGAGTCGGGTCCCTGCCCTGCCAGTTGGGTTGTAGTTGTTCAAAGAGAAGTGGCAGTCAAAGCCTTATCCTCCAAAGCAGAGAAGTGCTCCACCCTTTATACACTCAGTCCCCCCACCCCCCATGAGGCTCAGGAAGAGGAGCCACGGGAGGCCACGGTAAACAACCCGGGGAGGAGGCCTGGCTCCAGGCCCGGTGAGTCACTCCTCCACCCCGCCAGCTTCCTTGTTTCCCAAGGCCCAGGAAGACCCGGGGCCCAGGCCTGCCCCCTGGTGGCCATGCTGGCTCTCTCAGTCGGACCGCCTGCTGTCTGCTGTGGGACACCAATGGGAGTGCGGGCCAGGCAGGGCCTGTCCCCAGTACACTCATTAAACCACTGCTGGCCAAGGCAGCCTGGAGGGGCCCAGTCCTGCTCACACTTCAAGGCCACCGTTGGCTGGCAGGGCTGGCAGGTTACCGTGGGCCGTCATCGGGCCCCATGAGATTTCACACTGCACGCCTCCCAGGCCGTCAGGGCCACCCAGGCTGGCTTGCTCCCCTCTCCTGGTGCCCAAGGCCTGGGTTAAACATTAGTGGGAGGTTATCAGCCGGGCTCGGGGCGGGAGAAGGTAGTTACACTTTCACCGCGTCCGCTCTGCGGGAGCCACCGTCCCCACCGGGCTGGACGATGCCTGTGGAGGAGTTTGTGGCCGGCTGGATCTCCGGTGAGACCTCTTTCTCCCTCTGTCATGTCCCCCCAGTGGTGGGCCACTTCCTGGGGAAGCTAGATGACATAGGAGGAGCTGAGGCCAAAGTCCTGGCTCCCCGAGTGTCCGGGGCCAGCGGTCCCAGAGCCTGCTGGGAGTCGTGCGAGGGAAGAGGCCAGAAAGGCACAGGTGGCAGGGTGCTGTCCCAAGGCCCTGCTGCCTGACACCTGCCAAGAGGGGGAGCCAAGGTGAGCGTCTCCCGGAGGCACCCACAGCACCTGCACCTCGAACCCCGCTCTCCCAGTGTGGGGCTCAGAAAGAAGTTCACCTTTGACCTCACCCGCTGTCCCGTGTCCCCCTTTCGGCCTGTGCCCTACCTGGCAATGAATGGAGGCGCGGACCTGAGGCCTGCTGTGCTCTAGGCCCAGCTCAGCTTCTGGGGACACTTCTCTTAGGAGAAATAGAGGGACTTTCTGAACCTGCCTCGGGGGATGCGACCTCTCCCAAGGCTCCAGGACCGGCCTCTGCTGCAGAGGGCAAGACCAGGAGGCGGGGAGATGCCGGGCTGCGCCCTCCGCCCCTGGGGCCAGCGAGACTCCCCTAAGGACGCACTGCAGGCGGACAGGGCAGAGCGCTGGTGGGGCAGGGCCTGGTCTGGACCAAGGCCCCAAACTGGACAGTGGTTGTGAGTTGATGGGAGGGAGGGAGGGGGGAGGGAGGGAGAGAAACAAGGAGGGAGGGGAAAAGCTGTCAGGGAGGCAGGAGCGATGGACACCCCTCCAGAGTCATGGCTAGAGAAGCCAGCAAGACACGGGTGTGGGCGCCCAGTGAGGACCCCAAGTCTGTGGTTGGCTTCTCCCTTCTGCAAGCTTGCGCTCAGGCCAGGTTGGGGCGCCCTCCTGTTGTCCCCTGGTCCCGTCCCTTCCCAGCCCAGCGCCTGGTGCGGAGGCGCACGGGGCCAGCAGGGTTTCTGTGGAGCCTGTGAAAGGCTCTGCCCTCTCTCCTGCCTGAACCCCCTCTTTCCTCTCAGCACAGACTTGCTCCCTCAGCCTGGCGCTTGGCCTCACTTATAGCACCTTCTTGTCACTACAGGAGCACTGGGCTTGGTGCTGGGACACCCCTTCGACACTGTGAAGGTGAGTGTAGGGGAGGCGCCCGAGGGGGGAAGAGGACACCTGAACCGAAGGGCAGGCTGCCCCGAGGGCCGGGCCTGGCTGACAGGCTCCTTCCTGCCTCTGCTGCCCCTCGGGCATCCCGCTGTCCGTCCTTCCCGTCCAGGTGCGGCTACAGACCCAGAGCACCTACCGAGGCATCATCGACTGTATGGTGAAGACTTACCGCCATGAGTCGGTGGGTGGCCTGCTTCTCTGGGGCTTTGGGGTGGGAGGCATCTGAGCGTCGGTACCAGCTCCCTCCTCCCAGGCGGGGCTCTGCCCTCGGGAGAGAGAAGACCAGAGAACCTACTCCCACAGTAAGCCTGGGGCTACCGCTGGGGCTGGGTGGTAGCTTCGTGCCTCCGGGCTCAGTGTGGTTCCAGCTGGAGGAGGCCTGTCCGGCGGGGAAGGGCAAAGGGGAGGCCCGGGTCCCCCACCCACCCCAGTGCGTCCTCCCCCTGCAGATCCTGGGCTTCTTCAAGGGCATGAGCTTCCCCATCGCCAGCATAGCCGTGGTCAACTCGGTCCTGTTCGGAGTCTACAGCAACGCCCTGCTGGCGCTCACGGCCACCTCCCACCACGAGCGGCGCCTCCAGCCGCCCAGCTACACGCACGTCTTCATAGCCGGCTGCACCGGGGGCTTCCTCCAGGTCAGGGCGGCAGGGGCATGCGCACACGCACGCGCACACGCACACGCACACGCGGGGGCAGAGGTGGGCAGTTCGGTCTTGCCCCTCCCAGCCCCATCTGCGGACCCACAGCTGCAGGCCATGGCTGTCCCCTCGGAATGTGAGAGGCAGAGGGGAAATGGCAGCTCCTGCTGCTCCCAGCGGCCTGGCCTGGCTGAGCGGGCCTCCCACCCTGCAGGCCTGGAGGGCGGGTGCAGAACAGAGGCGGCCAAAGCAGAGAGAGCTCAGGGGGGTGGGTGGGGGAGATGGTGCCGAGAGGACACCATAGAGCAGCCGACGCCCCACTCTGAGGTGGACAGGGCTTGCCCACCTCTGGGGGGTCTGCCAGCCTCAGAGCTGCAGGGGAGCCCCGCCCTTCCCTGCTCAGCCCCTGTGCCTGCTGCCTGGGTGGTTGGGATCACTGGGCCCCAGTCCACAGGTCCCGCTGGGAGAGGTCCCGGGAATTAATCATTAAGTAACCCCGATCATTTGTTTTCGGTCTTTGTTCTCAGCACTTAAGTACCTGGGCTTTTGAGGGGTGGGGTGGGGGGGAGAGGGGCCTCCAGGCACCCAGGGAACCCCAGCTGAATGGGGGTTCCGAGCATAGCGGCAGAGGATGTGTGCCTGCCCCGCCCACACCCGCCAGGCGCCTCAGGTCACCCTCTAGTTGGCATCTGCCCTGAGGCCCTGACAGACTCACAGGCAGAGAGCGAGGACAAGGAACAGGCCGCGGGCTCACTAAGGTGAATTAATAACTCATGAGACCCCCAAAGGGCCTGGCCTTTCTCCTGCCCCTCTTTGCAGGGCTCATGCCTGCGTATTTCCCGCGCTCGGAGACCTGGCACCCCCAGAAGCAAGGAAGAGAACTGAGGCTCCAGGCCAAGCGGCCTGATTTAGGCCCAGCCAGGCCCAGCGCCTGAGCCAGCCTCCCCCCAGCTCTTTGGAAAGTAGAACAGATAACAGTCCTGGGCTGGGGGTGGCGATGGGGACTGGGTCCGGGACCGACCGGAGCCGCTGGCTGTGGAGCCTCTGACTTCAGTCTTGGGGCAGAAAGTGTGTCTTGTGTGGAGGTGGGAGGGAGGCTGGGCAGGACTCGGGTTAGCACAGGGCAGACTGACAACCTCTGCTGGGCACGAGAGTTGCTGTGGGCTGGCGAAGGCTGACCCCGTCACACAGTGGGGGCAGCAGAGCCTGATGTCCCCACTGTCCCCGTCAGCGTGGGATGGGGAGGGTGGGCCCTACCTGCCACCCTACCTTAGGCCCAGCCATCCCCTCAGCTTCTGGAGCCGAGGGCTCAGGAGCCTGCGACATCAGGGCCCCTCTCTCGGGGGAGGAAGCCGGCCAACTTGGCCTCCACCCTCTAAAGATCATTGCCAGAGCCTTCGCCAGTCTCCTCTGCCATCAGCCATCTCCAGGCTGAGGGACTGAGCCCTCACACCTTCCACACACACACACACACACACACACACACACACACACTCATGTCGCCCCCAAATGCTGCGTTAACCTCACTATGGCCTCGATTCTCTCCTCGCTGATCTCGACCTGGTTGACTCTCTCACACCCCAGCCCCTCCCCCAACCACCCTCCATGTCCTCCCAGCACCCACCTAGGTGCCAGTACCACCCCGACTCTGAGTTCCGGGTGCCTCAGCCAGTGATAAGAGCTCTAGGACCTACAGATGCACGGCCACCCCCGTGCTGTTGGGCACCAGTAGCTGAGGGTGTGTGAGAGGCAGGAAGGGCTGGCCCAGCGCTTGCCCCCTGAGAGGTGTGCCCAGGGGCTGGGGGCTGAGACCCCAGCACTAACGCGGTGACCTACTTACCCTGTGCGTGGGCAGACTGCACCCTTTCTTCAGACCCAGTCACTGCTCAGCCCTGGGTTCGGGGAGGACCCCTGGCCCGTCCCCAGCTTTGAGTATGAGAAGCTGAGCGCTGGCAGCTAGAGGTCCTGCGGGAAGATGCCCCCTGCCTTCCTCCTCCTCCTCAGCACAAGCTGGCCCCGCCCGGGCCTTCACCCTTCTTTCCCTGCAGGCCTACTGCTTGGCCCCTTTTGACCTCATCAAAGTTCGGCTACAAAACCAGACAGAGCCAAGGGCGCGGCAGGGGGGGCCCCCACCCCGGTACCGGGGGCCCGTGCACTGTGCGGCCTCCATCTTCCAGGAGGAGGGACCGCGGGGGCTGTTCCGGGGAGCCTGGGCTCTGACGCTGAGGGACACCCCCACACTGGGCATCTACTTCGTCAGCTATGAATGGCTCTGTCGCCAAGCCACGCCAGGCGGCCAGAACCCCAGTAAGTGAGGGGCTGTGAGAGGGTGGGGGGCAGAGGAGTGAGGTGGGGAGCTGGTCCGGCGAGGAGGAGGGGGGGAGGCGAGGGCAGGCGAGGGTGCTCCTGGGTCTGACCCTGCCCCGGCCTCCCGCGACCCCAGGCTCAACCACAGTGCTGGTGGCAGGGGGCTTCGCCGGCATCACCTCCTGGGTGACCGCCACCCCCTTGGACGTGATCAAGTCGCGGATGCAGATGGCCGGGCTGGAGCAGAGGGAGTACCAGGGGCTGCTGGACTGCATGGTGAGCAGCGCCCGGCAGGAAGGCCTGGGGGTCTTCTTCCGGGGGCTGACCATCAACAGTGCCCGCGCCTTTCCTGTCAACGCCGTCACCTTCCTCAGCTACGAGTACCTCCTCCACCTGTGGGGATGAGGCTGCACAGGCGCTGCCCGCAGCTCCCCAGGTGGGACGGACCGCCACCCACCTGCCCAGGTCGGAGGCCAAGTGGAAAGCACGGGGGTGAGATTTCAATGCGAGAGTCTCAGCCTTCCTGTCCAGGCACCTCGCGGCCTGGAAGGTGCAGATGGGGCTGGGAGGTGGTGAGGAGCAGGCCCCGCCCCCGTCCTGATTCCTTCGTAAACAGCTACCTTAAGCCGTGGTGCTGGAGACATCCCGGCCACCCTGTGACTTTACCCTCCACCTGCCAGGCTGCCAACTCTCCCCTGGATTCCAGGGCGGTGCCCTCAGCCGCCTCCCACCCCATCTCCTTCCCCACCTCTTCCCCCTGACTCAAGTGTGGCCTTTACACCGCCTGCTGTCCACATCCTTCAGTGGCTCCCACCCCCTCCAGGGAAAAGCCCGAACTCCACCCCTCCTGATGGGGCACCTCCCTCCACCAGCTCTCCTCTCCCTCAGCAGCTTCGGCAGCCTAGCCCTGCCCCAGCACAAGCTGTGCCCCTCATCACCCCCAGCCTGGAAGGTCTAGTCCAGTCATGCGAACCTATGACACGCATGTCAGAGGTGACACACTAACTCATTTTTTTGGTTGATTTTTCTTTGTTAAATGGCATTTAAATATATAAAATAAATATCAAAAATATAAATCTTTGTTTTATATTATTTATGGTTGCAAATATCAAAAAATTTCTATATGTGACATGACACCAGAGTTAAGTTAGGGTTTTTCAAAATGCTGACACGCCGAGCTCAAAAGGTTCGCCATCACTGGCCTAGTCCCTCCAGGCCAACACTGGGCATTGCCAAGGGGTGACTCCATCATCTCTCTGGCTGGGCCCCTCCCAGACCCAGACTGAGCTCTGTCTCCTGGTCCCTCCTCGGCTCCCCAGGCTGACTTTGGGGTCTGCAGATCACCTTGACCACAGCCCCAACTGTGTCCTGGTGGCCGATTGACTTCTCAGTTTCCCCATTAAACGGGGAGCTCCTCGAGGCAGGGGTCGCACATCTGATCATTTCCCAGCTCAGAGCATGTGCTCAGAGCAGCCCGGCAAATGGCTGCTGAAGGCAGTGGCATTGCGCTAACTCCAAGCACCCCACTTGCTTCCGTGGTCCTGCCCCCGCCCCGCCCCCGCCAGCCCCTCACTGAGAGCTGTGAGTGTGCCAGCAGCAGGGTGCCTGCCTAGCCTTTCCCATCCGTGGCACAAGCTTTCTTTACTTATCTCAGTTGCCCAGTGGGCATGAAAACTGGCAGAGGGTTCATTTAACTGGCGATAAAGCTGAGCAGGGTTTGTACCCACTAATCTGTCTGAGATCAACCTGGGCCCCCCTCGTGGTGACCTGAATGCCGGGATCCCTGCCCTTTCCCGTGCGCTGCCTAGAAAGACAATCAAGCGCTCGAACCACCGTGACGGAGGTGGCCTCGGCCCAGACACTAGGTAACTCGTCCCGGGCTGCACAGCTGGTGCGCCGCATCACACAGCCTCCTGGGTGCATCTCCAGAGCATCCAGAGCTCGGTTCCTCTCTGCCCTGCTCTCCCTGGGCACTATGACAGTCTCCCCTGAGGCACCTACGTTCAAGTCCACCTGGTGGGCCTGCCAGCATCAGCCCTGACAGGTGCTTATCGGAGCTGTCCTTCACCAGGTGGTGGCTCGCAGACTGCAAGTCATTCTCCCTCCTCCCATCGCCATAGCACGGCCACGGGGCATGTGGCCACTGAGCCGGGCTGTGTCCCAACCTCCCTTGCAGCTCGGTGGGGCCTGTGCGTGGTTCTTGCTAGAGAAATGGTGACGGTGTACCTTGCCCCTCACTTGCTTACAAGGCAGTTCCTCCCTGTCGCTGGCCCTGGAAGGACTGCTGAGGGTGCAGGAGGCGCCCCGCTGGCCCAGAACCAGGGGGACTGCTTAGCCTTCACGCCGCCTCACACAGTGGGTGGGGCCCGCAGTTCCGTGGTCGGTGGTCCCCGTGTGGTCCGGGAGCAGCGGCATCGGTCCTCCGGGAGTCGGTTAGAACGACTCCCAGCCCCACCCGGGCCTGCCCGATGCAGAAGCTGAGGTTGGGCGCAGGAGCCTGTGTTGGGAGACTCCACACACGTAACGGTGTCTGGCTGCTCCTAACAGCAGAAGCGTGCTGCCCTTTCAAGTTGTGAGTCGGGAGTGACCTGAACTAGTGCTGGCGGCCTCCACTCCCCCCAGCCTCAGGGAGCCTCTTCCCGGGATGGACAAGGGGGTCTGCCTGAGCCAGCACTGTCCTTCCTGGGCCCGTTTCCCCCCAAATCCCTTCCGGCTGGTCAGCCTGTGGGTCCGGTGGCCGTGCAGCACTGCCGCGGTGTCAGAGACTTGGGGCTGGACACGACAGTCATGGGAAGACCTCAGGGAAGTCTGAGGCTGGGAGGGAGCCAAGAGCATGTGAAAGAGGAGGTGGCTCTTATAACCCAGGCCAGGGGGCAGGAGTTCCTGGCCGGGTGGCTCAGTTGGTTAGAGCATCATCCGGTTACACCAGGGTGGTGAGTTTGATCCCTGGTCAGGGCACATACAAGAGTCAACCAATGAATGGATAAATAAGTGGAACAACAAAAGTCGATGTTTCTCTCTCTCCCTCCCTAAACAATCAATAAGTACATTTTAAAAAATTAAGAAAAATAAAAAAAGAAGAGACAAGAGGTCAGGGTAGTCCTCTGAAGTTTGCCATCTCTCACCACATTACCAGTTAGCAAGAGAAGAAGATATTAAAATCCTTGTGTATGATTTTCTAAAAATGAAATCCTTTTGGGGGTATTAATTTCACCCATAAGCCTGCCTTTGCACTTCCGTTTTCCTTCTCTGGTTTGCTCCAGAGGCATCTTGTGGGGGAGGGGCTGGAGCTCCCTTGCTCTGAGCTCATTAGAACCAGAGAGTGGCAGGCCTCATGTGGCCATGCAGCCCCTTCCACTAGCCCGGCAGGAGCTGCAGCCAGGCTGCAGAACAGAGCTGCAGTCAGTAGGGTAAGCATAGCGGCAGGGAGGGAGGGTAGGCATAGCGGCAGGGAGGGAGGGTAAGCATAGCGGCAGGGAGGGAGGGTAAGCATAGCGGCAGGGAGGGAGGGTAAGCGTAGCGTGAGCAGTGAGAAAACTCACAACAGTATTGGAATGGAGGGTGGAAAGACAAACAGAGTCAGGCAGGAAATGGCTGGAGATATTTTTAAGAGCTAGATGTTTTTACATCAGCAGGGTCTCATAATATGCACATTAAATTCCTTCAGGAATTAACAGATGTTATAAGAGATCATCATTATTCTTTTTTAGATTAATATGTTTTTATTGATTTCAGAGAGAGGAAGGAAGAGAGATAGAAACATCAGTGATGAGAGAATCACCGATTGGCTGCCTCCTCACGCTCCCCTCAGGGAATCGAGTCCCGGGGACCTCCTGGTTCATGGGTCAATGCTCTGCCACTGAGCCACTCCAGCTGAGCGGTCATCATTATTCTTGAGACTCATTTAGGTAGAAGGAATCCCTAAGAATTAGGACATAGTCAATGAACTGCTTTGAGGCTGAAAATGGGGGTGGTGTCTGAGGGACGCACGTAAAGGGCTTATAACTTGGCAAACACGTAGGAGAAATTACAGGAGACTAACTTATGCGTATCGTGACAATAAGGCTCCACGTGCAGGTAAAGGGGAATGACAGGGTGAAGATGGTTCTGGTATACGTCACTATCGCCAGGCTCACTGAACAGCAGAGTTTAGCTGTAGTTTCTTAAAGGGGAGTCACTCTTAGCCTGGCCGACATGGCTCAGGGGTTGAGTGCCGACCTATGAATGAGGTCATGGTTTGATTTCCAGTCAGGGCTCATGCCTGGATTGTGGGCTTGGTCCCCAGTAGGGGGCATGCAGGAGGCAGCCGATCAATGATTCTCTCTCATCATTGATGTTTCTATCTCTCTCTCCCTTTCCCTTCCTCTCTGAAAACAATAAAAAATATTTTTTTTTTTAAAAAAAGAGGAGTCACTCGTAATTGGTGTCTCTGTCTGACCACTGTCCTGAGCTCCAGGCACACACTGCCACCTCTGGTCACAGATCCCTGAGCATCCACCCAAAGGCGCCTGCTCCTGCTGCCGTGCCCTGTGGCAGAGGGAAGCCTTCAGGCCCCACATCTCAAAGAAGCTCTCCCTCCCCTCCCCTCCTGCTTCAAAGGAGCCTCCAACTCATGTTAACCTGAAGTTTCCTAGGACTCACTCCCTTCTTTCCAATCCTAACAAGGGCATATTTCAGGAATACTGTGGGCGTGGTTCCAGACCTCTGAAATACAGCGAATATTGCAATAAAGCAAGTCACATGAGGTTTTTGGTTTCCCAGTGCATATAAAAGTTGTTTCTGCATAATACTGTAGTCTATTGTGTGAAATAGCATCATGCCTAAAAACCAATGCACATGCCCTAATTTTAAAACACCTATTGATCCCACCGCTGCCACCAAAAAAACCGTATTGCTAAAAAAAAATGCTATCATCTGAGCCTTCAGCAAGTCATAATCTTTTTGCCGGTGGAGGGTCTTACCTTCAATTTGTAAGAAGTGCAACATCCGTGAAAGGCAATAAAGCCAGGTGTGCCTGTACTACAGCCCCGCTCCTGTCCTGAATCTGGACAATAACTCAACTTTTTCAAATGCAATTTTGATCAAGTTACCCTACTCCTTTGTCCCCCTTGATAGCTTCCTGTTATTCTGAGCAATCTGGGCAAGCTCCTTCCACAGTCCACAAGGCTCTGAGCATTCACCTTCTCTTGGTTGCTTAGCATACAAGGATCTTGAGGTTTTCCGGAGATGAAGTGCAACCAATTTAAAAAATTCCCACAACAAAAATTACCAGACCCACAGGGGAAAAATTCCCACAACAAAAATTACCAGACCCACATGGGAAAAATTCCCACAACAAAAATGTCCAGACCCACAGGGGAAAAAACCACCATCGAATTAAAGCATCAGAACAAAAAACACACAACAGATTTAGCTGTCTGTCCTTCCATTCTGTAATTATATACTTTCATTTGTGTGACTTTGATTATAACTGTCTCTTCTCTAAACTATGAGCTCCATAAAGCAGTGACTTTGACTCTAGGTGGCATACAGAGGTGCTCAATAAATAATTTTGAACAAGTGAATGAAAGAATGAAAGAAAACTGCTCTTCCCAACTTCCCTTCTGTCAGGCCAGGGCTCTAGACTTTATGTAGATCCCGCCTATCATTAAGCAGCTAACTCTAGATCCAGTACAACAAACATAATTTAAGAACCATCACTAACTTTGCCAATAGTGAGGGAACTTCACAAGGACCCCTTCAAACAACAGAGTGTAAACCAGGTTGTCTCCAAAGCTGCCCTTGGGGCAAATGCTAATACCTTGACCTTGAAGATTAAAGAACCACACAGGAGACTCATAGACTGTGAATCCCAGCTGAACCCAAGTCTCATAAGTTAAGTCAAGATCTGGAAGGGGCTACACTTTTAGCAAAAGCATAGACCAGAAAACTTCCACCCACCAGTAAAGAGAACCCACAAAGAAATATGCCTCTGTGTGTGTGGTGGGGAACAATTAAGAATAAGATCGGCTCTCCTGTGAACCAGGAACCAACCACATGCCTGTTCCATTACCTTATGGTACTTCAGGTCTGGGACACCTTCCTCCCAGAAATTAATTTATCATGGTGTCAGCGCCCCCTTGTGCCTTATTGGAGCAACTACAATTTTTTTCTATAGGTGAGCAGTCTAAATCAGGATCTTGAGGTTTTCCAGAGATAAAGTGCAACCAATTAAAAAAATTCCCACACTAAAAAGAAAATCAATAAAATATATTTTAAAAAAATTCCCACAATAAAAATTATCAGACCCACAGGGAAAATAAGCCACCATGAATTAAAGCACGAGTACAAAACACACACAACAGATTTAGCCCCCCCAAGCATTTCAGATATTAGGCTTATCAGATACAGAAAGTAACCATGCATAAAATATTTAAATGCATAAAAATAAATAAAAGACAGTATAAAAATTATTCTAAATATTTGAAAAAAAACAAAAAACAAAAAACACCCAGAGAACTGTCACAGCTGAAGAGAACTGAAGGTAGATGGGAAGGAACTCGGGTACAATGCAGAGATATCAGAAGATGGGACCCATCTTTCTGCCTCTGGACTCTGCATCCAGTCCATCATCTTCTCAAGACTGATGATGACGATGCATAGTGATTAAAATAGTACCTGGTATACTCCCAACAATAAAGATAAATAAAATAAAATAGTGCCTGGCAAGTAGAAAACACTTTATAAATTTGTCTAATCCACACGACTGACCTGTATAGTCAGTCACTTGCTATCCCTCCCTCTAGTGAGCACCTAGGAACAGGCACTGTGCCTTATTCTTTGCTGCCCTGGAGCCTGTATGCTTTCTGAACATAGAGGGTGTCTGTTACAAGCTTGTAAGGAAACTGAAATAATGTACATACTATTTTTTGCCACCCCTTACTTTGCATATGGCAGTGCCTGCAAAATTGAATAGGACTGCCTTGACCTTGATTTTAAAACACTTGATCTGTTGGAAATAGTCCTCTTTGGTTCTTCTCACCCCTTCATACCTGATGCTCTATCCATGAGGCAGTCCCACCAACTCAGCAGCTTCCTGACTTGGTTTTCTGGTTTCCACCTTTGCTCCCCACCTTCCCATGTTTTTCACACAGCAACTAGAATTAGATTTTTTTAGAATATAAAATATATCATGTTCTTCCTTTGTCTCCATCTCCCTCCACCCCCAAACTAATATTTCCTGTCTATTTAGAATAAAATGTAAATACTGTTGGCTCAGAGGCCCCTGCCCACCCCTCCACCCTCCTCCTATTGGCCCTTTCTCACTTGCAGCCACGGCGCCGTCTTTCTGCTTCTTAAACCTGTCGAGCTGTTTCTGGCCTTCGAGGTGTGTGCCTACTGTTCCCTTTGCAGAGGACACCCTTCCTTCGGAACAATGACTGTTTCCTTGTTATCTTTTATGACTTGGCCCAAACGTCATCTCCCTGACTCACCTCTCACAGCCACTCTCTGTGGCATCATTCTTTTTAAAAAAATATATTTTATTGATTTTTTACAGAGAGGAAGGGAGAGGGATAAAGAGTTAGAAACATTGATGAGAGAGAAATATCGATCAGCTGCCTCCTGTACACTCTCTATTGGGTATGTGCCCACAACCCAGGTACATGCCCTTGACTGGAATCAAACCTGGAACCCTTCAGTCCGCAGGCCAACGCTCTATCCACTGAGCCAAACTGGTTAGGGCTGTGGCATCATTCTTCATTTTCCCTGGCACACATCCCCATTTAAACTCACTGCGCTTATTCATTTGCCTGCATCTTTATCTCCCTCTACCGGAAAGGAAGGAGTCCTCTCTGTCTTGTTCAACAAGAGCTTATGGTCCTAGAACAGGGCCTGCCCCACAAGCAAGGCATTCAGTAAGCACTGCTTGAATGAGCCACCAACGTTGCCTACAGATAGGCAAGTGTGATATGTGATATCAGTGCCAGAAAGGGAGAGACTACTTGTGGCTTTCAAAGAAAGCTCTGGGAAGAAGTCAGCAATAAAACGCTGTTACATGATGCTGCTCATGTAAGAGGAAATCGACACCCAAGAACTGAGAGCTAATCTATCCCCTCTCGGTTGCTTTGGTCAGGGTTTTAGAGCCTGTATAATTTTGGTGTAACATTTTAAAAGGTATGTCAGAACTGGGATGATTTCAGAAAAAGGACAATGTAAATGAATACAGGGTAGAAAAAAAGTAGAATCTGTGAGGAAAGGCTAAATGACTTGAGAATTTAGGCTAGAGAAGGAAGCCAGTAGGTGGCTTCGGAACTGTTTAAAAGTGAGTCGCTGTCACTGTCCAGCTGCCAGGTGTTGTGGTCAGTGAGGATGAGTCACACTGGAAGGATCCATCGGCCTTTACTCACTTCCTGTGACGGTACAAGCAAGAGGCAGAGGCGCCACCTCCCGGGTTCCCTTTCGCCCAGTGGAACCGCACCAGGCGAGGGTCAAATGAGATGCCAGGCAGACCAGGACGGTCTCCTGTCAGGAGCCCCCTGAATACAAGGCTCCTGCCTCTTTATGCACCATGGATGGGGAAGGGAGGGAAGGGCTGGGAATGAAAGGTACTGGGCAAAAGTGGAGACAGTGGAGACAGAGGCCTTCCTTAGAGAAGGAAGAGCCTGGGTGAATGCAGGTATAAGCGGGGCTGCCCTGGGCGGCCTGAGTCCTGACTGCAATACCCTCCACAAACTTGCATGCACAGTTGTGACTGCCTGTGGTCGGCCTGAACACGGAGGATTTTGCCTGGAGCTGGACTTCTCACCAGTCAGAGTCTGTCTGCGTTCAAAGCCCACATCCCTTCCAGGTAAAAGCATCCTCTTGCCATCTTACTCTCACCATCTGGCTCAGGCTTCCCCGTCTGGACCAGTCAGTCTCTCTGCCTCTGGGTCTCACATCTCTGACCCACCTTCCATGTCTGTTTTCTAGAACCCCACAAACGACCTGTTCTTTTCTAATGGAAACCCTTGGGGTGCCCCACCATTAAGCCTGCTGGGCTAATTGCCCCTCCTGCTCTCGGGGCCTCCCCGTGGCTCTGGTGGGAATGCCTGACTCCGTGCCCCCGCCCCTTGGCCTGGAATATCCTTCCCATTCCTGTCTGCCCTTCCAGCTACAGCTCGGCACTCACCTCCTCCAGGAGTCTCCCAGGCTCTACAGGGCCACAGCACTTTGCATATAATCACACTCCACTGTCATTGTCTGCAAGGTCCTGCCCAGCAGGGGCATCATCTTTGCAACCTCCTCCGTCACGCAGGTCTTGCTGAAGAGATGTTGTGAAATGATCAAATGAATGACAGAAAAAGAAAAAGAACCGGCGACTATTCCAAGTTCTGGCTCCGTTCTGTATCCCTAGGAAGTCCCGAGCCTGCCTCCCTCCTTCCTCACATCACCTCCCCTCCCGCAATCTGACAGTGAAGTCAGCAGAGCAGCAGAAAGTGCGGAGCGATTCTTGGGATCTGTCTGCTAGCTGATGAGAGTCCCCCTGCCCAGGGGTTCCCTCCTGCTGGGAGAAGAGGACCCCTATGGTCATCTGCAGACAGCTCCAGAGAGCTGTGTGGTGGCAACCCTCAGCAGCCAAGTTAAAAATCAGAGCTGAGCCCTGGCCAAGTGGCTCAGTTGGTTGGATCATCGTCCCATCTGTACATCAAAAGGTTTCGGGTTCGATTCCCCATCAGGGCACATACCTAGGTTCCAAGTTTGATCCCCGGTCAGGGCGAGCACAGAAGGCAACTGATCGATGTTCCTCTCTCACATCAATGTTACTCTCTCTCAAATCAATAGACATATCCTCAGGGGAGGATTAAAATAAAAATCCGAGTTGAAAGTTTCCATCCTTCTCCCCTGAAAATTACACCCTGGCCTCTTTTCTCATTAAAAACTTTATTTTCAGAAGCAGAACTGTTTTTAACAGAGAGTTCAAGGCACCGGCCTGTCTGTAAAGCCCAGATTCCACCTTCCCTAGTCCCAGCCTCCCTAGAGGTTCAGAAACTACGTAGCCTAGCTTCAGGCCCCTAACGCCACCCACCCCTGGACCCCTCTTCTCTGGGCTTGGATAACTTGTTCAGAGCTTAGACTTGGTGTCTCAACTTGTCTTCCTTCTACACCTTTCGCAAAAGCTCCATTTCCATGGGAAACAGACCAGCCTCCAATCTGCCTTCTGCGAGGGCGTTTCCATGGGAAACAGGAGAGGAAGGGGCTCTGGGGAGCAGCAGGGCCTTTACAGGCAGCAGAGCCGCTCAACCTCCTCCTCACAGGCATAGAACTTTTCAAATAGCTCCGGGGAGGTGCCATTGCACTCAAACCACCTCCTCAGCGTGCCCAGGGCCTGGAGCGCGTCGGCTTTGGTGGGCAGGGGCTCGAAGCTGTCCTCACCAGCCCCCTCATCTTTAGTGTCCACTTCCTCTTTGCACACTCCAGGTATGGGCTCCTCACCCTCCAGGTCCACAAAGCGGGAGAACTCCTCGAGGCTCAGGCCGCAGGGGACGGGTGGCAGCTCAGAGGCTTTGTCCAGGGACAGGGGCATTTTGCTGGGAGCCAGGCCTTCCTGAATGAAGCTGCTTACAATGGACTGCGGAGCCACCTTGGCCCAGGCAGCCGCCACCATGTGCAGAGTGTCCAGCACTGTGATGCCTGCCCCAGCCTCGGCCAGCGATGTGCCAGCCCTCTCGCTCTGGCCAGCTGTCAGCTTGCCCAACAGACGGTGCCGGTAATGGGCCTTAAAGGCCCGGACCACAGAGTTGGGCAGGGAACGTGTGGTGCTAGCGGTAGAAAGAGGCAGGAGCCTCACATGGCAGAGCCCAGACAGGCCTGCCAACTTCCCCGCCACTTGGGCAGCCAGCAGCAAGGCTACCTGTCGGCCCTGCCTCCCCATGTCCCGGTCAAACTGTGCCAACCACTCTGACCAGGGGATGCCCAGGTCAGGGTGGTAGGAGGCAGGCAGAGCCTCACTGCTGACCCCAAAGAAGCACCTTGGTGCAGCTTGGAGCCCACTGACCAGTACCCGTCGCTTCTCTGTGCCCCTGGTGTTGGCACACAGCAGCACCTGTACTTGATCACCTGTACCCACTGTGCCGGGCACTGCCCGATACAGCAAGGGCACTTCAGCATAGCCAAAAACATCCTCTGGGGAGAAGTCTTTCAGGGAAAGAGGCAGCTGGGTCTGGGACGTGAGGCCTGAAGGAGGTGGCTCGGGGGGAAACGGAGGTGTGAGCACATGGCGGGCCCCAAAGCCCACATTGTTTCGGCGTTTCCAGCGGACCAGCCAGCCGATGCTGGGCACGAAATCCTGGCCCATGATGTCAGCCAGCTCCTTGGCTTTGTGGAGCAGCATGGGCCCCGTCACGTCCCAGGCCTTGGCCCGGGCAATGTGGTACCAGCAGAGCAGAGCCTCGTCGATGCTGCTGTACTTGGACTCCCGCTTGCGCTTGCGCTCCCTGTTGGCTGTGCCGCTGCACCAGTCTGCCAGCAGCTTCTCCTTATTCTTGCAGATGCGTGAGATCTGGGGCTGGGAGACCTGGAAGCGCCGGGCCACCTCCGACTGGGACATCTTGGACTCATCCAGGAGTTCCAGCACCTGGATCTTCTCAGCCAGGGATAGGGCATGTAGCTTCTTCTTGCTGCTCAACTCCATGGCTTCTCCAGGGCACCTGTGGGGGAGAAAATTGGGCCATCTGGGAAAGGGTGAGAGGGTGTGAGGGCTGGGCTGAAGGAGGAAGGGACATGGCTAGGCTGAGCGAGCAGTGGGCTGGGCACTGACCCCGAGGAATGCCAGAGCACAGCTGGCGAGGGGGTGGCTCACTGGTCAGGGGAGGGGCGTCTGGGCTGGGGTTTGGTATAATTGGGGGACGAAGATGAGTAGGGCCAAGGGGACAGCTGCAGAGCCAACAAAGGAGTTTGGTGGGGGAACAGGGGGCTCGGGCTGAGTGGGGCAGTTGGAGGTCAGACAGTCAGGGCTGGGGGAGGAATCCGGGGGAGGAAAAGGCGGGAGACGGCCCGGGCTGGCTCTAGATAAGACCTTGGAAGACGGGGTGGTGGAGTGGAGGGACAGCGTTGAGGTGACAGGTGTACAGATGACAAAGAGAGAGAGGGATGGGGCTGGGTCCCGAGGAGCTCGGCGGGGCGGGGGTCCGGTCTGGAGAGTAAATGGGAGCACAAGGCCGAGAGGGCAGGTGCACAGACGACAAAGGGCAAGAGGGGTGATGAGGCCACGGCAGCTGGAGGGCGGGTGTCATTAATGGGGGGGGGGGGGGGCTGGGGAGGGTATCTGGGCGCGGGCTCGAGCGCCCGAGACCTAGGCCGGCCGGGAGCAGGCTCCGCAACCTGGCCGGCCTCTTCCCGCCTCGACGCGGGGTCCGTCCTCCGGCCAGACCCGGAGTTCCCCGCTGGGCCTCCCCGCCTCCCGCTCCGCACCCACCTCAGGCGCTCGTCCCGCGGCTCCCGCCCTGCCCCTGCCCGTCTCCCCAGTCCCGGTCCGGGCGGCGACGGGAGAGGAGGGGAGGGACGGGTGCCACGACCCGGAGGGCGAAGAGGGCCGAGGGGCCGCGCGGCCAGCGAGCGGCGGGCGCGCGCACAGCAGGACCTCATGCGCGCCTCCCGCGCCGGGCTCTCCCGGCTGAGAAGACAGCAGTGCGGCCGCCCGCTCCCACCCGCCCAGCCCCGCCCACGACCAATCAGATTGGCCCTCAGCGACGACCGGTCCCGCCTCCGGCTAAGTCTCATTGGACGTCGCGGAAGTGGCGGTTCGTCGAGCCGTCTGGGGGGCGGGGCTTCCAGCGCGCGGGGGACAGGGCAGGCTCAGCTGAGAGCCTTCGCGGCTCCTCCAGCAGCTGGGACCCGGCCTCGGGGCCTGACGACCTCGGGGCAGCGTGGGGGCCGGAGAGCAGACTCGGTGTCCCAAGGCCTCCCTGGCCTCAGCTTCCTCATCTACCAAACAGGGCTGATGACCCTCACGAAGTGGTTTGAGAAAATGGAAGCAAGCGTTTCACTAAGAGCCGTTACCATGGACAGCGCTAGCCTCAGCCGCCACCCGGCCCCAGAAACGATTTGCCTGGGGCCAGTTCTGATTGAGGGCGTGTAAGGACTAATTTTCACTAGTTTGGGTATCTGTTGGCAAGATTCAAGTTTCTAAACCCAAGATGTATGAGCATTCCCTTCCTTAGTAACCTGCAGTTCTGCCTGGGTCTGATCCATGCAATTACATGTAGGTACCTTCACCTGGGCTCCAAGGCCCCCGGCTCTGGAGCTCACCTGCTTCCCAGCGTCCCTTCCTTCCCTCACAGCGGAGTCCCCCTCTCTCCTCTCATAGGCTTTCTCCCCACCTCAATCCTGCCCCTATCCTTCTGTGTCCCATCCTAAATGTAAGAGAATGATACAGGAAACCCATCTCCTGCAAACCCATCTCCTGCAAACCCTTTCCGAATTTCCTCACTTACTAGTATGCTTGCTATACTAGTAAAGTCCCCCTTTTTTTCCCCATTTCTTTTCTGCCCCTTAGGCTGCTCAGCTGCCGGGAGCCGGTCCATACTTGCTGTTTCAAGGGACCTGGCATATATGGCATACTGTTCTTAATATGTTTGCTCACCTTCTTGGCACTATGTGTTTTAACCAAGGTCTCTGAGAAAGGTTGTTTCCCCAGGTAGGGATTTTCCCCTGAAGTTAGGGAGGGAATAAAACCTCTTAACTAAGTACCAGGTGGGTAATTAATCACTTTAACTACGAACAATCATGCTTAAGCTACATAATCTTTACTCCCTGGAATGGAGATAAGAAACGCCCTAACCTTTGAAATAGAGATTGATAGGATTGGAACCAACTGGTATAAATACAGATGTAAGAAGACAGAACCAGAAGAAGACAGAACCTAGGCACAGAACCTACACAGAACGTTCTCTAGAGACAGAAGAACTTCGCTGGAGAGAACATGGCAAAAGATCCTGGACAGAAACTGGCCTCAGAACCTAAAGACAGAACCTAGCGAGAGAACATGGCAAAAGATCCTGGACTGAACCTGACTACAGAAATTGGCAAGAGAACCTGACTAGAACCTGGTAACTGAACCTGGCTGGAGAACATGGACACAGAACCTGGCTGGAGAACCTAGCGAGGGAACATGGCTACAGAACCTGGCTGGAGAACCTGGAGAACCTAGCAAGAGAACATGGACACAGAACCTGGCTGGAGGTCCTAACCAGAACTTCGCTGGAGATCCAGACCAGAACTTGGCTGGAGATCCTGGCTAGAGATCCTGGCTAGGCTGCTGATCAACTGAACGATGTCTCCGTGTCATTCCTTCTTCGCCGACTCCGTCCACACCTTTGGGGACCCCTGGACCCACTGGGGTTGGACCCCGGCACTCAGCCACTAAAGATCATTGCTTTAGTCCCTCTACTCCTGGCCTACTTCCGTGTGAAAGCGTGAGGACAGAGGCTGCGTTCTTGTCCTAACACAATTCCCAGCCCAGGGCACCCTGCTTACTAACGGCAGTGACCCAGGCCACTGTATTAGGTAACAGGGGCTTTCAGACTGTTCCAGGAAACCCTAAAGTATTTTGAGGGTTCGTAACAGATTGATTCAAATCTTTAGTAAGATCCACTATGGAAGCTGTCTACATGCTGGCTTCAGGGAAAGAAAACTGCACATAACCACGCCCAGAGGAAGGCTGCAGTCCTGCATCCCAGCCGAGTTCATGCACACTGCACTCAAATGAACCGGCACGTGTGGCTGAGCTGCCTCTGCTCATGCTCATTACTCCTATGAAAAGCTTTCATGTGTCCCATCATGATGTCAATAGGTTTCCTGTGTCATTCTCTCATTTACATCATAAGCTTCCGGACCCCGTTTTAAGTATCTCAAATTGCAAGGTAAACTGTTACAAACCTGTCACCACTTGTGTATATAAGTTTAGCTGAATTTCCTCCAAATCAATCAAAATACAGAAGTAAATAGAATGCTAAAGTTGATTTAAACCCAAACTTTATTGTGTGTTTTTTTAATCCTCACCCAAGGATATGTGCCCTGACCAGGAATTGAACCTGCAATCTTTTTGGTGTATGGGACTATGCTCCAATTGACTGAGCCACCCTGCCAGGGCTACAAATTCTGTATTAATCAAAACAACTTCATTTTTTTTTTAAAGTCCTCATAGATGCTACATGTAACATGGATGAACCTTGACAACTTTTTTCTTTAAAACATATTTATTGATTTCAGAGAAGAAGGGAGATGGAAACATCAATGATAAGAGAGAATTATTGATTGGCTGCCTCCTGCACATCCCCTACTGGGGATAAAGCCCACAACCCAGGCATGTGCCCTTGACCGGAATCGAACTTGGGACTCTTCAGTCTGCAGGCTGAGGCTCTATCCACTGAGCCAAACCGGCTAGGGCAATTCATTGTTCTTTATAACAAGGAACTGTTATAACCTGACTTTAATAAGAAATTAAAGTACCCGATTTTCTATCTGCTTCACAGAGTGGAGTTCATCAAAAATTTTAATTTGGAAAAAAAAAAAAATTAATTTGGGAGAAAAAGCTGTATTTCAAAACATTAAGAAACAGTCCTGCCCTGGGTGGTGTGGTTCAGTTGGAGTGTCCTCCTGTGCACCGAAGGATTGTAGGTTCAATTCCCAGTCAGGGAACATACCTAAGTTGTGGGTTCAATCTCTGGTCAGGGTGCATACGGGAGACAACTAATTAATGTTTCTCTCTCATGCCGATGTTTCTTTCTCTTGTCCTTCCTTTCTAAAATCAATAAAGTAAAAAAAATTAAAAGACCTCACAGTCCTAAGAAAGTTTTAGAACAGGGGTGGGCAAACTTTTTGACTCGAGGGCCACAATGGGTTCTTAAACTGGACCGGAGGGCCGGAACAAAAGCATGGATGGAGTGTTTGTGTGAACTAATATAAATTCAAAGTAAACATCATTACATAGTAGGGTACGGTCTTTTTTTTTTTAGTTTTATTCATTTCAAACAGGCCGGATCCGGGCCGCGGGCCGTAGTTTGCCCACGACTGTTTTAGAATGAAGTGGCCATCATCACCAGGAAAGGGATTCAGGAGATAAACCATTCAGTAGAAGGCTCTGTGTAAAAATGTTTATTTGTACTAATGTTTAGAATACGGGAACTAAAGAAAGAAAAAAGACACAACTCCAAAGCAACAGTGAATGAGGGCCTGCCCATGGCCAAGGGGAAGGCCACACCAGGGTGTCCTAGCATGGAGTATCCCTCCCACTACGTAAGTGTTACCAAGCAGAAAACCGAGTTATCGGGGTGTGAAGACCTTACCAGCTGCTAGTGAGCGTGCAAGGGAAGAAAGGGATGTCTATGTGGCTTCCCTGTGACCCAGGACCCAGGATCCACAGAACAGGAGGCAGAGACTCTCAATTCAGTTAAGGGCAGGAGCTGAATACCCAGGTCCAGGAAGAACAAAAAGGGGATTACGGAGGTAGGCTTTTTTATCGAGTTAAAAAACAGGCACATTGTCCAACATCTCCCTGTGACCCCCAAGCGGCTGGCCTGGACCCCTGATGCTTCCTCTCCCCATAAAACCAAAGGGAATAAGGAAGGGAAGCAGAAGATAGGAAATTCCAAGAGTGGGGAATGCTGCAGTCACTAGAGACCATCTGTTGAGAGTAAGCCAGGTAAGCACAAGAATTAGGGTGAAGCTGCTACTCCCCCCGGATGGGACAGGGCAGAACGCAGAGGGTGACCAAGAACCTACTGGCTTGGGCAAAGGATCCTCAGTAGCAGGAACAGAAGGCTGCAGAGAGCCACTCTGAGGGAAGGGGGTGGTGAGGCTAAGCAGCAGGAAGGGCATGGAAAGCTCCTTGCAAGTTCTTCCTCAATTTACTCAGTTGCTCACTACCAGCTACTCCTGGTAAAGAGGTCCCAGCTTGACTCACCCCTGGGGGAAGGGAAAACCCTGGAGACCAGTGTGGAGGCAAAGCTGAGAGAGAAGTGAGCTGTTTCCTCCCACTCTTTCTCAGTGGACACTGTGTGAACCTGTGATCATCAGGGCCAGGGCCCAAGGCAGGCAAAGTGAATGCACTTCATGGAGAGCCATGAGAAGCTGGGCCCACAGGTACACCTTGGGGCATATGTTGCTCCGTTCTCCCTGAGGCCTGGGGCCAGAAGCAGTCAGAGCTGTCACTTTAGCTTGCTGCTGCCAAAGGCAAGTTGGCACCACCACCCCCCAGGTTCTCTGGACTTTTGAAAGAGAGGAGGAAGGGAAAATGGTTATGAAAAATAAGAGAGGAGGAAACAGCCCTAGATGTTTGGGGGAACAGGGGAATTGGCCACATCAAGAGGAGTTCTGGTTCTGGTAGATGGAAGCTTTCTCCTTCAGCAGGTCCAAACACAAGTGGCAGCTCCAACTTCCTACAGAGAAGCATAATGGGGTTAGGATGGCTCCCACACAATCTTAACCTGCTGTCCTTCCAATCCCCACACAACATCTCTGGTATCAGGATTGGCTACAGGCAGGATGGAGACGTTCTGCATAGCAAAACTTCATAGTTATC
Source organism: Myotis myotis (assembly GCF_014108235.1). Classification (NCBI taxonomy): domain Eukaryota; kingdom Metazoa; phylum Chordata; class Mammalia; order Chiroptera; family Vespertilionidae; genus Myotis; species Myotis myotis. The sequence goes on from NW_023416314.1 coordinate 78,882,273, forward strand.
CTGAACTGGAAGAAACTGCTAGGTCTTCAAATACCATGAAAAATAATTCTCAGTGGCGATGAAAGAATCACCTGGAGGCCCGGCCAGCATGGCTCAGTAGCTGAGCATTAACCTATGAACCAGGAGGTCACGGTTCGATTCTCAGTCAAGGCACATGCCCAGGATCCCCAGTAGGAGGCGTGCAGGAAGTAGCTAATCAATGATTCTCTCATCACTGATGTTTCTCTCTCTCTCTCTCTCTCTCTCTCTCTCTCTCTCTCTCTCTCTCCCTTCCTCTCTCTGGAGCACACCCATGCTTTTCTTCCCTCTCGAGTGTGCATCTTTTCTCTCCTAAACTCTAAAGGTCCACACAAGACTTGCTCATGAATTCCTATAAAGGAGGGGTTTAGCACAGAAACTTGGCCGGAAGGGGCCTTGTGGAGAGGTAGTCATTTTTAACCAGGGGGGCAACAGGCAGCGGCAGCTCATCTGGGCTAACCCTCTCGCTCTGTCCCCAAGGCCCCCTTTTCTCTGACTTTTCAGTGAGTTCTCGCAGCCCCACTGTGGGTCACTTCTTCTCCATAACATTTCTAGCGAGCCAATGCAGAGCACCTAGGCTCGCTCTATTGCCTCTTCTATCCTAAGCACTTCCTTTGTGTCACTGTCTCCCGTTTTAATAAACATACTCTCAAAATAAAAAAACAACAAAATCATTCTTAGCTTGAAAGCTGATTAAACTAGGCGCAGCTAGATTTGGCTGTGGGGTAGTCTGCCAACCCCTGACCTAGAGCCTATGCCATCTGATGGCTTCTACGCCCCCCTACCCCTTGCTGTGTGCAGCTCTTCAAAGGAAAGCCTTCTACAGTTAATATAGAATTTTATCAGTAAATTGATACTTTATGGTTAAAAAAGTAAAACACAGAATTCATTACTTCTCCCCAAAGTAGATTTCTACACTCAGCATGACAGATGTCAAGAGCAGCTGCTAAAAACTCAGACTTTGTTAGTGGCCTGCTTCTCTTGGGGGGAGGGGAGGAACACTATTTGACCTTACAAGTTAGCTTACATCACATAGTGAGTCACTCTCTTGCCTGGAATGCTGGCCCACATCCTCTGTGCACAGTAACAGCTTCTGGGCATTCATATCTGAGTAAGCTCATGAGTTTCTATAAAGGAGGGTTTAGCACAGAAATTTGGCCGGAAGGGGCCTTGTGGAGAGGTAGCCACTTTTTGGTGCCATCACTGGTTTCTTCAAAGAGCTTCCATAAACGTGGAGCATTATTAAGCAAACTATTGAAGGCCCAGAGGGACCCATTCAGGCTCCAGGTTCAAGTCCCTTCCAGACTGGGTAGAAATGAACACTCCAATTTGTCAGGTTCAAAGAGCTGGTACCAGAACATCACTTCAGACAAGCCATGGAGTGAGTTTCCTGGACTAACTGGGGGAAAACAAATCACTCCTGTGGCAACTGTTCTCTGCTCGGTGTCTGCTCTCTCGGACTGCTGATGTTGTGTCTGCACATTGACCTGGTGATTATGTGCAATCATGACACATTTGAAGTTGTAATCCTAGGAAAGCATTCTAAACTGAGTGAAGGCAAAGTGCCTCCTCCCCAATTTGGAAGGATATATTACTGATAAGAGAACTCATCTATTATACAGGTGATGGTCCAAGTTACTAATAATTGTTCTGAGTAAAAGATCCAGGCGACCTACCTTCCGGAGGCTCAGACATGGACGGGGTAAGACAGTACATGTGGTAGCCACGATCACAGTCGTCACAGAAGAGCAGCTGGTCCTAGAGAAGGCACGACAGAAGAGGAAGGGAGGAGGTGAATGACTGATGGGCCTCAGGTAGGCCACTGGGGACAGATAGAAAGGAGAGCTATGTAGACACTGCTGCTACTTCCCAGAAAGATGAGGTAAGTGGCAGGTAAGGACAGACATGGGCATCTCTGCATAGAAAACCACTGGTGCCCATCTCTACCCTATCAGCTGCCTAACTGATTTCCTGGTCCCCGGTGTCCCCTACAATCTATTTTCCACAGAGCAGCAAAGTTATCTTTATAAGACATGCCACATCACTGCCCTGATTAAACCCTCAGACCTGGTGATCCTGCCTTCCAATCTCATCTTCTACCTGCTCTCCAATGCAAGAAGGCTCCACCCAGCTACACTGGTTTGTTCGCCTGAGGTCTTTGCTCTCGCTGTTCCATTCCTGGGAATGCCCCACCTCAAATCTTCTTGGATTGGCTCCTTGGTATCATTCAAACCTCAAAACCAACATCACCTCCACAGAAAAGCCATCTCTGACTATCCAAGTCAGCCAGTTTCTCTCTGCCACATTACTGGTTTCATTTTCTTCATGGCACATCATAAAAATGTCGTTTCCTTGCTTATTCCCACAAGAATATAAATTCCATGAAACCAGGGACCTTGCCTGTCTTGTTTGGTGTGCTTAGTGTCTAGAACAGTGTCTGACACCACGTAGATTGTCAGTAAACACCTGCCAAACAAAGTTCCACCCAGGACGCTGGGGAGGGGCATGCAGAGTTTGCCCCCTCTTACTGGAAAGCTCACTTTAGAGGGAACTGTGGAAAAAACAGTAAGAGCTGAGGAGTGTGCTTGGAGGGGCAGGGACACGCACGTCATTCTCGGAGGTACCACAGATGTTGCAGCATTTGCACTCGATGCACTGCCAGCGGTAGGTCTTCACTGCTGCCATCATCACAGGCGTGAACTGCAGGCAAGACGGATGCCCTGTGGGGGGAGGAGCAAGTAAAACAGGAGCTGGAAATAGGGGAGAGGCGAGGTGACCTGGCTGACTGTGACAGCCACTGGACAAGTCAAGAGCCTCTTGGGGACTGGGTGCTGGCTGTGGCAGCCCTTGCCCTTGGAAGTACCTGAGCGGCCACAGTCAGAACAGGACACCAGCTCCTCGGGCTGTCCTGTCTTCTTGTTGATTTTTGAGTCCCCCAGGCAGAAGTCGCAGTAGTTGTTGGGCAGGGCCAATCCATCGGGACCCTTCTTGGCTACAGTGAGAAAGAAAGAACTTTGATACCCCTGGGGGCCTTGAGGTCTCTCACCATCCCCAAAAGGAGGGTTTTTCATAACCAGGCCGACTCCTGCTTGTCCCACTTCTGACACCTCAGCTTACATTTCTGCTCCTCGGACCTCTGGGAGACGGGGGTGGGTGGCTGAGAGTCTTCCTTGTCCTCGCCCTCCTCCTCAGCCAAGTGGGAGTGGGCATAGTGATAACTGAGGCCTGGTCGGTTCTTGTAACGTTTTCCACAGACTGAGTGGGGAGAAGATTGCAGAGGAAGGTATTAGGATCCGAGAGTGCCACATCCCTCTCCCTCTAAGCTGTGGGCTCCACCTGAGGCAGAGACAACCACCCCACCCCAGTCAGCTCTGTTCTGGGACAGGCCTTTAGTGGCGGCTGCTTCTCCTTGGTCAGGAGCATTGGGCCCTGGGGCGCTCCAGCTTCCATGGCTCTTCTCCCTGCTAAACCCCAATCCATGGCCACCTCTACTCTTCCACATTAGCTGTCTGTGAGACTGAGCCCGGGCCCCATCACCACTTGCCCTGGGAATAGTCTGGGGAGCTCCAGGTCAGGAAGGAAAGGGAATTTCTATAGTCTTGCAATATGATAGGGAGGAGAGGAAAGGTAAGAAAGATAATCCAAACTTTCCCCCGCCTCTTGGTAAATGAGGGAGGCTCGTATATATACCCCGTATATAACACGAAGCCCATCTCTGCCCAGTGGATAAAGGTTTAGGGCCTGGGTCTCTTGGGGATAACCTTTCAACTGAGTCTGCAAGGCAGCTGGCCCCCAAAGAAATTCAAAGACACTCCCAACCAATCAGTGCCCTGCCCAACCCCACCAACCAGCATGGAAAGCGATCTCCACGAGGCACCTTGTACTTTTGAGCAGTGATACCAAGAAGAGCCAGGGAGCCAGCAGGAAAGGAGTGGGAAGAGGATGGGAGGAGGAGTTGGCAGGATGATGGGAACATTAGCTCACCACCAAGTGGCTGTTTGGGGGAAAGGGGAGCAGAGGGATCTGTTTGTAACAGGTTTCTTATAATGCTTTTGAAGCCACCCCATGCAGTGGGCCTGAGCAGCCCTAGCAGCAAGTTTGTGGGACACAAGCAGTGGGAAAGGCAGCTTCCAGGACTGAGGATTGGAGCACAACAGAAGCCCATTGCTCCCATCCCCAAGCCATTCCAGAGATTTTTAAACCAGCATCACAGGAGATGAGAAAGGCAAGAGGAACAAGGGAGGAGGGAAAAAGGGATAGGAAAACCAAAAGTCTGAAAAGTTGAGAGAGCTACCTCTCTGGGGCGCTTTCGAGGTATGCTTTTGTTTGAAACTATCTGAAAGACAGAAAGAAAAGTCATGAGAAGAAGGCCTTGATATACTTGAGACAGGAGCAGCAGCAGCAGGAAAGCGGAGCAAACGAGAGAGAAACCTCAGCGGCGATGGTGCTCCCAGGGTGGAGGGACAGGAGTGGGAGGTCAGAGCAAAGGGGGAGAGAGAACAGACGTTGAAAAACTTGGTGGTGGACTTCTGGGGCCCTGGCTTGACTGGGGCCAGCAGACCTGGATGCCATCTATCAAGAGGCTGATTCTGCCTGCTGTGTGTGGCCCCTTCACCAGCCCCCTCCCCTCCCAGGGGACAGCAGAAGTCTCTCCCAGAGCATGCAGGTCCCACCCACCCGGTAGCAGAATGCAAGGCCTCCCTGAGGTCCCAGAGGAAATCAGTCAGCAGGCAGGACAAGAGTCCAGGCTTGTTTTACCGCTCTGAGCAAGAACACAGCCCTCCCTCCTCTCACATCCTGAGCAGGAGCTGGGTCCAAGGCAAGGACTACCCACCCACTCAGGAGGCACTCACTGTCACAGGCATAGGGTTTGTCTCGGTCCTCTAGGATGGAAGCGTCCAGTTTCTTACGGGCACTGCTAACACCTTTACCCTGCCAAAAAGAGCAAAAAGATGCTCTTACTAAGGTGTCTGGGCCTAAGGAGTTTAAACTCTCCTGGAAGTGGCTGCTCATCTCACTCAAATCCACAGGCTTCCCTGCCCCAGGCTGTAGGCAGCACCTTGGCCCCTCACCTTGGATTTCCCTTTGCCCCGACGCTTGGGAGTGTCTTCTTCATAGTCCTCATCATCGAGGTCATCCAGGAAGTCATCCGGTTCTAGGATCCGCTGAGCGGATAGGAGGGTTAGGGTTAGGGTGGGCAGAAATAATGTACGCCCAAAAGCTCCCCCACAAAGGCGGTGGCAAGGCTACCAGAACCTCCTTTGTGACCTGGTCTCTCCACTCTAGCCTCATTCCTCACTGCTACCCCTCAACACCCTATAAGCCTGCCCTTCTCCCTTCGATGTTTTGGGCCCGCCCTCCTCTGTGCCACTCATGTTGTTCCCCTAGCCTGGAATGCCTTTCCCACCACGTTCCCATACAGATTTCCGACACCCCAAGTGACCATGCCCTCTCCTGCCTCTGATCTGCTGCCCAGGAAGCACGTTTATCGGTGGTCCCCTTACTAGATTTAGAGCCTTCCTTCTTAACTGTGTGGACTTACGGGGAATTTTTGTTAACTGCTGTTTCAGCCTCTCTGTGTGAAATGGGGACCACAGTACCTACTTCATAAGGTTGTATAAATTGGAGAAAATGATGGAAAAGCACTTAATACTGTGCCTGGAGTAATTTTAGCTCTTATTATTTTTATGTATAGTTTTATGTGCTTGTTGGCAGGGACCAGGTCTATTTCACTTATGTAACCCCAGGCACCCAAAAACTTTTGTGACAGATGAATGAGGGAGAGTCTGAACTTAGAAGGAAAGGAGCGGGAAAGACAGTGAAGCTGGTCAGTACCCAGCACTAATTAGGGACTCAGCAGAACTCCGGGGCCTGCCTCCTGGCCTACAGCTTGCCTCCATTCTGATTATGCCTCTCATGAGGAGAAGGCTCCGTACCATCAAAGCTCCCTTAGCCAAAGTGTTAATTTTGTACCTTCCGTGCTCGACTGTTGGTCACAGGAAACTCGCCCAGGCTGTCATCATCAACACGGGGATCTGGGGCGCCTCGCTTCTCCAGGGGGTCAGTGCGCAATAGAGCCTCTAAACTACTGCCATCCTGAGAGATCAGCCCCTCCTTCTTCAGGGTCTGGTCTGTGTCTGCAGGCAAGGTCAGGATGAGCAAGGCTCAGAAGGGCTGAAAGCAGACCGCGCTGGTCTAGAGTGCTAGGCCAGCCACAGGCCAGTCACTGTCTTCTGGTCTCTGGCTGCCCAGGAACCAAGACACCCTAATTCACTTGGCACCATAAATTATCTGTTTATCTGTCTCTTCTATTAGACCGAGTTCTATAAAGAAAGGATCACATCTTATTCATTTTGGTATACTCACAGTCTAGCATTAGGACTAGTATATAACAGATCAGCAGGCCTACCATGCAGCAGGCCATGACCCTGCTCAGGAAGGAGTTGGCTTACCTGGTTTAATAGATGGGAAAGAAAGTCTTGGGTCCTCAGGAGGGTGGGCTCGCCGCTTTTTCCGCCAGCGCCGGGCAGGGTACGAGTACAGCTGCCCAGAGGCCAATCCTGTGGAAGGAAGAGAGAGAAGTCAAGCCCTAACCCAGTTCTAGAAAATAATATCGAACACTTTCTAGATGAATAGGCCCCAGGAGTTCTAGAGCAAAGGAAGAATATGGGCAATGCCGGGGGCGGGGGTGCGTGGGGTAATTTATAGAAAAGAAAAACAGATGTGAACTCAGGGGCCTTGGCTAACACAGAACTCTGCAGAAGCCCGATAACAGCCTCAGTCCTGCAGAAAACCCAGATGCTGGTATAAACCTGTCTGCTTCTTCCTCCCTGGGCTTCTAATCATGGGGAGACCATATCCATCCATGTGGAAAGCAGTAGGGAAACCCTTTCAGCCGGCTCACCCCTAAAATGAGGAAGCTTCTTCCTCCTTGTGCTCCTGAGTCTGAACCCTCACCTGGACCCCGGTGTCGCTTTTCCATCCAGATATAACAGTTGCTCTGGGCTACTCCGGTCTGTGAGTCCAGGAAAGGCAGGCGGACGCTGCGCTCAGCACAGAGACGGGCATTGTAATTGTGGCACTGCTCCATGGCGTCTCTGTAGTACTGCTCCCCAAGGCTGCAGGAAAGACAACCAGCAGGAGTGTGTCTGTGTGTTGGGGGTGAGGGGCAGGGCACAAGGTGCTGAACTATCCCTCACCCTTCCCATTTGCTTCTCCAGAGGCTCAAGGGTCTGGGAGACTGTTGCTTTGGTTCTATCTGCCTCCATTTCTGCCTCATGGGACACCAAGCCCCTTCACTAAGCCATTACAAGAAAAGGCACTTTACAAATAAATTACTATTGGGAACACATGATTTCTTCATGTGTCTAATCAGACTTATGTGTAATTCACAAAGAGAACAAACTAATGTTTATTTTGGGCCTTTCCTGAATCCAAACCTGGAGGCACTCAAGATGCTATTTCTAACAGGGGTCAAGAAAGAAATAAGAAAAAAAATGCTATATATTTCTCTTAACCCTTATACTCTGAGAAGCAGTGGTTAGCTCCTTTTTATAAAAGCAGAAAAGAGTTCAACAAGGTTTGGGAGACCTACTAAAACATTGTTAGCAAACTACAGTATATCTATAAATGCAATTTTATTTAGCCATAAAGTAAGAAGAAAGTTCTTCATGTACTGATATTGAATAATCTCCAAGACAACTAGAAAAAGGGAAAAAAAAGCAAGGTAAGGTGTTGAGAAGTGTTACAGGATGCTACCATTTATGGAACAAAGAGGAGAAAAAGAAACTGTAGGCCTCCAGGGAGAAAAACCAGGTGACTAGGGGACTTATTAATTCTGGATACTAAGTTTAGGGTCCATGAAAAACACCTGAAAAAACCTGAACTTCCTTGAAAACTACTCTCTCTTTTTAAAGGCTATTATTTTAATTTACCAACATCCAATATGTACTTTGTTTTTGAACATATAATTGCAGAAAGTAATGATCAACTTTACTTTTGCAGGGAACACTCAGTTATCTCAAATTATATACTGCAAAATTATAAAGGAATTGTTAAACCCACATTAATTCATGTTGATATAAATTTAGGAGATATGCACATAACGAATTTTTAAAAATGGGTGTAGTAAATTAAAAGTAAATAGTAATGGTGCTTCTGTTCCTAAAATATGATACATTGGGACATGTTCCTTAAAAATGTGCTTAGAGCCCTAGCTGGTTTAGCTCAGTGGATACAGAGTTGGCCTGCGACTGAAGGGGTCCTGGATTCGATTCCAGTCAAGGGCACATGTCCAGGTTGCAGGCTCGATCCCCAGCAGGGGGCGTGCAGGAGGCAGCCAATCAGTGATTCTCTCTCATCATTGATGTTTTTCTCTCTCCCTCTCCTTTCCTCTCTGAAATCAATAAAAATATTAAAAGTAAAATAAAATATATTTGATTGGCTGCCTCCTGCACACCCCCCACAGGGGATGGAGCCCACAACCTGGGCATGTGCCCTGACCAGGAATCAAACCTTGATCTCTTGTGTCATAGGTCAATACGCAACCACTGAGTCACACTGGTTGGGCTCAATTTGAAATTGTAATCAAGGGCAAACCTTTAAGTGGTCTAAAAAGCTAGAATACTGCACAGTGCCAGGGGTTATCTGGTTCTAAGCATGTATATGGAAACAATGTTGTTCTCATCCTTTAGGGCTTAATAAGCACTTTAGCCCTGGAGCTTAAACGATAACAATTCATATTTATATATTTGATCAATCTTAAAATAAATAGGGCAGAGATGACTTCTTTCTCAAAGTATCTCCAGTACCAATGAAGATGTCTGGGCATCTTGATTTGACTTGGGAGTAAAAAGACCTGACTTGGCTAAAAGTCATCAAATGTGAACATTGGGTCAAACCATGGGATCTCCAGTTCCTCTGCTATAGACGGGAAGCTGGACTAGGTAAGTTCCCACATATTCCACGAGAGGAGACTCATGAAAAGCTGAACAGAGTAAGTCTGTGTTGCTTATGTCCCTATCTTGAGCTACATCAACAGACCCTTCTGGAATCTGAGGGGGGTTTCACTGAGCAGCTGCAATCGACCACTTAGGCTCAGCTTAGCATGTTGCCAGCAATTGAAAGTCACACCACACACAAGGCAGTGACACCACAGGACAGCCTGGCGTGCTTCGGCGAGCTGTGGTGGCTGTAATGTGAGGCAGGCATAAACCTCTGTTGGAGTGGAGGAATGAAACAGGCTCACATTTGCTGGCCTTTAGGAGGCAGCCACGTCCTCATAACACAGAGGAAAACGGGATAAACAAGGCTGAGGGCAGCAGCTCCTTTGTTTCTGCTGATGGGAATTGATACTGACACTGCAAGTCAAACGGAAGGAAGGGCCAGGCTGGCTGAGAGCTGCAAAGTCAAAGCAAGGAGGCTGAACAGTTTGAGGGGAATGGGTGAGAGATGGTTACCAAAGTTCTTATGAGTTAAGTGAAATTTCAGAAGGTGGGACAAAGTGTCTTGTGAGTAAGAGAGGTGGGAATAAAACAAGTTGGGGGGAGAGAGGACCCGATCAGGACAGAGCAAGAGAGAATGAGCGAGCTCTAAAAACTTGAGTCCTATCGCGAGAAATTTCAAGCTAACTTAATTCTCTTAATCTTGTTACCTAACAGGTTTCAAAACTAGTCAGCAGCCACAGATATTTACTACTATTACTTTACCCTAGTAAATATCTTAAAGATTGTTTCAATTATGACACCACATTTGGAGGCACACAGAATTTATAAATAGGAAAATTCTTCCCCCAGAACAAGATGTAAGACAGAGCCAGCTGGTGTGGCTCCATTGGTTGGACATCGCCCTGTGCACCCAATGGTCTCAGGTTGGATTTGCCTGGGTTTTCTGGCTCGATCCCCAATGGGGGGCATGCAGGAGGTGGCCAACTGATGTTTCTCTCTTACACTGATGTTTCTATCTCTCCCACTCCCTTCCTCTCTCTCTAAAAATCAAATTTAAGTTTGTTTTTTTTTTAAAAGATGTAAGCTAGAAAAGATGAGCTAGTAGTCCTAACCTTGATGTATAACCTCAGCTATCAGAAGACTAGGCACACCATGATCAAGAAAAGCTACGGAAAAGCATTTTTTTCCAGGTGGGAATGGTACTGAAAGAATGGAAGCCCCTTATAAAGGGAAAGTTCTGTAGGAAAATGTATTGTGATCCACAGCCCTCTGCAACTAGAACCAAGGAAGACAATGTTGGTTTCTCATTACTGGTACTCAGGAACCAGTGGCTGGTGACCCTCCCAATCTCTACAGCTCTTGAAAGAGAAAGACGTCATGCTCTATTTAAATGGGCAACCCCTTACTTCTAACACTACACAAAAGGGTTGGCAACCCTATTTCCCTGAAGAAAGCCTTTCAACATAAAAAAATCTCACTACAGCCTGGCCAGCATGGCTCAGTGGTTGAGTGTCGACCTATGAACCAGGAGGTCAGGGTTCGATTCCTGGTAAGGGCACATGCCCGGAGGCAGCCAATCAATGGTTCTCTCTCATCACTGATGTTTCTATCTCTCTTTCCCTCTCCCTTCCTCTCTTAAATAAAAAATATATATGTTTAAAATCTCACTACATATAACTCTCAAAATCTAGGCGAGCCTGGCATTCCCCCAGTATAGTAAGATTTCCAAGGTATTAGCTGTATTTTTTCGGGAAGCACGAAACTGGTGTAAAACCTCCCCTTACCATGGGATGGGGGAGTCAACAAAGAGAAAGGCAGACAAAGAAAGAACGAACATCCGAATCAGGAAAAATAAGTATACAAGTGGCAGATCAACAGCATCGTTGCTACATGGAGGGACATGTCAGTGTGCAGAGAGCGCGGGGAAACTGGAGCGGGCAGATCAGAGAGAAAGACAATAACGTTGGGAGGATGGACGGCTGAAAGCAGGGGGGATCCAGCTAAAAGCAAGTAAAAAAAACCCAAAACACAAAACCACAGGAGGAGGAGAAGGCACTTAGCTTAATGGAAGTGGGAAGGCATTCGGAGGAAAAGGCTCGGGGCAGGCAGGCAGGCAGGGAGGGAGGGAGGAGAGGCAGCTCCTCTCACTGAAAAGCTCCTGGGGAGAGTGGCTCGGCCCCCGACACAGGCAGACAGACAGGCAGACAGGCAGACAGACAGACAGGCAGACAGGCAGACAGACAGGCAGACAGACAGGCATGCAGGCAGGCAGGCAGGCAGGCAGGCAGGCAGACAGACAGGCAGGCAGGCAGACAGGCAGACAGACAGGCAGGGAGGAGAGGCAGCTCCTCTCACTGAAAAGCTCCTGGGGAGAGTGGCTCGGCCCCCGACACAGGCAGACAGGCAGGCAGACAGGCAGACAGGCAGACAAGCAGACAGGCAGACAGACAGGCAGACAGGCAGGCAGAAGCGGTGAGTCCCCGCACAGTTCCCCAGCCTCTCCCCGGCCATCCATCCACTCGGCACCCCAAAGCCCCGGCTAGACACCAAGCCCCGCGGAAGGGGGCCGCTCCGCCCGCCCCGCCCCGGCGCGCACCCCTTTCCACACTCATGCAGGTTCCTCCTCCGGGAGGAGGCCGGTCCAAGCAAGTCCCAGCGCATCTGCCACTCGCAGCTCCCGGCCTTTCTCCGTTTCCCCAGCAACGATGAACTTGAACTCTGCCCGCCACCTGCCCCGCACAGGGGGCTGCCCACCGCGGAGACCCCGGCCCATCGCCGCTCCAGGCGGCACCGCTTCGGGATGCGCCGACGCAAAGCCCTTCCCGAGTTCCTGCCCTCGCGTCCCCGGCTCTTCCACACATTCCTCCCGGGGATGCTCTTGGTGTTGGGGACCTGATACCCAAGACCCCCACCCCCACGTCACGCAGCTGTTCAGAGAAAGAAAAAAAAAAAACAGTCCCGCGATGCTGAGCCGCGCAGAGCTGCCGAGCCGGCTGCGGGCAGCCAGCGGGAGGGACCGGTGACCGGCTCCGCGGGGACCGGGTGGGTCCCGGGCCGCCCTCGCCAGGCTCCCCGGGCTGCGGCGTCTCGGGAGCGACCTAGGGACAGTGTCTCTCGGACGCAACACGGGCGCCACACTCTGCAAACCGCCGGCTGAAGGAATGCTCAGACCGCACGGCCCCGCCGCGCCAAGGGCGGCTGCCCGCGGGGGGCTCCCGAGTGCCCCTCGGGGCCTCCACAAGTTTCCAAAGAGGCGCAACGTCTTCTCCGGACTCTCCTGCTGCCCTCCCCCGGGGGAGTCGCAACCCGGCCTTCCCGGCACGTCCCTCTCTTCGCCTCGTCCCTTCCCGCGCCACCCTCTCCTCCCCGGCCCCTTCCAGGACCGCCCGGCCCAGGAGAGAAAGAAACGGCCACTCACAGCTTCACCACATTCTCCACCACGGCCGCCATCTTCCCTGCGCCTCTCCCTCAGGCCGGGAGGCCCGAGCCACAGCGCAGGCGCGGGGACCTAACGGGGACCCAGCTTCCTCGTCCCTCTGCGCAGGCGCCGTCCGAGCGCGCGCCCTCGAGAGCGAGCGACGGAGGACGGGCTCGCGGGGCCGAGGAGCCCGACGCGCAGGCGCAACGGACGCGGCGCGCGCCCCGAGCCGCCCGCTCCAGCCCGCCTTCTCCATTGGGAGGCGGGGAGGAGGGGGGGAGGGGAGGAGGGTCTGGCCGGGTCAGAAAGGAGAAAGCGTGGCTGGTCAAGACTGGCAGGCCCTTTCCCTAACTGGTTTGGCTCAGTGGTTAGAGCGTCGGCCTGGACTGAAGGGTCCCAGGTTCGATTCCGGCCAGGGGCATGTACCTTGGTTGCGGGCACATCCCGAGTAGGAGGTGTGCAGGAGGCAGCTGATCCATGTTTCTCTTGCCCCCTCCACCAAGTTCTGAGCGTCCCTCCTGCACCTACCCCCCTTTCTGTACCACTCATTTCTCCTGCACTGTCGAATCATGCACATGCGTGTACAAACATGGCTTAGTATCCTTTAAAAAAAAAAAAAGCAAAGCCCTTCCTTGAGCCCATGTCTGCCTTCAATTATCACCCCATTTCTTTCACCTTTTCATAGCCAATGTTCTGTTTATACTTCCTATCTCTGTTGACTTATTTCCAAGTCTTTCTGCCTAATTGAATGGGGGTTTTGTTCCCACCAAGTCACTTGAAACAGCTCCTAACAAAGTCATCATTTCAACAATTTAGAGATCTCTTCTCTGTCCTCAAGAGCCTGTCAACTCCCATGGCACCAGTGACCAGTCCCTCCTTTTTCCAACTGTGCTCCAGGTTTCTGAAGCATGCACCTGGCTGTCCCATCACACTGTCAGCCCAGCAGCCTACTTTCTTGACTTGCTGTCCTCTGTTCCACCTATAACTATCAGAGCTTGGTTTTTGGTCCTTGTCATATACCTATTTCATCAATTCCAAGATGCACCTGCCCTCTCGCCCATTTTTAATATTTCAGAATCAGGACATGTCTTACCATCACGGTGCCTTAAAATTGCTTGGCAAATGAGAAGCTGTGAGATATTTGTCATTATCTACCTTGAACCAAACTTGCAGAATAGCTGTCAGAGCTCGATATACTCTTCTACCTCTGGGAGCCAAATGGTTGTGGGGACAAAGGGTATCAGAGTTGACTCCAACCCAGGAATCAAAAGTATGTGATATGGACTAAATGCTTGTGTCCCCCCCAGCGTTCATGTTGAAGCCCTAACCCCAATGTGATGGTGTTTGGAGGTAGAGCCTTTGGGAGGTAATTAGGTGGAGATAAGGTCATGAGGGTAGAACCCTCATGATAGGGATTAGTGCCCCTTTAAGAAGACAGAGCCCCAGCCGGTTTTGCTCAGTGGATAGAGAGTCAGCCTGCGGACTAAAGGGTCCCTGGTTCCATTCCAGTCAAAGGTATGGACCTCGGTTGCAGGTTCTATCCCTGGCCCCATGTGGGCGGCAACCAATCAATGTGTCTCTCTCACATCAATGTTTCTCTGTCTCTCCCCCTTTCTTCTGCTCTCTCTAAAAATCAATAGGTAAATATCCTCAGGTGAGGATTAATGAGAGGAAAAAAAAAAAGATGTTGCTGTATTAAATATACTAGTGGTCCGGTGCACGAAATTCATGCAGGGGGGTCCCTCAGCCTAGCCTGCACCCTCTCCAATTGGGGACCCCTTGGGGGGTGTCCAACTACAATATGGAACCGCTGGCTCCTAACTGCTCACCTGTCTGCCTCCCTGATCGCCCCTAACTGCCTCTGTCTGCCTGCCTGATTGCCCCTAACCTCTCTGTCTGCCTACCTGATCACCCCTAACTGCCTCTGCCTGCCTTTCTGATTGCCCCTAACTGCCCTCCCCTGCCGGCTTGATCTCATCCCCAACTGCCCTCCCCTGCCGGCCTGATTGTCCCTAACAGCCTCTGCCTTGGCTCCCACCACCATGGCTTTGTCCAGAAGGAAGTCGGATGGCCGGTAGACCTGGTCTAATTAGCATATTACCCTTTTAGTAGTATCGATAGATAGATAGACGGCAACCCAGCACTGACTGCAGGACTGACTTCCAGTCGGTCAACCTTTTCAGTCGTTCTGGACGTTATGGACCCTGAGTTTTTATATATTAGGATAGTTTCTATTAGAAGAAGAAGAAGAAGAAGAAGAAGAAGAAGAAGAAGAAGAAGAAGAAGAAGCAGCCAGAGATATCTCTCTCCATGAAGACACAACAGAAGGCAGATGTCAACAAGGCAGGAAGTGGGCTCTCACCAGGAGCCAAATTTGCTGGCGCCATGATCTTGGACTTCCCAGCCTCTAGAACTGTGAGAAGTAAATGTCTGTTATTGAAGCCACCCAGTCCATGGTATTTTGTTACAACAGTCTGAGCTGACTAACAGTATGCTATCAATAAAGCTGAACATTCACATAGTCTATGATTCATCATTTCCAATTGTGAATCTACACACCAAGAAGAAAATACAAGAATGTGCACAACAGCATTCATTGTAATAGCCCTAAACTGGAAACGTCTCAAATGCCAACAACAGCAGAATGGATTAAACAACAATGAAAAGAGCAAACTGTTGCTATACAACAACATGAATCAATCTCAAAAACTTAATGCTGAATAGAAGAAACCAATTTTAAACGAGGACATCTTGTACGATTCCATTTATATAAAGTTACACAAACAGACACACTATGGGGCTACAAGTCAGGAGAGCGTTGCCTTTACAGGACAGGGACAAGGAGGGGCATGAGTTGGCTACTGGGGTGCTAGTAATGTTCCTTTTCTTCGTTACATAGGTTTGTTCACTTTGTAAAAATGAATTGAACTACACAAGATTTGTGCACTTCTCTGCATTTATAATTCAATAAAAAATTTTAAATGAAAAGTATTAGTATTAATAAGTAGGCTAGTTCTATCTCATTGGAAAGGCAGTTTATGAGCCCAGCATCAATGGCTTTCAGTTCTTTTAGGGTCCTTTTAAGAAATGCTATCTCGCCGAAACCGGTTTGGCTCAGTGGATAGAGCGTCGGCCTGCGGACTGAAGGGTCCCAGGTTCGATTCCGGTCAAGGGCATGTACCTGGGTTGCGGGCACATCCCCGGTGGGGGATGTGCACGAGGCGGCTGGTCGATGTTTCTCTCTCATCGATGTTTCTGACTCTCTATCTCTCTCCCTTCCTCTCTGTAAAAAATCAATAAAATATATTTAAAAAAAAAAAAAAAAAGAAATGCTATCTCACTGAATAATAGGTACTCTATATGCTCAGAACCAGCGACCAGTCATACAGTGTTTCTCTTGCAGACAGAAACCAAGGAGTGGGAGTAGGGGGTGCAGGCACTTGCCATCTGAACTAAAGACTTTTGCAAAATGTTTCCTGTGCTTGCAAGTCGGTTCTGTCTCTGGCTGATCCAGAGCCTTTAAGGACCAAAGGGAGTTATGTTGCCACCAGGGGGCACAATATCGTTTCTCTAAATTAGGAGCTGAGCTTGCCAATGGGTCATTGTGCATTCTACATCCACTGGGCAAGAAAGGAAAAAGGGGGGACTACTCTTGGCTGGGGTGATTGTTACTAATTGATAAGCGGTAAAAGGACTGCTATTATTCAGTGGGGAAAGAAATATAAATGAAGCCCAGGGGATTTTCTTTTCTTTCTTTCTTTCTCTTTTTTTTTTTAAGAAATTTCAATCTTTGTACTGTTGATAATTGGCTCTGTTGACTAATGAGTTTGCCAACCACTCTAGACGAGTCTCAACTGGGCTGACGGGGCACTTCAAGTCTGCCACGTATCTGTTCCATGCCAGTAGGCTACCTCAGGACTGGCCTCATGGAGATGACAGAAACACAAGAAAAAACAAGGCCTCTCGAGTTGTAGACTTAGAAGCACCATACTTGCACTTCTGCTTCATTCTATTACCCAAAGCCAGGCACATGGTCAAGTCCAGAGACAGAGGCAGAGGACACTTCAAAGTTAAATGCCCAAGGGGGTGGATGCAGAGAGGGTAAAAGATCATTCAACCCATCAGCAAGACCTGTCAATTCTACCTTAGAAGTACTTTCCACACCTGTCCAATACTCCTTCTATCTTATTGCTACCACCACTTCAGTTCACCATGATCTCTCTTACCTATCACCACCTGACTGCTCTGTCCAAATCTTTCTTGTCCATTCCTTCTCAGACCATTCTCAATGCAGCAACGAGAATAAACTTAAAAAGAAAACCTGCTCTGACCACTCATTTAATTAAGTCTGCCAGATGGTTTCCTATTGTTCTCAGGATAAAGGTAAAAATCCTGAGTAAGGCCTGAATTGTTTTCAATTTTCAATCGAGGGGTTATTTGAAAGCAAATAGGTGAACCTGGCGAAAGGGAGAAAGAGAGTGAAGAGGGAATGTGAGAAAGAGAGGCTTTGTAATGATTTCCATGTGAAGACAGCCTGGGATCCCTGTCTCAAACCTCATCTCCTTCCATCCTTTCTTTCACTTTATTGTTGGAACACATCTAATTCCCCAACTTGTACACTATTTTAAGCCTGTGGGGTCTTACTTGGACTGCTCTGTGTCCAAGTAGAGAAGTAGAGTTCTTGAGAGCTTGTTTGGAGGTTCTAGCAGGGGAGCGCAGCTACTCGTATACCCTTGACCGAAGACCGGTCCTCTCCTGGGGGGGGGGGGAGGTGGTCCTCTTCGACCAAGCGCGCAGCTTCGGGAGGGACGCACATGGATCGGTGAGGGAGGAGGGGGACACCCGCCTAGCCAGCCAGATCAGCCGAATCAACCCTGGCGATCAATGGGGTGACAGATGTCGCAGCCAGATCGCCCTCACATCCAGAGAAGTAGAGTTCTTTATCCCTCCTTTTGGTACGGCTTGAAAACCCTCTGCCTTATCCCTTAAAAAAAGAGAGAGAGAGAGAGGAGAAGAGCGTAGATTGGTTTGGCTCAGTGGATAGAGCATCGGCCTGTGGACTGAAGGGTCCCAGGTTTGATTCCGGTCAAGGGCAGAGGATGACTACTTTTTGGAGTTTAAAGTCTAGAACAGATAGACATTAATAATCTCACAAATACAACCTTACAAACTGCTCCAAATATTTTTTTATAAATGCCCTGTTTATGGTGTTAACAGAAGCTAAGAGTCAGGGAAGGGTTCTTATTTGTAGTGTTGTCTTAAGTATGAGCCTGAGTTAACCAAATGAGCAGAGTAGGAAGAAGAATACTCCTGGCAGTGGAAAAGCACAGGCAGAACTCTGGGGGGTGAGGGAGCAAAGGACTTGAGAAATTGAAAGGCTACAAATCAGGCTGGAGTGTCCATAGCGCTGCATTTGGGGGGAACCAGAACATGGACAAGGCACATCTTCAGCTAAGAAGGATGGAGCGCCAACCATGGTTGGGGATGGAGAAAGGCAAAACGATTTGGAGGCCGTGTTATATGCAGGGGAAATGAAATCAGAGAAGGAGACTCTCAGAGGTGAGAAGCTGTCCTGGAACATAAGGAGGCCTAAGGAGAAAGATTTTGAAGATTAGCTTGTAAATGAAGTGAGGGTATTAGAGACCTGCTTTCTTTGATGCCAGTTACAAAATCCAGGAGCTTAATAGGGTCCTGTGGGACCCTGTGGGATTAAACAAGCCTTTTGAAAGGCCCATCATAAAAGAGAGGGGACAAGCAAATTCCTGCCAGTCCCATTGTCCTTTATAATGACAACACCTGCTTTTCCTCCTCCGCCCCAGAGCCTGAAGGCCACATTGGCTAGTTCGTCAACACATGACTACTTCTATGGCGATGAAGAGAATGACTAGCTCCATTCCCATTTTCATGAAGTTTATGGAGAAGTGGGAGAAACTCTCAATGAAATAATCACAAATGTGATCAGTGTGATGAATAAATGGTCCAGGTAGCTATATTTCTGATAGTCTGAGAAGTCAGTGGTTGGTGGTGGTTGCCTTGGGGACATTTAAAATAAGACCTAAAGAATGAGAGAGGCCGAAACCGGTTTGGCTCAGTGGATAGAGCGTTGGCCTGCAAACTGAAGGGTCCCAGGTTCGATTCCGGTCAGGGGCATGTACCTGGGTTGCGGGCACATCCCCAGTGGGAGGTGTGCAGGAGGCAGCTGATCGATGTTTCTCTCTCATCGATGTTTCTAACTCTCTATCTCTCTCCCTTCTTCTCTGTAAAAAATCAATAAAATATATTAAAAAAAAAAAAGAATGAGAGAGGATTAGGCTGGTGAACAGTGGCTGGTAGGGTGGGCTAGGACGATTGAATGTGGGAAATAATGTACACAGAGCCTGCGATGGGAGGTACTATAAACAGTACAAGGAATGGACAGAGGGTGTGTGTGGCTACAGAGAAGAGGTCCATTGAGAGAATAAACCAAACAGATCACCAAGGTTTGGACTATGTGGGGTTTTCAGCCATGGTCCAGTGAGTCACTCTCTCCCAAGGGAAACAGGTGAATAGAGAGAGATTTACACTGGACAATGGCAACAGCTGAACATTTTAATTGCCTTGGGTGCTATATCTCAGAGGAGCATAGGACAGGAATTCTTGTTCCAACCAGAGTCTGGGTCTCACTTTGAGGGAAAGTACCCAATAGCTATGAGAAGAAAGAAAGTACACAGGTGACACAGAACCTGGCTGGAGATCCTGGCTAGAACCTGGCTAGAGAACCTGGCTAGGCTGCTGATCAACTGAACGCTGTCTCCGTGTCATTCCTTCTTCGCCGACTCCATCCACACATTTGGGAACCCCTGGTCCTGCTGGGGCTGGACCCCAGAGATGGCACCCGAACAGGGACTTGAACCCTGGACGCCTGAACAGGATTCCCCTAGGTAAGCTCCCCCACACTCGGGACGGATAGGACTCCATCATAGGAAGAGGGTGGATAGTCTTCACTGACTCCGTCCACACCTTTGGGAACCCCTGGAACAGGATTCTCCTAGGACAGACATGTGAGCGGCGCGCTCTCGTCCAGGGAGCATCAGCCCCGTGAGCAGCCTGCCTCAGGCCTAAGAGCAGCAGCCTCATGTGGCCTGCCCCTGTCCAAGGAGCAGCAGCTGTGTGAGTGGCCCGCTTCCCCTTCTGAGGAGCAGCAACAACGCGAGCAGTTCGACCTGTACGAAGAGCAGCAGCCACATGAGCAGTCTTCCTACATCTGAGGAGCGGCAGCCCTGTGCAGCCTGCCCCCATCTGAGGAGCAGCAGCTGCACACACCCTGCACTAATCCGAGGAGCAGCAGCTGCACAAGTATCTTGCCCTTGTCCAAGCAGCAGCAGCTGCACGAGCAGCCTGCCCAATCCGAGGAACAGCAGCTGTGTGAGCAGGCCGCCCCCATCCAAGGAGCAGCAGTTCTGTGAGCGGCCCGGCCCCATTCAAGGAGCAGCAGCAGCATCCCACCCTGGTCCGAGGAGCAGCAGCCACACGAGCACACCACCCATGTCCGAGGAGTGGCAGCCCTGTGCAGCACGCACCGGTCCGAGGAGCAGAGCCACAGCAGCCTGTACCTGTCTGACAAGCAGCAGCTGGGTGAGTGGCACGTCCCTGTCTGAGAAGGAGCAGCCACGTAACCCTAACCCTAACCCTAACCCTAACCCTAACCCTAACCCTAACCCTAACCCATCCAAAGAGCAGCAGCCTCGCAAGCAGCCCACCCCCGCCTGAGGAGCAGCAGACTTGCAATCAACCTGTCCAAGTCCTAGGAGCAGTAGCCCCACAAGCAGCCCACCACATCAGAGGAACAACAGCAGCATGCATCCAGCCCCCATTCAAGGATCAGCAGCCATGTGAGCAGTCTGCTCCAGTTCAAGGAGTAGCAGCCGCATGTGTAGCCCACCCCCATCCAAGGAACAGCAGCCTCGTGATCGGCACACCCTCTGTCTGAGGAACAGCAGTTGTGTGTGAAGCCTCCCCCCACCAGCCAGAGGAGCCACCACAGCTGTGAACAGCACTCACCAGAGGAGCTGCTACCAACTGAGGAGCAGCTGCTACCACAACCGCCCAAGGAGCAACCACAGCCCGAGGAGCCACTGCCACCCAAGGAGCAGTCCCTGAACGACTCAACATCTAGATATGTCAGTGAGATCAAACATGGGTAGACAAAGAAACCCCCAAAGGAAAGAAAAGGAGGACTTGCCAGAAAAGCAGCTAAGTGAAACAGAGGCATGCAGCATGACAGAAAAAAGGAATTCAGATTAAGGGTCCTAGACTGCATAAACCGGATGGAGGGAAAAATCAACAACTTATGCAAGAATCAAGAAGAAACGGATGAAAAAATCAACAACTTATGTAAGAATCAAAAAGACACGGATGAAAAAAATCAATAAATTATGTAAGAACCAAGAAGAAATGAAGAGCAATATAGCTGCAATAAAAAACACCATTGAAAATTTCAACAGTAGACTAAGAGAAGCGGAGGACTGAATTAGCAAATTAGAAGACAGGGAAGCAAAACACACCCAAACTGAACTGCAATTGGAGAAAAAAATTAAAAGACAGGAGGAGAGCCTAAGGGAGCTATGGGACAACATGAAACGAAACAACATATGAATAATAGGGGTGCCAGAACAACAGAAAGAGGAACAGGGTTAGAAAACCTATTTGAAGAAATAATATCAGAAAACTTCCCTGAGGTGGGGAAGAAAAAAGTCACAGAAGCACAGAGAGTCCCAACCAAGGTGAACCTGAAAAGACCCACACCAAGACACATCATAATTACCATGGTAAATATTCAAGACAAAGAGAGAATCTTAAAGGCTGAAAGAGAGAGATGGAAAGTTACATACAAGGGATCTCCCATTAGATTATCAAATGATTTCTCAACAGAAACACATCAGGCCAGAAAAGAATGGATGGAAATTTACAGTGATGCAAAGCAAAGGACTGAATCCAAGAATACTCTATCCAGCAAGGCTATCATTCAAAATTGAAGGGGAAATAATAAGCTTCACAGACAAAAAAAGGCTAAGGGAGTTTATCACCACCAAGCCAGCAATACAAGAAATGCTAAAGGGACCAATGTAAAAAGGAGAAATAAAAAGCTCAGAAAGAAAACAGGCACAAAAAAATAGAAATGGCTACAAACAAGTACCTTTCAATAATAACTTCAAACGTAAATGGACTGAATGCTCCAATCAAAAGACATCGAGTGGCTGAATGGATAAAAAAACATGACCCATATATTTGCTGTCTACAAGAGACCCACTTCAGAATAAGGGACTCACACAGACTGAAAGTGAAGAGATGGAAAAATATATTTCAGGCAAATGGAAATGGAAAAAAAAGGTGGGGCAGCAATACTTATATCGGACAAAATAGACCTCAAAGTGAAGGCCATAACAAGAGATAAGGAAGGCCACTTCATAATACTAAAGGGATCGATACAACAAGAGTATATAACCCTGATAAACATATATGCACCCAATGCAGGAGCACCGAAATACATAAAAAAACTCCTGGAAGATATCAAGGGAGAGATCGACAACAATACAATCTTAATAGGGGACTTTAATACACCACTGACATCACTGGATAAATCCTCTAGACAAAAAATTGGCAAAGAAACAGCAATCCTAAATGACTCACTAGATCAGATGGACTTAATTGACATCTTCAGAACATTTCACCCCAAAGCCACGGAATATACATTCTTCTCAAGTGCTCATGGGACATTTTCAAAAATAGATCACATATTGGGTCACAAACAAAGTCTCCCCAAATTCAAAAAGATTGAAATCATACCAAGCATCTTCTCAGACCACAATGGCATAATATTAGAAATAAACTACAATAAAAACAACCCAAAATACTCAAACACTTGGAAGCTGAATAGCATGTTATTAAATATTGATTGGGTTACCATTGAGATCAAAGAAGAAATTAAAAACATCCTGGAAACTAATGACAATGAAAACACAACAATCCAAAACCTATGGGACACAATGAAAGCAGTCCTGAGAGGGAAGTTTTTAGCTCTACAGGCCTATCTCAAAAAACAAGAAAAAATGGTAGTAAATTATCTAATTCTACATCTCAAAGAATTAGAAAGAGAGCAACAAGAAAAGCCCAGATTGAGCAGAAGGAAGGAGATAATAAAGATTAGAGCAGAAATAAATGACATAGAGACCAAAAAAAGAATACATAAAATCAATGAAACCAAGAGCTGGTTCTTTGAAAGGATAAACAAGATTGATGAACCTGTAGCCAAGCTCACCAAGAAGCAAAGAAAGAGGACCCAAATAAACAAAATCAGAAATGATAGAGGTGAAATAACAACAGACCCCACAGAAATACAAATGATTGTTAAGAACTATTATGGATAACTCTACTCCAACAAACTAGACAACCTGGAGGAAATGGACATATTCCTAGAAAAATACAACATTCCAAAACTCAATCAGGAAGAATCTAAAAATCTCAATAGGCCAATAACTATGGAAGAAATTGAAGCAGTCATCAAAAAAGCTTCCAGCAAACAAAAGCCCAGGACCGGACAGCTTCACAAGGTAGTTTTACCAAACATTCAAGGAAGTACTAAAACCTATCCTCCTCAGACTACTACAAAAAATCCAAAAGGAAGAAACACTTCCAAGCTCATTCTATGAAGTCAGCATCACCCTAATACCAAAACCAGGTAAAGACAATACAATGAAAGAGAATTACAGGCCAATATCCCTCATGAACATAGATGCCAAAATCCTCAACAAAATCTTAGCAAATCGAATCCAGCAGTACATCAGAAAGATCATACACCATGACCAAGTAGGATTTATCCCAGGGATGTAAGGATGGTACAATATCCACAAATCAATAAACATGATACATCACATAAATTGAGAGAGAAAAACCACATAGTCATATCAGTTGATGCAGAAAAAAACATTTGACAAAATCCAACACCCATTTTTGATAAAAACTCTCAGCAAGGTAGGAATAGAAGGATCATACCTCAACATAATAAAAGCCATATATGACAAACCCACAGCCAACATCATACTCAATGGACAAAAACTATCACCATTTCCCCTAAGAACAGGAACAAGACAGGGATGCCCACCCTCACCACTCCTGTTCGACATAGTACTGGAAGTATTAGCCATTGCAATTAGACAAGAAGAAGAAATAAAAAGCATCCAAATTGGAAAAGAAGAAGTAAAACTGTGCTTATTTGCAGATGACATGATATTGTACATAAAAAACCCTAAAGACTCCATCAAAAAACTATTAGACTTAATAAATGAATTCGGCAATGTAGCAGGATACAAAATTAATGCCAAGAAATCTAGGGCATTTATATACACCAATAATGAACTTACAGAAAGAGAGACTAAAAAAGCAATCCCGTTTACCATCGCACCAAAAAAATTAAGCTACCTAGGAATAAACTTAACTAAAGAGGTAAAAGACCTCTACTCAGAAAACTACAAGACATTGAAAAAAGAGGTAGAGGAAGACATAAACAGATGGAAGAACATACCATGTTCTTGGATTGGTAGAATCAACATCATTAAAATGCCCATACTACCCAAAGCAATCTATAAATTCAACGCACTTCCCATTAAAATACCAACGGCATATTTCACAGACCTAGAACGAACTCTCCAAAAATTCATCTGGAATAAAAAAAGACCCCGAATAGCTGCAGCGATCCTGAGAAAGAACAAAGTAGGTGGGATCTCAATACCATATATCAAGGTGCATTACAAAGCCCCTGTTCTCAAAACTGCCTGGTACTGGCACAAGAACAGACATATAGATCAATGGAATAGAATAGAGAGCGCTCAGAAATCGACCTGAACCAATATGTTCAATTAATACTTGACAAAGGAGGCAAGAACATATAATGGAGTCAAGATAGTCTCTTCAATAAATGGTGTTAGGAAAATTGGACAGATACATGCAAAAAAATGAAACTAGACAACCAACTTACACCATACACAAAAATAAATTCAAAGTGGATAAAGGACTTAAACATAAGACGGAAAACCATAAAAATACTAGAAGAATCAAAAGGCAACAAAATCTCAGACCTATGCCGAAGCAATTTCTTCACTGATACAGCTCCTAGGGCAATGGAAACTAAAGAGAAAATAAACAAATGGGACTACATCAAAATAAAAAGCTTCTGCACAGCAAAAGAAACCAGCCGAAACCGGTTTGGCTCAGTGGATAGAGCGTCGGCCTGCGGACTGGGGGGTCCCGGGTTCGATTCCGGTCAAGGGCATGTACCTGGGTTGTGGGCATATCCCCAGTGGGGGATGTGCGGGAGGCGGCTGATCGATGTTTCTCTCTCATCGATGTTTCTGACTCTCTGTCTCTCTCCCTTCCTCTCTGTAAAAAATCAATAAAATATATTAAAAAAAAAAAAAAAAAAAGAAACCATCAACAAAACAACAAGAAAGCCCACTGCATGGGAGAACATATTTGCCAATGTTATCTCAGATAAGGGTTTAATCTCCAACATTTATAGGGAACTCATACAACTTAACAAAAGGAAGATCAACAATCCAATCAAAAAATGGGCAAAGGACCTAAATAGACACTTTTCAAAAGAGGACATTCAGAAAGCCAAGAGACATATGAAAACATGCTCAAAGTCACTAATCATCCGAGAAATGCAAATCAAAACAACAATGAGGTACCATCTCACACCTGTCAGACTGGCTATCATCAACAAATCAACAAACGACAAGTGCTGGAGAGGATGTGGAGAAAAAGGAACACTCGTGCGCTGCTGGTGGGAATGCAGACTGGTGCAGCCACTATGAAAGACAGTATGGAGTTTCCTCAAAAAACTAAAAATGGAACTCCCATTTGACCCCGTGATCCCACTTCTAGGAATATATCCCAAGAAGACAGAAACACCAATCAGAAAGGATATATGCAACCCTCTGTTCATATCAGCACAATTCACCATAGCTAAGATCTGGAAACAGCCTAAGTACCCATCTGTAGATGAATGGATTAGAAAACTGTGGTACATCTACACGATGGAATACTATGCTGCTGTATAGAAGAAGGAATTCTTACCATTTGCAATGGCATGGATGGAACTGGAGAACATTATGCTAAGTGAAATAAGACAGTCAATGAAGGAAAAATACCACATGATCTCACTCATTCATGGATAATAAAGACCATTATAAACTTATGAACAAAAATAGATACAGAGGCAGAGCTGCCTCAAACAGATTGTCAAATTACAGCGGGAAGGCCGGGGAGGGTTGGGGGGCAGGAGCGGGGGATAAGAGATCAACCGAAGGACTTGTATGCATGCATATAAGCATAACCAATGGTCATAAGACACTGGGGGGTAGGGGAGGCCAGGGGATTGTCAAGGGCGGGGGGAAAAAGGAGACATATGTAATACTCTTTGTAATACTTTAAGCAATAAAACAATAAAAAATAAAAAAAAATAAAAAAAGGAAGTACACAGGTGACACACTAACCTAGCTATGTGACACTGAGCAAGTCATGTCCCCCTTCAGAACCCCACCTCCTCCTCTAGCCACCAAGAATTTGGGCCCAACACTTTGTAAGAATTTGTTGAATCTTTGGAGATAAATAGACTCACTTTCCCGCCATGAGCTGTGTGTAGAGGGGAGCTATTATTTTCCCCTGTAAAAGGTCTCTTGAAATACAAGAACCTCATTTAAGAGTGAGATCTTGCTGTGGGTGGATATGTTCCAGTATTAGATGAGAAGGGGAATAAAACCAAGGACCAGGGAGAATAAAACCCTCTTGGCTAATGACAGGACTAAATTGGGTTCTGTTTCAAGTTGCCATTGAGTTTCTGAGTTCTTTAGAAGGCAGATAAAACAACCTCAAAAAAGAATGATGTGTATAACGGATTAATTTCCAGAGCATTCACAGATGCCATTTATGTTGCAAGTCTTCCTTCCTGAATTGTTTTCATTTTCAATTGAGGGGTTATGTTAAAGCAAATAGATGAACCTGGTTTTTGAGCCTCAGTCTGAGATACAACTGTTAAATTGGCTTTGCGAAGAAAATTAAGAGGATGAGGTCAGAGGAATGGGATGGAAAACATACCCATGGTGCAACTTCTTCACTAAGTTAGGCAACCTGCTCTCTGGCAAAGGACTATTTAGCCAAGACGTTCTTCAAGACCAAGGCTGACCAGAGATGCCTTATAATCCACAGGGAGTTATCCTGTTCTTTCAGAGTTTGAGAAGGCTTCTCAGGAGCTAGGCACACATACACATAACCTTATTCCCTGTCTCTTCTCCACAATTTTCCCCGGGGAATATTTCTGAATATTAGAGACATGGAAAAAAATGACATATTCTCCTTTTCTCTCTCCTCATGTAGGGATTTCAGAATTGAACTACAGGGGCCCTGTAGAATTCTTTCTCTGACAGTGATCCACAAGAGGCAACTGTGAGTGGTTTAACCTCCATACCTGGTCTTAGTTGAATCTACCACGGAAAAGAAGGTGATTGAAACCCTCTACTTTAGGCCCTAAAAAAAAAAGGAGGAGAAGAGTGTAGATTGGTTTGGCCCTGTGGCTAGAGCATCGCCCGGGGACTGAAGGGCCTGAGGTTCGAATGCAGCCCAGGACGAGAGAGAGAGAGAGAGAGAGAGAGAGAGAGAGAGAGAGAGAGAGAGAGAGAGAGAGAGAGAGGAGCGCTGGGGAGGAGGGAGGGAAGGAGGCAGTGGGCGAGGAGAGAGAGAGAGAGAGAGGTGGGAGCTCTTTTGTGTTTGGAGATGAGAGAGAGGGAGGAGCTTAGCAAAGGCCGGCTTAGGAGAACCCTAATTAAGTTAATAACAATGTACCTACCTATATAGTTTAAGTTTAAAAAATTTGGCTCTCAAAAGAAATTTCTTTCATTGTACTGTTGATATTTGGCTCTGTTGACTAATGAGTTTGCGGACCACTGGCCTAAGGTAAAGGGGGGTCGGGGGGTAGGCCAGGAACTGATACACAATTTCTGCAGCCACAAGAGAACACCAAAGCAAAGAACACATACAAGCGCAAACTGCAGGTGAGCAAGCTTGCTCAAGGACATTCCCTCTTGCCAGCCACACACAAGGGCTTCAATTCTAGGGAATCAGGTTTATTACAACTGCCTGCAGGAGCATTCCGAGTTCACAACCCACAGTGAGGCCCTCCGGGTGGCAAACATAATCTGAACACTGAGTTGTGTTGAACATGGCATAGGCTCAAACTCAAGATGATTCTTCAGCTCTTAAGCCCCAGGGACATAAAGCAACTTCTTTTTTAATCCTCACCCAAGGTTATGTTTACTGATTTTAAAGGGGGGGGGGGGGGACACAGAGAGAGAGAGAGAGAGAGAGAGAGAGAGAGAGAGAGAGATTGGTTGCCTCCTGTGTGAGCCTCAACTGGGGATTGAACCCACAACCTTCTTGGTGTATGGGACGCTCCAACTGAGACATGGGACCATGGCAAAGCCATTTCTTGATGCCCCAGTTTTCAAAGCCCCCTTTTCAAGAGCGATGTCCTGTAATTCTGAAGCCCTCTTCTTTCCACTGCTTCCATGAGGCTGCAGGGGCCCAGACTTTGCCAGGCCATGCAGAAAGATAACTGCAGGACTTTTTTGTTTGCAAAGTAAGACCTACTCTAAATACTTACACAACATACACATTTTAGTGGAATAAGCCAGAATAATAGTGCGAGTTGGTCTGCCAGGTAACTGCACCTAAACATTTAATTAGTGTATGCAGAGTTTTACATTAAGTTGGTTCTTAGCTAGTAAACATTTTTGGGAGATGTTTCTAGTCACGGCCTTTGGCTGACACAAGGGAATAGGGAGCACCCTTTCTGAGCGTTACAATGAGTATCTCTGCCTCTTTTTGTCCCTCCCTCCTCCCCAGCGGGAGGGGAGAGGAGGGGGAGCGGCGCTGGGGACGAGGGAGGGGAAAAGGAGGCAGCGAGGGGATTTTCTTTTCTTTTTTTTTTTTTTAAAATATATTTTATTGATTTTTTACAGAGAGGAAGGGAGAGAGATAGAGAGTCAGAAACATCGATGAGAGAGAAACATCGACCAGCTGCCTCCTGCACATCCCCCACCGGGGATGTGCCCGCAACCCAGGTACATGCCCTTGACCGGAATCGAACCTGGGACCTCTCAGTCCGCAGGCCGACGCTCTATCCACTGAGCCAAACCGGTTTCGGCGGATTTTCTTAATATTATATTCAGTTAATTGGAGACAGGCTCCTGGTTAGGTGTTTAATTCCAACATTCCCACTAAAGAAAAATGAAAAATCAGAGAAAGTGAACAAAAAAATCTTAAAAGCATTGAAACACTAATCATATAGTGAAGAATCACTGAGCCAACATTTAGGAGGCTCAAACCCAGAGAGGTAAGCCCAGAATTCAAAGCAATTTTTACTCTGGAGACATGTACCGATCTGGAAGATAGAACTGTGAAACCGAGCTGTTGTTTGGCAGTCTGTGGTGGGGAGGGCCAAAAATCAAAACCCAGAGCCTGCCCAAGGGAGGAAGTCAGACACCCCACCCACACACACACTTTAAGATGGGACCCCCACTTGTATGAACATGTAGCCCAGAATCATATTACCTGGTGGTCCAGGGACTCTTAAGCCTTGAACTTGGATTAAACTGGACCCATCCTTATCATGCCCCTAGTCACCTGGCAGAGCAAGCATATTTGGTACCAAGCAATGACCTCTGTAAAGGAATGTACTGTCACCCAAGGCTTCAAATTACTTCTAAAAACAATTTTTCAGATATGATATTCAGCCCGTAGTCAAAGGTACTCAGGCACACAAAGAAATAAGAAACTCTGCACAAGAACTGATACAAACAACAGGAAACATAAATTGACCCACAAAGATTTAAGATACTGGAATTATCTGATAATGGCCGTAAAGTAACACTGCTTACTGTGTTTAAAGAAGGCAAAGACAGGCATAAGAATATCTGCAGGGGCCCTAACCGGTTTGGCTCAGTGGATAGAGCGTTGGCCTGTGGACTGAAAGGTCCCAGGTTCGATTCTAGCCAAGGGCATGTACCTTGGTTGCGGGCACATCCCCAGTAGGAGGTGTGCAGGAGGCAGCTGATCGATGTTTCTCTCTCATCTATGTTTCTAACTCTCTATCCCTCTCCCTTCCTCTCTGTAAAATATCAATGAAATATATTTTTTTTTAAAAAGAATATCTGCAGGGAACAAGTACCTATGAATAAGTGCCCTAGGTTTGGCTTCGAATCACATGTGGTCACCCTAATGTGCCCGGACACCCCCGTGCCCCTTGCCCCAGGCATTTCCGAAGCAATGGTTTTTCATAGTGTCCAACACTATTGGGAATCAGCTTACTTGCTGACAAATTTAGTATCTTTCTCCTCCTAGAACATTAGCTTCAGGGGAGCAGGGATCACGTCTGCCTGTGTCCCCAGCGCCTGCAGCAGGCCAAGTACACTGCGGGTGCTCAATAAACAGCATCGAGAGTACTGTCGGGTCCCTCCCAGTCCCAGGCCCTCAGAATCAGGTAAAATCTCCCAAAGCCAGGAGCTGGGGTCTCCCCCAGGGTCAGCCCAGGTTGCAGACTGGCCCGTCTTCAGGGACAAGGGTACAGGGAGTACAACTATGAGCAGCAGCAAGTTTTATTGCGACCAGAATCCTTGGTCATGTGGGAGGGGATGGGGTAGATGGGTATTCAGTCATTGACACCATGCTTCCCGTCCGGGACATGGCACCAAAGGTCTGTGCCCTGCCTCCTCCCTGCCCCCAATCAGGGCATCCGAGGGCGCTGAGGCAGAAGGGAGGTGAAAGGGGAGTCCATTGTTGCAGAGCCTTCACCCAAGAGGTCGGAGGGAAGGAGGAGCAGTTGGGGGTGGGGGCCCTCTGGGCTGAGTTCTGCACGTGTCCTCGTGGGTTCATGGGAAAGCAATGAGATGCACTCTGCCCATGGGGAGAGGGTGGGAGGGAGGCAAACAAAGGCTCAAAGTGAGACATCTCTGGCCAGTGACCACCCAAGCAGGACTTGGGATCCCGACTTGTAGGCCAGGGCCATGCCCCCCGCTTCCGGCATTCACCCCAGCCTCGGCTTCCAGCCTGGCTCGCCTCGGTCCTACGTGGGGATCCGCATGTGGTCCAGGTCCTGGTCCATGATCTGGAGCACGTCGTCCAGGATGGACGGCCCCAGGTCCACGTGCAGGGAGAGCAGGGAGCTGGCGTGGGACAGGAAGGGCTCCTCGGCCCCTGACTCAGGAGTCAGACCATTTTGGGCTGAGCCAGCCTCTGGAATTCTCCACATGTCCACACTCCCTGCCTCCTGCGGGGAGGGCTGTGGGGAGTGCTGCGGGGTCTCCAGGTGCAGGCGCGGGGGTTTGGGTGGGGCCTGGGTGGTGGGCAGGGTGAGGGCCTGGGGCCCTCCGATGACTGGGAGGGAGATGGCGTTCTTGAGCAGGGGGGACGGCCCTTCGGGGAGCTCCTGCCCACACAGGGTGGCGGGCGTGAACGGGAAGGGGAGGTTAAAGGTGCCATCCTCCTCAGGTCCCTCGACTGCCGTCCCCGGAAGGAGGTGGAACTTGCCCTGCAGGAAGGAGATGTCCCCGAACATGTCACTGCCACCGCCACTGCCGATGTGAATGGTGTGGCGGAAGTCCCCCAGCGGCGGGCTGATCATGTCTGAGGACAGCAGGTCCCGAAGTTTCTCCTTCTTGCCCTTGCGGCTGCCACGCTTCAGATAGATGGGCGCCTTGGTGGACATAGTGACTCACCGGCCAGGCCTGGCTGCCGAGGCCAGAGACCGTCCGTGCTGAGCCGACAGGCTCCTGCTGCCTCCTCTCGCCACCGGAAACACCCAGACACCAAAACCCTGCAAAGGGCCAGGAGCGGGTAGGGGCGTGGTCGCCAAGTTGGCCCAAGGACTTAGAAAAAGAAAGATGAACTGTTCCTGAAGTCAGGGGGTTGAGATAACGAAAGTCACACTCTCCCCAAAGGGTGGAGAACTAACTCCTGGAATTGGCAGCAGAAGGTGATCTTGCAGGCCGCGGTGCTCCCTGGTCTTGCCCTTGTGAGCGTCTCCCGGGTCCCGGGCTGAGGAGCTGAAAGACACACCAAGGGTACAAGTCAGGGACAGAAGGACTTCACTGCTGGGCCCCCTGTGCCAGCCCTGGGAGCCCCAGTGCAGGGGCCCTGCTGGAGGGAGCATGTGCTCAGTCACAGGCCCGCTGCACCTTAGGGCCTGGATCACCAACGCCAAGCCTCTCTCTTACAAGAGGGGAAACTGAGGCCCGGGAACCTGAATGACAGGCCCGAAGTCCCATACAAAGTCCCAGCTCTGGCCCTGGCCGGTTTTGCTCAGTGGTTAGAGTGTCGGCCCACAGACTGAAGGGTCTCAGGTTCGATTCCTGGTCAAGAGCACGTAGCAGGAAGCAACCAATTAATGTGTCTCTCTCACATCGATGTTTCTCTCTCTCCCCCTCCTCCCTCCCTTCAATTCTCTCTAAAAATCAATGGGAAAAATATCCTCGGGTGACGATTTTTTTAAAAAGTCCTGGCTCTGGCCTCTTGCCCTTGGACCCTGGCTCTGCTCATCACTGTGGCCCAGGCACTCACTGGCTATTGCACATCAATGGTGCCCCAAGAAATGGCAGGCAGGTGCCAAATTGCCTGGGGCTCTCGGAGACTGGTCTCAGGTCCCTGCCTGACAGACGACAGAGATCTTGTAACCTCTGTCTCACCCACCCAGTAGGTGTTCAGCTGGCAGAGCCATGTAACTGAGATACCCCTCCCCCTCCCCGCCCTTCATCTGGCCCAATCACATCCCACCTGGAAGTGAGGTCACCTCAGAATTTCTCTTTTCTCCTCCTCCTGGTCAGGAGTTCCTTATGGGCAGGGGCTGAGTCTCATGCAGTTTCTGTCCCACTCCCTGCCCTAGCACCTGACGGGAAGATGGATGCGGGGGACCAGTTGGGGGGGTCTCTGTTCTGTATCTGCCATTTTGCTGAGTTCTTTGCAAATACATCTCATTTAGTTATCACAACCACCCTCCTATCATCCCCATTTAAAAACTGGAGCTATGCCTTAGCCGGTTTGGCTCAGTGGATAGAGTGCCAGCCTGTGGACCAAAGGATCCTGGGTTTGATTCCGGTCAAGGGCATGTACCTTGGTTGCAGGCTCCGGCCTGGGCCCTGGTTAGGACACGTGCAAAAGGCAACCAATAGATGTGTTTCTCTCACATCGATGTTTCTCTGTCTTTCCCTCTCCCACTCTCTCTAAAAGATCAATGGAAAAATATCCCCAGGTGAGGATAAAACAAAGCAAACAAACAAACAAAAACTGGAGCTATAAGACATTGGAGGAATTCCCACAAGGCACTGCAGAGGGAGAGAAGCAACATGCAAAAATGTAATATAGAAGATTCCATTTATTGGAAGCCTTGACCAACTCCCCTCCCACTCCCCATGTACACATGTACATGTACCTACATACAATCTGCGTAGAATTGTATTCGATGTATGAACAGAGAAGAATATGGAAGGCCAGACTAGATGTCATATGTGCTACCTAGACTGGAGTGGGGGGCAGGGGTGGGATGTGAGGTCAGTGATGTGAGAGGAAAGGTGTCCTCAATAAAAATTATCTAATATTTAGCACTGTTACTATAAAATAAAATATGTAAATATGAAAGAATGGCAGTCAAAATATTGATGGTACTTCTCTAAGGTGGTAATATTTCCGGTGACTCTGCTTTGCTTGTTCATACTTTTATAAACTCAGGTCCTTTTGTTTTTTTTCCCCAAACAGCATTTGTATTTTTTTATAGTATAATTTTTTAAATTTTATTTTATTGTTTAAAGTATTACAGATACTAGTACATATGTCTCCTTTTTTTCTCCCATCGACCTTCCCCCGGCCGCCCCTACCCCCCAGCACATGCCCTCACGCCCCCCCCCCCCCCCCCCCCCGTGTCTTGTGTCCATTGGCTATGCTTATGTGCATGCATGCAAGTCCTTCGGTTGATCTCTTACCTCCCCCCCAACACTCCCCAGCCTTCCCGCTGTAATTTGACAGTCTGTTCCATGCTTCTCTTAAACTCAGGTTCTTAATAAGCTTATATTATTTATAAAATCAGAAAAATAAAGCTATTTTTAATGTGGAAAAGATAAGCACTCTCTGAAGGGGTGTCTCGCTGGGTTACCAGAAAGAGGAAGCCTCCCAAGTGCTCGCTCTGGTTCCCACGGTGAGGGAGTGGCCCTGACACGTGGACACAGATGTGGAATCAGAGCACAAAAGGCAAAGGAAGGAACGTGTCCAAGGTCATCCAGCGGGCGCCCACATGACCTCGCCGTCTCCCTCTGCCCGGCCTCGGCCCCAGCCCGGCAGAGGTTGAGCAAGTGGGACCCAGCCAGGGAGGGGCTGAGCAGCGGGGAGCCCTGCCAGCTCTGCCCCCTTATCCTGGGCAGGGCGAGGGGAGGATGAGGGGCTGGCAGGAGGAGGCAGGAAGGAGGCAGGAGGATGCAGATGTGGCAGAATCACCCCCTCAGCCCAGGCTCTCACTTAGGAAACCCCACCCCAGCACCGGACACCCAGGGTCAGTCACGCTGAGCCACAGAGACCGGACATCTTGCCCCTCCCGGAGCACCTGCAGCTTAACAGGAAACAAAGACTAAATCTCCAGTGTGGGAATTCCAGCCAAGCTTGGAAGGAGCTGGGGGGAGGAGGGGGCGGCAGTGGGTGCCTCGAGGCCTTAGAGTCCCCTCAGTCACCTCCCAGATGCCCACCATGCCAGGCCTGCGGGGGAGGGCGCATGCTGACACACATTCTATCTGTCTCCTTGGCAGGCGAGAAGTCCTGGGTGGCTTTTCCCTCCTCTTTGCTCATGGAGAGTGGGGCTGACTGGTGGGATTGCTCAGGCCTGGGCCAGCCCCCCCCCACCCATTACACAGGGGTGCCAAGACAGCCTGAGCGTTTCCACAACAAATTGGGCGTCCCCGACAGCTGTCTCACTCAGAGCCAGAGATACCGCCCAATTCCAGATGTGGGGAGAACAGGCTATCGAGGAAGGGTTGGGCCAGCATCAGCCACCCAGGGGAGAGCTGGGAACTGCAACCATCAAGCCCCAAGAATTCAAATTTGGCAACCACAAGACCCCCGGCTCCAGCAGCCCTTGCACAGCTTCCATTTTAAAGCTCCCAGACACAGCCCAGGTGGGTGTCGTTACTGCCTTTCAGAGGCAGAAGCTGAGCCTCGGAGACATTAAATAACTTTGCTGAGGGAGGGTGGGCGCTGGGACCCAGCCACTCTGGGCCTCCTTCAGAGAAAACGACCTCCCATCACAAGGAATAGTGACCACTCCCTGCCCCGACCAGGGCTGTTCTAAGAGCAGCCAGACCTTACGATCAGGAGACCCACCTAAATCCATCTCCACGTAGGATTCACTCTGATTTTGGGAAAGACACCTTTCCTCTCTGGCGCTCACCTTCCCCATCCACAAAATGGGCTGACAATAAAGCCATCACCAGCGGGCACCTGGAGACCCTACAGCTACACTGCAATTGAGAGCAGCAATGTCACCGTCAGCCAGGCCTTTTATTCGGCAAACAGCTGTGGGGCCTCCCCCAAGCACTTCTGTGATCTGGACACAGTGCTCCCGACAAGATAAAAAACCAAGGGCCCCTGGCCCCAGGCGTCCACCTCGTCTCGCCCGCCCAGCACAGCCAGCGAAGAATCCCCCTCGCAGGCCTGGGGAGGCTGGGGGTACGGGGGTGGGGGTGGGGGGGTGCCTGTCTCTCGAGATCCCGGGGCGGCGCTGGAACCCGCGGTCGCTAGGTGGCGCGCGCGCGCTCTGTCTGTGCCTCCGAGTCCCGGAGGAGTCCGGGCGCGCGCCGGGGTCTCCAGCGCGCCTCCGGCTCCGGGCGGGCGCCCCCAAGGAGCCTCCGGTTCGCGCACCAGAGGCGGATGGTCTGCGGGATCTTCTCCTCTTGGGGGCATAGGGGGGTTCTGTCTCACAATCAGACAATCACGGGGGGAAAGGGCGATCGGGACCCTGCGCGGGTCTCCCAGCTCTGGGAGGAGCCTCCCCCGTGCTTTCCGGCCTGGGCGACGTCCGAGTGTCCACTCGGCGCAGGGCCAGAGCTCGGCGTGCGGGCCCCCGCCCCTGGCTCCCGCGGGCCCCGCTCCTCAGCCCCAGCTCGGGTTCCGGCGCCGATCCCTCCCCGCCCTCTCCCGGGGCGCAGCCCAGCCCAGCCCAGCCCAGCCCGGATCCGTTTCAGGACGCTCGCGGCCGTGGCTAAAGATAGGAGGACACCTCACCATCCGCTAAAAATACGACCCCTAGCCCTGCACACAGGCTCCCAACAACATCGGGTGGGGACACGGGGCGGCAGGAAGGCGCTCCGGGGCCCCGGGGGGGCGAGGGTAGCTCAGGCGCAGGATGGAGGGCGGATCGGGGGTTCGGGTTCGGGATGCACGGCGCCCCACAGGCGGAGAGGGCTCGGGTGTGGCCGCTGGGACCGAGGCGCGGGCGGGAAACACCGTGGAGTCCGCGGCTCTGGGGAAAGAACCTGCGCGGAGGTGAGGTGGGAGCCGGGGTGACGGAGCGCCACAGGGATGGGCCTCTCGGGCGACCCCTCGGAAGCCGGTCGGGCTGCAGAAGCCCAGCGTGAACTCACCTCTAGCGCGCGGGCGGCAGCAGCTCCGGACCTGGACCCGGCGGCCGACTCGCGCTGGGAACTTGCTGTGCAGACCTGGACCCTGAAGCCCCGCCCCGGGCCCGCGGAACCAATGCCCGGGCGCCTCCCCGGACAGGCCCCGCCCACGCCCCGCCCCTCTCCTGCGGCCGCGCCCGGGAGCAGGAGCGGTCCTGGGGTCCGGTCCAGCTCCGGCGGCTGCGAGCCAGGCGGCACCGAGTGCCTGGCTGGACTCCGTGGACTCCGGCGGCGTCCGTCGGAACCTAAATGTTTCAGCTCTAGGAGGGCCGGGGGGAGGGGGCAGTTGGAAGAGTGAATTCTGCAGAATCCCAAGAGCGTCTTTGGACCGGTTCCTTCCCTGGAGGGCTGGGTCAGGCAGGCGTCTGCACAAGTGTCTTCAGTGATGCTCTGGAAATGAATGAGGCCTTGAAGAGCCTGCATTATAATATTACAAACTGTCGAGAGCCTCCAGGAGTTTCCTACCCCCAAAAGGAGAGGGCATTGCGGTGGGCAGGTGGAGCGGCCAGGGCCCGGATTTGCGGTTCAGGCTAGGTGGCTTCTTCGGAGGGAAGCAGGGGTGGGCTCCATACTTAGCCTTGTTACAACCTTGGTTCTTCATTCATTCACGCACTTTTTAAAAAATATTTTTTATTGATTTGAGAGGAAGGGAGAGAGAGAGATAGAAACATCAATGATAAGAGAGAATCACTGATTGGCTGCCTCTTACATGCCCCCCACTGGGGGATTGAGCCGGCAACCTCGGCATGTGCCCTTGCCTGGAATCGAACCTGGGACCCCTCAGTCCGCAGCCCGACACTCTCCACTGAGCCAAACCAGCCAGGGCCATTCATGCACTCTTTCATTCATACAGTACCAGGAACATTTATGGAAAGGCAGGCCCTGCACAGGGTGCTGGAAATAGATGGAAAGAAGCTGTCCCCTTGCTCCCTTTAGCTATTCAACAAATACTTGTTGCCGGCGGAGAGGCTCAGTGATTGAGGGCCCACCTATGAACCAGGAGGTCATGGTCCTGTTCCCAGTGGGGGGCATGCAGGAGGCAGCCAATTAGTTATTCTGTCTCATCATTGATGTTTCTATCTCTCTCTTCCTCTCCTTCCTTTCTGAAATAAAACACACACACACACACACACACACACACACACACACACACACACACACACACAAATACTTGTTGAGTTTCTACCAAGTTCCATGTGCTGTTTTTGTCGCTGGGGATTCAACGCCCTCTGCATGGGGACCTCCAGTCCAATGAAGTGAGATGGAGGGACGCCAGTCCCCGGGGTGCACCATGATGCCCTTCTGGGTGGGCAAGTGCTAAGAAGAGTGAGGCAAAGGAAGACTGGACGGTAATGGGGTGAAGGGACCTCGCTTTCTGGAGGGTGACAGTTGTGACAGTTTCCATACTGCAAATGTGGGAGGGACTCTTAGAGAGGCAGAATCGGGAAAACAAAACATCCTGAAGTAGAGAAGGATGCGGGAAGAGGGGGTGGGGTGAGCCAAGTCAGGAGGGAGGAAAGGATGAGGAGAAGTGGTAGGCAGAAGAATGCTCCCCCCACCCCCCAAAAAAAGATGTCCATGTCCTAGTCTCCGGGACCTCTGAATAGGTTCTATTACATGGCAAATCATAATTCATGAAATTACAGTTGCTAACCAACTGACTTCATAGGCAGATTAGTGTGGTCCCATGTACCAAGAGGTTGTTGGTTTGACCATGTCCGGGGTTGTGGGCTCCATCCCCAGGGCAGGGGTGTGCAGCCAACAGCCGTTTTCACATAGATGTTTCTCTTTCTCTCTTCCTCTCCCTTCCTGCCTCTCTCTCAAAATCAATAAAAATAATTTTTTAAAATAGGCAGATTATCCTGAATTATCTAGGTGAGCTCTGTGTACTATCAAGAGTTCTTAAAAGGAGAAGAGGGAGACAGAAAAGGAGGGTCCAAGAAAGGGCCATGGAAATGGATGATGGGCCAGAGAAATGCGCTGTTGCTGCCTTTGAAGATGGATGAGGAGGCTACAAACAAAAGAATGTTGGCAGCCTCTGCTCACAAGCATGTCAAACTCGCAGCTGGTGGGCTACATGCCTCGGCCGCGAGTTTGACATGCTTGCAAGAAGCTGGAAAAGGCGAGTGAACACTCCCCTGGGGCCTCCAGAGGACCATGGCCCTGCCGACACCCCGATCTTAGCCCAGTGGGACCCATATTGGACTTCTAACCGGCAGAGCTGCACCTTAGCAAATCTGTGTCCCTTTAAGCCTCCAAGTTTGTTACAGCAACAATAGAAAACTAATAAAGGGAAGTTTCAGGCTCCTTCCCGGCTCCTCCCTCAATTCTCCAGGAAGCATTCATTAGGTAGATTCTGCCGGAATTGGCCTGGTGGTTCAGAGGAAAACTGGCCTGGGCAGTGGAGAGAGGGAACATGGTGGCCCTGGGCCAAACTGTGATGCAGGTGGGTAAGAGTTATACCTCTTCCCCCTCTTGCCATCCAGGCTCAGCAGGCAGCCACCCACCCAGGCCTGCCTGTGCCCCTTACCTAGAGCTTCCTGTCGCTGAGAGCCCAACCAGGTGGGCAGAGCCAGCATCACTATCCCCCTTTACAGAAGTGGAAACCAAAGCCAGGGCCACTGACAGTAACCTGCTTGGCCTGAAAGTGCCAAGACACGCAGACTCGGGCTTCCTTCCCGCTCAGGATGCTCGCCTAGCCATTGTCACCCCTGCCTGCCCCTCCCTCCCACAACACAGTCTGGGGTGGGGCAGCTCTGCCCAGCCCTGAGCATGGCCCCTGAGCCCTGGGCCCAGGGTGGGCAGGGAGCCCTGGCTCTGCTGCTGACGTGTTCTGTGGCTGCAGATAAAAGACAGTCCCTACCCAGCTGGTGTGGCTCTGTGGTTGAGTGGCCCCGGAACCCAGAAGTCCCAGGTTCGATTTCTGGTCAAGGCACACGCCCAGGTTGCAGGCTTGATCCCTAGTAAGGGATGTGCAGGAGGCAGCCAATCGATGTCGCTCTCTCTCATTGGTGTTTCTATCTCTCTATCCCTCTCCCTTCCTCTCTCAAATTAATAAAAATATATTTAAAAAAGGACAGTCCCTTTCTGAACTCTTTGCCTGTAAAACGGGAGTTAAGTGAGCCCCAAACAAGATGAGGGAGTGTGTGTGTTGCTGATGGAAACACATAGCCCCGGCAGGCGACAGCTTCATGGACACGATGTTAACAGGAGCTTCGGGGAAGCGGGCTGGCCTGGCCCCTACCCCGGAATGACTCCAGTGATGAAGCCCCTGGACCTGCGGGAATGTGCCTGAGGTGCAGCCTCCAGCCCCCTGCTCATTCGCTGAGAGTCCACCTCTGGGGAAGGGGTTCAGGAAGACTCAGAAGCTCCATCCAGAGTTAAGGACAAAACCCAGTTGCAGGGATGGAAGCTTAGCGCAGCAGACACTCACCCAAGGCCCCAGAAAGCCCGAAACCAACCCCGGAGCTCTTTGGAGAGGTTCAGGGGTCGGATTGGGGAGCGGTGGGGGATGGGTAGAGAGCAGCCTAGTTGGCCACACCAGCCTGGCCAAACCCCTGCTCCCCTTGCTCAGGGCCTGGTGATCAGTCCAGCCTGGCCGCCAGGCCAGGGCCGGAAGCCAGAGGACCTACCGTCTTCACTCTGGGACTGTTAAGGAAGACACCTGGGTGTGACAGGCTTCCATTCAGTGCTGGGTCCCCTTGTTGCTCTGTAGACTAGTGCCATCGGCCGGAGCAAGGCCCTCCCCCAAGCCCACATCCAAGGCGTGATTTGTGCCGGGCAGTGGGTCTGCGCTTTGCAAGCGCTCAGGTAGGTGGTTCCCGCTCCCCATTCACAGGTGAGGTCCTAGCCCTTGGCTGGGGCCAGGGAAGCCCGGGGAGCTGCTGCCCGCTGCTCCTGGATGTGCTGAGTGGACAGGACCTTTGTGTACACGCCCAGCTGCCCAGGGAGCCCTGCAATTAAGGAGCATTTATAAACCAGAATCTCATTTACTAAAATTGGTTTTTTTACGTAACCTCTCAGGCTGTGTGCAGGGCCTGAGTGTGGGCAGGGAGGCTGGGATCCTGAGCCAGGGGATGGCTGGGTGTCCTGCTGTTCTGACCCAACAGACACAGGCCAATTGCCCCAGCTGCTGCCCCCCACCCCT
Organism: Myotis myotis; assembly: GCF_014108235.1. NCBI lineage: Eukaryota > Metazoa > Chordata > Mammalia > Chiroptera > Vespertilionidae > Myotis > Myotis myotis. The sequence goes on from NW_023416314.1 coordinate 78,922,542, forward strand.
CAGCCTACACCCCATGCTCAGGGCCCGGGTCCGATGCCTCGGCCAGAGCCTGCACTGTTCTCGCTGGAAGGGTTCCTGAACAGCCTGGTGGCTGAGGGGGAGGACCCTGCAGGATGTTTGGGAGAGTTTAGAGGCAAGGAAGGCTGCCATGGCGAAATGCCCTGAACGGGGTATTCAACTTCCTGCTCCTCAGTGTGAGCCCCTCCCTGGCCCTGGGATGGGCCCAGTCCCTTCTGTTCCCCGCAACCCCACGGCCACTCCCCCCCCACAGGACCCTGTAATCACCACCCGGGGACTGACTCAGCCCTTCCTTCCCCTCCCAGACTCTTCTTCCTGGAAATCATTCGCGTCAGCAGGCCCAACCCCCCAGTGGGTCCGGGGGACCGGTCAAAGCCCCTTCTCCAAGGATGGCTGGGGGTGAGGAAGGGGCTGGCGGGGAAGGAGCCCCAGGCTGGAGCCAGCTGTCTGTGGTCCCACTCACCTGGGAACCTAGCGCCCTGAGAAGCAGGTGGGACGATGGGGACCAGGAGTCGGGGGGCAGGTCTGGGAGCAGGGGGTCACCAGGGAAGGGGGCAGCTAGGAGGTCAGTGAGAGATGAGGTCTGTAGAGAGCCTTCAGCTCTCCCCTCCTCACACTCCTCCCCCCACCACCACCCGAAACCCCTAGGAAGCCTCCTCCATCCCAGACTGCGCTCAGCCTGCAAGGCTCCGTGACCTGAGCCAACCCCAGGCCTGGGTTAAATTTTTCCTTGATTGTTTCTTGTTTCCTTCCTCCACTGCACTCCTGCCAACTCCAGCCCTGCCCTCCTTGCGGGCCGCCCCCCCCCCCCCCCCCCCCCCCAAAGAGCTCTGATCCATCAGAGGCTGGGCTTTGAGATGAGTGTCCCCTTGGAGCGACCTTTGCCGCTGCCTTGGACCCCACCTTGGGAGCTGGGCGGACTTGCTGGGGGACTTTCCTTTGGGTCTGGATGTTGGCCCCAGGCTAAGGCCATGGGGTTTTCCAGAGCGGTGACAGCTCTGTGCTAGCAGGGACCAGCCCAGACACTTCCTCCCAGAGGCCCTGGGACACTCCAGCCCCCCTGCTGTCCCTGGGCCTGGGGAGCAGAGTCCACAGAGGCCCTCCTCAGCACTTCCCACCCCGCAATGCGCCTTGTCATTACTCATCGTGAAAACTCCTGTTTGCATCCACCTTGTGCCCAGGGCTGTGCTGGACTAGAGAAGACACAGCCAGCCACGGCTGGGCCCCAGCTCTCAGGGAACAGGTAGCTCTGAGTGAAACGCCAGCTCTCAAGCAGCATGTTTGTACAGGGATGGAGGTCCGTGAGGGTACAGGCCGCCCTGATCCACCCCTGGGTACCCCAGGCCGGCATGGACAAGGCTGTCCGTGACTGTGGATTGAATGAAAACCAAAAAGAACAGCAGTGAGAGGATTTGTTCTGCTAGGGTGGGGAAGCAGATGGGAGAGTTAGGAAGCCTTCAGGAGGAGGTGATATTTGAGTAAGGCAGTGGTTTCTCAACCTTGGCTGCACATTAGAATCACCTGGGAATCTTTTTAAAATCCTGATTTCTGGGCCTCATCCTCCGGAAATTCTGTTTCTTTGTTATGGGGTGGGGCCACAACATGAGTAACAAAGAAACAGAATTTCCGGAGGATGAGGCCCAGAGATCAGAATTTTAAAAAGATTCCCAGGTGATTCTAATGTGCAGCCAAGGTTGAGAACCACTGGAGTAGGGTGTTAGTGGGTGAATAGGAGTTTGCTAGGCAGATAAAGGGAAGGCTGTTCTGGGGGAGCAGGCAGAGGCAGAGGCCAAGGGGAGTCCGAGAGGATGCACGGCGTGACCAGGAAACAAGAGGTGTCCAGTAGACCATGGCCTAGGAGAGGGAAAGTCCAGGAGGGTAGTGAGTGAGCGCTGTGTTCCTTGCCCAGCCTCCATTCCTCTTATTGTGCTGACGCCCCTCAGTTTTCCAGAATCTCCAGTCTGATTGAGCCCACCCCCAAGCTCTAAACGTGGGCCTGAGACCCAGGCCTCGCCAACCTGAGTCATAGGGATGGGCATATGACGCCAATGAGTTTCAGCCTGGGACTTGCTGGGACTCTTAGGGTTACCAATGTCAAGATGCAAACAAACCCAGGACTGCCAGTGACCAGATCTGCCACCACAAGGAAAGAGTATGTCTGAGAACAAAGCCTGAACAGAGAAAAGCAGAGCCAAGAGAAGGAAACTCAGTAACATTGCTTGTGATCCTAGATCCAGCCATACCTGACGCAGAATCCACTCTACGGACCAAGGAATTATAATTTTTTTCTAATCCAGTTGGGATTGGGCTTCTGTCATTTGCCACTGAGAATCTTTCCCCTTAAAGAATAATTTAAAGGCAAGCGATAGATAGCTCATGAAAACTGCTGAATGCCATGGGAAGGGAATTAAGGGTCTGTGTGGAGGTGCAACATAAGAATTGCATGTTTAAAAAAAAAAAAAGAATTGCATGTTTTCCATTTAAATTATTTTTGACATGGCAATGCTTTCATGTGGTTCAAAATTCAGAAGCCACAAGAGGCAAAAAGTCTCTCTCTTCCCTCTGTCCCCAGGCACCCGTTCTCTTCGCCACAGACAAGCAGCATTATCAGTTTCTTGTAGACACTTCTGAGATAGTCTTTGCATGTGCAGGCAAAGCCCTTCCCGGGTGTTTTACACAAATGGCAATGTTTAAACAAGTAGCACCCCAGAGTCCTGCAGGCCCTGATAGCATGGAGGGAAGCGGCCCATGGCCGGGGGCAGTGGGGCTCACTCGTAGGGGCGTGGAAACCTCATTTTATTGAGCCTCTGCTATTCACGAGTCCCGCACCTTACTTTTTTCAGTTTATTTATATTTATGGCCACTCCCTGTCAGTACACAGAGTATGTCCTGGGTTTCACTTTTTAAAATAAATATATTTTTATTGATTTTAGAGAGGAAGGGAGAGATAGAAACATCAATGATGAGAGAGAATCATTGATCAGCTGCCTCCTGCCCACCCCATACTGGGGATTGAGCCCACAACCCAGGTGTGTGCCCTGACCGGGAATCGAACTGGGACCTCCTGGTTCATAGGTTGATGCTCAACCACTGAGCCACCCTGGCTGGCCTGGGTTTCACTTGTTGATGGCTGCATAGTATTCCCGTGCACTGGAATTTACATAAGTAGTTCTCAGCTGGTGGACATTTCGGTTGTTCCCAGCCTTTTCCTATGACAAGCTGTGCCACAGTTAGCCATCTTGCACAAATGCTGTCTCACACACGTGTGAGCATAGCTGTGGAATAAGTTCAGAGGGGCTCGGGGGTCAAAGGGCACATTCAGTTGCCATCTGGTCATCTCTGTCTGCTTGTCCTTCTCGTGGGATGTGCCAAGTACCAGGCCCCCAGCATGGACCACAGGGCCCGTTTCCCCTCAGCCTCCGCAGCCCCTGGCTCTCAGCCTTTCTGATTCCTGTCAGTCTGAAAGGTAAACGGAGCCAGAGGAACCTCAGTGTAGTTTCAGTTTGTGCCTCTAGTGACAGGTGAGCTTGGCCATCTTGTCAGAGGCTTCGGGGCCACTTGAACTTCCTTTACATGAGTTGGTCGCTTTGGAGAGGGCGGCCTGGCGGAGGCCCAGTTGGAGGCAGGGGACACTTTGGGGACAGTTGGTTCAGCAGAGAGACAGGACTTGCCTCTGGATTGTGGTGTAAAAGCCAGGGTTGGAGATCATAAGATCAAAATATTAGAATTTGGTGACAGACCAGAACCATGGAGAGAGGAGGAGGAGAGTCAGACCCAGTCCAGGGTGATGACTTGGGTGATGAGGGTGGGCAGGGAGGCAAGGAGGACGATGAGGCACCAAGGGACATAGAGGATTCTGGGGGTGACGAGAATGTGCCACCTGCCCGTTCCCCAATTGTGACTGATGCACAGCACCCTGCCGGCCACAGGCCCCTGCTGCACGCTCGTGCCACACACCCTGGGCAGGGCTCCTGCGGGCCTCAGGCCTCAGGCGTCAAGCCACCTCTCCACTCCCTCTGTTCCAGACAGCGGCCTTCCGGCCCACCAGCCGTGCCAGCCCCCTTGCATCACTCTTCCCTTCAGCTCACCTGGCCACCTCCTGCACGTCCTGCAGCTCTCGGCCGTGCTGCCTCCCACTCAAGGAAGCCTTCCAGACCCGCAGTCCCGTCATATACCCTTGGAGGAACTCTGGACCACTGTCTTCTCTATGCCATTGTCACTGACCCATGTGCACCCGCCACTGGACCGTAACCACCAGTTTCCCCAAAGTGTATGCCATATAGCAGGTGCCCCATGAATGAGTGAATGGTAGGATGCTGGGGACAGCGAGAAGGGGGCTCTGGGAGACAAAGGTTCAGGAAGTAGAAGAGCCTGGAGTCAGTGGCCGGTGGCCTCGCTGTGAGCCGGACTCCCAGGCAGCGCATTACAAACGTGACCGGATGTGCAGAGCTGGAGGGCGGGGAGCTGTATATGCACGTGTGTTTTTTCTTTCTTTTAAAGTCATCCATGCTTATGGCAAAAGACTTCACACAGGACATGAGACTGGACATGACAAAGAAGCCTTCTGACACCACCCCGAGGTAGAAACCTCCTAAGGGGCAGGGTATCTGAAGGGGACTTGCACGCTCAGGGGAAAGGGCCTCGCGAGAAGGCTGCCGGGATCAGGAACGGACCTGCCTTCCAGTCCCTGGCCCAGTGCGCCTCCTGCTGCTGCCGGCTTTGTCCTGGGACCCCCACGGCCTCTGCGGGGCTGCGGGGCCTGGAGCCCACCTTGGCCACCCTGCTTCTCCCCTTTCCCACTCCTCTGGGGTGGGGCCTGCTGACGGGGCCCTGGAAGACCTGGGAGCAGGCAGAGGCGACAGGCTCAGCTGGGACCTGAAGGCTGGGCCCTCAGGGAGCAGTGTGCAGGGATCAGAGGTCAGCAGGGTCACCGGGCAGCAGCTGTCCCTGAGACCTCTGAGAGGCCCCTGGGCCGGGCAGCTGCAGGGTTCTCAGCTGTCAGGCAGGCTCTGGGCAGGGAGGAGCCGGAGGAGAAGGGAGGGTCTGGGTAGAAAAATCTGGAGCTGGCCCTGGGCCCAGCTGTGTCCAGGACAGACGGGCCCCTGGGCACCTGGGGCCGTTATTTCCAGGACAGTCCCAGAGGGAGCAGATAGGTGTGGCCGCTCAGCGGCAGAAGACCACGCGTTGTGTCATTCCCGGTATGTGACAGGCCCCGCCATAGAGACAGGAAGTGGAATCGCGGTTCCCAAGGGCTGGGTGGGGAGGAGGTGGTGACTGCTAATGGGTATGGAGTTTCTTTTTGGGGTGATAAAAATATTCTGGAATTAGATAGTGGCGATGTTTGCACTATGTTGTGAATATACTAAAAACCCTTTAACTGTACACATTAAAATGGTGAAGTTTATGTTCTTTTTATATTTCAATAACAATTTTTAAATGTTTGTTTGTTTTTTAATCTGCCCAGCTGGTGTGGCTCAGTGGTTGAGTATTGATCCAGGAACCAAAAGGTCACTGGATCGATTCCAGGTCAGGGCACATGCCCAGGTTGCTGCTCATCCCCAGGAGGGGGTGTGCAGGAGGCAGCCGATCGATGATGTTTCTATCTATCCTTCTCCCTTCCTCTCTCTAAAAATCAATTTAAAAATATTTTAAAAATCTAACTACCCTAGTCAGTGGAGGGCTTCTGTGTTAGAGCGCTCGCAGTCTGGGGGCAACCATCCAGGACTGTCCGCCCCGGAGTGGCTCTCGGGTGGCTCAGCCAGGAGCCCCAGGTCAGAGGAAAGTTAATGTGTCCCAAAGAGAGAAGTGAGCCAGCCCACATGGCCACTCCCAGCACCAGGGGAAGCGACAGGGCCCAGCTGAGCCGGCCGGGTGACCCGAGGTCAGGCAGCGAAAGGAAACACCAAGTCCAAAGAGGCTGCAGAAGGCAGAGCAGAATGGAGGGCCCGAGAAGCAGACATGGCCCTGCCCTGGCCCTCACCCCTAGAGCCCCTTCCCTCAATTCCCCAGCTTTGTTCTGGGCACCCACTTAGGTTCCTATGCAGCTGTCAGCTCTCCCCTGCCCTCAGGCTCCCCCGCCAGAGTGAGGAAGAGGCAAAGGGCAGGGCTGGAGCTTGGGTATGGAAGGAGAAACTTGGTAAGAGCTTCACCTTTCGGCTTGAGTCTCAAGGACACAAGGCACAACCAGGACCCGGAGAGTTTACCAAGAATCTAAAGTAGTGGCCCCAGGAGTCCAAGCCCAGCCCAGGCTCCTCGCTTCCTCCACCCCCCAACTTCAGCCAGAGGGCCCGTGTCCCCGCCAGGTGGGAGCAAGAGCTCCCGTGAGCAAGAGGGATGACGCTAGGAAACCAGTGACTCAGCTGGAGGGGCCTGGCAGCTGCTGGGCACGGACTTCCTGACAAGGGAACCATCTGGTGGCAGAGGCGCACCTCTGCCAGACCTGGCTGTTCTCTGCCTCACACCCTGCTTTCTTGCTTGCTTTTTGTTTAAGTTTTAAATGCCTACTCTGACCTTCCCGGATCATTTCCAAGTCACAGGACTTGTATCCAGGCAACGGCTCTCGATCCCATTCATTCCAGGCGGCTCCAGCTTTCTTCCCGGGAGGCTGCACACCCGGCATCTTGGGCCTCGCATGCGCGCCACCCCCCCTCCCCCATGCAGCTCTCTCCTCCCCCTCTGCCGGCTGCTCCCATCCCACCAGGCCTCTGGGTCCCCCTGAGTTGGTCAAGGAGACGGGGCCTCTCTGGACCTTGCCAAGTGGGAACCAAGATGTTACCCTTCAAGGCTTCTTCAGCAGCAGCATGAAAATATCTGCCAAGAGCCATGGCTCCCCAAGAGCCACACGGGCTCACGTGATAGGGCTTGTTTATCATGGCTGAGGGCCTGTTGCTTCATCTTCCCAAGCAAGGGTTTCCCAAGGAGGGGGGCGTGCTGAGCGGACATGGGGCTTGGTGGAAATAAGATGACATTCTTGAACTGGGCAACTGTATCATGTTGTGGAAGAGGGGCCTGAGCTCCAAAATGCCACATCCGGAGCACAAGTCACGCTGCCCCTCAGATCGCAGCCGGGAGCTTTGGGCGTGGGGAATTCTGGGAGGGAGATCAGCTCCCCAAGCTGGGGCTTGTCTCCGATTCTTGTCTGCAGAGGAGGCGCCTAGAAAACGAATGAGGCACAACAGCAGCTGCTTGTTTTCAAAGAGAGACCAGTTCTCCCAAGTCCCGTCAGATCTGTCATCGATTCTGCTGGAGGGGGGAGGCAAAGGTTGGTACTGCTGGGTTACCTATTTATCTCTGACTCAAGGCGCAGGCATTAGCCCCGCTGCTCCCTCAGCCCGGCAGCTGGGGGTGTCCTGTCTTGGCTTTGGCATGTGAGGCAGGACCGTCTGCCAGTTTAGGGCAGAAACCCACTCCACGTTTAGCCAGAGGCAGCCTTTCCTCGATGCCGGGACCACGGCATGCGGTCGTGTTGGGGATCCTGGAAGGCCTGGCCTGCTGTGTTCTGGGCTATAGGTGGGCGCAGCGCCTCTGTGCAGCTTGGCGGAGCCAGCTCCGGGGAATCCAGCCTTGGCACAGCTCCGGGAGGCTGCCCCCTCCAGATGGAGAGGTCAGGCTGGGACCACAGTATGCATGTGAGAGCGGCGGAGGGCCAGGCCCGCAGCCAGCCGCTCGCTCTGCAGCCCCGCTCCTGGCCTGGGCCGGCGCACCTTGTCAGCAAGAGCCGTGGGGGCCTTGGGAGGAGCTCAGGAGGACCCAGGCTGGGGCCGGCCAGAAAACCAGGGTGACAGCCACTGTCTTCTCTGGACAGAAGTCAAGGAGGCAACCTTCTTATTCACCACCAGGAAAAAGAAAGAGTGGGCGAGAGATGAGACCCAGAAGTTACACTCAGAATTTACTTTCATTTCTCCAAGAGTTATTTCTGTGTCTGATTCAGGTAGAAAGTCACCAGCCGTCTTGCTTTTCCTGAGCGTGCTGCAGCCCCAGCCAGTTCGCTCTGGGCTTCGTGCGTGTGTCAGAAACAAACGCGTTCTCCCAGAGCCGCTCAGGCCCGGGCAGCCGCACACGCCTTCCCTGCCGGGCCCTCTCCCCTGCGTTGGCTGCCTCTGCTCCTTCACCTTCCAACAGTTGGGATCTTGTCAGAGGGCCACTCCTGGGCTCTTGGCGGCTACGCCTACGGGAGGGCCCGCGCAGTGGGGGGCGGTAAAGCACCCTAGGCCTCAGATCCTCACCACCTGGGCGGCAACACACGGACTCCGCCTCCCCTCCCCGTCCATGGTCTGCCTCCTGATGTAGAGTCGGCCATAGGTGCCCCCCACCTGCCCTTTGGTGAGGCGCCCAGGGTTCACACAGACGCAGCCGAGGACGTCCTGGGAAAGGAGAGGAGGAGACTGGGTTTGGAAGGCCAAAACTAGGACTGCTGTGACGAAGTTGGAATTATCTAACACATGTCAAACTGTTTTATAAAATGGAAAGGAATGGAACAAGACACATCTTAAGTCAAATATGTGAACTTCTTACTGTAAAACTGAATTCCTTTGGAGTCTCTGAAACAGAATGGAGGTCACTAGGCAGATGGCCATCAGCTCCCAAACTTGGAGACACATGTGACCTGGCTGATTTCCAACGTGAAAAAGTTTACCACTTGCCAACCCAGAGCCAGTTCAATGTGAGGCTGACAAGAGGGGGATTGGTTGGGGGAGTCCCAAATCCCAGGGGTCCAATCCCAGGTGGGCGGGGCCTCCGTGGCAGAGATGAGACCCTGATGCAACCTTCAAGTTCTCAGGGCTGAGGCCACTTGGAGGTCAAGCCAGAATTCAGGGGTGGAGCAGGCAAGCGCATGTGTGAACTGGTCCCCAGGCCACCCCGGCAGGGCCCCCTGAGGGCAATTGTTTGAGGGCCATACTTCCTGCCTCTGGAGCTCCCAGGCTGGGCTGACTGAGCACCAAGCTCTGGGGGAGAGGGGAGCATGGGGATGTCATTTACTGAAGTGTTTTACTAACAGATTCTTTTTCTAGTCCTACCACCGTCCCTGTCAGCAGACCCATGAAGAGTGGGTGTGGTGGTCTAGAAGGGAAAGTCAGAGACTGCTTCTGGCCTGTCTGGGGAAAGCAGAGTCCAATCTTACCTTGACAAAGTATCTGAGCTCTGAGGGGACTATGAGGACATCTGGGGTGACGGGCAGCTGTGCATAGGCATAGAAACTCTCATAGTCAATGGCCATGTCTTCCTGGGGAGGGTACAGTGGGTAGTAGCTACAGAGATGGAGAGAAACAGTCAGAGCAGCTAATCCAGATTCAGGACCCCCTTCCCACATGGAGGCCTCTATGTCGCGGGTTCCCACGCCATCACTCTTTTCCTTGCCTCTGTGTTTGGGGGACAGAACACAGGCTTGTCATCACAGGGGGGAGCTCCCTGGTAGTGGCCTGGGGAAGGCTCTCATGATCAAATCTGCCAGAGCTGCATGAGCCCAAAGCAGTCTCCCCGCGGCCAGCCATGGGTCCAGGAAGCGAGCTCACCTCCTCTGCGTCAGGATGTGCTTGAGTATTCGGCTGAATCTGTCTGAAGTTCCAGAAGCACTGGGGAAGGCAGATAAGAAAGAAATGGAATGCAGAGCCTTGCTTTGCAGTTTCTGTTTCTCTTCGGGAGGACTCGAGGATTTGATAAACTACAGCGAGACTACATGGCCAAGGCAAGAGGGTCCCTCTGGGGAAGGTTAAAGACCCACCCACAAGTAGCTTGGTCCTTTCCCACACGACGAGAGGCAGGATGCTGGGTTAAGAAGGGAAAGAGCAGGAATCCCCTGTGATCAAAACCATGACAGCCAGCGCTGGGTTGTGCAAGAGCACGCAGCGTCTGCACCAGCGAGGGAGCGTGTAGCCGGGGTGACCCCCACAATTCAACTCTCCGCCAACAAGCACACGCCCATGTTCACACGACTGCAGAAGCTACGCGCACAGATCTGGCTGCAGCTGATTCTCTGCAGAGCCACACACTGCTCTGGTGGGGAACAGCTTCCAAAGTTCACAGGTCATCCTCCACCAACGGGGACGCCCACCCTTATTTAGGTCACAAATGTGGGAGGAGAAAAGCAGATAAACTTCTATCACCATAAATTAAATGCAGACAACAAGGTTCTTTGGGGTCTCAAACACCATAGAGACAAGTGCTAATAGAAACAAAGGCTCCAATGGCTCCCCTCCCATGGCCCCAGGGTGTGGTGGAGGGCCAGCTGTCCTGCCTGGGGGTGGAATGCGTGCCTCACCTGCTGATCTCCTCGGCCCCCATGTGGAAGAGCAGGTCCGTGGACGTCAAGCCAAAGACCAGGCCATTTATAGAGAGGCTGCAGGGGTCGGACACAAACTGCACTCGCTAAAGTGAGAAGGGGTTGAGATGCACATTTACACACCAAGCTCAAAACTTCTTATGAAAGTTGGGGGTGTCCAAGGGCTTAGGGAGCCCAAACCAGCGCACAGTAATTTATGAGCACAAGTGCCTGCGAACAATAGCTTAAGCCTGGCCGGGGTGGCTCAGTGGTTGAGCATCAACCTGTGAACCAGGAGGTCATGGTTTGGTTCCAGGTCAGAGCACAAACCTGGGCTGTAGGCTCAATCCCCAGTCAGGGGCATGCAGGAGGCAGCCAATTAATGATTCTCTTATCATTGATGTTTCTCTCTCTCTCTCCCTCTCCCTTCCTCTCTAAAATCAATAAGAATATATATATATATTTTTAAAAGAGTAGTAGCTTAAGGTTCAGGCCCTGTGCATGCCCCAAAAAGGCATCTTCACCTCCACTTCGGGTACAGAGCTGGTCACCTGCGGCACATTCAATTCTGGCTGCCTGCTGGTCAAGGAGGGGACCTGGTACCTTTTTGTCCTCATGAGGCAGATCGTAGTTGAAAGGCGGCTGTGGGTACACAGGCTCATGGTGCACATCTCTCAACGAGGGGACAAAGACGAGGTGGGAACCGGAGCTACTTCGTCATAAAATCATAAGAGGGAGAACAATGAGCGCAGGTTAGTGAGGACAACCGGACGACAGTAAAACATCAGGGCTGTACAGACCCTGCTTCCAGGGAAGAATTTCAGAACCGAACTCTCCTATGAAGAGAGGTGCCACTTCCCGTGGGACAATTTGTGCTCATTCACACATCCACCTTGACCTGGAGCAGTCACCCAAGATGCATTCTTTTGGCTCTCTGTGATGAGGAGAAGATGGGACTACAGTTTGGTAGAGAAGTTAGGATCTAGAAAATCCAGAAAGACAGGATTTGACCAAAGGATCGGAGCCTCAGAGCCAGAGCTGAAACCACGATGTGGCTTAAAGGCGTTAAGTCTCGGGACAGAGCTCTTGCCTGGGGAGCGACCCGGCACATTAATCAGACCTGGAGACCACAGCCTCCTACTGATCAAGCCCTGGGTCACAGAGCCGCATCCAGGACCAGGACGGAGAGGGCTGCAGAGCGACGGGGAAACCTGATTGGCTTCTCCCAGAGCCAGCCCCTCCCCTCTTCCCTGGGGAAGCGGTGCGTTCAGTTCTTATTTCTCAGCAGGCAGCCTTGTAAAAACAAAAGACATTTAACAGCAACAGTAAAAGCGTAGCTGACAGATGTTTCCTTTGATGGAGGCAGGAGGATCCCTAGGGTTACAACGCATAAGCGATATAAAAACCTTTAACTCTGGGAGCAATTGTTATCCTCCCCAGCCACACAAAGAGGAAAAAGCCCCATTTCCTTGGCTCCCTCAGCGGTGCGTGGCAGAGGGGCCTATTATAAACCAAGCAGGCGTAAAGCGGACTCGGGCTTATTTAAAGCCCACCAGGAACTCTCACTGCCATCTCCTTCTTACACTTAAAGGGTGGCCTTCCCAAATGCAGCTAATGGCCAAAGCTGCCTCGTACAGGATAAAGGTGCTGGTGACTGTTGTCACACTTGTCCCTTCAATGTCACCCTGCTCATGTGAACTGAGACTTCTGCAACAGAAAATCAGAATCTTGAGACCAAAGGAACTTTACATATTAGTTACAGTCCCCTTGACATTGAAAAATTCACTGTCATTATCCAAGACTACCCATTTGGTGCCGGAGTCTAGCAAGCAGGCCGGGGAACTGAATGGACAGCCTGTGCTCCAGGCCCCAGGGGCTGTCTTGATGGACACGAAGGTACAGCTGGGCTTTAAGAGGTGGGACTGCTGGTTCAGTGTAGGCGCTGGAAGAGCAACAGTTCAGGAGGAAACAGCTCTTGCTCATGGTTAGGGACTGGCTGCAGGGGGAGGGCTCGGAGAGAAAATTCCAGCTATGCTGAGGATTGCACAACCTCATGCCTCACGGTGGGAGGGCCCTCACACAGGCTCGGCTCCTGTGAGGGAGGAGGTGCTTTCTCACTGGTTCTGGTCTTTATTGATAAATCAGCTAATGCTCTGCATTTCCGACTGCTCAGGAATAAAAGGAAATTCCCCAAACGAGGACTGTTTATATACTGTTTGGGGGGAGGTGAGGCAGCCTCCCTACCCGCGGGCACACCCTGGCCGCAGATGAAGGTGCCTGGTGGTGCTGGGCGCTGCCCCAGGGTAACAAAGCCTGGTCTGTTCTTTGTTTGTACCGCTGCTGTCAATACCACATGGGCGAGGAACCCAAACAACCCAATCTCACACTGAAAGCACCCAGCCCCGGGCGCCGTGCCACACAGCCCTGCCTGTCCCCAAGGAGACCTCGGGCCGACAGCACAGGAACAGCAGCCCTGCTCCTGTTTGTCGGGGTTTATCTCCCGAGCTCTCCAGGTCTGATGAACTCTCAGGGCCACAGCAAACCTGGGAAGCAAAGTCATCTTCACGAGAGGAAGGCAGGAAGAGGCAGTTCCCGCCGCAGCCTGTCACTGCACCATTCAAGTCCCCCAACTCTGGGTCATTTAGGGGCTGTCCACGCCCCCGCCCCCGCCCCATCCACGAGGCCTACCATACGGGCCATGGTGCTGCCGGTACAGGAAGGCAGTTTTCAGGCTAATCGACTCTGTGATCAGTTCACTCGGTCAAGGGGTGGAAGAGTAAACATCTTGTTTGAAAATCTACCTTTGTTACAGACTTGTTTTTAAAAGCTTATCCTCAGGAATGCTGGTTTTTTATGAGCTCAGCTACAGGCAAGCAAATCCCCAGAGACAATCTATCACCTACACCAATCTCCCCCAAACCCAGCACCGGAGGAAAAGGGACAGGAAGTGACTGTTCCTGGAATAGCACCTTTTCTCTCAACTTAGAGCTGCACATTCTTCTCGTCACCCTGTGACCTGCCACAGCGCCTTCCCCGGGTCTATGGCAGGGATTCAAGATCCCCACCCTGAGTTTCTACCACGGCTGCTCTGGCCACCGGCGATACCCACAAAATGTGGGCAAGCAGTGACTCAGGGGAAGGACTCGGGCTCACCCCAACAATCACTCACACAATGAGAGGGCTAGGCCTCTCGGGATTTTGCTGTGTAAGTCATCACACACTTCCCAGGAACATCCTGGGAAGATTCCGTGGAACATGAGTGTATTCGAACAGGAGTGAGAAAAGGAAGGAAGTACAGAGCGAGCAAGGGAAGAGCAACATCAAGTGTGTTTATCTTTGTGGTTTACAAAGACGCCTCAATGCAGCGTCTGTGCACTTGAAGTTCAAGAGTTCTATCTGATCCCTAGTTCAAAAGATGAAAGGATAAGAACTACCCCTCCTTTTGAACAATTTCAGTTTTTAATGGGAAGGAGGCCCAGGAGAAGCCTAGGCAGCTTAAGGCAGCATTTTTAAATTCTGACCTTCGTGTCCCTTCAATAATCGTGCGTAGACACTGCTTGAAAACATCTTCAAATGGACTTGTCAGGAGACAGTTCTGCAAGAAAAGATTTAGAGGGTGGACATTTGGCGATGATTCATTTGTTTAACATTAGATGACCCCACGTACCAGCTGTTGAGCTAAGAGCTGAAGGGGGTGCAAAGGAGGACAGCTCTCTGTCCTCAAGGAGCGGGGTCCAGTGGGGACAGGAAAGGAGATCGGGAAATAATTAATCCTCTTGAATATAAGCTGAAACACTAAAAGGATGAGCATCTGGGTAGATGTCCGGGAAGGGCCAGTTGTGTTAGTGCATCAGGGACAGCAGGACTGGGCCACGGAGCTGAGGGAAGCGGTGTAAGGGACCTCCCTGCATCTGTGCCGACGCCCTCTGGCCTTGGTGTCAGGCGTCACAGAGGAACACCAGGACTCATGTATTTGTATTTCCCTCCCCAGCTTCCTAATGGCCTTGGATTCTGGTGAAACGAAGCCCTCACATTCCCTATCTTTATTTAAATTCCCACTACAATGTCGTTCTGACGACCTATAGGGATTAGATGCAGGGTAACGCCAAGAGATGAAAATAGCCCAGCCAGTGTGTCTCAGTGGTTGAGCCTCGAGTCAGGAACCAAGAGGTTGCGGTTCGATTCCTGGTCAGGACACATGCCCAACTCGATCCCCAATAGGGGGTGGGCAGGAGGCAGCCGATCTATGATGTTTCTCTCTCATCAATGTTTCTATCGCTCTCTCCCTTCTTCTCTGAAGTCAATAAAAATATATTTTAAAAAATAAAACAAAATAAAAAATAGCCTCGGGTGAGGACTAACAACAAAAACAATAAAAACATAAAGTAAAACAAAAAGAGATGACTAACACTGAGGGCACAATTGAATGCAAGTATCCACCACCCTCCCCTTCATCCCAGTCACTTACCTCAACCTGCTCATGCTTAGCATCCAGGAAAGGGCCAAACTACAGATGAGGGCGACGGAGAAACGAAAGAACCAAATCAGAACCACGTGCGTCCGTGAGCGCCTTCATAACCCCTCCTAGCAGTTCTTCTCCGTGCCCATCTGTCCTGTCAAGGCTGCGTGTAGAGCCTGGGACAGTTAGCAGATGGGGTGGGTGCCCCCAGCCAAGATCAGACAGAGGCCGTGAGCCCTGGAAGCAGGGAGGCCCCCATGGCCCCATAACCAGGGTACAGCCTCCTACCATACTGGGCTTTTTCCTAACCTTCTAAACCAGCGGTTCTCAACCTGTGGGTCGCGACCCCTTTGGGGGTCAAACGACTCTTTCACAGGGGTCGCCTAAGACCATCGGAAAACACATATATAATTACATATTGTTTTGTGATTAATCACTATGCTTTAATTATGTTCAATTTGTAACAATGAAATTGGGGGTCACCACAACATGGGAATTATATTAAAGGGTCGCGGCATTAGGAAGGTTGAGAACCACTGTTCTAAAACCTAGCAAGGGAAACCTACCACCTGCTAACAGCAGTGCTTTGCACTTAAAAAGAGGACAGTTCAGAGCTTGGAGTAATGACACAGAGGCCAGGATCCTGCACAGACAAGGAAGGATGGAAAGACCCTGGGCTTTTAGATTAAATTAAGGCCTGTGGACATGTACACCTCTCCAAAGCTGCAGATGAAGAACTAAAAAATATTTTTAAAAGAGAGGAGAGAAAAAAAAAAAAAGGGGAGGAGAATCCGAAACGCTTCCTAAGAATTTAGACCCGCGCTGGGTCTTTTTCTGAAGAACTGCGGGTCTTCCCACTGGTGCCTGTCTGAGCGAAGCTGTCCCGGGAGGGCCTCCTACCAGGATGCAGACATCCGGCCGGTCACGGTTGATGATGGTGATCAGGTCAAGCAGGGGGTCATACGTGATGCTGTCGGATGTGGTGTATGGTCCACAGGCCACCAGGACCATCTTTTGCTCAAAATCTAAGAGAGAAAGGATGGTAAGGAGTGGAGTAGAAGATCCTGGGACGGTGGGAGAAAGGACAAGTAGGGAGAAATGGCACTGGGTTCAATCAATCGAGTCTCCTTGTGTGTGCAACTCAGGAAACCCAAGAGGAGTAAGACCACATTCCAATCCTCACAGAATCCTCCACCAGCAGGTGCACAGGTGGGTATGCAAATAACTGGACCACATGACAGGCACGCTCCTAGCAGCGCACGGGAGTGGCGGGAGGAAAGCGGCAGCCAGGAGAGTACTGATCAAAGTGAGATGTGCTTATACTTCCCCCTAACTTTTCTTTTTAATCCTCACCCGAGGCTGTTTGTTTGGAGTTTTGTTTTAATTTATTTTTAGAGAGAGAGGAAGGGAGAAAGACAGAGAGAGAGAGACACTGATGTGAGAGAGAAACACTGATGTGAGAGAGAAACACTGATTGGTGGCCTCTCTTGCCCCAAATGGGGATCGAACCTGCAACCTTTTGGTGTATGGGAAGATGCTCCAACCAACTGAGCCACCTGGCAAGGGCTCCCCCTAATTTTTTTATTGTGGTAAAATACACATAACACAGTTTACCATCTTAACCATCTTAATATTTCAGTGGTATTAAATAAATAAATTCACAATGTTGCGCAACCATCACTACCACCCGTCTCCATAACTCTTCATCTTGTAAAACTGAAACTGTCCCTGAACAGGCTGGGGTGCAAGGCTGGGAATGAGCAGCTGTTGGGGGATGGGGTGCAGGGGTGCTGTGCTCTGGCCACTCCTGTGTTGCCCTTTTCCTCACAGCATCTGCTTTCCTTTGGAGAACCAGCTGCCTCCTCCATAAAGCAGTCTTGGGAGGGAGGGGCTGTAAATTAGGTGCACTGTCCTCCTCTGGCCACGGGACAGGCATGTGACCCAGTGCCAGCCCTTCTTACTCTCCTCCCAGGTTCTGGAATCTCAAGGTGAATGATCCAAGGAGAGAAAAAAGGCTGCAGCTGACCTATTCCAGCAGAGGTGACCGGATGAGACAGTGGGGAATTCCTGCTACCTGGACACCTAGAGTTGCTAGCTCCTATTCTGGTTCTAGCCTGGATTTCTAGCCACCTGTCCAGTCTGTGAGCTACCTGGACTTCCTCTAACAAATGCTCTTTTTCTTAAGGTGGTCTGAACCAGTTTCGGTAGCTTGCAACAAAACAACAAAATCCAAAGATCCCGGACTTCTTAACATGCAGCTGCAACAAATTACCACAATTAGTGACTTAAAACAACACGCATCTATTTCACAGTTCTAGAGGTCAGAAGTCCTAAAATCAAGGTGCTGGCAGGGCTGTGTTCCTTCTGGAGGTCTGAATCTGTTTCCTTGACTTTTTTCACTTCCAGGGCCACCCATATTCCTTGGCTCATGGCCCCTCCTCCATCCTCAAAGCCAGCAGCCTAACATTTCTAGCCTCAGAAGCTGAGCCTTCTGCCCTCCCTCTTAATGACCCGTTACTACACTGGGCCTCCCTGGATAATCCAGGTAACTCAGCTCAAGAGCCTTCACTTGTTCACATCTGTAAAGCCCCTTCTGCCGTAGAAATAACAAATTCACAGGTAACGATACCATGAACTGAGACAGAGAACTAAACGGGAAGAGTAAGTTTCATACAGAGCAGGCGGCAAAGTTAAATTTGGTTCTGCGGTGCCTGCAGGAGATGTAAACCCAGGGTAACTAGCAAGTGCCCGGAGGGCAAGACCCACATCTTCCTCTGTGTCCAGGAGTGCCTCGCTCCATACCCTGCTCACATCACTGACACCACACTCAGCTGCTTCCAAAGGCTTCCCTGGCACACAGCTCAGGCTCTGGGCATCTCAGCCTCCTTCCTTCCTCCTCCCCTCCCCTCCCCTCTCCTTCCCTCCCTCCCTCCCTCCCTCTCTCTTTTTCTTTCTTCTTTGCTAATCCTCATATAAGAATATTTTTCCATTGATTTTTAGGGAGAATAGAAGAGAGAGGGAAAGACAGAGAGAAACATCAATGTAAGAGAAAACACACCAATTGGTTGCCTCCTGCACGAGCCCTGAACAGGGCCCGGACCAGGGAGGAGCCTGCAACTGAGGTACATGCCCTTGATCAGAATTGAATCCAGGACCCTTTGGTCCGCAGGCAAACGCTCTATCCACTAAGCCAAACTGGTAGGGCAACCATGTTCATTTCTTTTCATTCTCTGAAGCTGACCTAACACCACCATGCTACTCATACTGCCATAAACACGTTTTCTGATAAAATGCACAGTATCATCAATTCCTAAATTTCATTCCTCATTCTATGTTGTCGCCAAGAACCACCTCATACACTATTAATGTGTATGGGTGGTGGCCATCTCACTGTGAATCCTTAATAGTCTTCTTTCCTTACAAAAATGTTTTAAGCCCTAGCCAGTTTGGCTCAGTGGATAGAGTGTCAGCCTGCGGACTAAAGGGTCCCGGGTTCGATTCCAGTCTAGGGCACATGCCTGGGTTGCGGGCTCGATCCCCAGTAGGGGCATGCAGGAGGCAGCTGATCAATGATTCTCTCTTACTGATGTTTCTATCTCTCTCTCCTTCTCTGAAATCAATAAAAAAATATTTTTAAAAAATGCTTTAAAATATTTTGAAGCAAAGTTTGTTAAAATTTAGTTTTGTCTTTTCCCATCTGGTTTAGTTACCAAACAACTCTAGGCTCTCTTAGAAATTCATCTAATTTTTTAAATGAACTTTTATTTTGGAATCACCTTAGACTTATAGCAAAGACAGCACAGAGTTGCTGTGTGTATGCTTTTCACCCAGTGGCCCTGATGGCGGCATCTTTCCTACGTTTGTCAAAAGGAAGGAATTAGCGCCGATATCACTGCTAACGGTTCCTGACTCGATGTGGATGTCACTAGTTTTCCAGTAACGTCCCTTTTCCAGGATCCAATCTAGGGGACCACATTACATTTAAAGAAATTCTTTTTTAAAAAGCTCCTAGTTTTCCCTTTTCAGAGCAACCTTCAAATACCTATTAACATTAGCATTGAACGACACGCCTCCGTGCTCAGAACCCAGGTGGCCAGACCCCTGCCTCCCACGGGGCCGCCATCGCTGCGGCTTCCTCCTCCATCCCTG
Organism: Myotis myotis; assembly: GCF_014108235.1. Classification (NCBI taxonomy): domain Eukaryota; kingdom Metazoa; phylum Chordata; class Mammalia; order Chiroptera; family Vespertilionidae; genus Myotis; species Myotis myotis. Next base: position 78,941,426 of record NW_023416314.1, read on the forward strand.
CGGCACTGCACTCCTGGGCCCTGGCCCACCCCGTCAGTGCTGGCACAGCAGTGCTTGAACCCAAACTTACCTCCGTCCTCTTCAGTGGGCTGATAAAATGGAAGTGGGACGCCCTTAAAAACAGGAGAAACAAAACTGAGGTCATGCTCCAGGCATCGCCTTGGTAAGGAAAAGGGTGGGCACCGAACGGGGCATGTTTGCAGTTGTCTGGCTCCATGGGGCTAAAGGCTCACAGAGCTGATGTTATCTGCCGCTTTTCTATATTTGCTCAGAGCGACAAAGAAACCCAGAAAATGGGAGGTCACAGCAAACTCATAGGACACCCAGCAAAAAGTGGGAGCAAAGTGGGAGTGTCCTAAGGAAGGAGGGGAGAGCGGGGTGTCTGCTACTCTCCCTGCATCCTATGAAAATCTGCGGAAGATTATTGCCTAGAGCAGGGACCGGTAAACTGCGGCCTGGGCCAAATCTGGCTACCACCTATTTTGTAATAGGCACACAGGCACTCATGGGTTTACACGTTGTCTATGGCTGTGGTTATTAAATATTTACTCTCTGGCCCTTTACAGAAAGTTTACTACCCCTGGCCTAGAAGTAGGTTCCCACTCCAGAGAGAGAATTGAGAAGCAAGTAAATAGGCTCTTCAAAAGGACAAATTGCACATCCGTGCCTGTGGCGGACCTGGAGGGAGGGCGGGGGACCATGGTACCTCGTAGAGTTTAGTGGCAACAAGCTGTCTACCAGTGGTGTTGATCCCTTCCATAACTACAACCTGAAAGACAAGAAGCAAAATAGGGGAGATAAACGAGAGGTCAGGAATAAATTATTTTGATGTAATTAAAAGTATTGTCCAGCTACTCTCATTTTGTAATTGTAAACTTGGCAGTATTTTTGTAGAAACCAAATTAAGGGGGTTGTATTAGTAATAATAATTATGCTTTACACGATGACCTAACTTTTACAACAACCCTATGAGGTAAGAAGTATTCCTCTTTCACAGATGAAGCCACTCTGGCTAAGTAAAATGGCCACAATCACACACCTCACGGGGTGGAGCTGGGATCTGAACCTGGGCCTCGGATTCCAGAGCCAAGATCAGAGCACATGAGGGCAAATCGGAATCCCCTCACCGGTGTCCGCTGCTGGGCCTGTGCCCCAGGCACATCTCAGGGCAGCGGAGGCTGAAAGTCAGGAGCAGAGGCCAGCAATGAAAAGCTTATTCCTCCAGCCACAGCCCAGCACACAGACTGCAGAAGAAAGAGCATGCCGCGTCCCGTCTCACCTGCCCGGGAAACAGGGAGTATTCTTTGAGCTCAGATAAATCCACTGGAACTCGAGCACCACAGGAATGTTCTCGGTCTCCCTCCAGAATCACCGACTTGTTGTTCAGCTTCCCATTGCTATCACAGCCAATCTGGCCCAGCAGCGTGACAGGCTCCTGCGGAAGGAAGGTTGCAACAAAAGAACGATACAATCTTTGGGACAGAAGCTCATCTTCTGAAGTCAACAGGGTGAATAGCAAAGCAACACCCAAGTAACAACACACCTTATTTTGGCGGGTATCATTTTTCGCTAGTGATGAGCGTCATCACCGACTCTTCAGGGGTGTTAGAGCTCTTAAAGGGGTCCAGTCTGCCCACCTAATGCTTGAGACCCTCTAAGTGGCACCATTAAGCTTGAGCATCTCTATGAAGGGGAACTTGCCCCCACACCCCGAGAGCAGCCCACTGCATCTCCGCATAGCTATAGCTGTTAATAATAGCTCACATGTATTGAGCGTACTAAATACCAGGCACTGTTCTAAAGGCTTACGTGTATTAACTCATTTAGTCCTCACAACAGCTGCGAGGGGGATACTATTACTGCACCCATTTTACTGACGAGAAAACTGAGCAACAGAGACACTAGATTATTTAGTCACGGTTAAACAGTGAGTGAAGCCTGGCTTTGAAGCCTGGAAGTTTGGCTCTATTGCAGGGGTGGGGAACATCCGGCCCATGGGCTGTATGAGGCCCGCGAAATCATTTGGTCTGGCCCTGCCAAGGCATTAGGGGTGAGTTAATTAAATGCTTAACCAAGTATAACAGGTTAATTTTTTTTGGGGGGGGAGGGGGGGCGGTGTGTGTGTGCTAATTTTTCAGTTGATAATTTTGTGTGGCCTGTGAATGATGTTATAAGTACCCAAATGGCCCTTGGCAGAAAAAAGGTTCCCCACCCCTGCTCTACAGTCATATCCTTAACCACACACTATGCTTACTGCCTCTTAACCGGAAGTTCTTCGTTAAATTGAGCTGAAATTTCTCTTCCTGTGGCTTTTTCTGTCCTGTTCCCATTCCTTGGGGCAAACTGAGGAAGTCTAATCTTTTCCCACAAGATCATGCATCCTTGTCCCCCCTCCACTACTTCCTTCCAGTTCCTCCCAAACTTCCTCATATCACATGGTTTCACATTATCTTCTCCAACTGGTCATTCTTCTCAGAACGAAAACATGACCGAGGTACCTTAAAGACTCTTCTAGAACACAGCTCCCTCTAGCAGCGGTTCTCAACCTGTGGGTCGCGAACAATGAAAATACATCCTGCATATCAGATATTTACATTACGATTCATAACAGTAGCAAAATTACAGTTATGAAGTAGCAACGAAAATAATTTTATGGTTGGGAGTCACCACAACATGAGGAGCTGTATTAAAAGGTCGCAGCATTAGGAAGGTTGAGAACCACTGTTTCGAATGCACTGGCACATATGCCAGATTAAACCACGATGTAAAGACACTACTGGCAGCAGCTAGTTCATAACAACAGAGACCAAACAAGGAAGAGACTGTGAAACCCGTTTCTGGAACTCCTATCCTTGCTGTTGTCCTCACAGTCTGACACTGAATGCTTAAGGCCCTCCATCTTTGCTGTGTGCAGGATCCGAACCCAAGTGCAAAGACAATGACTGTGTCATAAACCAGAGAGGATTTGTAAGTCTTTCTTCAAAAGGACCCATTTTACCAAATCGAACCAGGGTAGATGTTCTGACTAGCATGTAGACAAGAAGTGAAAAGGGACACAAGAGGATGCTTTTCACCAGGGATTAAACAATATAGTATTAGTTAGGAAGGACTATTGGAACAATTCTTACTTGTGCTGGAACTAGAACAGGAGTAAAAGCCTCAATCTTGTAATGTTCCTTGAGTTCACTGCCAAGTTCTTCTATCTTACAGGTCAGAACTGAAATCCCAAGGGGAAAACATATTGTGTTTAAGACATTGCACTTGCCAAAAAGAGAAAATACAGCACATTGTCAAACATTAACGCCAGTCATTTTACAGAAGCAGGAAGGGTGCTTAGGCGATCCGGCCAGTTTATACTTTCTAAAGCCCTAGCCAGTTGCCTGATACTTGCTGCTGAAGCTGGCCTTCCTCCTGGCCACAGGGGGTCTCGTGGCCCAGTCCCAGGGGCAGCATGGTCCCCACCCACAGCCTTCCTGTTACTCAGGTCATCCGTGAGGACCAGGGCAAGTCAAGCCAACCTGGACAGTCGCCCATTCTTTACCAGGAAGAAGCCATAAATGTTTCTGCTTTAATACTTTAATTGGCTTCCTTTACATAGTTTAAGTAGTTGTTACTGGGAAATGGTTATGTGCTTTTCCTTTAGCACTTTTCTTTAGCAAACGGAAGTCACTTGGGAGAATTACTGAGAGTCATCTCATGTCCCTGCACTAATAGGGGCCCCAGAGGACACCTACGAACTTGCGTATTCAAAGGCAACCCTGGAACTTGCTCTGCAGCCTAGCTGACGCTTTGCTCCTTACTCTAAACCCTTCCAGGTGGTTTTATATCCTCCAGAATTTCAAAGGGAAAAACAATCACCTTCTCGAATATCTGGGAGCTTCTGGAACATGAACTTGTAGCTCCCAGTTAGTGATTCTGGACACCCCAAGACCTTCAGGCTGATGATACCGGCTCCTCCTCTCCCGGACCAAGACACTCCCTGTGCTGAGCCGAAGGAGGTAACCACTTCTCCACGGTTATTTCTCGAGTTATATTTCTGGGAGGGAGTAGCACTAATTGGAAGCAAAAGAGATGAACATTACTGTGTTCATCTTTAAAGAGAGGGTAGTAAAATGAGGCTGCCTTTTGGAAATGGGGATTGGAGAGGTATCAAGCTGGGGTTTGTAAATCTAATCAGCTTAATGGGGTCAGACATACCCAGACCTTTAAGGAATTTCAGGAATGAGGGGCTGAGGAAGACCAAGTTGAGCAATCCCAACCATGGTAGAGAAGTTTAGAGACAGAGAGATATTTTATAAGGTCGTTCTCCTGGCTTAAAACTAAACAAAGGAAACGAAACCCAAACTCTGAACTGATTAGAAAGCAAACTTCGAGTACCATTTTCTTTCCTTCTTGTGAATATTTAGCATTAGAACATTGTCAGAGCCTGGAACTTGGGACAAGCCAAAGGTTGCTGTGCATGTATATATTCCCTCGCCATATAGTTCAAGGTGGAAACAACAACAAAATGAAGTTAAGTGAAATGAACCAACTTCCCAGTGTCCATGGCAGTGGAGATGTAATGAATCTGGTCAGCTGGTGAACAAATTCCCATTCTGCAAGGCTCAACTGACATGCTCTCACATTTCCACTCCCCAGGGGTAAAGTACACCTCCAAGAACACTGACGGTGCTACCCGCTTAGATGACAGTGAGGCCTTCTAATCCTTTGGCTGTGAACATAACTTGCAGAGGTCTATTTAAAACAGGCTTATTTAATGCTCCGAAACTCTGCAGGAACCAGCTGTACGTGGGCCCCACAGCAAGCGGGGCCATCGCTCCGTCTTTCCACAGAGAGGCTACAGAAAATGACTCAGTTAATTATCTCCATCTCCAGGGCTGCCTCCACCTGAATAATTTAGAAGTTACTTTCATAAATTACAGAACCAGTTTCTGATGTCAGCTTTATTAGCGTGCATTTAAAAATGACTAGGCAGCGTATCCCTGACTTCTCCAAGCCCCTCCCTGGCAAGCTCGTGGGATGTCTGTGACCGCCGGCCCTTTAAGGCGCTGAAACACACGAGGTCAGCTGTACAGAGATCTACAGGTTTCAGAGGACTGCTTGTTCAGAGATACGACCCCTGTAGTAGTGCTGGCCCACCTACGAGAACCACTTCTATACACCAAGTTTCACAGGCGCCTCTGTCAGTCAGAAAGTTCGCTTCTAAAAAATTTGACAACTCCCCAAAGCAGCAGTGGACCACATGAAAGTCCAATTGTCCTTTAGAACCCAGTGAGGGCTCATCTTGCCCGACTGCCATCACCTCCTTTCTACAGCAACAGGAATCTTAAGCTCTGCTTGCCTAGAAGTGATGCAAAGTTGAGGTGGTGACCCTGGCAGCCAGCAGTTCCCTAGACCAGGGGTGGGGAACGTCTGGCCCACGGGCCATAGGAGGCCTGCAAAATCATTTGGCCCTGCCAAGGCATTAGGGGTGAGTTAATTAAATGTTTGACCAAATATAGCAGGCTCATTTTTAAGTTGATAATTTTGTATGGCCCTCGAAAGGGCCCTTGACAGAAAAAGGTTCCCCACCCCTGCCCTAGGCCGTTAGCAGTTCTGTTCCTCAGCCTCATCCTACAAACCTTTCTTCCATGCAGCACAGCCCTCACCTATGGAATTCTCTCATATGAGACATGTCATTTACGGATTTCAAAAAATCACGTATGATCTCTGTGGATTCGCGTGCAGAAGGGGCTGCAGGGACAAAACACCAATTAAGTCAGTGCAGATCCACAGTGACAAGAAAACTCTCAGAAGCCAGCTGTAACCTGAGGTGGCACAATAACAGGTTATGCAACATTATGAACAAAGAAACGTGCTTTTCTTTTCTAAAAACAAGTAACTACTTTAGATTGGAAAAAAAAGAAAAAGAAACCCAACGACACACGGACTAACAGAGAGCAGGTGAAAGGCGCTGCGCCTCCGCTGGCCGGACTGGGAGGACTCAGACGCCTGAATAGACAGGTTGTTTCCAGTCAAGATATCAGTTCCTGATCTAGGAAACGAGCCCCAGAAAAGTGGGTGGAAAGTGAGTTTCCTGAATTACTGTAAGAAACAGTAATTTTCCACACAGGAAGAGAACGCAGGGAGGGCACAGGACAAGAGGCTCTCCAGCCAGTTCACGGCGGCGGGTGTCCGTCCACCCCATTCAATAAGTTACCCCCCCTTTAATTTAATGGTGGGGTTAGCCTCCACCAGGTAACCAGAGAAAGGGGAGGGCCGGCAGGCTTTCTGGCAGCCGAATTAATTCCTACCTTGGAGAGAAACTCGATGGTGAGAGGAGCACCTGGGGGCTGCGGGCAGACACCCTCCTTTTTGTTAGGGGAGTTTCTGGGGTGGTGACAGCTCGCTTCTGAGAACCCTAGAAACAAAATAGAAAACAAAATCCCAATCCCTCTAGACTCAGTTACTAATTAAGTGTACAGTTCCTTAAGACTGGGTCTTTTTTAAAAAAATTTCTTTTAAAAAATATATTTTATTGATTTTTCACAGAGAGGAAGGGAGAGAGATAGAGTTAGAAACATCGATGAGAGAGAAACATCGATCAGCTGCCTCCTGCACATCCCCCACCGGGGATATGCCCGCAACCCAGGTACATGCCCTTGACCGGAATCGAACCCGGGACCTCTCAGTCCGCAGGCTGACGCTCTATCCACTGAGCCAAACCGGTTTCAGCAAGACTGGGTCTTAAAGTCCCATCTGCCAAGCACAATCCCATATAGAAATCTTCAGCAATTGTAAGCCAGCATTTATCAGAATACTGACCCCATGTTGAAAGCAATTATGAAAAAGTGCCAACCTTTCCCAAAAGGACTGCCAAGCAGGCATCTGTCCTGTCAAATCATGCATGTGGTCACCTTCTTCCCCACCTCTAACTGCTTTAGAACAGCTGTGAGTTTAACAACGCATGGGTTTTGACCTGCATGGACCCATTTTCCTGAGAAGGGATGGGGCCATGTTACTACTTATTTTGGCAAAGTCTACCATTTGCAAAATTAGAGAAGGGAATGACTAAGGCAGAAAACATGGTTGAGCTCATACTTGGAGAGTATTTAGCAAACACCTCATTGATGGTCATTTTTTGGTTTTTGCTCATCAGCAAGAATCCCAGGATATGCCCAGAATGGAGATGAAACCCGTAGTCCAGAGACCTATTGCTCCCCAAAGTCTGGGATAACTGACTGACAGAGCTAAGGCAAGCCCTTGCCCGGGCTGCAACCAGGAGGCCAGCTAGTCTGCCCTTGGGCTCCTCCTGGCTGTGTATCTGAGTCATGCACCAAAGCAGCCTCCTGTGGCAACTGCGAGGTGGACACTACAACAACCATTATTTAATATTCCTTTCCTGTATTTTAATATTTTTCCAACTAAAAATACAAATTCTAATAGTTACCATTTTAGTTTAAATATAAACCTTTGTTTAAGTACTATGTATACTGATTTTTTGGTCTATATTAATTACCAGAATTTTCCCACAATGCCACAATCTTTTTTTAATCTTCACCAGAGGACATTATTTTTCCATTGATTTCTAGAAAGTAGAAAGGAGGAAGAGGAGAGAGAGAGAGACATCGACATGAGAGAGAGACATTGATTGGTTGTCTCCTGCACATGCTCCTCTTGGGGCCGGGGAACCTACAACCAAGGTATGTACACGCCTTGACAGGGGAATCTAATCCGTGACCCTTTGGCCGTTGCTCTGACCACCAAGCCAAACTGGCCAGGGCCATTGCTACAATCTATCCTTTTTAGTAGCTGTATTGATTAAAGTGAACTTATCCTATATAATAAAAGGCTAATATGCAAATTGACTGACCGGCAGAACGACAGGTCACTATGATGCACACTGACCACCAGGGAGCAGATGCTCAACGCAGGAGGTGCCCTCAGTCCGCAGGCCCCAGGCCAGCCAAGGCAGGTGCTAGCTGCCACCCCCCGCAATCACCCTGCCGGTTGCCCCACAGAGGGAGGCAACGACTGGCAGCGCCAGCGAGCGGGTGGCTAAGGCAGGTGCCAGTGGGGGCCCCCCTGATCGGCCTGCCAGTCGCCCCACAGATCAGCCCTGATCGCCGGCCAGACCTAGGGACCCTACCCATGCACAAATTTCGTGCATCGGGCCTCTAGTATATAATAATTTACATAATGACTTCTCTATTGCTGGATGTATCAGCTGCTTATAATTTGGGGTGAATATAAATTATGCTGAGATTCATATTGTCACACATATAGATTTTTCTCATAATCTGGTTTATTTCCTTAGGAGAGAGTCTTACTAGGAAGAATTATTGGGTCAAAGATAGAAAAGATTTTATAGTTTTTATATATATTTTTCTCAAACTATTTTCCCAAAAGATATTTCTAATATGCAATCCTCTGTAGGACTCTAGGGCTAATGTTGTACAGGGATTATTTCAAGAGAGAGTTTGCCTCCCAGAACATGGCAAGAGGATGGTACTCTGGGAAAAGCCGGCCCTGCCAGTTGTCTCATTTCTCTAATCCTCAGCCCTTGTCATAAAACCTGATTGTCAACAAGTCAACTGCCCTCATACCCCTCAGGGATGTGCTCACTCTGCCCAAGGTCATGAGATTCACTATTACCACTACCCGCGTTATTCACTTGTAATGAGAAATACAGTGGGTACCCTATCCTCATATAAGCACATTCTCACACCACACGGGAACCCAAATTATACCAAAGATGCCAGTTTATTAATTTACTAGAAATTTTATGCCAATGGTATGGGAACTTCATATTCTTAGGTTAATACAGCCTTTCCTGTCAGGCAGGACATGTGGAAACCCAAATTATAACAAGATTTATGGTGAGCATGTAGGCAAAAGAAGAGCTGCCAAGTGCACAAATCAAATATTTAATGACGATAAGCAAGCCCACTGACATTCACCACTTAACTGGAATACACTTGCCCAAGACCTGACAAGGGTCAGGCAACCTCACCTGGCACTGACTGTGTGGAACTACTGATGCATGGTGTACAATGATTGAGCAGTTTCCACGAGATGGGTACTGTTCTCAGCATATGACATATCTCTAGCCCAGACCATATTGTATCTTCTCTGAGCTTCAGACGTGTATTTCAAATTGTTTGCGCATTTCAATCCACTGACTGAGCTCTGATTCCATGGTCACAGATTTTGATTTATAATTGAGTCTCCTAAGTACCTCTATGGTAGGAATGGGTGTCCCCATGTGGCACCTCAGTCTTTGAGAGGGTACACACTTCAACAGTAAATTTGCATCCGACTTACACATCGGAATACTGAGAGCCGGGTTACCACGAGTCAATTCCCAAGAATATGGTTAATTCTGGATATACAGGCAAGTCAGATACATTCTGGAACTGCGAAGCTGTCAATCAGATCAACAGGATGGTGGCCCCAACAGGTTTTACAGTTCTGCTTGATGCTACCTGGAGAGCCACCCAGTTGTCCTCTTTTAGACGGTCTGTACTTCAACAACCACTGCTGTGCCAGGCACTGGGAGAACAGCAGTGATTAAAGCAAAATCTCTGTCCTCGCGGAGCTTACACTCTAATGGAGGGAGACAGACTAAACCAAAGAGCAAATATATAACATGTCTCATGGTAGTAAGTTCTATGGAGAAAAATAAAGCAATAAAATAAAGGAGAGGCTTGGGCCAGTGCGGCTCAGCTGGTTGAGCACCGTCCCATGCACCAAAAGGTCACTTGGTTCAGTTCCTGGTCAGGGTGCGTATTGGAGGCAACCAATCAATATTTCTCTCTCACATCAATGTTTTTTTCTCTCTCTAAAACAATCCATCCCATATAATAAAAGGGTAATATGCAAATTAACCCTAACAGTATGACGCTGACACGGTGCACTGACAGCCAGGCGGCAGATGCTCAATGCAGGAGCTGCCCCCTCGTGGTCAGTGCGCTCCCACAGGGGGAGCTCCGCTCAGCCACAAGCCAGGCTGACGGCTGGGAGTGCAGCGGTGGGTGGGAGCCTCTCTTGCCTCCTTGGCAGCACTAAGGATATCCGACTGTGGCTTAGGCCTGCTTCCCGCAGGGAGTGGGCCTAAGCTGGCAGGTGGACATCCCCCAAGGGGTCCCAGGCTGTGAGAGGGCGCAGGCCGGGCTAAGGGGACCCCCTCTCCCCTGAGTGCACAAATTTTTGTGCACTGGGCATCTAGTAAAACTATATTAAAAAAAAAGAAAAGAAAAGAGCCCTAGCTGGTTTGGCTCAGTGGATAAAGCATTAGCCTGTGGACTGAAGGGTCCCAGGTTCAATTCCAGTCAAGGGCATATGCCTGGTTGCGGGCTCAATCCCCAGTAAGGGGCGTGCAGGAGACAGCCAATCAATGACTCTCTCTCATCATCGATGTTTCTACCTCTCTCTCTCACTCCCTTACTCTCTGAATCAATAAAAATAAAAAATTAAAATAAAAAGACGGTGTTACAGCCAAAACCGGTTTGGCTCAGTAGATAGAGCGTCGGCCTGCGGACTGAAAGGTCCCAGGTTCGATTCCGGTCAAGGGCATGTACCTGGGTTGCGGGCACATCCCCAGTGGGAGATGTGCAGGAGGCAGCTGATCGATGATTCTCTCTCATCGATGTTTCTAACTCTCTATCTCTCTCCCTTCCTTTCTGTAAAAAATCAATAAAATATATTTAAAAAAAAAAAAAAAAGACGGTGTTACAATTTTAGCCAAGTTTGTTCCCTCTGACAAAGGGACATATGAGGTGGACCTGTCTGGTGTGTTTGAAGGTGACGAGGGGCATGGAAGGAGGCCAGAAGGAATAGGGGCCAGCTCAGACAGAACCTCACACTTCAGACTCTGAATTTACGCGGTTGCTAAGTTACCAGGGAAGATGGAGAACTGGTGGAGAGCTGTGAACAAGGGAAACCTGGCCTTTCATTTGAAAGGAGCACTCTGTTTGTTTTTGTTAATCCTCATAAGAGGATATTTTTCCAATGATTTTTAGAGAGTGGAAGAGAGAGGGAAAGACAGAGAGAAATAGCGATGTGAGAGAAACACATCGACTGGTTGCCTCCTGCACAAGCCCCAACCAGGGCCCAGGGCAGGGAGGAGCCTGCAACCGAGGTACGTGCCCTTGACCAGAATTGAACCCAGGACCCTTCAGTCCACAGGCTGACGCTCTATTTACTGAGCCAAACCGGCCAGGGCTGTTAGCAACTTTACAAAGTACATTTTTAGCTTTCTTGGTCTCCACAGACACACTTAAACTATTTACTTTCTTTCTTACAATGTAATTTACTTTGAAAAATTAAGGCTTACTCCATGTTTATGTATTTCCACAAATTTATTTATTCCTCCCCTTTTGAATTTATTGGGGTGACACTGGTTAACAAAATTATACAAGTTTCAGAGTCACAATTCTACAATATAAATTTATTTTGTATAAATGGTAACTACTATTACTGAATACCTTGCTTTGGGCTTGGCACTTTACATATTCATTTCATCTTCAAGCCCTCTGAGATAGATTATTATTATTATTATTATTTATTTTATTTTATTTTATTTATTGTCTAAAGTTTTACATATGTCTCCTTTTTCCCCTCTTGACCCCCCTGAGATAGATTCCGGAGGGCAGAGCCCCTCCACGCCCGTTTCATTCATTGTGTAGCGCCTGGCACACAGTGGCTGCTCAGTAAATGAAAATGAATCCTAATTGTATACGTAAGGAAACTGCAGCTCGGAGAGCTAACAACTTACCCAAGGTCATCTAGGTCTTTTGACTCAGGCTTTGAGGACAATACTTTTCCACTACCCTACTCTCTGTTGTGCTTGAATCCAACACTAGAATTAGATTATTTAATTATAATGCCTCCACTTAGATATGAAACTATACAACCATTAAAAAGAATAGTTACGGAGAAATGGTATTTATAAAAAATCTATGATACGCTAACTGAGAAAAGCAGGATAATTAAATGTTCACAAGAACTGCCACTATGTAAAAACACATATGCATAAGGGAAGGAAGATGCATTAGAGGAAATGTGGTAGGAAATACGTGGAAACTATATGAGTGGTTAATTTTCTCTCGGAAATTCAAATGTCATGATGTTTTCAGAATAAAGAAAAAAACACTATTTGCAGAATGCAATTCCAAACACTGTAAACTCACCTTAGAGGGTGTGGTATAAGAGTTCAAGAGGGTCTCCTCTTCTTCCTCCACTTCAATTCTAAAAATATTGGTTAAGAAAAACAATAATAAACTTCTCAAAATCTAAGACAAGGGTTGATTAAATAGAAATCTGAACAGAAGGGACTTTTTATTTTTGTTTGTAAATTATACATGCAACTGTAAATAAATTATAAAATAGAATATGGCTTGAGGCAAAGACCTTCCACAGAAAGGATACAGCTCTTGTATGGAAACGATGTCTCTGGCTCCCGCATGCCCACTGTCCTTGGAGGCACTGTGATGGGCTTTGGACAACCTTTTGTTCAGAAACTGAGGAATAAAAGATGTTGAATATATTATTACTCCAAAGTCAAGTACTAGAAGAGGTATTTTCCACAGTCACGCGATAACTGGCATTCAAAATATAATTAAAGATATGAAATTCCTCAAAGTAAGAATTAAGAAGACACATGTTCAACTAAAAATAAAGACTTATTCTGTGACAATTTCTCTACAACAATAATAACTCTAGTAATAACACCAATTACTTGTTGAAGACCCACCACCTGCTGGGCATAGTCCTAAGTGATTTACAGCCATTTTCATGTAATTCTGACAATAATCCTAAAAAATATGCATTACTAGAACCACTGACAGAAGAGGGAAGCAAGGCTCAGAGACATTGGTCTGTCCAAGCTCACACTGGGACTGGAAGCAGGTCGATTCCAAAGCCCACACTCTTCTCAATATGTCATACTGCCTCCCCTAGAAGGCAGAAATGGAGAATTACACGATGAGTCCCTTACACTGTGCTCTTACCTCATGCTCAAAAGAGTCCACGGTCTCTGAGCGAAGGCAGTCTTTCTGTGTGCTGGTGAGGAAGGCTACGAACTCGCCTACCATTTCCTCCTCATTCTGTTCATACCGAGCACACAGCTCTGCCACTGTGGAGGGAACATTGGACAAGTGAAAACTTAGTTTATTTCTTGCAGCTTTCACCTTGAAAAGAGAAAATAACCCTCTATTTACTCAATCCATATTTATTCAGCACCTACTAGTGCCAGGCACTGTCCTAGGCATGAGAATACAGCAATGAGCAAAACAGAGAATCTTTGTCTTCATGAAGCTTACTATTGGTGGGAGACAGAAAAGGAACAAATAAATAAAATATGTAGTGTATCAGAGGGTTAAATGTGCTATGTAGAAAAGCACAGCCAGGAGAGGGATCAGGGAGATGGGGAAGGACCTGGCACTTTTACTTATTTTTTATATTTTTTTACTGATTTCGGAGAGGAAGGGAGAGGGAGATAAAAACATCAATGATGAGAATCATGGATCGGCTGCCTCCTGCACACTCCTGACTGGGGATCGAGCCCCCAGCCCGGGCATGTGCCCTTGACTGGAATCGAACCCGGGACCCTTCAGTCCGCAGGCAACGCTCTATCCACTGAACTAAACCAGCGAGGGTAGGTTTGGCACTTTTAAATACACTGATTAGGGAAGGCTTCATTGAGAAGAAGACTTTTAAGTAAAGGCTTGAAGGAAGTGAAGGAGTGAGCCAGTGTTTAAGGGAAGAGCTTTCAGGCAAACACCCCGAGGCCCAGCAAGATCAGCAAGGCCCCGTGACTGGAATGCTGGGAAGGAGGAGGCAGAATTGAGAGGGTAACGGGGGTGCAGAGTGTTTGCTACTACAACTACTCTGGGTAGTACTCTGAGCAAGTTGGGAAATCGCGAGAGGGTCTGACAAGAATAAAACTGTAACATGATCTGACTTCCACTGACTGAAGGGCACACGGGCAGAATCAGGGGAACCAATGAAGAGAATCATGGCAAAATCCAGGCGAGAGATGACGGTGGCTTGGGTCGGGGTAGTGACAGTGAAGGCAGTGACCGCGGAGGCGGCCAGAAGCGGTGGGACTCTGGAGAAGAAACATCCTGAAAGTAAAGCCAGTGGGTTTGCTGTGTGGACATGAGGTCTGAAAGAAGAAAGGAGATGATGCTGTGTTTTTAGCCTGAGCACCTGGAAGGGAGGTCGGGGAGACAACAGGAGGACTACTTTGAGGAGAGGGAGCAGACACCAGGAACTCCGTTTTAGAAGACTAGAGTTTGAGGTGCCAGTTAGACATCCAATTGGAGACGTCATGTTGGGCAGACGAGCCTGCAGTTCAGGCAAGAGGTCGGGGCTAAGATATGAATTTGGAACTCATCAGAAATCCAGGGCTGTAAAGCCACGAGACCAGGTGAGACCGCCAAGAAAGTGAGAGCATCTTGAGGCTCAGGACGGGACGGGGACGGATCTGCAGAGCCGGAATGGCAGCAGTAAGCAAGGTGGAGAACAGCCAGTGTGTCCGAGAGGCTAAGAGAAGAAAGAAAACATGAGGAACAGTGTTAAATGTTGCTGATAACTCAAGATGAGGACTGAAAATGTACCACGGACTTCAGCCAGGTGAAAGTCACTGATGACCAGGAGAGAAGCCATTTTCAGTGTAATGGTGGAGGTGAAAAAGCTGACTTTTAAGGACAAAAAAAATCGAAGACAAATCTAGACAACCCTTTTGAAGACATCTGCTGTAATTGGGAAGGAAAGAAATGAAGTGGGAAGTGGAATCAATAGAGTATTTTATTTATTTATTTTAAAATATATTTTTATTGATTTCAGAGAGGAAGGGAGAGGGAGAAAGACATAGAAACATCAATGATGAGAGAAAAATCATCAATCAGCTGTCTCCTGCACACCCCACACTGGGGCTCGAGACCACAACCCAGGCATGTGCCCTGACCGGGAATCAAACCCGTGATCTCTTGGTTCCTGGGTCAACGGCTGAGCCACACCCCGCTGGGCTCAAATCGAGTATTTTAAAGGCAGCAGTAAGAACCACATCTCTATGCTATTAGGGAAAACATCTTATATAGAGAAAAATAAAAAATATGTAAGAGCGGAGAATGACTGGAGTGATGTCCCTAAGAAGGTGAGAAGGAATGGGATTTAGGACTCAAGTGGGAGGTGTGGCTTTTGCCAGGAACATGGGGAATATATTCACTCTAACAGGAAAGAAGGCAAGGTAGGCAGGAAGACGCAAGAATAGTAACTTACTGAAGTTTACTAATAACTTCTATTTTTTCAGCAAAACAGGAAGTAAATTCATCCACTGAGAGTGGGAAGGAAAGATGTCAAAGGAGAAGGTGGAAACCAGTTGCCGGGAAGACTCAGAGGGAACACACCAGGGAAAGATGGTGTAACTGTCAGGCAATACTAGAGTCCCATTGAGGTTAGGGGCTATGAATTCCAAGCCTAGAATTCCAACGCCACGGCCAAGGCAGTCCCATGTGAGATGGAAGCCATCTTGGGCGGAAACCTTTTTCTTGTTTTGACTTAAAGCTCACATGATAGCCCTAGCCCAGTGATGGCGAACCTATGACTCATTGTTTTGGTTGATTTTTCTTTGTTAAATGGCATTTCAATATATAAAATAAATATCAAAAATATAAGTCTTTGTTTTACTATGGTTGCAAATATCAAAAAATTTCTATATGTGACACGGCACCAGAGTTAAATTAGGGTTTTTCAAAATGCTGACACGCCGAGCTCAAAAGGTTCGCCGTCACTGCCCTAGCAGGTGACAAGGGCACAAGCTCGGGGTGTGGGCTCGATCCCCAGTAGGTGGCATGCAGGAGGCAGTCAATCAATGATTCCCTCTCATCATTGATGTTTCTATCTCTCTTCTTCTCCTTCCTCTCTAAAATCAATAACGCAGCAGTTCTCAACCTATGGGTCGCGACCCCCTTCGGGGGTCCAACGACCCTTTCACAGGGGTCGCCTAAGACCATCAGAAAACACATATATAATTACATATTGTTTTGTGATTCATCACTATGCTTTAATTATGTTCAATTTGTAACAATGAAATTGGGGGTCACCACAACATGAGGAACTGTATTAAAGGGTCGCGGCATTAGGAAGGTTGAGAACCACTGCCCTAACCGGTTTGGCTCAGTGGATAGAGCGTCCGCCTGCGGACTGACGGGTCCCAGGTTCGATTCCGGTCAAGGGCATGTACCTTGGTTGCGGGCACATCCCCAGTAGGAGGTGTGCAGGAGGCGGCTGATCGATGTTTCTCTCTCATCGATGTTTCTAACTCTCTATCCCTCTCCCTTCCTCTCTGTAAAAAAAAATCAATGAAATATATATTAAAAAATAAAAAGCTCACATAATAAATGTATGACTATCATTGGGTTTCTCACTTAAGTCTCCCGTTAGGAAGAGAATGCACGGGGCATAAGGGTATTGTGGTCTCTCGTAAGAGATTAACACCTTAATGTTTAAAAAGTTCCAAGTGTTGATGAATGGTTAGGGCAGGTGCGCACTCACCCCACTTCTAAGACCGGGAACTCTCCGTCTCCCCAGAGGAGCTGCAATGGAGTCCTTACCCTGCCCAGCGCCTGACCGCACCATGGACCCCGGGACGGAGCTCCAGGCTTGGGGAAAGGAGGCTGGATCCACAGACCAGCTCGGGCTGCTCCTCTCCTGTCTGTCTCTCCGTCTGTCCGTCTGTCCCCAGCTGACACGCCCCCCAAGTCCCTTCCAAAGCTAAACTTCCGTTTTAGGAACCCACCTCCCCGGGCTCCTACCTGCACAGACTACCCACCGCTTTGCTGGGAAGAGAGGAGCCAGGGAGAGAGAGCTTCGTTTCACAGCCCCACACCTCCGGCTTCGTCCCAGGGCAGTGGTGCTCAACCTTCCTAATGCCGCGACCCTTTCATACAGTTCCGCATGGTGTGGGGACCCCCAGCCATAAAATTATTTTCGTGGCTACTACATAACTGTAATTTTGCTACTGTTATGAATCGTCATGTCAATATCTGATATGCAGGATGTCTTTTCATTGTTACAAATTGAACATAAGTAAAGCATAGTGATTAATCACAAAAACAATATGTAATTATATATGTGTTTTCCGATGGTCTTAGGCGACCCCTGTGAAAGGGTCGTTCGACCCCCAAAGGGGGCGCGACCCACAGGTTGAGAACCGCTGTCCTAGCGGCTTAACCAGTGTCCAAACTTGGAGATGCCCCGGAGCCCAGTGTGAAGCCGGCTCGTCCCCATCCACCTCGGAAACGGCAGGGACGCAACACCGTCCTTCACATTCTCATTTCCGAGCCGGGGGTCCCAGCAGTACTCGGTGAGCATTGCCCAGCCTCCACATGCCACGTCTCAAAACTCAGTTTAATTCGTCTCTCAGGCCCCGAGGGGGCTCGTCTAGGGGAGGCGGCCGTGGAGGCGCGCCCTTTGGGTCCTAGGGCCTGGCCTAGGCGGCTGGGAACCCCGAGCCGGCCGAGCGGGGAGGACCTCGGCTGGGGGCCGGGGAGGGGGCGAGGGACTCACGTCGCTCAGTCACAGACTCCTCGCAGTCCACGCCGAAGATCTCCAGCTCCTTTGTCAGCTGCTGGACGGACACGGCCATGGTGACCCAGGAGCGGGGACGGGTCCGCCCAGCTCCGACCGAGGCCAAGAAACCCACGGGAGATGGATGAGCGGGACGAGGTCCCTCTGGCCCTTTCGCCCTCTAGGGGACTGAGGCGGAAGGTGACCAAATAGCCCCAAACCGCAGGCGTCAGTCACGGAGAAACTATTTTATTTTTTCTAATGTGGAGGAAGCCCCCAAAGCCCGAATGCATGGAGCAGAAATCTCGAGAAGTCGCTCCCCTGGGGAGAACGGCCTCCTTCCTAAAAGCTCCCGCTGAGCATCTCTGTAGCCGGAACTCACCGGAGCAGCCAGGAAAAACCCGCCAAACTGTTTGTGCAGCGCACGCATGCGCGACACCAGGGTTTAACCCCGCCCCTTCCCCTCCGCTTCCTGCTGGTTCCCGGACTCCGCGCGCGTCCGAGGGCGCGTGCGCACACACTCCAGCCCGCCTGCGCGCGCACGAACCGGGCGGTGGGCGGGTCCTACAGCGGCTGCGCAGTGTCCCTCCCAAGCCGGGACCCCGCTCTTGGCGACGGAACCGCGTCTCTGTGCCAGCCTCCTGGCGAAGGCTCATGACGCACGATCATCACCCTTCAGGCCTGTGCCTTGGTGCATGTGTTCCTCCAAATGTCCCAAACATTCTGTGCCCTACCCCGGAGAGGAAGGCATGTCTTTCCTTCTCTGTCCTGGCATTTCTGCACCTCCTTCATCTTAAAAGGGCGGCTTCATTAGAGAATATGGTTGCCCTGGTTATCATCATAGTTGGCACTTTGGTCCCAGCCATAGTGATAGGTCTGTTTTCTGGATCTGGAGCGTTTTGGTAGAAAAGGAGTGGAAAGGTGACAAATGACTTAGTTTTGGAAGTTAGGTTTGGGTGCCTTTGGGATTTCCAGGTAGACGTACCCAGAGGGTGACTGAGAGCTTGGGAGTGAAGAGAGTTTAGAGGTGAAATGAAAAGAGGGCCTTCCCCCAGAAATATCTCCTAATTCCTTTTTTATAACTTACAAAATTTTTTTTTTTTTTCAAATACATTTCATTGATTTTTCACAGAGAGGAAGGGAGAGAGATAGAGAGTTAGAAACATCGATGAGAGAGAAACATCGATCAGCTGCCTCCTGCACATCTCCCACTGGGGATGTGCCCGCAACCCAGGCACACGCCCTTGACCGGAATCGAACCCGGGACCCCTCAGTCCGCAGGCCGACGCTCCATCCACTGAGCCAAACCGGTTCTGGCTATAACTTACAAAATTTTTTAAATTGCCCAGCCAGTATGCTCAGTGGTTGAGCCTCGACCTATGAAACAGGAGGTCATGGTTTGATTCTTGGTCAGGGCACATGCATGGGTTGCAGGCTTGGTCCCCAGTAGGGGGCGTGCAGGAGGCAGCCGATCAGTGATTCTCTCTCATCACTGATGTTTCTATCTCTCCCTCTGCCTCTCTGAAATCAACAACAAAAAATTTTTTTAAAATTTATTGATTGATTTGAGAGAGAAACATCCATTTATTATTTCACCTATTTATGCATTCATTGGTTGCTCCTTGTATGTGCCCTGACTGGGGATCAAACCCGAAATGTTGGATGGTCAGCAGGACACTTTAACAATTGAGCTACCTGGCCAGTTGTGTTAGGGTTAGCCCCAACCCTAACATCTTCTAATTCTTTGAGCCAAAATCTCCATTGGCTTACCTTAGATCAAATAACCTTAGGCATTACACTCTGCCAATGGGATGGTAGGCTGGTGGAAAACAGTTTGGCAGCATATATTAGGAGCCTTAAAAATGTTTATTCCTCCTTGACTCAACATTTCTTATCCCAAGAAAAGCAGCCAAAGTCCAGACAAAGTTTTATGTACAATGATATTTGTCGTGGCCTTATTTACAATATTAAAAAAAAATTTTAAAGGAAACTTCCGGAACATGCAAAGGTAGGGGTTTTTACCAAAGCAATGATTCTCAAGACTATGCCAAAGAAGCCAGACTCCCGGGGACACCTCAGGGCGTGAGATGAGAGACCAGGGCCAGGCAGAGTGAGACACCCTGTCCTGGCCTCGGTGGGGCAGTGTGGAGCTGGTTGTAGTCTGCATATTAACCACGGTAGGGAGTGGGGGCGGCCTTGTGGAGAGAGGAAACCCCTTACACTCCCCTAAAATCTCTTCCTGGCGGGGACCAAGGGCGGAGGGTGGGAGCGGTACCTGGGTATAGGCAATAAAGGGTGTATTAGCTTTCTATTGCCAAGTAATAATTTATCACAGACTTAGTGCTTAAAACATCACCCATTTATTAGTCCACAGTTCTGTGGGTCAGAAGTCTGAGCACAGCATGTCTGGGTTCTCCACCCAGCAAGGCTGAAGTCAAGGTATTGGCCAAGCTGCTTTCCTTTCTAGGGGCTTGTTCCACAGCCAGAGAAACTCCGTCTTTAAAGGGCCAGGGCTTTAGTCAGGTCCACTCAGATAATGTCCCTTTTCTTCTTTTTAAATATATATATGTATTACTGATTTCAGAGAGGAAGAGAATAGGAATATCGATGATGAGGGATGCCTCATCATTGATAAGCTGCCTTCTGCACGACCTACACTGGGGATCAATCCTCAACCACTGAGCCACACGGGCCAGGCTTGCTTTCTTTTGACTAATGTATTTAATCAGTTTATTAGTTATATCTTCTTTCCTAATCAGGCAAAAAAAAAAAATCATAGATATCCCTTATGTTCTAACGTCACTTTGTTGCTTTTTGAACATCAGAAATGTACTGCATGTGGTATGGCTTTCTGATAAAGAAAACACCTTGTTTGATGTATTGCACGAAAAAGTATAATTGCCAGTTTGCTGATTGGATTTACTTCCAAACATTGAAATTTTTGTTTCAAATGGACATTAAGGAATGTTTCAGGTCTTAGTTTTTACCCACTTAGCTCAAGTTAGGCAACGGTTTGGGAAGAGAATGAACTGTCAACATTATGGTGAAGCAAAGTGAGTACACAGAAACCTTTGTTATGAGTCATCAGTTTCTCTGAATAATGACGTATCTGCAACAAGCAAGCGCTCACCCCTTATTAATACCTGAGGCTGGGCTCTTCCCACTCACTCTGTGCAGACCTCAGCTGCCTAATTGGAGAGACCAGTGCGAAATGGAAATGATTAAGATTTTCAGGATGACAGCAGGGCATTGAACCAAATGGGGGGCCCTTCTGAGCGTGGGGTCCGGTGCAGCTGCACAAGTTGCACACCCATGAAGCCGCTGTGCTCACAGTCATTCCTGGCTAATGGCAGGGGGGCCTTTTGCTGGAAGCCAGCCCTGGGCCAGGACCACATGGGCCGGCTGCCCTCCGCTTGACTGGGCTTCTCAGCTGCTCTGTTCCTGCTCCCTGGGTCTTTATTAAAACCTCACCCCGTCCTGAGGCCGGGTGCTGCCCCGGAGACGGGAGGGGTGAGCTAGGAAACGCCCTGGCCTGGCTGGGTTCTCGCTCAGGTGGGGCTGGGTGTGGGCTGTGACAACTGACCTCGGGCTGCCCTTCCGTGCTTGCTGAAGAGGGAAGCGGCCAGGCGCAGGACCCGCCGGCCGACGAAAGTCTGTCCCGCAGCGATAACAATGGTAGCATTATTGAAGCTGTGGTTTTGGTGGTTCTTTTTTTAAAAAATTCTGTGTAGTCATCCTTTCTTGCACAGAACTGCCCTTGTCTTTTGCAGCTTATCCTTTAAGTCCATCTTTTGGTGGTACCTGCTGCCTGGCAGCACAGGGTCCGATCGGCGTGTTGATTCCACTGATGTTGCCTGTGGATCACGAATGGGGGTTTGTGGGCCTCGTGCAGTCTTCCAGTCCTCCCACCAGGCACCAGGCACCAGGCCACACGGCCCATGGGTCAGTGAAAATGTGGGCAGGTGCACCTGGGGCTGCTTTCCAGGTAAGCTCCACAGCCCGCCTCTGCCCATTAAGCAGAGTTCACTGTTCTGTGCACAGTTGGTAGCAGAGGCACATGACACCATCAACCTTCCCGGTTCCCTTAGTGCAGTGATGGAGAACCTTTTGAGCTCGGCGTGTCAGCATTTTGAAAAACCCTAACTTAACTCTGGCGCCGTGTCACATAGAGAAATGTTTTGATATTTGCAACCATAGTAAAACAAAGACTTATATTTTTGATATTTATTTTATATATTGAAATGCCATTTAACAAAGAAAAATCAACCCAAAAAATGAGTTCACGTGTCACCTCTGACACGCGTGTCATAGGTTCGCCATCACTGCCTTAGCGGCTCTTACCTGGCCCGGGCAATCTTTGATAAATGGAAGTCTCAGGCGCCTTGGCAGCCATCTCCCTGCAGCCACAAGGCCCAGTGATACTTAATGAGAAACGTAGAGATGCCTGGAGATGGTTGTCAAACACTCTTGAAAACTAACGTGCCAGCTGGTCAGTGCCTTAGGATACAAAGGCAAAGAAGTCTGGAGGTCATTTGCCAGAAAGATTATGATAAGGAGCGTCAGACGAGCGGAACCCTGTGCAGGCAGTGCAGTCTATGCATCATCATCAGAACTTGTCTTCACGTAACAGTTTCTGGCCAGTGTTTTTTGTTTTGAACACGTTAAGCGCCCAGCCTGTTTTGTCTTCCGGACAGGAAGTATAGTGTCAGTCACCGGTGACTGACTGGGCGCTTAACGTGTTAATATATTTTTATTTATTTCAGAGAGGAAGGGAGAGAGAGAAAGAAACATCGATGATGAGAGAGAATCATTGATCAGCTGCCTCCTTCATGCTCCGCACTGGGGATCGAGCCCACAACTCAGGAATGTGCCCCGACCGGGAATCGAACTGTGACCTCCTGGTTCATAGGTCACGCTCAACCTCCGAGCCACACCAGCCCGGCTGGCTACTGTTTTTTGCTAAGACCAAGAGTAGTCAAGGCTCCGTGGTTTTACCCCAGGGACTGTGACTTGTAACCTCAAGATTACTTATGCTTGTTGTAGGAAACTTCACTGTCAGAATGTTTGTTATAGAAAATCAGGTTTGTTCACGTAAAGGTATGTGTTCTCTTTGTCCTAGGATTTCATGGTATTGTTTTAATTAACTCTATCCACTGGACTAAGTTGTGTTAATTCTTTTACTGGCTAGGAAAACTATTTCTAGAGAGTGGTTCTCAAACCCAACTAAAGACATCAGAATTCTCTGGAGTGGGCACTGGCACTGATATTTTTTTAAAGCTCACAGCCGATTCCAGGATTGAGAATCACTATTTAAATTTTCTTCAAAAAAGAAAATGGTAAAAAAAAGAAAAGAAAAAAAAGAAAATGGTGTTTATAATAGATTTGTTTTTATTTTATTTATATATTTTTAAACAAACTGAGGACACTTGAAAAAGTGCCCTTTTATTTTTAATTTTTATTTATGTGTTTATTTTTATTAATTTCAGAGAGAAAGGGAGAGGGAGAAAGAGAGAAACATCAATGGTGAGAGAGAGTCATTGATCAACTGCCCCCTGCATGCCCTCTACTAGGGATTGAGCCCACAACCCAGGCAATGTGCCCTGACCGGGAATCAAACCGTGACCTCCTGGTTCATAGGTCGACGCTCAACCACTGAGTCATGCCGGCCGGGCACAGATTGGTTTTTAAAATACATACAAAATCTTGCTATTCTACCTGGATTTTCCATTTAGTTTTTCTACCTCCTCCTCAGCGTTCAGCAGTGACAGATCACTTTTGTTTTTAGTGTCCTATTTCATTCACCCCAATAATGTGAACTGAGCACTTACTATGTGCAGGCCACAGAACCAGGCCAAGATGGCCTAACTCTGCCTTCAGGGAGCCACCGGGTGAGACCAGCATGTAAATGGATCCATTACAACACAGTAGGGAGGATATATAAGGAGCATGACTGGAGCCTAGAGGTAGGCAAGGGGTTGTCAGGGAGTGCTTCCTGGAAGAGGTGACTCCCAAAGTGAATCTTAAAGTATGACCAGGCACAGCAGCCCTCCGCCTTTCAAATTTACTGATCTGCTGAGGGCTGTGAGTTGAGAACAATTCAGGCAGGAAAGCTCATGTATCGGGTTGTTGAAAGAGAGGTTACTTCTAAGGGAGGGCCTGGGGGATTGGTGCATGAAGGCCAGGGCCTTGGGACAGTGTCCGGCGGAGTTTCACTCCAGCTCTGCTCCAAGGGCGAGGCTGCTGAAAGACTGACCTTGGCGAAATGTCAGGTTGCGGTGTTTTTTGCCCAAACTATGATATTCCTACTTCTTCCCTAGATTGTGCTTTTCCTCGGACTGTAGGGGACTGTTTATCTTGTTTGATTCCCTGGAAACTCTAGGAGGAAGGGGTTAGACAAGGAAACTTGCCCAAGGCTACCCAATGGGCCAAGATTTGAATCCCTTATGAATCTAATCTGAATTCTGGTGAAGGTCAGGGTCAGGAATGCAGGTACACATCGAACATCTGGGCTGGAAATGATCTGAGGTCAGAGGGGAGCTATGCTATGCCAGGGATTCACCCTCTGTATGTCTTCTGCAAAGTGATATCGCTAGAATGCAACCATGGGTAGAGGTCTCTCCATCGCCCGGGACTGGCTTCATCGTTTATTCATCAACTATTTATTGAGCGGGTACCATCTGCGAGGCCCACTGCGAGGGGCAAGCAGGCTCTGGCATGGGGACATGTGCCCTCGAGGAGGTAAGCCACACACACAGGGGAGAGAGCTTTAATCCTCAAGGCAGCAGAGAGTAATGTGTCAGGAATGGAGCACAGTGAGTTTTCAAGGACAAGTGGGCGGGGCCGTTTCAGGGACACCCAGGGGCCAAAATGTCACCCTAACCCTGCAAGGACCCAGCGCTTTCAGGTGGAACAAGAATGAAAAGAGAGGTTTTCAGGGGCCGAGTTGGAGGTGGGAAGGAAAACGGCCCCTCCTTCGGCCTCTGGGCATGGCTTCTCCTCAATTTCTATCCATTTGTGATGCCAGTGGCTGCTGGTCTGGTTTCTGCCGGCAGCCCCAGCACTGGCTTTGGGTGGCTCTTTGACATGGGCTGATGGAGCCACCATGGTCCTTGGCCAAGCTCGACCCCGGTCAGCGCCAGGAAGCCGGACACCGGCTGAGGTACGACCAGCGTGTGCCGGGCCCTGGGCACCTTAGATGGTTTCTAGGAGGGGAGAAGCTCCCAGCTGCTGAAGGGAAATGTCTTCGCTCCTCCCCTCCGCATCCTTCCTGGAGAGGCCCTTGGCTCTGTGGAATGAGAAGGCAAATGGAACACTGACGCGGAAAGAAAGTGGAAGGGAGGTGGTGAGGGGCAGGGCATGTGTGCGTGATGATCGAGGGTGTTTGTGTCACGCACGAGACGTGTCTCCACTGTCCCTTCTGCCCCGTCCTGGCTCCACTATGAGGTCTCACGGTGGCAGAGGCTCGCCTGGTTAGTAAGAGCCAGACTTGGAAAAGCTGCTGGTCAAAGAGTTTTCCAAAGAGGACCCAACACCAGACAGTCAACCAAGGCCACCCCGCTGGGCCGGACTCAGCGTGGACAGGGCACAGCAGAGACCTGGGCACTGGGCATGCCAGGCCCTTCCTACGTTGCCCCAGGTGGAGAGGCAACCAGCCCAGACATATTTCTTTTTTCTTTATAGATTTAGGGAGAGGAAGGGAGTAGGGTAGAGATAGAAACATCGATGACAGAGAAACATCAATCGCTGCCTCCTGCACGCCCCCTACTGGGGATCAAGCCTGCAACCTGGGCTTGTGCCCTGACTGGGAATTGAACCTGTGACCTCTTGGTTCATAGGTTGACGCTCAACCACTGAGCCACACGGGCCGGGCTACAGCGGATTCTTCTTTCTATTGCACCATTCGCCGTTGGGTCTGTTCTTGTGAAAGCTAAGCCTCCACCGATGGAGGAGCTGGGCATGGGGACACCCAGCTCTCGCTCAGCGGTGACGTTTTAGCAGCAGCCACAGGACACTCTGCCCTCAGTTGTTTTGGGGACCACAGCCTGTTTGTTCGCCCCCACCCCGCTGTGCCCAGAGGCCTCTCACCTCCTCTCCATCACCTCAATGGTCTCCACCAGGGGTGTGTTGCGGGTCTCAGCCAGGAAGCAGACGGTCAGCCCGGCCAGGATCGAGGTGGCCCCGAAGGCCACAGGTGGCAGGATGGCACTGAACTCCCCGATCGTGGTGACCAGGGGCGCAGCCAGCCCCCCGAGACGGGCGTTGACCGAGACGAAGCCCATCCCCATCTGCCTGTGCGAGGAATGTGGACAGGTCCGTGGCCGTGGCCTAGACCCCCAGAGGGCGGGGGTGCTGGGGGACGGAGCAGGAAGGAGGGGGGACCTGCCTTGGCAAGCCCAGCAGGTGTCAGCCAGGAGCACCAGGGGCTCCCAGTTTGGGGCAGGTGCTCTCCGCCTCCCCCTACAGACCCACCTGATCTCCGTGGGGTACAGCTCTCCCGTGAATAAGTACACGCAGATGAAGGAGCTGGCCAGGCAGCCTTTGCCCAGCGCTGCCTGGGCTGTGCGCAGGGTCTGCATATCTGCAGGGCGGACAGGCTGTGGGAGGGGTGGCTCAGAGCCCAAGAGGGAGCAGGGAGGCAGAGGAGGTGGGGGTTGGGGTTAGGGTGGGGGTGGGGGTGAGGGCCATGGGATGGGGTGCTGTGGGGGAGGAGACAGGAAAGCATAGGGCGTGGGGTGGGCACAGCCGGGGCGGGCAGGGCACCCAGAACCTGGAGGGGGTGAATCAGGGTTTCCACCACCTCACGTCCCCACCTGGGACCCAGAGTCCCCACACGGCCCCTCTCTGACTTCTGCCTCCTTCCCCCCTTCTCTCCACCAGTCACCAGGTCCTGCTGGGGAGCCGGGACAAGCTTTGGAGTTGGGCTCAGGTTCAAATCCCGGCTCTGACCCAGATGGGTGACCCTGGTCACTGTCAGGCAACCTCTCTGAGCCTGCCCGTCCTCTGAAGATGAGGAAAACGCAGCGCCTGCTTCGCGGGCTTGTCCTGAGGTTGACAGGACGCCATGAGCGCAGGTGCTAGCGCCCATCACATGCTTGCTGTTACCGTTATCACACGCTCACCATGCTGCTGCTCACAAAAGCTCAGCCCCAGTGCCCATGCCCAGCACGGGCAGTGGGCAGGGAAATGGTGGCACATCCTTTGTGGCCACTCCGGCTGCACACTGCAAGTGGAGGGGATAGTTTATCAAACGCCCACACCTGGGTCCCGCCCGTCTCTGTGTTTGCAAAGCCTCTTGGGGCTGGGCTCAAGTTGGTAATTTTTTTAAAGGTCCCCAGGAGAGTCTGATGGGCAGCCAAGGTTGAAAATCACCCGTCTAGATGGGATATTACACAGCAATATAAAATTAGGGCCATGAAGCATTTGTCCTAACATGGAAAAGTGTTTATGTTGCAGCATAACATGGGAAAGCACGTTTCTAGACAACATACAATGTGAAAAGGGATACATTCTATATAATATATACACACATATACACACACACATAATCCTTTTTACATATGTATATAATAGTATCTTGATTATATCAAATACAAAATCAACAAATAGGAAAAAAGATTGGAAGAAATTTGTCCAAATGCCAATAGTAATAATCGATCCATTTTGTAAGGAGGAACTGAAGCACAGAGAAGTCAGACAGCCTGCCACGGTTGTCACAGCGAGCCCTCGGCTCAGCACACGCTCTCGGACTGGGATACCCAACCCTGGCTTCTCGCTGGAATCACTGGACAGCCTTCTGAATCCTAAGGGTTGGGGTCCCCCTCCTGAGGCTAACTGCACTGGCCTGGGGCCCCTGGGCACTGGGAGTTTTCAAAGGTCTCCAGGCCGGTTTGCAGACCACTGTTCCAGGGCCAGCGGCTGAGGGTCACACTTGAACTTCTCAGCCCTGGAAATGCTGTCTGGCCAGGCTCCAGGTGGACACACACCAGCCAGCCCTTTGGTTGGTTTGATGCATCTGTCTAACATCCCCGACAAGATGGGAAATGCCCTGAGGGCATTTACAACCAGGAGCTGACCTTAGGCACCAAGTGCTCACTGAAACCCCTGCTGATGGACAGTCACTTTCTTCCCAGATCTCTCTCTTCCTTGTTCCCTTGTTGTACCTGTTGCCCACCAGACCCCAGACCCCGGAGGCTCCCAGGCGGTAATGGCAGAAGTCCGCGGCTCACCTTCTGGCACAAACATGTTGGCGATCACCATGAGCCCAGCCAGGATGAGGAAGGAGGCCACTGTGGCTCGGCGGCCCACGTAAATCATGGTGGTGGTGGCCACCAGCATGGCCGGGATGTCTATGACCCCGAACAGGACCTGAACCAGGTAGACGCTGAGCCCAAACTTCTGCAGGTCCATGGCCAGGCCGTAGTAAGCCATGGAGTTGGAGAACCTGGGAGAGGCAGCAGAGCAGGCTGCTGGGGAAGGTCCCAGCACAGGGGGCGCCTACGAGAACAGACTCTCCCCCTGAACGTCTCCCGGGCCAAGGTGGGTTCACAGGTCAACTCTCCGTCCTCACGAGGACCTCAGGGGCA
The DNA here is from genome assembly GCF_014108235.1 of Myotis myotis. NCBI lineage: Eukaryota > Metazoa > Chordata > Mammalia > Chiroptera > Vespertilionidae > Myotis > Myotis myotis. The sequence continues at coordinate 78,969,562 of NW_023416314.1, forward strand.
GGGGCACAAGGGGGAAACTGAGGCACAGGAGGCCGGTCGGCCTGAGCCCAGCTGGCGACCTTACCGACAGTGCCTGGTCTGCTCCAGAGCTCAGGCAGTGCATGGCCTGCAGCCCACGCTTCCTCAATATCAACCCCTATTATCTTTATGTCCAGGACACCCAGTCAGGCAAATTTTATTTTATTTGTTTTAAATCAGCCCCTTCCCTCGGCATTTGCTAGCTTCCAGTCTGTGCTAACAGGTAGGGGTTGCCTTCGTATTTTTATCCATTGCACATCTTTATGCCTATCTACGTATCTGTCAGGAGGTTCTTCCTGCTCACCTGGCGAACTCTTAACTGTCTTTGATTCTATTTATTTATTTATATAATCCTCACTCGAGGATATTTTTTCATTGATTTTTAGAGAGAGTGGAAGACAGAGAGAAATATTGATGTGAGAGAAACACAGGGATTGGTTGCCTCCTGCACGTGCCCTGACCACGGCCCCGGCTGGGGAGGAGCCTGCAACCGAGGTACATGCCCTTGACCAGAATCGAACAAGCGGACATTATCCACTGAGCCAAACCGGCTATTAACTGTCTTTGCAAACCCACCTAAATGCCATCCCCTGTGTGAAGCCCTCGGCAGCCCCAAGTAAGGGAACCGTTATTGGGACACTTGTCATACCTCACGGAAATTACTGTTTTCCTGTCTGTCCCCTTCTGGACCCACAAGTGGTTTTCCAAAGTGGTTCCGTCCCAAGACCCCCTGGAGAGCCCGAGGGCAGAGCAGAATGAGACATGGTGCCCAGATGCCTCCAATAGGTGTCCACCCAGGTGAGACGCGCTGCCCAGATGTGGGGCCCCAGGGTCAGCATGGCTGTCTCCTCCATGGCCACATCGCAGCACCGGCGGAGGCCAAAGGGCCCGGAGGAAGGGTGTGGAGCAGGATCGGATTCACAAGGCTCACCTGCTCGTTGCATTAAGCATATTTAAGAGTTAGTCAGTGGCCCGGCTGGCGTGGCTCAGTGGTTGAGTGTCAACCTCTAAACCAGGAAGTCATGGTTCGTTTCCCGGTCAGAGCACATGCCCACGTTGCAGGCTCGATCCCCGTATCATGCAGGAGGAAGCTGATCAATAATTCTCTCTCATCATTAATGTTTCTCTCTCTCTCTCTCTCTTTTCCTTTCTCTCTGAAATCAATAAAAAAATATTTTTAAAAAATAGTCAGTGGGGACAAAAGTTATGTCTCTAACTTGGGTCAAAGTCTTGGGCATGAGCCCGTCACCTACCAGACCACCATGAGACAGCACGTGACCTTGCGGATGGCCGGGGTTCGGAAGAGGTCCAGGACGGAGGTGGAAGTGCGGACGCTCATGAACTCACTCTGGATGTAGGAGCTCACCACCTGGGCCAGGAAAGCGCGATCAGGGGGCTGGAGGGACCTGAGAACATGTTTCTCTGCTGGGTATCCCTTCACCCACGGGGAGGAGGGCCAAGGCCAAAGGCCCTGGCAGGGTGGCTGGTCCTACGCTCTCTCTGTCTTGGGGCTGCTGGCCCTCCGCTGGCTGTTTCCGGGGATTTGGGAGGAAGCCGAGGCTCCCACGAGTCCCACGGCTCCTGCGCTGCCTGCTGCTTAGGCTGAAGCGGCCACCTGTGTTCCAGCGGGGCCCCCACGCCCCGTCCTCGGTGGAGACTCTGAGACAGGCGTGGCCAATGCTGAAGAGCAGGGGTTCTGAGTGGTTCTGCCCCTTTCCATGGTGTGTTCTTAGGCAAATTACCTGACCCACCCAAACTCCATTTTCCTCTTCAGCAAAAGTGAGACATTAAATGAGGTCACGTAGCCTGGCCAGCGTGGCTCAGTGGTTAAGCGTTGACCTATGAACCAGGAGGTCACGGTTCGATTCCCGGTCAGGGCACATGCCTGGGGTTTCGGGCTCGATCCCTAGTGTGGGGTGTGCAGGAGGCAGCCGATCAATGATTCTCTCTCATCATTGATGTTTCTATCTCTCTCTCCTTCTCCCTTCCTCTCTGAAATCAATAAAAATATATTTAAAAGATAAAAAAAAATGAGGTCATGTATGTAAAAAGGCCTTAGCATACATAGTGCCTAGCATAGGGCTCGATACATGGTACTTATTTATAATAAATGGTACTTTTATGATCAATTCTTCAATAATTTTACTTCATGATCGCTATTTTAATTTTTTCATTTTGTCATTTTGTTGACATTTTGGCTGGGTGTCAGTGTGAATGGCAATCTCCCCATTATACAGTCGGGTAGTCGGACGGACAAAGCGGCTGACATTTTTATCCCAGACCGCACCGCCATTCAATGGTCAGCACCTTTGCTGCACAGCCTCTTGCCGCTCTGTTTACTCCCAGCCTCTTCACCTGGAGGGTGGGTCAGTCCCGGGGAGCTACTGCGTAAATCCTGGCACATCAGGAGGCCACCAGCGACCGCAAACCGTTCCTGCCCTTCCTCCCGCCCACCCGCCTACCTCCTGGGTCAGCCTCTCCCCTTCCTCCTTCCTCCCGTTCATGGCGGCCACCTTCCGCAGGTTCTGCACAGCTCGCTGGGACTTGCCGTGGAGGAGGAGCCATCGGGACGACTCTGGCAGCCACCTGAGGCCAGGAGGAGGATGGAGAGTGACCAGGGCTGAGTGGGACTCGCTCTTCCCCAAACGCAAACACGGCTTCATTCACCTTCTTTCAGGCCTTAAGGTGAAATGCCCTGCCGGCCGCAGAGCCAGGACTTCACAACACACCACACAGGGGCGCACTGAGGACACTGAGCCTGCTGGGGGCTGGGGACCGGGACAGGTCGGTTTTGAATCTGGGTCTGACCCCAGTGTCTGGCCTTGGACCCCCCTTGGCGGTGCCTCAGGTCCCCTCCTACAAAATGCCGGGAGGTGGTTATGAGACACAAAGGAGTTGAAAAGGCAAAAGCACTCAGATTGTTCTGGAACCCAGGCCAAGGTCGGGGATTTTTCCGGAGCTTCCCCATAGCCATGCACATACTCGGGAGACCGAGGTCCCACGGCCCCGCCTTTCTTCGCATCGCCCACCACCACACCCAGCAGGTCCCAGTCACTGCACACCCCAGGCCGCCAGAGGGACAGGTCGGCCACACAGGGGCACCCTCCCCCACCCCCCACCCCACCCACTCTGCTCAAGACGTACCAGGAATAGAGGGAAAAGATGAGGAAAGGAACAGAGACGGCAAACTGCAGCCAGCGCCAGGGCCGGACCAGGTACGCCACTCCGGCCAGGATGAGCTGCCCCAGGGTGAAGGAGAAGCCCAGCAGGACGCCCGCCACGGTCCGGCCCCGGGTGGGCATCCACTCCACAACTGCGGAGAGAACACGCAGGCTCAGCCACGCTCACCCGGAGGCTGCTTAGTTCACCCGCCCCCGCTGTGGTCGTCGAGAGGAACTCAGAGGCCCGCTGAGACAGGCCAAGGCACCCCTCCTCACTCCGTGCACTCGGCGGAATTCCAGGTGGACCTAAGCCCCAAATTAAACAGCAAAACCTCAAACATAGTAGAAGAAATCATGATAGGTTGTTTTTTCAATCTTAGAGTCAGGAAAGGCTTTTCTAAGAATATCACAAAACCCAGAAGCAATAAAAGGAAAGATCAGTAAACTCAACTTCATAAAAATTGATAGATCCTCCCTTCCCCCAACTGGTGGGTGGAGTATGACGTAACCTGCAGCCCGGAAATACCTAAGTGACTAACCATGCACCTTATATGGACTATACATTGGACCACCAATCCACACCTGCCAAATCCCCTAAGCCCTTGTCCTATATGGACAATGCAGTAAGCCGCCAATCAGTGTGCGCCGAGTACACTAAGCCCCCACCCCTTCCCATTCCGCCCCTCAAAAGGCGTGCCCACCCCTGCACGTGCTGCTGTCCTCCCCTGCGAGACAGCCCGGGAGGTCCTTCTCCTCTAATAAAGCCTGTAGTCCTGGTTTTAGGCCTCCGTCTGATCTTTCAAAAATAAGAAGTGTCTGCATTAAAAAGACAAACAGCCCTAGCGGGTTTGGCTCAGTGGATAGAGCATTGGCCTGCGAACTGAAAGGTCACAGGTTCGATTCAGATCAAGGGCACATGCCCAGGTTGTGGGCTCGATCCCCAGGAGCGGGCTTGCAAGAGGCAGCCAGTCAATGATTCTCTCTCATCATTGATGTTTCTATCTTCTCTCCTTCTCCCTTCCTCTCTGAAATAAATAAAAATATATTTAAAAAAATAAATAAAAAGATAAACAACAGCAAAACCCACCATACGCAAAGTCATAACACCAGCAAAAAAAAAAATGACAAAGGAAAAAATTGCAACTCAACAGATAAAGGGTAAATTTCCCTAAAATTGGAAAAATTCTCACAAATCAGTAGAAAAACAACCAAAACAAACAGAAAAACAGGCAAAGGACATGAACAGTTGAAAGAAAAGGAAATACAATGATTCTTATTTTCATGATTCTTTTTGTAAATAGTAAAATGTGCAAACAGCCTACATTTTACCAGCACATCCCAGGGGGCTGGTAAAGAAATCATGGCGCCACCATCAATGATGAGTCAGCACCTTTGCAGCCTAGGTGAACCCCAGCCTTTTTGGATCCACATAATCTCCGCGCTGCCTGCAGCCCTAGGACCATGGTCTCGCCTCACCTCTGCACCCCCACACTGAGAGCCTGGCACACAGTAGGTGTTTAGTAAGTGGTTATTGTTGACTAATTCACACGGGAAATAAACCCAACTCTCTCAGCTCACTCACTGACGGCCAATCACAACCCAGGCCCATGGTCAAGGCCGGCGGGGCTGCTGCTGGGACCCCAGCCGTCTCAGGGCCCTGCTGGGCGGCTCTGAGTGGAGGTCACTGGGTGAGAATCCCACACAAGGACACAGGTAAGATGTCTGACGATGGGGCTGCCGTGCCGCCTTCCACGAGCCCCCTCCCGGCCCCTCCCCGGCTGGACTCACCCAGAGAGAGGGAGTTGAGGATGATGCCAGAGAAGGTCATGCCCATCAGGAACCGGAAGACGCAGTAGGCGCTGAAGGAGCTGAAGTACGCCGTGGCGGCCCCCGACACTGCCAGCTGCAGGTACGACCAGACCAGGGGGCCCTTGCGGCCCAGCCTGAGCCGGGCCATGGCACGGCGTTAGGGTTCCCCGCAGAGACTGTTGGAGGAGGGTGAACGAAGCTCTCCCGCCCCCTGCCACCCAAAGCTGCCCCTCCAGACCAGAACCCTCGTCCTGGGGCCCTGGCACTGGTGGTGGAGGCTGGCCCGGGAGGGAGCAGCACAGGGGGTTGAAAACTGACAATGAAGAATGTGCTCCCTCCTTCATTCCTTCACTTGAGGAGTATTTCTGGCCCCACTACCAAGCCAGCTCATGCCAGGGCTGGGGATTCTGCAAAGGCCCAGAGGCAGGAGCAGTGGGTGGCGGTGAGCTCTTGGTGGGGCCTGGCAGGGGGAGCGGGGCCCCAGGGTCAAGTCTTCATTTAAACTAATCACACTGGGGAGGCCATGCTGGGGGGGCTTGTCACACCACAGAGGGGTCCAAGGCCAGGGGAGCAGGGTTATCGCACCCCCATTTGTGAGGGTCCAGGAGGGCAGCAGACCAAGCAGGGGCGGCTGCATATTCCTCTCCACACACACACCCCATGACAGACTCGCTCACTCATTCATTGTGTTGCAAAAAAGTTCATCCCCCACCTCTAAGTGACAGGCCCAGCTGGGGCTGGTGACAGATAAGACACTATGGATAAGATACTCGAACTCATATCCAGAAAGACCAGGCTGTGTGGTGTCACAGTGCCAGAGCTCCCACCGCGGGCCTGGGGCCTGCAGCGCCCTCCGGAGGGTGGGGTCTGGAGTCCAGGAGGCCCCCCAGAACCTGAACTGGCAACAGTGAGGGGCAGCGGGGAGGAGAGGAGAGGAAAGGGGGAGGCAGAGGGGAGGAAGAGACAGGAAGGAAGGAGAAAGGGGCCCAGAGAAGGAGGCGGGAGCTGACTGGCAGGGCCCCGCATCGGGTTGCGTTTCCTGCTGTCTCCCTGGAGGGGCCACAGTGGACAGTTGGGGCCGCACAGTCAGTTCTGCCTCCTCCCCGAGTGGGCCGCACGCGGGCAGAGGGAGGAGGGGAAGCACTTTCTGAAGGAACATGCAGGGGCCTTGCGGGGAGGAAAAGGCCGCGCCCCCATCGGTGCAGGAAGGGGGACAAGCACAGGCAGCCCCAGAAGGTGCTGGAGGTGGGGTGGCTGTGGGCGAGGGCCGCTTCCCTACACACTCCCTCGTGCCTTCTGGAATGGGGAGGAATGTGGATGCGTCACAGGTATGATCAATCTACACACACACACACACACACACACGCACGCACGCACGCACGCACACACACACACGCACGCACGCACACGAATGAACATTCATAAGGAAAATGAGCCAGGAGGCGAGGGGGAGGGTCCGGCCTGTGCTGGGTGGCCGGGGCCCTGGTCCCCGAAGCCTCACCTGTCCGCGAGGCTGCCGAACACGGCGGCGCCCACCAGCACCCCGGCCATGTAGACGGACTGAGCCAGGTCGCGGAGGGCGCGGGCCTCACACACCAGGTCCCACTGTGGGGGACAGGGGACGCCTCAGCCGGGGCCTGGCAGCAGCTCCCCACGCCGCCCGCCCGCCCGGCGCCCGCGCACCTCCGTCACGATGGTGGCGGGGAAGACGCTGCGGTCATAGACCCAGCCGTCCCGGCAGCTCTCGGTGGCGGCCCCGGGGGCTGAGGCGTTGGGGCTCAGGAGGGCCCACTGGGGCTCCGTGAAGCGGCGGCAGGGCTCGGGCGCCCCAAGCCGGTCCCGGGGGACGGTGGCCCGCAGCCAGGCCTCCGAGCTGTTGGCGGGGCCGCGGCAGTGGTGGCGGGGCACGGCGGCCGTGAAGTTCTGCAGGAAGTTGTGGCAGGCGAGCAGGCTGCAGGGCAGCAGCAGCAGGCCCGTGTAGATGAGCTGGAAGCGGCCCACGCCGCCCAGGGCGTCCAGCAGGTCGGTGAAGGCCATGCCTCAGGCCTGACCGAGCCCGGCCGGCAGGGCCTTATGTACAGGGGCTGGGACGCGCCCTGGGAGGTGGAAGAACAGGCCCGGGGTCAGGACCACAGATGCCCTGTGCCCACAGCTCAGAGGGTCCGGTTACACCTCCCAGGCAGCCTCAGGTGTCCCCATGTCTGCAGGGCTGCCCCCTCCAGACCCTTCCTCCCGGATTCTTCAATCTCTCACCCCTCACCCCTAGAATAGTGAGCGTCCCCGAGGGCTGGCTCACAACCATCGCCCAGCTCTGCGGGCCCAGCCGCCCTGCCCGCTGCCCTCGCCGGAGGACCCCAGCGGTAAATGCTCCTTCCTCTTCCCTTTGAATGGGGTTTTGCGAGGGGCTCGGCCCCCAGATCCTCCAGCCCCATGGTGTTTCATCAAGCAAAACCCAATACAGAGAACTCGGAGCGCCTGCCCCCACTCCCCACCTGGCTCACAACCAGCCAGGCTCCCAGGAAGCGATGGGCCAAGCCCTCCTGCTGAGGACACCCAGGCCCCGAGGGCCTGGCCCAGGGACCACAAGGACCAGCGGGCCCGGGATGGCCCACTCCCGGCCCTGTGCCAGCCCATGGCGGGCCGTCTGCCATTCGGGGTTCCACCTGGGACTCCCAGCAGCTGAGGGCAGCCCCCACCCCTGGGCTCCGTCAGCCTTTGCCCGCACACACTGTCCTGGTTTGTGGCTCCCTCTACACCCCCACCACCCCCTCCCCTCAACCACTCTTATCTCTGTAAGGAAAGCCAGGCTCCCAGAGGGGCCAGAGCAGCTTACATAAGCTGCAGGTGTCTGGGTCAGAGTCCCCCCAGTAGGACCTGAAGGAGGCTCTGTGCTCTGGGGAGCTTCCTGGGGGGTCGGGATTGTGCTAAGTAGGGGTTTTGGTTTCAGCCAGAGCCTCACAGGCAGGAGCGAGCCAGGAAGGCAGGAGCTGGGCCTCCAGGGCTGCCAGGAGGGTGGGCAGGCCCAGCAGGCCACCTGCCAGGTCCCGGGGCAGGAACACAGTCCAGACACAGACACGGGGCCTTTCTCCTTTATTATTTGAGGTTTCTCTGCATGGAAACACGAGCCCCACACACACACCCAGGCCCAGGTGCCTCTGGCACCCCCATAAGTAGTATACCAGTACCAGAGTCCCCTTTAAAGTTACCGATATAAAAAAGGAGGGAGGGAGGGGAGAAGGGAGGACCTGACCACCCCCTGGGCCAGGCAGCTCCTGGTCAGCAGACAAGGCTGGGGCCCAGGCCAAGGGGCAGAGGGGGACATTGGCTTCTGCACAGGAAGGGACAGGCGTTCCAAGCCCTGGGGCGGGGGCCCGGCCGGGAGGGGGCTCTGCACACTATGATACAGACGGTGCAGAGCTAGTGGTTATGGTTAAAAGTCCGCAGGTGAGGCCAGGTGGCTGGTCTCTGGAGTGAGGGCAGAGGACACATTAAGATGCTGGGAGGCCAGGGCTGTCAGCGCCCCCAGGAGCCCCACCCTGAGGCAGGAACAAGCGAAAGCTGCCTTCCTGGCTTGGCAACGGGAGGGGCTGGGGCGTCCACCTGAGCCCATGGTCCGAGGAGCAGGGGGGCCACACAGCTCTGCCCAGAGCAGATGAACCGTGGTGGCTGGGAGGTGAGGGGACAGAGGCCACCGCCCGCTCCGAGGAAGGCACTTGCAGCTGGCGTGGCCGGGCATGGTGCGGTGGGAAGGCAGAGCTTGGCGGATGACGAGGGAGAGGAACGCAGCCTGGGGCCTCACCCCTGCTCATGCAAACATGGTCAGCTGTAGCCACTGCCGGTGGAGGGAGGGGAGAGAGGAGACGGGTCAGCGGGGGCCACTCCAAGCCCAGTCTCCCAGCCCCCTGGCTCAGGCACCACCATCTCTCAGCCCCCTGAGAGCGACCCTCTTGGGGGGTAGAGGAGGGCCACTTTCTACCTCCTCCACCCTGGGAGGCCGGCTGCTGGCTCCTGCAGAGGCTTCCAGGGGCCTGGCCTCCCTTCCCAGGACCCAACACCCCACCCCATCCTTCCAGGACTCGGGTAGCCTGGCCTTTTGGGCTGGCTCTGAGGCCACAGGCTCCAGCGCCCCCTGAGGTCCTTCCCCGACCTGGCCCAGGAGGTTCCCACCTGAAATAGGTCGAAGGTCACGACTCCATCCAGATCTGTGTCCAGAGTTTTGAAAAACCCTGTGGTTCAAGAAAAGACGACATGGGGCTGAGAATTCTGGGGGAGCATTCCTGCAGGCCTCCCCTCCTGCCTCACCCCCACCTCCCCACAGCACCCCAAGCTCTCACCCACCACAGCCATTAGAGGCTCTTCCTGCTGCCCAAGAGCCACCCCCCCACCCCCCCACACACACGCACAGGTCTCCGGGCACTCAGCCCCTGGGGCTCCACCCCGAGACCTTGGCCTCCCTGGTAGGTGCCATGCAGGGTCTACACCTGGAGGTAGGAGCTGAACGGGACACTCACGGAACATGGTCTCCAGTCGCACCAGGCAGCACACGAAGTTGTCGAAGTCCACGGCCAGGTCAGGCTCCGAGTAGCGGGTGATAATGAGCTCATACAGCTTCTTGTTGAGCTTGAAGCCTGGCCCAGGGGAGCAGGTGAGAGCCAGGGAGGCACAGCCCAGCCCCAGGGGACAGGGAGGGGACCAGGGCTGAAGGGTGAACCCTCAGGTCTCTCCAACAGAGGCTGCTCCACCTCTCCCTGCTGTGTGGCCTCGGGCCAGTCACTCTCCCTCTCTGAGCCTCACTTTCCTCTGAGCACAGTGGGAACAATAAAAGCCTCTACCCTCATAGCTGCGCCAAGGGACAAAAGTAAATGCTGCTACCACCCAGCTCAGAAGCCGTGGGGAAAGGGCAGAAGAGGGTTGTTCCCGCACCACCAACATCGCCACCATCACCACAGGGACAAGGGCCAATTGTCAGGGAGGCAGCCTGGGGCCATCTGCCTGGGGCCCCACAGGTGCCCCAGCCTCACCTGCAGACTCGATGGCCATCCGCATCTCGTAGGCGCTCATGCTGCCCGACTTGTCCAAGTCAAACTTCCGGAAGATGGACTGGGGCGGGGAGCAGAGGGTGAGGGCTCAGCCGAGACAGCCAGCCCTTCCAGTCCGCCCCAGGGTGAGGATTGTGGAGGGGAGGACGGAGGCCAAAAATGTGGGTCAGTTGCTGGGGCATGTGGGCTCCGGAGAACCAGGCCTGAGGTGGGACCTGGGCCGGCAGCCGGCAGCCCGGCCTGGCCCGGGTGCGACTAAGGCCGCAGAGGAGGGGGACGGCATTGCAGCCGGCAGGGGCCACCTACCAGGTAATTCCGGATGCGGTTCCACAGGATGTTGAACTCCACTAGGCCCAGCTTCCCGTTGCCGTCCCGCTGGGCAGCCGTTAAGGGAAAAACCCCACAGCTGAAACCCCACAGCTGGGAGAAGGGGAGACTGGCCGCAGAGAGCGCCAGGAGCAGCAGGACCCGAGGACAGTCAGCCGTGGCCAGGCCGGCCCTGCCCTCTGAACCTGGGTGGGCTGGGGAGGTGCAGAAAGAGCACCAGCCTGAGGGTCTCTCGGGGATGCGGGCCCTGCTCCACCTCTCACTTGACACAAGGCCCGTGACTCAGTTTCCGCTTCCCAATCGATGGGATGACGCCCAGGAAGGCACCGGTCCACCCACACTGCACAGAGCTCTGTCCCTTTCTCTGCACTACTCCCGGGACGAGTCCCCCAGCCCTTCCCACGCCTGCACCCCAACCGCATGCCCCGCGGCAGGATACGTCCATGAGGTTGACCATGCTGCGGCAGGACTCCAGGCTGAAGCCCTTGGTCCGCAGGTCTTTGTCTGCAAGAAAAAGCAGTTCCAGCGCCTGGCCCAGCGAGCTTCCTGGGCCTGGCCTGAGGCAGTGCCACCAGGTGGGACAGGATCAGGGAGCCACCATCCCTGTTGCCTGGCTGTAAAATCTAGCAGGTAGGGGTCTGCCTCAGGCTCCAGGGAGAGAAGAGAAGGGTTCTGAGCCTAGGGAACAGCAGGGTCGGCGGTCGGAGGTCAGAAGGGGGGCAAAGGGAAGGTTGGTGGAGCTGCCTTCAGTTGTGCACGTCGGGGGGTGAGCCAGCTCTGCTCCCAAGCCACTCGGCCTGGCCCGGGTGCATCTTCCGGGAGGAAGGGGTCCTGTATGTTGGCACTAAGGTGCTGGCAGCGGCTCAGCTTCTAATCACAGGGCACCACGCTCAGGCCCAGAGAACGTGGCCCAGCAAGACGGCGCGAGGCGTTTGGGAGGAAAGTGGGGTGAGCAGGGCTCAGGAAGGTAGCGGAAGGTTCCCCACCCACAAAGACCAAGGGGCCGGGGTCAGCTCAGCGTGGGAGCAGACGCCTGGGTTGTGGGCTTCGGCGGAAGCGGGGTGGGGTGGGGGTGGGGCAGGACGCTCACGTTTGCTGATGATCCTGTTGAGGATGGTCTGCAGCTCCTTGACGCTGATCTCCAGGTCCTGGGGGGGAAGGGAGGATGGCACCCGCCCTGGGGAGAGGCTGCCCCCCACGCCCAGAGGCCCCTCCACCACGCCCCAACCTACCTCCCCTGCCAGCTGTCTGAAGAGGGTCTTGAAGCTCTCATCAATCTCCCCTTCTGAGAGCACTTGCTGGTTGGAGAAGGGGGAGCAGGTCAGGGACCCCCCCCAGCCTGGCCCCCGCATGGGCAGCAACTGAGGCAGGGCTGGGACCCCCCGTTAGCTGCCTGTCACTTCACCTCTCTGAGCCTCGCTCTTCTCCTCTGTAAGATGGGGGTCTAGTCCCCACTCTACCCCCTGCTCAGGATTCTTGTGGCTTAAGTGAGGAGGGTGCAGTTCGGCTCAGTGATGAAGGGTGAGCTTTGGCTTCCGGCTGCGCTACCCGGAGCAAATTCCTTAACCTCTCTGAACCCGAGCTTCCTGCTGAGGGCGAGGGTGACAGCACCCTGACAGGGTTGTTGTGGAGGACACAGGGTGAGCTGGGAAAGACCTCAGCAGGGTCCCAGCAGAGAGCGAGAGACCAGGGACCCGCACCGTGATTATCACAAAGTCCTCCACACGCAAACTGTGAAGTGCTGGGCTAATGGGGAGTCAGCATTCTTCTTACGGCTCCTGCCAGAGGGGACTCTGCCATCACACCCCTGGGCGGAGGAGAGGAGCAAGGCGGGGGGGGGGGGGGGGGGCACGCACCTCGTCGGGAAGGTTGGCCTGGACCTGGTCGTCCAGCTCCCTGTGGAGGGTGGGGAGAAAGGGGCCAGTCAGGGGCAGCAGGGGGCCTGCGGGGACGGGAGGCAAGGACGGGGCCCACGACTCACTCAGTCCCGGCGCTCTTCTCCGAAAAGAAGCGCAGCACGAAGTCGCCCTCCTTGTTGGGCTCGAAGGTGGACGGCACCACCACGTACTCCCCGGGCGGCAGGCGGAAGCGGGTGCTGACCTCCCGCAGGTTGATGAACTGCTCCGATCGGGCCCGAGACGAGTTGGCCAGGAAGAAGTCGCGCTTCAGGTGCACGGCCGGCTGGCCCACCAGCTGGTGCAGGGGAAGGAGGGGGTGGGGGCTGCAGCTGCCTGCTCAGCCCACCCTGAGGAGCTGCCCCCAGACCCAGAGCCCAGGCCCCAAGTCCTGGCCAAGTGCCTGGAGAGCTGGATCAGGGCTCCGTCACGCATCGGCTGCATGACCCTGACAAGTCATGTTGTCTCCTTACCTGTAAAATGGGGTACTGATCCTGCCTGCCGCACGGGGTGCAGGTGCGGTAACCATGCAGTAACAGTCTCATTACCACTCGGAGCTTCCCCGTGTCAGACTCCGTCCCTCATTTAACACTCATGACAGCCCTGGGGGATGGTGCTCCCGTGCCCATTTCACAGCCACTGACACTGAGGCTTAAAGCTTCAGCAACGTGCAGAACGCTCAGCCATCCACCCCCTGCTCCTAACCAGTGCCCCAAAGGCTGCAGCCAAGACTCATGCAGTGGAAACAGGAAGAGCCGGGGTGTGCATGTTGGGGGGGGCTCTGAGGGCCAGGGTTCCAATCCAGCTCCCTCACGTGTCACTTGCTCTGACTCCCAGGAGAGCAGTTTGCTCTGCCCACGGAACAGTGGGTGAGGGTCGGGGGCACTTGGTGAGCAGTAAAACGAGGTGACTCCTTAGTGTGGGCTGGCCACAGTACTGCTCCCCTCTGGGCACCATCAGGCATGTGTGTTCAGGGGCGTGTGAATCCGGGTGAATCGCGTGCCACACCTACCTCTGGAGGAACCTACAAGAGAGACAGGGAAGTCAGAGTATTGGATCCGAAGTCTGGCCCCAGAAGCTGCCTTTCAGGTGTCAGCTAAGTCAGCTCCCTCTTCCCAAGAGCAGCCTCTGGGACACCTTCCTCCCTCCCCCCGCCTCACGGGATGAATTTGAGGCCCCTGCCCGCCCCAAGCCTGGCCGAGGGCCTCCGCAGGTGCCTCCCTGGGCTCCTGGGCTCCTGCTCAGGGGCGTGATTCACCCCGTGGCTCAGGACGGGCACGCTGTCCTCTGGCGCCCCCTGGCGGACCTCGCCTGCTGTGGGCGGGCGCCAGCATTTCAGCCGGGTGTTGGCATCTTCCACCCGCGTGTTGGCATCTTCCACCCGCTCACCTCGTACACGGCGAAGCCAATGGTCTCCATGTCCCGGCCGAAGCGGCGCTCCCGGCGGCGGTGCTTCTGCATGAGCGCCAGGACGAAGCTGCAGCCTGACTCTCGACCCCCATAGTCGTCCTCATTCACGTCATCTGTCTCCTCCAGCCGGATCTTGAACTGGGGGTTCACCCAGAAGGTGGCTGCCGGAGGGGAAGAGGTGAGGGTCAGAGGAGCCGAGCCAGGCCGGACCCCCAAGCCTTGTCCTCCCCCGTGTGCCTCTCCATTCATCCGCTCGCTTAACCAAGTGCCACAGTGGGCCCCGTGGCAGACATGCAGCGGGGACACTGTCCTCGCCCTGGAGAGCCACATTCCTGACAGGGAGGCAAAGCCAGGTCAGAGAACAGAACAATCCCAGAGAATACGCAGCCGAATGGTCAGGGAGGGCGTTTAAGCTGAGAAGTGAAGGGGAGGCCCTGGGAAGCCCTGGGAAGCAGGGGCCAGGCAGAGGGAGAACTAAGCCCCACACACAGTGGGGCGCCGGTGTCTAATGGGGCTCCAAGTTCCAGTGAGCACCGGGCACCCAGGGAGGTGGCAGAGGTCTGCAGAAGCCGGAGAGGTGCTGAGGAGTGTGGATTGAATCAAAGAGCAAAAGAACCTTCTGACAGCCCACTGGCCTGGCTCAGTGGTTGAGCGTAGACCCATAAACCAGGAGGTGGGGGTTCCATTCCCGGTCAGGGCACATGCCTGGGTTGTAGGCTGGATCCCCAGTAGGGGGCGTGAAGGAGGCAGCCAGTCAGTGATTATCTCTCATCATTGATGTTTCCATCTATCTCTCCCTCTCCTTTCCTCTCTCTGAAATCAATAGAAGTATATATATATTTTTTTAAATCACAATACGAGATTATCAAACTATATCACCAAGCCACGGTTCTCAAAACTGCCTGGTACTGGCACAAGAACAGACATATAGGCCAATGGAACCGAACAGAGAGCCCAGGAATCGACTCAAGCTATTATGCTCAATTAATATTTGACAAAGGAGGCAAGAGCATACAATGGAGTCAAGACAATCTCTTCAATAAATGGTGCTGGGAAATTTGGTCAGATACATGCAAAAAAAAAAATGAAATCAGATCACCAACTTACACCATACACAAAAACAAACTCAAAATGGCTAAAGGACTTAAATGTAAGACGGGAAACCATAAAAATCCTACAAGACTCCATAGGCAGCAAAATAGCAGACATATGTCATAGCAATATCTTTGCAGACACAGCTCCTAGGGCAATGGAGACTAACGAGAAAATAAACAAATGGGACTACATCAAAATAAAAAGCTTCTGCACAGCAAAAGAAACCATCAACAAAACAACAAGAAAGCCCACTGCATGGGAGAACATATTTGCAAATGATATTTCCAATAAGGGTTTAATCTCCAAAATTTACAGAGAACTCGTACAACTTAACAAAAGGAAGATAAATAATCCAATCAAAAAATGGGCAAAGAATCTAAATAGACACTTTTCGAAAGAGGACATACAGAAGGCCCAGAAACATGAAAACATGCTCAAAGTCACTAATCATCTGAGAGATGCAAATCAAAACAACAATGAAGTACCATCTCACACCTGTCAGAATGGCTATCATCAACAAATCAACAAACGACAAGTGCTGATGAGGATGCGGAGAAAAAGGAACCCTCATGCACTGCTGGTGGGAATGCAGACTGGTGCAGCCACTATGGAAGACAGGATGGTGTTCCCTCAAAAAGTTAAAAATGGAACTCCCATTTGACCCAGTAATCCCACTTCTAGGAACATATCCCAACAAACATAAACACAATCAGAAAGGATATATGCACCCCTATGTTCATAGCAGCACAATTCACCATAGCTAAGATCTGGAAACAGCCTAAGTGCCCATCAGCAGATGGGTGGATTAAAAAACTGTGGTACATCTACACAATGGAATACTACTATATAAATACTACTATATATAATACCACTATATAAAAGAAGGAACTTTTACCATTTGCAACAGCATGGATGGAACTGGAGAGCATTATGGTAAGCGAAATAAGCCAGTGGAGAAAGATAAATAGCACACGATCTCACTCATATGTGGGATATAATGATCAACATAATTTGATGAACAAAAATAAAGCCAGAGACAAATGGTGGGGAGGGGGGGGGGTGTTAGAGAGCAACCAAAGAACTTGTACGCATGCATATTAGCAGAACCAATGGACAGACACTGCAGCAGTGAGGGCTTCCCCAGGTTTTGTTTAATGAAGTCAAATCTATTCCTGACAGATTTGACCCATTTTCACTGTTCTTGGCTAGCATTGTTTCAAAAATTCAAGAAAATGAAATATTCTGTAGAGCAGAAACTCCATAGTGGTGAATCTCTAAAATGAAGACATTGTTTTGCATGTTTGTGTCCTGCCTTAAGTCACTTCAAGGATTTTGAAAATAAACTTCAATAGGTTTTGCCCTAGCTGGTTACTCAGTGATAGAGCGTCAGCCTGTGAACTGAAAGGTCCCAGGTTCGATTCTGGTCAAGGGCACATCCCCAGGTTGTGGGCTCGGTCCCCAGTGGGGGACTTGCAGGAGGCAGCCGATCCATGATTTTCTCTTATCATGGATGTTTCTATCTCTCTCTCTCTCCCTCTCCCTTCCTCTCTGAAATCAATAAAAATATATTTTAAAAAAGAAAGAAAGAAAAAGAACTTCTGACAGACGTGCATGGGAGGGGCATGACTGGGTTAGGAATTTTTAATTAACTTATTTTTAAATTCAGACAAGGGTGTTGAAGAATTTGTTGTTCCTAAAATGAATTAGGATCTTAAAAGGCGGCTGGAGCTGCTGTGGACAATGGTTGAGAAGAGGGTGAGGGAAAGCAGGGTCTGACAGGAGGCCCAGCGCTGCAGAGGGTGGCGGGACTTGCACTTCTGGCCTTTGGTGATTCAGCTGCCTGAACAACCCCCTTGGCTAAAACAACTAAGTGCTGGATAGAATATGCAAAATTTCTTTTTAAAGGCACAGCACCACCACCACCCCTCCAAAGTTGACATTAATAAAAAAGCTAGACAACAAGTGTTTTCAAGGATGTGGAGAAATCAGAACCTCACGCACAGCTGCTGGGAATGTAAACATGGTGCAGCCACTTTGGAAAATAGCCTGGCAGTCCCTCAGATGGGCCAACACAGAGCTACCACGTGACCCTGCTGTTCCACTCCTAGGGATATATCTGAGGTAAATGGAAACATCTGTCCGCACAAAAACTCGTATGTGAATGTTCTTAGTAGCATTATCTATAATAGCCATACGGTAGGAAAAAACAATTTTCCATCAACCGATGAATGGACGGTAAAAGGTGGTATAACTGAACAAGGGAATATCATTTGGCAATAAAAAGGAACGAAGTACTGACACATGCCATAACATGAGGAACCTTGAAAACATGCTAAGTGAAAGAAACTAGACACATATTGAATAATATTGGTAATATTGTCCAGAACGGCCTGACTGGTGGCTCAGCGGTTGAGCGTTGACCCATGAACCAGGAGATCACGGTTTGATTCCCCGTCAGGGCACATGCCTGGGTTGCAGGCTCCATCCCCAGCAGGGGGCGTGCAGGAGGCAGCCGATGGATTGATCAATTTCTCTCTCTCTATCCCTCTCCCTTCCTCTGTCTCTAAAATTCAATAAAAACATATTAAAAAAAAATACTATACATCGGATCAACAAAGTCAGAAGGCATTTCTTGTAAAGTCTAATATTGACAAATTCCTTACAGCATTAACAAAGACAAAAGCGGCAGCGCAAATAAGCAAACTATGAACAGAGGACAGCAACAGACGAGGTATCAGAATACATACAGGATAACTTTATGCCAATAATTTTGAAAACAGATGCAAAGGATAAACTCCTAAAAAAAATACAACTCATGGAAATAGGCTCAAGGGGAAATAGAAAACCTGGGTGATCCTATCACCATTAAAGATTCGCAATATCAGAAGTTAATCTTCACAGGAAGACAGCTTTACAGACCAGTTCCCCCAAACGTTCAAGCAACCAATCATCCCCATCTCGCCAACTCTTCTAGAAAACAGAAAAAGAGAGAACACTTCCCAGTTCACTTTAGAAGCCAAATATAAATATAGCCCCAACAGCAACGCTAGGCAAGGTCAGTATAAGAAAGGAAAATTACAGGCAAATCTCACTCATTAATGCAAATGTAAAGCTGTTGTATAAAAATGTTATGCTAGCCCTGACCAGTTTGGCTCAGTGGATAGAGCATCAGCCTGCGGACTGAAGGGTCCTAGGTTCGATTCCAGTCAAGGGCATGTACCTTGGTTGCAGGCACATCTCCAGTAAGGAGTGTGCAGGAGGCAGCTGATCGATGTTTCTCTCTCATCGATGTTTCCACCTTTCTATCCCTCTCCCTTCCTCTCTTTAAATAAAAATCAATAAAATATATATATTTTTAAAAATGTTATGCGATGGTCCCTGCCCCGGTAGCGCTGTTGGTTATAGCATCCTCCCAATATGACAAAGTTGAAATTCAATCCCTGGTCAGGGCACATACAAGAATCAGTCAATGAATGCATAAATAAGTGAAACAACAAATCAATGTTTCTCTCTCCCTTCCTCTCTAGCTCTAAAATCAATCAATAATTAAAATGAAATAAAAATGATATGCTATGAACGCATTTTTATCTCAAAATGTAAGGCTGATTTAGTATTATAAAAGTGGCAAGTGTAACTTTCCATTTTGACAGATAAACAACACTCCACAGTCCTGGCCAGCATATTAAACAAGAATGCATAACAATAAAGTTATAAGAATTGGAAAAGAAGAAACAAACTCGTCATTATCTGCAGATGCTATACTGTCAATTAGAAAACCAAAGAGAATTTACAGATAAATCCTTAAAATTAATTATTAACAAGTTTGCTGGATACAAAATGAATTTAAGGGAGAAAGAACCCAGCTAGCATGGCTCAGTAGTTGAGCATAGGCCTATGAACCAGGAGATCGCAGTTTGATTCCTGGTCAGGGCACACGCCCAGGTTGTGGGCTCACTCCCCAATCAGCGCGCAGGAGGCAGCCGATCAATGATTCTCTCTCATCATTGATGTTTTTAGCTCTCTCTCCCTCTCCCTACCGCTATGAAATCAATAAAAATATACTTAAAAGAAAGAGAAACATCAATTAGTGCTGAGGATCAAACAAATCAGCAACTCAGGCAGGAGATGTCATTTTAAAAGAGATACTATTGACAATAGCAACAAGATGACAGAATCTCCCTCTGGCTGGTGTGGCACCAAAAGGTTGACAGTTCAATTCCCGGTCAGGGAACATGTCTGGGCTGTGGCAGGGGGAGTGCAGGAGGCAGCCAATCCATGTTTCTCTCTTTCTCTCCCGTCCCCTCTCTCTAAAAATCAATTTAACAATCTTAAATAAAAAATTAAAAAAGATGATTGATAGAGTCTCTAAGAATAAATCTCAAAAGATGTGAGCCCTGTAATGATGAAAATTATAAAATTTTGTCACATGACATTAAAGAAGGCCAAAATAAGTAGAGATATACAGTAATCCTCCCTTATTCATGCGAGATACAGTCCAAGACCCACATGGATGCCTGTAACCTCGGAGAGTACCAAACCCTATATAGTCTATGTTTTTCCCTATAAATACATACCTGTAATGAAGTTTAACTTATAAATTAGGCACAGTAAGAGATAACCAAAAGTTACCACCAATTAAAATAGAATAATTATAATAATATACTGTACTCAAAGTTATGTGAACGTGGACTCTCTCAAAATACCTCACACTGTACTCCTCCTCTTTTTTATGGGGGGGGGAGGTGCCACAACGCCTATGTGATGAGATGAAGTGAGTGGCAGCGCAGGCATTGTGACGTCCGCAGCAGCAGCCGACTGCCAGGGCGATTGGGACACGGCTCTGTGGGTGCGGCAGGGGCCTGATGACCTGGCTGCTACCAACGGGCAGGCAGCAGATCCGGTGAGGATCAAAGGGATGGTCCACGTCCTGGTCCTGCCTGCCCAAGATTTCATCACGCTACTCAGAATTTCTCACGATTTCAAATTTATGAATTATTTCTGAAATTTTCCATTTAATATTTTCAGACCACGGTTGACTGTAAGTGAACTTGCTAAAAGCAAAAACACAGAGGGGGGACTCCTGCACCACGTTCTTGGATAAGAAGACTCAAAACTGGAAAGATGGCAATCCTCCCCAAATTGATCTATAGATGCAATGCCGTTCCCAATGAAATTCTCAGAAAGGTTTTTCGGAGGACTTGGTAAGCAGCTTCTAAAATCCGCAAGGAAAATAAAAACGCAAGAATAGCGAAGAGACTCCCGAAGAAGAGATCGCCCTGTCGGACAGCAGGACTTCTTACAAAACTACGTCGGCGTGCTATTGGCAGAGCTATTGGCAGAGGGACGGACCAAGGGGCGGATCGGCGAGGCCAAAGCAGACCCACGCGGACGACCGCGGGAGCTCTGTGAGGGGCTGGAGGAAAGGCCGGCGTCTCAGTAAACGTACAGGGAACAGCGGTTGCCTATTTGGGAAAAGTGAAAGCAGATCCCCGCGAGGGAGAAGGCTTCAAATAGAGGGCTGGGCGCTGAGAGCGGCTGGAGCACGCAGGGCGTGAGAACCGCAGGGGCGTCTGGCAGAGCCGAGGCTGAGTAACCCTCATAGAGCAATGGCAGCAGCGTGGCGAGGAGGCAGCTGGACGGCAGCTGGACGGGAGTGGGTGAAACACTGGACCAGAAGGAAGGAGACAGGAGCGGGGCAATTCCTGAGAAATGGCTGGGGACGGGGCGGGGGGGAGGGGGGTTACGGGAGGGTGTCTGCATAATGACGAGAGAGAGAGAGAGAGAGAGAGAGAGAGAGAGAGAGAGAGAGAGAGAGAGAGAGAGAGGTGATGGATGAAGGAGCAAGGCTTTCAGAGGTGGGGGGAACGGGGTCCCCACGGGCAAGGACAGTTCTGCCACAGTCACAGGAGGGAAAGCAGGATGGCGCAGGGCCAGACAGGCTGGGGGTTGTGGGGTGGGAATGTGAGGGGGTGTCCCGCGTGATCAGGCCTTTCAATGACATGCCAGGCCAGGTGTGCAGATGAGTAACAGGGAGGGAGAGCGGTCGGTGCTGAGCAGTGGGATTGCCGGGGGCGAGCCAAGTGCTCGTTTGAGGTTTGTGGCCGTGTGATTCCTCCCCAGCCACATGGGTGACTCAGCTCGGACGGTGGCTGTGCCCAGTGAGAGGAGCAGAGGGAGCCAGGGGCCAGGAAACAGTTTGCAGGGACAAGACGAACCTGATGACTCTAACCTGGAAAGGAGAGGAAGGGAGGGAGGAAGAGGACCTCGCAAAAGCAGGGGGCTCAGGAGATCAGGGAGGTCAAGGCTGAGGGCGGCAGGGAGGGGCTGAGAGGGTTGAAGGCGAGGCCAGGGAGGGAGGTTTGGATCCGCTCAGGGTGCTGGCTGGACGGAGGGAAGGAGAAGGCTGCTGCAGGCGAGGATGGCAAGGGACTGAGGGGCCCGTCAGTGGACTGGGTCACCCACATGGGTCCAGAAGCCCAGGGAAAGGTGACAGAGGGGTCAGGGGGGACTGTGGGCCCCAGGGCAGGTCTCAGATGGAGGAGTGACAGCAAGCGCTGGCTGGATGGCAACAAAGTCTTCTTCCCTGGCTCGCAGCCTGGGCTCAGGCAGGATGGGGAGGCAAGCGTGGCTCCTTAGATTTACAAGGACGTTCAACGTTTTACTCCTCAAAGCAATTCGAGAGGTCAGCACCCGCATCCCCATGCCCCGCGAGGACCTGGGGCTCAGCGAGGACGCGCCCTGCCTGAGCCTTCCAGCCCGGAGGGGGGCCCAGACCGCACCCCGTTTGTGAGCTCTGCGTGCGGGGTGGGGGGCTCAGGTCACCTGGGTAGTTCCGGCAGCCGCCCGCGGTGCTCCCCCGCCGCCAGGTGCCGTCATAGAGGGTGGTGTTCCACTTCCGGAACCGCCGGCTCTTCAGGGCGTCGGGGGTCAGGTTGCAGATCTCCAGGCGGGTGAACTCGCGCATGAAGTCTCGGAATGACATCCTGGGGGTCGGGGTGCAGAGGTGAGCCCCGGTCTCCGGCCAGGACCCCCGGGGATGCAGCAGGCGCGGCTCCTGGGGTGTGGGCGGCGGGTGCAAGGTCCTGAGAGGGGCCAGGCTGAGGCAGGTGCTCACCAGAACTCCCCGTCCTCCATCTTGATGCGGAGCTGCTCCCGCTCGTAAGGGTCCACGTTGTTCCACTCTGAGGAGCTGTGGGGAGAAGGGCCTCTGTCCCTGGGGCCTGTCCTCCCCTAGCCCAGGTCACGGTCAAGGTCAAGCCCCAAGATCCCAGTTCCAGGGGTGGCCTGGCGAGGCTCACAGGCTGGGCCCAGGAGCCCAGGTGGCCTGAGCTTGGTCCCTGGGCCCAGGAACATGAGGACGGGCCCCTCTGCTCAATCCTGAGCCCACCCCAGGCTGGCAGCGCCCTGAGCAGAAATGCCAGGGGCACTGAGCAGCCTCCCCAGCCGGTGCCCCCTGCCCCTCACCCGTCACTCCAAGCTCCAGTCCACTCCACCTCGCCCCACGGGTTCCGCATCCGGATGAGGTTCACCATCTGGCCCATGTAGTTCACCTGTTCCCCAGAGCTCCCATCAGCGCCTGCCCGGCACGCACTGCGACACCCCTTCCCGCCACGTCACCCTGGCCTAGCCCGGCGCGGCACCCAGGCGCACCAGACCCAGCGGAGAAGCAGCTATGTATGCACACGACCGTCCATCGAGGCAGGCCAGGACACACACCCCAGGAGAAGAATCCCCCAGAGGCAAATAAGGGGCGACTGCAGGAGAGCCAGCCCCTCCCACAGCCCTGGTCTCAGCCGAGGGGCAAGGTCAGGCAAAGACGCGGGCAGCACCCTGTAGGGAAGGCCCCAGGGTACCTGCTTGGCCCCGGTCACAGAGTAGGCGTGGCCCTTCACCAGCTTCTTGAAGGTGACGGCCTCCATGTCCAGGACGCTGGAGATCTGCAAGGTCAGGTGCTCTGGTCAGGGGCGAGGTTCCAGGGACCCGGTCAGCATCCCTACCCCCAGGCAGAGGTGAGCCCCGAGCATGAGGGTCCTGGACAGTCCCCGTTATGGAACGGAGCGGCAGGCAGGGACCCCGACCCCATCTAACCCAACACCTCCAAGTGCAGATGCTGCCGCTAGAAGGGGCTGCCCGAGGGTTCCGCCAATGCCGCCAGGGTGGGGGGCTGGGCACCCTGACACCGCTTCTGGCCAGAGCCAGCCGCCCCATGCGCACAGGAGGCTCGCCGGGCACTCACATCGATGGAGCAGCCCAGCAGGGAGCCCCGCTCCAGGGCCTTGATGATGATTTGGTAGAGGTCGCTGGGCGCCTTGCGCAGCTCATACCACTCGGTGACGCCGCCGGTGAAGTCCTCAAAGCCCTCGGAGGTGCTGCCCCCCGACAGGGCTTCGTAGCTGCCGTTCACCCTGTGGGCGGCCCCGGGTCAGTGCTCGGGCACACAGAGGACACTGCCCCGGGGTGGCCCGCAGCTGCCCCCGGCCCCACTCACTTGGCGTAGGCCTTCTCGAGCAGGGCGCTCCAGAACTCGTTGCCTTGGGCCGAGTGCACGAACACCAGCTTCCCGTCCTTGGTGGGCAGCAGGTCATCCACGACCACGTCCACCCACTCCCCGAACTGCCACAGCTGTGGGGGCAAGGGGCACGGTGAGACCTGCTATGGGGTCCCCAAGCCTGAGGTCACGCCTCCGTCTGCCGCTTACGAGACCAGGTATCCCAGAGCAAGTTATGCCCCCCGAGCCTCAGTTTCCCTGTCCATACAAGGGGGCCGCGGGGCCTTCCTCACGAGGAACACTAACCTGATCCTGAAAGTAAAGCACCCTACAAGGGCAGCAAAGCTGCTATTCCGGAAACAGCCCCAGGCGTCAGTGGAGGTTGGAACACTCCCCCCTGGGCTCTGGGGAACTAGCCCCCTTTAGGGCACAGTCCCCACCTCTCCCCTCCGCATTCTAGGCCAGGGTGTGTGTGTGGGGGGGGGGGGGATACATATGCAAAGTGGGCGTGGACCAAAAATGTAGCACCCGGTCCTTCAACCACAGGATGGGCGGGGTTCCTGCAATCCTGGGGCTTGCTTCAGAGGTGCCAGAGGCCAGGTTCCCCAGAAGGGAGGCTTCCGGTTGCCCCTGGCCAGAAGCAGCCCCGTGCTGCTGAGAAGGAAGATGTAGAACAATGGGGGAAGGGGGGCTGGTGCACCCAAGTAGCACGGGTAGTGGGGGGGCTGCTGGACCGGCCAAAAGAGGCAGAAAGGAGCGGATTGGAAGAGAGAGGGAAGGGGGCGGGGAAAGGGACGGTGAGGCCAAGTCCCTCTGGACAGCCTGGGCAGGTGTGGCACTTGGCCACAGTGGACAGCAGCTGGGATCCGGTAGGCCAGCGGTCGCCACGCCAACCAGTGGTCCGTGAGGTCTGAAAGGTTGGCGACCGCTGCTGTAGGCTGTCTCCTGGGCCCCAAGGTGGGCGAGGAGGGAGGACAGTAAGGGGCTCCCTGACTAGGCAGAAGGAGGGGGAGTTCCCAGGGCAGGGCTGGGGCCACAGGGTTTCATCCAGGGTTGCTGGGGGAGGGGTGGTGTCTCTCCCAACACCAGCTCATTAAGAATTCATTAGTCTTTGACTTGAAAAATGGGCTTGGTGTGCAAACGTCAGGAAAATCTGGTTTAAATAGACTTAATCCCAAGTTGTTCTTTTCTGCAGGGCTGTTGGGGCTAGGGGTTGCCAGGAGGAGCTGGGGGCGGGGGTGTGGACACCATGGGTGGGGATGGCCATGTGTGCTGGTCTGTCTGTCCTCACCCAGCAGAACATTAATTTTTTTTTAGAGGAAACTGAGACCCTGGAAGGAAAAAGGATTTGTCCCACAGGACATAACACAGACACAGAGATCTTTCTACCCTTCCCGGCACTTTTTCTCGATCGGCACAGCCACCCGGGAATGCTGCCAGCCGAATACCTGCCCACCTGCCACCGCTCCACAGCTGACCGCCCGGATGGCACCGAGAGGGCACATTCCAGAGGGAGGGCGGGCCCTGGAGGGTGTGGCTCTGAGCCACCCTCACTGCAGTCTGAGGGTCACCTGTCCTCGCCTCCCCGGTGTTTCCTGCCACTCTCCCTGCCCCCTGCATCTCACCTGGAAATGGAAGATGCCGGCGTAGCCATCCTGGAAGCTCTGGCCGTGCGGAACCACTCGGTGCAGGAGGGTGTCGTTAAGGGTGAGAGAGGCGATGGCAGCCAGGAGCCAACAGTCCCCTGGGATGGGAGACCCCCGTCAGACCTGCTCTGCTAGTGCTTGCCCGTGCTGGGGAGAACCAGGGGTCCTCTGGGTGGCCTACCCCTCAGCTAGCAGAAAGCCCCAGGAATCTGGGCGAACCAGCCCCAGCACGGGCAGCCAGAGCCTGTCTGAGCTTGCAGGAGGGAGGGGTTGGGGCAGAGCCAGAAGGAGCGGGCAGAGGGAACTCCTGTGGAAAAAACACCCAGGACCCGCTAGGGCCTACCCAGGGCTCCCTGGCAGATGTCCGTGCGGGTGGCTCCGTCCACGATGAACTGGGGGTTTGAGAGCAGCTCCTGCAAGAGACCCAGAGTCCTGTCTCCCAGAAACGAGCCCAGCCCCCAGGCCCCACTCCCTACTGAGACCTGGAGTCCTGTTCCCATTCCTCACTCAGGATGGGGGTAAACCGAGCCCCGCACGGGGAAGCCCCTCTCACCGTGGGGCGCTTCCACTTGATCCCGTAGGTTTTGGAGGAGTTGGGGCCCAGGTCCTTGTAGCCCAGGCTCTGGGTCACCGGCGGGAAGGCGTCATCGCGGAAGAGGGCCCCGCTCTGCAGGCACCGGGCCCGCAGCTGCTCATAGTCCTGGCCCAGGTACTTGATGGCGTTTTCATGGCGGCCCAGGCCCAGCTCCTTGGCCCGCTGCTTCTGCACTTGGGCGGACACCCCGGTGCAGTACACGGGGGTGATGATCTCCTCGGCCATCCTGCGGGCGGACAGGCCTCCTCAGCACCCAGGCCTCCCCAGGACTACAACGGGGGCCTCCCCAACCCTGGGGTTACCCACATCACCGCTCCCCTCACGGAACGCAGGGCTCCGCCACTTCCTTCTGCTCCCAGGAGAGGAGTTCCCCAGCCCGGGGTGTGCGGGCCACGCCCTCGCTACCCCCCACAGAGCCACCACCTTCCCCGGAGCCCATCGTCCTGGGCCTGCTGCAGCCCTGGGCGGCCCGCCCGCCGGCCAGGTGGGGCAGGGCGGGGCCCGAGGAACCGCAGGGACGAGGGAGCGGGGAGACCCCAGGAAAGGCCTTCGGACCCTGTCGGCCTGCAACCCTCCCCAAGCCAGGCCAGCCCTACTCACTGCCCCTTCCCTGGCGTGAGGGCGGCGAGCGCCGGGCACCCGGGGTCCGTCCCCAGGCCCCGAGACAGGCCGGGCGCTCAGCGCTGGCCCTCCGTCCCTGACCCTCCGGCCTCCCAGCCCAGCCCAGCCCGGGGCCCCGGGCGCGCTGACTGCGGCGGGCGCCGGGGCTGTGCGCTCCGAGTGCCCGGGGCCGGGGCAGCCCCTCCGCCGGGCGCGGCGGCCGGATCGGGGACCCCGGCCCCGCCACTCGGTCCTCACCTGGAGGAGGAGTTGGGCAGGGTCGCTGCGGTGCCCGCGGCCGGCTTCCCCGGTGGCAGCTCCGGGCAGGGCCCAACCAGGAAGAGCGCTCTCCCCGCCCGCCCCCGCGGCCCTCCGCCCTCCGCCCGCCCGCCCCTGCTCCTCCTCCTGGGCCCCGGCCCCTTCCCCTCGCTCCCCCTTATCTCCCGGGCGCCTTCCCCGACTATCTCCCTCTCACTCTCGGCGTCTTCCCGCCCCGGCCCCCGGGCCCGCGGCCAGCTGCGCGCGAGGACGAATTAGCGAAAGGCGGAGCGGGCCGGGGAGGGGCCGGCCTGCGGGGCGGGGAGGGCTGGGGCTGGGCCGAAGGGCAGCGGGCAGCGGGGGCAGGGCAGGGGTATTTTTAACCAGGGGCAGCTGCTGCGGTGCCGCGCCCCCCCCCCCGACGCGGGGCCCCCAGGGCATTCCCGGGCGCGGAGCCGCGGCGGCCCCTCCTCCGCCCGCCTTTCCCCGCGCGCCACGGGAGTCCCGGCCGCGGGGCTGCGGGGGCCGCGGGCGGAGCTGCAGCGGCGGCGCGGGGGGCGGCGGGGAGCGGACCCTGCGGGGCGCTCGGCTCCCGGCAGCCCCGCCCCGCCCGGCCCGGCCCGGCCCGCGCCCAGCTCGGCTCTGCGCCCTCGCCACCCCCGCGCCCGCGGGAATGGCTCGGGGCCCTCCACCCGCCTTGGCGGGTCCCTGCCCCCGGGCGGGGCGCGGGGGACCGGCCCCCAGGCCGCAGCTCGCGGCGTGACCTTGGATGAGTCCTTCCCCGGCCGCTCGGCTTCCCGGTTCGCGGCGCGAACGGGACGGAGACGAGCGATGGTGGGGACCGGCTTGCTCATTCGCCCCGGGAAGCTGCGAGCGGTGGGCATCCCTGCCCTTTCCCCTGGGACCTCGGCCCGCAGCCCTGGGAGCGCCCTGTGCCACCCGACCCAGGAGGGGGCAGCCGAGGCTGCGAGCTGGGCCTGGGCCCACCCGGACCCCGAGCCCCGGCCTCCGGAACGGCGAGGAGTTGAAGGGCCACGGAGGAGGGAGGGGCTCTGGGGCGATCCCTCTGCCAGGTCCTCGCCCTGGCCTCGGGGGCCCAGCCCAGCGGCTGTGCAGCGCCCGTAGGGTGCACACACAGCATTGGGGGGCCGGGGGGACAGTGCACAGCGCTCCTAGCATCTTAGGACACCGGGCAGGTTAAGAGCAACTCAGCTCATCGGACTCCACCGTCACTCCCGTTTACCAAGGAGGGAAACTGCAGCCGGACAGGTGTGGCTCCCTCACCTGGTGAGTCAGAGCTGCAGCCAGCGCCCCTCACCGTCCACCGTTCAGCGTTTGTGTGTCCGGTTGGTGGTGACTCAGCCCTCTGGCAGGCAGCTCCTTGCACAGAGACCCGTGACCAAGGCCGACCAGCCCAGCTGGGGGAGGGGGCCCTGCTGGTCCCGTCCGGGGATAAAGCCCGTGAGTCTAGGAGTTGGCTGGTGGGGAGGTGCTGGAGAGGGCGTTCCCAGCCGGAAGCTGCAGGTGCAGAGGTACAGAGGCCAGGGCCGCTCCGGCCAATGAGGGGAACGTCCAGCGCCTTGTGGTCAGATCACAGGGAACAGGGACCTTGACGAGGAAGGATGCTCGGGGCAGGTACCAAAGGTCACCCCTCCCGCCAAAGCCCTCGGGCTGGACCTGTGTGTCCCACCGTCTCCAGAATCACCTTCACAAACCTGTCCCTCCTCCTGTGACCCATTGTTCACCCAGTGGCACTGGTCACCTCCCAGTGTCCGAGGCACTGTGTTGACCTGGGCGTAAGAGGGTGAAGACCATGGCCTCAGCCCCCCAAGGAGGCAGACATGACTCAGTTATCACCCCACAGTGAATTGGAAGGAGAATTGGTGCTGAGGCGGGCGTGGGGGGATGGCCTGGGCACAGGGGAGGGGAGGTATAGGGATGTGCTTAGTGTTGCTTGAGCAGAAGGAGAAAGGAAGGGAAAGGTTATGACGGGGCCGGGTAGGCTGTGGGAGTTTAGATTTTATTCTACTTGAGCTCAGATTTGTACAAATGCAGGAGGAGGATGCATGGGAGTGGGCTGGGTGGGCGAGAGAGGTTTGAAACACCAGGGAAAGGGACTGGTGTTTCAAACCAGGGAGGTGATGGGCACAAGAGAGAAGTAGATGAACTTGACGACTATTTAGGATGCACCACATCAAAATTTAACTCACACTGGATTATACATGTACATGTAAACTCTAAAACTATGAAACTTCTAGAAGAAAGCTTAGGAAATACCTTAATGGTCTTGGGTTTGGCGAAGATTTCATAAATATGTACATAAAGCACAAACAATAAAAGAAAAAAGGTTTAACTTCATCAAAAAACACTTGTTCTTTAGAAGGTACTATTATGAAAAAGCCACAAATGAAGAGGAAATAATTGTCAAAATTATTGAGGGCTTGTATTTAGAATACATAAATAACTTTTACCACTTAAAAATAACTCAATAGCCCTGGCTGGTTTTGCTCAGTGGTTAGAGCATCGGCCGGGGACTGAAGGGTCCCGAGGTTGCAGGCTGGATCCCTAGCCCTGGTCAGGGCGCCTGTGGTAGGCCACCAATCGATGTGTCTCTCTCACATCGATGTTTCTCTTTCTCTGTCTCCCCCCCCCCCCATTCTCTCTAAAAAATCAATGGAACAATATCCCCAGGTGAGGATTAACAAAAAAATAATAATTCAATAAAAATGGGCAAAAGATTTGAATAGACACTTCACTCAAGAAGATATATGAATGGCAAATAAGCCACGAAAAATTGCCCAACACATTATTCACTGGGGAAATGCAAATGAATAGAAGGGTGCACTCTGGCCAGTGTGGCTCAGTTGGTCCAGGCACCTGTTCGACTCCCAGTCAGGGCACATGCCTGGGTTGTGGTTCAACCCCAGGTTGGGTGTTTATAGGAGGCAGCCGGTCAGTGTTTCTCTCCCACGTGGATGTCTCTCTCCTCTCTCTCTAAAAATCACTAAATGGGTGTTCTCAGGTAAGGATTTTTAAAAAAAGATGGGTGGTTGCCAAGAGTTCAGGGGCGGAAGGAGGAATGAATAGGGGAGCACAGGGCATTTGTAGGGCAGTGAAACTATATGATACTGTGAAGGTGGATACATGACATGCATTTGTCAAACCCCTGTGATGTACAAAACTGAGTGAATCCTAATGTAAACTGTGGACTTTAATTAATAATAATGTATCAATATTGGTTCATCAGTTGTAACAAATGCGCCACAGTAATGCAAGATGTTAGTAATAGAAGGAACTGTGTCAGAGGGAGAGGGGATCTATGGGGATTCTCTCTACTTGCTGAGCAATTTTTTCCCCTAAAAGCAGATTGTTTAGGTTTATTTAAAAAACACACACACAGGAACAATGGTTCATTTCTCCAGTGGTGGACATCCACATCATAATCCTCCTCGTTTGGCATCACCAACGGCTCCCAAACATCAAAGGCAAATGCATCTGGGAACGTAACGTCTCCAAGAGCTTTGTCAAGTGCCACAGCGAATCCATCTGGATCACCTTTGCCCTTCCCAGCTTCAGCTATTGTGGTGGCTCATTCAATACCTCGAATTCCCATGCACAAGTCAAGATGATCATCAGTCTTCTCAATTGCCGGGGCACTGGTTTCAGAGGGCGCTTCTCCCACAGTGGCAGGGTCTTTGGATCTCAGGCGAAGTGTTTCTCTTCTGGTACCAATTTTTCCTGTCGAGGTCCGTTCAGCTTTTGACCTTGGCTCTATTTTGCTCGCTGTGAAGAGAGTATGCATTTCCTGGCCTGTGCACCATGATGATATGGAAATTCTGGACTGGAAACGCGTGGTGTTCCCCTGGGCAGGATGGTTTTTCCCTGGGCTCTTTGTCTGTTGGAGTCAAAGAATGAAATCACGGACAGAAGACTGTGTAGTAAAGGTGGCAATTTATTGGAGAACAAGTACAGACTCCCACGTGGGGAGGGGGAGAGAGTCCCCGCTGAGCAATTTTTCTGTGAACCTAAAACTGCTCTGAAAAACAGTCTATCTTTAAAAAAGAAAAAAAAATGCTGAACATACATATGACCCAGCCATTCTACTCCTAGGCAATCCTGTATAATAAAAGCCTAATATGCTAAGTGTCTGGTTGGTCATCCGTTCATCCAATCAAAGCACAATATGCTAATGATATGCTTAGGCCACTCAACCGCTCGCTGTGATGTGCGCTGAC
Organism: Myotis myotis; assembly: GCF_014108235.1. NCBI lineage: Eukaryota > Metazoa > Chordata > Mammalia > Chiroptera > Vespertilionidae > Myotis > Myotis myotis. Next base: position 79,000,138 of record NW_023416314.1, read on the forward strand.
CACTAGGGGGCAGACGCTCAGACTGGTAGGTTAGCTTGCTGCTGGGGTCCAGCCAATTCGGACTTAGTGAGATGGGCTGGACATGCCCTGGAGCCCTCCCACAGTCCCTCCCCAGCTGGCCAACTGCCTGTGCCCCTCCCTGGCCCCAATCATGCACTGGTGGGGTCCCTCGGCCGGGCCTGTGCCCTTTCACAATCTGGGACCCCTCAGGGGATGTCAGACAGCCAGTTTCAGCCTGATCCTGCAGGCCAGGCCGAGGGACCCCACTGGTGCATGAATTCATGCACTGGATTTCTAGTGTTACCCATAAAAGCATATGTCCATATAATGACTTGTGCATGAATATTCATTGTAGTTGTACCTGTAATGGCCCAAACCAGCAACAACCAAATGTTCATCAACAAATTGTGAGCATACAATACTACTCAGCAGTAAAAAGGAACAATAATGGGTGAATCTCAGAATAATTTATACTGAGTGTAAGAAGCCAGACAAGAGTACATACTAAAAAAAGGAGAGAAAAAAATAAAAATTAAAAAAAGGAGAGAGTACATATTCATATGATTCCACTTATATGAAAATTCTAAAAAAGGAACGCCAATTTAGTGACAGAAAGCAAATCAGTAGTTGATGGAGGTGCTAGCAGATGGCAATGGGTGGGAAGGAGGGATTATCAAGGGGCTTGAGGAAACTTATTGGATGATGGATATGTTAATTATCTTGATCAGTAATGGTTTTAAGGGTATATACATGTCAAAACAAAAATGTACATTTTAAGTGTATGTGGTTTATTGCATGTCAACTATGCCTTAATAAAAGATTAAGTTTTCACCCTAGCTGGTTTTGCTCAGTGGATAGAGCATCGGCCTGCGAACTGGAGAGTCCCAGATTCAATTCCGGTCAAGGGCACATGCCTGGGTTGCAGGCTGGATCCCCAGTAGGGGCGTGCAAGGGGCAGTCAATCGATGATTCTCTCTCATCATTGATATTTCTATCTCTCTCTCTCTCCCTCACTGAAATCAATAAAAATATATATATTTTTAAAAAGATAAGGTTTTCAATAAAAAACTGTTAGGAAAATGGGAGGAAATTTTTTTTAAAAAATATATTTTATTGATTTTTTACAGAGAGGAAGGGAGAGAGATAGAGAGTTAGAAACATCGATGAGAGAGAATCATCGATCAGCCGCCTCCTGCACATCTCCCACTGGGGATGTGCCTGCAACCCAGGTACATGCCCTTGACCGGAATCGAACCTGGGACCCTTCAGTCCGCAGGCCGACGCTCTATCCACTGAGCCAAACCGGTTTCGGCAAGGAGAAGCTTTTTTAATCACCTCAGGTGGAAAAGATCTTTTTAATGATGACACAAAACCCAGAAGCCACACAAAATTGACCTGACTAGATTTAAAAATCTGTCCAGCAAACCCAGGCCAGTGTGACTCAGCTGTTTTTTGTTTTTTTAAAGGGGGTGGGACAGAAATGCGTATTTGCTGTGGTGTCTTTTTTCTGACACCACTTCTCACACTAAATGTGTTTTTTTCCCAGTTACCAAATACCTGTGGTTTCCCCACACCAATTCTCCAACACCAACTAGGTACCCACAACTCAATTCAGTCCTGACATTAACTGCCCAGAGTCAGCACAGACCTCGGAGGGTAAACACTCAGTCCCACAGGATGCCAGCCACAAAAGGGATGCCCAGGCGACCCACACTCTGGCCAACTACAAATTTGAGGGTGCCATCACCCCCTCCTCAGGGTTGATAATTTAGTACTTAGGCTCACAAAATGCAGGGAAGTGCTTTACTTACTATTACCAGTTTATTAAAAAGGATACAACTCAGGAACAGCCAGACAGAAGAAATACGTGGGGCAAGGTATTGTTAGGGGCAGAAATAGACTATTGAGAACTAGCTATTAGTTATAAGAAATATTAATCATAAAAAAAAAGAAAGAAAGCACATTCTAACCTGGCTGGGTGTTGTACGCCCCCGGACCTGGGAGTCAACTTTGGAATGTGGTCCAAACTGCCTGTTGTCACGGAAAGATTAACAACCTTGTTGTCCAAACAATGGAGTCCCCCTCAGCCCCCAATGCCCGTCATCTGTAACCATTATATCCATCAAAAAAAAATGACCTTTCTTCCTGTCATTTTTTATTTTTATATATTTTTTCTGTCATTTTTAAAAAATAAAATAGGTTTTTATTGACTTCAGAGGGGAAGGGAGAGGGAGAGAGACAGAAGCATCAATGGATGAGGGAGAATCATTGCTTGGCTGCCTCCTGCACGCCCCCTACTGGGGATAGAGTCCGAAACACAGGCATGTGTCTTTGGAACCAAACCCAGGACCCTTCAGTCTGCAGGTTGACGCTCTACCCAGTGAGCAAACCTGCTGGGGCTGTAAACACATATTCGAGCTCCATCCTTTTTTGATTGATTTTTTTTTAGAAAGAGAGAGGGGAGGGAGAGCGAGAAACGTCAGTTTGCTGTTCCATTTGTTTATGCATTCAGTGGTTGCTTCTTATATGTGTCCTGACCAGGGATCGAACCCGCAACCTTGGCACATCGGGACGACACTCCAATCAATCCAGCTACCTGGCCAGGGCTGCGCTCTACTCTTGAGGCAGTTCTAAACCCTTCTAGGATTAGATCATTCAAAACCCGTTTTGGTACAATGCCCCTTTTACGGATGAGGCAGTGGGGGAGGTTCAGTGACATGCCCAGGTCACGCAGGAACCTGGAATCTGAAGCTGCCTGGCTCAGAGACCAAGATTTAGTCACTACAATAGGCTGTCTCTCTAAGAAGCCCCTTCCTCAGAACCACCCCCTCGCCAGCCCTCACGCAAACCTGACACTGTCCAAGGCCAGCTCAAACCCACCTTCTCTGGAAAGCCGCCCTGCCCGTCATTAACAACACCCTTTGGGGAGGGGTGTTCTAGCGTAACCAGGGCATTCTATTGGACTGCAGCCCAGGGCAAGGGCCTAGTCTAATTCCTGGACAGACCTGCCCCCGGGCATTTCGGACAAGTATAGAGCTGCTTTTCATTTGAGCTGTTTGTGTGCAGTGGGCTCCAGGCCCTCTTCCCAGGGCTGCGGACACCTCATCTCATCCAGTGCCACCCACACGGCAGATCTCATCACCCACAGGGGAGGCCAGAGAGGGGAAACTGAGGCTCAGGATGACCGCCACCAACGGGAAGGAGAAGAACGATGATAGAACTTGTGCTCATGGGTCTCAACCACAGACCTGAGCCTGCCAGATGCCTCTCGCCCCACTCCCTCCCTCCCCCACCCTGGGCACGGAGCCAGGCCTAAGCACAGTGGACATGAGTTTATTAGAGGGGGGCAGGGGCAGGGTGGGTGCAAGGTGCAGGTCGGGAGGAGGGGCCAGGGGGCTTGGGCAGCACTGACAGCCTGCAGTCAACAAGACAGGAGGGCAGCGGGCCACAGGGCAGGCAGGCCAGCTGCTCTTCACCCTGCGAGCGTCCGTCCATCCGTCCATCCGTCTGCGCCTAGGGCACTGGCAGCGGCTCCGAGAGGACTGGGGGAAGGACGAAGAGAGGCTCAGAGAGGAAACTTCCCAGCTCACACAGCTAGGAGCTGGCAGAGCTGGGGCATGCGCCCAGACCTGTGGTCCCGGCCCTTCCTCTCATTCGGTCAGCCTCACACCTGTCTCCCAGGCGCCCAAGCCCACCCCCAGCTCCTGCCCTCAACTCACTGTGAAGGGTGTAGGTGCCTGGCTCCAGAAGTAGCTGGGAGGGCAGGACCATGAGGAAGCCCCCAGCCCAGGGGTCTTCAGCCCCTGAGAGACAGGCCTGGGAAGGAGAGCCGTACCACTCGGGGTTTGGGGCAGGACTCTCGGGTAAGACAGGCAAGGGGCAGGGCTGGTGGGAGTAGTGACTGTGGAGAGGGGGCGAGCCACAGAGGGAGCAGCGGGGTGGTGAGAAGCCGGGGCCCCCGGGGAGGGTGATCCCGGCCTTTGAGTAGCTCCTGTGCGCCCCGCCATGGTGGTTGCACCGTTCCCGAGTCCAGGCCCGGTGGGATGGCTCCATGGCCATGACCTGGCAGAGGTGGAGTAAACGGTAAATGGGGTTGGGGGCGTCCCCAGTCTCTTTTTCCCACCCCAGGATGCCATCAGGGCCTCACCTTCTCACAGTGCCGGCGGCTCACTAAAGCCCGGAAGCCCATCCTCGCCCACAGCCTGTCCCTCTGGTGCAGGAAGTCTGCCACCCGATTGTGCCAGCCCTCGCCCAGGGCCCACGGGAAAATCATACATTTGGCTTCCTCCAGGTCCTCCTCCATATCGTTTGCAAGGTACCTGGCCACAGGGGTGGGGGTGGGCAGGGGTTAGAAGCATCTGCCCTGCACATCCTACAGCAAGTAGGATGGGCAGCGTGCCCACCCCCGCCGGGGCGCTCACAGTGCCAAGAACAGGTTGCTGCAGGTGTACTCGCTGAGTTTCAGGTTGGCACGCCGGAAGTAGACCAGCACCATGGCCAGGAGATACTGCGGGCACAGCAGGGGGGAGAGGTTAGAGTTGGGCACTGGGGGGAAAGGGGAGCTGCGCCAGGCCTATTTGCACCCAAGGAAGTTCTGTGGGGGTTAGAGAAACTGGGGTTAAGGGGGGAGGGGCCTGCAGAGACATGGGCTAAAAAAGCAGGCGGTCCCTCCACCCGACCAGGGGACCCAGTGAGTCAGCAGCATGAGATCCCCACCAAGTCAACCTCCCCCAGTGTCCCCCCACCTTATCTGAAACCTGGAAACAGGGGTCTCTGGCAAGGAATTCCTGAAGGCAGCTGTGCTCTGCGGGCAGAGAGGAGAAAGGCTAAGTGGGGTTACCACCCACCTCCCACCAGACAAGAGCGCCACGAAGCTGCAAAGCCCGACTCCACTGAACCCACCTGCCAAACCAGGGCCGGAAGGGAAGGGAAGGGAAGGGAAGGGAAGGGAAGGGAAGGGAAGGGAAGGGAAGGGAAGGGGCAGGGAGAGCCCACCTCTCATGTCTGCTTCCAGCTTGGGCCCTCCCATGCCAGTCCCGTCAGCTCACCCAGCAGGCGGAGGAAGGCCCGGAGCTCCAGGTGCTGGCGGGCAGCCAGAGGCCCACTGCCCCCATCTTGACAGCTCCAGCCCCACAGCTTCACCTGGATGGCAACCTCATGGGCAGGGGCCCGGGCTTTGCTCATCTCATAGGGGGTGGGGGCGGGTGGGGCGGGGCGGGGGCGGGTGACCTGTAGAGAAAGGAGCCCCAGGACTTAGCAGCTTTCCCCTCGCCCCCAACAAGTCAGGGGTTGGTGAGGCTGGTCTGAGAGAGGCCCTCCAGAAGGTGGACGGATGAAGATGGAGACTTGGGGGCTTGGAAGAGAAGGAAACTGGGGGGGGGGGGGCTTGTAGGGTGGGGAGGCCAGAAAAGAGCAGAGATCCTGGAGGCTGCAGCTCCCCACCCCCGGCCCGGGCCCCTCCAGGCTGGGCCAGAGAGTAAGAGCCGCAGCAGGCAGCACTGAGGGACCCTAAGTGCCTAGAGCTGTGCTAAATGCGCCGAGGGCATCACCTTATTCCCCCTGGTAGGCAGACAGAACCGAAGACCCATTTTGCAAACGTGGAAACAAGTGTGAAGACTCATGGCCACCTAAAAGTGGAGCCAGTCTGACCCCCAAAACCGAAGAGTTTGACTGTTCCCCATGCTCCCCAGCTCACAGCCACCCTCTCACCATGCACCAAAGTGGCCAACTTTACGGGACGACTAAGCCCTCATTTCACAGGGGGAAACTGAGGCCCAGAAGGAGGGATGCTGTTATGCCAATGCTTGGGTTTAAGCAAGTTGAGTTGGGACCACCTCAAACTTATCAAGTTCTGGAGAGAGACGCCACCTAAAGGACTCAGGAGAAGGTGCGCCCACCGCCCCGTGGTCAACCCGGGAGCCTCCACCTAGGACCCCACCGGCAGCCCAGCCTCCTCCTTCGCTCTCCAGAAGCCTCACCTGAGCTCAGGGGTTACCTACAGCTTGGCCAGCAGCCTCCAGCGCCTGCATTTATAGAGCCTCAGAGCGGCCCGCCCACAGCTCGCTGCCGCCCGCCCCTTCCTGCGAGAGGGGATTTGGGCCGGCCCGCCTACCTCTGCCAGGAGCACATCCAGCCTCCGCCGCTCGCCTCCCCAGCTGCCCAAGATACAGACTCCAAAGCTTCCCCACCTGCAAAGAGGCGGCCAGCTGGAGCCCAGGGCCTGCGGGGCGGCAGGCCCCTCCCCACCGCCGGACAGGTGCAGAGCCAGGTGCAGGGGGATGAGGCCGTGACTGAGTGTGAGTTAAAATCCACTGACTGTGCCTCGCCGGGGCAGGGTCGCTGGGTGTGCCCGTGCTTTCTTCAGATCCAGGAATCCCAAAGTCTGGGAGCCAGAGAGCAGATGGTCCTGGCATGAGAATCCCAAGAGGCTACATCCCCTTCCCAAGATCCTTTGAGAGAAGGAGGGAGAGCCTGACCGATGGCCCAGAGTCGGTAGAGGAGGCCTTTACCCAAAACCACTAAGCCACCCTGACCCGTGCTCAATGGTTAGAGCTTCTGCCCACGGATCGAAGGGTCACGGGTTCGATTTCGGTCAAGGGCGCAGGTTCCCCAGCCCTGACAGGGCCGTCTGTGGGAGGCAACCAATCGATGTTTCTCTCTCTCCTCTCTCCCCCTCCCATTCTCTCTGGAAATCAATTGAAAAAATATCCTCAGTGAGGATTAAAAAGCAAAAAACAAAATCACTCAGCTACCGCTGCCCTGCCCACCCCTCCCCCACCCACCCCACCCCGTTGGGCCAGCAGCATTAGGCCCTTTGGGCTTCAAGTCTTCACTGGCTCATTTACTGTCTACAATCCTACCTAGACAGGTGACTCTTTTTTCCTTTTTTGTGTGTGTGTGTGGTAAAATATACATAACAAAATTTACTACCTTGCCCTGACCGGTTTGGCACAGTGGATAGAGACTCGGCATGCGGACTGAAGGGTCCCAGGTTCGATTCTGGTCAAGGGTTAAAAAAAATAAATAAAAAATTACCCCCTTAATCATTTTTAAGTTTATTGGTTTTAGGTACATTCCTATTGGTGTGAAATCAACACCCACTATTCATCTCCAGAACGCTTCATCTTGCAAACCTGGATTTCTGTGCCCACGAAACCCTGACTCTCCCAGCCCCTGGGGCCGCCTTTCTATTTTCTTTTCTTGTCTTTTTAAAATAATTTTTCCTTTTAATTTTTATTTATTGATTTTAGAGAAAGAGAGGAAGGAAAGGAAGAGAGGGAAGGAGGGGGAGAGAGAGACATCGATTTGTTGTCCCATCTATTGGTTGATTCTCGTATGTGCCCCAACCAGGGATTGAACCTGAAACCTTGATATTTGGATGACATTCTAACCAACTGAGCTCCCCGGCCAGGGCCACCATTTTATTTTCTGCCCTATGAATTCAACACTCTAGATACCTCGTGTAAGTGGAATCATACAACATCTGTCTTTGTGTGACTGGCTTATTTCACTTAGCACACTGTCGATTGGTTCATTCATGCTATAGCCTTTGTCAGAATTTTCTTCCTTTTTTAAGACTAAATAATATTGATTCTATGTAGATGCCACATTTTGTTTGAGACTCTGCTTTCAGTACTTTGGGTTATATACCCAGATGTGGAATTGCTGCATCATTTGCTAATTCTATTTTTACTTTTTGAGGAAACATCAAATTGTTTTCCACAGCGTTTGAACCATTTTACGTTCCGCAAACAATGCACAGGGTTCTTATTTCTCCACATTCTTGCCAACAGTTGTTATTTTCTGTTTCGTTGATAATAGCTATCCTAACAAGTATGAGGTAGTGACAGGTGACTTAAAATATGTATTTAGTCCTGGCCAGGTGGCTCAGTTGGTTGGAGCATCGTCCCATGCACCAAAAGGTTGTGGATTTGTTTCGTTCACTGGTTGATTTTTGTATGAACCCTAACCGGGGATTAAACTCCCAATCTTACGTATCTGGTGGATGCTCTAACCAACTGAGCTACCCAGTCAGTGAAAATAGCAAGGATTTAAAAGGTATGAAGAATATGGTTAACAAATATGACCTAGTGGACAGATAAGAAGCAGTATACCCAACAAATGCAGAAAAACACATATGCAGAATATTTTCCAATAAAGTCTCAAATTCTAAACCATAAAGTAACTTAACTAATTTTAAAAAATTAAAATCATTCCGTCTATGTGGTGTTTATTTTTTACCACAAGACAATTAAGTCAAACATAGACAACAAACAGGTAAATTAGGGGTTAGGGTGGGGAAGGGGGAATCCTGCATCAAGGTAAAAAAAACACACAACATAAGTTAGAAAGTAGACGCCCGGCCAGCATGGCTCAGTGGTTGAGCATCGACCCATGAACCAGGAGGTCACGGTTCAATTCCCGGTCAGGGCACATGCCCAGGGTGTGGGCTCCATCCCAGTATGGGGTGTGCAGGAGGCTGCCCATCCATAATTCTCTCTCATCCTTGATGTTTCTATCTTTTCCTCCCTCTCCTTTCCTCTCTGAAATCAATAAAAAATATTTTTTTAAAAAATAGATAACAGATTTGTGGTATTTCAGGTTGCAATCATAATGAAAATATTGATTGTCAAAGTTGGGAGACACACTAACAGTTCTTAGAGAGGAATGTGTCACCTCAAATACATACAATATTTACAATATTGGATAATAAAAAAGAGAATTCAAGCTAATGAGCTAAGCTCTGTCTTAAAAAGGCACAAAATGGGAGCTGAGGGCCTCAAGTAGCTGAGGGCCATAGCGGCTGCCTAAGTCTCCACCTCCGTTTCCTTCCAAAACAAATCGGAACAAGAATGGGGAATAAAAGTCTGCCGGAAACACAGCCTCAGCACACTTGAAAGCGGAGACCGCGCAAAGTTCAGAATAAGTGTAAATGAAAAGAGACACCGAATCCCAGTGCCGACCCCTCACGCCGCCGCCTCACCTCCACCTGCCACAAGGTTTTGTGCCAAGAAAACCGGAAGAGGGAACAGGAAAGTTGGCAGCTTGGCCCAAGGTTGATCTGATCTAGAACTTCTGTAGGAAAGACGAGGCCCTTCAGCAGTTAAAATACCAGGAAGAGCTCAGACTACAGAGAAGGCATGTGGGATTTGAAGGATTAGTCTTTAAAATGCATAAATTCTGGGATATGGGATAAAAGCCAGAAAAGCGAGACTGAGAGAGAAGTGCACCGAGGCGATTGAGTGATAAAGGGAGGGGGGAAAAAAAGGGGGGGAAATGTAGGGTCTTGCCAGACAAAAGAGAAACAAAAATATTGGAAGACACAAATCCCTCCTCTCACCAAATAAACAAAAATCCACTAAAATATCTGGTCTTGCCGAAACCGGTTTGGCTCAGTGGATAGAACGTCAGCCTGCGGACTGAAAGGTCCCAGGTTCGATTCCGGTCAAGGGCATGGACCTGGGTTGCGGGCACATCCCCAGTAGATGTGCAGGAGGCAGCTGATCAATGTTTCTCTCTCATCGATGTTTCTAACTCTCTATCTCTCTCCCTTCCTCTCTGTAAAAAATCAATAAAATATATTTAAAAAAATAAAAATAAAAAATAAAATTAAAAAAATAAAATATCTGGTCTTTGCTATATTGACATGAGTGTGCTATTGGGGGGGAAAAAAAAAGAGTGTGCTATTGAACTAGGAATATTGTAAAATGCCCCAATATCACATAAATGAACAGGAAGAAAATTAACAGAGGCTATGATTAAAAACAAAACAAATAAGCCCAGCCTGGGTAGTCAGATGGTTAGAGCATCATCCTGGTACACCAAGGTTGTGGGTTTGATCCCCAGTCAGGACACATACCACATACAAGAATCAACCAAGCCCAGCAGGCGTAACTCAGTGGTTGAGCGTTGACCTATGAACCAGGGGTCAGGGCACATGCCCAGGTTGCGGGCTCCCAGTGTGGGGCATGCGGAGGCAGCCGATCAATGATTCTTTCTCATCATTGATGTTTCTATCTCTCCCTCTCCCTTCCTCTCTGAAATCAATACACACACACACACACACACACACACACACACTAAAAAGGATAAATCTTCATGTTAAAAAAAAAGTACCAATATTGAACAAAATTAGTTTAAAAAAAAATAATAGAAGAGCCCTAACCGGGTGGTTTGGCTCAGTGGATAGAGCGTCGGCCTGCAGATTGAAGGGTCCCAGGTTCAATTCCGGTCAAGGGCACGTATCTTGGTTGCGGGCACATCCCCAGTAGGAGGTGTGCGGGAGGCAGCTGATCGACGTTTCTCTCCCATCCATGTTTCTAACTCTCTATCCTTCTCCCTTCCTCTCTGTAAAAAATCAATAAAATATATCTTAAAAAAAATAATAATAGAAGAAACTGTAATCAGAGGTGAAGGTGTGGGGGAAGGGATATGGAACTCTGTATTATCTACTCAATTATTCTGTAAATCTAAACTGTACCCCAAAATCTATTACTTGTTTATATGCGTAAACTCGATGTATCTCCCCACAAGATGTTTACTAGTCACACAAAAAAGAGAGTAATTTCATAGTAGAGAAACCCGGCAGATACCACCTTATCCAGGTGATCAAAGTTCATGCGACCAGAAGAAGACATACCAACATTATGTACCATGTAATATGCTCTGAGAAGAATACATCACTTCCTTACTCTCCTTGCCCCAAATGAGTAAGCTCAAAGTAGTCATTATAAAACATCAAATAAATCCAAATCGACAGAGATAGTCTACAAAATAATTGGACAGTACTCTTCATACATGTCAAGTTCATGGAAGAAAAAAAATCTAAGGAACTATCCCAGATTGGAGGAGACCAAGGAGATATGACAACTGTCGCAGCCAGCCTCCAAGATGGTCTCCCAGTGATCCCGGCATCCTGGAGTAGGGCTGACCTGTGTACCTGCAGGATATTGTGGAAATGACACTGATTTCTGAAGCAAGTCGTAAAAGACTTTGCAACTTCAACCTTGCTTTCCCTGGGAGAAGCCCGCTGCCATGTCACGAGGCCATTCAAGCAGCAGTCTGGGGAGACCCATGAGGAACTGAGGCCCCCTGCCGTTATGTCACCTTGAAAGCAGATTCCCCAGTCTTAGAGGTCAGGTGACTGCAGGCCTAGCTGACGTCATGAATGCAACCTCACCAGAGACCCTGAGCAAGAGCTACCCAGCTAAGCAGCTCCCAAATTCCTGACCCACAGAAACTATGAGATAATAAATGTTTGTTGTGTGAAGCTTCTAAGTTTTAGGGTATTTGTGACACAACAGGATATGACTAATATAGCAGTTACAGGCAATTTGGAATTCTACATTGGATCCTGGACCAGGAAATAAATGTTAGTGGGACCATTGGCACAGTCAAAATAAGGTCTGTAGATTAGCTAACAGTGTTATAGCAATGTTAATTTCCTGGTTTTAAAACTGTCTTATGGTTGTGTAAGATGTTAGCACTAAGAAATGTGTGATGAAAGGAGTATAGGGAATCTCTGCACAGTTTTTGCAATTTTTTGTAAATCTAAATTGTTTCAAAATAAATGAATAAATAAATATTTTACAAAGAACAGAAAAATATACCTAATGAAAGTAGAAGGAATAAAAGGATAAAGAGCAGAAATTAATAAATTAGAAAACATATAATGGAAAGAATTTAAAAAGTAAAAATGTTGCCCTGACTGGTTTGGCTCAGTGGATAGAGCATCGGCCTGTGGACTGAAGGGTCCCGGGTTTGATTCCGGCCAAGGGCATGTACCTTGGTTGCGGGCACATCCCCAGTTGGGGGTGTGCAGGAGGCAGCTGATCGATGTTTCTCTCTCATCAATGTTTCTAACTCTCTATCCCTCTCCCTTCCTCTCTGTAAAAATCAATAAAATATGTTAAAAAAAAAAGTAAAAATGTTTCTTCAATAATACCAGTGAAATTCACAAACCTCTAGCAACATGGATTCAGATATAATACTTTAAAAAGAAGGCACAAATTAACAATAACAGGAATGAAAGCGCTAGCTGCTTTGGCTCGGTGGATAGAGCATCTGCCTTCGGACTAAAGGGTCCCAGGTTCGATTCCAGTCAAGGGCACATGCCCGGATTATGGGCCCGATCCCTAATGTGGGCCCGATCCCTAACGGGAGGCATGTGGGAGGCGGCCGATCAATGATTCCCTCTCATCATTGATGTTTCTCTCTCTCTCTCCTTCCTCTCTGAAATCAATAAAAATATATATTTTAAAAAAGAAATGAAAAGAAAGATAAAATTACACCTGTTAAACAATAAAATATATGAAGATATTATGAACAACCTATGCCAACTTTATATTCTATTTTATCAGAGGCCCGGTGCATGAATTCATGCATGGGTGGGGTCTGGCCGGCTTACCCCTTATTGGGGTTGATCAGGCCAGACTGGCTGTGGGGAGGGGGCTGCGGGGCGGTTGGCCTGCTGGCCCCACCCCCTGGTCAAACTCCTGGTTGAGGGGACAATTTGCATATTAGCCTTTTATTATATAGGATTTGTAAAATATTTATTAATTTTATATGCTTATATTTAAGGTTATATGAAAATAGACAAGTCTCTATAGAAAAATGTAACTCAGCAAAACTAAAACAAGTAGAAATAGAAACCTGGGTTAGTCCTATAATATTAAACAAATTGAATCAGTAGACAAAAAATTTATCACAAAAAAAAATTCCAGGCCCATATGGCTCCACCAGTGAGATTATCCAAACATTCAAAGAACAAATACTGCTATCTTACACAAATTCTTCCAACTTCCCCTACACATGTCATAAAGATAGCATGCTTGACACTAAACGTTAACAAGGACTGCCTGAGGCCGGCCAGTGTGGCTCAGTGGTTGAGCATTGACCTGGTTTTAAAACAGTCTTATGGTTGTATAAGATGTTAGCCTGGTTTCATTTCCAGCCAAGGCACATGCCCAGGTTGCAGGTGTGCAGGAGGCAACCGATCAATGATTCTCTCATCATTGTTTCTACCTCCCTCTCCCTTCCTCTCTGAAATCAATGAAAATATGTATTTTAAAAAATAAGGACTGCGTGAGAAAGAAATACTGCAGGCTCATAAACATAGATGTAAATATCCTAAACAGCTTATCAGTAAACAGAACCTAGTAATGTATAAAATAAATAACACACTGTGCCCAAGTGGGATTTATTCTAAAAATCCGAGGTTAGAGATGAGAAATGTAATTAATGCAATTTACTCCTTTAACAGATTAGAGGAGAAAAACTGTACCATCTCATTGAATCCAGAGTGCATGTTGCCATGCCCAGTGAGACAGACCCAAAGGGCACATACACCAGTAGGGGACAAGTGGCTAACAGCAAAAGGAGAGACAGTGGCTGGGCAGAATGTTTGAGCCAGTTGTTGAAATGGGATCTAGATATTGGCAGCTTTCTCTGGAGTGCAGTTTTGCACTGAGAAGCCAAATCCTTTCCATTCTTAACTGGAACATTTTTATAAGCATAGTTATAATTATAATAAAACTAGAGGCCCGGTGCACAAAATTTGTGCTCTCGGAGGGGTCCCTCAGCCTGGCCTGCATCCTCTCACATTCCAGGAGCCCTTGGGGGATGTCCGACTGCCAGCTTAGGACATCGTTAGCGCTGCTGCCCGGCTTCTGGCTGAGTGCCCCCCCCCCCCACCCTGTGGGAGCGCACTGACCACCAGGGGGCAGCTCCTGCCTTGAGTGTCTGCCAGCTGGTGGTCAGTGCACATCATTGCAACCAGTCATTCTGCTGTTCCGTCAATTTGCATATTAGCCTTTTATTATAAAGGATAACCACTGAGTTTATGAGAAAAATAAAAGGTAATGAATTGAGAAATATAACATTGGGAGTGCGGTATCTTGGGGTGGGAGACAGAGAGATGTGATGGTGAGGAGGAAATAGGGAAACTTAGTGATATTGTTAATGTTCTGTTTGTCAAATTGGGGGTTTATTTAATTATTCATTCCACTATTTATGTATAATTGATATTAATTACTTTGTACATATCACAAAGGTCATAATTTTAAAAAGTGAACTCAACATGCTGCCTCCAAGCCTGCTCTCTCTGGGATTCTCCATCTTAGAGAATAATTTTATCCTCCACACGGGGCCCCTCCGCTTCTCCCTTTCCCTCTCCCCCACGCTTAATCTGATATTGAATTCTGGCCCTCCGCACCTTTGGCACTTCCGTCCACCCTGTCCAGCCCAGAGCAGGCTATCTTTATCCCTACATGAGCCACTGCATCAGCTTCCTGACCATTCCTCCTGCTCCAACCGGCACTCCCCTCCCTCCTCCAGTCCCCCCTCTACTGAGGCCAAGGATAGTATCTCCCAGTGCAGATATGCTCAGCCATCTCCTGCTTAGCCCTTGGCAGTATCTTTCCACTGACCCTAGTGTAAACCCCAAAGTCATTCAGAGGCTGTTTTCATGGCCCACTGGATCTGGCTCACCTTCAGGCTCATTTTCTGCCATTCTCAGCCTCACTCACCAAGCTTCAGTCTCCCTGGGATTCTCTTTGTTTCCTAATGTACACCTGGACTTTCCACGCAGGCCAGAGGGTCTTCCCGCTGACTGATCCTATTCCTTTCTCCCTTCCACCCACCCTACCCTCTAATCATCTTATGGTTTCATCTAAAATGTCACTTCAGCATCCCATTTTTATTATTTTTTCTTCTTCTTTTTTTTTAAAATATATTTTATTGATTTTTTACAGAGAGGAAGGGAGAGAGATAGTTAGAAACATCGATGAGAGAGAAACATCGATCAGCTGCCTCCTGCACATCTCCCACTGGGGATGCGCCCGCAACCCAGGCACATGCCCCTGACCGGAATCGAACCTGGGACCCCTCAGTCCACAGGCCAACGCTCTATCCACTGAGCCAAACCGGCTTCGGCTATTTTTTCTTCTTAATTGCCAGGTGTAGCCTTTGAAAACCTCCCTCTCTTATGATCTACCTCACTTTTTATATCCCTGACTTTCAGCCAAATGCAGATCTCCCAGGAACTCCAAGGGCCCCTAGGAAATGGCAGAGCCACAAGATAGAAAGAGCCTGGGTTCTCCAATAATCAGGTGGGAGCTTGACCTCCAGTTGCTCTTCTCTGTCAAAGAGATGTATTAGTTGTCTGTTGTCAGACACTCAAGGCAGGAGCTGCCCCCTGGTGGTCAGTGCGCTCCCACAGGGTGGGGGGGGGGCACTCAGCCAGAAGCCGGGCAGCAGCGCTAACGACAACTAATACAACAGACAACTAGTATTAGTAAAAATTACTTCAGAACTTTGTGGTTTAAATTAAAAAACACACAATTTATTACCTCGTTGTTCTGTGGGTCAGGAATTCAGGAGCAACTTACCTGGGAGAGACTCACAGTCATTCATGAGGTTGCATGCAGTCAAGATATTGCCCAGGGCTGCAGGCACCTGAAAGCTTGCTTGGCTGATATGAACATTCATGTACAAGTGTTTCTATGAACAGATGTTTTCACATCTCTTAGATATGTATCTAAGAGTGGAATATCTGGGTCATATGGTAACTGTATGTTTACCTTCTTGAGAAACTGCCGAACTGTTTTCCAAAGCATCTGTACTCTTTTACCAGAAATGTATGAGTGTACCAATTTCTCGGCATCTTTCCTAAAACTTGTTATTGTGTTTAGTTATAATATCCTAGTGGGTGTGAACTGGTATCTCATTGTGGTTTTGATTTGCATAACCATGATGTGCCTATTGGCCACTTTTAGATCTCCTTTGAATAAGTTTCTATTCAAATCCATTGCCCATAAAATTGGGTTACTTGTCTTTTTATTAGAGTTATGAGTTCCTTATATATTATAGATACAAGTCCCTTACCTAATATATGATTTGCAAATATTTTCTCCCATCCTGTGGGTTGTCTTTTCACTTTCTGAATGGTGTCCTTTGAAGTACAACATTTAAAATTTTTTTTTAATATATTTTATTGATTTTTTACAGAGAGTAAGGGAGGGAGATAGAGAGTTAGAAACATCGATGAGAGAGAAACCTCGATCAGCCGCCTCCTGCACATCTCCCACTGGGGATGTGCCCGCAACCCAGGTACATGCCTTTGACCGGAATCGAACCTGGGACCCTTCAGTCCGCAAGCCGACGCTCTATCCACTGAGCCAAACCAGTTTCGGCACAACATTTTAAAATTTTGATAAAATCCAGTGTATCTAGTTTTCCTTTTGTTGCTGTGTTTTTGATGTCATAGGAAAGAAACCATTATCCAACCCAAGCTTATGAAGACTTATGCTTAAGTTTTCTTCTAATACTTTCATAACTTTAGGTCTTACATTTAGGTCTCTGATCCATTTTGAGTTAATTTTTGTGTGTGGTGTAAGGTAGATGCCCCAGCAGCATTTGTTGACAAGACTATTCTTTCCTCCATTGCATTGTCTTAGCAACCTGTTGAAAATCAATTGACCGCCTGGGCTGGTTTGGTTCAGTGGATAGAGTGTTGGCCTGCGGACCCAAGGGTCCCAGGTTTGATTCTGGTCAAGGGCACATACCTCAGTTGCAGGCTCCTCCCCGGCCTGGGTCCTGGCCTGGGCTCATGCAGGAGGCAACCAATTGCTGTGTTTCTCACATTAATATTTCTCTCTGTCTTTCCCTCTCTCTAAAAACCAATGGAAAAACATCCTTGGCTGAGAATTAAAAAAATAAAAATAAAATAAATTGACCATAAATGTGTGTTTATTTCTGGGCTCTTAATTTTACTCCATTGATTTATTTGTCTATCTTAATTACTGTAGATTTGTAGTAAGTTTTAAAATCAAGAAGTATGAATACTACAACTTTATTCCAAAACTGTTTTCTCTATTCTGAATCTCATGCATTTCAATATGAATTTTATGGAATGCTTCTCGAATTTGCATGTCATCTTTGCACAGGGACCATGATAATCTTCTCTGTATCCTTCTAATTTTAGTATATGTGCTGCTGAAGTGAGCAGTCAATGTGAATTTTAGGATCACCTTGTCAATTTTTGCAATAAAGGCAGCTGGGACTTTGATAGGGACTGTTGAATTTTTAGATTAAATTTGGGGAATATTGCTATCAAACAATTTTTTTTAAATATATTTTATTGATTTCTTACAGAGAGGAAGGGAGAGGGATAGAGAGTTAGAAACATCGATGAGAGAGAAACATCAATTAGCTGCCTCCTGCACACCCCCTACTGGGGATGTGCCCGCAACCAAGGTACATGCCCTTGACCAGAATCGAACCTGGGACCTTTCAGTCCGCAGGCCGACGCTCTATCCACTGAGCCAAACCAGTCAGGGCTATCAAACAATTTTAAGTCTTAGAATCTATGCATACGAGGTATTTATTTAGGTCTTTAATTTACTTCAGTTATGTTTTATAATATTCAGTGTACCAATCTTATACTTCTTTTGCTAAATTTATCATAAGCATTTTTGTGTGCATTGTAAATGGAAATGTTTCCTTGATTTCATTTTTGGATTTTTCATTACTAGTGTATAAAAATACAATTGAATTTTTTTTAATACAATTGAATTTTGCATATTAATCTTCTATCCTACAACCTTACTGAACTTGTTTATTAACTCTAATAGTTGCTAGAAAGTCATGGATGGCTTCATGGGGAATCAGCTGACTAGGTCAATGTTGTAGCATGTAGCAGTACTTCAATCCAGGTCAACAGGTGGTGGTGAAGGTGGCTGAGGCAACAGGACCGGACTCAATGCCAACCCCAGGGCAGGTCTCGTTAAATCTCTGGATCTCAACTGTCTCATGTATAAAATGAAGATAGCACCACCTAGCTCATAAACGTTAATGATCGATAGTTAAATGAGATGACAAAATTGCAAGGCACAAAGTGGGTGCGTTAGCTTCAATTTGCCAATGAACAGACCGGGTTGGCACAAACTGGATACCGGGCAGCACGAGACGAGAGGGAGCTGTGCCTCTGGCCCAGAACGGAACAATACCAGGACAGTGAAGCCTTTTCACTGGACATTCCCACCCGGCATTGAAGGTCTGCCTTCTGCTCCCTCCGTGGCACACCTGACTGCCCCGCTCCTACAGAGCGCAGCAAACGTCCCCCCAAGGCAGACTCACCCGCCACCCGCCCTGACAGCGCCTTCCCCACTTTGCTCATTGGGCTTGGACCTAGTCCTAGGCAACGCTGCCTTCCGCCCCTAGCAACCGCTCACCTGCTTTTCTCTTCCTATAGGCCAGCACATTTCCTTTCTTTTTTTTATTGGTCCGCGTAACTACATCTCGACCAATCCGAAGCAGCCACGGGGATCCAACTTACTTCCACACAATTTGGGGTGAACTTGGAGGAGACGAGTTTTTCCTCTTCTGAATGCAGTTTTCCCAGAAAGCATCTTATTTGTCAAACTGTTGTGACTCCCCTGGAATTAGTTTCAAAACACTTTATGTCCCAGGCCTGTCTATCCCCTGCCTGCTCCCCACTCCCAGGGGCACGGCCCCCAGGACGCCCCACCTCCCAGCCACTCGGAGCGCCCGAGTCCTCCGCTAGGCAGAGGCCACCGGCGGCCGGGGCGATACCATCTGTGACTAACAAATAGGGGGGCTTTAGCCACCCCCGGGCTGCCCTGTTCCGCACCGGCCACCTACTGCACCTCTTGCTCGGACCGTGGGCACGAACCCCAGACATGGCGGGGGACGACGGCGCCCGGCACCGAGGAAGGCACGCCGTGCGGACCGGAGAAGGGAGCACTTGGTACGGCCCACGCCGCGCCCCGCGCTCCCGGAAGTGAGGTGTCTCACCCTCCAAGTTCCGGCTCGCAGGGGGTGGAGGAGTGTTGTTAACCGGGCCGCCTCCGCAGTCGCGGGTTTGAGCGGGCTCGCGGCGGTGGGCTCCTGGTGAGTGCGCCGGGCGGGCCGGGGTGTGGTTGGAGTCGGGACCGGGACCTCCCCCCCGGGTCTCCGGGTCGGGCGCCCCGCCGCCCGCTTTCGGTCTGTCAGCGGGCGGCAGACCGCCGGCGCCGCGCGGCCGCTCTCCGAGGCTGGGCCCGCCGGCGACGCTCGCAGCTCCGGGCGCTTCCAGGTGCGCGATCGCGAGGCCGCGCGGGGTCCCCCTCAGTCTCGCCACTGCATCCCGACGGTCGGCCGTTCCTCGGGGGCCCCGAGTGGACACTCCCCGAGGGTTGGGGGCACCAGGGTTCCAGACTGACGGACCCGCCCGCTCCCGCGGGGCGCGGGTCGGAGCTGCCCACCCGGCCGAGCTGTCACCGGCCCGGCGGCGCCCCGGCTTCTCGGCCTCTCCCTGCCCCGCGCACGTTCCCGCTGCGGGAGGTGCCTGCCTCCTGCACCCACCGCTCACCCTCACTCAGGGGCAGCCGTGGCAGTTCGCCCCGCTCCGGCGGTGCTCTGTCCCGCTGCCTCCCCGGGGGCGCGGCGGGGACAGCCCGGGTCGGGACGCAGGACTGACCCGGCTGCAGGGCTGGCGGCGGATCGGCTAACCGCTCGGAGTCTCCGTTTTCCGTTTGTGAGATGGGGGCGTCTGTGCTGCTCCCCTGTGAGGAGTGTCAGGGCGGCACGAGCTTTCTTTTCTCGCTCCTGTGTGCCGACTGGGCGCCTCGGCGCCGGCCGCCCGGGCCATATGGCACCGCACAGTGACCCCTTCCCGCGCAGGGCGCCGGCCGGGGCGATGTTCCGCACCGCGGTGATGATGGCGGCCAGCCTGGCGCTGACCGGGGCCGTGGTGGCTCACGCCTACTACCTCAAGCACCAGTTCTACCCCACGGTGGTGTACCTGACCAAGTCCAGCCCCAGCATGGCCGTGAGTGGAGGGCTGGGGGGCCGGGGGGGGGGCTGCGGGGAGGGCGGGCGGAGGTCGCCGAGGCCGAGGCGGGGCTGGAGCGGGCGAGGAGGGAGCCGCCAGCTGCCGGACTTGACTGCATTGTGAGGGGGCGTGGGCGCCCCTGAGTGATGCGCGTCGGCGGAGCGAAGCCCAAACCGTCGCCTCTCTGCTCCCAGGTCCTGTACATCCAGGCCTTCGTTCTTGTCTTCCTTTTGGGCAAGGTGATGGGCAAGGTGTTCTTCGGGCAGCTGAGGGCGGCGGAGATGGAGGTAAGACGGGTGTGGCCCCGAGGTGAGGGCCGGGGAGCTGGGCAGGAAGACTGTCCGCTGGACATCGTGCCCTGCCCCACCCCCAGCACCTTCTGGAACGTTCCTGGTATGCGGTCACCGAGACTTGTCTGGCCTTCACCGTCTTCCGGGACGACTTCAGCCCCCGCTTCGTTGCGCTCTTCACCCTCCTCCTCTTCCTCAAGTGTTTCCACTGGCTGGCTGAGGACCGCGTGGACTTTGTGAGTAGGGCCGGGGGGTCTCTGGAGCAGAGAGTGGCCAGTGGGCAGGCTTGTGGACGGAGGGGGGCTGGGTTGGGGGTGTGGGGTGAGTCCCAGCCTCCCTGACGGGACCCCTCTCTGCTCTGCCTCAGATGGAACGCAGCCCCAATATCTCCTGGCTCTTTCACTGCCGCATTGTCTGTGAGTGAGACCCGGGGAGGGGAGAGGCGGGACGAGGCACCGGGACCTGTACGCTAGAGCACAGGCTGCCCCCTCAGCCCCAGCTGTACAGGAAAGATAATTTAGGAAATTAATTTGCATCATCTCTGCCCTGTTCCACTCCAGAGCTTCTCAGCTGCCTGGCCCCTTAGCTCTTTGCCTCCTCACCTGGAGCTTGGGCTGCCCCAGTGCCCCACTAGGCAGGATTGGCGTTCCCAGGGGGCCAGGTTCAGTGGTATGTGCCCACCTGACTAGAGGCTGGGGCCGTCCATTGTGGGCCTGAGGGTGGGAGCTGTCTTAGAGCATGAAATGGCTGCCAGGCCCTGGGCTGACCCCCCCAACCCCCATGTGGGGGTCCCCACAGCCCTTATGTTCCTCCTGGGTATCCTGGACTTCCTCTTCGTCAGCCATGCCTATCACAGCATCCTGACCCGTGGGGCCTCTGTGCAGCTGGTGTTTGGCTTTGAGGTAAACTGGCTCGGGAAGTTGGGAGGACAAGCCTGAGGTGGCACTGCATGTGCCTTGATAACCCAGCAAACTTCATGAGCACCTGCCCTGCGGCCAGCCCCATGCGGCCACCAAGGAGCAGCCTGCGTCGGTCCTAGCTCTGCACACCCCTCCTAGGAGAGGGGAAGGCACAGAAAGAGGCGCCTGTGGAGGAGGGGCCTGACCTGGCGCTCAGGGAAAGCTTCCTGGAAGTTGATGCCAGAAGAGCTGGCTGTTGATGGACAAAAGGAGTTAGCTTGATGGACAGCTGGGGAGGTGTGTCCCTGGCAGAGGAAGAATGTGTCCATTGACAACAGCTCACTTTGCTGAATGCTTACTGTATGCCAGGCCTGTGCTGAGCACTTGACCTGCATCTCTTTTAATTAGCGAAGCAGCATTGTTATGAAGGAACAGTTAATTCTGGCATTTTACAGACAAGCAAACTAGTTCAGAGAGGTCTATGGGTTGCCAAAAGTCAGACCAGCTAGTGAGTGGAGGGGCTAGGAAGACCCCGGCTGTGTCCAAGCCTGTGCTTGTACTATTGGACCTGCTGTGCAGAGGCCTGGGGTAGCAGTGTGGCTGGAGCACGCAGGGGCTGCTTGCTTATGCCTCCCCCTCTCCCCTCCCTCCAGTACGCCATCCTGATGACTATGGTGCTCACCATCTTCATCAAATACGTGCTGCACTCCGTGGACCTTCAGAGCGAAAACCCCTGGGACAATAAGGCCGTGTACATGCTCTACACAGAGCTGTTTACAGGTGAGAGGAGCCTGGGCCTCCCCAAACCTGGACTAGTTTCTCCAGCTCTGCCTCCCAGGTCCTGTGACCTGCTCTCTGCACACTTTTCTCCGCAGGCTTCATCAAGGTTTTGCTCTATCTGGCTTTCATGACCATCATGATCAAGGTGCACACCTTCCCTCTGTTTGCCATCCGGCCTATGTACCTGGCCATGAGGTGAGCCCAGCTGGGCCGGGCCCTGCCACACCCCTAACCCCTATTTGATCCCACCCCTTCCTCTCCCAACTTTCACTGAACCTGTCCTTTCAGGCAGTTCAAGAAAGCTGTGACAGACGCCATCATGTCTCGCCGAGCTATCCGCAACATGAACACACTGTAAGTGGGCCTGGCCTAGGTGCTCTCCTAAGCTCTGCCCCAGCTCTGGGCCTCCAGCCTCCAGCTCTGGTCCTGACATGTCCTTGGCCTGTTCTAACCAGGTACCCAGATGCCACCCCAGAGGAACTCCAGGCAATGGACAATGTATGCATCATCTGTCGAGAAGAGATGGTGACTGGTGCCAAGAAACTGCCCTGCAACCACATTTTCCATACCAGGTGGGAGGAGCCCTGGGGAGTCTGCGCATCAGGGACAGGCTCTGGGGGGCAGGTCCCTAGGGACCTGCTAATCATTGCCTGGTCTTAACCCCCAGCTGCCTGCGCTCCTGGTTCCAGCGGCAGCAGACCTGCCCTACTTGCCGTATGGATGTCCTTCGTGCATCGCTGCCAACCCAATCACCACCACCCCCTGAACCTGCGGATCAGGGACCACCACCTGCCCCCCATCCCCCACCACTCCTGCCCCAGCCCCCCAACTGTGAGTGACCCCTCATTTGGCCATTTGACACTGTCTAGTACTTGCCTTGGGCTGGGTATGGGAAATCAGAGTCCCTGCCCACTAGAAGCTCAGTCTGGGTGTGGTGATGAGGAGGTCATGGGAGGAGACATAGATGGTTGCAGTCATGTGTCGTCAGTGCTGAGCTCAGAGAGGACCTGTGGGAGCAGAGGACATAGCTCCCAACAAGCAGCGCCTTGCGTGTGATTTGGACTTTTTCTCATTCTCATTGTCCTCTCTCTGCAGTCCCCCAGGGCCTCCTACCTCCCTTTCCACCAGGCATGTTCCCTCTGTGGCCCCCCATGGGCCCCTTTCCACCCGTTCCACCTCCTCCCAGCTCAGGAGAGGCTGCGGCCCCTCCATCCACCAGCGCAGGTGAGCCCTTCGGGTACTGCAACAACCAGGGGGGCAGGAGTAGTGGAAGCGGAGGCCCCTCGACACTCACTGACTTCCTGTTCTTGCTCTTTAGCAGCCCTTTCTCGGCCCAGTGGAGCAGCCACAACCACAGCTGCTTCTGCTGCCTCTGCCCCAGCACCTGGCTCTGCCCCCACCGCCGAGGCTGCTCCCACCCCGGGCTTCCCCTTCCCCCCTCCCTGGATGGGCATGCCGCTGCCGCCACCCTTCGGTAAACGGGGACTCTCGGGGTTGTTCTGGTGGGTGGGGGGTGTCAGGCTCAGGCAACCCAGGCTGAGCCTCTCTCTCTCTCCAGCCTTCCCCCCAATGCCTGTGCCCCCTGCCGGCTTTGCTGGGCTGACCCCGGAGGAGCTGCGGGCTCTGGAAGGCCACGAGCGGCAGCACCTGGAGGCTCGGCTGCAGAGCCTGCGCAACATCCACACGCTGCTAGATGCTGCCATGCTGCAGATCAACCAGTACCTCACCGTACTCGCCTCCTTGGGGTATGTCTGCACAGGGAACCAGGGTGGGCAGCAGAGGCATGGAGCTGCCAGAAGGCTCCCAGGAGTGGTTTTTGCCCTTTTTCTTGTGCCATCCTGAGATGTCCGTTGATTCAGGCCACCTATCTGTAGGCACTTTTGGTGCCTTTTTATCCTCCACTGCAGGCCTGTCTGGATCTCAGTACAGTAGAAGTGTGGATTATTAGAGAGCTGACTTTGAATCTTCTTACTTTATCTTTTTCTCAAGTCAAATTTCTCACAATTCTCAGTGTTCTAGTTCATTACCTGCACTCTCCTGATATACGGTGACAGTGTGACTGGGAGTCAGTGTCCCTGCTCTGAGACAGCAAATAAAGTTAGTCACGTGGAGGCAGCCTAGCTCATGCTCAGATCCTGGTACCAACACTAAGGTGCTCGGTGGCACCATTACCTTATTTGAATGGAAGAGGATCTCATGCCTGCTCACAGGTCATGTGCACAAAGTGCCTGGCGCCCAGCAGTGACGGCACAGGTGTGGAGGCGCCGAGACCCGAGTGCTCTGTTGGATTCAGTGGGAGGTCTTAGTTGGTACCTTATAAGGTACCCGGGGTGGAGACTGCAGTGTAAGTGAACAGGCCTTCAGTCCCTGCCTGCAAGTGGTTTCTGATTACTCTGATGTAGTCACAAGAATTCCTGCCTGCGGTCACTCGTGTCTTGTGGTCACTGAGCTGCAGAGACACGTCAGGCTGGACTCTATTTTATGTATTTTTATTGATTTCAGAGAGGAAGAGGGAGAGATAGAAACAGCAATGATGAGAGAGAACCATTGATTGGCTGCCTCTTGCATGCCCCCCCCCCCCCCCCCCCGGAGCCCACAACCCAGGCATGTGCCTTTGACCAGAATCGAACCCGGGACCCTTTAGTCTGCAGGCCGACCCTCTATCCGCCGAGCCAAACCGGCTAGGGCAGTGCCGGACTCTTATTTTGCAAGGCTTGCCAAGGACGGGATCACCTGCCAGTCATACCAGGTGCCAGAGCTGGGCTCACCTCTGTCCCTCCTCTTCCTAGGCCCCCCCGGCCGGCCACCTCAGTCAGCTCCACTGAGGAGACTGCCCCTACAGTTGCTGCTGCCTCCTCCACCAGCATCCCCAGCTCTGAGGCCACCACCCCATCCACAGGAGCTTCCCCACCAGCCCCAGAACCTGAAAAGCCTTCAGGTAATTGTGGGCAGCCTACAGGGGGGTAGGGCAAGGGATTTCTCTGTGTTCCACTTCTGACCGCTCTGTCCCCAGGTTCTGAGTCCATGGGCACCGAGGAGCTGCCTGAGGATGGGGAGCCTGACGCAGCGGAGCTCCGCCGCCGCCGCCTGCAGAAGCTGGAGTCCCCCGTCGCCCACTGACACCGCTCCAGGCCCGGCCGCTGCTCCCTCTCGAGCAGCCCTTGCTGGAACATGTCCTGCCACCAAGTGCCAGCTCCCTCTCTGTACCAGGGAGTAGTAACCCCACATCTGAGACAAAGGAGGTGGCATCCCCTAGGCCAAGTGGAAAGAGGCCCAAGGCCCAGCTGACTCCAGCCCTTACAGTCCTTGGGCGGCCAAGGGGATCTGGAGTCAGTTCCAGCCTTCTCCAACCCTTCAGCCCTGTGTTCTGTTGGGGCCATGAAGGCAGAACAGCACAGCCTCTAAGAAGCCCTCTGACCCCCTCCTCGTTTTTGGGAGGAGGGGCAGCCCCCTGAGCCCACTCAGCGTGTGCGGAGTCGCACTGCAGTGCCGGACAGTATTAGCTCCCATTCCTAAGTGTGGACTCGAGGGTCTGGGGGCAGGCCGGGAACTTGCTCCCTGGCCCACCAAGACTGGTACCGGTGTCCATTTTTTACCCTCAATTCCCTGGAAGCCCTTTGTGGTGGTGGCTGTGTCCCTTACGCCCTGTGACATTTCCATGTCTTACTGGCAACCACACAACTCAGGGAAAGGAGTGCCTGGGGGCAGAGCAGCAGGAGGGCAGCACCGAGGGACACTGCCTACAAGGCCCCTCTCCCTGTAGCTTGTCTAAAGTGAGACTGTCCCTGCTCTCACCCAGCAGCCACTGCCCAGCCTCACTCCAGGCTGAGGGCTGTGCGTCTGCTCCGGAACCACTGCGGAAGGCCGCTCCTCAACTTACAGAACTTGTCTTAAGTTTAAAGAATTGGAGTAACTTCCTTGTATTTTCTTTGGCTGAAAATCTGTCTTTGGATTTGAGTGCTTGACCCCAGGGAAGAGGAGCAGGAGCGCCGACTCCTGGTCTTTCCAGTTAGAAAAGGCTCTGGGCAGGTGGGGAACACGGGAGCCAAGGCCTGCCTGTCCGTCTTTTCCCCCTTGGTTTTGTGTTAAGTGAGTTGCTGGAGAGTTTCAGATGATTATTTAATTTGTAAATATTGTACAAATTTTAATAGCTTGAATTGTATATACAGCCAAATAAAAGCTTGCATTAACAATTGGTAGAGCTGGTGTCCGCATCAGTGAGCTGGGCCTCCATTTTCTTGCTCAGGCTGTAGACTTGAGAGTGGCCTGGAATCTTCTGGGATGAGGGTTTATATAACCTAGCACTGTCCTTGGGCGCATTGTTATTAAACTATTAGGAAGATATACCCATATTACATAAGAAAAAACAGCTCTAAAAAGATTACCCTGCTTTAGCCCAGAGGGAGCTAGGCTCTGAACCCTGACTTAGCCAGTCTGATACTGGGGTGGGGATGGGCTTTTGGCCCTCATGACAGGACACGTGTGAAGGTTCATTGGATGGGGATGGCAGGGGCAAAAGGCCAGCATCTTCGTGCCTGCAAACCCCATCCAGCCTTGATACCAGGTCATCAAGCTGGGAATCATGCCACGTGCTGGGCTAAGAGCTCCCAAGCACCCCCTTGTGGGCAGATCAGCTACAGGGAATCACTAATTACTGGAGCTGGAAACCCAACCAGGCCTAACTCTGGAATAGAGCAGAAGTGAGTGAGCCTTCTGCCTCACCCATGGGTAGAAAAGATGAGCTCAGGGGCTGACAAGGGCACGCTGTGCCCCATGCCCAGCACTGCACATGGAATTGAAGGCTTCCAGGACCCATGTCATTCATCTGTGTTCTCCGTAGCCTCCACAAGCCAGGTCTGGCTAGAGGAAGAGCTTGGGAATGTTTGCAGCAGGAAGTCTTAAGGACCAAGGAAGGAAGGTTCCCAATGGTTCTGTCCTGTGCTACCCTCCCCGAAACACCAGAGGGGCAGTCAACAACCTCCAGAATTTGAATAACTGACCCCAGCAGCTCCAATGAAGAAAAAGCAGGAATAAACCAAAATCAGGGGCAGGGGGGACAGCAACTAATGCCCCCGACTAGCTCAGCTGTTTCTAGTGGGTCACCAATGTAAGAGAGCCCTCCCTCAGTGCTGGCATCTGTGCAGATGGTCCTGTTTCCCGCTTTATGCAAGCAAGGTCTGCTCCAAAGCCCTTTAGCCCTCAGCCCTAGTCTGTACCCCAATCCTAGTTGCTTTAACACCTGCCTCCCTCCTGAGGTCCCCTGGACTCCAGTCTGTGGGGGATGCTGTCATGCAGGCTGCTCAGCTAGGCCTCAGAAGCCCTTCTCTAAGAGCCAGGTTTTTAGCTGCTGGTCAAAGTAGCCCTTGATCCGCAGGGTACCTGTCACCTCATTGACCTGGGTGATAGGTGTCTTCCCCAGCAGCGGGCTCAGAAAGTCTTCCACATCCTTCTGCAGGGCCTGGGGGAAGATGACAAATCAGGCCTGGTCAGGAGACCCGTCACCTCTAGAGGACTCCCATCCCTTCAGCCCTGAAAAGGCCACACTCAGACCCTGACCCACCCACACACTTACCCAAATGTCTCCCTCAACCTTCCGGATCACAGTCATCTGACGGTTGCCATGTGTGATGTCTTTATAGACAGGGATGTTGTGCATCCGAGAGCGCCGCACAAAGTAAGGCAGGTTGGGTGGAGGATCTGGGACAGGGAGGGATGGTGATAAGCCAAGTCTTCCCAGGCTTCATCCCACCTCAGTCAAGGCCTTTCTCCTCAGTCTGCAGAAGTCTACGGCAAAGCCACCTCCAGACTTCAGGTCAGGAGACCTGCTCTTTCCCTAAGTTTAGAGCCAGGACTCTAGTAGCCCAAGGCCCAGACAGGGCCTGGCACCGGAAGGTGCTCAAGAAGAAATTAAGTGAGGGCCATTCCTCCCTGGATATTCAGGTCCCCCTGTGGGACCAATCCTTGCCCTTCTCCTTGGGGTCAGGGAGACTAATATGAATCTCTGGCACAAAGGCATGGAGATTTACAAGTACTGAACACCACCACATGCTGGGCTCTGCACTAAGTGCTTTATGGTGCCGGGCAGATTATCTCCATTTTGCTGAGACTGAGGCTGGGAGAAGCTGACCCAGAACTGCCCAACTCCCAAGCTGAGTTCTTAATTATGGTACATGGACTCCTGCGGGTGGGGAGAGAAGGAGTCCAAGCTCTTGGGTCTTCTCTCTATGCTTTTCCTGCATGGGAAGACCTTATCCCAGTAGTGTGGATGGATGGTTACTTGTGAAACAGGGCTCCATTCCTGGGCCCTTCCTTGAACATGAAACAGGTACTAGTCCTCAAAACAAGTCCTGAAACCACTGAGTTCAGTGGCAGCTGGGGCAGGCCAACCACCAAGGAGGGGTACTTCCCTGTTGCCTTCAAGCCATCCCCATGATCTAGCTCACCTCTGGGGGGCTGCCAGCCACTAGGAGTAGGATAATGTTCATGCTTTGGGGGCTCCGGAACGCTGGTGGGGGGTAACAGGCGTTCCACAAACTGGTATTCATCCACAGACTCCACGAAGCGGGGGTAACTGGGAGGCCCCTGGGTCTGGCTCTGAGGCAAAAACAAAAAGCAACCATCAGCGTACTCACCACCCACCCACCCACCACAACAGAACTTCAGTAAGTAGTGAAAGGAAACATTACAGGTAGAGAGAACGGTATAAATGAATGTCTGAAGATAGGAAAGCACCAGACTTCAGTTTGTCAGGGTGCAGATGGGACTAGAAAAGAAGTTCAAGCATTCTGAAGGCCTGCCTCTCAGTCCCTCCTGGGACCCAAATAACAAGATAACTGGAGAGGAGAAACCAAGATGGCGGCATAGGTAAACCCCGGAGTTTGCTGCCTCGAACAACCACTTCAAAAATACAACTAAAAGACGGAATGGACATCATCCAGAACCACAGGAAGGCTGGCTGAGTGGAAATCCCACAACTAGAAGGAAAGAGAAAAGCATACCGAGACTCAGAGGAGGCATAGTGCAGAAGTAAAATACTAAGGTGCGGAGGTGCATGCGGAGTGGGCTGGCGGCTGAGGGCACGGTTGTCATTTTCAATTGGGAGTGAGTCTCAGGCTCTGAGCTCCAGTTCTGGGTGAGTCGCTGGGGACCCAGACTCATACAGGAAAAGCGGGACTGTCTGGCATCAGTTGGAACTCGAGGGCAGCTTTCTCTCAGAGGGGCTTGCAGCGATTACTGGGACACTGAGAAGCGGAGCCTCTGAGAGCAGCCATAACTGCTAGCCCTGCCCTGTTGATCCGGTGGGACCCACCCTGCCCAAGCCCTGCAGGGAAGCTTTTGCTGGATAGCCTCAGGCAGAGGCTAGATTAGCACCTCCCTAGAGATCCAGGAGCCAGTATACCCAGAGGTCAGAGTGGGACCATCCAGGTTGCAGCTCTGTGGAACCATAAAGGACACACTCAGGGGGCAGACTCAGTGAGCACCAAAGCCCCACTGAAGCAAGTCTTGCCCCGGAGGGGTGTCTCCAGCACAGAAGTTCTCCCACTGCAGACACAGCTGATTCTCACAGCCAATTGGCCTGGAGGTCAATTCCTCCCAGTGATACCTACAACAATCAAGGCTTAACTACAACAAGACTGTGCACAAAGCCCACAAGGGGGTGCACCAAGAGTGTCCTCCTCAGGTAATTGGGGAGGCTGAACCACTGGGCCCTAGAGGACACTTAGCACAGAAAACCACTTTATCAACACAGGGAAGCATAAAAAATGCGGAGACAAAGAAAAAGGACACAAATGACAGAAATGGAGGAAAGCAAACTACTGGATATAGAGTTCAAAACCACACTCTTAAGGTTTTTCAAGAATTTTCTAGAAACTGCCGATAAACTTAATGAGACCTACAAGAAATCTAATGAGACCCTCGAGGTTGTGATAAAGGACCAACTAGAAATTAAGCATACACTGACTGAAATAAAGAATATTATACTGAATCCCAACAGCAGACTAGAGGATCGCAAGAATCAAGTCAACAATTTGAAATACGAAAAAGCAAAAAACACCCAACCAGAAAAGCAAAATGAAAAAAGAATCCAAAAATACGAAGATAGCGTAAGGAGCCTCTGGGACAGCTTCAAGCGTACCAACATCCGAATTATAGGGGTGCCAGAAGAAGAGAGAGAGCAAGATATTGAAAACCTATTTGAAGAAATAATGACAGAAAACTTCCCCTACCTGGTGAAAGAAATGGACTTACAAGTCCAGGAAGCACAGAGAACCCCAAACAAAAGGAATCCAAAGAGGACCACACCAAGACACATCATAATTAAAATGCCAAGAGCAAAAGACAAAGAGAGAATCTTAAAAGCAGCAAGAGAAAGAAAGTCAGTTACCTACAAGGGAGCACCCATACGACTGTCAGCTGATTTCTCAACAGAAACTTTGCAGGCCAGAAGGGAGTGGCAAGAAATATTCAAAGTGATGAACAGCAAGAACCTACAACCAAGATTACTTTATCCAGCAAAGCTATCATTCAGAATTGAAGGTCAGATAAAGAGCTTCACAGATAAGAAAAAGCTAAAGGAGTTCATCACCACCAAACCAGTATTATATGAAATGCTGAAAGGTATCCTTTAAGAAGAGGAAGAAGAAGAAAAAGATAAAGATACAAATTATGAACAACAAATACACATCTATCAACAAGTGAATCTGAAAATCAGTGAATAATGTGATGAACAGAATGAACTGGTGATTATAATAGAATCAGGGGCATAGAACGGGAGTGGACTGGCTATTCTTGGGGGGAAAGGGGTGAGGGGGATGCGGGAAGAGACTGGACAAAAATCGTGCACCTATGGATAAGGACAGTGGGTGGGGAGTGAGGGAAGAGGGTGGGGTGGGAACTGGGTGGAGGGGAGTTATGAGGGGAAAAAAGAGGAACAAATGTAATAATCTGAACAATAAAGATTTAATTAATAAAAAAAAAACCTGCCTTGAAAATATAAAAAAAAAAAGACAACTGGAAATCTGAGCAATGTGGCATAATTCAATATAGAAAGTTTCTTTTATTTATTTATTTTTTAAGTTGACAAACTTTTATTTAAGGAATTTCACGTTCTGAGTTCTTCCACTGCCTTAGTTCCTCCTGAGTTTGAGTCTTAATCATCTTATTCCCTTTTTTGCTCAATCCTGATGTCATTTCAGTCAGTCCTATCATCGTTGGGAACTAATTTCTTCAAGCAATTTACTTTACGGCCGCGGTTAGGGTCTGAGTAAATGGATCTGCCTGCTTTTTTAATTTCAGACACCCTCTAAACATGAGTAAGTTCAAATCTTCACTCCTAAGCTATCACTCCCTAGAATAGTATAGCTCTTCAGGATATACAAAAATACCTAAAGAGTAAGACATAAATCCAGATAGTGTGTTCTCCAAGATAAAACCCAAATAAATAAATAAAAAGAACTTATAGTGTTATCAACAGCAAAATTAGGGGAGGGTGGGGGTAAGGGGAAGAGATCAACTAAAGGACTTGTATGCATGCATATAAGCCAAACCAATGGACATGGACAACAGGGGAAAGAGAGCATGAGTGGGGGTGGGGGAGGTTGGGGGTTAATGGGGGGATGAGGACACATTTGTAATACCCTAACCAATAAAGAAATTAAAGATAAAATAAATAAAATAAAAACAAACAAAAAACACAGCAAAATTAAAATACTAAAGCAGTATGGTTAATATTTCCCTTATAGTCTATGCTTTTTAAATGATTAATCCTACAGTCCTGGACCCAGTGTTTTAGGTATCATGTTCCTTCTTATATGTATCAAAACTCATACTAAGCAATGAGTTCTGGGTTGCAAAAGAGGCTTCATTTTTAGCACCTACATGGAAAGTTTCTTTTAAATATTCTACTGAAATATTCTAGTTCTGGGTTAGGCACTTTCAACAACCCTGATAGTTTTCCACTCACACTCACCTCACGTGATCCTCCTTTACCTGGAAGGTTTCAGCCTCATACACGCACGCCCAG
The DNA here is from genome assembly GCF_014108235.1 of Myotis myotis. NCBI lineage: Eukaryota > Metazoa > Chordata > Mammalia > Chiroptera > Vespertilionidae > Myotis > Myotis myotis. Next base: position 79,031,962 of record NW_023416314.1, read on the forward strand.
GCATCATACTAAGTGCTCTGCAGGTATTGTTTTCATTTAATTCTATAACGCGGCGTATTTTATCACACACTTTTTTAATCCAAGGAAGATCAAGACATTCAGCAATCTACCCTAAGGTCACACTCCAAATTCTGTCCTCCCATCCTGCAGCTTTCAGATCCTTTTTGGACACTTATCCCGACAGATACCCCGGAGTCCTGCCTGACAGGCGCCGGGGTGACCATGAGGCCAGGGAAGCAGGGTGCAGCGGCCTGTACGTCATGAGCTCTAGGTTCCCAGTAGTGTCGCCAATGATGGGGTCGCGCTGTGAACCCGTTATTCCCCTTGAGTTAGGCAGCGCAGCCCCGCCCAGTGCCGACTCACCGAGGTTGTCCTCCAATCAGGTTCTAACCCCACCCCCGGAAGCGCGCACCAGGTCCTGCCGCCTTCCTTCTCAATCTTGCATCTCAGCTACAGAAAAGGTCTCCCTCATCAGATGGGAAAACGACGGTCCCAACGGGAATGCGATTTTCAGGGTTAAAAGGAAGAACAGCGAGCCTCACACCCAGCCCTCCGGCCCCGCTCCATGCTCAGTACTCTCACCAGCCGCCGTAGCGCGCCGCCCGGCTGCACGCCGACCCTCCAGCGCCGCAGCAAAGCCGGGAACACGGCCGCGGCCATCTTGAACTCCCCCAGCTTAGCTTCCTGCGCGCGCAACCCGCCTAGCCCCACGCTTCCCGCGCACGCCTCGCGAGACCGGAAAAAATGCCTACGCGAGCGTCAAGGGGCGGGGTTACGACGCCGTGGGCGGCATAAATAGCCGAGGTTCTCGTCGGCGCGCAGCAGTGACGTTAGACGCAGCAAGCGCTTAGGACGCGTACGCTCCTCTTCCTTCCTCTTTCTCGACTCCATCTTCGCGGGAGCGGCACAGGCCGCAGTTCAGGTAGAGTTGGGGGCACGGCTGAGTCCGGGGGGCTTCCTAGCAGGTTGGCTGCGAGGTCAGAGGGCGCGGGAAGAACAGAGGAGGAGAGGTTGCTGTGTGGGCCGGGTTCTTGTCCCCACCCGACCTCCCTGGCAGGCAGGCGGGCAGGCCGGCCGGCCCTGTCTTACCCACGTGAGACCTGCGATCGCCCCCGGCCCGCCACCGATTCCCCGACGCCCGCTCTCCCAGAATGTTCCTTCTCTCACAAGCGTTCCTTTTCCTCAGTCGCCGACATGCAGCTGTTTGTCCGCGCCCAGGAGCTACACACCCTCGAGGTGACCGGCCGGGAGACTGTCTCCCAGATCAAGGTAAGGCTGCGTGGTGCACCGCGGGCGCCGTATTCGTGTGCTCTTTAACCTCGCTCCCTGCGGGGACGCTCATGAGTCTCGTTTTTGCTTGTAGGCTCATGTAGCCTCGCTGGAGGGCATCGCTCCCGAAGATCAAGTCGTGCTCCTCGCGGGCACACCCCTGGAGGATGAGGCTACCCTGGGCCAGTGTGGGGTGGAGGCGCTGTCCACTCTGGAAGTAGCCGCCCGCATGCTTGGAGGTGAGCTGGGGAGGACTGTCCTTTGAACTGCTTGTAAGCACATAATGAGATCAGTGTCCTTAATCCAGGGTGGTTCTTCCTGTTTACCTCGGGATTAACTCTTTGTTTGTTTTGGTATCCTCACCCCAGGATATTTTTTCCATTGGTTTTCAGGAGAGTGGGAGGGAGGTGGGGTGGGGAAGAGAGAGAGAAACATTGATATGAGAAAGAGACATCCATTGGTTGCCTCCCACATCCGCCCCACTGTGCCAGGGATGGAACCTGCAACCCAGGTACATGCTCTTGACCAGGAATTGAACGTGTGACCCTTCTGTGTGCAGGCTTGGCACTAACCACTGAGAATGCCAGCCAGGGCAGAATTAACTCCTTTTTAAAAATACTTTATTGTTGAAAGTATTACACATGTCTCCTCCCCCCCCCCCCCCCCCCCATTGATCTCTCCCTGCCTGCTTCCCCCCTCCCAGCCCCGGCACATGTCCCTGCCCCCCTACTATCTCTGTCCTTTGGCAGAATTAACTCTTGAGAGGTCCCTGGAAGACTGAACTAGAATGTAGTTCTATTTCAGTCACTTACTAGATCTTTGCCTATTTCCCAATTTCCTCATTAAAATTAGGAGGTTAGACCAGATCCCCAAGGTGCTGTTCAGTTCTTACTTAAAGTCAAGGGGCTAGGAAATCCTGAAGTGAAAACTTGAACATGCCAGGCTAATTCCTGGTCAGATGTCAAATCTCTGCAATTTTGTTCTCATTTCCTGCTGAGCCCAGCTCACCTTTAAAGGCTTGAGTTGAGGAAGAGAGAATTCTGCTGGATGGGGCCTTCTTGCTCCTGACCGCTTGCTGTCCTTTTCCACCACAGGTAAAGTCCATGGTTCTCTGGCCCGTGCTGGGAAAGTAAGAGGTCAGACCCCCAAGGTAAGTGCAGTATTAGTGGTGTCCTTTGGACTTCGTTTTTTACTCTCACAGATAAGCTAAGACCTTTGGCTTTTGACCAGGGTCTGATCAGCCTTCCCTTTCCCAGGTGGCCAAACAGGAGAAAAAGAAGAAGAAGACTGGTCGGGCCAAGCGACGGATGCAGTACAACCGGCGTTTTGTCAATGTTGTGCCCACCTTTGGCAAGAAGAAGGGCCCCAATGCCAACTCTTAAAGTCCTTTGTAATCTGGTTTTCTCTAATAAAGCCACTTAGCCCAGTCATCTCATTTCATCTTAATTTGCAGGGCCTCAGGGTGAGAGGAGGCTTCTAGGGCTGGTGGTATGTCCACTAGAACAGTGAGGCCTCATTTTGGTTTCTTGATATTGTCAAGTGAGGCAGAGGCCCTTGATGGGTAGAGGGGGTGAGAGGGAGGTGGTAAAGTACAAGAAAAGGCTTCCCAAGAAAACGTGCCAGTCCTTCCTTCAAATGGAGAATTGGGGAAACTTCTGATCCCAAATAACTTGATAATTCCCCCAAATCCTTCTCTCTCTCTCTCTCTTTTTTTTTTTTTTGGTTTTTGTTTTGTTCCTATTCTTTTAAACAAGATAGGAATCGTTGTGGGTGTTTTATAGAGGCAGCAATGGAAGGGGAAGAGTTCTAGGAGAAAAAAATGTCAGGGAATGCAAATCTGGCCTTTTCCTGAACTTGGACCAGCTATGGCCTTAGTGGGGCTCAGTGCAGAAGTTTGGTTTGCCCAGCTTTGGAATGTATCCTGATTATATTGGCACTGTGGTGACCTTGTTTGTACTTAACCTAATCAGAACTCAGGCTGGTCAGTTGATTGTTTCACTGTTCCCAAAAGTTGAGTTCTCTTGAACTGATAACAAGTTTCCTGCTAGCAACACATGCATGCCCACACATTTATTCTAAGGTTTTTTAACCTGCTGCTTCTTAGAATAAAGCCCATAGTATAAAGAGAGACCTTGTGCTCTAGACTTAGACTGCCTTGAGTTTCGGTCCTTGCTCCATTTATAATCTATATCTATACATATAAAAGCCTAAGTGACCTTTATGATGGAATGACTGGAACAACTGGTTGCTATGATGTGCACTGACCACCAGGGGCAGACACTCAATGAAGGAGCTTCCCCCAGCCCACAGGCCCCCACTGGCAATGGGGCCTGCTGGCCAAACCCCGGGTCCCTCCCCGTGGCTGACAGGCCCCCATCACCAGATTGTGGCTGGGCACCTGGGCTGGAACAGGGAACTGAGGGTGGGTGGCAGCAGACAGGGCCCCTTTCCCAGGGGGGCCAAGGGCCAGCTCCCTCCTCAGAGTCAGGAGCCAACCTCCTGGGTCCCTCCCCCTGGCTGGCAGGTCCCAATCACCTGATTGTGGCTGGGCCCTGGGCTGGAATACGGAACCTGGGGTGGGTGGCAAGAGAATGGGGAGGCAGGAAACCTAGGGACCCTACCTGTGCATGAATTTTGTGCATGTGACCTCTAGTTATTTAATATCTCTGGCCAAGTAGCTCAGAGCATTGTCCCAATAAGACAAGGTTGCAGGTTTGATCCCTGGTCAGGACACAGAAGAAAGTGAGGAAACTAAAGTGTTCATAAACTTAAAGTAAGTGTAACGAAGGGGGTTGGGTAAACACATACTATCCTAGTTAATCAGATGGTAAGATGATGAAAGTTCTAGCGGAAAGAACCGCAGTCAGACATGGAGTGTTTAGGTCCAAATACAGTGGAGAGTCATCAAGGGCAGGGCTGGGTTTTCAGCAAGTGACTGATGTGAACTGACTTGTGACCTAACATTTCAACTGGCTGATTTTTCTGGAGGGCCGGCAAGAAAGTTAAGGTGGTGTCATCCAGTTGATTGGCAAGGAACTTAGAGCACCAGTGGTGGTGGAGATGTAAAAAAATGAACAGGCTTGATTGTCTCACTGCTTCACTCATCAACTCACTTTGAACAGACTTGCAGGTCATCAAACCCATCTCGATCTTGGTAGAGAAACATGACCGATATTGAAATAAGTACAAGGTATTTTGAAGGCAGAGCTGACTGTAGCTGGGATTGGATGTGCAAGACGAGGGACTAAAGAACCAGAGCTTACTATCTATCAGGGCTGCCCTGGACCAACTCCCCACTCTACCACAACCTGTAAGCTCCATTATGATTGGGCCGCATCTCTGCTCAACGTGGTCCACTTTAACGTGGATGAACGATGGGTTTGGAGGAGGAAATCAAACAGGAGCTCAGATGTTTGTTAAATATTGCTTTGTTTTGAAGAGGGAAAATGCCGCCAACACACACCCAGTCTAGGCGAGGTACCCACCTTGGCCTTTCCACTCACTCTCTCCCCTTTGTCCTCTCTATGGCTGTCTAGTATAATGGCTGTCCCTACAGCGCAGGGACTGGCACAGTTAACGGCCCAGAGGAGGTGCGTGGCAAAGACCGACTCCTGCCTCTGCGCTCTGCAGCGCCAAGCGGCCGCGCTGGGGCTGCTACCGCGCTCCCACCTCACCACTGCCTCCTGCGCCTGCCCAGCCGCGACGCGAGGGCGGGGTTTGGATGCCGAGTGTGGGCGGAAGTTGCCGAGAGTCTTCGGGGAGCTTTCACTAGACGCTCGGTGGGCCCCACCGAGAGGCGGAAGTCACCGAGGAGCGCCGGAGGGTGCCGAGCTGCGGCCTCTGCGTTCGCGGGTGGCCGGCGGCGCCAGTTGCCATGGAGCCGGCCGGGCCCTGCGGTTTCTGCCCGGCCGCCGAGGCCCAGCCGGCGCGCTACGTCTGCCCCCGCTGTAACGTGCCCTACTGCTCGCTGCGCTGCTACCGGGCGCATGGCACCTGCGCCGAAGACTTCTACCGGGACCAGGTGCTGGGAGAGCTCCGCGGCCGCAGCGCCTCTCCCAGCCGCCTAGCCAGCGCCCTCCGCCGGCTGCGCCAGCAACGCGAGACCGAGGACGAGCCGCAGGACGCAGGCCTCAGCCCGGGCCCGGCGCCCGGCGGCCTCTTGGGACTCTGGGAGCGGCTATCCCCGGCCGAGAAGGCGGCCTTCGAGCAGCTGCTGAACCGTGGCGAGGCCGGGCGGCTGCTGCCCCCGTGGCGGCCGTGGTGGTGGGGGAGCGGGGCCGGGCCACGACTTCTGGAGGAGCTGGATGATACCGCGGGCGGGGAGGCCGCGGAGCTGGAGCCCGACCCTGCGAAGGCGCCGCCAGAACCCGCGAGGGATGCGGCTGCCGCGGAGTCCCCGGCCGCCGCGGAGACGGCTCTCGGAGACGCCCCGGGGGCCTGCACGCCCGCTGTGCCCGCCCGGATCCCCACGCTGGCCAGCCTGAGCCGCGGCAGGGTCTCGCCGCTCGTGCGCTTCCAGCTGCCCAACGTGCTGTTCGCCTATGCGCACACCCTTGTCCTGTATCATGGCGGCGACGATGCGCTGCTCGCCGACTTCTGTGCCACGCTGCTCGGCGTTTCGGGAGCCCTGGGTGCCCAGCAGGCCTTTGCCTCTGCCGAAGAAGCCCTGCAGGCCGCCGCTCACGTGCTTGAAGCGGGCGAGCATCCCCCGGGGCCCCTGGGCACACGGGGTGCCATGCGCGAGGCCGCCCGCATCCTGCTGGGCGAGGGCCCTGCCAACCAGAAGGGCTACACGCTGGCAGCCCTGGGGCACTTGGTGCAGACTCTGGGCCGGGCCCGGAAACGGGCCGAGGCTACTGAGGTGCGAGATCGCCTCTACCGGGCCCGAAAGAAGTGCCAGTTCCTGATGGCTTGGACCAACGAGAATGAGGTGGCCCTCCCAGCCCTGGCTCTGGACTGTGCCAGGGCCCACCGAGCTCACGCTGTAGCGGCGGAGGAGGTGGCAGCCCTCACTGGGGAGCTGGAGCGGCTTTGGGGAGGTCCCCTACCACCTGCCCCGAGGACGCTCATTGAGGAACTCCCTGGCTGAACTGTGGGCTCCTTGTCATCAATAAACCTGAGAATGGTCTGACCTTGTTGGGAGTGCCCGTTTCTGAGAGACGGCTGTTGTGCCCACCCACCCGCAGATTCTTGGGCCCGCAAACCTCTCAACCTCTCCCTAATCAGGGCTGACCCAGCCAAGATTTAAACACCCCTGTCCCAGAAAGGGAGAGAAGAGGTACCAAGGGTTCCAGATGTTTATCTAAGAAGGAAGAGCAACCTCCACTCCGTTTTGGGTACTGCCTTCATGTTCTTGCTCTGAGGCTGTCATCCCCGCCTGCTGGAGCTCGGCAGGACTCAGTGCAGGCTTTTGAGTCCTAGAGTCCCGGACGGTCCAGGCTCCCGCTGCAGGGTGTGCTGGCAGATGGGTGGGTACAGGCTTCGACCTTGGGTAGGTGGAGCCACTTCAGTAGATGTAAGGCACAATTCGGTAGGGCACACGCCGGCAATATTCATGCCAGGCCAGGCCGTACTTTTGCAGGCACTGCTGCTCGTCCCGGGCCTCACGGTGCACCAGCAGCGCAGTGAAGTAGAGGAGGTAGAAGTAAGGCAGCAGGTGGGACACCCCTGTGGGGAAGGGGGCTCTGTGACCACTCAGCCAGACCCCCAGTTCACAAAGGTTTCCATACCTAACAGCTCATGGGCATCAGGGCTCAATAGTGAAAGGTCCCGGGTCTGCAGCAAGGTGTCAACAGTGCTGTCTCCCAGTCATATCCTGAGTCCATCTCCAGCCCCCTGACTACTCCCTCCACTAAGGCGCACCCCTATTCATTCTACACCCAGACTGGGTATCCTGTGGTTTCTAATCCATCTGCCCCCACACACATGCAGTACCTACCCAAGCTACTCACCACAGGGCAAGGACCAGGCCAGAGCCATAATGAGGTCTCCCAGATAGTTGGGATGGCGGACCATACCCCACCACCCAGACACTAGCAGCTGCTTCCCCGTGGCTGTAGAGATGGTCTCAAGGCCTGGGGGAAGACAGGTAGTGGGATGGGTGACCCCCAGGAAGCCCAGCTGCCCCACCTCACTCATGGCAACCTAGAAACAGCTCACCGGCCACTCTGGGGTCAGAAGGGTTCTTTCGGAAGGTGTTTTTCTGGGAGTTGGCTCCACGGAAGATGTAGTAACCAACAGCTGCGGGAAAGCATGAGCAGGCAGTCAGGGTTGAGGGCCACAGGCTTCTGCCTGACCCTGATCATCCCCACACACAGCCTAAACCCAGTCTGCCTGGACCCCGGGACCCAGCCCCCGGCTTTAGAGAAGAGCGTGATGCTTAGCACCTACCTAGTGGGTGCTGAATAAACAATGAAAGACCAGCTGGCATGGGTCAGTGGTTGAGTGTCAACCTATGAACCAGGAGGTCACAGTTCCATTCCTGGTCAGGGCACATGCACACAGATTGTGGACTCTATCCCCAGTGTGGCGTGCAGGAGGCAGCCAATCAATGATTCTCTCTCATCATTGATGTTTCTATCTATCTCTCCCTCTCCTTGCCTCTCTGAAATCAATAAAAATATATAAAACATAAGAAAGGGGAGGGAGAATGATGCATGCACCCAGGCTGCTGCCCGTTCCTGACTGACCATTGACAAGGCAGATGACTGAGGCTGTGGGTAACTCCAGGGGCTGTGGGTGGTACAGCAGGAACTGGGCCTGCAGGCTGTAGGTGAAGGGTACCCAGGCTAGGTCCCCAAAGGCCAGCATGAAGCCAAACCCGTCGTGTGTGATGTCCATGGTGGTGAGTACAGCTTCCTGCAGGGACAGGACCCAGACACACTTGTAGTCCCTCCAAGGTCCTCAGGCAGTTTCCCCTTCTTCCCCTGAGCAATCCAAGCTCACCTCGTGCCAGAGGGCATCACCCACATAGAGTAACTGGAAGCCATTGACCAGCCACATGGCCAGGGAGGGACTCCCCAGAAGTTCTGCTTCCTGTACCAGCAGAGCCAGGTTGATGAGGACCTGGGGGTTGGGAGGAGACAGCCCACAGTCTGTCCCTAGCCCATCTCCACTGAGTAGGCAGCACCCGGGTAGGGCAGTGGCCAGCTTCTCCCCATCTAAGTGTCAGCCACTAACTCTCCAGCTCTTTGTCAAATGAACCCAGCCCGTTCCCAGAGAGCCTGCAATGGAGGTGTTTCCAGCTGTTTTCTCTCACCTTATCCTGTAGTGTTGTTCCCTTTGGGAGAGCAGCATGGGGTGTAGGCGGGTGCTGCAGGCTTGAGACTTAAAACAGACCTGGTTTTGAATTAGCTTCCCCGCTTGGGCAAGTTGCTTACCCTCTCTAAAGCCTGCCTTCCCCACCCTCATGGTGGCAATGGAAATAATTACGGACCTGCCCTTAGAATTGCCTGAGGGTTCATGGAAGTGACACACAGGAAGTGCTCGACAATGGTGGCTAGCAGTCAGCCTGTAGTGAGCACCCCCATCTGGCAGCAGTGGGCTAGGTGCTGTTACCCCTTCTAATCCTCATAAGAATCTAAGGAAGAAGCTCTTTATCCCGTTTCATACATCAGGACACAGCCTGGCACTTGGCATTCCTCCTGGCTCTGAGTGAGGGTTCCAGGGTGACATGAGGAACCTTTGGGAAACCCTGACCACAGTCCAGCACTGACTATCACCAAGAAACACAGTTGGTATGTCAGTCAAAGACACCAGTGATGGACAGGTTGCTAAACTCTGCTCAGACCTAAGTTCTGCACTACTTTGACTAGCAAGCAGCATAGGACCACTCTCCCTTCTTGAAATAGATTTGTGCACTTGACTGCTTCATTTAAAATTGCACCTCGCCCTGGCTGGGTGGCTCAGGTGGTTGAAGCATCATCCAAAAAGTTTGGATTTTGATTCCCAGTCAGTGCAGTTTCCATCCCTGGTCGGGAGGCAACGGATCAATGTTTCTCTCTCACATCAGTATTTCTCTCTCTAAAAATCAATAGAAACATAGCCTTGGTGAGGATTAAAAAAAATCGCACCTCTTCTTTCCTGACTTGCTTTCCTCCATGGTACGCAGCATCCCTTGACATGCTATATATACTTTTTTTGTCTGTCTTTCCCATTAGAATGTAGGTTCCATGAGGACATTTTTTTTTTCTGTAATTTTCTCATATCCCAGCACCTACAGTATTTCCTAGGACACATATTAGATTCAACAAATATTTGTGGGATGAATGAATGATGTCTGGGCAATACTGCACCTGTCCTGCCCAGGAACTGCTCACCCGCCCCACCCCTCCTGCTGGCGCAAGTCCCACTGAGCCATGCCCAGCATACCCAGCCGATGAGGCCAGGCCGCAGTTCGCAGAAGTATTTGCAGTCAAAGGAACCGAAGCGCGGGTTGAGCTCCCGTCCCAAGAAAAAGTCGTAAACGGGATTGCCTGGAGAACAATGGAGAGTGAGGCTGCAAGCTAGCACCCCTGTCCGCCTCCATCTGTCCCCACTGGAGCCCCTCTCACCTGAGTTCCCTCCAGGTGCCAGGGCGGAGGCAGGGGCCATTAGCGCCTTCAGATAGAGGAGGAGGCTGAAGATGAAGGCCGTGAGGGTGGCCACCCACGCCAAGGGCAGGAGCATTTCCGTGAGCATTCCCAGGGGCAGCCCAGCCGACACCCCCAGGCCCACCAGCAGGGCTGTCAGCACCAGGGCCTGGAAGCCTGAACCCCAGCACAGGGTGAGTCCTGAGGACTAGCCCCCCCCCCCCCCCAAACACTGCTCTAAGCCAAGAGGTCACAGACCTCGACCCAAGCCATTTGGCTGACACCTTAGCTTTTAGGTCACGCCAGCGGCTGCTGTGGCGAGAGCAGCAGCAAATGCGGCAGGAAAGGGTGGAGGGGCGGGGTGTGCAGGAGAGCAGACCCCGGGTCTGTCCTGGCGGCGCAGGCACCAGAGCCCGGGTCGGGTCGATCCCCTAGACCTGCAGCCCCACCCCACCCGCGCAACTCCAGCGAAGGCCCCGCCCCAGGCACCGTTAATGGGGTAGCGCAGGCGACTCTTGTCCTTCAATTCCTGGCCCTCAGCCATCTGCAGGCACAAAGGGGCTCCGATGAGGGCTGAGGGTGCCTTTCTTCTCGCTGAGCCCGACCCTCCGCCCTCCTCCCACGCGCGACGGCGAGGCAGGTCCGCACCTTGTGCGCCGGCAGCAGGTAGAAGGCCGCCTGCAGGCCCAGCCAGGTGAGCCACAGCAGCAGCGCGCCCGGGCTCCACAGCGCCTCGGGCGCCGGCAGGTGGGGGGGCAGGCCCAGGAGGCGCGCCGGCCCGGAGCGCGCAACCAGGAGCAGATGGAACATGGTGGCGGGGAGCAGCAGCATCAGCGCCGCAGCGCCTGGGGAAGGGGCCGATCGCGTCAGGGGCCCGCTCCCCAACTCTCCCCACCCCGTCAGCATCCCATCGTCCGGGCCCACACCCCGCTCCCAGCCTCAGCACCCTTCCCTAACTTCCGCCTGGTCCCGCCTCCGGACTCCCCCCACTCCACAGACCCCCCCCCTCCAGACACTCCCACAACCCCCTGCCCCCCGACACCCCTCAAAGCCCCCTCCCCCGATTCCGCCCCATCCCGCTCGTAGTTCACTCCTCCAGTTTCCCTTTGAAGAGCCTCTGGCCCCAGGTCCCCCCTTCTTTGCCCCATTACCCAAGGGTCCCCCGAATTCCAGCGGGGCCCGGGAGCCCTGAGGGGCCATGGTCTCCGCTCCGCCGGGAGGTGGGGGTTCACAAAAATCCGCCAAAGGAACACCCTCCACCCCAACCCCCAGATGGACTCGGTGACGAATCCGTCCCCTGTGGCCAGCACCTGTCCCGGGCGGCGCTCGGACACAGCGCATGTCCACCCTGAGGTCTTTAAACGGGCCCGCCCCCGGCCCATCCTGAGCCCAGCAGATGAGCCAATCGGCTCTTGGGGGCGAGTCCGACGCAAGCATCTCGGAGGCAGAGCCTCAGCCTCACAACTCCACCCCCTCAAGTCCCGCCCCTGCAAGCGAGAGGGAGGAGACGGCACATCTTTATTTTTCGGGTCTTGTGGTAAAGAGGGGAAGGGCCGCGGGGACTGGAGGTCCAGGGATGCGCGGGTTGGGGCAGCTGGCCAGCCTGTGCATGACAATGGCCTGGCCTAGCCGCGCTCGCAGATGACCTCTACCACACTGGGTTCCATGGGCACTGGGTCCGGGCATCGCAGGGCAGCTGAGGCCACCACCTCGTCCAGCAGCAGGTGCACAAGCTCCTCGTCGGCCACGAAGCGCCACAGGTAGAGCTGCAGAAAGTGGCAGTCCACCTGCACCTGCTGCAGCCCAAAGCGCCCAAAGGTGCGCAGCCGCACACACTCCAGCAGCGTCTTCAGGCTGATCTTGATGATGCCGGTCAGCACTGACACCTGCAGGAAGGGACACGGGGATGCAGCTCAGGACAGTGGGTGTGGGGGAAGGGCACCCACGTTAGGGCCAGGGACACAGTAAGATGCCAGTAGCTGCAATGGCATGGAAAGCCCAGGGAGGGAGGGAGGGATACGAGATTAGCCTCGTCATCTGGAGGGAAACACAGGGACTGTCCAGCAACCATAGGCAGAGATGGGGGTCAGCAATGACGGGGGGACTGGGGGTTTACTGAGTCAGAAGAACACGGGGTCCCTGAGTGTGGGCTGGGCGGGACTGAGACCATGGTGTGAACAGGAACCCTGGAGGACCCAGGACTGCTGTGGGAACTAGCACAAGAGCCAGAGAGACATACTGAGCAGCACCCACACCCAGGCGGGGAGCACACCAAGGTCGGGGCAAAGGGCCATGGGATGGTGATGGGGGGGCTCTGGATACTCGCTCCCGGAAACACCCCTCGGACAGACTGGGGGGACAGAATGCTAGGGCTCCCTGGCCAGTGTGGGGACTCTGGAAGGGGGGTTCACTGGTGACTTCAAACCTTGTTGAACTCAACAGGGCTGAACACATCAATACGCTCAGAGAACAGCTTCTGGATGTTGCTCAAGAGGTTGGTGTCCATTGGGGCACTGGATGGGGGGGAGGGGAGACAAGCATTCAGAGCCCACCCTGCACCCGTTAACCTTTGTCCATTCCCCCAGGGGCTAGTCTGACCAGCAGACCTGGGTGTATAGCTGGGTGCATAGCGGCCCTGCTGCCGGGAGCTGCTGTACACCGAGAAGGTCCTCTTGCTGGAGTCACTGCTCTGGGCCTTGCGGACACCCTCTTCGTACAGGAGCCCCACCTGGTGGTGGAAGGAGACACTGCAAAGAGGCCAGAGTACAGGGGACCTCCAGCTCACCAGGTGCCCTGGGCAAGGGCTAAGGATGCCCTAAGCTACACTCACTACAAGTCACACTTGTTACCAGAATCACAGGTAGTCCAGGCTTGGTACCTCACTGTTACCCAGTCTATTTACAGAAGTAGTGGAGTGGGGTAAAGGCGAGACATAAAGACACCGAGGCCCTTATTTTCTGGGTGACTCGGCCTCGGCTTCCTCATAGGAATGGGGGTGATGATGCCACAATCTGGGGCTGAGGAGGAATGAGGCCACGGATGCAGGTACTGCCTGATCCCTGAAGTCGTGACCCTCAGAGGGTGTTTCCCAACACCCCCTCGCCCTGCACCCTCGGGCTCCCCTGGCCAGCACCTGCACGTCAATAGCCGTCGTGTCCTCCACCACCCGCTTCATGACAGCGCGCACGTTCCGGGGCTCCAGGGTACTGAGCCAGTCCCGCGTCTCCACACTCTTGCGCAACATCTGCGATATGACCAGGCCCTGCACCTTCACATAGTGGGTCAGCAGCCGCCGTGCCGTCTCCCTGGCCTCTGCACACAGTGTGCTCACAGGTGTCACTGGAGACTGGTCCTGAGCCAGGGATGCAGAGGACAAAAAGGTAGTGGGTGCTGGGGGAAGCTCAGGGGCCACTGCCAACCAGGAGCTGGGCACAGGGGAGGTTGGGTTGCGCACAGGCAGCTGGCCTGACCATGAGGGCACTGCCTAGCCTCCTGCTTTCCCAGCACCACCACCCCCTATCCTGCTATGAGCTGGCAGTTCACCTGCACCAGAAACTGTTCATCAGTGAGGGTGAGAATGTAGGAGATGGTGGCCGTCTCATAGTCCAGGCAGAGGCGGGAGAGGAGCAGGAGCAGGGCGGGTGGTGTGGCACCTCCCTTCTCCCCAGGGCTGTCACAGAAGCTCTGAGCCGTCTGGCACATGGACCGGATGAAACCCACGATGAGGCCCTCACGGACGCCCTGGCTGCAGAACTCGCCCTGTGAGGAGGAAGGGCCGGGTATACAGCAGGTCCCCTCTTCCAGGCAGGGGCTGCTAGTGATCCTCTGCTGGAACCCTAAATCTAAATGCCCTGGCCCTTCCCCATCCCTCCAGGCTCTGTCAGTATTCCTCATGACTGCCTGAAACCACACCTAGAGTGCCTGGGGGCAAGCACTGTGTGCCCTGGTGGCTACCAATCTGCAGAATGAATAAAAGAATGCCCAGAAAAAGAAAGTGCCCAGGGGCAGGCCATACCCGGAAGTAGGGCTTGTTGGAGAAAGACACCTCCTTGGCGGTGAAGAGGTGTACAGCAGCCAGCGAGGCCTTGATGTGGCTCAGGATGGAGCTGGCCACATTGGCCAGCAACTCGGCCAGGCCAGGGCCTTCCTTCCCGGCCAAGCGAGGTGCAGCCAGCGCCTGCCGCACGTCCGTTAGGCAGCCCAGGAAGGCCGCCCGCAGGCCCTGCAAGTGGTGGCCCAGGCGCTCCCGGGCTACTCGCTCCACGATCTCCGTGGCAGCGTCGGCCAGCCCAGCAGCAGCAAGCAGAGCGCCAGGTGCTCGCAGGCGCCGGTGGAAGCGGTCTAGTGCCCGCACCAGCAGCGAGTTGTCACTGCCACCTTGCTCCTGTGCCAACCGCCTCTCCACCAGCGCAAAGTAGCAGCCGCCCAGCTCCTGGGCAAAGGCCGCCAGCTTCTCCGCACCTGCTGGGCCCTGGGCTGCAAACAGCTCCTGGTAGGCTGTGGCCACCTGGCAGAGGCCACCCACAAAGCCGCTGCCTCCGCGGTCGGTAAATTCTAACACATCAGGGGCAGGAGGGGAGGGCCCCAGCTCTGCCTCCAGGCTTCTCAGCTCTTCCTCCAGCCGCCCTCGGGCATGTGCCAGGAACTCCTCACACAGCTCCTCTGCGGGCTCGCCCAGGGCCAGCAGCAGCTCCACGCATTCCGCCTGCTCAGGGGCACCGGAGCCGCCCTCCCTACCAGGAGGAAGATGGCAGGGTAGAGCAAGAAGACAGAATTTGGGGTGGGGCTGGGGGAGAAGGGAAAGTGCAGGGCAGGGGTAAGGTGGGGGCCCAGAGGCCACACCTGAAGCGCTGCCGTAGCTGCTGGGCCAGGCGAGCTGTGATGACCTGGCAGTCATCCTGGATGGCACGGAACGAGGGCAGGTGCTGGTACTGCTGCAGCACGGCTCGTGCACGGCCCTGGTAGCGCACCGCCTGCCCGTAGGCACCCATCTCCACGCACTTGGTGAGGCGCGAGGGCAGCTCGAAGAGGAACTGCAGCTTCCGCAGCAGAGCGTGGACCCCTGGGGGGCGAGGGCAGGTGGTGTCAGCCTCAAAGCCCCGAGGGCGGCTCACTTGAGCACCTTCTCTGGGGCAGCGCCCACCTGCCAGCTTGGTGATGCGCTCGTGGCGGTCCTGCAGTGTGGCACTGATGCGCGCGCTGAAGTCTGTGATCACAGCCATGTTGGTGGCCAGCCGGTCCATCTCATCCTCCATCTTCCGGAAATCATTCTTCATCTTGCGAATGGTGTCTGCCAGGGCAAAGGCGCAGGAGAGGGAAAAGGAGATGGGGGGGTGCAGTGACAGGTGCAGCACTCAGCCTGAGGACACAGCACAGGTGCTCTCACACACGCCCTCTTCCCAAAGGCCCTGAGCCCACTACCGTCCTGAGGCACTGAGGGCTGCACTGACGTTTGGCGTGATGCGGCTGCAATGGTGCTGGGTCACAGTAAGTGGGGGAGGGGTATCATGTCAACGCAGCAGGTGTTTTCCGAGCACCCCTTGTGTGCCCCTAGCCCTGGGGCAGTGGGGAGACAACTCACAGTTCCTGCCCTTGGGAGACGCCCAGGGCCAAAGGAGGGCACAGGGCACCTGCAGAGACCTGTCTGCTCTTTCCCAGGGGCATCCTCCGTGCCCAGTGCACTGACTGGCACTGAGGAGACAATAAATACTTGTCCACCTTTATCTCCTTCAGACTTCCCAAACCCTCCACCTGCCTCCAGAGCATGGTCGGTCTTCTCAGAAGGGTCTTTCCCTTTTGTCCGACAGAAACCTGACCAAGGAGGCTGTTCTTCCTCCCACACCCAGGCACCTCAGGGCCTGGCCCCTTAACGCTCCCAGACAGTCCCACTCCTCCTCCCTGCAAGACCCCTGCTTCTTTGAAGACCACGCCATCAAACGATCCCCCTCCCCGTTGCTGTCCCTGTGTCCTCCTTCCATGCCTCTCGGTTCTGATCAGTCACCTCCTTGTGGACTCAAACACCCCTTAGATGAGCCTGGGGGACATCCTTGACTCTCTGTTCTCTGACCGCCTCACTTCCACCTTCTCGCCTCTGCCTCATCCGTGCCACTCTCCCCTCGTCCTCAGCAAGAACTGCCTCCCCTGACCAGGGCTTGACCATGCAACCTTGGCATATTGGAGAGGCACTCTAACCAACACAGCTAGCCAGCCAGGGCAGCTTTGTGCCCCTTAATAGCACACATTTTCTGTTTCTTTGCTTAATTACAAAGACGAAAGGGCCCCAGCCGGTGTGGGTCAGTGGTTGAACATTGATCCAGGAACCAACAGGCTGCTGCTTCGATTCCTGGTTTCCCCAGTCGGAGCCATGCAGGAGGCAGCCGACTGATGATGTTCCTCTCCCATTAATGCTTCTCTTCCCATCCCTCTCCCTTCCTCTCTGGGAACTAAGGACAGGATGAAGGAAAGAAGGAAGGAAGGAGGGTAGAGGCAAGCCCACCCTCAGGACAGACCTGGACCAGAGAAGACAGCTCCCACGAATGAAAGGAGCTAACCCTGGCTGGGGCATCCTTAGTGCCAGGTGTTCCAAGTACAGCAGATCCATTTACTTCATTTTCTCCTTCCTCCCCTGGGGTGCTCAAAACAACACTCTGGCCCTGGCTGGTCTGGCTCAGTCGACAGAGCATTGGACTGTGGACTAGACGGTCCCGGGTTCGATTCCAGTCAAGGGCACATGCTCGGGTTGCGGGCTCGATCCCGGGGGGGTGGGGGGGGGTGGGGAGGGGCATGGAGGAGGCAGCTAGTCAATGATGCCCTTTCATCATTGATGTTTCTATCTCTCTCCCTCTCTCAAATCAATAAAAATATATATTTTTTTTAAAAAAAAACAGCACTCTGAGAGCAGCTGGAATTTGGATCTCCTCCTTCTAACCCCCCTGACGGCTCTCAGGGGAGGAACCGGGGAGGTGGGACGGAGGGAGCGCGCCCCCGGGGGACTCACCTGTGGCCGAGATGAACTTGTTGTAGTTCTCATAGACCAGGGTCTGCATGTCGCTGTCCAGGGCCCGGATCTGCCGCACCATGTCCGTCTCGCTGTCCATCAGCTGGGCCAGGGGGCACTCTCTGCGCAGCTGGAGGAGACGGGGTGCGCAGCGCTCAGGTCAGAGGGTTCTCGTGTCCCCACCCCTTGCCCCGAACTGGAAGGCTTTCGGTGCCAGAAAACCCTTTCCCACCCCCGTCAGGAACCCGAAATGGCGTCTATAGTGGCACAGCTCAGGAGTTATAGGTTTGGGGAACCATATTTGGGGTTTGTCAGCCTTTGAAATCCTCAGCTTCACCCAAGGCCCAGCCCCGAGCTGTGAGCGGCGGGGCCACGCCCGCGACCCGCCTGTCAGCTCAGGGGGCTCAGACCCACCCAGACTCCCCACGCCCCCTCGGGCTCCAGCTTCGCGCCGGCTGCCTGGCCGAGGGTCGGCTACTTTCACGACCCCCTGCTTCTTTCACCTCCGTAACAGAGTCGGCGGCATGTTCTGGGGGTGCACTATATCGGGGCCTGGTTCCCCCTACATACACTTACCTTGTCCAGATACACTTCCGGGTCGAAGTGCGCACCGTTGAGGTCTGTTGGGTCCAGGGGGTCCGACCCCGGGGGGCGCCCGGCCGCCTCCCCCTCCGAGAGGCCGTAGTAAAGCTTCAGCATCCCGTGCGCCTTCCTGCGACGCTCCGGAGCCTCGGCCTCGGGCCCCTCCGGGGAGTCCCCGGGGCCAGAGCCCGGGCCGGGCCCCGCGGCTGCAGCCGCCATCGCCCCAACTGCAGCCCCCGGCGTGAGGCTGGGAAGGGGCCTGGGAGGAGGCACTTCCGGGAATCCTAAAGTGGTGGAAACGAGGTAGTCCTTCAGGTGAAACCTTCCCCCGCCGTCCTGGGTCCTTCGAGATTAGAGTTCCCCCGCATCTTTCCTCCTCGAGCGAAGAGGTTCCGAGAGAGCCCTTGGTTCCTCCAGCTTTTCAGGTGGAGGGAAGGCAGGTAGTGGCTCCGGACCCCGCTCCCCCGCTCCCCCGCCCCCCCGCTCTACCCTCCACCCCGAAGAAAGGACCCGCTCTCTGTAGAGCCAGAGAGCTTGTGCCTGGCCTCCTGCCACTGCCTGGGTTCCATTGCCACCCCAATTCCCAAAATTGGGGTACATTCTTCACAGGGGAGTTGCGAGAGTTAAATGCACTTACAGTACGCCACTCGGAGCCTCTAGTGCAACCTCTGGAAGCCTGGTTCTCTGACGTGCATCAGAATGGCCTGTGGTGTGTTTTGAGACTGGGCTTCCCCCAGACCTAGCTCCTTTTTAAAAAGTCCCCAGGGAGTTCTGGTGCACTTACATATACGTGACTGATAGGATGTGCTGGGTGAGGGGTCGAGTGGAGACGACGATAATTCTCAGGTTTGACTTGGGTAAAGGTGCCGGCCGGCTCACCAAGATGAAGAGCTCAAGAGGACAGGGGGTGACGAGGAGTTCACACTGAGACCTGCCGAGTTTGAATGGAACCGCGACCGTTTGGTGCAGGGGAGGACGCTCTGTTGGTATGGCGTGGCCCATGCACTGAGAGGTTGTAGGTTCAATTCCCAGTCAGCACAGCACATATGTCCAGTTTGCCAGCTCGATCCCCAGTAGGGAGCATGGAAGAGGCAGCCAATTGATGTTCCTCTCTCTCTAAAATAAACAAAAGCATATATATGTACATGTACATTTTAAATGGCATTGAGCTGGGAGCCCTAATATAAAAATGTTTATTTGTATTCAAAGGAGAACTGAGGTGCAAACAGTTGTTTCAACAGTGGGACCATGGCTGGGCATTGGGTCGTCGCCCCTTTAACGTGTCAGGAGGGAGCTCTGAGGGGCTGTTGTGATTAGTGCCACTGGGCAGCAAGCATGGGCAGAGAGGTCAGGCTCTAACCCCACCCACTGGAGGCGGAAGACTTTGGGCCATGACCTGACCTGGGACCTAATGTCCCGGGCAGGCAGGTGGCAATGGGGGTGGACAAGTTTAACATTAAGTCCTCCCTCTTCTACTTTAGTTGCTGGGAACTTACATGTCCCTTTGCACCATTTCTGGCCATTTTTCAGGCTTACTTTGTTGACAGTCTTGGAGTTTTATTTTTTTTTAATAAATTTATTGATTTTTTTTTTACAGAGAGGGAGAGGGATAGAGTTAGAAACATCAATGCGAGAGAAACATCGATCAGCTGCCTCCTGCACACCTCCCACTGGGGATGTGCCCACAACCAAGGTACATGCCCTTGACTGGAATTGAACCTGGGAGCTTTCAGTCCGCAGGCCGACGCTCTATCCACTGAGCCAAACCGGTTAGGGCTTGGAGTTTTCGGTTTAAAAAAAATATATTTTTATTGATTTCAGAGAGGAAGGGAGAAAGAAACATCAATAAGAATCACTGATTGGCTGCCTCCTGCATGCTCCACACTAGGTGT
Organism: Myotis myotis; assembly: GCF_014108235.1. Lineage (NCBI taxonomy): Eukaryota > Metazoa > Chordata > Mammalia > Chiroptera > Vespertilionidae > Myotis > Myotis myotis. The sequence continues at coordinate 79,051,272 of NW_023416314.1, forward strand.
TGAGCCCACAACCCAGGCATGTGAGGAATTGAACCCATGATCTCCTGGTTCATAGACCGACGCTCAACCACTGAGCCACACTGGTCAGGGGAGTTTTTTCCTTTTACATGTAGGGAGGAAATGTTTTTTTCTTGGCTTCTAACTGTCCCTTCTCATTCCACAGCCACAGGTAGAATTAGATTGTAGCCTCAGTTCTGACTCCCTCACTCATCAGCTGTGAACGCTTGAGCTAACAAGCCCTCTCTGTACTCCCGATTCATGTGTAAAATAGAATTTATGCCACCAGCCCCAGCTTTCTCATGGGACTCTTGGAATGAGAGACATGGGTGTGAAAATCTCTGAGTGCTGGAAGGTGGCAGAGGGGGAAGCTGGTCAGATCAGGTCCCTGAACATCTGGGTAGAGGGCTGAAAACCAGTTTTTCTTAGGGCCACACCTAAGGAGGGCATGGGGAAGGTCCCAGGACAGCCATGGAAGATCTACCACCCCTCTCCTTCCCTTGGTTCTTCTGTTAGGTGTTGAAGCAAATACCTGGGGCTTGTGAGCCCAGGCCTCGCCTCACCTGGGACCCCCTCCCACCCGCCCTTTCCTGAGCTGCAGTTCTTCATCTGTAGCGTGCCCACACTAACTCCTCAGTGGAACTGTTGAGAGGACTCGGTGAGAAGACATGCAAAGTGTAGAGGTGGGATGATGTGGAGACGCTGTCCCTTCAACACAAGACCCTACTGATCTATACCTTTAGCCCACCGCCCCTCCACAATTCAGAGCGCCCCTGGCCACCCATGAAACTCCTGTATTGGCTGGAACCAGCCTGTGTTCTAGAACCTTGTCTCCTAAATGATCTCCTGGTTCTAGAATCCCACTGCTATTTGAGATGGCACGCTCTAGAAGCAGAGGGGTCAGCTGCTCTTCCTGGGCGTCGTCTGCTCGCTCAAGCTCCACCGACCCGTCTGTGCTGCCGCCAGGATGCGATGGCGGGACCGCATTGCTGTGCTCTTCCTCCCGAAAGGCATGATGCTCACCGTGGCTGCACTGCTGCTCTTCCTCATGCACCTGGGCATCTTCGCCAGCGACGTGTACAACTTCTGCTTCACCTACCACTACGACCGCATGAGCTTCCGCTACACAGTTGTCCTGATGGTAGGCCAGGGCAGGGGCTCAAGGGCTGGTTGGGGGAGGCCCAGGGGCTGACGGAAACCCCGGCTGTGCCAGGGGGTCACTATCCCACTGGATGGGGCCTACAGTTTTCCAAGGTGATCAGCATCTGCTGGGCCGCCATGGGGTCACTCTACGCTGAGATGGAAGATTACAAGCTTGTTCGGAGCTTTGCCCTGACCATCCTGAGTGAGTGAGGGAACGGGGACCTTTGGAACCCTGAGAAGTGGCAGGGAAGGCTGATGGGGGCTCTCTCCTCCGCTCAGTGCTCAACGGAACCATGTTCTTCAACCGTCTGTCCCTGGAGTTTCTGGCCATGCAGTACCGGGAGGAGAGCCACTGAGGCTGGGGGACTGGGTTGAGAAGGGGGAAGGAAAAGGAGGCTTTGGGAATTTGAATAAAGTCTGCCATTTATTTCCACCTGTCAGCTCCCTCATGGGTTGGGGGTGGGAGGCCAGAGACCCAGGGGAAGCAGGTCAAGACAGACACTTGATCTGCAAGGACCCCAGGCCCAGTCTACAGCCACTCTAGTGGACTCGGCTTTGGGTCTGGGATCTTAGTGTCTCAGACTTAAGAGGAGCAGCAAAGGGCCCTCAGACCGGCCCAGCTCCCCTTTTCAGGGCCCCAGGTCCTAGGCTGGCCCAGCCTCAGGAGGGACCCACACGGATGTGAGGGTTCATGAGTGGGTCCAGGTTGGGATCATTGTCAGCTGCAGCCCGGCCCAGGCGAGACATGAGGGCAAGAAGGGCCAGGAAGCCCAGCAGTCCCAGCAGCAGCAGCAGCCCCGCCCGCTGGAGCAGGGTCAGCGGCCGCTTACGAGACCCATCCCGGCTCCTGGGGGGACGAGGGGAAAGTCAGATCAGGCCCTAGTCTCTGGTGGCCCTGTGGCCCGGAGAAGAGCCCTGGTCATGACGCTCATCTTCGGGCCCCAGCACCACCATTCCTGAGCCTCACTCATTCCCTCAAGTGTGCCATGGGGATGACCATCCCTGTCCCTGCCCACTACAAGGGTGACTGTGCAGCTTGAACCAGCTGAGGCGATGACTGTTCTGGAAACTGGAATGTGTCAGGCATGGGGACAGGCATAGATTGGATGGTGTTGAAGCAGGAAGGGGCCTCAGAGAGCCTGAATCCAAACCTCATATGTAAGGGCCAAGTGAGAGCCCGAGAGGGCAGACCCAAGACTTTTATTGTCAAGCTGAAGCCTCTCTACACAGCCGTAACACCGGGTACCCCGGTCAAGCCCCTTTTGTCATGAAATCGTTGTGCCCGGGGCCTCTGGCACTCACTGCCTTTCCTCCCGCTTCCTGGCATCCTACCCCACGTAACCCGGTGTACCTGAGCAGCTGGGCCAGCCAGCCCAGGGCAGGCCGGCGACGGTACTTGTCATCATCGCAATCCCTGTGGAGGCCTGGTGTCCGATCATCATCCCGTGTGTCATACACCTTCCTTGGGGCCGAGGCTGCAAGGGCAGAGCCACGAGCATTCACAGGCTCAGGGAACTGCTCCACCGCAGGGTGCGAGGGGAGGCAGGAGATCCTGGCCCTTCGAAGCCTGACATTGTATCTCAGAATTGTGGGTAGGTAACGTCTGTGCTTGGAGTGAGGAAGGGTCCCTCAGGTGGGTCTCTGGGGCCCTGAGCTCCCTCCACCCTACTCCATCCCCTGGCCCAGACAATCCCTGGCTCACCGTGAGTCAAGGGCTCGGAACTGCCCATGTGGATCACTGTGTGCTGCTCAGGTCGGTTGGGGGGCGCAGGGGGCCGGGGGGCTTGGCTGTAGAAGGCGGGGGCAGTGGAAGTGCTGGCTACCTCTTCTTGTGCTGAGGTACTGGCTGTGGCAGGAAGACAGCTGTCAGCAGAGCAGGGAGGCAAGGGCCCCAACAGTAGCTGGAGACCACCACTCACCATTAAAGCTGGACCAGTCAGAGAAGTCAGAAGTGTTGAGGGGCTCGGGCTCCGGGCTCACCACCTCATCGATCTGGAGGAAGGAACCTGTCTCACCAGGCTGCTCAGTGCTGTCCCCACTCCCTTATTTGGCCCAAGACAGATGGACAGACAGACAGAGGGACTCTCACCAGAGGAAGGCCCAGTCCTGCCCGGGCCCAGTTGACCGTGGTCAGCTTCTCTCTCAGCACAGAGGCCACAGGGCCAACCAGGTTGCTTGGGGGGAAGATAGGGCCACTGCAGCTGGGACACTGGTAGCCAGCAGGCGCTGTATTTCGGGGTAGCTGGGCAGCACGTTCATTGAGGCAGGCCCAATGGAAGAGATCTTAGGGCCCATGAAATAGCAGAGAAGAGGCATGAGGAAGAAGACACTTTAGGCTCCTCGCCCAGCAACAGCCCCCAGCCCACTGCAGGGATCTACACACACATACGTGTAGCCCAGAGCCTCCTCCTTCCCATCCTCACTCTAGATCCATGTCATCAGTGTTCCCTAAGCCTTCAGCCTTATTGGCTACCGCCATCGCCCTAAGTCAAAACAGATGCTACAAAGTTCCCCAGCCCACTGCGGCGTGGGTGTGGGTGGGAAGAATTTGTCAATCAACAACAGTTTCAGAAAAGCTTCCTAGACATGCACACAGGCACACGTGTGCTTGTACACACCCATGGGCACAAATATACATGGGCTTATAGATACATAATCAAACACAAATGCCATCCTGGTGGCTGTACTTACAGACACATCAACTCACACGTACACATCTATACATTCACTTGTTTGCTAACACTTGAGCGCCCTCACCCACACATTCTCCTGCAACTCCACAACACACCTGTAGTCGTGTTCACACACGTTTACCCACTCACGTATGTATAAGTACTAATGAACACAAACACTTATGTGAAGACGCCATGCACATAAAATTCATGCACATGTACCCACATCCTGACACTAAAAAACACGTAAGTGGAGCTCACTCTTTTGCACTAGCTCCTTCAAAAAGTGGAACTAAGACCAACTGATGTGTCTCCCTCACATCGATGTTTCTCTCTCTCTGTCTCTTCCCCTCCACTCTCTAAAAATGAATAGAAAAATATCCTTGGATGAGGCTTAACAACAAAAAAAGTGGAACTAAGACTCTTAGACCAGAGTCAGGTCAATGTCATGACACGTTTGCTGACTTCTTTCAGCAGACTTTACAGTGGGAAACTCATTTCTTCTCTGTTCAATCTTGGAATCAGCAAAGAATCTTTTTTTTTTAATCCTCACCTGGGGATTTTTCCATTCATTTTTAAGAGAGTGAGAGGGAGGGAGAATGGGGAGAGAGAGAGAGAGAAACATTGATGTGAAAGAGACACATTGAGCCCTAGCTGGTTTGGCTCAGTGGATAGAGCGTCAGCCTGTGGACAGAAGGGTCCCAGGTTCGATTCCAGTCAAGGGCACATGCCTGGGGTTGTGGGCTCGATCCCCAGTAGGGGGCGTGCAGGAGGCAGTCAATCAATGATACTCTCTCATCATTGATGTTTCTATCTCTCCCTCTCCCTTCCTCTCTGAAATCAATAAAAAAAGAGAGAGACATATTGATTGGTTGGCTCCCACATGCACTCCAACCTGGGCCTGGGATCAAACCTGCAACCAAGGTACATGCCCAAGATGGAATTGAATCCAAGATCCTTCAGTTCTTGGGCCAACACTTTAATCACTGAGCAAAACTGGCCAGGGCTCAGTAATGAATCTTGAATGCCTGAAAGCCCCATGCTTTCAGCTCATGCCTGGTCTGGCCAGCTACTGCTCACAGACACAAACACACCCACAAGTTTGACTGATTTTCCCTCAACCCACAAGACTGGAGGGCTAGCAGCTTTAATTTTTAGGGAAAGACACTGAGGCCTAGGAAGGGAAAATGACTTGCCTTAGTAAACTCATGTAAGTAACCCAGCGAGACTGGGAGCTCGGGCTCCAACCTCCTTAGCTAGTCTCACTGTCCTGCTGTTTGCGGAGGGCATGGAACCCAGCCACCAAGCTGGGCCTGTCCTGAAACCCCCAGGACGCACCATAACAGACAAGGCGGGTCGTCTCTCGCGAGGCCAGGGGTGTGTTGCACAGGCGGCAATTGGGGCTGTAGTCGCTATCTTGGAGCCACTGCAGGTAAGACTGTACGATGCACTGGAGTGAGAGAGAGGTCAAAACTGAGCAGGGGCTCCACAACCCAGCTACCTAAGCCCCAACGGTCTATCTCTCATCGCAGAGACTTCTTTCGTTCGTTCAATCAATAAAGGTTTACTGAGCACATGCTGTGTGCCAGACTATGTCTTTAGGACTAGGGGTATAGCAATGAATCAAATGAAGTCCTTGCCCTCCTGGAGCTTCCATTCTAGCGCCTGGCCCCTCATGGATTTGGAAGAAGCCAATACTACCTGCCCTCCCAGTGCCCTGCTCAGCCGCTCTTTTCAAGGCCCCACCTTGGCGTGATTGGCGACCAGGCAGTGCTCGCAGACGTTGACCCGGTGTTCGAAGCAGAATAGGTTTGTCACCTTCCTCTTGGGGCACTTGCAAAGGCCCATGGTCCACCCTGAAGAAGGGGTCAGAGTTGGTAGGGAGCCAGGTTCTGGTGGCCGCCACTTAGGCACTCACCAGCCAAGTTCGTTTCTACTCCCCTGGACACTCTCCTGTTGGTGCCAGCCCCAATTTCCGGCCCGGCGCCCCTCTTCACTCCGGACCACGCCCCCAGCATAAATCCCTCCTCCGAAGACCCCCCTCATTCCTCCTGAATCCCGCCCCGGCCAGGCTCCTCCATCCGCGCCCCTCCGATACCCCCGGCCCCGCCCCCAGGGGCGCCGCCTGGGTCCCACCCCTCCAGGCCCCGCCCCCCTTTCTCCACAGACCCCACTCTCAGTGTTACTGATGCACCGCGGCACCGGTCCCGGCGAGCAGGAGCGCTGGTCCGAGGGGTAGACACCGCGCCCCGTCGACCTCGGGCTCAGCTCTTTCCAGCGCCGGCCGCCCCGACTATCCCTCCGCTGCCACGTCTCTTCCGGGTGCGGCGCGTGCTGATGACGCCAGCACGCCACTGGCCCCGCCCCTGAGACGCTTTACGTGGGTGACGGGAAGAGACGCGGAGAGCGGACCGTCTTTCCCCCTCCCGCCTTGCGTCACTTCCGCTTCCTCACGGGCGAGGCGGGTAGTTCGAACGTTTCTGCTTCGAAGGAGCCTGGCGGTTGGCGCGAGCCCCACCACCCTCGGTGGCGGCGCGGCGAAGGTCGAGACCAAGATATGTCCGAGAGGCGGACGCGGTCCGGCGGGGCCGCCCAGGGCTCCGGTGAGCGGAGGGCGCGCGGGAGGGATGGGGCCCAGGTGCTTGAGGGACGCCGTTCCGTGAGGGAGGCCCTCCCCCTACCGCCTGAAGAGGCTCGGACCGGGAAGGCGCCCCCGACGGGCCTGTTTGGGAACCTCGGTCTCTCTTTTCCAGGGCGAAGGGCCTCACCTCCTACGCAGTCTCTGCGGAGGTCCCAGCGGAAATCAGGCTCCGATCTTCCCAACATCCTCCCTGAAATCTGGCCGAAGGTGAGCCCGGGGTTCCTCAGGCCCTTCCCCAGGCGCCTCCCTCCCCAGAGGGCCCTGGGCTAGTGTAGAACTCATGGTCACCCCTCCTCTCCAGGCATCTCATGCGACTCCAGTGAGAAAGCCCATCGTCTTGAAGAAGATTGTGGCTCATGCTGTAAAGGTAGGGCTGAGAGAGGGGTTGTGGGTGGGGAGCAGAATTGGGGGCTGGCTGTGTGATCCGTTAGCGTTGTCTCCACAGATCCCGTCTGTGCACTCGCCTCGAAGGAGCCCTAGGGTGAGTTCGTTTTCACCTGCTTTGCTGCGTGGAGTCCAGGACATTCTGGAGCTGGGAGGGGGCGTGGTGTCCGCTCACATCTGCGGAGGGTGCTGTTTGCAGTATTTTGAAAGTTTGCCTTTGGACATCTGTATGCTTTGCTGATCTTGCTTCCTCCTCAGACTTACTAGGTCTTGATACCCTGGTGTTCTCTACCATTTCTCTACCGTCCCACCCCCCACCTAGGCCTTTACCCCTCCATTGTCTGTGTCCATGGGCTGTGCATACAAGTTCTTTGGTTGATCTCTTCCCACCCACCCACCCTCCCCTACGTATTGTCTATTTTTCTCCACTAGAATGCTCCATGGAGACGGGTTTTCTATGTTTTATTCCCCGGTCACATTTTGGGGACAGAGCTGGCAGCGCCAGTAGGTGGTGGCAAGTCTTTTTGAGTCACAAAACCACACTCCTCAGAAGCAATGACCGGCTGTTCTTTTCTCCCCTTCCCCACATCTATCTTAGTCTCATTTCTCTCCTGACCCGTCTCCTCTTTTCCTTTTAAAAGTGTGTGTCCAGTGGCTCTTTCCTTCCACCCTAAATCTCCTCGGGCCTCCTGGAAGCAATATGTCTGAGTAACAGGGAGGCATCCTCTCTTCTGTCCCGTAGATTGCTTTTTCCTTGGAAAAAGAAAACAATCCTCCTGCCCAGGAGCCTACTAAGGAGGGCCTCTTCAAGCAATGCAGTGTCCCTGCCACTCCTGTGCAAAGCCCAGCTGAGTCAAACTCCAGTGAAGGAGACCTGGACGCCAGAGACTTGGAAATGTCCAAGAAAGTCAGGCGATCCTACAGCCGGCTGGACCCCCTTCACTGTGCCTCCACCTCCACCTCCACCCCAGGCCGCCCGTCCTGCTTTGGCTTCGAGAGGCTGCTGGGGACAGAAGACCTGGCCGGAGTCTCACCTTTGGTGGGTTCAAAGTTAACCGAGGTCCCCAGGGTCCCTGGGAACCCTTGGGTCCCGGACACGACTCTCCCCGGAATTTCCCCACCCGTGAAAGAGAAAAAGAAGAAGAAGAAGGTGCCGGAGATCCTGGTGAGTGGGGCAGGGGCCTTCCTCTGCTGTCATGCAGACAAACGGGGAGATGCCGGGGCACATGTTGGGCTGGGGCTCAGCTCTGGTTGTTTTTGGGGAAAGACAGCACCTGCGTGCAGGGTGTGGGTAGACATGCTCCAGACAACGTGTCCTCTTCCCCACTCACCTGCCTCCCATTTCTCTTCCCCCAGAAATCGGAGCTGGATGAGTGGGCTGCAGCCATGAATGCTGAGTTTGAAGCTGCTGAGCAGTTTGATCTCCTGGTTGAATGAGATGAAACTGGGGTGCACCTAGCCAGACTTCCTTCCCCCTGTACATAGCCTCTTCTTCCTATGGAACAGACTCTTGGGGTCCCCTTCCCTGGCCTTGCTCCTCTGCATGTGCTGTTGCTGCACATGAGGTCTGCCCTTGAGTGTTTGTGTGGTGGCAGCTGTAGGAAATAGGGTTCGCCTGGCCGGTGTCCTGGCTGTAGTCAGTGACCCACCATCGCCTCCTCCCTACTCCCTGCAGTGCCCTGGCCAGCTTCCAGTCGGGCTGCAGACTTGGGAGGGAGAATCCCTAGCCCAGCCGGAGGAGGCCGCAGGGCTGGGGCTTGTGGGTGAGGGCGTCTCTCCTGTTGCGGGGGTGGGGCTGCCCTGTGCCGGCCCCAGCAGAAACGCATCAGCCCGTGGGGCTCAGTGATTGGGCACCGACCTATGAACAAGGAGGTCACGGTTCGATTCCTGGTCGAGGCACATGCCTGGGCTGCGTGTTGAATCCCCAGTGTGGGGCTTGTAGGAGGCAGCCGATCAGTGATTTTCATCATTGATGTTTCTATCTCTCTCTACCTCTCCCTCTCTGAAGTCAATAAAAGTATATTTAAAAAAAAGAAACTGGCATCCGCAGCCAGAGCTGCCTCAGGCTTTCTCTCCTGAGTTGCCTTCTGTTGGTGGCTTGGTTCCATCTGTGTAAAAAGGCTTGGGTTTTCTTAGATTCTGTAGATGGTCCAGGAGAGAATTTGTGGATTTGGGGCAGTTCTATCTGTGAGGAAGAAGCTGGACACTCAGGCAGTAGAGTCGGGTTTAGAAGAAGCGGGGGAAAGCCTTAGTTGGCTTTGGACCATAGGCGTTTACTTCTTAGAAGCTGTATTTTATATTCCTGTGTTCTGCTGTTGAGGTATTTGGTTAAAAACAAGGCTGATGGAGTGCTGGCTGTGTAGGGCAAAGGGTGCATTTGGGGGTGTGGCCCCAGGTACCACAGGTTCCAGCCTCTACAGAACCTGAGGCTCAGCGGGGAAGGGGCCCATGGCAGGAGGTGACCCCTCTTGTCATGCACACCTGTTTCTTACAAACTAAAGTTCACAGTCTATTCAGCTCTAGAACAAAAACATATAAGTTAAGCCCGTCCTAGTCCCACTAGCATTTTGCAGCTACACATGTAAAGTTCTAGGAAGCTTTTCTCACGGTTCAGAAGGGGCAGGGGTTGATAGCAGTGTTAACCTTCAGCTTCCTTAGTGCCCTGTCACAGGAGGACACTGCCTGAGGCAGGTGCTAGGAGTTGAGCTAGGGGGCAGAGAAAGATCATCTTCCTGTCTTCAGGAAACCCCACTCCCACCATTTCTCTTCTCAATGCTGGTAAAAGGTGTGCTTTCAAAGGCTGCCCAACCACACTTTGCTCCACCCCCTATATTTTGAACCTTTGCATATTTACAGGTTTGTGGAAGTAGAGGCTAGTGAATAGCAGAGTGTCAGGGAAGATATGCTTGGTTCAGTTACCTGAACGGCGCTAATGAAACTCTTTACGATGCCTGGGAGTCCCAGACTACCTGTTCAACGCTTTGTGCTTTGCCAGACCTTACAAGCAAGCCACTTTGTCAGGGTGGGCCAGATGGCCTTGAGCTGGACCACACCTGAAGAATTCTTGTCCTCACTGGCTGGTGGGCAAGACTCCTGAGAATTGTTTTAGTCCTGCAGAATCAGGAGTAGCCAGATGATGTTGAGTTGAGGTCATTGCTGCAAACTTCTTCCTGAAAAACTAAGAATGTGGAGTTTAAGGGGAAAATATGTTCTTTGTTTTATTAATAAACCTGGTTGAAGAGTTTGTTTGTTCTGAGATTGTGTTTCTTTCATTGGGTCTAAGGCAGAGCTGAGGGTGTGAGGCCCAGGAAGCTAAGCCTTCTTTGGGCTGTGTCACAGGGTTGCCCCATCCCCCATGTCTTTTTCTATCCAGATGCTCACACCATTCTTCCAAGGCTGGGCTACCTGCCTCAAGGGGAGTTCCAGGGTGAGGCTGCCAAAAGCTTCGTCCAGAGCCTGGGAACAAACCCTATCCCCCCCATCCTGAGTCAAGCCCTTGTTTTCCTGTTACCGGTCCCCAGGAGCCTGCTCCTCACACTGGCCCAGCCTGGTGCAGAAGCCCCTGGGGAACTAGTCAGATATCCATGCAGGTGGCACAAACCAGTCTTATCATGTCTCTACATTTGTCCTTGCCTCCTACACCGAGCAAATCAAGACCTTTAAATTCTTAAGTTTCTACAGCCTTCCCACATCTCCCTTCTACCTCCTTACCTCACCCAGAGGAAAGCAGGTCCCTTTTTTCAAGGCCAAGTTTTCCACTTTGGCTTTTGATCCAATTCTGTCATCTGAGCCCTATGCCTCTCACAAGTCCTAAACAGGCTTGTGTTCATTTTATTAGAAACCACCCTAACCCAAAAAAGTTTTGACCAGCCTCTCCTTTTAGCTACTACCATTATTCCTTTTGAGGTTAAGCTCCTTGAAAAAAATGTTAGGAAATTGCTGCTTCTGTCCCATGTACTCTAGGTGCCTGCCCTCACTCATTTACTGCTCAGTGACCACAGAATTCGCAATGCTACAGGTTCAGGCCTCTGCACCCTGGGCCAAGAGCACCCTCCTTGGGGCCACCACACTGCTGGCCCCTTTCTTTGCTTCCACTGAAATGTCAGGTACCTAGGTTCAGTCCTGGACCCTCTTTTTTTCTTTATTGATTAAGGTGTTATATATGTGTCCATATCACCCGATTGTCCCCCACCACCTCCAGCTCATGCCTTCAACCCCCTGGTGTCTGTGTCCATTGGTTAGGCTTATATGCATGCATACAAATCCTTTGGTTGATCTCTCCCCCTTACCCCTTCCCTCTGAGGTTTGACGGTCTGATCGATGCTTCTCTGTCTGGATTTTTTTTTGTTGTTCATCAGTTTGTGGACCCTTTTCAATCTGCTAGACCTCAAGCTCTCCAGGCCACCTTGTTGCCCAAGATTTGCCAATCTTTCCCTCCCACCCATATATCTCTCCTGAACTTCAAACCAGAATCTAGAACTATATTCTAGAACTGTATCTCTACTCAGAAGTTTTCTCGAACTTAGCTTATCCATCAGCTTGCCTCTTCCTGTGCTCCCTATGTCATTAGCATCACCTCGAGCTGACCCAGTCACACAAGCCAGGACACTGGGGGTCATCTGCAGCTCCACACTCTCCCTCACCCCATCCCCTCAGCCCAATCTCAACATCCCTCCATCCCCATGGCTACTGGACAATTGCCTTGGCCTAGTGATTTTCAATCTTTTTCATCTCGTGACACATAATTACTAAAGTTCTGCAGCACACCAAAAAAAATAAATTCCTTGCTGATCTGACCAAAACAAAAGTGTAATTTTGATTCATTCACACCAGACAGCTATTCTGTTGGTTGTTGTCTTTTTCTGTTTTTGCTAATCTTCACTCAAGGATATTTTTTCTATTGTTTTTTTAGAGAGTGAACGGGAGGGAGGGTGGGGAGAGAGAGAGAAAGATCAATGTGAGACATTGGTTCATTGCCTCCTGCACACTGCCTTACTAGGGCTGGGAATCAAACCTGAATCTAGATTGTGTCCTTGACCACAAATCAAACCTGTGACCTTTCAGTTTAAGGGCCGATGAGAAACACTGGCCAGGATAATTGTTGATTTATTTGTGTTTTTAAAAAATACATATTTTAGCCCTAGCCGGTTTTGCTCAGTGGATAGAGCATTGGCCTGCAGACTGAAGGGTCCCAGGTTTGATTCCTGTCAAGGGCACATGCCTGGATTGCAGGCTTGGTCCCTGGTAGGGGGTGTGCAGGAGGCAGCCGATCAATGAGTTTCTCTCATCATTGATGTTTCTATCTCTCTTTCCCTCTCCCTCTCTGAAATCAGTAAAAATATATTGAACAGAAAAAGAAAATACATAATTTTTTATTGATTTCAGAGAAGGAGATAGAAACATCAATGATGAGAGAGAATCATTGATCAGCTGCCTCCTGCACGCCCTCCTATTGGGAATCAAGCCCACAACCTAAGCATGTGATCTGACCAGGAATTGAACCAGTGACCTCCTGGTTTATAGGTTGATGCGCAACCATTTTGGCTGGGCGACTTTTTAAATTTGACAATCTAAGCTGAGGTCAATGCCCTGACTCAATAGTCATGTGTTGCATGTTTAAAAGTTCCTCCAGCACACCAGTGTGCCATGGCACACCAGCTGAAAATCACTGCGCAGCCTAGTAGCTCTTCAAACTACACTGTGGCCTGAATGAGTTTCCAAGAGAAAATATGGTGTTGTTTTTCCCCTGCTTAAAGCCTTTTAAAGATATATATGACTTATAGGAAGGGGAGGGGAGAGAGAGAGAGAGAGAGAGAGAGAGAGAGAGAGAGAGAAACATCAATGAGAGAATCATTGATCAGCTGCCTCCTGCACGCCCCCTACTGGGGATTGAGCCTGCAACCCGGGCATGTGCCCTTGACTGGAATTGAACCTGGGATCCTTCAGTCTGCAGGCTGATGCTCTATCCCAGCGGTTGCCAACTGGTGGTCTGTGGACCACTGGTGGTCCATGAGGTCTGAAAGGTTGGTGACTGCTGGTTTAAGGAAACCTTTGGAGCAGTGGTTGCCAACCGGTGATCTGTGGATCACTGGTGGTCTGTGAGGTCCGAAAGGTTGACAACCGCTGCTCTATCCACTGAGCCAAACCAGCTAGGGCTGCTTAAAGCCTTTTGTTACAATTCCATTTCTGGGTGTAATACCCAAATGAATTGGAAGTAGGGTTTTTTTTTTGTTTTTTTAAAAATATATTTTATTGATTTTTTACAGAGAGGAAGGGAGAGGGACAGAGAGCCAGAAACATCGATGAGAGAGAAACATCGATCAGCTGCCTCCTGCACGCCCCCCACTGGGGATGTGCCCGCAACCAAGGTACATGCCCTTGACTGGAATCAAACCCAGGACTCTTGAGTCCACAGGCCGACGCTCTATCCACTGAGCCAAACCGGTTCTAGCTGGAAGTAGGGTTTTGAAGAAATATTTGTACATCCATGTTCATAGCATGGCTTACAATAGACAAAAGGTGGAAAACACCATAAATATCCATTGATGGATGAATGGATAAGCAAAATGCAGTATGTAGGTACAATGGAATATTATTCAGCTCTGTCAGTTTCAAAGGGAATGAAATTCTGATGCTACAACATGGATGAACCTTGAAAACACGATGATAAGTGTAATGGGCTAGACACAAAAGGACAAATATATGATTCCGCTAATAAGAGATACCGAAAGCAGTCAAACTCATGGAGACAGGAAGTAGAACGATGGTGGTTGCCAGGGAATGGAGGAGGACGAATGGATTGTTATTTAACTAGAGGCCCGGTGCACGGGATTCGTGCACTGGTGGGGAGTGTGGCCTGCAGAGATTGGCCGCTGTGGGAGCAGCTGCTCATCCCAGTCAGCTGAGTAGCGCTCCCATTGTGGGAATGCACTGACCACCAGGGGGCAGCTCCTGCATTGAGCGCCTGTGCCCTGGTGGTCTGGTTGGTTGTTCTGGTCATTCTGTCATTTGGTTGCTGGGCTTTTATTATATAGGATGAGTATAGCGTCTCAGTTTGGGAAAATGAAAAAGTTCTAGAGATGGATGGTGGTGATGGCTGCATGGCAATGTGAATGTACTTAATGCCAATGAACTGTACACTTAAAAGTGGTTAAAATGGTAAATTTTACGTTAGATATTTTGTCACAGTAAATTTTTTTTAAAACAGCCTTTGGTGACTTTCCATTGTTCATGCAGTATCATAATGATGGTTACTGGGTTTTGGCTGCCCAGTGTCTCAGTCTATAAGTGAGCTGGCTGCATGGGACATGCTTACACAAAAATTGTTCATTGTTTTTCTGGCATTTAAACTTAACTAGCTCACACTGTTTCCCAGCGGAGTGCCCCACACCTTCAACATCATCCTGCCCAAGCTGTTCCTTCTGGATTGCCCTTCACTGGCCAGGATACCCCACTTGTTGAAGATCAAGCAGCACCTCCCTGATGGAGTCTGCCTGGAGCCAAGTGTGTGGCCCCCTCCGCTCAAGACCGGGCTTTCTGTCCGGCCTCTTGATGGCACATCGCCCTGCACTCGGATCCCCTCTTGGCATCCCCTGACGCTGCCCTGGGGCAGAACCAGATCACGATCATCTATCTATGTTCTCAGTACCCGGCCTGAGGCCTGTCCTGCAGACCTGTTGGTCAACCAGTACTTACTGGGGACCATTAATTGCAGAGTGAATTGTATTCTATTATGTTTGTACATCATAATTTGTTTACCTTTTCTTATATTTGGGCCCTTTAGGCCAGTTTCAGTTTTTCTTCTTGGTGTAAATCAGCCACTGTGGGCCTCTGTATAAATTATTTTTATTTCTTTCAGAGTCATTTCTTTAGACCTAGTTTCTAAAGTGAAGTTACCTCAGAAGCATTCTCAGGCTCAGCCTAGCTCCAGCTCCTCTGCCAACCCAGCTAGGGAATCCCAGGGGAAGCAATTTTGCTCAGCAGAGAAAAGTATGGTCTGAATTCACATTGCAGAAGGGGTTGGGAATGGGGGAGGGGTGAACATTATGGGCAAGTGCATGGCACTGGGGAAGGTTTGGCCTGGTGTCGGAAGTGACACTCCTGGCTGGTATGAGCAGAGTATTATGTGGGTTAGAACCAATGATGTTCATAACGGAGGGTCTTGAATGCCATATTAATTACTTCTCAATGTCCAACTAATAGATGATTTCTATACCAAAAATGAGAAGCATTCTCCACTTTTTATAAGTCTAGGGTTCCATTAAATAGGGCCATCCCAGCCCCCAAATCCCACCCCCATCCCTTGCGTTTGCAGGGATCTGGTTGCTGGACAGAACTGGTGATGGAGACTCTCCAGGCTGGAGGCTGCCCCAAGATAACCAGATGAGGCTGGAAAGGGGAGCCCATGGGTTGATGGATGTGGCTCACCAACTGGGCTTCTGTCTTCCTCAGTCTCCCCAGAACAGTCAAGGAGCCCTTTCTGAGCCCATTGAGAAGCCAGTGGTGCAACCTGTTGAGCAGCAGAACCTGGAAGACCCTCAGGTCTGTGGGGAGCTGGGCAGGGTGGTGGGAGGGCTGGAGAAATGCTTTCCCTGCTGGGTGGAGAGCTGAACTCCCAGCCATCGCCCCAGGGTGTGGGAGGACCCAAGCTCTGGGGCTGCCAGCCCCATGTCACTTTGGTCACCATGACACCTTCTCTGCCAAAGCCATCTTCTTCAGAGTCAACGCTGGACCTGCAACCAGAACCCACGGTCAAGTTCCTGTTTACACTCCTGAGCTCGGTGGAGCCCCCTGAGCCCAAAGAACCTCAAGAGTAAGTCTGTGTGAGTGTGTGAAGGGGAGGGAGGCCCATGGTGCTTCTCTCCCTACTCCCAACCCCCATATTAGCATTCAGATCTGGGCCAGGACTCAGCCCTGGGGTGGACAGAGGGGAAGCTGAGATAGGACTGAAGGAGCCAGGGCCTTGGGCTGCCCTACCTCTCTGACCGCCGAATTCTCTCCCAGCCTATTGGTCCTCCAGTCCTACCCTCACTGCAAACCTATCCTAGGGACTTGGAGATCCTGGAGAGCCGGTTCCTGGATAAGGAAGACTGGGGCACCCAGCAAACCTTGAAGGAAATTAACCATTTGCAGAATGCTTGCATGAGGTGAGCCAGGTCTGGGCAGGTGCAGGCAGGTGCAGGCGGGTAGGGTGACAGGACTCTTCCGCAAGGAGGTCCTGGCCCGGGGCTTGATGGTTGCGGGCTTGCACCTTCTTGCCCCTCTTTCTTCTCTCCTTCCCTGTTCTACTCTGGAGACCTCCTTGGCCCGCAGGTCTCTTTCCTCCCCAGCATCATGTCCTTGTAGGTTGGTGCCCTACAGGTGTGGGGGCCACAACTCTTCCCCAGCAATTGGCTGTGTGCCCACATGTCTGCTTATTGGCAATCTCTTAACAACCAGGTTAAAAATCAATATCCCAAAAGGCATATTTGGGGTGGTAAACTTTGGTTCCCCTCAATAAGACTGGACTGTGGGTGAGACCCTGGTCTCAGGTGGCTGTGCCAGGTCATCCAGCTCACGCAGGAGGCATGGGTTGCGGGGTGGGGCTGCCTCGGACAAGAGCCTGGCGACTGAGGGGGCATCTCTTTCAACCCTAGGCTTCAGGAGTCACTGAGCACTATTCAAGCAGACACTGTGGCCCTGAGGGAGAAGCTGCAAAACCTGGTGAGACCCTCAGCCAGGACCCCCTTCCTTTTCCATGCCTCCTCCCTGCCTCCCAGCCCAGCTCCCTGCTGGGAGCCTCAGGTGGTCCTGCCCAGGTCAGCTACCCACCTCTCGCCCCTGCAACCCTTTGTTCAAGCCGGACTTGTTGTATAACATCCTAACGGAGGAACTGAAGGCTATTCCGGAGGAAGGGAAGGCTGCCCAGGAGGAAGAGCAGGACGTCCAGGAGGAAGAGCAGGCCGGCCAGGGAACAGGGCTGTTCCAGGTGGACAGGGAGCCCCACGGCGAGTGGTGAGGGGCAACACCTCTCTCCCCTGGCCGGCAGCAACCCAGCATCCAGAAGGCAGCCCTGCACACCCTGTAGCCTGAGGCTGCCCATGACCACAGAAACCAGCGTCAGCCTTGGATGGCCCGAGGCCAGACATGGCACCTCCTCAGGAAGCCACTCCAATAGCAATAAACTTCCCTAGAGCTGAGTGGAGGCTCCCGGCTGTGTCTGTGAGACCCTGAAAAGCGGGTGGAGCTTGGTTCCTGGATGCCCTCCTGTGTCTCCCACGTGGTTTGCTGGTGCTGAATTTCTCCCAACCCTGAGTAGGTTCCAGGCCTGGTTAGTGTCAGCCTCATGGTCATGTACCTGTGATAAGCACTGGGGCAGGACTGGGAGGGGCCACACCCGTTGCGAGGAGGATGAGGTACCAGGTCTAACTCCAAAGGGCAGATATTCTAGGGAGGGGCGAGAAGAACCATTTCCCACCTTGTGACCCCACTGGGTCCGTCTCTTCCCCTTTGTCAGTCATGTCATGGGGGGCGGGCAGTTAGTAAGAGCTCCCCAGGGGCCCAGCACCCTTCAGGCTGGAGTTACATCTGGAATTTGAATCCCCACTCCCACCCAACCTTCACCCTCCAGCCAGGGCTTTCTGGGGCCTCCCTTGAGACCTCACGCCCTTCATCTATAGGGCTCTCCCTGTCCTGGGCCACCTTACCCTCCTCAGGACTGGCTTCCTGAGCTCCCA
The DNA here is from genome assembly GCF_014108235.1 of Myotis myotis. Taxonomy (NCBI): domain Eukaryota; kingdom Metazoa; phylum Chordata; class Mammalia; order Chiroptera; family Vespertilionidae; genus Myotis; species Myotis myotis. The sequence continues at coordinate 79,068,824 of NW_023416314.1, forward strand.
GCTGTGGTCACTGTGTCCTGGTCATCCATAGGCCTTCAGGGTTTGTGTCCACTGGCCTTGCTGCCCTCAGCGTCTGTGTAGTCCCAGGGAGCCTTTCCTTCTAGCCCCATGATTCTTGGTGTAAGGAGAAAGAGAATAGGTAGAATATTCAGAAACTTAGTGATAATTCCCATACAACTAGACAAGGACTGTGCTCCCATCTTTTTATTTGTTTTTTATTTTCAACCTTTTTTTTTTTAATTAAATCTTTATTGTTCGGATTATTACATTTGTTCCTCTTTTTTTTCCCCCCATAACTCCCCTCCTCCCAGTTCCCGCCCCACCCTCCGCCCTCACTCCCCACCCACTGTCCTCATCCATAGGTGCACGATTTTTGTCCAGTCTCTTCCCGCATCTCCCACACCCCTTTCCCCCCCGAAGAATAATCAGTCCATTCCCTTTCTATGTCCCTGATTCTATTATAATCACCAGTTCATTCTGTTCATCAGATTATTTATTCACTTGATTCTTAGATTCACTTGTTGATAGATGCATATTTGTTGTTCATAATTTGTATCTTTACCTTTTTCTTCCTCTTCCTCTTCCTCTTCTTAAAGGATACCTTTCAGCATTTCATATAATCCTGGTTTGGTGGTGATGAACTCCTTTAGCTTTTCCTTATCTGTGAAGCTCTTTATCTGACCTTCAATTCTGAATGATAGCTTTGCTGGATAAAGTAATCTTGGTTGTAGGTTCTTGGTATTCATCACTTTGAATATTTCTTGCCACTCCCTTCTGGCCTGCAAAGTTTCTGTTGAGAAATCAGCTGACAGTCGTATGGGTATTCCCTTGTAGGTAACTGAGTTTCTTTCTCTTGCTGTTTTTAAGATTCTCTCTTTATCTTTTGCTCTTGGCATTTTAATTATGATGTGTCTTGGTGTGGTCCTCTTTGGATTCCTTTTGTTTGGGGTTCTCTGTGCTTCTTGGACCTGTAAGTCCATTTCTTTCACCAGGTGGGGGAAGTTTTCTGTCATTATTTCTTCAAATAGGTTTTCAATATCTTGCTCTCTCTCATCTTCTGGCACCCCTATAATTCTGATGTTGGTACGCTTGAAGCTGTCCCAGAGGCTCCTTACACTATCCTCGCATTTTTGGATTCTTTTTTCATTTTGCTTTTCCGGTTGGGTGTTTTTTGCTTCCTTGCATTTCAAATCATTGACTTGATTCTTGCGCTCCTCTGGTCTGCTGTCAGGAGTCTGTATAATATTCGTTATTTCAGTCCGTGTATGCTTAATTTCTAGTTGGTTCCCCAATATAAGATCGAGGGTCTCATTAGTTTTCTTGTAGATCTCATTAAGTTTATCGGCGGCTTCTGAACAGTTCTTGAGAGACCTTAAAAGTGTGGTTCTGAACTCTATATCTTCCATTGACAATTTTGTCCTGTTTCTTTGTCTCCGCATTTTGTTATGCTTCCTTGGTGCACCCCCTAGTGGTCTTTGTTCGCAGTCTTATAGTTAAATCTTGATTGTTGTAGCTAATTCCAGGGAGGGTTTGACCTCCAGGCCAAGTGGCTATGAGAATCAGCTGTGTCAGCAGTGAGAGAACTTCTGTCCTCTAGGGAGGTGCTAATCTGGCCTTTGCCTGAGGCTATCCGGCAAATGCCTCTGTGCAGGGCTTGGGCGGGGTGGGTCGAACAGGATCAACAGGGTGGGCCGGAGAGAGCAGTTATGGCGGCTCTCAGTCCAGTCCCCAGGGGCTCTGCCTCTGAGTCCCAGCACCCGCTGCAAAGCTCGGAGAGAAAGCTGCACTCGCTCTGACCGAAGCCAGACAGTCCCGCTTCTCCCGTTTGAGTCTGGGTCCCTAAAGACTCGCCCGGATCTGGAGCTCAGAGTCTGCGACTCCCTCCCGATTGAAAACGCCAACCGCGCCCTCCGCTGCCAGCCCGCTCCGCACACTCCGCACCTCAGAATTTGACTTCAGCACTGCGCCTCCTCTGAGTGTCCGTATGCGTTTCTCTTTCCTCCTAGTTGTAGGACTTCCACTCAGCCAGCGTTCCTGTGGTTCTGGGTGATGTCCCTTCCGTTTTTTGGTTTCACTTTTGAAGTAGTTGTTCAAAGCAGCAAACTCCGGCGTTAACCTATGCCGCCATCTTGGTTCTCCCTATTTTCAACTTCTTAAGAGAGGTAACAGCAAGATGACAAAGCCAGTTTAAATGAGAATATAAGAAACTGACGCATATATGTAGTCAAGTGGGGGGAAAAAGAAGGAATCCTGAAATATTACTAAATTGGATACAAAATTGGTCAAAACCATATAGGGTAGTTTTTTCAAAGCCCTATAACCCTAAGGGTAACATTACTTACTGGGCAGAATTCCTCTAGTACATCATGGAAAGGGCTGTAACCATTTTTCTGCTTTATACCCACTGCAGGGGGATACTAGCCAAGAGGATGGAAATCAGGTTTGTGGCCCCTCCTCAGACCTGACTTAAACCAGACCCATGACCGTGCCCAGACCAGGAACTGATGACAGACTTGATTAGTGAAGGATTGATTGGGTCACAGCTTCAGGCTGAGCCAAGCAGAGCTCTACTTAGCGGCCCACCCCTCCCAACACCCACCCTCCTTGCCCGATGGCTTTAGGTGTCCCAGGCATCCCTCATATCACTTCCTGACCAGTTCCGGACCACTGTTCCAGCTGACCAGTGACCCATTTTCCCGAAGGGAATCATCCAATGCTGAGATTGAGGGAGGAGAGTTGGACCAACAGCCTAATGGTTAAATACATTTAACCACTTAAGGACTTCTAGCAACAATACATAGGCATCAGGATGGTCCCATTTGAGCTGCTTCCTCTAGAAACCTCTAGCATCTCAGCCTGGGAAAGCAAGCCCATATGGCTACATTGATAAGACTCCGCTGTAGGGAATGGAATCTGTTACAGAGCCCCTCCCTGCTTCCCACTTGTCTCTAAACCACAGAAAGTGCTGACAAATGCCCTAAGTGCACCCTGGCTACTGCCCAGTGGCCCAGGCCCCTAGCACTGCACTGCCCTGAGCTCAGTCCCCAACAGCCACTCCTGCTGACACCCAGTCCCACCAGTACTGCAGCCCAGTCAGCAAGGCCTTTTCAAGGGGAGCTCCCAAAGCAAAGCTGCCTGGGCCCTGGGCCCTAGGACACTACCAGACTCTTAATATTCTCTCTCTCTCTCTCTCTCGCTCTCTCTCTCTCGCTCTCGCTCTCGCTCTTGCTCTCGCTCTCTCACACACACACACTCTTCCCAGAACTGCTAGTCAAAGTAGGCTACTGTGTCAGTCACAAGCTTGGCTCAGGTCTTCCAGGCCTCTGTTATTAAGACGCTGGGGCTGCACCCAGCTGGTGTGGCTCAGCGGTTGAGCGTTGACCTATGAACCAGGAGGTCATAGTTCAGTTCCCAGTCAGGACACATGTCTGGGTTGCGGGCCAATCCCCAGTGGAGACGTGCAGGAGGAAGCCAATCAACGATTCTCTCTTCTCATTGATGTTTCTCTCCCCTCCCTTCCTCTCTAAAATCAATAAAAATATACTTTTTAAAAAAAGACACGGCGGCTGGGTTAGAAAACAGAAAAGAAAACAAAAGACACCAGGGCTGGGCTGGCAAACGCCGTCCTGTGTGTCCCCATGGTCCCATCTCTCTTGTGAGGCGTGGAATGGAACCCCTTCTCTTGCCTCGTGTCCGCGAGGTGGTGTAGCTCCTGGATGAGGCTGCAGGAGGTGCGGCCTCTCCCTGAATCCTAACCTCAGCCGGGGGAATTGTTAGCATTCAGTGAACATCGGCGATTCTGAGCTGATCGCCAGTGGATTTACCCACACCTTTGAGAGGCCCAGGGGAAGCAGGTTGGGGTACCTGTGCTCCCAGCAGGCTGCCCATTCCTGCCCAGCCTCAAGGTCTGGCCATTCCTGCCTGAGGATGCCCGACCCTGCAATCTGGCAGCATCCCCTCCATCCCATGGCATCACCCGTCAGAAACGTCTGCTTGGAGGCCTGTGAGGTCCCACGTCCTCGTCTCCTGAGGGCACCTGTGTGATGCAGGCCCCACCATGGCTGCAGTGGTGTTGGGGTCTACTTCCCAGGGGTGCTTTTGTATCCCTGTTGTTGCCCTGGACACTCCTTAAATCCCAGGCAGCTGGAGCGTGAGCGCCCGGTGCCGAGGAGCTCAGCTGCTTCAGGTCGGCTCTCCATCCATTCTGCAGATCCGGGGCACGCCTCCCGGTGCTCCCCAAAGGCGAGATGGGGAGCTGGGGCCAGGATGACCTCCAGATTTCTTTTGAGGCTCAGCCAGCAGGATTTACTGATACATAGACCCAAGGTAGGATATGAGAGAAAGCGGAGTAAGACCTAACTCCAAGATTATTTTTAAAGTTTTTTAAATATATTTTATTGATTCTTCACAGAGAGGGAGGGAGAGAGATAGAGAGCTAGAAACATCAATGAGAGAGGAACATCGATCAGCTGCCCCGTGCACATCCCCCACTGGGGATGTGCCCGCAACCCAGGTACATGCCCCTGACCGGAATCAAACCCGGGACCCTTCAGTCCGCAGGCTGACGCTCTATCCACTGAGCCAAACCGGTTTCGGCAAGATTTTTATATAAAAAATAAAATTAAAAAAGGAGGACGGAACTGGATTTGGCAACAGGGAGCGAAGTTGACCTTTTAAAAAATATATATATATTTATTGATTTCAGAGAGGAAGGGAGAGGGGGAGAAGGACATAAGAATCAAAGGACTTGTCAGCATGCATATAAGCATAGCCAATGGACACAGTAGCGGGTGAAGGCTGTGCTGGGGGCGGAAGTGGGCAGGGAGAGGTCATGGGGGAAAAAGACATGTAAGACTTTCTATGGTAAATCATTTAATAAAAAGAAGCAATTCTATCGGGGGAAAGAGGGAAGCGCAGTCACTGGCTGAGAGAGAGGGTGGAGGCGACCGTGTTGGAGGCTTGAGAACAGAGGAGCCCGGGAGGGAGAGTGAGTGGACAGGAAAGATGGCAGGCCTGCTGGGCAGTCCCGGGGGCCTGCTTCAGGTGTGGGGTCATAAGTTTACAGGAACATCAGCGGGGCCGTGCGGCTCTGCAGGCACATTAGGGGCCAGGGGGCAGGTGCAGAGTGGGTGGTGGGTTGGCTATAACCAGGTTGGGGTTTTACCCAGTGACTGTGACCAAAGCAGAGAGGATCACGAGGGGTGAGAGGCTTTGCAAGGGACTGAGTCTGGGCAAGGAGGGGGGTGAGGGAGAGTGGCAAGGAGCTGGCACAGAGGCATTGGCAGTCCCGGAGAGACTGGAGAACTCAGTCAGCATGATCCTGGGAGTGAGGTGAGAAGATAAAGGGAATCAAATGCATTGGCTACCTCAGGTGATTTTCATCAACACCCACAATTCAAAATGTCCAGGGAGGGGCCCGCCACCCACCCCACTAAGACAGGGGAAGGAAGATTGATCAAATTAGCGTCTGGTGCCTACAGCAGTGTAGACACCAGCTGACTCCCACAGCCTGCGCCAGCGTTCTCAGGGGTGCCTCTCTCTCTCTCTCTCTCTCTCTCTCTCTCTCTCTCTCTCTCTCTCTCTCCACACACACACACACACACACACACACACGTTGCACTCAGGTGGAGTAGCCCACTCAGATGTCACATACTCTTGTCCAGATGTTGTGCTTGTAACTTCACATGTTCAAGGGACTAAATCCTTCCAGGAGGGGGTGGGTGGGACCATAAAGCTGTACCTTGTGATGTCATGGCCATGTCTCTTCCTCAATTTACCAGCTGACCTTGGCATCCCACTGCCTTCCTGCGGTAACTGTCCTGTGTCTTCCTAAGGACTGTGTACTCTCCACCCTGACAGGCTTCTGATAAGCCCCAAGGTCAATTACCTGGGTGCTGATAACCACCTGGCCAAGAAAGGTGGCTTCCTGGTGCATGTCCCCGAAGTCACTGATCACACTCCCCCCACACCCCCTTCCCCACCTCCGCCCTCCTGTGCTAACATGCAAACCCTCCTGACCAGCAGCACAAGGGAGATGGCATGGTGGGGCCCGGGGCAGGTGGGGTTGTGAGCAGAAAGGGGCTGCTCCTAGGGGGGCTGTGGGTCACACACACACACACACACACACACACACACACACACACACACACTCACACACACACAGTCCACCATGGACCAGCTCCCTCAGCTCTTCAGGCATCCTTGGGCCTGTCAGTGGGCAGCAGCCTGGCTGGGTGCCGAGGCAGGATAACATGGGAGGTGGGAGGAGGCGCAGCTCGAGCCCCAGGGACTCTCCCAGTGCTGCTTGGCTCTGTGAGATGTGGAAGAGGCTCATTATCTGTGCTGAGTACTTCGTGTCTCCCTCTCCGTCTCGCCAGCCTTGGCACATGCTAGGCCGTCTGTACGGATGGCCAGTCCCTCGCCCTCTCTGCATCTAAATTCCTTCTCATCCTGGGAAGATCCCCTCCAATGGTCCCTGCCAGACAGAACTCCTCATTCTCCTCGCTGGGAGCACATAGTCCTCCTTCTATAGGGCACTTCCCACGTGGTGGAGTCCATGGGATTTATTTTACTTTTTAAAAAATATATTTTTATTGATTTCAGAGAGGAAGGGGGACAGAAAGGAAGATAGAAACATCAATGAGAGAGAATCATGGATCCGCTGCCTCCCTCACGCCCGCTACTGGGGATCGAGTCCCCCAACTCAGGCATGTGCCCTGACCAGGAACCAAACCTCGACCTTCCAGTTCATAGGTCGATGCTCAACCACTGAGCCACGCGCTGGGTGGAAGGGCGGGATTTAAGCGCAAACCTGCTCAAGCAGCCAGCGCTGATGTGCTGGAAACCAGTGACACCGAGGAGACAGGCAGGGATGTCTGGACACGGGCTCGGAGTCCTGGCCGGGCCTCCGTGTTACCGAGACACCGGGGTCCCTCCCTGGGCCTCAGTGGCCCTGTGCGGAAGTCATGCCCCTGGAGGCCTTTTCCAGGTGAAAGGTGCAGACACTGTAGTGATGTGAGCAGCTCCAGGTCCTCCCTGCAGGGTTTCCCCTCACTTTCCCAGACAGTGAGCGAGGAAGCCAGAGGGCAGGGCCATCTTGGGGTAATGGTTAACTAGGCCTGACACCCCGTCTATAAGAAGCCACCCTAGCTGGCCAAGACTCCGCAGGATGCAGTGGGGGAAGGTGCTTGGGGGGCTGGCGGGGGCGGCGGCCCTCTTGGGGCTAGGGATCATCCTGGGCCACTTTGCCATCCCCAAGGGAGCCAACCCGCCAGCACCCAGTGCTTCAGCCTCCCAGGACCTGGACCCAGAGATCCTTGAGACCATCATGGGGCAGCTGGACGCCAGCAGGATCCGGGAGAATCTTAGGTGAGAGGCCTTTCTACCGGCCCCTTCTGTTTGCCAGAGGCCCCGCCCTGACCCTGGGCCTGCCCCCCTCTGCCCACCCTGCAGAGAGCTCTCCAGGGAGCCACACCTGGCCTCCAGCCCCCAGGACGAGGCGCTGGTGCAGCTGCTGCTGCGGCGCTGGCGGGACCCAGAGTCAGGTCTGGACTCGGCGGAGGCGTCCACCTACGAAGTGCTGCTGTCCTTCCCCAGCCAGGAGCAGCCGAACCACGTGGCCATTGGTGAGGTCCCGCCTCACTGGCTGAGGGATGCCTGTGGGGTGGGGAGCTGTGGGGCCCACGGGCAATACCTCGGGCACATACCTCGGGCATGTACCTGGTCCCTTGGTTGCAGGCTCGATGGTAAGCTCCTAACACCGTCCCCCTTCCACAGTGGGTCCCAGTGGGACCATCCTCTTCTCCTGTCGCCAGAGCGAAGAGAACCTGACTGGGGAGCAGGGGGGGCCTGATGTGGTGCCACCCTATGCTGCCTACGCCCCCCCCGGAACCCCACAGGTGGGCCGAGATTACACCCTCCTACTGCCATGGCCCAGCTGCCCAGCTCCCACTCCAGATTCTCCCATCCTGACTCAGGGGCACTTGAGAAAATGTCTCGACTGGGGCTCAGCTCCCCCAACCCCAGAGTTTACTCAGCTCCACACTCCATTGCTACTTCTATCGCCCATCACTTAGTCACTCAGCAAACACTAATGGCTCCTGCTCCAGGCCGGGCCAGATACACGGTACCTGGACACCAGGAAACCAGGTGTGACTGACCTTGGGGAGCTTGCAATTGAAACCCTTTATCCTGCCACCCAGCTATCCCTCTCCTTTCCCATTCCATCTTCCCTGGGCCTGGCTCTCAGGGTCACCTCCTCTTGGGACTAGGGCCTCCTCGTCTACGCCAACCGGGGCTCAGAAGACGACTTTAAGGAGCTACAGGCTCAGGGCATCCAACTCAAAGGCACCATCGCCCTGACCCGCTACGGGGGTGTAGGACGCGGGGCCAAGGTGAGCAGCAGTCCCCAGGGCAGGGCGCTGGACGGGGAGTGGGGCCCAGCAGTGGACAGGAGGAAGTGAGGGGGAGGGGAAGGAGCAATATTGAGTGGGGGGCTGAGCTGTATTTGTGTTATACCCTGATGTGCTGTGTGACCTTGGATGCCTCCCCTAACCTCTCTGAGCCTCATTAGGCAAAATTTTCAGCTTTGATATTTTAGGAGTCTAAGACCTCCTGTGAAGCAATTCTTCCCAATATTCAACTTAAATACCCCCAGTTGCCCTCCCCACAGCCTGCTTCTTTTCAATTGAAAATTTTGACTAAATAATACATGTCTATGGTTTAACATTTTAAAAAATATATACAGGTATAGCGCACGAGAGAGTATTTAATGGATATGGAATTTCAGATTTGCAAGACGAAAAGAGTTCCAGAGATGGATGGTGGTAATAGTTGAACAATAATATGAATGTATTTAATACCTCTGAGCGGTACACTTTAAAATGGTTAAGATAGCCCTAGCTGGTTTGGCTCAGTGGATAGGGCATCAGCCCTCAAACTGAAGGGTCCCAGGTTCGCTTTTGGCCAAGGGCACATACCTCCATTGCAGGCTCCATCCCCGGTCCTGGTCAGGGTGTCTGCGGGAGGCAACCAATTGATGTGTCTCTCTCTCATCGATGTTTCTCTTTCTGTATCTCTCCCTCTCCCTTCCACTCTCTCCAAAAATCAATTTTAAAAATCCATGGGTGAGGATTAACCAAAAAAATGGTTTAGATAATAAGTTTTATGTTATGTGTACTTGATCATAGTTTTTAAAGAAGTGCCCATAATAAAAGCTGGAAAAAAAAATAAAAAGAAAAGAGAAGAACAGAATAAAAGGGGGTGGGAGGCATGATGGAATTTCCAGTTTATAAAAACCCCGTGTAAAATGAAAAGTTCTCCAGTGAGGCCATCCTCCAAAGAGGCCACCACTCTTTCGGCTGCTGGGATATCTATGCAGAGTTACTTGTGGAGGAAACACATCAACTCTGGCACACAAACTCTGTCCTCGTTCTGCCTTTTAAAAGGTACTGTTTTGTTTTTATTGTAGCAATAAAACCATTTTAACCATCATTAAGTGTACAATGCAGTGGCATTAAGAACATTCACAAAATGGGGCAGTCACCACCACCACCCACGCCCAGGACTCTGGCTCCATCCCAGATAAAATTGTCCCCATAAACAGAACTCTTCTGTCTCCCTCTCAGCCCTGGGAGCCTCTATTCACCTTCTGTCTCTCTGAATTTGCCTTGTCTTGGTATCTCATGTAAGAGAAATCATACGGTATTTGTTCTTTTATGTCTGCCTTATTTCCCTCGGCATAATGTTTTCAAGGTTCATTGTGCCGCGCCAGCACGGCCACGGGTGACCCTGAGAATGGGTGGTGAAGGATTAGAAAAGACAGACAGGAGAATAAAGCTGGGCGCTAGGTGGGACGATGCCCTCTCTGATGGAGAGACAGCGTCACGGACTACAAGCCGTGTCTTCATTTTATAGCCAGATTCCACGAGGCAAAGTAAGGGTGTGGTCAAGATGTTTACAACATTCTTGTGGGTTTCAATCCTACTCAATGACATGCACCTGAACTCTATCAAACCCACATCACTCAGGCACGTGGGGCCACGTGTTCAGACCATAGGTTCAAGCTTACAACTGCAGCTGTTGGCTATAATTGTGCTGGGAGGGCTCTGCCCTCCAACCTGGGACTTGCACGTGGCAATGAGAGGACTGTGCCCTCTCATTAGTCCGAGGCTTGAACCTGTCCAAACACTGTATCCGCTCTCCACAGTTAATCAATGTTGTATCAGAATTTCCTTCCTTTTTGAGGCTGACTTGGGTTGGCATCATCCTGCCAGTGGAAGATAGATCTGGCCTGGCTTCTCAGCCAGAACACAGGTGTGCATCCTCCTCCCCCTCCTGCAGGCTGTGAACGCTGCCAAGCACGAGGTGGCTGGGGTGCTGGTGTACACGGACCCCGCAGACATCAATGACGGGCGGAGCTTGCCCAACGAGACCTTCCCGCACTCCTGGCACCTGCCTCCCTCTGGGGTGGAACGAGGCTCCTACTATGAGTATTTTGGGGACCCCCTCACTCCCTACCTTCCAGCCAACCACTCTTCCTTTCGCCTGGACCCAGCCACTGCCTCCGGATTTCCCCCAATTCCCATTCAGCCCATTGGCTTCGAGGATGCCAAAGTCCTTCTCTGGTGAGCTTGTGCCCTGGGGTCTCCTGCCCCTCCTCCAAGGGCCTCCACATTTCTGCCCCCACACCCATATTCGCTCTGAGGCTCTCCCTCTTCTCCCCAGTAACCTCCAAGGACCCTCAGCCCAGGCTGACTGGCAGGGAGCACTGGGCTGTGACTACAAGTTGGGCCCGGGCTTCGAGCCTGGTGGTATGTTCGCAGGCAGGTGAGCTGGACCCCTCCTCCCTCAACCCCCTCTCCCCTCCCTAGTTATGCTTCCCTGACCCTCTGCCCACATCAAGGCCTGGCCTTTCCCTTAGTTCTCTCCCAAGCCCTCCCTTGATTCCAAAATGTCTGTCTTGTCTTTGGGGAACCAGTGAGACAGCCGTGTGGCCCACAAGTCCCTGTGGGGTACCCCTACTCTATCTCAGACCTCCACTCTCCAGTCGCCCCCTCTCTTGAGCACACCAAGCTCATTCCCAAATCAGGGTCTCTGCAGTGGCTCCTGCCATTCCTGCCTGCACTAACCTTCCCTGCCACCAGGGAGCCTGTCACGCATCCACTGCAGTTGTTTGCTTCCTCGGGTCTGGCTCAGGAGAGGGAGGCCCCATCCATCACTGCCCAGACCAGTGGTCGGCAAACCGCGGCTCACAAGCCACATGCGGCTCTTTGGCCCCTTGGGTGTGGCTCTTCCACAAAATACAACGTGCGGGCGCGCACGTACAGTGAGATTGAAACTTCGTGGCCCATGCGCAGAAGCCGGTTTTCGGCCTGGGCGAGTCTATTTTGAAGAAGTGGCGTTAGAAGAAGTGGGGGTATGTTTGCTGAGGTCGACCCCTCAGATTGAGGACGTTTTTAGCAAAGGCCAGTTTAGGAGTACCCTAATTAAGTTAATAACAATGTACCTACCTATATAGTTTAAGTTTAAAAAATTTGGCTCTCAAAAGAAACTTCAATCGTTGCACTGTTGATATTTGGCTCTGTTGACTAATGAGTTTGCCGACCACTGGCCCAGACCCTGGTGTGTTGCCAGCATCACCAAGTATCTGATAAGCACTGAATGAGGGAGGGAGAGAGGGGGTCAATGAAAAGGAGAACAGGAATTGGAAGAGCTGGGCTCTAGCCTTCCTGCCTCTCCTGGTACTCCTGGGCCCTCCCTGTCCTGTTCTGCCCGGGGCCGGTTTCTCTTGCACTGGGGCAGAGAGCGGGCGTAGAGGTGGGGGTGGCGGAGCAGGACCAACACTCTGCCGGCCCCTTCACTCCCCAGCCAGGTGAACCTGAGTGTTCACAACCGCCTGGAGCTGCGGAACTCCTCCAACGTCCTGGGGATCATCCGCGGGGCTGTGGAGCCTGGTGAGCCCCCAGGAGCAGCCCTGCTCTGAGGCCCCTGACTGCGCCCTCCCCCCTGCCTGGCTGTCCACCCTCTTCTCTGGCTTCTGATTCTCCTCCTCCCCCAGACCGCTATGTGCTCTATGGAAACCACCGGGACAGCTGGGTGCATGGGGCCGTGGACCCCAGCAGTGGCACTGCTGTCCTCCTGGAGCTCTCTCGCGTCCTGGGGACCCTGCTAAAGAAGGGTGAGCCCCCCGACCCAGGAACTGTCTTCCGGGAGGTCACTCCAAACCCACTCCTTCCTGGCTCTGGACATCCTGTTCCACCTCCTGTCTCATTCTCCAGTGCCCCCTTAGCCTGAGGGCCCTGGAGGCAGACAGGCGTGGACACCAGCCCTGGCCTCGAGTAGCCCAGTGTGGTACAGGGACCGGACCGGACCACTGATTAATTCTACGGTAGCTTCTGAGAGCCTGTTGTGCTCCAGGATGGAGGGAGGCCTAGATGCCGCTGTGAGCAAGGCAGTGTCCAGGCTCTGCCTCCGCGAGCTTCAGCCCAGTTGAGGCAGGAATGACAGTCCTTAACTCAGCACATGTATCTCGGTGCCACTACATGTCAGGCCGGCCCTAAGCACCGGAGGCCCAACCGTGAACCCCCAGAGCGCCTGCGTGTAAGGACAATTGTGATGGGCCACAAAGAGACTATCTGAGGGCTTCCCCAGGGGCAGCCTGTGGGCCAGTGTTTCTAGGATGATGGGTGGAGAAGGGAGCTGGAGCTGTAGGGTCAGGAGGCCTTCTCAAGCTGCTTCTAACGAAGAGGGAGGCAGGGCGCCCGGGGAGGGGACCACCTGACTGAGGGATACTGGTGTTGAGGGCAATGTTGGGGTGCTGGTGGGGTGTCACAGCAGAGGAGGGAGCCTCTGGGAAGACTTGGCTGGAGAGGTACCAGGACCTACCTCCAGCCCTCCGTCCTCTCCACGTCCCCAACCTTTCTGAATCACCCCAGGATCTGGGGGCCCCGCACTCTAACCCTTTATCCCTGCCCCAGGCATCTGGCGCCCCCGCAGATCGATCGTGTTTGCGAGCTGGGGGGCAGAGGAGTTTGGGCTCATTGGCTCCACAGAATTCACGGAGGTGAGTGAGCCTCCAGGGCAGGCGATCAAGGGGATCGCGGGCCGGGCAGTGCCGGGCTGACACCGCCCCTCCCCGCAGGAATTCTTCTACAAGCTGCAGGAGCGCGCCGTGGCCTACATCAACGTGGACATCTCGGTGTTTGGTATGGGGGAGACTGGGCTACCTGGGCGGGGGCAGATAGAGGGGCTGGGGTCGGGATAGAGCCCTTCTCTGGTCCCCCCACAGCCAACGCCACCCTGAGGGCGCAGGGGACGCCCCCGGTCCAAAGCGTCATCTTCTCCGCAGCCAAACAGGTGAAGGGGGCGGGGCGGACGGCGGAGGCGGGGCTACGGGGTGGGCGGGGCTGGAGCTGGCCCTGGTTGTGGGCGGGGCTGGGGGTGGGACTGAGACCGGAGGCGGGCCTTGTAGGACCCGCAGGACTGTGCGTTGGCTGGAGACTAGGGTGGGCCGGGCAGAGGACCCATTCATTGTTGGGTCGGGGAGGGGCCAACCCCGAGACTACATTCCCTTCTGGTCAGATCCCCGCACCAGGCCCGGGCAGCCTCAGCATCTACGACAACTGGATCCGGTATTTCAACCGCAGCAGTCCAGTGTATGGCCTGGTCCCCAGGTGAGTCCGGGGCTGGGGCCCGGGCGGGGGCCCGGGCAGGCGGGCCGGCCCAGCAGCCTCCAGCCCATCCATCTTCCTTCCCGCAGCGTGGGCTCTCTGGGTGCTGGCAGCGACTACGCGCCCTTCATTCACTTCCTGGGCATCTCCTCCATGGACATCGCCTACACCTATGACCGGGTGAGCCGCACCGCTCCGTCTCCCAGCTCTGTTCTTTGCTCCACTCGCCAGCCGCCGCCTCCCCTGCCTTCTCCAGAGCAGCCTGAGCGGCTCCATCACTCAGTAGCTGTGCTGCCTCGCCCAACTTTCTTCTCTGAGAATCCGCTAAGGCTCATTTAACATCGAATTTAAGATGATATTGACTGTAAGACGCCACAGATATGCACCCTTCAAGAGAGAGATGCTTATTGACTTGTAAGACGAACATGATATGCACCCCTTCAGGAGAGATGCTATTGACTGTAAGACGCACATGATATGCACCCTTCAGGAGAGATGCTATTGACTGTTAAGACGCACTGATATGCACCCTTCAGGAGAGATGGCCTATTATGACTGTAAGACGCAAATGATATGCACCCTTCAGCGAGATGCTATTGACTGTCAGACTGCACATGTATGCACTCCTTTCAGGAGAGATGCTTATTGACTGTAAGACTGCACATGATATGCACCCCTTCCAGGAGGATGC